>NC_141699.1:957973458-959190958 GCF_964263255.1 Lissotriton vulgaris
TCCGAAAAGACTGGTCCGCGATATCATGGAAGTGCACTTGAGACTACCTAGTCCTTATTATAAAAACCGCAACCAGATTAACAGAAGAATTGACCATCAAAATCCAAGTAATCGAATTGACCATCAAAATCCAAGTAATCGAGACCCAACTTAACAACATGGTACATATCACCGTTTACAAGACAAAATTGGATGAAATCAATAAAGAGATGAGTGATACACATGAGTTCCTGACACAGACCAAACTACAGAAACTAGCAAAAGAACTGAAAAAAATTTCCTTTGAACGAATTCATCTGTACAGCAGCAATGATTACAAGAGGAGTGACAATGCTTCCAATTATGATTCGAACAACGGCTCACAAAAGGGTTCCTCTGGAGAAGGAAGCGATTCCAGCGGAGAAGAATATCCCACATACAACAGAAGAGAATATCCAAACAAAAGAGGCAATCGAAGAGGGCGAAACATGTGGCCAAATTACCATATGGGCCCCCAGAATATTCCATTTCAACCCTTCAACCCCCACTTCCAAGGGTGGATGAATCCTTTTTTTCAAGGGCCATCACCTATGACTCATCAACACCAACCACAGCTAGGAGGGAATTACAACCAACAGATTCCTTTTTTAGGGGGAGGCCGGGCACCTCAAAATCAAAGGCGAAGAGGAGTGACGTGGTCAGACCAGACGCGTCAGGTCCAGACCAGGAGCGTCACGAAGGCGAAAGCAGGGCCGAGTACAGCTCCCTCATCGTCAACTTAAGTGACAGACCACTATCCCCTGAAGAAACTAGAGTCCTTAACAAAGGCCTGGGCTATGTACCGACCCCAAACCTAGACGTTTTTAAGACCAAATGCGAAATCTCAGAGTTTTGTAGGAAACTGAAACTCAAGGCATTTTTTACCAACCAGGCCTCGTCACCCACAGATGGAGATACGTCCCTACGACTGAAATCTAAATTTTGCCCACTGAACTCTCAGGTACCAATGGAGATTGCGACCTTCGAACAAGCTGTGATGAAGGAAATTAACGACCTTCCTGAATACACAACTAAACCTTTTCAGAATATAACCAAATTGGAGCAAAGAGCATTGAATACACTAAAAAAATGACGCCAGCCTTGTAATCAAGCAAGCGGACAAAGGGTGAGTAGTCTTACTCAGCAGAGAGGGCTACGATAAACAATGTCAAGACCTCCTTTCAGATCGCAAATTCTATGAGATCATTACAATTGATCCTACACCCAGGCTACAAAGAACAATAACGCTAATGGTAGACGAAGCGGTCACCAATAACTGGATTTCCAAAAAGGAAGGAGAATTCCTAGAGACAAAAACACCAAGAATTCCCTATTTCTATTCCCTCCCGAAAACCCACAAAGCACGCAACCCCCCTCCGGGCAGACCAATTGTCTCTGGGATAGGGTCTGTGCTGGAACCACTCTACCAGTTTGCAGACTAATATCTAAAACCACTAATCCAACAGACTCCAACATATCTAAAAGATACGAGAGATCTCTTGAACCAGTTAACACAAGTCAACTATTCTGAAAAATCAATGATCCTAGTAGGGATGGACGTTGAAAGTCTTTACTCTAGTTTACCACAAAAAAATACTTTAGACACCTTAGAGAATCTTCTCTTTGATACAGACTGGAACTACAAAATCCCACAACATTTTATTCTGGAGTGCTGCAAACTTGCATTAACAGAAAACTTTTTTGCTTATAACACCACCATGTGTAGACAATGCCATGGAACTTCCATGGGCAGCACATTTGCCCCCAGTGTGGCTGGGCTTTATGGGAGTAATTTTGAGAAACTAATCATCAACAACAAAGAAAATCCTTACCATCACCAGATTTATTTCTGGAAACGCTATATAGATGATATTCTGCTCATCTGGCAAGGAGACATGGAGAGCCTAATTGAATTCCACACATGGCTAAACACAAAAGATGAGTGGTTGAAATTCACCTACGTTGCTGACAAAAGGAGCTTAGACTTTTTAGATATCACCATCTACGTCGAGAACGACACACTGCAGACCAAAACATTTTTTAAACACACTGCAAAAAAATAGCCTGTTATCTTATAACAGCTATCATCCTCGCCCTTTACGAGAAAATCTCCCTTACAGCCAATTCCTCCGTTTACGGAGGAATTGCAGCAAACCTGAAGGCTACAGGTCCCAAGCAAATGACCTCTCTAAGAAACTAGAGGCACGAGATTACCCCAGAAAAGTGATAAATACCTGTAAAAAAAGGAGCAAGGAACCAAAATCGTGAGGGCCTTTTGGAAACCACAAACAGAGCCCCTCAGGAAGACCTGCTCACGTGTGTCACAACGTATGGACCCGCCACCAACAAGGTGAAGAAAATCATAAACAAGCACTGGAGGATTTTAACCTCAGCAAACCTGTCTTGGCCGAAACCGCGTTTTGCGAATAAAAGAACAAGAAACCTAAAAGATCTATTGGTCCATACGAGACCAAAGCCTACTGCACCACAAAATCAATCTACCCTGTGAAATCTACCTCCAATCAGGGGACATTTTCCCTGTGGATCCTGCTCAGTCTGCCCACTAACGAGTCCCATAAAAGAATTACAACTTCTACCCAATTTAAAGTGGAATTGCGGCACCATACCAATTGCAATACGAGCCACATCGTTTACATGATTACATGCCCATGCAATATGACCTATATAGGCATGACATGCAGGAAAGCCAAGCAAAGAATCATGGAGCATCGCAGTAACATCAAGTATAAAAAAGGAACAACTAAAATGGCGACGCACTTTCTGGAAAAAGGCCACACACTGGATGACCTTAAGTGGGTAATTTTGGAAGCTCTGCAAATTAAGGACCACAATGCAGAACGCATACTTTTCGAAAAGGAACAGAGGTGGGTCCATAGACTGGGCACAGATGTAAGTGGTCTTAACGATAATATCCCTTGGACAAGTCTGAACAGATGACCACCAAAAGCCACAACCCCCATATTCTGAGCCACGTAAAGACAGAGGACAGTAAACTGAACTCATGGACGATTTGCAAATAACTACACTAATCCACAAGTCTACCATATCTTTGAAAAGAATTTAAGAATCGAGCAATGTTCATAAACAGCTAATAGATACATATACCAATTGGATTTACGTCGTTAAATTCACTACAAAAAGGAGCTTCAAACTCGATATCAAGCAATCACTATAAAGATAAAAATCGAGTGTTGTGCAAACAGATTTTTAACAACAAATATGGAAAAAGACGCTCGATATTCACAAAGATCCCATTTTAACAAAGTCTGTTTTCACTTCCTTTGAATGGGAAACATTGAAACGCGGTCTGAGAGTCTGTGAACCCTACCGGGTCCAGGACGGCAGAGTCAGCACAAGAGGCAGAGGAGGCGCAGAGCCACAGGTACACGCAAGGACGGAGCGGCGCATGAAAAGCTAAGTACTAATTAACTAACACTTTACTTCCTCTTTCTAGTGAAGGGCCACGCTCCCAGTGACTCCTTGGTACCCGAGGAAGCATGTACTAATACGTGCAAAGGTACATCTTAACGCCAAACTGACTGACTAAGCACATGCATGCGAATGTTTGTTAAATGAGACCCTCCCATCGCGAAGCAGAGCAAATCTTTGTAAAAACCGCTCCTATAAGTGTAATGCCCTAATAAGTGAAAACGCTTTTGAAAAATGTTTGTAAAAGAGACCCTCCCACAACGGAGAATACCAAAGTTCCATCGGAAAGCAGAGCAAACCTTTGTAAAAACTGCTCCAATAAGAGTAATGCCCTAATAAGTGAAAACGCATTTGAAAAATGTTTGTAAAAGAGACCCTCCCACAGCGGGGAATAGCCAATGTTAGGACAACGTTCTAAGAAATGAATATAACGATCGTTACACCAGGTAAGACCCACAGTAGGTACCGCAGTGTGGAGATACCTTGTACAAACTTACCGTAGTAGTTCAGATGACACCATATGCAGACAGAGTGTAAGGAACCACACCTAGTTGATGTCCACGGTCTTAATCCATTTGAAATACAGAGACCAAAATGATCTAACAAATAGATCAATTCCGATATCAAAATTTAGCCAACCCTTTTGAGTATGTGGTTTCTACTGTTAAGGTAGTGATCCAAAGAGTATTGTGAACCTAAGCACAGTCTAATAGCAGGACTTCAATGTATAAAATCGTATATATTATTCCCTCCCTCTCCCCCTAATAGTTACCCACCACGTTTGTTTTTGCAGGCACAATTTAACCTTAAAGAAACTAAGGGACTAATACGCTCCTTTAATCACCTACCACTTGGTCCTGAAGAAAGCCCACTGACCTATAGAGGCGAACAGGGCTGAAACATGTCGACCTTTTAAATCACGAAGATGGGAAGCGTGAGAATCCTAATAAGTCTTGCGACGCTCTTCCTGCAATATTTTCACCACTAACTCGAATCCAGATAAATAAATATAGCAAACTGGCTGTCCGAGTTACTTTTAAGTCACCACTATCACGTTATCACTGGACACTACTGCTTTTACCTTGGGTTTCTTCCTCCGGGGGGAGGCTGCATACCTACTAAACCCTGTGATTATGCAGACACGAGAGTAACAACAGCGGAGAACCAAGATATACCGCTACCAGACAACACCAACTCACGTGTATGAGGGCTTTTTTACCAAGGGACATCCCACTTACCTGAAAATCCAGGTTAGCAGGACAAGTGATCCTACCTCCCCCCAACTGCAATTCATATAGACAGGTAATGAGGAGATGTTTCTCTAATTTTAACTTTGTTTGAACAGCGCAACGTACGAAGAGTACTTTAAGCGCTACTTTGATTATAATACTGCATATTTTGCACTATTTTTGGCATGCCTGTTTCCAGCACACTTAGTAGGATGTGTTGCTTTTGTAGTGGTACCAATTTATGACTTGACGAAGCACAACCGGCCTCCCCCGGAGGGGACGCCTAATAGGGACATGTATGTTAAGTATGGTATTTCTTCTGTAATGTACAGCACGTTATGGAATAAATACACTTATAAAGATCCTGAGTTGCGTTGGCCTATGCATGGGTCATTTGATTTGGGAAAGATTCAGTATGTGGAGCAACAAATGTTTAAGCGAAAGGCTAGGCAAGATATGTTTGACTGTGTGCGAATGTGGGAGAAAGAAGTGCGTGAGAGAATAAAGCGTTAGCAAGCCTTGGTTGAAAAAGAACAAAGGAAGAGAATACATGCGGAAGCATTGGAAATGAAAAATAGAGAAATAAAAGAGGGAAGATAGGGAGCGTCATTTACAGGTAAATAGCCAATACGCTGTTCGTAGACCTCTTTATCCTATTCTTAATAAACCCCAAGATGATTCTCTATTATTTAAGAAAATAAAGAGGGAAGATAGGGAGTTTCATTTACAGGTAAATAGCAAATACGCTGTTCGTAGACCTCATTATCCCATTCTTAATAAACCCCAAGATGATTCTCTATTATTAGATCGTTGTCCACCTCCATATACTCTTCCTTCTGCTCCTAGTGAGTCAGATGAGGACTCTTCTTCAGACCAGGATAAAGCTCGAGAAACTCGCTCAATGTTATCTGTTGAGCGTGCGTCTGAGATAAGATCTGCTGCACGTAAAGCCATTCGTAGTACTGCCACTGCTTCTGAACTTTTAGATAGTATAAAAGATTGGCAGGAAAGTAAGCAAATATATTTTACTGATACATTTGCCGCAGAGTTTATTGAACGATTTAGGAAACATTCGGTAGAAATGGAGCCCGATGATGTAGCAGCTGATTGTAAAAAACTACGTGAAGGTCTTTTTGTCTTTTCCCAGGTGGCTGACACGATCAGACGCTTGGTTAAACTGCGTGTTGAAGCAGCCCGTTTGCGAGAGGAAAAAAGGCAGCAGACGCAGCTGCACAAACATCCCGAATCAACATGGCATGAACTTCTACTGAAACAGATAAGAATGTTGTAATTAATGTGAAACCCATGCGGGAAGTTGCGCCTTTATATGTTCATCCTAAAGGAACGGGTACAAGTGATGATAAGAATTCTATTGATGCAAAAGGTTATTTTATTTATAATTGGGTTTACACTCCATGGAATAGAGCAGATGTTATGGTCCTTAAAAATGCATTGCCTGATCTGCGAAAGAATCCAGCAGCCTTTTACGAGGAAGTTGAGGGTGCAATTAATTCTTGTACTAGGACTTTGCCGGATATTGATTTGTTTTTTGGATTAATATTACCGCCTGATATGTGGAGAACTGTGCGTAAAATTGATGATCATGCGACATTTGGAGCATTATGGAAAGATTAAGAGCAGTTAGATGAAGATAGAGAACCTGCACAGAAACCGTGTCAGTTAATTTTAAATCTTCTGGCAGCTATATTAGTTAAGCTAAAGACGATTATTCCCCCTAAAAAGATAGATTGGACTGTATTAGCGTTGTGTAAGCAAAAGGCAGATGAATCGGTTTCAGATTACTTTATTCGCTTTGAAGAGGCATTCCACGATTTTAGTGGCCAGTCTTTGACAGATGACACGGGTAGGCATCTGTTTGTCGATAAATATGTCGCAAACCTTTTGCCAGGAATAGCTAGTCTCCTGAAAGCCAGTGAGAGTTCATGGACTACCTCTTCTCCGGTTTCTCTCTTAACCATGGCTCAGTATTATGAGCGACAAGAATTAGAAGCTAAAAGTATTGAGGATAAAAAGTCTAAAGAGTTATAAAAAAAAGGTTATGTTAGCTCAAGCTTATGGACCACCTTCTATAGGTAATGATAGAGGCGGATGTGGATCTTATGGTTCGTCTTTTCCTTCTTATACTCGTTCAAATTTATCTGTTGACCAGTGTGCGTACTGGAAATTTGGACATTGGCTTTCTAATTGTCCAGTACTGCATGCTCAGCCGTGACCACGTGGTCAGGGACAAATGAGAAATCGCTCAGGATGTTCAGGGCCTAGAGGAAGCACGAATAATCACGCTAGATTTGATGCTAATACACGTGGACAGGATGGGTTTAACACTTTTGATGGACGGAACCAATATCAAATGTCCGACTATGTGCCGTCTGATTTTCAAGATTCTGCTTATGCATAGGATTGCCTAGGATGGGGTAAGGAATCAGTTGAAGTTCCAGTAGATCAGAGGGGGCCCTATGTTACAGCACATGTTTTGGGTTCTACTGATCAGTTTCTGGTTGATACAGGAGCTACTCGTAGCGCCTTGTCTAAACAATTGGTTCCAAGGGCTCCCCTGTCTGGCTTAACCATTACATCGATAGGTTTCGATGGAACACCTTCCCGTAGCCCATTGTCACAACCACTCGCATTCCATGTTGATAAGTTTACTGCTCCATGTCCGTTTTTGCTTCCTCCAAACACACCAGACAATATTGTGGGTCTTGATACGCTTAAATATTTAAGGGCTACGATACGATGTTCTCCGGAAGGAGTACGGGTTATTTTGAATGACAACTACCCTGTGATTGAGAGATCTTGTATTGTTAAAGAGGACATTGCACTAGCCTCACTCCCTAGTACTTTGTGGGCTACTTCAGACACCGATGTAGGGCAAATGGTTATTCCGCCAGTGCATATTAGTGTCATGGAGGGTGCTTCTTTGCCAAGACTGCCTCAGTATAAAATTTCTAAAGAAGGAGAAGAAGCACTTCCACGGATTGTTCATGATTTGATTAAAGTGGGGGTTGTGGAAGAAGTTCCTTACAATGTTTGCAATAGTCCGATTCTTGAAAAAAGATACTGACACCAGGATTTATAGAATTATCATTTATTTAAGAGAAGTCAACAAGATTGTAGTACCACTGTACCCTGTGGTTTCTGACATAACGACACTACTTACTTTGGTTCCTACGACAGCAACTACATTCTCTGTTATAGACTTGAAGAACGCTTTCTTTTCGATCCCTATTCATCCTGAAAGTCGATTTTTGTTCGGTTTCACTTTGAATAACCGATCGTATAGATTTTGTAGAGTTCCTCAAGGCTATACTGAGAGTCCTAGTATTTACAGTCAAGCATTGAAGAGACATTCAAGCAATTTTAGACACCCCAGTACCTTTCACACAGAAAGATGTCAGTGCATTCATTGGTTTGACTTTGTTTTGTAGGCAATGGATATTAGGCTTTTCACACATTTTTAAACCCCTGCTAGCGCTTCTGATTAAAAACACTCCGATCTAGATGGATTCATACCGGAACATGCAATCTCTCTCACCTATAAAAAACTGATCAACAACCTCCCTGACCTACTCCTGGGCCTTAAAGGGAGGTGGGAGGCAGACGGTCTGGAGATCGACGAGGAGGAGTGGAGGTGTGTGCTGGCCGGCCCAAAAGAGGTGGCTATCTCGTCCAGACTGCGGCTCATCCAACTCAAAGTACTGCATAGAGTGTACATTTCATACACCAGATTAAAGAGGATGGGTAGGTGCGAGGAGAATTGTTGTAAGAGGGGATGTTGGATGGTGGGGTCCTTCTTCCACATGTTATGGGAGTGCCAGATACTGCAGAACTATTAGAAATGATACGCTGCATGCAGGAAGTATGGGGGGTAGAGTTGCGCCTTGAGGCGAAATGGTGCATATTGAACATTTGAACTGCAAGGGGGAGGCTCTGGGAAACGCTTGGTCAAATGGTTGCTAAACGCAACATAGCAAGACATTGGGGGGGGTAGTTCCTCCTCCTCGACTCACCGAATGGAAACGGGACATGGACTGGTGCATGCTCCAGGAGAAAACTGTGTACACATCACGGAGGTGCCCCAAAAAGTGGGGGTGGGGGGTGTGGGACAATTGGAATGAATACAGAGGTAACATCTGTTAACCCCCCCAGCCTCGACGGACGGTACTTGAGGCTGATGTCGAAGTATTTGTAAGGTATAATGTGCTTATGCTATGCCACTGCTGTGCTGTTGTTCAATGTATATGATCCCTGGTGCGTTTCAACAACCCCAATGTGCGACTATGTTGGCCGATGTTTGGTCTGTAACCTAAATAAAAAGAAATAGAATTTTTTTTTTTTTTTTAAAACACTCTGATCCCCCTTCCATGGACAGATGAAAGTCAAAACGCTTTTCGTCAGTTAAGACAAGCTCTTTGCTCTGCACCAGTGTTATGCAAACCAGATTACATGAAAGCTTTTACCCTCTATGTAAATGAGAAAGATGGATGTGCATTGTCAGTTTTAGTACAGACACACGGGGACAAACAGCGTCCTTGCGCATACTTTTCTGCAGTTCTTGATCCTGTTGCTCATGCATTGCCTGGGTTTTTCCGTCCAGTTGCAGCAACAGCTATGTCCATACGTCAGAGTGAAGGGATAGTTTTGTCACACAAACTGTTGGTGCTAGTACCCCATGCAGTAGATGCCCTTTTATATCAGACCAAGACACAACACTTAACTAGTGCTCGCCCGACAGGATACGAATTGGCACGGTTAGCACCTCATATTACCTTGAATAGGTGCGCGACACTGAACCCAGCCACTTTGTTGCCAAATCCTGCGACTCTGTCCCAGTCAAAGGAACCTCACGATTGTATATTCCTTACTGAGGAACAGACAAAGGGTTGCATCGATTTGTAAGATTTTTCCAGATGTAGATGGGGAACTGTGGGTTGATGGGTCCTTCTGAAGTTACCAGATGGCACAACTTCAGCTGCTTATGCAATTACCACGCTTGAGACAGTAGTGGAAACAGCTTGCATACCTCAGAAGTCGGCTCAAGCAGCTGAACTAATAGCTTTGACACGAGCGTGTGAACTTAGCACGGACTTGTGTGTGAACATTTACACGGATATCCGCTATGCTTTTGGAGTGTTCCATGATGGCCTACTCTGGAAAGAAAGAGGCTTTCTTACATTATAAACATAATGCAGATAATGCACGGAGAATTAGTTCTAAATCTCTTGACTGCACTTACATACCCAAAGAAAGTTGCTATTATGAAGTGTAGCGCACACAAGAAAATCATTGACAAAATAGGACAAGGCAATGCCTTTGCAGATCGCGTAGCTCGTGAGACTGCAATGCAGTGAAGCACTACTTCCATGTACAAAGTGAAGTCTCAAGCTGAGCATTGGCATGACGCTAGAGAGGAAGTATTGGATATACAGAGATCTGCCTCTGTGGAAGAGCTTGAGCAATGGTCTAAAGAAGGAATGTTAAACGATGAGGGTTGTTGGCGTAACAAAGAAATGAATAAGTGGAAATTGCCTGCAGCCTTTTTACAACCTATGGTTCAAACGGCACATGGGCTGACACATGTTGGAGCTCTAGCAATAACTAAATTGCTTACTCAAGTTTGGAAACATCCTGAAATTTCCAGCACAGATAAAAGAGTAGTACAATCGTGTTTGATCTGTAGGCAGTATAATCCTGGAAAAGGGACACGAACTCCTACAGGAGGGTTTGCTACACCGACTGCACCTTTTGAAGTCTTGCAGATGGATTACATCCAACTTGAACGCTGCAATAATCTAAAATATGTCCTAGTGGTGGTATGTGCCTTCAGTAAATGGATAGAGGCATTCCCTACAAAGGATAATACTGCTCTCACCACAGTAAAGGTGCTTCTAAAGGAGTTTTTCCCTAGATATGGTGTTTGTAAACTTTTGTGGAGTGACAACGGACCTCATTTTATTGGGCAAGTTGTTGAGCATGTCCTGAAAGGATTAGGGATCAAGCAGAAATTCCATGCAGTCTTCCACCGGCAATCAGCAGGATTAGTGGAGAGGTACAATGCTACTTTGAAACTAAAGTTGGCGAAAATACTGGCTTCCTCGTCTTTGAAGTGGCCAGATGCACTCCCTTTGGCATTGTTGTCCATAAGATCGATACCACATTCAGGATCAGGTCTTACCCCCATGAGGTGGTGTTTGGGAGGCCGATGAATATCTGGGGAGTTCCTAAGCCACGCCCCATACATGATGTTCCTTGAATTCTGATGATGGCCAGATGCACTCCCTTTGGCATTGTTGTCCATAAGATAGATACCACATTCAGGATCAGGCCTTACCCCCTATGAGGTGGTGTTTGGGAGGCCGATGAATATCTGGAGAGTTCCTAAGCCACGCCCCATACATGATGTTCCTTGTGTTCTGATGAATGATTATCTGGCACAGTTAACCGACAGTTTGATTTCTATTTATCAACAGGTTCGAGAAGCTCTTCCCGACAGATCCGAAGGTGAGGCCCATGATCTCCACCCTGGCGACCACGTGATGGTCAAGGTCTTCGACAGATCGAACAGCTTGGAACCAAGGTGGCGAGGACCGGAGCAGGTGCTCCTGCCTACAAGGACAGCAGTTCGAGTGACGAACAAAAAGAACTGGGTCCACAGCACACACTGTAAGCGTGTGTCGCCTGCCATGGTGGAGCCTGCAGTGTTGACCGACCATCGAGAAATCCTGGAGATGGAGAAAGGTCAAGCTATCTCACCTGACGAATCTGCAGAAGTCTTCCCGGACCACACGATTCCTGGAGCATCGCGATATCACTTGAGACCGAGGAAAGAATCTGCAGTGTTGAAAAAGACTGGTTGAGCTACCGCCCTGGGTTAGTGAAACGGAGAGCCGATGTGGCACTCCAAAATAGGATGGTGCTAGACGTGATTTTGGCTGATCAAGGTTGTGCATGTCGCATCATCGGTAGTAGTTGTTGTGTTTTCATACTGGATCACTCACCTTCGGTATATGATGCAATCTCTAAACTGCATAAGATTGCTGCAGAAATTCACACAAAGACTGGTACATGGACATTTTCAAACTGGATATGGACACTCTTTGCTACTTGGGTCTGGAAGCTACTGACTATTCTATGTATACTACTGGTGATACGATTTACATGCTGTACTTGTATACAATGTGGTCCTATGCTTTACTCCATGTGCATCACTGCTTGTACACCTGCCAAAAGAAATATTGCAGATATAAAAGCACAGTAAATGTTAAACAATGAAATTACTGAGATGATGAACATCAATGTACAGGATGCATATCTAGATTACCCCAGATAATCGAATGTCTTCAGCTAATGCTGAAAGGGTCGTCTGTTGTAATTTAGCAGCGATTAGGTTAAGCATTAGCAGAAGACATCTTGTATTTAGAGACTATCTTGTCCGTTGTGTGGCATCCATTTTGTATTTCTGGCAGCCATTTTGTTTGCCATGTGCTCTGTCCTACCTTCCTGTCAACTGCTCTTGAAATCTGCCTAGAGAAGAGATATATTTAGCCTCTCCTGCTTTGCACAGGGTCAGTTGAGCTTACAGCTGTCCCAAACTTGTAACTGCCAGGATGTGTCCACCAGAATTAGCTAACTCTCAGCACCTCCCACTTGTTGCCAGCACACTCTATGTATGACCTTGTATGTATTTAAAACCAGCATTCTGTACTTGTACCGCCTTCATTTGAGCCCCTGTGTGGGTATAAAAGGACCAAGCTCCTTCCAGTCCTACTTCATACATTGCCGAAGGGTGTTGTGTGAATGTAGAACCACCTCATGGGGTTTAATAAACTCTGTCTTTTCTATTCCAGTTTCTGTGCCAACTTCTTTCTATTGGTCTGAGGACTCTGTGCAGAGAAGGGTGAATCCCTTGCACTGGTAGGCCTTGCTGAGGCTCACCACCACAAGGGGCCATCAGGATTGAAGGGGAAATAATTCCCCAACTTAAAAAGCGGCACAGGGCGTGTTTAGACACTTCACCTCAGGCCCCGCCCCCTCCCTTCACCACTGTGAAAACGCGCCCGTGGCACGTTTTTAGTTAGGGGATTAAGTCCCCTTGAATCCTGAGGGTCCCTGGGGTCCAAGTAACCCACCAGCTACCTGCAAGTAAGGGCCACAGAGCTACATTGCAGAGAGGTCTAAAAAGGGGCCTGGCCTTGACCACCTCTCTGCAACACAGGCCTCTGGTGCTTTTAGGAGGTACCTGATGGCTAGTTGGCCCGCAGGGTCCCTCAGGATTGGAGGGGAATTAATTACCCAACTTAAAACGCGCCACAGGGCGTGTTTGCACAAATGTCACCTCAGGCCCCACCTCTTCCCTTCACTACTGTGCAAACGCGCCCCATGGTGTGTTTCAAGTTAGGAGATTAAGTGGGCACCCTGGGACACTGCAGGAGCCGGCCCTGAGGGGTAGCGGTCCCCAGTGCCATCACTGGCTCCAGGAGGGGGGCTGCGTGGCCCCCCCTCCCATCATTGACAAAGCCCCAGGGGTTGGTGGTCCCCGGGGCAGGGGCCGTATGCACCCGGCAAATATTGTTGCAAAGCCCCTGGGTGGCGATCCGAGGGGCAGTGTGGGGGGGGATTTTGGGCCCCCCACACATTTTTTTCTGCCCCGGGGACCTGTCCCACCCAGGGGCTTCAAGCACGGGAGCCCGCGCTTCACTTTTTTTTTTTTTTTGCGGCTGGATCTGCGCACCTAGCGCCCATCTCGCAATTTATTTATCAAAAAAATGCTTTTTTTGGCCCTGGGGTTCTTGTGGGACCCCCTGAACCAGCCTAGGGGAGCTAGGGTGTTTCTACCCTGCCCTGTTTTCTTGTTTTGCACCTTAGTTTTTGTGTTTTCATATGCCTCGGTACTACCGAGGCACAAGATGGCTGCCAACACTTCCTGGTTTGGAGTGTTGACAGCCAATTAGAATACAGCTCGTGATCGGCAGGGTGCGCTCCTCTATATATCGATATTTTTTAAATTTTGATTTTCTCAGAAACTACTTAACGGATTTACACCATTTAACAAAAAGAGTTCTTTCAGGAACAAGGTCTACCTTCTTGCCAAATTTTGTGTAATTCCGTTCAGCAGTTCGGGCTCTAGCAATGCCTTAAGTTTCCTATGAAAATTAACATGGAGAAAACAAGTTTTGGGACCCCCCTTTTTTCTCGGCCCCCGCTTGACGAATCACCCTGAAACTTTCAAGATAGGAGCGGACCAGAGCGGGCCATAAGTTTTGAAAATTTCGTGAAGATTCGTCAACCAGTGCCAAAGTTATTGGGAAAAGATTGTTACAATTTTCCTATGGATAACAGGTCCTATATATAACTACCTACTGGTGACCGCCAGTAGGATATAGATATAGATATAGTCTCAATTTGGCGTTCTTCTTTCCGAACACCAAATCCGGCAGCACCCGGTCAACAAACTGCAGAACCACTATTGTAAGGTCAGTTTTTTCAGAAAGTTCATATATATTTAACTTCTCACATGGCAAAATACACAGTCACTTCTATCAATTATACCGGACCAACACGTTTTGGCGAATTGCCTTCTACTGGGTCACTGTGGGTTGAACATTGCGTTAATTATATCCTGTGTCCCTTCCCAATCTTGTTGACCCTTGACCACTAGAGCGATACATTCAGTTACTTTACTTGGCTTTAGTTCCCCGCGATCTGCGATTTACCCCATCTTGTTTGAGTAAAACCTCATTTCACCTTGGAGAATATACTTCTGATCAAGTTATTTTTTTCTTGTTTTCTTCTTTTTACTTTCTTTTTCCTACAATACGTTTCATTACACTTCATCAAAATTAGAGAACAACAGAGGACACAAAAGAAAGGAAGAGAAAAGAAAACAGACTATAAAGAAAAAGATCATAAATGCCTTCCTATGCACTGTCCTGAATTTATGCACCACTTCCTTCTATAAAGTAAGATTTTCTCTTTTTTTATACGAGGCACGCCCAGTGGTAGGGATGCCATATTTACAGAGAAACAAAAATGTGATATTTCTAAATACCACATCTGAAAAAATCCCTTTGTTTTTACTCCAGCTGTCCCTAAATTCCGGGGGTGTTTAGGATAAAAAAGCAATCACATTTATTGCCTGTTTTCTAGGTAATCACCTTGTCTGCTTTTGTTCTCTAATATAGTGCAAATGCAATATAATATGAGATATCCTGGAATGTGCTTCTCATATCAGGAGGGGGGCAGCAGCTTGTGCATGAAAAAATTATTACAAGATGTTATAAAGATACCCATCCTAAAAATAAAAAACACGCTATATATATATATATATATATATATATATATATATATATATATACACATACACACACACACACCCCAACAACCACCAAGGTGCAGTCATTGTATTGTGTGACGTAACATTTAGGGGTATGAAGGATAAAGATGCATAAGCGTTAGATATGCAGTCCACCTTGATGCGCACTGCATAGACAAAATAAAACATTTAGGACAGTATTCACAACTGAACTACTTGTACTATATGCTGTGACTGAATGCATGTACCCCGTTACTGCAAGCTGCAGTACATTCCAAATGTATCACCTAGGTAACGATCTGTAATTTTGTCTAAATGCACATGAAGCACATTGAGTAGCTCCATGAACGTATCACACACCACGCCATGAGTTTACTGGATATAATCACTGCAGACATCATGTGGCGAATTAAGTCATCTGTTATGAAATTACACGATCGCATAGTCTCCATAACATCTTTTAAAGTAACTGTTTATCTTGAACGAATTATTGAAACTATAACTTGTAGAATACATATTTAATTGTTTAGATTTCTAAATATAAACAAAGCTATGTGAAAACTTTCTGAATGCTTGCTACAGTGTTTAAGTAATTCACAAAGTTCTAACTCGAGCCTTCTAAATACTAAACCAGCCCCTCCCCTCAGAACGTGGAGACGTCAGCCACGATCTCATTCGTTAAATGTCGGTCATGTGAATACAGCTTGCCTTAGTATGCCGGAATTGCAGTAAGAAAGACAGTGTGGAAAATATTCCTACGCAAACATCGATCACCATATCCGCTCACTGACTGGCTAACTATTTGTGAGGTCCTGGCTCGCAAACGACAAAAGAATGCCTGAATTACAAATAGCCAAACCATTGTATGAAAACCAAAACCACATTACACAGAAACCAACCAACCCACCAAAAGCATTTTCGTTAGTATCCCCCTCAGACCAGAATGTTTAGTTTTTCATTAGGAAAGGAAAACTGACAACTTTATTAACTAGAAACCAGAGAGATAGTAACGTCACCTCACTGAACCCAGGAAAAGCAAAAAACAAAGGGTACTTTAAACCAAACCTACATTTTTAGTAACTTGACAGTGTTAACACTGTCTAATGTCTAAACAGAGCTCAGGCTTGTAACTATGTCTCCTTAAAGTAACTGCTTAATAAAGCAGAACAAACTGTGGGTATATTCACCACCAAGTAAACATCCAAGTCATCATCAGTAGCAGTCCGTAGACCACCAAAAATCATAATAACGGCAAATAGTCCTTGATCTGCCAGCTGTCAGGTTAAAACAGTCGCTGCAAGGAGAACATCAGTTGTACTCTCGCCAGCAATTTCAATAGCTAAAACGTTTACCTGTGTTCCTGTGACGAGTAAACAGGTGTTTCCGTCTTTATAGCAGATATGATCCATTAGTCCACGTGTCCCCTGCTTACACGTTACCTAAATCTAGCACCATTCGTCCGTTGCTGATCTTATACCGATGTCGTTTATCCGTAATTTGGACACTTCCGGGTCGCATTTGCACCAATCCAGTTGTACAACATATTTCTAAAGAGTTGGCTGGGCACGGAGATACGGTTAATGTGTAAGATGATCTTGGATTGGAGCACTACAGATACATTAACCAATCATAGTGCGCCACCCATAATTTCTAAAGTGCGGATTGGTTCTAAAGTTCGCAGGTGTCTCACAGTCTACGGTAGTTCTGCTGCTAATGTTTGCGGTGCTGCTCCGTTTTGAGCGGTCTGTGTATGGCTGTAAGTGGTGAGTTAGTCTCAGAATGGGTGGAGACAGCTTGTCTTTTAGTCAGACCGGTCAGGCAAAGTTAGGCCCGCTTGCCGTTCTAGATGGGAGGCAATAATTGAGGAGAGAGGAACGAAATATGAGAAGAGGGAAAGGGAGGCGAGGGTTAATGACCGTCTGGTATGCTGTGAATGAGTATCTTGCTACGTCTGATGGCCGGACAGCCGATACGGGTTGTTGCCTACGTCCCTGGGAACAGGTCGAGAGTGACGCATGCGGAGGCCCCGCAAAGCGGTGTCTGGGGAGAGAGAGGAAGGATGTACTGTACTCTAAAGCACTTCTAGCATCTATAGAATGTACGCACATTCGGTGTCCAGTTTCTTATGTGACCAAGGTACGATTGGCACACTTTTGCTACCTTGACTGCTTCGAGGCATGTCTGACAGCATATCAGACTTGTGGACGACTTAGCGGGCCCCATTTCTCATGGCACACAGCCACCCAGCACTCCACTTCCTGATAACTTTGTACTGTTATGTTTGTGCATTCAAACCTTTTAGAACTTAGAGCTTGTCAGTTGCGTGCTTGTCTAAAGCATAGTTACTTAAGCTGAGCTACTAAAAAAAAAAAAAAAACAGTGCACTGCTATTTTTACGGTTGCTTTCGGACTGCTCAGGTTTGGTAGTGTGATTTCACACGTTTAAATTAATTTTTTATTTACCACTCCACTTGGGTCATTCATCTTGGAATGGTAAATTAGAAAGGTTAGACCTATAGACGTTGCCAATTCGTGTTCTTTGTGTGAAAGAATAATTTCTGAACCTATTTATACTCTTATTTTCCCTGTCAATGCGTTTAATTTTACTACAAAAAGAGGGCGGTGATGATAATATTGGAATGATGGTTTAACAATAAAAATAAATCGCTTTCGTTCTTTTAAATTCGACAGGTGGTGCACCTTGAGTTTTAATATTCTAGATCAGTGGTTCTTAACCTTTTGACTTCAGCGGATCCCCTTAATTCCCAACTGTTTCAGGGACCCCCAAGCCATTTCTACAATTTGTGCCTCAATAGTAATAAATATAACTATACAATATATTAACTATCCATATCTACTTTCCTCTCCAAATGCATATTTAAATATAAGAGTGACTTACCACCAGTAGTCACAATTCATTAGGTATGCATTTGAAATCATAGCTCTCACAAGAAGGGGCAGTACAGAATTAGTAAGTGGATCAACATTGGCCTCGGACAGACACGTGGCAGTAATTATGGTTGGTATGGACAAAGTTGTAGACAATGCAGAGCTTTTGTCTAAAGATGAAAAGACGTAGATTACATAAAAGCTGGAAACCAGGGGTTTATTATGCCAAAGTATTTGCTGCCTTATAGGAAGTTGTCCTTGGCTTGTGAAATTATTTCAGCTCCGCTTAAAAGTGAAGGCTTGATGGGAGGAAGTGATTCAGAAAAGGGGGTGGTGATGAACAGAGTGTCTGAATTAAGCAGACCACTCTTACCCAGTCCAAAGATCAGGGCTTGATCCATCACCATTTTTTAGCTCACTGCACCATCCCAGCTCAGAACCTGGCTACATGCAAATTAGTCTGTCCCTGGCCCAGTGCATCATGGGAACAGGGCAGACCAGACTACCAAGCCAATTCTTATACTGAGAAGGAAACAAGCTTCCGGGGACCGGTTTCTAGCATTTCAGCCGTCTTCGGCCCGGCTTGCTTGAATCCTGATGGTGCAATGAGCAAGGGACTCACATCTGAGTATACCCTTCCACGCTTATGGTGGACAAATTGATTCAGAAAAGGGGGTGGTGATGAACAGAGTGTCTGAATTAAGCAGACCACTCTTACCCAGTCCAAAGATCAGGGCTTGATCCATCACCGTTTTTTAGCTCACTGCACCATCCCAGCTCAGAACCTGGCTACATGCAAATTAGTCTGTCCCTGGCCCAGTGCATCATGGGAACAGGGCAGACCAGACTACCAAGCCAATTCTTATACTGGGAAGGAAACAAGCTTCCGGGGACCAGTTTCTGGCATTTCAGCCGTCTTCGGCCCGGCTTGCTTGAATCCTGATGGTGCAATGAGCAAGGGACTCACATCTGAGTATACCCTTCCACGCTTATGGTGGACAAATTGATTCAGAAAAGGGGGTGGTGATGAACAGAGTACAGTGAGATAAATAACAGTGATGGATCAAGCCCTGATCTTTGGACTGGGTAAGCGTGGTCTGCTTAATTCAGACACTCTGTTCATCACCACCCCCTTTTCTGAATCGTTTTTGGCCACTATAGGTGTGGCAGGGTATACTCAGACATGAGTCCCTTTCTCACTGCACCATCAGGATTCAAGCAAGCCGAGCCGAAGACGGCTGAAATGCCAGAAACCGGTCCCCGGTAGCTTGTCTCCTTTCTGGTGAAGAATTGGCTTGGTAGTTTAGTCTGCCCTGTTCCCATGATGCACTGGGCCAGGGACAGACTGATTTGCATATAGCCAGGTTCTGAGCTGGCATGGTGCAGTGAGATAAATAACGGTGTTGGATCAAGCCCTGATCTTTGGACTGGGTAAGAGTGGTCTGCTTAATTCAGACACTCTGTTCATCACCACCCCCTTTTCTGAATCGTGATGGGAGGAAGGACAAAATCAATAGCTATAACAATATCCATAAGAGGAAGGGAGAGAAAGACAATACAGTGCAAAATACAACTAGGAGGGTAATACAATAAAACCGGTGTATGCGGGTAGCAAGGGTGAAACACGGTGTACAATAAGGGGGAGCTGTATCAAAAGTAAGAACAAAGTCCGCAGGTGCAATGTCAACGGGCCCGTGAGTCTAACCCTATAAGGATATGAATTTGTTCATTAGAAATCTTTTGGTTTCCACTTTGAATGCCGTCAATGAGGAGATTCTGCGAACTTCCGGTGGGAGAGAGTTCCAAATCTTAGGGGCAGCTCAGGAGAAAGCTTGGTGACAACTTCTCTTTTTCTTAAGGATGAGTGGTTTCAGGAGGCGGGTACAGCGCTGGATTTTGACTTGATAAGGCCCTGAGCTATTTGAAATATGGGGCCCTTTATAAATCCAGATGTTCTATGTGACTATGTCAGTGACAAATATGCTTTTCGGATACCTAGAGGGCTAAACTGAAATACAATTAAGAAGTATATTGATAGTGAAATAATAAATCTTTAACTTAAAATCTTTTTTATTCATAACAAACCTAAAAATGCAAACTCTGGTAAAAAGAAACAAAAGTTCTTTTAAAAGGCACAATTTACAAAGGCTTATTATCTAATCTCTTGAAACATGTTATAAGGATTAAGGAATTATATTAAACTAAAATATTTTCTTTCTTGCCTTTGCCAGAACAAAGTCACTGATGACATCATCAAATGATAAACTGCGTAGTTTGTAGCTTTCTATGCACATGAGACTCTGGGAACATAATTTATCTTGAGTCACTGTTGTTCTAAATTCATATTTTAGGTCTCGCCTCTCAATGCGCATGCGCATTGAGCGGAGCGAGACTATAGGGGCTTAAACAAGGTTTAACTACACTGGCGATTTGATGGTGTGCCCGTGCGCTTTTAGGTCAATGCGCGTGCACATCATCAAATCTCCATCTGTTCCCCTGCAGCTCTTCCCGCTCCGCCCCACAAGCTTCCCCCACCGTGTCTCTCCCTCATCGCCGCTCTCCCCGCTCCGCCCCCTGCTGCGGCCGTGTCGTATTTCTCCTCTCCCCCCCTCCCCACAGCAATGCCCTCCGTCTTGTCTCATTTGTAGCCCTTTGTCTGCGTGTTAACATTTCACACGATTGGTATTTTATGCTCAACCGACACGTGATCTTCAAAATGCCTCTTCAAAAACTTTTGTTAATCTGCATCAACTCATCAGATCAATGCGGTTTGCATCACAGAGCACTATACTTACAATTTTGGGAACTCCTTGCACAACCCTTTGTTTCCAATGAATGATGGCCCCACCATATGCCAACAGTCTCTGCGGCCTCATAATATGGGTTATCATTATTGTGTCTTAGTACGCTCTTACGATTAACCCACTCTGTCCCTTTAACAACTTTTCTACCAAAGACAGCTAGGCGGGCACTCACGTGACGAAGTTGGGAGGTCCCCTTTTTTTCACTCTAAAGCTCACATGGAAGTGATGAGCCTTCACCAGATGTACTAACACGGTCGCCATTGCCCGGAGCTCGCCCTGAAGTTAAGCACACGCCTTTTCTGTCAACTTCGCCACTACAAGCCGGAGATGCACCCCTCACATTTTTGTCACGCAGTAACACTTGAATTAGCACTGTACCTGCAACTTCGCTGGGGCTCCTTGTATCACTAGCTGCAACTCCGCCACGCAAGTATGTCAGCACTAATCTGCCACAATTTACCGATACGGTACCATTGCTCAAAAGTCAAGGCTGCCCTTAGGGACTGTACCTGTAGGCTTTTACGATGCCACACAACTAATGGACTGCGTTTACTCACGGGCCCACGTTCACACAACTCTACACAGGCGATTATTCCCAACGCGCTTTCGCATCTCATTTACACACTGTCTCTCTCCTGGGAGCACACTGAAACAATTCTCCAGCGTTCAAAGCTACAATTGTTCATTTTTATAAAAATCATTCGATACATCATGAATAAATTTTTGAAACAGCTCTTTTTCCATCTTACAGCATTAATTAATTGAATTTGCTTTCATCACATGTACAAAATTAATCAAGGTATGTCTTTGCCGACAACTCTCATTTTGCCTCAAAACACAGTCATTCAAAGCTCTTTACAGAGACCTACATTTTGTCTCGCTTGCGGTTCTATAGTGCCTCAAAGACTGGCCCTTCATTCCTTCAAATTGTCAGAAAGAATTTTCTGTTTCCTTTTAATTGGGATAGTTAACTCTCAGACATGATCGGTTACAAATGAGGCAGACTTTTTGTTGCATTTGTTTTAACCGCATCGCTGCGGCGGTTATTTTTCCGCTGCGCGGCTTTTTTCTAAAAGCCGCGTTAGATGACGAGCTCAGCTACTCACCAGCACACGACCACCAGGGCTGATGACGAGCTGAGCTGAGCTCGTCATCGAAGGGGTTAAGGAAAATCGAAAATCACCGCCAGCAATATGCCTACATGTACCACTATACTACGTGGTCCTCTACCCTTAGAGAGCCTTCCAATTACATTGGCTATTATTTAATAATATTAGGTTGCTCTACCATACTATGCCACACAACAGTTTATAAAATAATGTTACCCTAGGCACACCGAATGGTGCAAGACTAATTTAGGATAATCTCATTAGGAGTAGCTGCTTATGAAATGTCTGAGAAGCAGCCCCCTTTGTTGTTAATCAGCTAACACAGGTTGTGATATCGCCCCCTCCTGTCTCCTCTCTCCTCTCCCCCTGCTGCCTCCTCCTTTTTAGATTTTAGTGTTACTTTTACTGTTAACACCCACCCCTCCCATCACCTCAAACAGCATACATTTTCTTAAACACACGTCGCGATATCCTGCAGACCGATTGCAAGTGGCGCCACCAACATTTACATATTCAAGTGGATGAAAGGACGCAGCAATTCACTGGATCAACTGTCGCTGCCTTCCCCTCGCCTGCAGCCACATGCAACAGCCACCCAGTGACTGGCACGTGCAGGTTTTGTGATCACAAAATCTGTACGAGGGAAGTGTGCAGTGCTGCGAGCCCCTTCACTTCACTATGTGTGTGGCCTCACTTAGCGCTCCTGCCAGCGCTCACAGTTATTCCGGGGCTTTCTTTTTACTGGTGCCACACCCTTTCAAATAAATGAAGACTCACATTTTTAAATCAGTACATTAAATAAATGCATTGCCATGATAATTGGTAAATATTCGGATGTAAGGGGGTGGGGCCTTTTAGAAATACCTTTATAGATAAATCTTGAAATCATGCAACTGTTTATAATGTACAACATGTTAAAGTCGTCATAAAATACACTGAACATACTCTTCACAAAAGTTATTTACAATACTTTAAGCTATTGCTATTATAAATTACAAGAACTTTTATTTAAGTATTAATTATTTAAAAAAATTAAAAGCCATTTGTATTTGTAATATGAATACAGCCATTTGTATTTGTAATATGAATACATCTAAGTCACATACATACAAAACATATTGCATTACAAATGCTATAGGTGTCACATTTGCAAAAGTTAAAAGTATTGGCATTGTAAATGACAAAGCTATTAATTTAGCTATTTTCAAGACCAACACATAAAAAAAAATGTAATTTGCAAAACCAATAGATCCAACTTTTCTAATGCGAGACCTATTGCATTTCCAATGCTTGTTTATCCTCTTCAGCTGAGAAAAAGATCTTTCTCCAGAGCACTTTGAAACCATCATACTAAGAAACAATCTCAAAATTGCTTCTACATTGGGAATGCTGATTGGACACGATCGTTAAATATTACCCTATACAGATCCTGATGTGTCAGACTATTTTGTTCCGCTGAACCATGGGCTTGACTATGTCTAACATATTGATGAAAATGCTTGACTTCGACTACAAGATTCATGTCCTCGTCTTCAGGATATGTTTGGCATAAAGCACACACTTCTTCATGAATCTCTTCTTCTGTAGCTTCTAGTTTTGTTAAGAATGCAAACTTTTTTGCAGCGTCATTGTATACTGAGGCAGTCTGTGCCAGACTTGACTCTAATGCATCCATCACAGGTATAAATGTGTTGATTCTGAACTTGTCTCTTGGCTCAAGTTTCTCTAAAGCATCATCTTCATCATCATTTATATGCCTTCTTCTATATCTTCTTTTCTTGTAATCAACATCAGGCAATTTTTTCTTTGCTTCTTCTTCAAAATGATCGAAAAGATCCCTGGAACCTTTAACAAAATCCGAAAGTGAAGCATACAATTTCCTACATACATCTAGACTAATTTGGGGGTCTTGTAGTGATTGACTAGTCTTGTGAAATTCATCCAGCAAGTAACTCAACAAATATAACAATACCATAAATTCAAACTCCTCTATTTTATTCAAAATGTTTATGGCTTGATTTCTTGTTTCGCCTTTCTCTGTAGTATCAATATGCAGCTGATGCAATGCAGAAATTATTCCATCATAACTACCAAGTATTGCACTTGTGGCCATTGAATATGCTTCCCATCTAGTCTTTGACAAATACTTTGGAACCTTTGAATCATCTTTGAAGAATGACAACATTACTGCCCATCTATGTGTAGATGATGAAAAGAAATTATATATTTCTTGAACAATTCCCAAAAAGTTAACTGCATCTAAACAACAGTCAGCTGCTGCTCTACCAACAAGATTAAGGGAATGACCAGCACATGGAATATACATAGCACACTTGTTAATCTTCAATATTATTTCTTGCATACCCTTGTATTTGCCAGACATATTGGCAGCATTATCATATGACTGGCCTCGACACTTTCTAAAATCTATTTTGCACTCATTTGTAAGGTAGTTGTGCACCATCTTAGCCATACTTTCCCCTGTGTGGCTGCCCATCTCCAGGAAAGTTAGAAAACGTTCAATAGGGAGCCCATCATCTGGTGAAACATAACTCACAATAACAGTGAGCTGATCAATATGGGACCGGTCTGGAGGGGAATCTACAGATAAACTGAAGTACCCTGCAGTTCTTAAATCATCCATGATTGAGTCTCTTACTTTATGTGCCATAATTTGGATAAATTCATCACATATTGTTTTAGAAAGATAATATGTGACACCTGATCCTTTATTCCCAAATGTTTTTATATGGCTTGCTAGAAAAGGATCACATTTTTCTATAAGTTCGAGTAATCCAAGGAAATTGCCATTGTGAGGAGAACCAAATGTTTCCTCATCTCCTCTGAAAGGTAAACCACGCTCTGCCATAGTAATTCTGACTGCCACAACTCGTTCAAGAAATTATTTCCAGTACTGCCGTTTATTATTTATCTGTTCTACAAGTTGGCAGTCAATTGTTGAGCCACGTTTTCTTGTAAGATATGTTACCGAAGCTGTTCTATGGTCTACAGAGTTTATGACTTTGAACTAAATAGGTGTTGCGCCAATCACAAAATCCATCGGATGATAATGGTGTAGAAGAATTTGAAAAGAGTTTACACACGAAACAGTATACACAACCAGTTGCTAGCGAATATACTAACCATTCTCTGCAATATTTTTCACCATTAGCCAGTTTGGGATAGAACAAGCTTTTCAAGCAATATCTGTCTTGGTTTGCAAAAAGCTTCTTCGAAATTTTAAATGAGCCATTTGAGTGCTGACATTCCGACGGACCTTTTTCTACCCAGTATAAAATCTCATCTTTACTTAAATCACCCCATACCCCAACATCATTCTGTTTGTTTTTTGATGCTGAATCTTCTGTGCTTGTACTACTCTCTGGTTTATAAATCTTAATATTTGTTGCTTCATTCGTTGAAGTAGATTCTATAAAACTAGATGTACCAGGCTCTGTATCAGGAATAGGGTGAATATCCTGTGACTGACTCACTGTGGTAGAGGGTTTTGGTTCATCAGGCTATTACCAAAAATGATGGGACCCCCTCAAGACTTGATCAAGTCAGGGAAGGAGGGGAATAGAACAACATGACATAGAGAACAGATTTCCCTTACCTACCACATAATTATAGTACAACAATAATTCAAATAATTAATCAAATGTTGGTGACAAAGGCTCAACCATGACTTACATTCTTTCAAAAAAAATATAGTTTATTCCATATTTATAAATATAAATTCCATTAGTTTGCATCAATTAACATTCCTTTGTCTGTTCTTCAAATAGTACGAAATTAGCAATTTTTATAAAGACACAGCATTTTTTTTATAAAAAGTGTGAACACAGAAAAGCATAGTAAAGTGCATATAAATCAAACATATATACCAAATTAAATGGCTACAAGTTGATACATAATTCATTAAACCCCTGGTAAAAGAAGAAAATAGTGCTAACATCTACACACATTCATAACAATCTCCACATTCTCACTCAGACTACACACACTCCCACAACATTTGAAACAAGGAAGTAAAATCATGAATCCAGGTCTCCAAGATCAATGTGAGACCCCGCACTTGGTCTCCACACTGGCTCTCCGCACTGGCTCCATTTTTATTTCTGGTCTATATAAATGGACTTTAGCTTCATCTGTTGCAAGAGTGCAGGGATATGCCCAGCGTTGGCAAAAGATCTATCCCTGCTCTCTTGCATGCGGATGATGCAGTCCTAATGGCCCGGACCCCCTTGGCCCTACAGAATTTGATAACATCCTTTGATATGTTCATGTTGAGCTTGGATTTAAAAATGAACTGCAGTAAAACCTTCTCCATGAACTGTGGTACACGAACTAGGAAGCAAATGAAAAGAATGTTCATAAATTATATTCCCCTGGAAAACACCTCCACTTTCCCCTACCTTGGTATTTTGTTCCATGACACTGGGTCCCGGACAAGTGCTGTAAAGGCTAGAACTCTTTTGTTCGCATAAACAATAATGGCCTAAAAGAATTTTATAAAAAAGTTGGGTAAGAAACCAATAAGAGAAATCTTAACTATTTATAATGCCACGTGCTCATCAGCAGCTTTGTATGGCTCGGGTCTTTGGGGCTATACCAACATAAATTCAATTCAAATAGCCGAAAATAAATTCATGAGGCATATTCTGACAATACCATAAAGTGTTGCGACTTATATCTGCCATACTGAACTTGGACAACCGCATATTTATATATATTTTTTTGTCCTCATAACCACCATGTAGACATAATGCCGAAAGGAATTAACAGAGATCAGCTGTCTCAGTTTATCAAAAAACTGGAAGGGACATAAGCATAGTGGGGGGCCATCCATCCCTCAGCTGTCGTCTGGGTTCCAGAGAGGCACAGAATCCACGATTTACCCATCTACGGCAAACCTTGGTGTAAGTGACAGCCAAATCGGGCCGGACTAAGACCGGGTAGCGGCTGTTCCAATGGTGCAAGCATCAGAGGCACCATAGGAGATCAATCATTGGAACCGGGGTGGAGGGGGGTGGGGGGGAACCCCGGTTAAGTCAATGGACCCATGATAATAAATGCCAGAAAGCCCTTTTGCTCTGGTTGCCCGACCTGGCCAAATCAGTGCGCGAGGTCTGCAGGATTGAAATTTGCCATTCTCTGAAGGTAGGAGGTGAAGAGTCCTTCCATTTCCTGCAGATCTCCCTTCTTGCTAACAGCATTGCATAAATACTAGGCTTTTGGCTGAACTCTGTACACCCTCTATTACGCCAAATATCACAAGAGATAAATCTATAGTGACGGATGTTCCCAATGATGCTGTGAGGGAGTTGCCAACCTCCTCCCAAAATGTGACTAAGTGAGGGCATTCGAAAAACATATGTGCATCTGATGCAGCAACAAGCCCACATTTAGCACAAGACACTGAATGTCCTTCAGAAAATGTAGACAGCCTAAGAGGGGAATAGTATGCCCTATGCAGGGTAAAGATGTGATTCCTGCGTAACCAAGAAGGCTTGACAATGTTCCACAAGAGTTCAAATGAAGCCAACCAAAGATCTTGTAGATTGTGGTCCATCAGTAAAGAGCCCCACAGCGACTCCCGCAGAACGAAGTCGCCATCCGACTCATCCAGTATGAAATTATATCACTTGGATACTTCTTTTTTAGCTGGAACAAGGTTTACCAAGTTAGATACCAATGGACTGTATCCTCCAAGTCTGAACTTACTCCTGTTGGCGGAAGAAGTTTTATAAGCTTGAGTCCAGCTAGCCATTTGCAAATATTTGAACCATGATAGGTTGGGGCCGATCTTGGCCTGCAGATGTTCCCACGAGAGTAGATCCCCCTCATAAAAGAGGTCTCCCCAAACTTCCAGGCCTGCCTCTCTCAAAGGAATAGCTAGACTGTCTTCAAGCCAAGCGGGGCTTTCAGGTAACCCCCACAACTGTGTTTTTTCACAAAGGTAATCTTGTTTTATAGATTTCATAACTTCCGGCCATGTTCTTGCAAGACCTTGTAGAGTCTTTAGTTAGATTTTTTTTTTAAACTTGGGATTGCCGAATTTAAAAAGAAAGCCCAAATGATTAACTCTTTCCCCATCCAACATAGCTGCAAACATTGGGCCCACCCCAGAGGCTGAGGGCACTTTCAGCAACATTCGGGAATGGGATAATTGGAAGGCCCATGCTTAGATCTTCAGGTCTGGAGCCGCCAGGCCCCCCTTATCCCTTCGCTGTTGTAGTTTTTTCCATGCAATTCTTGGAATATGGTTATTCCAGATAAAAGATGAAATATTGGACTGAAACTTAGCTAAAATAGTTTGATCAAAATATAAAGGAATAGTATTAAATAATTTGGGTAGGATCGACATTTTTTTTTTTGAAAACCTTTATTATGTAAAGAAAGGGACAATTACAGACCTACAACCACGGAGGCTGGTCAATGGTACACAACAATATCCACATCAAAGTACACAGCCCTTCATCCAACAACCCAAGGGTCCGGCAGCGATATCTCGTTTACTTGTAATAGCATGTGATATTAATAGGATTAGTGAAGGTTTCGCATTTTATATTTTATATAAATAAACAACAACAAAAAGAAGATCGAGGCATTAATGTATGATAGATTGGCTGTCCCTCATGGCAGTGGGAGACGGGTGGAAAACATGCTACAATAAAAAAGGAGGAAAAATCCTGGGGAGGGTAGGGGGGACCCAGGGGCAAAACAATGCAGTATAGTCAACGAAGGCTAAGTAGTGGGAACGCACAGTCAAGGGAGAAGAAGCGGATCTGGAATGTCGGTGAATGGGGGGTGCAAATCTCTCCAAGATACGCGTTCCATTGACCCCAGATCCTACCCCATTTCTTAGGTCTGCCACGGAAGACATATACAGTTTTTTCCCTGAACATGGACCAATCCATGTGTTCTTTCCACGCTAGGAGTGATGGCGGCCTCTGAGAACCCCACAACTGGGCTATATCTCGTTTAGTGACCATATTACCCAATGTGACCCATTGAGTTTGAGCAACAGTACAGTCATTCGTCTCCCAAACATTCAACAGACAGCGTCTAGCCTCAGGCAATAACACAACACCCGTGACCTCACCCATAACCGCATTCACACGGCGCCAAAACGTCGCCACCTCCGGACATTCCCAGAGGATATGCAAAAAAGTACCCAACATACCACATCCACGTCTACACAACCCATCCGCAGAGAAACCCATATGTACCAGTTGTGGGCCCGTGACATATACCCGATGCAAAATTTTAAGTTGCACCAGCCTAAGACGTGCCGGAATAGCGACCTCTTTGGGGGAAGATATCGCCACCTGCCAGTCTTCATCATCCAGTTCCAACCCGTCACTGGTCCAAGCATTCCGCAATTGTAGAAGGAGATCCGAGCGATCGTTAATCAGCTTCTTATAGATAAGAGATATCGTGCTGTCGGGGACATATCCGTCAAGCACTCTATGCTCAAGAGGAGAGGACTCCGGGATCGTAGCACCAGCCGGGAAAACCGAATTAAGCGCATGGCTGACTTGAAGGTACCGGTAATATTCCCTGTCACTCAGTTTATATTCCCGCTGGAGTACCTCAAAGGTCTTAACTTTACCCTTGGCCCAAAGGTCGCCCACCCTGCTGATACCGATGAGATCCCATCTATCAAAACCCTTCGACGTCCATAGGCCACCCAGCGCTTCCGCGGCGAACAATAGGGTCGATTTCGTCAGTTTATCCGTCCATCCCGTGGCGGCGGTCGCACTTCCCCAGACTCGCACCGCGACTGCAGTAGGGCCCGTGAGATACTTCTGGTCGGCTCTAGAATAGAGCGCTCGATTATAATCCCCCCGGGGCAGTTGCCATCTGTCCATCTCAAACGCGGGGTTCGGGACAGGGCCACACATAGCGTGGTTCACAGCACTCAACTGGGAGGCCCAGTAATAGCGCTTGATGTCGGGCAACGCGATACCTCCATCATACCATGGCAAAGTCAATTTCGCCAATGCGATACGCGGTCGCCCACCCTACATCAACTTTCTCTGCAAGCTCTCGATCTCTCGAAAATAGCTAGCAGGTACCAAATCAAGTGTATTTTGAATGGCGTACAGGAAGCGGGGGAGAGACATCATTTTGAACAGGGCCGCCCTTCCCAAAGGGGAAAGTGGCAAGCCACACCACGCTGCAACATCCGACCGAAGCCGGGAGAGCGGAGGCAACAAATTCCGCTCGTAACGGGCTTTGGGGTCTAGAGAAATGTAGATCCCCAAGTATTTAAAGCCATCTCTAGAAACCGGTATCGGACAAATGCGCGGAAGAAGAGGCACACCGTCCGTGAGTGGATAAATACAGGACTTGGCCCAATTAATGACCAAGCCAGAATTCCTCCCAAAAGAGCGTAACACATCAAACAGGACACCCAACGACTTACGAGGAGAGGTAAGATACAACAAGATATCATCAGCATAGAGCGATATCCGATCCTCGAAGTCAGGCGACCATCAGATGCCCTTAAGCGATGGTTCCCACCGTAGCCATGCAGCCAGGGGCTCAAGGGCAAGCGCAACGAGGAGCAGTGACAGTGGGCACCCCAGTCTCGTTCCGCGTCCGAGGGTGAAGGGCTCCGAAGCCCTGCCATTAACCACCACCTGTCCCAGCGGCTGCTCATACAAAAGCTTAATCCACCCAATGAATTTAGGGCCGAAACCAAACTTCGCAAGGGCAGCCCACAAATATGGCCACTCCACCGTGTCAAAGGCCATCGAGGCATCCAAGGAAACCAAGATGGCCAGCTCACCAAGAGACCCTGCCCTTGCTAAGACACCATGGAGGCGACGCAGATTGAGCGCGGTGTTACGGTGGGGTATAAATCCAGACTGATCCGGATGGATCAAGTAAGCAATCACCGTAATCAGCCGATTTGCCAGAAGTTTGGCGAGAATTTTAGGCTCAACATTCAGGAGCGAAATCGGCCGATACGACGAGCAATGATCACGGGGCTTGCCATCTTTGTAGATGACCACAATAGATGCTAATCTCTGATCTCGAGGAAGAGAACCGAGATCTCGCGAGGACAGGAACATCCGACGAAGATGCGGCGCCATTTTGGCGGGGCATAGTTTGTACAATTCTACCGGTATCCCATTCGGGCCGAGGCCTTCCCGGAACGAAGTGAACGGATAGCGAGCGCTACTTCATCGGTGGAAAAATCCGCCTCCATAAGCTCCTTGTCCGAATCCGACAGGCTAGGCAGGGCAATATCCCGAAGCAATAAATGAGAGTCCTCTTCCGGCCTGTCAGAGACCGGCGCATACACCGCCTTGAAGTGTTGGGCAAAAACTCGGACTATATCAAATCGGGTCCACGACACGCGCACCATCCATCTGTTCAACAACAGGCACCACCCGGTTCAATCTATCTTTTTTGTCCAACCATGCAATCAGTTTTCCCGCCTTATCACCCACATCATACAAACGCCCCTGCTGCTCACGGTGCATCGCCTTGGCCGCATCAGTGACCAGCGCCTTGTAGTCAGATTATTTCAGGGCCAGAGAATGCACCACCTCCGGAGTGACCCCGGACTCCATTTGCCTTTCCAAGTCAGTAATTTCATTTTCCAGATCCACCACCGCATCATTCTTACGTCTCCTTTCGCTGGCAATAAAGGACAAGACTTGACCACGAATCACTGGTTTGTAGGCCTCCCACAATGTAACAGGGGAGGATACCGATCCCTCATTCTCAGCGAAGTAGTAGTCCATACACTTCACCACCTCCGATCTGATCTTAGGATTACGAAGGTGCCAGGGGTTGATCGGAGCGACCCGGCCCTCGGCACCCAACTTTATGTCGACTGTAAGCCAAAGCGGAGAGTGATCAGAGATCCCCCTGGCCAAATGCCTAATTTCCTGTACCGAGACCATCTGTGCTGCTGGTACAAGAATATAGTCCAATCTCGATAGACTCCCATGGGCTCCCGAATAAAAAGTATATTGGAACTGTCCAGGGTGTAGTTGCCTCCAACAATCAACTAGACCAAGCGTGTCTAGGAGCTTCCCGAGCCAAAGCTGTGCCGCAGGCAGGGCTCTTGGGGGGCTACGGTCTTCATCCCCCACTAACTACAGAATTAAAATCGCCACCCACTACCAGTATGCCATCAGGAAGCCCCAGGATCACATCACCCAAATCAGCAAATGTAGTGGCCTGCAGGCTAGGGGGGATATACACAGAAAAAATGGAAATAGTTTTCCCTTCCCACCGACCCGTAACGGCCGCATAGCGGCTCCTGTCGTCCAACACTATGTCATCTATCTCCAGGGGGAGGGAAGTTCTTACCAGGACCCCCACCCCTCTCGACCCGGAGGTAAACCCTGAATGGGCCACCAGACGGAAGCCCCGTCTATTCAGTGCGTGGCATGTATTGCCAACCAAGTGCGTCTCCTGGAGTAAAATCACATCTGGGGCACAGTGCTTCAAATATTGCAATACAATTCCCCGCTTTATTCTATCACCAAGACCGTTAACGTTCCAACTCAGCACCCTAAGCTCCCCCCCCCATCCCCGCACTGGGAACCCAGCCCCCCCCCCCGCCCAGGAACAAGCACACAGGATAAAAGACAGACCATAGCGCAACCTCGAACAAAACAAAAAGAAAAAGACCCCCCCGCCACCCCCAAGGAACCCTGAAAAACACACACCCCCACCCTGCACCCCTGCGTTAGATAAAAAAAACACCCCAACTTGCAGTGTGCCTGTCGCCCCATTAAACTACCTACAAGAAGAGAAAAAAAGTCCCCAGAGAAGGAAGAAGAGGCCCGATTCCCCACACCTCCGGGTATCTACAGTATAAAGCAAGTCTATTATAAAGCCACTGCTGGAAGTCCATAGTAACCGGCTCGCCGATGCAGACTCAGTACTCCTGTTCAGCCAGGCCCCTCTCGGCACCTCTCGAACTCTCGCCGCTGGTGCGGTTTGATGGCAATGTGTCCAGCCAGTCACTGACCACCTCGGGGCGATCGAAGAAAAACGCCCGCTCCTCATACTCGATCCTCAGTCGGGCTGGAAAAAGCATAGCATATTTCAGTCCCATTATCCTAAGCCGTCTCTTCACACCGGTGAAACCCATGCGTTGTTTCTGCACCGCCTGGGTGAAGTCTGGGTAGAAACTGACTGAGGCATTGTCATAATTAGTGGGACTCATGGTACGTGAGGCCTGCAGGATAGCGTCCCGGTCTCGAAAATTAAAAATCCTGGCGATGATAGGCCTTGGTGCGGCCCCCAGCTTGGGCTTCCCGCCGGGAACTCTATGTGCTCGCTCCACAGTAAAAAAGTTACTAAGGCCCTTAGGTGCAAGATGTTTCAGGATCAAATCCTCCACCAGAAGGTCCGTGGATACATCCGCAGAGTTCTCCAGAACCCCCACTATGCGGACGTTATTGCGCCTGGCCCGGGTCTCGAAATCCTCCAGCCGGCGGGTAAACTGGTCATTGGAGGTACGGAGAGTGCGAAGCTCAGCCTGGAGGTCTGAGACATCAGTGGTCAAGCTTGCAGTTTTAATGTCCAGGGACTTGACCCGTTCATTCGTCTTACCCAGGTCAGCCCTAATGAGGTTAACCTCGATCGCCACCGTGTCAATCTTCGCGGCGAGAGTCTCATATTGTTGGCCCATATCTGTCCGAACACTGGTGATGGCGCCCATGATGTCCTTCAATGTCGGCTCTTCCGTTGAAGGCGTACCATCTCCTGTCCCCTCGAGAGCCTAGCTCGCTCCACCTGGGGACCCTTTTGGGCGAGTGTAGCGCTCTGTGGTTTGAGTTTGAATAACACCACCACGATGCGTGCCCTAGGTGTTCTGCTTCTCGGCATCTGCTTTGCCCGCCATAGTGGGTGACGAGCTCCCACGAAACCGGTGGGATCTGGTCAAAATGTTCCCGCTAACGATGGTCCTCAAGGGCAAAAAGGACTAAGATCCAAAATTAGCGTAGAATCTGTCGCAGGAACAAGAAGTCGAATGGGGCGACCGTAGAGCGCCGTCAACAATGATCCAAAGCGAAACCGAAAGTACCACAGGGGCTGTGGGCGTGGCACACTGGCCGTTGTTGTTGAGTTGCCACCTGGGTACCTCGGGGACTCAAGCCCGGGGATGGTCTACGATGTAGGCCGCAAACTTCAGGAAGCAGCAAGTCCGGTTCTCGGCGTCCGATTCGATTCCGGAAAAAAGTTTTCAGAGTCAGCAGGGCATAAGCGAAAAATACCCGTCGTTCAAATCAGGATTTGTGGCAGGATAGATGCCGGAGGCGAAGAGGGTCTCAGGAGCCCTTTGCTCACGCGGCCATCTTGGAACCGCGCGAAGATCCTCCAGGATCGACATTTTATTGAGGTTAGCTCTACCTAATAATGAAAGAGGCAGGTGCGACCATGATTGGAGAAGCTTACGGCATTCTTTGACAACTGGTAAGTTAACCTGGGCAAGTTTATTAATGGAACTAATGCAATGCTCCCTCTATTGAGAGAGAGCGCCTCTGAGCACAACGGTGGGGACCAACTGGTCTTATTCCATAACACAATAGGTAAGCCAAAAGTTAATGGCAGAAAGCACCAAACTGTTCTTTCAACATTCAGAATTTATTGAGCTGATGTTAAAGTTGCAGCTTCATGATTCAATGAAAGAAAAGTATTCAATAACATGTCTCCATCATTGGAAAAGTTTTTTAAACAAATGATCACACATCCCGATGCATTTCGGGCCACGCCCTTTTTCAGGGGATTACTCTTCGTGTGATGTTGCTCAAACTTCGCGGAGTTCCGCGGAGAGAATGAAAGTTAATTAATGTCCTTCTCAATCGTCAAGCCCAAGTACCGCATTGAGGTGCCTGCCTGAAACTCTGTTACAGAGTCATCGTTCCATATCAGCATTTCAGTCTTGGCTGCATTGATCTCATATCCCGACATTTGCCCGAATATATGAGCCAATCTCAAGATAGCCATGAGTGCGGTGGTAACCTCTGATGTCAAAATGAGCACATCATCGGCATATAATGCTACCTTTCTCATCCAACCCTGATAGGAAAATAGTTTGATGGTCACCTCCTCCCTTAGTTGTTGCGCGAAGGGTTCGAAAAGCAAGGGGGAAAGCGGGCATCCCTGCCGGGTTCCCCTAGAGATAGAAAAAGGGTCAGACAGGTCTCCATTAACTAGAAGGCGTGCAGATGGATTATTATACAGCAGGCTTATCGCCCTACGAAACCCCTTGCCCACTCAGAATTTGGCCAAGGCCTCCGACAGGTACACCCAGTTAACTCTGACGAAGACCTTTGTTGCATCCAGCCTGAGGGCGGCCTACGGAAGATTGCTGGTTATTGCCATATCCATTGCCTCAATTAAATCATAAGTCAGTTTATTGAGTTGTCTTCCTTTCAGGAAGCCCTTCTGATCAGAATGAAGAACCGAAGGGGCAATCGAGGCCAGCCTAGTTGATAAAACTGTGGTGAAGATTTTGTAATCCACATTTAGTATAGAAATAGGCCTATACGATCCACAGGCCTCCTTAGGTTTACCAGGTTTTAAAATAAGGGTAATAGAGGCATTGTCCCATGACACCAAAGGTGGCAGTCCTTCAAGAAGAATTTGATTGAAAAGGATAGGGAGGTAGGGAACAATTTCTAACTCCAAGGCTCTGTATAACTCAGCCGGCAACCCGTCGGGTTTGGACGCCTTCCCCCTCTTACCCTTCCTGATGGCTGATCTCACCTCATCCTCCGTGATAGTGCTGTCCAGATAGTGAGACTGCTCAGAGGAAAAAGAGGGAAGAACAATGTTACTCAACCAGCCTGCAATAGACTCTTGTGTAATTACCTTATCCTCTTCATATATATCTTGGAAGAACTCCCTAAAGAACCTCCTGATTTCCTCATCCGATGAAAAGGTGTTATTTCCTACTGTTATAGCCGCTATATTATTGCGGACCTGATCTATTTTGGTCTTCCATGCTAGTAATTTCCCAGCACACTCACTAAATACGAAATGTGCCAACTTGCTGGTTTCCCATCTTTGTTGGACTCTGAGATTTAAGCCTGAAGCAAGGCTTCCTTTTAAGACCAACAACTGATTCTGAAGAGGATCTAAAATAGACCCGGAAGCTGTCCAGTTATTGTCTATATCCTGTTGAATTCGGGCAATATCTGCTTCAATGGAAGAAATCTCCTCCCTGTATTGCTTCCTACGATAGGCAACTTTACCCGTAATGAGCCCCCTCAAGGTAGCCTTAAATGAGTCCCAAATAATTCTATTTGTGGCAGAGCCGTTGTTAGATATAAAATAATTATGGGTCTCCGACTTTAAATATAGAATATCCTCAGGATTGGAAAGGAGAGAAGGTCAAAGGACCACGTACCGGGGGGCTTCTTAGTATGGAGGCCCAATTCCATCTCAACCACAGAATGATCTGAAAGATGAGACGGGAGATAGTCAATGGATTTAACAGACTCTACCAGTCTCTGACTAATTAAAATAAAGTCAATCCTTGACTTGAGGATATTTAAAATTATGAAAAGTGACCCCTTGTTGTTGCGCAGACCTCTGTCGCCAAACATCCACGTACCCATATTGCCTCATAGCATCCAGTAGGAAGGATCTAGTTTTAGACAAAACAAGGGAGCGACTATTAGGAGATCTGTCCAAAACAGGATCCAGCACAACGTTAAAATCGCCGGCCAATATTGTGGGGCCTGAGAAAGAAAGCAACTGCGAGAAAACAGACTCGAGAACTGAAGGGTCGTCCTGGTTCGGGCCGTAATAGCCCAAAACTGTAATTTGAGACCCTGCTATAATAACTGATGCAATGGCCCATCTGCCACAAGGATCCACAGCTTGTGAGACCAACCTGGCTTTAGCACCTTTTTTAAAGATAAGCGATACACCCCTGGTATGCGATGTTTGGGTGGTGGAAACCGCAAAGTCAATCCACTATTCCTCCTGATGAGGGTGAGTATTTCACTATGAATCAAGTGAGTCTCCTGTAACACCACTACCTGCACATCCAAGTCACGCAAGTATTGCAAAGTTCTGTTAGCTCGGGGCTTGGTGCGGAGGCCGTTGACATTCCAGGAGATAAACCTCACGCTACTCATCCCTAATCCAGGAAGACCAAGAATACTGTGGTAAGAGCGGCAGTAGTACGTTATCATCCATCACTTCTTTGCTCAAAATATGCCTGTTACCATTCCTTATATTACTATTTAGGTAATTGAGGACTTTTGTATATTTTTGCCACCCCCCCTCCACCCACCCCCCCAGAGTGCCCATTTAGACAATTCTTCAAGTGAATGTTCTAAACATAAGGAATCTTTAAGTAGAGCGATGATATACTGCTTGATGTCTGACCCCACCGATCCTTCAGGTACATTAAGAATACGAATGTTCCCCCGTCTTGCATTATTTTCGAGGGTTTCCATCCTCTCGCTAAGAGCCAGGTCTTCCCTTGTAAGCTTCTGTATGTCAACTTTCGCCTGATCCAAATAGATGGAATGTGATGCTACTGTCTCTTCAATACACCAGTTCTTATAGGGAGACCATTAATTTTATTGTCCAATGTTTCACAGTTATTTCTAATCTCTGCTTGATTAGCAGAAGATTCAGCAAAACCTTTCCTTATCTCCAAATAAAAGGGCAGAGAACATTCCCAGAAAAGACGCGGCCGTCATCGAGAAACTGGAGAAGCCGCTAGTGACTCCGTATCAACTAGAGCAGGAGCAGGAGAAATTTCCATGTCTGCCCCCCCAGATGCCCCTGCTAATTCGACTAGGTTTGCCTCTTCGGTCAACCCTGTAGTTAAGATCAGGGGTAGGCACTGCGCTGTCGTAGATGAAGATTGCGAGGGCTGTGGTTCTCTCCCTATATACTGAAAACCCTGAGAGTCCCCAGGGAGCCCGGGAGGTACTAAGTGTTTAGGACTTTGAGTAGAAAGGGACCTCTCCTCAACTGCATCACTCTCCTCAAGCGACGGTGTAGATACTAGCTCCAAGGGTTGAGTAGGGAGGGAAGGATGGGCGTCTGAAACGGATGCCATATCAATATCGTCCGAAAGATGTAATATCTGAGGGACTACCTTGAAATAGGAACAAAGTGAAGGGGTAATCTTTGACCCTATAGAGAGGACCGTTTTGGGGTCTTTAGCCTTAGATTTGCCCCTAGAGTTAGTATGTTTAGACTTGACTTCTGTACTCAAAAAAGATGAAGATTTTATTTTAACTGGTGTATTAAGAGCGGGTCCGAAGGCTTCTCTAACCTCCCCAATCCCCCCAGAGACACCCGCCTTATTCACTCCAACTTTCTTTTTGCGCCCTCGACCACGTTTGCCACACCCTTTGGAAGTACTGGGGGAATTAGAGGTATTGGGAGTATTTATTGTAAGGGAGATCTGTGGGGTAACCTCAGCAGAAGGAGTGTGGTCAGACGGAGTATGGTTAATTACAGTTCGAGACGCACCCTCCGCAGACGTAAAAAATGCAGAGTCCCCCTTACCAGCTTCAGAAACCGCCGACCCCTCCACTGTAGCAGTTAAACAAGAATAATGTAGCTGACCTTGTAGTTCTTCCTTACTGCAGGGCACTTTCTCTCTTGTACGCCGAAGGTTCACCGCGTTTGCTGAGCCCCGAACAGGGGGGACCAGGCTTTGCAGCTTTCTACCTCTCCTCAGCTCCAGCGCGGCAGACCAAATCCTCAACCTGGGATCTGAGCAGACCTTCCGCTCTTGAGCCAGGAGGGGGGCGGGCAGCTGCTCCCAGCACGGGGGGGGGGGGGGAGATACTCCTGTGATCGCCTTAAAATTTTCGTAGCCGGTTAAAGAGTTTTGTAATGTTTGACCTCCAAAAGACAGCTCACAGAGTTTACAGAGCTCCGTTCCATCGTTTTCGTTCTCCACTCGGCGTCCTCCGTCCGCGGTCAAAACCCATGGAAAGAGAAAGAGGGCTATGCGGCAATGTTCATCCTGCAGAGTAGTGCACCGCATCCCCTTGCCGAAGAAAACCGCGACTCAAAAAAGCGTAACCACAGGCAAGTTTTACGTTAAGAATATAGTTGTCCCCAGAAGACCGTTATGTTTGAACGGTATATCCTCAATCTCCGCTCTCATTTCTGCGGCAGGGGGCGATCTTACCGGGAGCTCGGTCCGGAGCACCGCGGCCAACTAACTTACTGCCGCCATGTTTTTCACCGTCCTTGACAACCGCATATTTCAGATACAATTAGAACGCATCCCATTCTCTTGTAGCATAGGGTATGAACAACAAAAGAGTGTGCCGTGAACCGGGCATGTTGCGGGATGTCTTAAAATTGGAAAATGTGAGTAGATTCAAATGGCTAAATTATGTTAAAGGTTTCCTTATAGAAATCAATTGCTAACATTATTATGATGATCCACTCACAATGGTTGACATACCCAGAAAATTGTTGAAAAAATTGTGTATGGAATACCTCGAGGAGAAAAGAATGCGAGAGGAAGTGAAGAAAAAGACAGTTACCTCGCATTTACTGTTATTAACTGGTGATAAATTACAGCCGTATTTAACCCTGCCGATGTCCAAATATGATCGATTTCTCTTGACCGTTTTAGATTAAATATTGTTTTTAGACTTTTGTCCTTCCCAGAAATGAATTCATGGTCGCGTGATTTGCCTATGTGCCAATGTGATGAATCTTCGTCTCAATCTGACATCCATGTTTTATTTTTTTGTAAATTTTATATTTTACCACGTAGGAAATTTATTATCCCAATCCTCAAAGAAATTAATTTAAATAGATGTCACCCAGCGTTTTTAGAACTACAAAGAATGGACACTGTTTTAACTGTTGTAGTACTTTTAGGTTTTTTTAAATATGTTTTTAAATTGCGGAAATCAATTGGTTCGGATGAATTTTAATCGCTTTTCTTTTAAATATCCCTGTGTAATTTGAAATTTCATGTTGTTGCTTTTATGGTTATTGTCTATTAACCGAATAAAGTACTTTTTGAACTTTGACTCACTCACTGACTCACTCACTCACCCACTGACTCACTCTCACTGAGTGACTCTCACTGACTCACTCTCACTGACAGACTCTCTCACTGACAGACTCTCTCACTGACTCACTCCCACTGATACTCCCCCGCAGGCGACCCTCACCGCCTGACACTGTTCCAATTAGGATGAGTAGGATACACTTGTCTGATAACCTGTGCTCACCCTCTGGTAACTTGGTACAGAGCAGTCCGGTTTATACTCAGGGCTCGAGTGTAAAGTATTGGCACAATACCCCCCTCGCAACGTACTGTGTTTGACACAACAAGACTCCACACCATGGGTGTAAAAAACACTTGACTTGATATTACACACATGCACGGAGATCAAAATGAGATACACATTGTATATACAATCTACAGTTATATAAAACTGTCAAACCTCTATTGAAATCAAATCAAAACACACATTGAATATACACTTACAGTTGCATGCAGTCGTCAGACTTCCCCATTGCAGAAAGGTCGAACAGTCACAAGTCTCTGTCTACGCCTTGTGCTCCAGCCCCTCAGTCTCTCAATTGCACAGGCCAAAGATACTCGTTTCCCCAGCTGGCGCCCTGTTGACTAGACAGTCAGAACTCCCTAAACACAGAAAGGAATAGTTGCTTAGTTTTAGCCATTCAGATTAAACCCAACAGCACCTGCATTAGTGCGGGATTGATACTTGGACACTGACACAAGGAATCATCAAGGCAGGAGGGACTGCAACTGGACTATCCACAAACTTATGATGGCTCGGAGCTTGTCGTGCTCCAGGAAGGGGACTATCACGTGGTGGATTTTGCCCAGACGTTCTTGGCCTGCTGCTAGTGCCAACTGTCGTGTCTCGAAGTACTTTCCAAGGGTTGGTGAGCTGGCCTCCTGTCCATGAGATTCCAGGGACACAAAGGATCTCACTGTCTCCACAAGATCATAAGAACCCCCATGGATGTGGTGGAGAGAGGTGGAAGGGATTGTGGCTGGGACAAGAACCGTCATGACATACATCATCATCTCGCTGTGCAAGAGGTGGGTGCGCGCAAAGACCTGCAGCCATCTGAGGTGCCGGGACGGGAGGAGTTTGAGGAGTGCGAGGGAAGCTTGTAGAGTCCAATGGACCTGTGCTCACTTGCGCTCCAGAGCATGTGGATACATACCCATGGCGTAGGTCTTATCTCATGACAAGGGACTTGCAGCTTACTCGAATCAGTCCATCATATATACACCGCTCCACAGTAGGTCTGTGATGAGCACTGTGCATGGACAATGCACGGCAGTGCCAAACGCGCTTAATTCCTACGCCAACAAAACAGAGTAAAAACGTGAGGTGGGTAGACAAAATGGTTAGGGGAGACCACGCTCCCATATAGGCCAAGTCTAACACACTCCAAAAGTGATTTATAGCAGTCCGATGATCACTGGCACCTCAAATGGCAACAAAGGCACTTCATATGATATCTTGGATTTGGCACCAGAAACATTATTGGCTTCATTCTTTCACAAACTTCATTTGACCTTTGCTTTGGTCATAATCATCCTGGAACATTTCTCTCACTAAAGCTCATGGACTTATTCTCTCTAGACTCAAAAGCGGACACCCACTCACATTCAATTCTTACTCAAACTCCAAAATGTAGCCTCTCAGTTTCCTAACCTTTTTCTTGCTAGCCAACATTCTATTACCCAACTCTTTTCCTCCTAACTGTGCCTTGTGGCACTGTCCGTCAGATATGGCTGTTTCTCACACACTTCTCCCCAACTCCTAATCTAACCCCTAACATTTTCAGGCCCTGAGGGCAACATCAACAAATAGTCTGCAACCCTGTTCCACATCTCTACAAAATCCACCTAAAAATCCCATTCTGAAAATCCCTTGGTCATCTTAGAAATCCCATGTGTAGCCTGTGCTGAACCGAGAACTCCTTGTAGTGGTGGTTAGTGATTTGAGTTTACCACAAAAGGTAAACCCAATAAAAATGTTGAGACACCATCTGTGTTAAATTGCCACTCTCTAGTACTAGATATTTTGCCCTAGGTCTTCACAGTCAAGCACTAACTATTTAATCTTTGTCATTCTACAAAAAATTAGTCCTGGCCCTGTCAGGTCTGCGTCAGTCATTAGGTCCATCTTTGTCACATCAAATGTGCTCAAAGTTGTGGCATTGGAATCTCATTCTTAACCACATCAATGCTTACAGTATTCATCCTCAATGCTGAATTTTTTAAAATCCCATTGTTCATGACGAGCTCAGCTCGTCATGAGTGTATGGAGGTGTACACCATGACGAGCTGAGCTCGTCATGAGCGTCCAAGGAGTTAATAGCATCAAAGGCTTCCTAAAATGCTTCAGTCCGCTTAAACCAAACACCTTTCTTTATCAGACTTTGTAGCGAACTAACAATTCTTGAAATATCCCTGACCGAACTGGAACAGTACTTTGCAAGGTCAAACAATTGATTGTGCCTCCTCTTTAATTTAAGGCACTTTTGATACTTCCTTTACCAAGTCCACTCTAGGTGTGTACTAAATATTCAACTGAGCGTACCCTGAACTGACATTTCTCTGACTATACAGTTCGTCAACAATCATCCAGTCTTCTCAGGAATTTGGTCCACTCAGCATCACATTCTTCTCTACTCACTTTGAACGAAACCGTAATCCTGCAAGAACGTTTTGAATGCCAGCCAACACATTTTTTATTTCTCACTGAAACACAGCTGCTTCTTTGAGCATTATCTGACGGTATGCAGGTGACTAATCCGTCATGGTGAATCCATTCGTACAAACCAGTAGAGCCAAGAAGTCTGAAATGTTTGGAAAGGATGCTGATCTTCTTGAAATACTTTTTTTTATTAATATCACACAGGTTTAAACATATGTAAATGCCATATGTTGGTGTCACCACTATCATGCTGTGTCTTCAATGTCACCCGTCACTGTACCAATTCCTCCCTCAACTGATCTTTCAAATGGTGCGATATTGGCCTCAATATTGGTTTGACTTGGTTTTAAGCACAATTGAATGCTTAAATCCCCTAACAAACCCCAAGTTATTACTAAAAGAACTCTAGGGAAATTCTTGACTAAATGTTTATAATCTTGAAACCAACTGTGCCAGCTCCTGCTTAGCTCAAGCAGGTCTCTTGACTCTGTATGTGTGCCGCTGTATATGCTCTCTTCACACTCCTGATTGCCGCCTGCCGCTTTTCAGCACTGCCAGTTTGTGTCCTCTTGTTGTATGGCGTTTTAGGGTCCGAGCGAAATTTCCTGATTAATGCCCTTACATAGGTACAATTCACATTGCCCTAATATAGGCATAGAAATCATACCCATATTCAGACATAGCCCATGCAGTCCAAATACAGGCATGGCTACTTCCACCCGTACCAGAAAGCCACAACGATTTCTTGGAAAATCGGCTTAAGCAGTCAGGGACATCCCCTTGCTTGAATACTGATTTGTCCAAGAACTCATGGAGTTTTCAAAGAACTACCATTCCCTTGGGGTTCTTTAATGACGTTACTATGCCAGACTTTACGTCAAACTAGGCACCTTCAAGGTATAAATATGCCTTAATTTGCTCTAGCAAGGACACGGTGGTTCAGAGCAGCTCGACTATCTACTTGCCCGACGCAGCTTGCTACAGCAAGTGCCGAAGGAAGCCGACCCTCCAGCTGACGCACTTATCGAGAAGCTGTCCTTTCTCTCACTGAGAATCCAGCTCCAGTGTTTCCAAGCTCCCCTCGCGGGTTGTTGGGAAATCAAGTCCCCAGGCAGAGATACCAGACCTCCTTCATTCTAAACGAAGGTATGGAGCGGATTAGACCCTAAAGAGAAATCTTGGATAGATTCTAAAGGGGGTGGTGATGGACGGAGCATCTGAATCAATCAAACACTCACACCCAGTCAAAAGATCTGGGTTTAATCCATCACCGTTCTTTAGCCCACTCTGCCACCCCAGTTCAGACATGGCTATATGCAAATCAGTCTGACCTTGTGCCTCATGGGAACAGTCCAGCCCGAACTGCCAAGCCATGTCTTCGCTGGACTGGAAACAGACCGGTTTCCGGTCCAGGGAAGGCATTCAGATCTTTTGACTGGGTGTGAGTGTTTGATTGATTCAGATGCTCCGTCCATCACCACCCCCTTTTGTACCGCTTTTGGCCGCCATTAGTGTGGCAGGGTATGCTCAGACGTGAGTCCCTTGCTCACTTTGCCACTGGGTTCAAGCAAGCCGGGCTGAAGACGGCTGGAATGCCAGAAACCGGTCCTCAGAAGCTGGTTTCCGGTCCAGGGAAGGCATGGCTTGGCAGTTCGGGCTGGACTGTTCCCATGAGGCACAGGGTCAGACTGATTTGCATATAGCCATGTCTGAACTGGGGTGGCAGAGTGGGCTAAAGAACGGTGATGGATTAAACCCAGATCTTTTGACTGGGTGTGAGTGTTTGATTGATTCAGATGCTCCGTCCATCACCACCCGCTTTTGTACCGCTTTTGGATAGATTCTTGGCAAAGAAACTAAACCTATGCTACACCACACTTACTTTTTCCCTCGTACTAGACTTAGGTTAGGTACATCGAGGTAGGCGTATTTTAGAAGCACAGGTTGAGTACTTTTAGCCTTTGTTATTTATGTATGTATTTATCTATGATTTAGAAACCATGCAATGCTTTTACAGTATTATTTTATAATACTCTTCACGCTGTACGCATTATACTTTGCAGCCAGTATTACGATTGTAGCAGTTCACTTTACTTGCATGAGAAAGAAGACTGTTCAATAAATCCTTTTATTGAAAACGCCAATCTCTCTATTTCTCTGCATCTCTGATGAAACGAAGCATGCACGATTGACTGAGTAAAATATCTATCTATTGTTTCCACGACTCTGAAGATACGTTTATTCCTGGGGAAACAATGTTGTCATGTTTATGCGGTTGTCAGAAACGAATCCCTTCTTGTTTATTCGAGAAAGTTTCTAGTGACCGCTGAGCTATCTGGCAGTCACAATTAAGTCTAATATATTCGATAGAGACCTAGTAGACATAAGTCCTACGTCAGATCTATAGGATATATTATTCCAATGTGCAGAGCCTATTGGGAATATAGGAACTACACTACATGGTGCCCAACGTTTGGTAAGGCACTAATTCAATGCTAGATACTAGAGTAACTCAGTCGTGCATTTCACAGAGACCCCTTTTCCCCTTAAAATACTCCTATAGACGTCTGGAGTGGGTAAAAGGATAAAAAAAATCTGCCATAACTGAGTAGGACACAAATCCTATGTATCAGTTTTTGGTTTGTTCAACGTTGAAGGATACAGTGTTCCAAAATATTGTGCACCTATTCTTTGTTTCCTTGAAACTTGCTCTGCAACCTTTCAGCCAACAAAATGACTGAAAACGGGACCGGTGGAGCTGCAGGAACTGCCACCCAACCGGGCTTAGACATTACAGGTTTCCAGCAAGACGACCCGAATGCTATAATCATCCCGGAAAACTTAAGAAAAACCATCACTATAAAGCTTACAACAAATGGCCTATCACCAAGAGGTGGTAGGGTAATTTTTGTCATAGAGGCAAATGAATATTGGCAGACAGAGGTAGTCTATCCATGGATTTCTTCCCTGAAGTGAATTCAGTAACATGTGTTTCACTTCTACAAAGAACAGGAACCTCCAACTGAATACACTCCTTTCGAGGATGTTGAAATTCCACTAAGATACCAAGAGCATGCACTCTGGTTTAAATGTGCCCTACAACATCAAAATCACATTACCAGGCTCCGTTAACTAGGTAGACCAGGAGCAACATGGCCGGTACTGGCAAGCTATAGACCACACCCTGCCATTGAAGAAATGTGAGGTGCGGAACTATTAGTTCAACTAAAACAACTAATTAAAATACATAGACAATTGGTTCAATATGTCATGCGGACTCTAACAGTCCAACCTCCTATAAGGATTCCACAACAAACCCCTCACTAGGGGAACACAAATAAAAACACATCACAGACTATACAATCAGTCATTGGTAAATTGCCCGCAAAAAGGGAACACATTCCTTTCTGTATAGCTCAAAAAATTACTCAAATCGAGGCAGTATTTCCCGATACTACCCCTCATAAGAAACACAGAATTTTAACAATCTGTTTACCAATGGGGATCGCACCACACCTGGAGGTCTGCGACACTTGGGGTACAGTCTTTGCTGCAATCTCCAAAAAAACACATGGTGTTTCGTCTATGGCGGTTATACCAGATGTCCTGAAACAGATTCAAAATGAATACAGGGAAGAACCTGCTTTAAATCTGGGTATGAAATTACTGAGAAATTTCAAACAGGTCTCAGCTATAATATTAGCTAATATTAAAGGTGAGGCAGCATCCGTCGCGATCCGCCAAAAATGAAGAGAATTTGATGTAACTGAGCAACCATATGAACTGGCCAGAATAATTGAAAAATCCTATGAAGAACTAGGTAGAGATAGTTTGGGTGGGAAACCAGTTAAACCCCAACTAACAGAAAGTCCTGAATAGGTCTTTATTAAAAATACTCTCACTGCTCCTAAAAAGAAGTTGGAGAACACTAAACAAACTTCTAAAGAGAAGCGTTCTCAGTCCAGAGGAAGGTCTCCTCAAAAGGAGCCCTCTGAAAAGAGGTATAACCTCAGGAACAGGGATAATTTGAAAAAACCTGATAGATATCAAGATACTGATACACGTTCCTCTCGTACCTTTCAGACTTCCTCACAGAAATCGGAAAGAAGAGGACGGTCAGAACACAAGGAAGAACGCGTGAAGTCCAAAGACGATCAACACGTTCCAAAAAATAAGAAAACCCAATTCACCAAAATGAAGGTAGCAAGTCTAAAAATCAGACATGCCGAGGATCTTGAGGACACAACTCAAGAATGGGGAGTGGGGCCAGACAGCGCAGCAGAAGTCACCATAGCTCGCAAGATCTTGAAGGATCATCTGGAGACAGTGGACTTGAATTAGTACATCCAAGTTGAAGCAGCTGATACCAGGGTTAGTGTACCCCATAAGTTATATGAAGTAACGCTCCGGATGGAGGGGGACATAACTAGGAAATTAAGAGCACTCTTTTGGGAGAAGCTCTCTAAGCAGACCCCCCAGGATATTACGGTCTAGATTTGCAAATTTAGCGGCACCAAAATTAAATTTAGCGGCACCAAAATTAAATTTAGTGGCACAAAAATGAACATTTTGCGGCATTGTTGTAGCACTTTATTTTACTCCTAATTTTTCATTTTCAGCCCTAAATCAATGGAACCTGTTTTAGCAGAGTATTCCACTTTGAAATAGGCCTGTTTAAAGTTTCTGCAGCTCTACCGAAGCACAGCTCTAATCTACTAATCTCGTGGGTGGGGGCCATATTTCTCCCTGGGATGTTCTAGCGCCCATGTATGCACCCCTGCCGGGGAACCACTTACACCACTCCCTGGTTTCAGTCACACAGCTCCCTTCACTCTGTGGTTTAAGTCAATCAGCCCCTTCACTTTCTGGTTTAAGGCACGCAGCCCCTTTCTCTCTCTGGCTTCAGTCATGCAGCTCCCTTAACTCTCTGGTTTCAGTCACACGGTCCCCTTTCGCTCCCTGGGTGCAGAGATACAGCCTCCTATTGTGTCGCTTGCACAGACTCCCTTTTAAAAGTAGTGCTGACAGGACAGACATCTTGCAATAATCATCCTTCAGAACCAGGTTACCCAGTTCCAAATTCAGCAGCTCTGACCATGGCGTCACATCCTCTCCCCCACTGACTACCATGCTGCCCCACTGAGAGAAACTTGCACTGCCTTCAACTACAACCCAATTTTGCCACATTTTTAAACACCTGGATGCGGCTCAATTTAAATTACACACTAGACAAGAGCAATATGCTGCCTACAAAAAAAAAGTAGAAAGTGTAATATCTTATCTGTAGCGTGTCCTCATATGTGCATCGCCACGAACAGTGCTGCTTGTCTGCAGTCTGTCGGCATTTGTGCTGTGCCACGGGCTGTACTATTGGTCTGCAGCCTGCCCTCGTATGTGCAGTGCCATGGAGTGGGTTATCGGTTTACAGCCTACCCTCGTGTGCACAGTGTAATTTTCTTTGCAATTGGTCTGCAGCCTGTCCTCATATCTGCAGTGCCAGAAAGTGCACTGCTTGTCTGCTGCCTATCCTCATATGAGCAGTGTCATAGAGTTTGCTATTTGCCTGCTGCCTGTCCTGTTCTGTTGTATGCAGTGCCTGGGGCAGTGCTGTTGGTCTGCAGCCAGCCCACGTGCAGTGCCATAGAGTGGGCTATTGGTTTCCAGCCTGCCCTCATATGCGCAGTGCCATTTTCTTTGCTACTGGTCTGCAGCCTGTAAGTGCAGTGCCATAAAGTGTGCTGTTTTCCTGCTGCCTGTCCCAACTTTCATCAGTATTTTAATATTTCAGCCTCCTGCCTTTTAGAAGCTTTGTTCTCCAAGCCTCTGAACAATCTAGGCGAGTTCCAAGCGCATTTCAGCCCTGATCAAAGTGGTTGTGCTGTCTCTCTTTGTTAATCGATTCGTTGTAACCAGAATCTGAATTATGTTCTTGGGTGCTGTACCCCTACAAAGTGAAATATATTTGTACCTTTTGGCCTCTTGTATAAAGTCCCTTTTTTGTAATTCAGTTATGTGCACTCTCCTGTTTCCAGCTATTACGGCTGTACATAGCAGTTAACGCTGTGACGTATGCGCGTACAGCCAATTAAATGGCATCTTTTTTATGCCTGCCGGGAGACCTGTTTTTGCGGCCGAAATAGTAAATTTTGCGGCTATCCCGATTTTCAGCCGATTTCGGGATAATTTTGTGAATCGCCAAATCGCGAAATGCTGGAGGGTCTGTCTAAGGGTTATGACATTCTTCTAGCTGAAAAAAGACTGGCCACCTAAATTTGTCAGGGAGTGCCCACATGGCGAAGACATCATTATGCCAGCCTTCTCCAATTATATTCCAATTCACTTAAAATACACCTACGCCAGAAAATGGGCTGTAGCCAAGGCTCCAGCATTATATACAATCATGTAGGATGGGATGAGGATTCCCCTCACCATAAAATTCAGTTAAAAACACAACCAATTGCACAGAGGCAGTATCCAGTAAAGCAAGAAGCTAAAACACAGGTCAGGGAGATATTAGATCAACTTGAATATCAAGGGGTGATTGAAATATGCACCTCATCAATGAACAATCCTTTGTTTCCTGTCTCCAAACTAGACAATACATATCATCTAGTTTTGGACTACAGACATTTAAACTCTTGTTGCAAAACCTTTGCAGTACAAAATGCACACGGTGCAGCACTAATGAATTACATTGTGCGTAAAAAATATAAAACCACATTAAATATTTCTAACGGTTTCTTCTGTCAAAACATTGCACCTGAAAGCAGGTACTTGACTGCTTTCTCAATTATGGGGACACAGCGTCACTACTGCCGTCTCCCCCAGGGATTCAAGAATAGTCTGGGGTTATTTTTAGCTAGAGTAACAGAGTTACTACAAACGTATGATGATGAGGCATTATCTTATGTCGATGACATCTATCTAACAGACGATGACTTGGACAGGCACATGAACAGAGTGATTACCATTATTCTTGGATTCGCCTCTGAAGGGTATAAATTCAACATTAAGAAATCAAGACTTGCCCACCTCAACATCCTTTTTCTAGGATACGAGTTATCAAGTGAAGGAAAAAGCCTGGCAGCCAACTTTTTAGAGAAGTGTGCACTGCTCCAACCTCCAAAAACGCTGAAAAACACAGTCAATTCTAGGTTTCCTGAATTTTGAAAGAACTTACATTCTAAATTACGCAGAAAGGGTTAAACCTCTCTACGAATTATTCAAACCTGATTTCAAAACTACTAATTGGACTCAAAAACACACAGAAATTTTGCGTTCAGTGCAAACAGACATGTTAGCAACAACACATTTACATACACGCGTAAACATACGCAACCTTGTAATCAGAATCATCCCAGGAAGATGCGGATTTACGTACTTAACCTTTAATGAAGGTGAAAAAGTACCAATTGCTTACAAATCACACTTGTACTCACAAGCTGAAATGAAATTCACTTCTACAGAAAAAATTCTGGCAGCGGTTCAAACTGCAGTAGCAAAAGAGAGAGCCCTCGCACAGGGAAAACGAATAATGGTCGTTACTCCGGTACCTGCCTTCGAGGCAGTGACAAAAGCAAGCATTCCGAATGCAAAGGCTTTACATCCGTGATGGATACTGTTAGGTTCCACCTCAGAAGCCCGTACCACTGCAGGGGCGAAATATGGCCCAATCCACTACCCCTGCCCACCTGCCGCCCAGTGGAATCCTCGCACTGGGTAAGCAGATGAACACCGGGAGGGGGTGGGAATAACAAAAAATAGGAAGACAAGGGAGACTTGAGGGGAGGGACCACGTCTGACCCAGAAAACTACCTCCACGTAGCTGCATGCACCTGAAGAATAAAGTCACCACGTTACTATTTAGACAAACGTATAATCAACCCCCTCCCTTCATTCACTATGACCATGCCCCTCACATATAAAACATAGCACAATGACTCCCTTACCGAATATCTTGTGCGTGCATTGCTGGTCTTGTGGATACATGAAATGAAGCAAACTGTAGGGTCAGCACAAAACGAAGAAAGTCCCAACACTTGTCTCCATACTCCAACAGGGGGAAAAAGTCACGAAAATGACAGAAAAACCCCCCTAACCAGTAGTCCTCAATTAAATAACTAACTGAGAGGGCAAAAAGGGAAACTACAAACACTCGGAACACTATCTCAGCCTCTTTCCTGACGAACGCCGAATGCACCCAAAGAAAGGCACAACGACGACAAGAGACTACAAAAATCGCGGAAGTCGAGACGGTAGAAATAACATTAACACACAGCCGTGTGCTACTCGCTGGGTCCCCACTCCACGTCTCCACTAAAATAAGGGGGTACTAGAGCCCTAGCACCCCAAATAATCTGGCAGTGTTCCAGATTGCTGAGGACACCGGCGAACACGAGGGACGAATAAACCCCTTACTCAGCATCTCGTCCAGATACTCTTTAAGATGTAGTTCCTCCGGTTCCGAAAGCGCATAAACGCGACTACACGGCAAGGAAGCACCTGGTAATAGTTCGATTTTACAATCAAAAGGCCGATGCAGAGGAAGATCCTGCGCATGGGTTAACTCTCTTGCTGCAACAGATGGTGAATACGTTTTTAACCCCTACTTGAAAACTCAAAAATTTGTACAATACAAACAAGAATGTCCTCTGCCCACTGTGATTCTGCCTCTAGAACAGTACCAATGAATAATTTATACAGACGGATCAGCACAGCTCGCAATTGGTGGTAAACAAGCTTATAGTGCTGCCTGTGCGATTGTTAAAGGTCGCTGGCGCAATAGTAAATTCCGACCTATGGTCACAAACACGCAATCTCTCGGAGATTGTACAGCTCAGCGAGCTGAACTACAAGCATTCAAGATGGCGCTTGAAAATACTGATCGCGAATTCCCCACACTCATAGTGTGCGATTCGTATTACTGCGTTCAATCTTACAATGAATACTTGCAGAATTGGATTCAAAACGATTTCAAAGACGCAAAAAATGGAACAATCAAGCATAAGCTGCTTTGGGAACAAGTATTTCAATTACAGAAAGAACTACAAAAGAATCCCGTGAACCATACACTGAGTCATCAGCATGATGGTGTTTACGTTGAAGGGAATTCATTGGCTGATGAAGCCGCGATGGCAGCTGTGCAAACGGCTTCAGTAGCTGCAATCACACATTCTAAAACAAAAATAGACAGTGAAAAAATGCAGGCTGTCGCCGCTTCCAACAAAGACAGTGGTAAAATGTTACCAAAAGGCTTTCCACTCAAATACTCGTATATAACTGATGCAAATAATGTTCCTTTTGCTCCAATCCCTGGAGTGGGGTATAGAGTAATTCCAAACATGGAACATAGATTAGGACTAATTTTAGCAGCACATGAAGGGCTCGCCTCTGCGTACGCAGGTGTTTCAGCCAAAGTGACATTATTAAAACAAAGATACTGGTGGCCACGCATGAGGAAACAGACCAGAAACTATGTTTTGGAATGTGCAATCTGCCAGAAAACAAAGGTTTCAACAGTGAAACGCCCGGCGCAGACGCCCCTTTTAATTTCAGATAAACCATTAGCGCGTGTTTACCTGGACCACTGTGGTCCCTTACATAGGGATGGTAACTACATATATATCATGGTCGCAGTGGAGTCATTCTCAAAATTAATTTGGATGTGGCTTCAGCGCTTGGCTGACGTCCGAACTGTTATAAAAGATTTGCAAGTCTTTATTGGCACATAAGCAGTCGGCACGCTACATTCTGACCAGGGTACTGCGTTTAGCTCCAAAGCTTACAGGGTGGCCATGGCCAATCTGGGTGTTGCATTGCGGTATTCTAGTCCATTCCATCCTGAGGGAAATTCTGTAGTGGAAAGAAAAAACCGGGACATAAATCAATCTATAACAGCTAGGGTATTAGGCTCGGGTGACGGGTGGATCAAACATTTAATAAGTGTCCGACGTAGTCTAAATAATCTGCCAAGAAATTCTCTGGGTGGAATCACTCTATATGAAATCCTTTTTGGTACTAGAATGATTGTCCAGGACCTTGATCATCACACTTCAGTGGTAGAACAAAAACCTTTTGATATCAAAGACCGTTTAGCTGTTTTACAGGACTTAAATGAAACGAGGAGAAGTCAAAGCAACACCATACAGAAGCCAACGACCACTGAAGGGGAACCACCCGTCCCAGCAAGGCCTGCCTGGATTATAAAGATTGGGGATCTAGTCAGAGAAAAGATTGTGGATAAGAAGGAATTTGGGCCTTCTTACAGACAACCAGTACCTGTGCTAGCAATGCACGGTTCAAGAACAGTATTACTGCCGCCCCTTGCTGGAAGAAAGGAGAACAGGTTTGTATCTATCGACCTGGTAAAACCACATCATGTGGCCACTAATAAGTAGTAGGCCGAGTGGACTCCAAAAATGTAGCAGACGACCAAATCTTGCTACTATCCAAGAGGTTCAAACTGAGAGACTCATCACCTTTGAGGAATCTGCAGTGCGAAAAGAAGGACTAAGCAATAAAGCCATGGAACTTGTGCCTCTTGAGACCCAAATAACAGTTCGTCAAGAAACTCCTGTCTACAATGATGTAGCATCTGACTATACTAATATGACAAAGGATCCGGTAGCTCCAGTGATTGCAAGTAATCCTGATGCAATACCTTCCATGGACAGAACTGCCTCTGGCTATTTCATTAACTTTGATACGTTTTCCAAGGATCCCAGTGAGCCTGTAACGACGCCAGCAAATAAAACTTTCAAAAAACAAGGAACAGAACTTTTTCATCAACTTGGAAAAACGTATCTGGTTTCACCATGGGTTGAACTTTGGATTGTGCTAGGTGTACTTTTTCTCCTACTTTGGCTAATTCGTTTGGGAATGCTGATAAATGGAAGATATAGTGAAATGGACACAGCAAGTAAGAACATCAACTTACTCCTCAAGCCACACAAATCGTCTCATCGTGAACAAAGAGACTTGACATCAGTGAACATCACAGCCGTTCCTATACCTGGTGGTATAGCATAGGACAGAACTGATTATGACATCTTTGGCCCTGCAGAGCTGTTGAAGATTCCACATCAATTCAAAGTTTCCTTGAGTGACTTTGTTTCACCCAGCACATTTTCTGATGATTGGGACTTTGAGACTGTTAATAATATGATGTCAGACTTAGAGATGTCTGCAAAATTCACAAAACATGAATACCTAGAAGGTTTATCAGATTATGAACAAATGTACTTTTATAATCACTATGGTCATCATTATTTGCACAAATCTGCAAACCCTAGAAATGTTTATACTTTCAATCAATGGGAACACTGTCCAACTCCACTAAACGGTAGCTCAAAAACATTCTATGAAAAATTTCCATACTTCTCAGGTTTTAATGTCTCAAATCCGGAAGCATTTTACTTTAAAAATGTTAATAAGACAGGAATGAAAAGTATGTTAACTAATACTAAGCAAATTTATTCTGCAGCCTTTTATGCCCAGCTGTCCTCATTAGGTTTTGACTTTTGGAGTGACAACATTGAAACAAAAACTGTCTGGGGAACAAAAGACGGGCAGGTGCAGGGAATTAAAACTTTATTTCGAGCCTGCATTATCCCTGAACAAATAATGTTTTTGAACGACACTGTGCAACAGACATCCTGTCTTGGTCTAGCCAAGATAAAATATTTGAACAAACCGTCTATACCTGCACCTACACCCGATAGTAAAAACACTTCAGAAGGAAGGGTCAACATAAAAAATAATTTACTTAAAAACAGAACTGATCCTGATAGGAAGAAAGGGTATTTCTGGCCCACAGACACAAACAACTGTCAAGATAGATTCCTGAATAAAATCCAAGGGTTTACATTCACTAGGCCAGATCCAAGATATATCCAGAGACAACCTCCAGGGATAGTAACAACATACAGTGTAGGAAAACTGTGCCTTGACTGGCTACAAAAATCCATACTATCAGAGGTAAAACAACACTTCTCTTTACTTAAAGATGGCATTGATTTAAGGGACTTCTTACAAGGTCCTGCAAAACGGCATCATTAACGTTTTATATACGCTGTTACATATGCCATTTATAATGAAGCTTGGAAAGCGACACAAGCAGAGACTGCAGAACGAATACGAGAAATTGATCGTATTAATTTAGAGAAAGCTCTCTGTAGTTGACAATGGGTGAACGACTCAGTCATCCAGAATTTATTCTTTGGACAGCATAGTATCCTCTGCCATAGACATAATGGAACAGGACTTGCTCATGCTACAGCATGGACAGTCACAATTGCATTCTATAATGCTTTTAGTCTGGACATTACAAAATCTTTGTTCTGGATATGTGCCATGGAGTCTAATCAACACAACATCATTGTAATCACTTTGGCACAAAGAGGAGCCGACTATATGGTGCTGAGCATTGACAAACTGGAAAGATTACCATTAACTGTTTCAGAAAAACCTGCAATAGAATGGTTAATACACGGAACAATCACTCTGCGTGTCACAATTTTCCATTTTCAATATTGTTTGAAACATTTACCAGCTGGCGTGTATGAAAGGTTGGCTAAAGAATACATTAGTCAACCTGGGAATGACCATATACACACAGATGTTGGAGTGGGGGAAAATAAGTATTTCTTAGTGGTACAAACTGCAAAAGCGCGCTAAGCGGTACTCTTTTATGTCAGGGTATTAATTTACATGGAGCCTGCGATGGTTCTTCGACCAACTTATCCTGCCACCTGCAAGGTTCTCCAGCTGCAGTGATCGATCCAATTTTTAGACAGCTTTCTAACGGAAGCTATAATATGTTGAATGATAACAGCTGCTGTGGCATGTTACCAGGAATAGCCTATAGTAACTGTGTCAGCCAGGGTCACTTGTATGCAAGTATTGTTTCCTAAAACTACGACAGTCAGGGAGTCCCCGCTATGGCCTTCACTGAACATCTCTTCTATAAGAATTGATACTTTAAGCAGAATGAAAGCCATTCTTTTACAAAAAACTGAGCAACTGACCTCGTCCAAAGAGATGTATGAACTACAAGTCGCAAGGTCCTCTACAGAGATATATGCCCTTTTATCGACAAACTGCCCAGTACATTTCATAGAAATGTTAGGTCGTATCTTAAACATTTCTGATACCAGTGGTAATATACATGTATTTAAGACAGTTTTTTTGGGACTGTTAGCACCTTTTGAAGCAGTCCTCGGCATATTTTCAAACTTCGTGCACTCTGTGTTCAGCGGCCTGCCTCTCATGTTGGGACTCATAGCAGGAATACTATTCTTGTTCCTTCTGCTCCGATATGGCAAGTCCGGTCACCAGCGACACCCAGATTACCATAGAGAACACTCTCCTGGCAAATAAGTGTCGTGAGCGTGTGATACAGATTCTGGGCTTGGCTCATTTAACAGATCTGAATACCACATGGTTTCTTTCATTTCGACTGATCTGGCAAGATTGCATCTTACCTGTTCTACGATGCCTGCTATGTGGAGAAGAATGCGTATTAGACATCTGTCTGACACTCCCATCAGTCCTGCCAACGGATGTTGATACTTTGCTTGGTTCGGTAACGGCCCATGCATTGTGTTGTCCCCAGCGGCTGCCAATGCTGATGACGGCATTCATTAAGGTCTCACAGACGCAAACTGCTGACGGTGAGATACGTGGATCGACAAGCACACATGTACCATCACCATCTCCATTGAACATTGCTGATGCGGCTAACTCTGACGGCGATGCTTTCACCTACTGTGGTAGACAAATTCTTTACCAGCTTAGAAATTAGCACACAGCGTTCTATGGGACTCTGTATTCGACCTTCACTTTTCAAAAACAAAAACTTCTAACTTTAGAACTCTATTTTTCAACGATTTGACTTTCATCCAAATTTGAACTCCTTTTTTGGCACAAAGTAATCTGCTTAATTTAGAACTATTCATAGAGAACAAGACTTCTGTGAAAACTTCAAAGAGACAATATTATACCTTGTCCACAACCAAAACAATTTATATATTCTGTCATGAAATGGTCTCGACTTTCTTCTGTGTTTAAGAGCCATTTCATAAATGTACTTTTATCATTCATTTGGATAGCATTTCAAATGTTATATTTTGAATGAAAAAATTGCTTTTAAAATGCGTGCAGCACAAATGCTCATTTTCGTGTACAACCATTTCGAATGCATTTATGATGGGGTTTTTACTCATTATGCTTTAGATATGTTTTAAATGCTTAGAATTTAGTAATGTCAAACATAATAAAGTGGAGTGGGTGTTGTATGGCGTTTTAGGATCCGAGCGAACTTTACCGATTCATGCTCTTATATAGGTACAATTCACATTGCCCTAATATAGGCATAGAAATCATACCCATATTTAGACATAGCCCATGCAGTCCAAATACAGGCATGGCTACTTCCACCCGTACCAGAAAGCCACAACGATTTCTTGGAAAATCGGCTTAAGCAGTCCGGGACATACCCTTGCTTGAATATTGATTTGTCCAAGAACTCATGGAGTTTTCAAAGAACTTCCATTTCCTTGGGGTTCTTTAATGACGTTATTATGCCCAACTTTACGTCAAACTAGGCACCTTCAAGGTATAAATATGCCTTCACTTGCTCTAACAAGGACACAGTGGTTCGGAGCAGCTCGACCATCTACTGCTACAGCAGGTGCCGAAGGAAGCCGACCCTCCAGCTGATGCACTGATTGAGAAGCTGTCCTTTTTCTCGCTGATAATCCAGATCCAGTGTTTCCAAGCTCCCCTCGCGGGGTGTTGGGAAATCAAGTCCTGAGACAGAGATACCATACCTCCTTCATTCTAAACTAAGGTATGGAGTTGATAAGACCCTAAAGAGAAATCTTGGATAGATTCTTGGCAAAGAAACTAAACCTATGCTACACCACACTTACTTATTCCCTCGTACTAGACTTCGGTTAGGTACATCGGGGTAGGCGGTTTTTAGAAGCACCAGTTGAGTACTTTTAGACTTTGTTATTTATGTATGTATTTATCTATGGTTTAGAAACCATACAATGCTTTTACAGTATTATATTATAATACTCTTCACGCTGTACGCATTATACTTTGCAGCCTGTATTACGTTTGTAGCAGTTCACTTTATTTGCATGAGAAACAAAACTGTCCTTTTATTGAAAATACCAGTCTCTCTATTTCTCTGCACCTCTGATGAAACGAAGCATGCACGATTGACTGAGTAAAATATCTATCTATTGTTTCCACAACTCTGAAGATACATTTATTCTTGGGGAAACAAAGTTGTCATGTTTATGCGGTTGTCAGAAACTAATCCCTTCTTGTTTATTCAAGAAAGTTTCTATTGACCTCTGAGCGAGCTGGCACTCACAATTAAGTCTGATATATTCGATAGAGATCTAGTAGACATAAGTCCTACGTCAAATCTATAGGATATATTATTCCAATGCGCAGAGCCTATTGGGACTATAGGAACTGCACTCTGTCTCCCTTATTATTCTCGGTTCCTATTAGATATCTCCCACTCAGTCATGTTCCTGTATTAGTCTGATATTCGTCCCTGTTACATTGTACATTTTTCTGCTACACTTTTGCCTGATTTTCTCTTACGTTACTGTATCCTACCTGAGTGCAGTGAACTGGCCCGCCTCACTGCTCCCTTTCCTGCGTTTTGCTCCCGCCACCCAGCACCCCGCCACCATCTCTAGACCTACTTAATGGAGGCCACAGCACAGCCCCATTGCGTAGGTCCTGTCCTGTCCAGGACTCTGGCTGAGCTCCACACAGCTCCCGAGAATCTGATTGGTAGTAATTCTCTGTGTTCTATGACTTTTCTCTTGGGTCAATGTACATTGAGAAATAATAAAATAATAATAATAGGGGCATTTGTAAAGCGCTGAGTTACGCACACCGGCGTGTCCCCGCGCTATGGTGAAGGGGCGGAAGCTGGGATTTTAACTGAGGGGCGGGCAGTCTACCTAACATATAGGTATGTTTTTAATTTAGCACAGAACCTAGTTTCTGCCATTAAGAAATCAAGAGTATTCTATGGTTCTCACACCAAAGGTTGACATTCAGGGCTGCTGCTGCTATATTCAGAACAGATGATCACAGTTTTTAGTCTGGCAGTAACAGCCACTGAAAGGCTCCTTGATTACTTAGACCCTTAAGATGGCAAAAAAAACCTTCACTAGAGTTGGGCCACACAATGCAGTGGCTGTCAAGTGATCGACTGCTGCCACATTCTTTTACATCCTCCAACTTCTTCTTAATCATCTCCACTATACCCCTCATGTCCCTTTGTCAAAGGAGCACACTCAGTATTGAGCCCCCACAATAATATGTCTCCTATTTCTCCCCTACCCCTATCCACCCTCTTCTCCAAAAGTGTTAAACCAGAGTTTTCCTTCACTTTTGTGGAGTGTTTCCCCACCATAGTAAATTTTAAAAATATAATTCTCTACAGAAAAATACATTTGCAGCTGAATGCTAGTATGGTCCTCCCAGAGTAACTGCTCTAGTCAAGGAGTCTCCAACTTCCAAACACTGCCCCTCCCCATCAAGGCTTTGAGCTGTCTTCTGTTAATGCCGGTCCTGGTTATAGCTCTGAGATGCAAGCAGTCCCATTCAGCCATTTATTCAATGTAAGTATCACAATTAGCGCAGCATCACTCACAGGGGTGTGAGGTGACGAGGGTTTACACAGAGAAACAGTGTGCTAGCACAGTCACACACTTCGGAGAACAGTATCATGTGTTGAGCTTTAGTTCCACACTTAATTATAAGTAGGGCTCCCGGTTTTATGGTACTTATTTTTTCTACATTTCCGACTGTATTGATCCATATTTAGTTTTTACTTATTTTTTCTGTATTTATCCATTTTTATTTTTCTGTATAAATGAAGCTGCTATGTGTATTTTTCCACATTTATTTTACTGATAAATATATATTCGCAATCGAATGTCCAAAAGGTTTCAGCAGTATACAGTGCAATAGCGTTGTCTGAAAACACTTGCATTGTAGAATAGCATAAATACCTGTAGATCTGAACGTAATTCAGCTTAATTAGGAAATCTGTTGTCATTTTTCATCTCGCCTACCTTACAATTTGTACACCTATTGACCTGGCACTCATGATTGACAGTAGAAAAAAAAACATTCAGAGAAGACCTATTTTCCTGTATTTAAAAATAAATACAGACAGGGAAAAAAAATCGTTTTCTGTCTGTATTTATTTGTAAAAATCTGTGAAAACTGGGAGCCTTAGGGCACCAGCTCGTTTGTGAGTCTTGATCACAGAAAACAATCTTACTAAGCATAAGTGAACATGCATAACTCAGTTAAAATTGCTGTTTTTTTTAGTGATTACACACATCAGTTACATTCTCTGCCCTACCCCACTATTAAGTCTACATGACACTCGTAGGATGAGGTATCTCTATTTAGCTATTTGGCTAGCATTCTGACGTCTGCACATTATTGTCAGGATTCTCCTGAAAAACGTGTACTCTGTACAAGTAAGACAAACGGACAGGAGAGGGCAAAGACGAAGGCCCTGATTATGGTAGCTGTCGGTCGGACTACTGTCTGCTATTGCGACAGTCAGGAGACCGCCTGACAAGAATGTGGCAGGACCATCGCTGGGGTGGCGGTCAGAAAGTGCTCAGAACCATGGCAGGTGCAAAAAAAACACAGTTGATGGACAGAATGTAGAACAATGTCATACATTCACCCCAGTACAAGGATCTGGGCCTAAATCCATCGTTTTTTTGCACTCCACACCACCCTGGGTTAGACACTGGCTATATGCAAATCAGCTCTGACCCTGTGCCTCATGGGAACAGTCCAGTCCGAACTACCAAGCCATGTCTTTCCCAGATCGGAATCAAGCATCCAAGGACCGGTTTCTGGCTATCAGCCTTCATCAGCCTGGATAGCTTGACTCCAGTGGTGTGGAGAGCCTGGGACTCACGTCTGACTATACCCAGCACACTCGGGGTGAAAATTGAAAAAAACACAGTTGATGGACAGAATGTAGAACAATGTCATACATTCACCCCAGTACAAGGATCTGGGCCTAAATCCATCGTTTTTTTGCACTCCACAGCACCCTGGGTTAGACACTGGCTATATGCAGAACCATGGCAGTGGCATGCTGCGGCCAAGGTAAAGAGCCGCAGCACAAGCCGCCGCCATCGCGCAGCACCTCCAGCTTGTCCATGCACAGTGCGCCATGCTCCATGTCGCGCATGGCACACTGTTCATGGAGTTGTGTGGGGGCACTACATGTGCCCCCGAGATCACTTTTAATTGGCCTATGAAGGCAGGGGGGTTCTGTTTGGGGCCCCCAGATCCCTTTTCAACAACCTTTTCATGATGGTGTTCCCACCATGAAAAGGCTGTTGGAAAGGGATATCCAAATCCTGGCAACGATGCCTGCCTCTGCACTGCTGCCATTCATAAATACAGCTCCAACTGCTGCCCCATCGGGATCTTAGATTCTGGCGGAGACGGCGGCCTTCCGTCCGACTGCTGTGGGTCAGACTGTTGGAATTGTAATCAGGCAGTCAGACTGAAGGGCTGTCGGCGGTTGGACTGCCACCGACAACCTGTCTGTATGAGTACTGAACTCTATTATAATCAGGCCCTAAGTTACCATAGATCTCACCATAGACTTGTGTGGCTGGGGCACACTGGCAGGCAGTGTTAGGACCTCAAAGAAGTCAGTTCGGGGCCTTATCAGTTGAGTCCAGGGTTACATTGCCTAGCAATATTGTGTTTGAAGGTTTCCCTTTAAATTGTCTCCACTTGGCATTTGGCACTCTTCACATTTGTTGTTCCTTGTTAGAGTTTTCTCCTGTTTGTCATTTAGGAGTTTTGCTCTAACCTGTTTGCACCATTGCATGCTGAGAACGCTTCTACTGTATGTTGGTACATTTTTATGTACTCGTCCATGCCATTTTACTGGAGAAGTATATTGACTTCAGAGATAGAGGACAATGTATGTATTTTATCATTGGGTTTTTATAACTTACCCTATATATTGGTTTTATCACAATCACTGCCTTCGCAGGGTGTTCCACTTACGTTGTTTTCCCCCTTGTAAGACTTTTCTCATTGGGCAAAGACGTTACCTGTGCGAATTCCATTTGTGTGTTAAATTAAATAAGTCATCCTCTCTATGATCGCTCATAATTCTATACATAGTTTACTTGTCAGTTTTCCTTCAACAGAGCTAATCTGTAGCAAAATCTCCAGAACGTTTAAGGCAATATCACAAGTAGAATTATGGAGCAGGTAATCTCGAATTTATAAGAACGTAATCTTAAAGCGTACCCACGTGAAGTACTTTGAATAAGAGAATCCACATTGCAAGAATTTCCAATCAGCCCTAACAGCTATTTTATACACTAATAAATTAGGATTGGAATTGAAGTTGGTGTGGAGGCACCTGATTTGTGATTCAAAAGTCACTACCCCCCTCAGTTAGGAGGGATCTTAAGCCAAATGGCACATTTAGCTCTGCTATATCCCCAAATAAACTGCAGACAGCACCCTATAGCCATCTAAAAAAAATAATGTGGTACACACAGGAATGGCATAGAAGAGATACAGAAATGTGGGGAGAATGTTCAGCTTTACTATGTTATAAAGTCCTAGAATACTAATTGGGAGTAGATTCCAAGCTAGCATCTTAGCTATGTACCGATGGTGTAGCTGCTCATTGAGATGTATTATTTGATTTACACTACTAGTGGTCTTAAACCAGTAGTGTAATGAAATTTGAGGGTGCTCCCTGTAGTATTGAGCCATTGTTATGGATGATTGGCTCAATTATGACCATTGCCCACTAACATCTCAGTATATTTTGCTCTAATATAGTGTTATACAGGCCCGCATAAAATAGATTAGCTGTAAATAGGACTCGATAATGTTCTTTCTGTGTCTGACAATATCTTGTTTAAAGACAGGGCTTACCTATTGGCTTTGGCACACTTTAATGCAGGGGTCTCCAAACCGGCCCTGGAGGGCCGGATCCATGCCAGATTTTTTGGATATCCCCATTGAGATACATGTAGTTATTTTAAAAATCTGGCATGGATCCGGCCCTCTAGGACCGGTTTGGAGACCCCTGCTCTAATGCCATCTTGCATGGGTTCTTTGCGGGAATAGTGTCCTATGCTTGAGCGACTCAATTTTCTAAACTGTTGCCATCTTCTAAGCCTTTCTGGGTGAGGAGTCATGTTTTACTTCTCACTTGTTTCTCGCACTTTGTATACTAGTTGGAACCGGTTCTTGTCGGAGGAATGTGCTCACTCTGCCTCGAAGTCATAACAGACGCCTAGCTAGCTGAAGCTGTGACCTTGGCGCGGAGTGGTACGGAATCTGCTGGGAACAGGGGGTGAGGCTTGCTAGAAGCTTCGACCAACATTTTCACTTGTACTTAATGGGGTGTTCGTGTCTCAACCACTGGTAGTCCATCACATTGCAGACGTGCAGCTGTGACAGTGGAGCAGAGGATCCTGATTCGGCTGGAGAAACGGACTCCCCTCTAGCGAAGTGGAAGCGGGATGTGTAGAAACTTGGTGAGGTGTTCCACTAACTCTTATTTCCTAACTGTTCTTATCTAACTATCATCTCCTATTTTCAGGTTATATGCTGATTTACATATGAGTTCTATATATGTATATCCTAATTGCATTAGCAATTGTTTAGGGATTGCTGTGAAGAAGGCATATCGTGACATAGTAGTGATTTCTTTCTTTTGTCCTTCTATCACTGTGTAATAAAGAAACCCCAGAATAAATACCATTATTCACCGGTATTCCTTGGGATGGGAGGTCAGGGCGTTTCTGGTCTAAGTGCTGTAGCATCGGAAGGATGTTAAGTTTCCCTTCCTGCAGGTAGTTGTTGAAGGTTGGGCTCCGCTCTTATCCAGGGAAACCAAAACCAATAAGTAATCCACCCGAGGCTTTGTTAGGAGGAGTGCGCATTGTTTTAGCTCCACCAGGGTGAGCTTTGTTTCGCATTGTTGTTCGCATTGTTGTTACCCTGTGGCTCATGGTATTGTGTTGTGTTTTCGTACCCTGGGGTATGTTGTTATCTTGTGGCCCTTGGTTTCTTGTGTTGTTTTACCGAATGACCTTGTTCTTCCTGGGTTGTTGTTTTGTCGTCACTGGTTTTGTTCTTGCGTTGTTGTCGCCAATGGGCGGTGTTTTTCGCAAGCTCCCCAGCACATGCCATATATCTTTAGTTATTAGTTGGTATTATTCCTTTCCTAGGTAAGTATTGTGAAGTATTGTATCTTTTTGGGTCCTGCGAAGGGATAAGGTAAGTATGCCCTGGTGATTGGCAGAATTATCAGGTCATTACACTCCCCTGGAAAGTACATGGGGATAGCCGCCTCCCCAGCGGCCCGCCTCACCAACTTCCACTTTGCCCCACTGCCCAAAAATCTGGTATATTTTTAATTGAAACCGCTAATATTTAATGAAATGTCTCTATATTGTATTGCTCAAAGTTGTAATAAGAAAGTGGGAAACACTCTTAACATATAAACTAAGCCATTTGTAACATTATTGTCAAGAGCAGATTATTTACCTGAGACAGTAATCAGAACAATGCCAAGGAGTGGTCCTATTGCCTCAGGAACTGCCTATCGCTGCAGAACAATGAGCAACTACGTAGGGTCTGAATTAGAATTTACATTGATGGAAATTAACTTAGTACTTGAAAGACAAACCCAAACCTGCAATTTCACAGACTTAACTGACAGTATACATGAGGAGTACACAAGATATAACTCACTATCCTGTCAGCTCAAGAGAAAATGGTGAATTATCTGTATGCCCCACACTTGCGACTGTCAGGGGTTGAGCATGATAATAACTACAGTATTTAAAATGAACAGCAATTTTAATTTCTACTACCATGGTTTTATTAGTTAGCAGGACAGAAAAAGGCAGGCAAACGAGGCTGAGGATAAAAATTGCTTGGATGCTTCAGAACACTGATGCAGATGCGTGTTTGTATTTATCATTTCTGTAGTGTGAACAATGCGGATTATAAGATTGAACCCTTTCGATGCCAGGCCTCCCCCTGTGCCACGCCCTTTTTTGACTATTTGAGGTAGTTCATACCTAGGTCCTCATAACATTTTTGTCCACATAAGGTATGCAATCCAAATTTGCGAACTTTTCTTCCAACATCCTGAGGATTCTAAAAGTACCAGGGGTTTGTGGATTCTCCTGGAGGGGACTTGAGAAATTAGGCAAAATACAGGAAAAATTTGATAAAAGTGCTGCAGAGGAAAACATCTGATTTCTTCACTGAAAATGGTATCAACAAAGGGTTTTGTTGTGCTAAAATCACCATCTTCCCAGCTTTCAGGAACAGGCAGACTTTTGACTGAAAATTAAAGTTTTCTTAATAGATTTGGCATTTTAGTGACACATAGCCTATTTTTCCTATTTTTTTTTCATTTAACCTCCATCCAGTTAGTGGTAGAGATGGGTGTAAAACCTATAATGGATCCTGGAAAGCTATACAATTCTGAAAAGTAGACAAAGTTCTCAATTCGGCAAGGGGTCATTTGTTTATATCCTTCAAGGTATTCCTCTGGAAAGTAACAGTTGAAAGAAAGAATATTGAAATTTAGTTGGAAAAAAAACAGCCATTTGTGCCTCAATTTTCACCTGTAACTTCTAACTATGGTAGATTTTTTAAAGCTATATACCATTACGTCCGTGGGACCCTTCTGGTTGCGGGATTATATGAAGCTTGTAGGTTCACCAAGTACCCGAGGTACCTAGAGCCAATAACTGAGTTGTACCTTGCAATGTTGTTTCATTGTGTACCGGGTATACAGTAATTAATTTAGTAAAATATAAAGTGTGAAAAATCAGTATCTAGGAAACCTATGTATTTCTGAAATTGGAACAAGATATGGAGTTGAGAAGCAGTGGTTTTTTGTGCATCTCTGGATTTGTTAGTACCCATATTAGCATGTGAATTAGAGGGTATTGTTCAAATCGACTTCTTTTTTACATACTATCTTACATTTGGAAAGCAGAAATGCTTAGAAAGACAAATAGAAATAACACTTGTTCTTCTATTCTGTGTTTCCCTAAGTCTCCCGAAAAAATAGTACCTCACTTGTGTGGGTAGACTTAGTGCCCGCGACAGGAAACTGCCCAAAACTCAATGTGGACACATCACATTTTTTCCAGCGAAAACTGCCCCTTTTTTGCAATATGCCTAGCTGTGGATTTTGGGCCCTAGCTCAGCCTGCACCGAGGGAAACCTAGCAAACCTGCACATTTTTTAAAACTAGACACCCAGGGGAATCCAGGATGGGGGACTTGTGTAGCTCTCACAAGGTTCTTTTACCCAGAATCCCTTGCAAACCTCAAACTTTGTCCAAAAAAACACATTTTCCTCACATTTCTGTGATAGAAAGTTCTGGAATCTGCGGGGAGCCACCAACTTCACCCACCCAGCATTCCCCCAAGTCTGCGGATAAAAATTGTACCTTACTTGTGTGAGTAGGCCTAGTGCTGCAACAGTAAATGGCCCAAACTTATTTTGTAAACATCAAAATTATTTATCACGAAACAACCAGGTTTTTGCAAGGGGGTCACCCCGTTTTTGGCACCTTCCAAACCCTGACAATTCTGAAAACTAAGTGGTACAAAAGGAGGTGGGGATGGACGGAGCATCTGAACCAATCAAACACTCACACCCAGTCAACAGATCTGGGTTAAATCCATCACTGTTCTTTAGCCCACTCTGCCACCCCAGTTCAGACATGGCCATATGCAAATCAGTCTGACCCTGTGCCTCCTGGGAACAGTCCGTTTGTAAACAAGGGACCCTAAGTGGATCAGCAAAGGACCTTAGGGAACAATCTTTTGAAAACAACAACGGTCCTGTGCATGAAAGAATCATATAAATGAATACAGACACAGTGGATTCTGTATTAAAGTGACTTGTCCAGCCGGACAGAGGTCAAAGAGTATATTTAAGGTATAAAGCAAAGTACATGGAGAATATGCTTCAACACTCTCACAATGTGGGGCACAAGCCTGTACCTCAATTATGCAAAAACACTTTAGTACATTCAAGTGAGACAGAAAGGGCTTTTTAGGCAAAAAAAGGTTCAATTGTTCATTAAATCTCAATGCGAACAAATATTCAAGAATGCATCATTACATCAACACGGTACAAGATTTGCACATTGTATATGGCACATGAATTGGTCGACGGAGTTTCGATCCCACATTTAGATAGCTGGGATCATCATCAGGACATTTTATAAATGCCTAATAGTAAAAAGCCTCATGAACCATTGTGGTAAAGGTTGGTGAACCCGGGTTGAGTTACGGGTTTCTAGAGGTCACCATGAGTCGTGACCGGTCATGACGCTCGAGAATTCGAGTGGCTACTCCAGATGGGACGGATACCGGGTCAGTCGGTATCGGGTCCTGGCCGTCAATGCGTCTCGTAGTAAGCTGTTGCTGGTCATGGGAACAGTCCAGCCCAAACTGCCAAGCCATGCCTTCCCTGGACCGGTAGCAAGCTTCCTAGGACCGGTTTCTGGCATTACAGCCGTCTTCAGCCAGGCTTGCTTGATTCCAGTGGTAAAGTGAGCAATGGACGCACGTCTGAGCATACCCTGCCAACTTATGGCGAACAAAGCGGTACAAAAGGAGGTAGGGATGGACGGAGCATCTGAACCAATCAAACACTCACACCCAGGCAACAGATCTGGGTTAAATCCATCACCGTTCTTTAGTCCACTCTGCCACCCCAGTTCAGACATGGCCATATGCAAATCAGTCTGACCCTGTGTCTCATGGGAATAGTCCAGCCCGAACTGCCAAGCCATGCCTTCCCTGGACCGGAAACAAGCTTCCTAGGGCCGGTTTCTGGCATTACAGCCGTCTTCAGCCAGGCTTGCTTGAATCTAGTGGCAAAGTGAGCAAAGGACTGACGTCTGAGCATACCCTGCCAACTTATGGCAAACAAAGCGGTACAAAAGGAGGTGGGGATGGACGGAGCATCTGAACCAATCAAACACTCACACCTAGTCAACTGATCTGGGTTTAATCCATCATTCTTTAGCTCACTCCGCCACCCCAGTTTAGACATGGCCATATGCAAATCAGTCTGACCCTGTGCCTCATGGGAACAGTCCAGCCCGAACTGCCAAGCCATGCCTTTCCTGGACGGCAAACAAGCTTCCTAGGACCGGTTTCTGGCACTACAGCCGTCATCAGCCAGGCTATCATTGATGACCAGCAACAAGCGGTGAAGGTGGCCTCGACCTGCTCTACCATCCTTAAATGGCTCAAGAAAATCCTTTGGATGTTGCCTGGCCCCACTCAAAGAACTGTGGTCCAGGCTCTTGTCACTTCTAGACATGGATTATGGCAGCATCCTGTATCTAGGAGTCAATAAGGATGTGATAAGCAAATTACAGGTGGTGCAGAATTTGGCTGCTAGGCTGCTTTGCCAGGTTCCCAGAATAGCTTCCATCTCAGGTTATCTTCGGGACCTTCATTGGCTCAGGGTGGAGAATCGTATTAAATTCAAAGCCCTGAGCTACATGCTCAAGATCAAATCTGGCAAGGCACCTCAGTACCTGAATGCTTTAGCTCACTCATGCTAAATTTTCAGTCCCTCGGATGATCGGTCCTTTTTATGCCTGGGCCCCTCTATGTGGAATTCCCTCCCCCTGTCACTTCGAAATTAAACAGTTTATGGGAATTTTCAAAAAGGTTTGAAAACTTGGCTGTTTAATCAATGGATCTTCTATCCTCCATCTGTTCCTGTCAGGCGGCGCCAGGAAACCTTCGGGTAGCTGTGTGCCTTATAAGATTAAAATAACATAACAAATAACATAACATTAATGTTATCACCGTTATAGTTACCATATGTTGTTCTATTGCAATGTTGCAGTACCTTGCGAAAGAAACTTTTATCAATGCAACCAATCATACACTGATGAATGTGAATAGTAGTCCCATTTTCATTTCAACTAGAACAAAGGTGCCTACAAGGAATCAATGCTGAAGTCGTTCTTTAGTGCTCATGTCTTAGCAGCAATCTTTGTATTGATTTTGCTTTTATCACAATGAAAGTATAACTGGACATAGGTATTATTCTATAATAATATAATTTGTAATGTAATAACTACGATGCGTCACCTATTATTATGCTATTTGCAATATTTGTGTCATGGACTACGCCTAGTACCTTTTAACTGTCTAGTTTAACATAAATACAAATGTTTCTATTCAAAACTGTGTGAAAGGACCAAGTGCAGGTCAAAACTTGTCAGGTCTTCGTGGCCGGATAGGTTTAGTGGCAGCTCCTATGTGGCTCAAGTGGTCAGGATTAAGATCAACTTTAGTCATATATTTGCGGACGGACAATGTTCCCGCGATACGAGCCCCGGTCCTTGACAAAAAAGCCCTATCCTCTCGGAAAGATTGTGCAGTGTTATTCTTACTTTTTATTACCAGCATTTACTTATTCTTTCCCTATAAATATATTGCAATTTAACCATTACTATCCCGGTAACCTTACCCATGCCTAAACACTAAAGAAACTGTAATACCCTGTACCTCTCCCCATCCTTGAACCCCCCTATCACCCTATATCTGCCCTAAACAGTTAGTACCCTAAAATCACTTTCTAACCCTGAACCCTTTCCCATCCCGGAACCCTAAAAATCGTACTTGCCTATACCCTTTTCAGCCTTAGAACACTAAAAACTCCTTACTACCCTGTATCTCCCCACAAAAAACCTTTCTACCCAATGCCCTTACCCATCACTATACCCCAAAACTCCTTCACAACTTTTCGCACCCCTGGAACCCTCAACAACCCTTTAAAACTCATACTATGCTGAACCCTTACACATCCCACAACCCTTAAACCCTCCTTTTTTTTAAAAATGACTTTATTATGTCATTTAAAATACTTACCTGCATGGTAAAGTACCGAATAAAAGGTCTGCGTGGTAATGTCCTGAGGGAGAAAGATCACTGGCTAAAGACTGCAGAGCCATGCACACAATGGATAAACATGGGAACTGGTCCCACAGAAAAATGAGAGGTAACCAAACGACAAATTAGCTCAGGACGGAAGATTAACAAGGCACATGATGGGGTAAAACCTAGATCTTTGAAGATAAACAACATTACAGAAGGACACTTCTGAATTATCATAAAAACATTAGGTTAGCATAGGCAGAGTTTGCCCAGATTCGAAATCTAAATCCAAAAATCCTACTCAAGACATGTTTAGATTATACAAAAATGTGGTCTATGTGGAGGACACGAGTAATTCCACTCAACCATCACGAAAAGTATGTGATACGCTGTGTACTTTCTTTGTTGAGAAAATCAATAACCTAGTTAACATCCTCCCCCAGACAGCTATTAACTGTTTCACCCAGAGCTTTTGGCTAACATATCCTCTTTTCCCTAGGATTAGTATTTACTTTCAACAACTTAAAAAGATTATTGCTATTTTTGTGCCTTATCTGACTGATCTTTGTAATTCCTCCATTGTTATTGTATTGGCACATGGGGAATCAATGCAGATCAACTTGTGACACGTATTCAAGTCCTCACCAAAACCTTGTCTGCTCTAACTTTTAGCATATGCGGATCTTCAGGTAATGCCCATTCAGGTACATTGCCATGCCATTTATCTACTGTGGGTCACAAATCAAACAATGTATTCCAATACGCCTCCTGCTAGTGCCAGAGAGGCGTACACTTACTCCTTCCACTTTCTCGGCCTCCAAACAGGCCTAAAACACAGTGCGATGTTCCAACTACCCCCCACTGCTCTCCTTAACTCCACCCTCTTCACAATCAAGTCCATAACAGGTGTATAAAATTGTCTCCACTAGCACTACTTTCAGGGTGAGTGTCAGGAAGGGTAAATCATGTGGAGGGCCATCCAGGCCAAACAGGTTATATGCAAAACGTTTAAACTGTGAAACCCTGAACTTAGCTTTGCCCAATCCAATGCCAACCTCATCCACATTTAGTCCTTGCACCACTTCCGATTAGGACAAATACCCATCATAATCGTCCTCCCTTTTGGACCCAACTGGTTATGAGTGAATAAGGCTATCCTATAGAAATGCTATTATCTATACTACTATTATAAAGAGAGAACTGTGAACCTTTGAGGCGGGTAAACTCGGGAACCACAGCGCCATTCAAAACACCCAATACAGCGTTGGAAAGGTCAGGGTAAGCAGATGGTCATAGGCTATATGTCAGCAAAAAATATGTTACAAGGGCAAAGTACGTTCTTTGCCAAAGAAGTCCCTTGGAAGTAGTGCCATGTCTGAGGTGGGCGTGTGCGCTAACGAGGAACGTGCTGACATCACTGTCAGACATTTTGGTAAAGTTAGGAAGTAAACCAGGAGCACGAGGAGGAACCGCCAGGAGCGTGAGGAGCAGCGACAGGAGCGCGAGGCTGAGGAGCGGCGGCGCCCGCGATGGGCTAAGGTAGAGGTCCGACATGCCCAGGGGTAGGAGCGGACACGAGCGCGAGGAGGAGCGGACAGGAGCGCGAGGCTGAGGAGCGGACACTAGCGCGGGGAGGAGCGGCCAGGAGCGCGAGGCTGAGGAGCGGCGGCGGTGGTGAGTGTTACCCGGTCTTTGGCCCACGGCTGCACAGGTGGTTGGGGGCCTGGGATTCGAGACGCGACATGCTGCCGGAGGTCTGTGGGGGCCCTGAAGGTGGTGGTTGCGCTCCGGAGGACTGCACACTGAGCCTCATTGCCAACTGGGATTCGAGACGCAACATGCTGCCGGAGGTCTGTGGGGGCCCTGAAGGTGGTGGTTGCGCTCCGGAGGACTGCACACTGAGCCTCATTGCCCCCGGACAACGTCGGGGCGGGCTGCTAGTTCAATTATAAAGGGCAAGCTTGTAGACGAAAGCCCCATGACACCAGCGTTCCAGACTCCATCAGGTTCTGGGGAACCCTGGCCATGGGTGTTGTGCACTGCAAACAGACTCCAACTAACTAAGAACCGGGCATGTGCCTCCACAAATTCAAAGAAGGCACTGTAGAGTCTCTGCTGGGCATGACACAGGCAGTCCCCTTCTTGGGCAGTACATACACCCACCCCACATCCATCCAAGGCATCACTGGTTTTGTGATCCTGTTAATAAAAAGGCCTGGGCACACAATCCCAGGGCCAGTTCCGCGTGCACACATACGCACTATCAATACATGCATGCGTGTCCTTTATTATTTAATATATGGGTCTAGGGTCTAGGACATAACATTTGGTGACAAGATGGTGTAGGGAGCCCTTGCTCCATCACCACCAGCAGTGGACTCAGTCCGGCATCACCAGATTCAGAAGCGCTCCCGTCGTACCCTACCTGGGTGCCTTGGGTCATACATAACTGAAGGGGAGTGCTGTGTTGGTACCAGATTGACGCTCACGCTAGTACAGCCCTCCTGGCTGGGAACGTGGCAGTTAAAGAGGCCAGCACAGCTGCCGAACAGGAGGGTGCTGTGAGAAAGCTGTGAATCGCACTGCAACAGGCCAGAGGTGATAAGACACGCAAGGTGAGAGTTAGATACATAGTCACAGTGATTCCTGCCATCCGCTAGAGGGTGCCAGAAACTCAAAATAAATATTATAATAATAGGAAAACACAGGCAAGTTGACTATGGGGAAGTGCAGCTCAATAATCGGGTGCCATACCAGCAATTTGGGCATATGACACGAAATGATGCTTGAAAGAGCTCTGGAAATATCCATGGAAAGTGTAAACCACTAGTATATAAACATAAATATGAAAGGAGAGATGTAATATAAACCGACCAAACTGTTGTGTACGTATTCATGCTGGGCTGACCCCAGACACTGAAATGTGAATGGAACGTTTGGTGAAGAGCTATCTGAATTCCACATATTGAGCTGCCAGGAGACAGCATTTCCTTGCTAGGATGACATTGAAGAAGGCCAGAACACCTAGGTCCTGTATTTCTGGGAGGCGCACAGCTTCATATGAGCAGTAGGGTGACCAACTGGCATGGTGCAAATTCAGGGCGGTAAGTGTTAAAATTCAGGACAAAACTCCGGGCAGAAGGTCAAAATTCAGGACAAAACTTCGGGACAAAAGATACGTTTTACAGACACAGAGGAAGTTGCACGATAGTATAAAAGTCAGTAAATAGACAATCACTTAAGTACAAGTCAAAATAAGTTTATATTAGGTGGAGACAATCGTGCACTTCACTGTTTTTCGGTATGCACGCAGGTTTGAGCAACTGTGCAGGTCTTTTTGTAATATTTCATATGATAATGATTTATTTATATGGTTACTGCACTGGGTTGTCCACTCTGATATTTTGTTTACAACTTGTGGTCCTGAGCAGGCATGTTTGGTGAGAGAAGTGGTCAGGAATATCTGCTTGGATAGACTTGGTTACTAGCATCTCATATCCGAGTGCCATTGTGAGACGTAAAGCGGCATGCATAGGTGAAATAAAGGGAGGATTACTGTGATGAACCCACTATAGGAAACGCATTATGGGTGTTACAGCAAGTGGAACTTAAAATATGGAATCTGAATTTGCTTATGGGGGCTTCGCAGAGAGTTGGTTATACAGTCGGTGGTCAGCAATAGGCAAAGATGGCGCTCTAAGGTCTGTTTATTTATAAAACAGGGAGAAACCCCACAACCCAAGAGAAGGGGTACCACAGGTAAATAAAAATTCAGAGTACTCTTGGGATCACCAAAAGGTTCTCAACGTTCATTTCGCACTTGGAATTATCTAATTCCAATGGGGCAGATTCACACAATCCTCGCATATACCATCAGAAAACGGACCCTCTTAGGCAATTGTAGTACAAATACTAATTACTACCAAAGCGTATACAAAATATATATGGGGTCACTTACCGGAGCAGAGGGTGCAGGTCGAGGAAGCCCTTCTGTGTTGCCGCCACCGCCAGGAGACAATACCTGCTGTAATCAGCGCCGCCGCCCCTGGACCACAACTCCTAGCTGCCTCAGCGGCGGCGCGCTTCTGCCACACACCGCAACAGCCAGGAGGCGCCTTTAAACAGCGCTCTGCCCGGCGGAGCGGGGGGGTCACTTACCGGAGCAGAGGGTTTAGGTCGAGGAAGCCCTTCTTTGTTGCCGCCACCGCCAGGAGACAATACCTGCTGTAATCAGCGCCGCCGCCCCTGGACCACAACTCCTAGCTGCCTCAGCGGCGGCGCGCTTCTGCCACGCACCGCAAGCGCCAGGAGGCACCTTTAAACAACGCTCTGCCCCACCTCGCGGGACGCGCCGGGTGAAGCCCGGGCAAAGTGCGGGCCCTCTGTGGCCCTCAGAGGCCTGAGGAGGCTGGGCTGGGCCACGGACTTTGGTCCTGAATCCATTGTACTATATACTCAAGTGAGACATTTATTTTTATTAACAGGATAAAGTGTATTTGAAGTCTGTTCTCCTTCCCCAAATTCTGACTATGTCTAAGTCCAAAATTGATAAGACCGCATCTGGGTTGGGTACTATGGACAACTATCTGGTAAAAAAGGTGAATCAAATTAATAGCGAACGTAGGGCCTCGCTAGGCCGAGGGAGTCACCTGGTGTCAGACGAAGATATGCCGTCCCCTGTTGCAGACTCAGCTGTTGCTGATATCCCTGATGTGGGCAATATCCCTGATGTGGGCAATAGGTCTGTCATAGTGGCTGAAGCGCAGGTCCACGCTGAGTCCCAGGAAAATTTACTGGATATATCTATTGAGGCATTAGAACAGCCATTGCCTACCCCTAGACCAGTGAGATCTTGCATAAAGACGCAGACCAAACGCGGGGGGAAGTATGGTAAAAAAAAAAAAAGAGTAGAAATAGCGCAATCAGTTCCGAATAGCCATACTAGTGGAACTGATTTACATGACGGTAAAAATGCAGTTGCCCTAAATATAAATCCGGACCAATTTGCCCTATTGATTAGCACCTTTGAAGCAAAAATAGAGGCAAAGATAGTAGAGTTAATGAAACCCCTGACATCTAAATTGGATACTGTGGCCCTAGAAGTTGATAGACTAGGTGGATTGATAGCAACACACCTGGCCTCGGTCTCAGCCGCTAGACTTAAGGCTGTGGACAAGGGCCATAATGGAGATGGGCAGGGCACTGGCAAAATGAATTCACAGCAAACTAGCCAGCAAATAACTGTAACTGAACCTGCCCCACTTGATCTTGCAACTCCAATCAGTCAGAATAAACAGGCTATAGTTCCAGAGGGAAACCCGGACATTAGACAAGTAAAGAAAAGTCGCTATATCAACCTTCCTTCAGACTGTGCACCTTATGCGGTTGTCCTAACAAATGTCCCGCCCACTGAATATCAATCTGCTCAGTTATATGAGGAATCCCATGATTCATTAAAAAACAAAACGGTATCATGGTTGAATAATAAATGTGGCTTCCCAATCGCATACTCTGATCAAATTTTGTCAACTAGAAGGGTGAACTGGATAGGCCCGTCCAGAAAAACATCTAGTGGGGATTGTATTATTGTCAACTTTAAACATCCCCAACACGTGGCAACAGTTTTATTAAGAGCAGCCTCCTTAGTTTACAATTTGAACAGTGTATGTGTACACTTGGTTATTTTTATACCCATCTAATCAAAGCCCCTCCTAACCCTAGGAAAATTAGACCATTTATTCCAATTCAGCCCCCGGTTCCTGAAGCAACATATCTGTACAATGTTGATAGTCATTGTATGAATGGGTTCAATGTTGTAACGCAGAACAGATTTGATTCACTCTCAGGCCTGGAGGCGTGCGACTGACGTGAGGAATCCGAGGGACAGGAGATTGGCTGAAGTGGGACATATAGAAAACGCATTAGTAAAACCGAGTGGAAACAATGTAATTTCCTGGAACATTGCTGGATTGGGTGCCAAGTTGGAGGATTGCAATTGGACTAGGTATATCAAGCAGTTTCAGATCATCTGTCTGCAGGAGACTTGGTCGGTTGAATGTGACTATTTTCTTGAAGGATACAAGGCATTTTATGTCCCTGCAATAGCAACAACTAGGGGAAGACCAAAGGGGGGAATGGTCACGTTCATTTCTGTTGTGTTATCTTGTAAAATTTGCAGAGTCTTAACAAGCAATTCTGGTATTATTGGTTTAATTTTAACGGGAGAAAACTGTATGGCTGGAATGGTCAATTTTTATAATGCTGTCAACTCATGCTCAGTTATTAGTCAGATATCAGCACTGAATGTCTTCATTAGTAATTCAATGAGGGATTGCATCCATAATCTTATGATTATGGGTGATTATAATGTTCACCCTTGTGGTGATCCCCTTCTGAAAAGTATCTCGGATTTGCATTGTTCACGTTCCAAGGGTATGCATTTGGAACACACGACACAGGGGGAATTTTTTAATGACCTATTGAATGATCTGGATCTATCGCTGACCATGGCACTGACGGATCCTACCAGGTGTTTTGAGATCCCGACTTTCAAGGGCCATGGTAGGTGAACTTTTATTGATTACGTATTAGTAACATCCTCAGTGCAGTCCTTTGTAGACTCTTTCGCTATTGAAGACAGTGAAATCAGTGATCACAACCCACTCACTGTACATCTGAGGGGTCCTTGAATAGCTAATGAACGCTCAAATCTTATCTCCGGTAGGGTGAGCACAACTGATGGGAGACGTCGTCTTAGATGGGCTAAGATCACCCCAGACTTATTGTACAAAGATATTAAAGCCATTTGCCCAGATGAAATTATGGTTTGCATGCAAGAAGGGACACAGCCGAGGAAGGTTCTTACAGCCTTCCAAAGTATATCGGACAAGGTAACAGAGCTGTTGTTGGTTCCAGCAAAGAAACTAGAGACTGTTGGTCCAAAGTGGTTCAACCGAGATTGCTCTAAAGCAGCTAAAAACATAAGGTTGGCACTAGCAGCGAACCCCAGAATAAAGCCGACAATTGTACCGTAAAGATTATAAATCCACCATTGTTAAACATAAGGAATACCTAAGAGAGGAGGCATTGAGAGATTCTTGACCCTACTACTTTAAGGTGCAGCTCCAGATTTTGGGCAGTAATGAAGAAACCTTTCCTGGTCCAGGTACCGGGTGACGGTCTGGAATGCTACATATCAAAGGAGGAGTGGGAAGGACACTTTAAGCAATTATACTGCTGCATGATGGACGACATGCCCAACCCTGCCCCTTGTAATAATGGTCAAATGATTCGTTTTGATAGAGGGAGGTTACTGAGGGTCTAACAGCTGGGAAAGCGCCCGGTCCCGATGGGATTCCTCCAGACTTATTCAAGTCTGAACCAAGCTTTTGGGCACCTATATTAGAGTCTGTTTTTAACGCTGCAGTGAAATATGGCTGTCCACAATCATGGGGTGTCTCCACGATTGTCCCGGTTTTTAAGAAGGGGGACAAGGGCAGCCCACATTGTTATAGGCCTATTTCATTAATAGACTCTATGGTTAAAATTGTAGGAAGAATCCTACTACAGAGACTTTCTGACTGGGCGTTGGAAAATAATATTATGTCCATCTTGGCAGTATGGTTTTTGTAGTGGCCGTTCAACTGTAACCCAGTGTCTTAACCTTTTTCTAATATTAAGTAAGTACACTGTGGCTCAAAGGGGCACCATCCACCTCGCCTTCATGGACTTGTCCTCAGCTTTCGACTGTGTAAACAGGGGAAAGCTCTGGCAGTCCATGAGGGAGAAGGGTGTAGATGGTGGTATTGTCAACTTTACATAGTAACACTCGAGCAAATGTGAGATATTCCCAAGATCTGAGCACAACAAATAACTTTGACATCAGAAAGGGTGTTCGTCAAGGTTGTATCTTGGCCCCCTTCCTTTTTAATTTTTATATTAATGATCTAGATAGTGTGTTACAGAATGTACCGGCTGATTGCCCCAGAGTCGGCAGGCGGGGAATTCCTGTACTTTTATACGCAGATGATGCGGTTTTAATTTCTAGAACCGAGAGGGGTCTGCAAGCTTTATTAAATGCATTTAAACTGTTCATGGCGGATAGAGACCTTATGGTCAACAATTCGAAATCTTTTGTCATCCAAGAAGGAACTTTTTATTTAAAATTGATGATGTAGTAATCCCCATTTCAAAAACATTTTCGTATCTTGGGGTCCTTTTTTATTCTAAACTTAACTGGGGTCCTCATCTTGCAAAAAAGAAGGGGGAACTGGTTAGGGTTAATGCCTCCATTTTTTATTTTGCATTGAAACTGGGGAAAAACCTACCAGTGCTATGTTGAAACTTTATAATGCAAAATCGGTGGCAACTGCCACATACAGCAGTGAAATTTGGGGGTATGCAGCCGGTGAGCAGCTACAGATTGCTGAAAACTTTTTCCTGAAGCGTATTCTGTGCGTTCCTACAGTTACGCCTAATCTTGCAGTACAAGAAGAGTTAGGGACGCAATACTTAAGTGACATCTCCTTACGCCCGTTGACCTGTTGGTTAAAACTGTGGCTGAACCAGGATATACCACTGACACATTTGATTGTGAGGGACTATATGATCCAGGACAAGGCAATGGGCTCCCCTTGGTTAAAATATGTAAAATCTAGTTTTCCCAGACTTGGTCGTTTGGAACTGTTTGACCACCCAAGTCAGATTGTAAAGGGGGATCTGGAGGTAATTAAACGGGACTTCCTTCTGGATAGGAAGATCCAGAGGGAAGAAGTAGAGCTCCGGAAACAAAGTGTGAGAAAATGTATCATGCTAAAAACATGTGAAACTGCAGAGCCGTACCTGTTGGGCTCACTGACTTCTCATGAAAAGTTCGTGTTAACAAGGTTTAGGTTAAATCTCTTTCATCATCTACTGATCAGGCCAAAAACGGATGTTTTTAATAAACTGGCAGCACCCTGCGGCTGCGACGGAAAGTCTCCGCAGGATATGCTGCGTTTTATAATTTTATGTAGATTTTATGAATACCCACGCAAGCGCTATCTGGTAATTCTCTTAAAAAAACTTAATTTTACTCAGATCAGACCGGCTTTAATGTACTTACAACTTTTGCACAATGACAGTATTCTCCAGATTACTGAATTTTTAAAATTGACTGTTAGGCTGAGAAATTGTATGGACAAGTAATGGTTTTATTCTCCTTTTTGTGACAAATGTATCAGTTCTTTTTTTCTCCATTGTGAGGATGACACCGCATTTTTGTACTTCTGGCACTTTATCTGATATGTATTTTTAATCAATGTGTTTTTAACTTGTTTATCAATGTATATGTACTTTTATGATTTGTGCAAAACCGAAATAATTGAATTGAATTGAATATATGGATTTATTAAAAACAGTGTTGATTCTTTTGTTTAAAAATTGAAAAAAACTGAATTCACAACCTCATCAAGGTCATAACAATACATAAAAAAAACACAATAACATACATATATAATTGGGGGACGCATAACTCTAGTAAGTAAAGATATCCCAAGAGTCGGTCAAAAAAGGATTCCGGCTTTATTATATGCGGACGACGCTGTTTTACTGGCGAGAACGGCAAGAGGTTTACTATCTCTTTTAGATTGTTTTATAAATTTTATGGACTCTTTAGATCTAACAACAAATTTTAAAAAATCACATGCTATGTCAGTAGGTGGAGGGCGGGCGAAGAAGGCATATTTTTTCTGTAAAGGGCAGGCGCTCTCTAAAGTACCTACATTCCCGTATTTGGGGATTGTCTTTGATGACAGAAGGTCATGGGTTGCACAACGCGCATTGAAAAAGAACACATTAGCGAGGGCCTCAGGTGCCCTGCTAGGTTTTGTTAAACGGCTGGGCTGCAAGCCACTCCCAGCTCTTTTGAAAATCTACAATGCTAAGCGTGTGCCCATGGTGTCATATGGGAGTGAGGTGTGGGGTTACACTGATGTGAGCGAGATACAAACCACAGAAAATATCTTTTTAAGAAAAGTGTTGTCGCTCCCTCAAACTGTAGCTACTTTTAACGTACATGAAGACTTAGGTGTTGGCTATATCTCAGATCAGATCGCCGTGGCAGCGTTACTGAGGTGGCTGAGAATATGGGCGCAGCAAGCTCCGAATTTAAATCAATTAATTATTCAAGATTGTCTGTCCTTAGACAAGGCCTTTGCTATTCCCTGGATCCATTATATTAAAACCCAAATGGATTCAATGGGTAGCCCTGAGCGGTTTACGAATCCTAGGGCCTTAAATAAAACGGCCATAAAGGCCGTAAAGTCCCAGTTTCTGAACAGGTTAGAGCTACAGAGGGAAGGAGAGGAATTGGTAAAACCATCAGTGAGAAGTTTTGAAATGCGGAGTATGGGGCAAGGCATTCAGCCGTACTTAACGTACATAAACAAGCCTTTTCATCTTTTTGCGCTATTAAGGTTTAAGCACAATATGCTTCCATGGTTGTTATCTTTTCCAAAAGGCTTTGCTAAAAGTGGGACTTTGGGGCCTTGCCCATGTGATAACTGTTCTGAGCAAGATATGCTTCACATGATCTTTTTTTGTAAGTTTTATGTATTCCATCGCAAGAAATTTATTGTCCCATTATTAAAGGGCTGTAATTTCGAGCAAGTCAGACCGGCCCTGACCTATTTACAAATGCTTGGGTTCGCGGTGGTCTGTTTTGGGGTAGAGAGTTATATTACAGGGGCTATCAGATGTCGAAACAAGTTATTGTTATCTTAATTCGCCCATGCCAGGCCCCTTCTTGCATGGACATCGTTTAGTACAAAATTGATTCTGAAATGAGTATCTAGATGGATTTTGGAATACTCTGTGGGTGACAAACTGTTTTTATTTTATTTATTTATTGTGTAGCCAACTGTATAGCATTGTCACTTTGTAATGTATTTAGTGGTGCCAGCTGTTTGTATATAATTATGTAATTATGAATAATCCCTGAATGAAATACTGTTCTGTGCTTTGATGGTTTAAAAACTTTTTAACCGAATAAAGCAAAATTTTGCCCTTGACCATATATAATTAATGAGAGACAAAGAAAAAGTGCAATATAATGATCGCATCATATTTGAATTGCTCCACATGGAATTCATTTAATTTGTTTGTTCATATGTCCATCAATGCAATCATCTATTGGGCATGAACATATTCCTTGGATACAATCGGGTGAACAGAAAAATGCGTCGATGCGTTTCGGTGGTGTTTCTCTGATAGCAACCACCTTCTTTAAGACAAGCCAGATACTAGTCTCTCTTGTTTATATAAAACACATTAAAAACCTAATAAAAATAAAACATAAATGTATACATATCAATAATCAAAGGAAAAGACTTATTTCTCAAATACACATAGTTTCTATATTCCTAATTCGGCACCCCCTAGGGCCTCATCCTCAAATGGCATGAAAACATATATATTGACATTAATCCATGCAAGTCTTATCACGTTCAGATATACACAATGAAATGTAAAACTCATTGACAGTAGTTGCCATACCTCATAGGGCATCATCAAAACATGAAACCATGCATGTTAACGTTAATCCATAAATGTCGTATAATATTAGGATTTGTACACAATGATGTGTGCAGCACATTAATAGTAAAAAATGAAGAATAAACTAATATACAAAATTGCCCGCTGGGTCCACATTTAAACAAACACTCCCCACCTTTCACACATCTTATGGACTTATGTTCTTAGGGAAACCATTCTAGAATCAGTACCCCAATATTACAAACATGTAGTTCTCTAAAAAATATAAAAAAAACACCCACCTCATGAAGTCAAGAGGTGAGTACGGTAATGTTACCGCTAGTTTTCTCTGCACGGGCACCTTAGGGCTCCACACGGTACACGAAGAACTCATTTCTAGGACAGAACAATATATTATCAAATGGGTGCTTATTTTGTTATTGGTATAAAAACACTTCTACGTTTCTACCATTGACCAATATCACCGACAGTCAACGTACCTATTAGGTTTTCAAGAGCTGCACCTCAAACATCTATGTTCCAGCAGCCCGTCCAGTCCTTCTATTATATATGGTTCCCTTGTTGATATAAAACAATAATAGATGCCTGGTCAGTACCCATTTTCAATTTTTTGTCGGTGCCTCGATAATATATTAAAAGCACAAACACTCACTGGAAGACGATGCCTATAAGCGGTTATTCTTCCAAAACAACAGGGAAACTTAGTGCCAATGTGTCTGTTAGTTCTAACCCCTCTAATATGTAAGTGGGGGTCCTCTTATGTCGCCGTTGTTCGAATAAACCTAAAGACATATGAATAAAGTATGCCCCTGTTAACTATTAAGTATGTGGAACATATACTACATACTTGCGAGTTCCTTTAAAAAACTACGCTGAATCCCTTTTCCGGATACGCTCAGTAATATTCAGATGTTTAAATGGACCTTAATGTCAGTTCCTTTACCAAGAGAATTATTTAATGGGCAGCCTTGCAAAGGAAGTTACTGTATCAAATACAAGCCAAAGGAAATAGAGACCACAACCGCATATATTGTGCAGCACTTCTGATATACGGAGAAACATTTACAACTGCACACGCGGTGTAAGAAACTGTGCTAGCGGTTGGCTTCCAGGTCGATGTGAAGATCCCCACTATGCTGAATACAACTTCCTCCACCAGACAGGCTCGGTAATATTCAGATGTTAAATTAACCCTGATGTCGATTCCTTTACTATAAGAATTAATAAATGGGAGGCATTGTAACAGAAGTTACCGTATCAGATGTAAGCCAAGGGAAATCGAAACCACACGCCGCGAGTATTGTGCAGCACTTCCGATGTACGGAGGACCATTTAGAACTGCACTCGCGGTGTCAAAAACTATGCTAGCGGTTAGCTTATAGTTCGAGGTAAGATCCCCACGACACCCTCCTCCCTTGGCGGCTAGTTGTCCACCCATCGATTAATCTAACGCCATATCCCGGGCTTACCTTCCAGCTCATGTGGCAAAACCTTGGTCCTAGACGACGCTTGTATTTCACAAAAGATCGGGTAGAAAACAACGCACGGTTCTCTGTTTAAATATCGTTCCGAATGACGAACACCTGTGTTGGTGTAAAAGTCATCTCGGAAGTTTCCGTTTTTATTTGGAGCATTTAAATTGGCCCTGCTTTTTAAGTGATTCCAAGCGGGACCGCCACAAAAATTAAAAGGGCAATCCCTCCTACATTAAAGATTATGAAGTCCTACTCGAGGGCTTCAACTCGGGCAAAGATTCACTCGATTGGTTCTTATTGGCAACCTCAATCCATATTTGTGTTCATCTATTTGTGCAACCTCTAAGTATTAGGCCCATATATAAAAAAATGCTGGTAAGGCCTCAGATGTAAGCTGTGTCCGAGCATAAGACAATGTATCAACTGAGGTATACATTAGATCACTCAGATGAGCTTATTTTTAAACATAAATTAAAAAAAATATTTGTAATTGGATACATAGTCCTACCATAGTGTCCCTATCACTATGTGGAAAATGGAGCACTCACCTAGTATAGGGGTTCCTCATTCCGTATCCCTATCGATATAGGGTAAAAGTAAGGGATAACCTAATGGGGGGGATAGCCGATGTCTTAGGGAGGAACATGACCGGGTATGCGCATGGCCGGTACAAACACAAAACTGGACCATGATCCACCCATCACACAATCGTCACTGCGCCACCCAAACGGAAAAAATGTTCACTACAATGATTTAAAGAAAGGAGGGAGACGCTATTTAACTATCCACTAAACGCATCCAAACCTCCTTAGTATTTAAGCCACTTCTCATCGTGTTCAAAATACAGATATACCACTGTTCTCGATTCTTTCTTCTTACGGTCAGGTCACCCCCATCCTGCTGCCCTCAATTCGTTCAATAATGAACCACTTAAAGTCTGTGGATGTATGTGCCTTTTCATGAAAGTGGTCCACTAAAGGGGCATTAGGTTTTTTATTTTTTATGTCTGACCTGTGCTCCAATAATCAAACACGTACTTCTCGTGCTGTCTCGCCCACGTAACCTAGATTACACGGACATACGATCAAGTATACAGCATTTTTTGTTCTTCAATTATTTAAAGTTCTCGGTTTTAGGGTATATCCATTATGAGTATATTCCTTCCCTGTAATGCACTGATTGCACAAAAGGCAGTTACTGCATTTGTAGTTGCCTACCGCTGCATTGCCTGTAATAGTGCATTGGATTAATTTGGGTCCTTCCCTATATGTGTGCACCAGGTCCTATCTAAGATTTTTATTTCTCTTAAAAGCAAATAATGGTTTCTCAAACTTGCTTAATTATCATTTAGAACACTCCAGCTCGAATTAATCACATTTTTAATCTTATTACTGAGGTTTGAATATTGGCTAACAAACACTAATTTCTGCCCTGCATTTCTATCCTTTTTCTTTGTCTCAAGTCCATTGCCAGCAAACAAACTTTCCCTATTATAGAACCTCACTCTTTTCAATGAATTTGAGATCAATTTCTTGGGATATCCCCTGTCTTGTAACTTTAATTTGAGAATCTCCGAATTTTTATAAAAATCCTCCAGATGAACAATTCCTACGAAGCCATAGGAACTGTCCAAAGGGAATGTTATTCTTTTGGGCCTTAGGGTGGAAGCTGGAGTAATGTAATAGTGTGTTTTTATCAGTTGGTTTATAAAAAAGTTCAACCTCCAGCTTCCCACAGACCTCCTTAATATTCAGGTACAAAATGTTAACCTTGTTCCTGCTGTGTTCTTATGTGAACTTCAGGTTCACATCACCCAAATTCAGCCATTGCAAGAATTAATTCAAATATTCCTCAGATCCTTCCCATATGAAGGATATGTCGTCAATAAATCTGCTCCAAAGGAAAAGGCTCATTTCTCAAATATACATAGTTTCTATATTCCTAATTTGGCACACCCTAGGGCCTCATCCTGAAAAGGCATGAAAACATGAATATTGACATTAATCCATGCAAGTCTTATCACGTTAAGATATACACAATGAAATGTACAACTCATTGACAGTAGTTGCTATACCTCATAGGGCACTTCACTTCTCCTTGTGAGACGAAGGGACCATTTGGGAGCAGATTGAAAAAACTGTCCCTTTCTGTGCATTTGCTGCGAGTTTACAAGGCCAGGTGAAGAAGCAGAATGCGTGTAAAAGGCAAAGTCTTCCTCTTTTCTGCACGTGTTTTGCCACAGATGACAAAACTCTGCTCCTTGCTCCATTAGTGTCTGGTGGGGGTACTGCCAGGATTCTATGTCAGGACCGGAGGCTTCAGATTATGCTTTTTCCTTCTTCGTTGTTTATTTAGCTCAACACACAGCAGCCAAAAAGCAATAACACGAGCCCTAAACCTCCAAACAAAGGTAAAAGGGCTAGAACATTAACAAAAATTTCATCGGAAACTACAAGTCCCATGACAGCAAGTCAGGCAGTCCACAGCTTAGTCCTTCCTCAATGTCCATACAGGCTAGTAAGGACGTCCTCTCTGTGACTACTTCCTCTTTCTTCGCTGCTTCGCAGACAGTTAAGTGTTTCTCCTTATCTCCTCATTTGTGTGGAAGTGGGAGTTATTTGACATTGTTATTCTACTTGATTTATTATCATTTGAGACTGTATTCTTGCTTGTTGCTCTGTTTTCCTTTTCAGAGCCCTACATAGTCGCGGGGACATTCGCGGTCCCTTACGCGACTTTCTCCCAGTTCGCGGCCTCCTCTGGCCGCTAGGGGGCGCCGGAGCGTCTCGCTGGTCCCAGCGCGGTCTTTCTCCTCAGGGGAACCGCGCTGGGAAAAGCGAGCCGTGAGGTGCCGGGTTTTTAGGGACCCGGTGGTGCCAGGGGACCACACCCGAAGACCTCTGAGTTCTCCCTGTTCTGGACTACAGAAACACAGAGTCTTCTAGTTGAAGTCAGAGATCGAGTTTTATTGGTTGCAACCAAGTAACATGTGTCCTAGAATTACAACGGCACGGGCTGTAAGTTCTCAGGAGACTGTTCGTTTTTACAGAACCAGCCTTCTCCTTATATACATAAATAACAGCTGCGGGCGAGAATTCTTGAGTTTATGATATGGTTATACACATATTTCTACAATAATACAAAGAGCGAAGTCATGCTGGTCAGCACATATTTTAGATGTCCAGTTTGTGATGGATTACCCCGCCAGACCCAGAATTCCCATCAGATATTGATGAAACACCAATAAGGTCGGGCACCCTCCCATCGTAAAACTGGTCATAAACAAGAATCATGGACAGGTGTATGTGTATGGAAAACATGGTCTGTATGTAGTGAATGGTTTATGGCATGTTGTGCCTTGATGATATCTTACTCGGCCACTGGGCGAGGAGCTGCCCGAACAGGCTTGGCTGGAGGCAGTGGAGTCAGCTCGGCCAGGTCATGGGGAAGTCAGCTACGGTGGACGTGTCCTTTCAGATCAAACTCGGTCTTAATCAATTGACTATATGAGGGCAAGTCATAAGATGGATGCCGTTTACAAAATGGAGTCTGAGGGTTCGGGACGGAAACCACGATTTAAGGGTGTTAGCATCACTCAATCATGACGCAAATGCATAGGGATAATGTCCTAATCATTACCGGTCCGTAGATACCAAATTCGTCATGGTACGACGATATTTTGTGATACGAGTGTTGGACCTCGATACCGGTGGAACAGCAGGGTCCGGATTTACAGTACCACAGACCCTCCTTTTGCCCTCATATTAGGCAATACCTCATGCTAATCGGAGTCCAAATCTGTGTTGATGAATTCACGGAGATGCTGCTGTAGCATCATTCTGTTGCTTAATTCGTCCCTTGATACAGGCTTCCTTACACATGAAGTAGCACAGAGGCCACATATTGCAGGAGCGCACTGCACAAACAGGCAGAACATAAACAGAACGGCTAAGATCATCCCAATGAAGATCAGGGTTTTCCATCCCCAGGCAGAGATCAGTTCCCAGAACCACCCGAGCAAGGACCAATCCCCTTTCTCCACGTGAAGGGAATCAGAGATTTTGTGTAATTTGGAGATGGCCTGGTACACTGTCGGAGCATTATCGGGGATGAAAATGCAGCAACTAGATTGGATCACTCTACATACACCACCACGGTCTGCAAGTATGACATCTAGGGCAACCCTGTTCTGAAGGGTCATAAGTCGATCCGACTGAAGCTCAGCTGTCAAGTTGCTAAGGGCACCGGCCGTTTCAGTCACGGCGGACTCAACTATCCTTGTCAATTGTCGAATGTTCCTGCTGTTCACCATGGGCCCTCAAAATGGCAGAAAACCCTTTGCGAAGTCTCCAAACTCTTTACCCGCAGTGTCGTCTTGACTCACGACACCCCTAACTGTCCTTGTCCGATGGTAATCTGCCCCGGCCGTGTAGGTGGGTGGCAGCAGAAACGAGATAAAGCATGTGCCCGAGAAGTCAGGGGGCAACCATGTATAGGCTTTGTCATGGCAGACGAAATAGGTGCCTTTAGCCGCCAAGAATGGAGGGGAAGTTCGGGAAGCAAACCCATACGTTTCCGTGCATACGCTCTTCCCCAACTGTGCTTTGAGATCCCTGCCAATACCTTGCAGACACAAGTGACCTCGGTGGGGCACTATCCAGTCTGGGGAGGATTTCTTTGTTTTCTGGCTTTTATTCAAAGAGATCCCATATTTAGTCACATTCCAACGGCTGTAGGGAGTGAGTTCATCTTTAGAAATAGTTTGATACGTGTCAACATCCCTACTCATATTTCTTATTCCTACCACTAGTGCCTTGTTGCTGGAATCGCTCTCCGTGGAACGGGGCGGGTAAGGTTCTAGGGCAAATAGGAACATGGTCTGGAAAGCCCACAGAGAACCATAGTAACTAAATGGCAGAATGAAGTATGGAATGCCCTTATCTGTTGTGTGCGGCATGAGTCCGCATATCCAACAATTCGATGTGTTCATTATAGACTGGTGCTGGTGTAGGAGCTGGATGAAGGAGTTATTTACAAACTCTAGTCTTCTGGCAGACTCGTGTTCAGGAAGAGGGTGAAAGGAGTGTAAAGAAGCAGTTGGAGAAGGTGTGGGCTGAGTGTCGTTTACAAAGGTGATTTGAAACGTGGATAAGGTATAACCAATCAAGAACATCATTATGCTACATATCATCAAAATACATATTATCAGGAATTTCTTCCTGGCCATCACAGTGCATATTTTCGTTTTAAAGTTCATGTGTCTAGCAGGTCTCTCTACCCTCGGAAACTCCATCCTCTGGTTGCTGCTGCCAAGATGTGCGCTCTGTCCAGTCCGGGGTAATTCCCTCAGACCGACCAGAACCGTTGACCTAGGCGTCCCCGGCTGCACTCCTCAGACTTCAACCGCGGCCCTAGCAGCAGAACCGGATGGCGGTTCGAAAATCAAAAATGAGCTAGTTCCCTGGGCGAGAGAGCTGTGAAATCAAAAATAGTTCATGGGGAAAAAGGGAAAATCGCACTAATTCGATTATATCAGTTCCTTGGTTTTGACCTCAGATTATATCGTTCTTTCCCAGTGTGATCTTCAAACAATGTTTCAGGTTCTGTAGTGTCCAACTGCATTGACGGTGGCACAGATCCTTGCAAAATACAATCGCTCTCTTTGTCAGTACCAGTTCCTTTTAATCGTGCATCGCTGAAGGGGACAAAACGAGGTATAAACTCTGTTTCGGAGTCAGCGACTCCTTGCTGGACCCATCGGTCATATGGAAGGGGCAGCGGGACCCTTTTGCAATGGGCGCCGTGCACCCAGTGTTTTTTCCCGTGGACACGTACTGCAGAGCGGGTAGATAGCAAGACCTGGAAAGGTCCGGTCCAGCGAGGCTCCTCGTTCTTTGTTCGCCTGAAGTTCCGAACTAGGATCCAGGAGCCAGGTTCGATGGCGTGGCCTGGATCGTCAGACGCCGGTGGGGAGGAGCTGTGGACCTGTTGATGTAAAGCATGCAGTTTAGTTGTCAATTCGTGCAAATAGTCAAACAGTGCAGGGTACTCTATCTCACTGAGCTTTCTGGGCCTCGGTACTTCCCATATATTTGCTGGGCGCCCGAACACGATCTCGTGTGGGCTAAGTCCCAGTCTAGAATGGACAATCATCCTGGTAGACAGGAGTGCTAAAGGCAGGGCGTCTGGCCACTTGAGACCTGTGCTGGCTTGGATCTTGGCCAGTTTCAATTTTAACGTGCCATTATAGCACTCTACCAATCCTGCCGATTGGGGATGATTTGCAGCATGGAATTTCTGGTGGATGCCTAGACACTCACACACTCTCTTCATCACTCGTCCCACAAATTCACTTCCGTTATCACTCCAGACAATTCTAGGCATGCCAAATCTAGGGAAGAACTCCTTGACAAGGGCTTTGGCAGTTGACAATGCGGTGTTGTCCTTAAGGGGGTACGCTTCTACCCACCTGGAGAAAGCGCAAACGACAACAAGGACATATTTCAGGTTATTGCACCTCTCCATGTGAATGAAATCGAGTTGCAAGACCTCGAACGGGTACGTTGGAGGCGCAAAATGACCAACTGGGGTTGGGGTTCCCCTACCAGGATTGTGCTTCAAACACACCATACAGTTTCTGACCAGATTCTCTGCACATTTTGGGATACCACTATTCTGCCATACTGGGGTCAACAGCTTACATATTCCTTTCACACTGATGTGTGCCATTCCATGGGCCATCGTCACCACTGCGAGCACATAGGCGTTAGGTAACAACCATCGCTGATGTTCTGACAGTTCGACCCAACAACCATTCGCATCTAATCTACCCTTGCTTTCTCTCCATTTATTCACCTCTTTCTCAGTAGCATCAGCTTGTATAGATTTCACGCTTTCGATGGTGTCCTCACACATACCCACATCAGGGGTCCATCTAGCAGGACCTACAACATACATCCAACTCATTGTGTTCCTTGCAGTCTCTTTCGCGACCTCATCGGCAAATGCAGTCCCTCGACCAACATCGTCTCGAATCTTTCTATGCGCACTGCACTTCACAATCGCAACCTGTAGGGGCAAGGTCAGTGACTCGAGAAGGTCGTGTACTAGCTGGCCGTGTTGAATTTTTGCACCATGTGACGTCAGGAACCCACGTTCACGCCACAATCTTCCAAAACGGTGGGCTACGCCAAAGGCGTACTGACTATCAGTATACACATTTACATTTACTCGTTTTCCTTTCGCCAACACACACGCTCTTGTGAGTGCAACTAACTCTGCTGCTTGCGCGGAATTGTGGGGGATGCGAGCTGTCTCTACAATCGTGTGTAGTGTTGTCACAGCATATGCTGCAGTCGTATCACCATTTGGCAACTTGAAACATGAACCATCAACCCATAACGCATCATTACATTCAGGGAGGGGAGTGTCCTGCAAGTCTACTCTCCCTTTTGTCTCTTCCTCTGTCCTAAAGCAGCAATCATGTTTGTCGACCTCATCTGTCTCTGCTGGAATGGGTAATAACGTAGCAGGGTTGAGTGTATCACACCTTTTTATGTGAATGTGACTTGCTAACAGTGTCAATTCATAGCTGGATAGTCGAGCACTAGTTAGATGTTGTGTTTTCGTCCTGTTTAGTAGGATATCTACTGCATGTGGGACCATAACGGTCAGAGTATTATTCATGACTAACCCAGCAGACTGTCGAATACAGACAGCCGCTGCAGCAGTGGCCCTCAAGCAACTTGGTAATGCCTTAGCTACAGGATCTAGAGTCGCAGAGAAATATGCACATGGGCGTTGTTTGTCCCCAAAGTGTTGCGTCAAGACTGATAATGCGCAACCTTCCTTCTCATGGACATATAATGTAAAAGGCTTGCTGTAGTCGGGGTTGCCCAACACAGGAGCCGAACATAATGCCTCACGCAACTCATGGAAACTCGCCTGACAATCTTCAGACCAAGGCAAAGGATTGGGTGTGTCTTTACGCATTAATGCCAGCAAAGGTTTGGCCAACAGTGAGAAGTTCGGTATCCATTGTCTACAGTACGATGTAATGCCCAAGAAGGCACACACTTCTCTTTGTGTCCTTGGGACACTCAATTCTGCAATTGCCTGTATTCTTTCTGGGGTCAGTCTCCTTCCCTCCTTCGATAAGATGTGACCTAAGTAGGTTACTTCTTGTCGGCAAAATTGTAATTTGGAAAGCAAGACTTTGTGCTTCATGTCACATAAATGACGCAACAATGACAATGTGGCTCGCTTGCAAATCTCTTCAGTATCTGCAGCGATCAGTAAATCGTCTACATACTGAATCAGAGTCGCGCCACCAGGTAGAACAATCGTATCGAGTTGTGTTTTCAGAGCCTGACTAAATATTGATGGACTCTCACAGTAGCCCTGAGGAGCGCGTTTAAAGCGGAAGCTTCGTCCTCCTAAATTGAAGCCAAAGATATCTCTGCTCTCCTCGGCAATCGGGATGCTGAAGAAAGCATTCTTCAGGTCAATCACTGAAAACCAATTGGCTGAGGCTGGAACCATTGTCAATAAGGTAGTAATGTCGGGGACGACTGGAAACTGTGGTACAACGATCTTATTCAGTTCCCTTAGATCGATCACGAATCGGTACACAGGGGGCTGTGAAGGATCGGTACGCTTTAAAACAGGCAAAACAGGACTGTTACAAATGTTGCCTGTAGTCTCTTCGATGACATCTTTCTCAATCAGATCGTAGACGATCGCCAACAAAGCCTTTTCACATTGTTTGATATTCTATATTGGGGAATACCTGGCAACCTAACATTAGCTTTCAATGTTATGACATATGGCGCTATTTCTAAACGACCTACATCATTTGAACCATTCGCCCAAAGTACATCCGGAAGAGATGACAATTCGGTTGGAATATTCTCCTTTGCCAAATACATTGGAGAAATAACTTTTCTTACTACCGTAAGCTGTACTCCCGAAGGGGAGCAGTACAAGGTTGCATATAGTCTTTTTAATAGATCCAAACCTAACAAATTTTCGCCACAACCTGTTGTAAGAATGAGGGGTGCTTCTAATTCGCATGGGCCAACAGAAAGGGGCATGGGACTGGAGATCGGGTTTCTAACGGGGGCGCCAGAAAAACCTACTGAAACATTCATTTCGCCAGACAAAGGTGCGCCAGGAAGTTTTGAGTGCATAATAGAACTTTTTGTAGCACCAGTATCCAGCAGAAATGGCTCCGACACTCCGGATGTAATCACCTCGACATAAGGTCCATTCTGATCTACTGGAACTGAAACAACTCCCTCTCTTTGTCCATGGCTGTCCTAGCAATTATTACCCTCATTCTCGTTTTCTGCGTAATAGTCATCTGCATAGTACTGAGCTGTCCTGGAAGACGCATTATTCTGTTGGTCAAAGCTATTCATGGAATTTTGAGGCGGAAAAGAAGTGGTATTCTGGGGGAAATTTCCACGGCCCCTACCTCTAGGAGCCTGTTGAACACCTCTACCTCTTGTACCGGAAACACCGTTTAAGCGTCGCGCAAGAGCTGGACAATTACTTTTGAAATGACCCTCTTCTTTGCAATATGCGCATTGATTCGGGCCATACGGAGAACGCTGATGGGAAAACTCGTTTCCTTGCGCGTTTCTTGAATACTGCTGTGGTTGCTGATAATTGGGCTGACTAGGAGTGCGAGGCGGATAGGCTTGCTGGAGAAGAACTCTAGTTTTTAAATCTTTAGTCTTTTTGTCTGCCTTATCTAGCTCGTCTTTGCGTCTATTTTCATAGTACTGGGCTGTGGCTAAAATCTGCGCTGACGTGGAAACAGCCCAAGCACTCTCTGAATCTTTCAATTTATTGCACAATTCAGGAAGCAGATTATGTACAAATTTGTCTACAAGCAATCTTTGGCCACCCTCGGTAGCCAAGTCCTGACCAATATGATTGGTGAAAGTCTCCTCAAATCTCGTGAAAAAGTCAGACACATTCTCATCTTTCTTCTGCTTACATGCAGACAGCTTGTCCCAATTTACGCGCAATTCAGGCATCAATGTTTTCATGTTCTTGATAATCCTACCGGGAAGTTCTGCTATTAAAGGCTCGGGTTTAGAACCACCAACTTGTCTAGCATCAGTAGCAGTAATATTAGCCCATGAGTCACCTAGTTCTTGATCATGATCTGCATGACAAATTTTACTCCATAAAGGATGCGGGACAACATTCCCAAACAACATGTCTACATCTGCTAAATTCATTATACATGAGCTGACAGTCTGTGATACTTCCTTGTAATATCCAGCTGGGTTTTTACGTGGATCAGGTAGTGTCTGTTTGAGTGCTAAAACTTCAGATCTTTTCCAGGGGACATGTACCCATACCATCTGAAAATGCGGCAGAATTGGTGGATTTACATTCGCATCACCTTCCCTCCATACTGGAGGAACCTCTCTCATGGGGTACTGTCGCGCCTTTTTCCTACCAGACATATCATCTTCATACAGTGATCTAGAGACATTTCCCTTACTCCTATAGGATAACAATAAATCTATCGCTTTTTCAACATCTGCACCTACAATCATACCTTCATAGAACTTGAAACGCATGCGGAATAATTCCTTCATTTTGCGCTTGGGATCGTTTGTCTCCAAATCTTCACAAAGATATACACACATCTCTTCAAATACGTATCTCTGAGTGGGCGCATCCCACTGACGGAAAACTTCCATAACGGACTGAACATCATATTTAGCAGTGTCAGTAACCCATTTGCGTGCTAACTCATTTAGCACTTCTCTTTCCTCGTAGTCGGGTAGTTGACTACGCAACTGTCTACGTCCCGTTTTAGGGGTCGTTTTAGGCGACCCAAAGAAGGGCGAGAATAGACCAGTGACAGTACTTGCCACTCTCTGGCTGACAGAAGGAGAAGCTTGCGGCGAGGCAGATGCGCCAGAAAAGACAGGCTGATGTAAAGAGGAAGTCGAAGCAACAGCAGAGGAAGTTGAGGCAGTAGCAGACGTAGTATCATAGTGAATAGTTGGAGCAGTAGGCAAAGTTGTAGAAGTAGATGGAGTATGTAGCAAAGGCGGCGGCCCTTGAGAAGGCTGCGCCGGAGAAGTAGGAACCAGCTGAAGAGGAGCTGGTGCTTGTGCAAGAGCTGCATTTCGTGCGCCGGGGCGTGGTATAGCAATACGCCTCGGGGGTCCAACAATACTCGATGTATATGGGGGTGGTGAGTTCAATAAATGGGACATTAATGGATCTTTCTCAGATGTTCCCTTTGAGTCTTGTCCCTCATGGGGCAACATCGGGTAGCATTTATCTATTGCTAGTTTCTTGTTTCTGAGCATTCGTTCACTTTCTTGCTCTTCCTCATTATCCCTGTATGCAATGGCAGCTTGCACCATCGACATACCTCTTTTATTTTTCTTTGCTAATTTTATTTCTTTCTGTTTGGCTTCTTTGCGCCATAAGCGAAAAGAGTCAAACATCGCCGGCCGGGCTTTCTTCTTGAACAATTTGACCTCGAGGTTGTCTAATACTTCCGAGTCAAAACTACCATATTGGGGCCATTTTAAAACACCATCCTTGCGGGTGTATTTTATCCATACCTCGTTATACGTGATAGGACCTACTCCGTGCTTTATATATAACTCATATGTTGGAGTTCCAATCGGAGGAACCGGACACGAATCCTCTAATCGGGAGTCCTTACTACAACCAAGACAAAACAATTTTCCAAGTCTGCTAAGACCAGGCATCTTCGCTCACTAGTCTAGCTTCAAACTTCAAGGGATTATCTAATTATGATATTGTCGTGAATACACGAATCCCTCGGTTTTGGTGCTTGCAAGAACCAATACAAATCGTATCTCTGGGATACCAAAACTAAGAACCAAACTAAGGACTGGGAGACGCTCCACTTATTTTAACTGAATATTGAAGATCGGTGACGTCACTAGAAGACTCGTCTATCGTTTCGCTCTACCAAGGATCACTGGGTCAAAAACAGGGCGATAGTCAGGGCAGCAGTCCTTCGTAGCCGTCGGGACGCGGGGAACCTCGCAGCAAAGACCTTCGGAACCACGTCGACATGCAGGGGTCGCTGAAGTGGCTGGCCTTCCTCCGGAATTTTCACACGAAGCTCCTCACGAACATCTGGCTTGGACCGTCACCGCTTGATATCGCCTCGAGTTGGGCGCCAACTGAGGTGCCGGGTTTTTAGGGACCCGGTGGTGCCAGGGGACCACACCCGAAGACCTCTGGGTTCTCCCTGTTCTGGACTACAGAAACACAGAGTCTTCTAGTTGAAGTCAGGGATCGAGTTTTATTGGTTGCAACCAAGTAACATGTGTCCTAGAATTACAACGGCACGGGCTGTAAGTTCTCAGGAGACTGTTCGTTTTTACAGAACCAGCCTTCTCCTTATATACATAAATAACAGCTGCAGGCGAGAATTCTTGAGTTTATGATATGGTTATACACATATTTCTACAATAATACAAAGAGCGAAGTCATGCTGGTCAGCACATATTTTAGATGTCCAGTTTGTGATGGATTACCCCGCCAGACCCAGAATTCCCATCAGATATCGATGAAACACCAATAAGGTCGGGCACCCTCCCATCGTAAAACTGGTCATAAACAAGAATCATGGACAGGTGTATGTGTATGGAAAACATGGTCTGTATGTAGTGAATGGTTTATGGCATGTTGTGCCTTGATGATATCTTACTCGGCCACTGGGCGAGGAGCTGCCCGAACAGGCTTGGCTGGAGGCAGTGGAGTCAGCTCGGCCAGGTCATGGGGAAGTCAGCTACGGTGGACGTGTCCTTTCAGATCAAACTCGGTCTTAATCAATTGACTATATGAGGGCAAGTCATAAGATGGATGCCGTTTACAAAATGGAGTCTGAGGGTTCGGGACGGAAACCACGATTTAAGGGTGTTAGCATCACTCAATCATGACGCAAATGCATAGGGATAATGTCCTAATCATTACCGGTCCGTAGATACCAAATTCGTCATGGTACGACGATATTTTGTGATACGAGTGTTGGACCTCGATACCGGTGGAACAGCAGGGTCCGGATTTACAGTACCACAGACCCTCCTTTTGCCCTCATATTAGGCAATAACTCATGCTAATCTGAGTCCAAATCTGTGTTGATGAATTCAAGGAGATGCTGCTGTAGCATCATTCTGTTGCTTAATTCGTCCCTTGATACCGGCTTCCTTACACATGAAGTAGCACAGAGGCCACATATTGCAGGAGCGCACTGCACAAACAGGCAGAACATAAACAGAACGGCTAAGATCATCCCAATGAAGATCAGGGTTTTCCATCCCCAGGCAGAGATCAGTTCCCAGAACCACCCGAGCAAGGACCAATCCCCTTTCTCCACGTGAAGGGAATCAGAGATTTTGTGTAATTTGGAGATGGCCTGGTACACTGTCGGAGCATTATCGGGGATGAAAATGCAGCAACTAGGTTGGATCACTCTACATACACCACCACGGTCTGCAAGTATGACATCTAGGGCAACCCTGTTCTGAAGGGTCATAAGTCGATCCGACTGAAGCTCAGCTGTCAAGTTGCTAAGGGCACCGGCCGTTTCAGTCACCGCGGACTCAACTATCCTTGTCAATTGTCGAATGTTCCTGCTGTTCACCATGGGCCCACAAAATGGCAGAAAACCCTTTGCGAAGTCTCCAAACTCTTTACCCACAGTGTCGTCTTGACTCACGACACCCCTAACTGTCCTTGTCCGATGGTAAAGAGGGCAAGTCATAAGATGGATGCCGTTTACAAAATGGAGTCTGAGGGTTCGGGACGGAAACCACGATTTAAGGGTGTTAGCATCACTCAATCATGACGCAAATGCATAGGGATAATGTCCTAATCATTACCGGTCCGTAGATACCAAATTCGTCATGGTACGACGATATTTTGTGATACGAGTGTTGGACCTCGATACCGGTGGAACAGCAGGGTCCGGATTTACAGTACCACAGCCGCCGGAGCCCCTGATACCACCTCACCGCTACGCCCGGGTCCATCCTGGGTCAGTACTCTCCCTCATTCTTTTCTGACGCCCCGCTGGGGTCTGTAAAGCGGTTGTTACCGCGGTGCCGCCTATGGGCGTTTTATTTCTGGGACACTGTTGAAAACCCTGCTTCACCTTATAGCAAGCGCGCAGGGAGGTGGTTGGACCCGGTTCTAGTAAGGGTCGGCGCGCTTTGGGGTCTGTGCCCCCCCCCCCCCCCCCCCCCTCCGGTTACACCGGGGCCAAAAGCTGCAGATTCGGTCTACGCCACAATTTGCGCAGGTGCTGCCTGCTGCGATGATTTTGTGCCTCACAGTTTCCCTTCTAGTTGGGTCATGGATCAGGAAGAATATAATGAGGAAGGAGAATCCCATCAATACTTGAATGATGAGGATTTCTATAACGCAGTAGACAGTTCTATTTACCGATGTGTGCAGGAGATTGTAGGCCCTATGGAGGACCGCCTGTCTGCCCTCATTATCCAGGAGTGTGAGAGGGTAACTCGGGCCCATCTAGGGGTCGCAGACCCGTCAGTGGTCCCTGCTAGCAGTGTCCCGCCTGCCCCTAAGAAGATGTGTAAGGACGGGGTTTCTGGGGCGGCGCAGGGTGTGGACAGGGACACCTTCGAGCGCTTGCGTGGCGCTTTTCTAGCCAAGGCGACCGCGTCTACCCCTGCACCTCCACCAACCCCGGGCCCTTTGGGGTCCATAGCCACGGCTCCCTCATCCCCGGGTGGTATGTCGCCAGCAGACACGGATGACGAGGATGAGTCTGTGTGTTCTCGGCGCCCTTCGGGCTCCACCGCCGACTTGCCCCAGGACAGCTCGGGCATGCTAGACCCGGATGAAATAATGCATCCGCGGTCTGCTGCCTGGACCCCGGGGGAGAAGGTGGCGAAGTTCGTCGCAGGACGCCTCCGCAAGCCCCTGGCGAATGAAGCGAGGAGTTGTCTGCAGGGAGAGTGCCCTAGGCCTCCGTTGGAGGGCAAGGTGGCCCTTACCCCAGAATTAGACCCGAAGATGGCCACCTTCCTTGCGAAATTTGTTAAAGACCCTCGCAAGGGGATTGATCGGTCCTGGCGTTCCTGCCAGGATAAGCTTTTGGATGCCATAGGCCCAATCACGAAGATACTGGACATGGCTGAGGAAGCTAAAGTATCAGGGGCGACCATTTCTCCAGACGTGCTGTCTAATTGGGCTCAGAGAGTGGTAGTTTTCCTGGGAAATGCAAATTGTTCCCTCTCGACCGAGCGTCGTAGGTCCCTCTTAATAAAATTGGACCCGAAGCTAGGCGACTTGGCCTCTTCTGAGGCGGGGGCAGTGGTTCAAGGGGGACTCTTTGGGGACCCTTTCATAAAGGAGCTGGGGAAGTTTGTTTCCACCTTTACGTCCCTGGACAGGGCTCAATCAAGCATTAAAAAGGTTTTTCAACAGCGTTTCTCCCGAGGGGCTGGTCGCGGTGGGGCCGCGCGACCGGCCGTGGCGGTCAGCAGCAGGCTGGCAACAGGAATCAAGGCTCCGGACGAGGTCAATTTAACGCCTCCTCCAACTACAACACCTTCTACCCCACCAGGGGCAGCGCTTCCGAGGCAGAGGTGGTTTCAAGAACACCGCCGGAAACAGTTCAAACGGTGAGTGTCATTCCGGCGGCTCGAGTCCGCATTGGGGGGCGATTGGCATGGTTTCCGGAGGCCTGGGCCGCGATCACATCGGACTCATGGCTCTTGCAGACCGTCCGAGGTTTTCGCATAGACTTTTACGATCGGCCCTACCAGCGAAGGCCTCCACATCCTATCGTTTTTTCGCACGCAGATGAGCAGTTGGTCGGCAAAGAGGTCTCCGACTTACTGAGCAAGGGAGCCATTTGTCTTTCGACACAACACCCAGCCGGTTTTCTAAGGAATCTATTCCTTGTGGAAAAGACAGATGGGGGCAAGCGACCGGTGATCAACCTCAAGGAGTTCAACGGATGGTTGGTCTACCGGCATTTCAAGATACAAGGTATCCATCTGTTGCAGGACGTGTTACTTCCCGGCGATTGGATGGTCCGGCTGGACCTCAAAGACGCATATCTGGTGGTGCCCATTCACCCCCGCATCGTCGTTTTCTCCAATTCCGGTGGATGGGCCAGGTTTTCGAGTTTACCGCCCTTCCATTCGGGCTTTCCTCTGCGCCTTGGTGCTTCACCAACAGGCCCGGACTGGCCGTTGCGGGCACCGGGCAATCCCCCGGTCGGCCGCATGGGTGGGGGCCGGTTTTGGGCCCCAGGGGGCCGTTTTTGTTACAGGGCCGTTTTTTTGCAGCATAGCTGCAAAAACGTCCCTGTAACAAAAACGGCCGAAAACCGGCCCTGGCAATGAGTGCGGTCGCACCCCCAACCCCCTCCAGCCCCCCCCCCCCGGGAGGGGGGGCCGGCCGAGCACTTTGCCAGGGCCGGTTTCGGTTCCCAGTCCGGCCCTGTTCACCAAGCTACTACACCCGGTGGTGGAACACTTGCGGAGCCAAGGGGTACGGATGATCGTATTTTTGGACGACATCTTGTTGATGGCGCAATGTCCTAGGAAGCTATTGCTTCAACTTCAGCAGACAGTGTCCCTGCTCCAAGGGCTGGGGTTTGTCTTGAACGAGGAAAAGTCGGTTCTCTCTCCTTCTCAGACAGTGGTGTTCCTGGGTTTCACAGTGGACTCGGTGCAGTGCACCCTGAGCTTACCATCCAAGAAGATAGGGAAGATACGTCACATTTTGCGTCAGACGATCTCAAGGTCCCACACATCCCTCCGCCAGATGTCCCGGGTGGTGGGGTTACTTTCTTCATCCATCCAGGCAATCTTCCCGGGTCCCCTCCACTATCGGGCCCTTCAGCGCCTCAAGGCACACCATCTACGTCGGGGATTGACCTACGATCAGGTGGTCCCCCTCTCCGCCGAAGTGAAGGAGGAAATGGCATGGTGGCTCGCCCATATGGAGGCCTGGAACGGTGGGGCAATTTTCGGTCCGGTTCCGGACTTGGTGATAGAGTCCGACGCCAGCAGAGCCGGTTGGGGCTCCCGTTGCGGAGAGTTCTCTACAGGCGGCGCCTGGTCGTCCGAGGAGCAGGAACTGCATATCAACTGCTTAGAGTTGTTGGCGGGGTCCTTCGTGGTACGCTGTCGGAGCAAAGTCAGTTTGTTCCTGTGTCCTGCTTCGGATGGACAACATCTCTGCTGTCCGCTACGTCAACCATCTGGGTGGCCCTCGCTCCAAAGCTCTCGTGGATCTAGCAAAGGATTTCTGGGATTATTGCCTGTCACACCACGTCTCAGTGACGGCGGAATACTTGCCAGGTCAGGCCAATCAGGTAGCGGACTGGCACTCCCGGCACTTGAGGGACTCCAGTCAGTGGAAACTGGACCCACAGGTCTTCAGGTGGCTGGACAGTGTTTGGGGCCAGTTCTCGGTGGGTCTCTTTGCATCCCATCTGGACCATCAGCTGCCGCGGTTCTTCTGCTGGAGGCCGGACCCTCTCGCGGAGGCCACGGATGCTTTCCTCCAGGACTGGGGTCCGGAGAGGTCGTACGCTTGCCCTCCGTTTTCGATGGTACTGAGGGCGGCGGGCCAGCTCCGCCGCCAGCGAGCGGAGGTGGTCATGGTGACCCCCTGGTGGAGATCTCCAGTTTGGTTTCCAGTTCTTCTGGAACTTTCTTGGGATTCTCCAATCCTACTCCCCCGGTTTCCGCATCTTCTTCTCAACGGTGACGGGGACCCCCATCCTCTGGTGATGCAGAGCTCTCTCCACCTCATGGCGTGGAGGCTTTCGGGCGACGCTGGTCGCTCCCAGGCCTTTCGGGACCAGCTGAGACTTTCCTCTCCAAGGCCTGGGCCGGTAGCACAGCGAAGCGATACCGCTCGACCTGGAATAAGTGGTCTCGTTGGTGTCTTCGACGGGGTCTGGATCCCATGGTCGCAGGCGTCGTGCCAGTTCAAAATTTTCTGGCGGACTCGGCTTCGACCGGCCTGGCATATCGCACTGTCAATGCAATGCTTTCGGCGATCTCAGCAGGCCACCACCCGGTGGAAGGTGCACCGATTGGGGCACATCCTTTTGTCTGTAGGCTTTTGAGGGGTATTCGTCTTTCCTTGCCCCCTGAACCGTGATATTCGGTTCTCTGGGACGTCAACCTTGTGTTGAATCTTTTTTTATCTTGGCAGCAGAATAGGTAAATGTCCTTGAAAGATCTCTCAGCTAAATTAGCGATGCTTTTGTGTCTGGTTTCATGCAGGCGAGTTTCGAATGTGCGAGCTCTGGATGTTACACGGAGGCGAGGATTATCCCTCCCGGGCCTTCGGTGGAAGCAGTTCCCTCCCCGTTCTGCAGTAAGTAGTCAGTTTTCCACTACTGTGTGGTTGTAACCTGCACTGTTCTCACAGTCATATTTTTTTCCTGATGGTGTACCTAGGGATTCTTATCCTTGCACCGCTGACGTTTTGTGTATTTTTCTTGCTAGGAAATGATGGTGCGAAACAAGACCAGTGATTCTATGGCGTGACTTGTGCGAAGAAAGTGGAACTAGTCACAGAGAGGACGTCCTTTCTAGCCTGTATGGACATTGAGGAAGGACTAAGCTATGGACTGCCTGACTTGCTGTCATGGGACTTGTAGTTTCTGATGACATTTTTGTTAATGTTCTAGCCCTTTTACCTTTGTTTGGAGGTTTAGGGCTCGTGTTATTGCTTTTTGGTTGCTGTGTGTTGAGCTAAATAAACAGCGAAGAAGGAAAAAGCATTATCCTCGCCTCCGTGTCCTTAATAGAATTGAAACTTACCGTTACTATGCTAGGCAAATTTCGATTCAGCAGCTACATAAATGCGGCCACCATTTCCACCGGGGATTGCTTTCAACAACAGCTGTATTTCAACCGTTTACCCTCTTGACATTTATTTTGCTTGTACAGTTCTAAATACATTTTCAAACTGGCCGATTCTCCTTAAAAGCGTGACTTTTTGTTAATGGAAGCTTGAGAGAAATTGGATTGTTCTAGGAGCACACTCTTTGCTGATAATGTAGCTGTTGTGATATATTTTTATGTAGAATACAACTGCTTAAGCTTTATTAAATCAAAGCTACTGAGGCCATGATTACAGGAAGGGTGTGAGATGTTTACCTCGCCCAGTAAAGTCCATTCTAACTGGGGAGTTTACCAGGTGTGGTAAATAGCTCCAATTTCAAGGTTTACACTTCATAATCAGACATAGGGGCTTATTTACAACTAAGAGAGACGGGGGGATGCAGATATTGTGAGAGAGGCGGAGTTAAAGCCATCTGTGGGGGAAAGATGTGACCCAGATAATGCCTTTAAGAAGCACAGAAAGATGACAAGTTAATAGCCATTGGCAGACGAAGACCACCTTGACCGTAACTATCATTGGTGCAGCAGGTGCTGTAGCACCGGTGTTAAGTGGTGTGTGGAGCCTATGTCCCTAAGCGTGACTTTTTTTATTATCACCCTTGTCGTGGAAATGGGCTAATTTTCCTTGATCGCATTAGGGTAGGTGGCACCGATGCAATGCCACTCTGGAGAGAGAGAAACAGAGACAGAGAGAGAACAGAAAATGGCAGGAGAGAGAGTATGGGCCTGGAGAGAAAGTGCAAGGGCTTTGGGAGCGACAAGACAGAGGAGGTGAGTCTGACACAAGACAGACAGGAAATACACAGCAAGAGAAATAAAGACAGTGGAAAGTGAACCACAACAGAAGAGACAAAGTTAAGTAAATTAGCTTCTTTTCTTCTGAATGGCACAAACAAGTAATGCATTTTTATCTAACATGATACTATGGGTATGTATCTGTGAGCAAAATAACATACCTTTAATGTATAACAAAATGATCATCATAAGTTAAGGCACATAATTAGTGTATATTCAGTGTCCAGATGATCGCTGTATTTTTTGAAGAGTTTAGCATCATTTTATTAGAATATTAAGATTCACGTAACACTTTAGTTTTAGTGGGAGAATATGGACATGCAGCACTTAATTGTGGATGTTACAGGGGTGGGCAAGGGACGCTCTGCACCTTTCCTTTAGAGTGAGGGTGAATAGATGCGGGCACCACTCCTGCATCGGCTAAATTCATGAAGTCACTATCCATTTCACCACCTTCTCGTATGGTTGGGGGAATTTACTTAGTTGCAAACTTAGGAATCAGCCTATGGGCTGATCTATGAAATATGTTTAACTCGGAAGAGAGCCCCCGATCTGACTAAGGGACCTACATGACTGCAGAGACATGGCAAGTGCACTGCATTATTCCTGCAGGACAATGTCAATCAGCAAGAAGATGCTATCACCAACAAAAGCAAATTATGGACATCAGATGATTCTTGAAGAAACCCACTCAAGACAAGGGGTCAATTTCACTTCAGACATGGTAGACACAACCACATGTGCAACTATTTTTCAATCTACCTGTGCAACTATTTTTCAATCTACATGTATTAAATTTCAGACATCAATGCAGCTTTGTCATCACAGCAACACAACAAGTGCATTCCACCACCCTTCATGCGCAACATGAAAGTGCATAGGCTAGGCAGCGAAGTTAGTGATTTATTTTATGTTCTGAAGACAAACCCCACGATAGGGCTTTTCTTCAGACAAAAAATGTATAAGTGTACCCCTAGCAATCTCCCAGTGAGTGGGGACCACTTTATTTGTGTTAGGCTTTGCCATTTATAGCATGATTGTGTCTAACAGGAAAAAAGCCTGGTTCAATTTTAAGCAACGAGTCACCGTATTCCACATCTCTCCTTCACGTACACTTTGGAAGAGACAGAATGGCTTGAGAAGAGCTTTCACCCAACCGTCATTCCCTCAGTTAGCTTGTGCAGGGAGGGGCGGGCGCAGAGGAGGAGTGCTATGTGCACTCCCCAAGTGCAGATATGTGTTTCGCCGGCTGTCTCAGGCTGACCAAAACACACATGTGCACTTAGGTTTCTCCAGTCCATCTGCTTTGAACAACTGGGCTGGAGAAACCCCCACAGACTCCCTGGCCTGAGCGGAGCGTCTTTTCAGCCGCTCATGCTAATCTCCACGGTGCTCTGCAGCACAAGGTTTGGATGTGAGTCTGTCCCAGGGGCTGCCTGGACCAGGAAGAGAAGAGGAAATGCAACGCAGGAGGTGGCCGGCAGCTTCAGGTAAGTTATTTTATTTTTTATATATCCTAACATGACCCGCTTTCCCCCTCCTGTGTTTCCTACACACACCGCACCAGCCTTTGTTTGTGGCAGCCGCCACTGGCTACAGGATTCGGGAACGGGTGTATTGTTGGCAGTGACACTCAGAAATCGTAATGTATGGAATATATTGTAACACGCAGAATAAAAGTGCCCAAAGTGGGTGTAGGTGCCACTAGAGTAAACAATTCATATCACATTGGAGTGCTTCTACATTGCACAACTGTCACATGTCCCTATTATAGTTAGCTGTATACTTGAAATGCTCCTGTTTTTTTTTTACTTTGGAGTGGTGATTGCCATAAATTTATATAGCTGATCACAACGCTTACATCCATGATAATTTTCTTGGTGCACATAGACTTGTCTGCAGAGCACAGAGCTCTTACACTGCCGCACACATAGGAAAAAAATTAGAGGGAACATTGCTTACAACTGTTTTATTGATTTCACATTGGGTGCTTTGTGCTGTATCCTCGTGTAGAGGATACTAGAGAGTGTTATATTAATAAATACATATTTTTATAACTACTGTGTGGTTTTAATTAATTCAGGAGGTGATATTCTGGTAAAACAGGCTGCTTTACAATCCTTCAAGATTAAGCCCGAAGGCTGCTCTCCACAGCTACCACTACGATAGCTTCCTAAAGGTTATCTTTGACCTCAAACATCATAAGGGCTGTTTGGACTGGTACAGGGTGCCCACTTTAATTAGTGGACAGCATATACCAGGCCAACTTCTCACAGCGGGCATACATGACACCAAGCAGACTGCACCGCATGGACCCATCCCGCCTGCATACGTGTTCCAGATGTCACTCTCCAGAGGCAGACTTTGCACACATGGCATGGACATGTGATAAGATAGCTAGGTATTGGAGGGCGGTCTTTACGGAACTCTCTCGCATGATTGAGATGGAGCTCACACTCTCGCTGCTATTGGCGCTTATGGGATACACGCACGACCTCCCTAAACCCAAAAGACGCTTTGTCCCTACCGCGCTCCTCACTGCCAAGAGGGAAGTAGCCATTAATTGGTGTCGAAAATGCTCACCCATATTGAAAACATGGTTGCGTAGCATGACACATTGCAACACAAACAGTGACACTTATGCACTGATGCAACCACCCGCTTCCCACCCCTCGACATATGGCAGCCATCCCACTCATATTTATTAGCCGTACAGGACACAGGTGACACGCCGTCCCGCAGCCACATACCCCTCTAAGCATTGGGACAAGCGGGGGAAAACAAGCGTCCGTTGGGTAGGCACCCACACAACAGTGTTGTGTTTGCACTTCTTGATCCCCGGTTATTCAGGATTGTCATAATTAATGATTGTTTTGATGACTTATGCATGTATATGGATCTGATATCAACATCAACCGTAGTCAGTATAATGATGTACTGTATCTTTGTTGCAATGCTTCTTATGAAAATCAATAAAAAAAATTTTTTAAATAAGTTTGTATATTAAGATAGGAGGATGGAGCCAAATCCGGAGCAAAAACTGTCCAGACTTTAAAATCAGGTTGTTCAGTGCGTCCCCGTGATAGTAAAGTTGCCAGTCCAGATAATGAAATTAAGAACTGTTGGAATATCACATACATTTGTAATAAAATCCTGAAGTTGTTCCATCACTTTGTGGTCCTATGATTAAAAATATTGAAATAAAAATGTATTATCAAAAACTGAAATTAAGTATTACAAGTAAAAAAGAAATATTTGATACCAGGTTGTAGCGTTAGTAACTTATATCTTGGCAAAGGATACTTTTACTGATTTGAGTGGTGCAGGGCCACCCTTTGCTCGCCATGAAGTAGAAGGAATTGCTGGGGGGGTCAGGAGGAGCAACATTCAACATCCAAGTTTCCTGACAACAGGTTAAGTCATATTCAGAGAGTGGCTAACCCATTCAGGATTGGTTAGTTTAGATCGTGCTCCAGCAATCTTCGATGTCAAGATTTTTAAGCCCTGTGTGTCACAGACAGGAAAAGATGAAACATAGCCCACAAGAGGTGGAGCCATGGGAGAAATCATCCCTGGGGAAGGTTGATAGAGATTGAATATCACCCCTAGGTGCAGTTGGAAGAAGTGAAGTAACAACCCTGGGGTTCCATGGAGTAAGTCAATCAATATCAGTAAATATCTATGGAAGCAATGCAGTTTGCTTCTATTTTCCCCAGTGTTTTATATAGCACGAACGAGACCCGAAGGTATCAGAGGCTTCACAAGAGCAACAGTTGCCTTACAGACGGACACGTTCATTTTGTTAGGGAAGGGAAATCAAGTGATTTTCCCAGAATCAAGAGGATGTGGAGCATCCCTATCGAGACTCAAAGCTGGTTCCCCAGCTTCGGGGTCGATTGCTTCGAGGCCACACCTTCCCCGAATTTAACTTAGACGTTAAAATTGTTTCCATGCGAATGAGGGGAGGTGGCAGTAAAAGTCAGGGGGTTTGAGAGAAAGCAAATACCCAGCGGATGAGCCTGGATTCTTATAGTCAACTTAGTCAAGTAGTGCAAACAATTAATCAGGCGCCTCATGACCTCAGGGCTTTTAAAACTAATCACCACACAAGGTCCTGCTGAGAGAGTACTGCTGTAACCTACCCAATCCACCCTCCTCACATAGATGATCTCCACAAACAAATCAGATTTCCATCTAGAGTTTACTTTTACCCCGTGCACAACCTTGTTTTTAATCCATCGTTTCCTTTTAACGATGGATCGAGGGGACAGACTCTAGGATGAAACCATAGGAAGCAACTTCAGGTGGAGATTATACAGTTATTCTCTGCTTATTGTTCATGTTAGTGTCAACTGCCTGAAATCCCTTGTCCTGAGCTTGCTTCTCACCCTCAATAGGTCCCTGGGCTCTGCCTTTCTCTTTACGCCTGCCATTCCCAGCCCAGGTATCTTACTCCAGCCGAGAGCTGCATCCCTAGGCTTACAGCTCGCATTGGCACACTGCCATAGTAAGGAAGGGGCTGGACTTGTTTACGGTATTAGTTTTAGCGTGCTCTGTGACAACCGCCATGACCAAACCAAGGGCCAATTCAACATCAGCCCCTGTCAAGTTTTTCAACTTAAGCTCAATGGCCTTTAATCGATCAAGGAAAGGAGTGAGTGTGCTATCTAAAAGAGCACTGAGCTTGGCATAAAACAATTCAATCATATTCCCCTAATTTCATAAATCCACCAACCAGGAACTACGATATGCAGCGTCTGTGGAGGAATACTGTCCCATACTTCACAACCCCTAGTCTTCACTGGAATCTTCCTGTACTTTGCAGCATGCCCTCCCTCAGAGGATGGCAAAATGGTTTGGGCGCGGGTATGAGGTCCACGTTAAGCTGAGGTAAGAGACAGTGATGATTAGGATGTAAATGGCATTTGCAGTTGGGGAAGGGAAGCATTGATTGAAAAGCTGACCCCCGCAGGGATGCAACAGAACCATCTGTCAAGGAAAGACGTCTTCCTACAAGCTCAATTTATTTAGATATGACCCTCACTGCTTGCGCTAAGAACCCTTAATAGTAGAGCCCCTCAGTGCAGGAGGCTAGGCAGATGCAGTTTTGCATTTCCCCATAATGCTCAGTGAGAAACTTCAGCAGGACACATCTTACTGATCTGTGTTGTATTTTGAGGTTTGTAGCCCCTGTGGTCATAATCAGCAAAAGTGATGGCAACTCCTTGGTAAAAAAGCCAAAACTGAATTAAAAAAAATTATTTGGGCGTGGAGTAACTTGTACTTGAGCAGGAACTGACAAGCACCTTTCAACTACAAGCTTACAGCAAAACGTAGTAGCAATACCTCCACTTGTTGGCTGGTCTTCCCGACAGTCATCTCAGTTGTCTCTCACACTCCTTTCTCACATTTTACTTTCACAAATCAACTAGTTTAATCTTTTCAAACCCTTCTCTCAAAGACCCTCTTTTCTATCCCACACATTCCTCTTAACACCTAATTTTCACTCCGACTCACACGTCACCTTTCAATTTGGCCTGGGCGGAAATAATTTCGCAGTCGAATTTGGTAATTACGCGTTACTCTTGTAACAGAATTACTTATCAATCCCGCTGCCCCACCAGCAGGATTAATCTGCAGTAAATTGTTTCTACAGAGGGTTGAAAGTGGGAGCAATCCCGCTATGTTGCAGATTAAACTTTAATCTGTAGTGGTTTTTAAACAGAGAGCGACTGCTCCCTCTTCTAGCCCAGTTTAAAAATCACAGCAGTGCATATACCTCAGCGCCCCTACATACTCAGCAGTGAGGACTACAGAGTATGTAAGGGCGCTGAGGGGTATGCACTACAGAGTGATATGTAGTGGTTTCCAAAGTTTAGAAACCACTGCATACCACTCAGCGACAGTGCCCTAACATACTCTGCATTCATAACTGCAGAGTATGTAAGAGTGGGAGTTGTGTTTAGCTGTGCAGTTTTCTTAATGCAAAATGCAACCTTTTTTGGACAAAAGAGTGCATTTTGCGTTAAGAAAATAGAGCCAAACGTCCACTCTGCCCCGCCAATGAATCTCGAGAATTTTAATGTAATTTCGAGGAATAAAATTCCGGCTTTTCAGTGAAATACTCCTCTCACAAAAACATGCACATGTTCTACTCCGTCTTTCAAATACTCCTTTTCTTCAGAAACTCCACTTCATGTTCATTTTTTAACGTTACGCTGGTGAAATCAAGCTGTGTTACACAGTTTGCCAACATTGACTTAAGGGCCTTTCTTTTGATGAGGTTTGAGCAGAAAAATCCTGTATGGGACTGTAGACTTCAATTCATGCAGAGATAATTTCAAGATGAAATATGGTTAAATAGTTGGCAAACTAGAGCAAAATTACAATGTTGGTCATTTACAAACTACTGAATTTGCGTTGATTCTTTTGTTTTCCAAGTATTGATGAGTAGCCATTACCTAGTATATCACTGTTATTTGAAGCAGCCACATTCTCAGCAACAATGTTCTAGAAACTAACACAGGTGCCAAAATATTTAAAAATGTGGAAGTTGGAGGGGCTCAACTCTAGTACCCGTTTACAAAAAAGGGAAATAGAGCCGCACCTGCAAATTATCGAATGATAGCACTACTGATGTTGAAGGGAAGTGCTATGCTAAGTTACTGTAGGAAGAGCTTGAAATATGGGTCAAAGAGAAAAAATGTATTCCATGGTTCATGACTGGCCTCCAAAAACATAACCACATAGAGGATAATCTCCTGACCTGCTTGATCGACGAAGCAATGAGCCCCAAGACCCTCCCGTTAATCCCTCCCCTGCTGGTGACGGAACCACTCCGTCATCAGCCGCGGTCACGCTGTGCTGATGACGGAGCGGTTCCGTCACAGCCCGCTCGGAACGCCTGCGCGGCACGGATTCCGCACCTGCGCTGAACGCTCTATTGAGCGGGTGGGGCCGTTACGGAACCGCTCCGTCATGAGCACAGCGCAACCGAGGCTGGTGACGCAGCGGTTCCATCACCAGCATGTGCCCGCCGCTCTTTCGCCCCGCCCCTTAGCACTGCGGTGAAATAGCCGCCACAGTGAAGGGGTTAAATGCAGCATTTATCGACTTCACCAACGCTTTTGATAACATCCCTAGAGGCAGACTATGGTAAAAGCTAAAGAAGTGGCAGATACTACCACATCTCTTAATTTCAATAGTATCACTATACTGTAATTCACGGGCAGAGTTAAATTAACAGCAAATTGGGCATCGCCAAAAAAATTCCTACTAATAAAGGGCTGAAACAGGACTGTATACTAGCCCCTATGCTCTTCAACTTGTATATGGCAAATTTGGAAAGCTACCTGGTAGTCCCATTGATCTGCCTGCCCAGCCTGGCAAAGCGTAAAATACAAATTCTGCCATATGCAAAATACATGGTGGTACTTGACAATACTCAAATTGGTCTTCAGAAGTCATTTGTTGCACTTGAACAGTATTGAGCATTGAATGATATCCTAATCAGCCTGAGAAAAGACTGAAACCGTGATCTTTGGCAGACACTGATCAAAAAGGGTGCCTGGTCCATCGGAGGGTCAAGACTTGAAAGAACAACAAGCTTTAAGTACCTCAGTGTCACACTGGATGAAAGAGTGTAAAAACACCCAGCTGGGCTCCTTGAAAACGACTGCAAAACACCTGACATCCAAGATGGGCCAACTTAAATGAAGCACTCCAAGCCAAAATACAGAGTCCCTTCACTACTCTCCTGGCGCCCTACTATATTACCTGAGTTCGCCCCTCCCATATCACAAAAGAATGCCCTCATAAGAATGCGTTTTGGTTTAATTACCCTAAGATGTTATTGGCATGGTCGTATGGAGGGGGAAGTCGACTCATGATGTGGCACAACAGCAATCTTTAATACACGTAATCTGCATATGTGAAGCTCTGAAACCCTTGAGGCACTACTGGCTCTGACAAACACTTTGAATCCTAAATGTAATGACATGTGGGGCTGCCGACTTAACCAGTCTACAAGGATAATCATGCCAGCTTTCAGAGCACTTCATAACGTTTATGAAGTCAGTAAAAGGAAATCCAAAAATACCCAAGATGGCTGTTATAGTCTAGGAATACCAGTAACTGCCTTGGTTCATCTAAAGGAAGGAAAGCGGCATTAGATTATAAATGCTGTCAATATCCTGGGCCACCACGCCTAACCCCTCTGGATCGTCCTCCTCAGATTCACACCACACCAGCAAGGAAATACGACAGCAGCGTGCACTTTAAAGGAGCTCATCGCTACTCTATCAATTACAAACTCGCTGTTACAAACGACGCTGATGACGAGCTCAGCTCGTCATGAAGTACACCTCTCGTACGCTCATGACGAGCTGAGCTCGTCATGAACCGCGGAATTTGCGAATCTTTAGCGCACAGCGGGAAAATACGGCGCACCAATGGTGTTAATGCAAAAAAATATATACATTATTGAAAGCACTTTTGGATTTTAATAGACTGCACTCATTGAGCCGCATATGGACATATCTTAATAGCATTCTAGTATTTCTTATTACGCTCTGCTATTGCATGTTTTTATTCTGCTTTTATCTGTTCCGCCCTTTTTCTTTCTTGGCTGAGATGTAAGGATTATAAAAAACTGAAGATCAATAAACTTTACTTACTTCGAAAATGGTTTTGAGTGCACACACATCTGGTGCTGTGCCATCCCAGCCTCAGTGCGTGCATCTGTTCAAAAAGTGAATGGTAACATACCAGTGTCAGTGTCAAAGTTCCAGGTCTGTGCACCCACCTTGTATAAATATCTGAAACTGGGTATCCTACCGGAATTAGGCACCTTCCGCCATGAAAACAGTCAGATACAATAACACAGTGTAGATTATGCGGTGATGCCAAAAAAGATGTACTACACCTACCGTGCATCTGTAAGGGTCTAGACAAGGAACGAAGATCACTACTAAAACCGGTCCTGAGTAAAAGACAGATTCGATCATGCCGACAGACAGGCAGTGAAAGCCTGCTTCGAAGGAGGAGCTATCCAGCTAGCCTGCAGCCTGATACGCTTTATGAGCGCAGCAGGAACCAAGCTAAACCCAACAGCTAACTGATTCTATGTCAGTCCACGGAGGCTCTGATTATGCTTCTCTTATCTTTACTGGCAAAAACAGCAGCCAATAGAAACTTTAAACTTGCATGACCCCGGAAGGACAACCCCCTCCACTAGTCTGCACCAATCATTATCAAGTCCTGAACAATAATAGTCCAAGTAAAACCGGAACCTTCCTCTTTCTTTGCTGCTGCAGCAGCGAGTTAAGTGCCTTTCCCTTATTTTTGTTATGAATGAGGGTTTATGGTGTTGGTGATTGAGTTTCATGTTGAACGTGTGTGGTCGAGTGCACACCTGTTTATTGCGCTTTGCGCTTTCCGTCGGTGCGCCTTGCGAGCGTGTTTTATTGCCCTTCGTCGGGTTTTTTGTTCCCGGTCCGCCGTCCGGCGGCGTGCGCTGAACTCCTGAGCGCGTTAGGGGGCGGTGGAGTAGGAGGAGGCAGACGCGGCTTCGCCGCGCACAGGGAGCAGTCGAGTGTGCCCCAAGCGATACGCGCATGCGCGAGGAGCCGAGTTTCACTTTGACTCTGCCGGCTCCTCGCGTTTAGCGCGTTATACACTGCATCAATCCCTGGCCTCGTAATAACGCTGACCGGAGCGTTTTCCGGAACAGAGCTTTGCTCGAGGGGAGTTCTGTGTATGCTGCAAGGGGTCTCCTTCCACCTTAGATCACTTTGCCTCTGTAGTGTGTGTGACGACTAGTGTTGATTGTGTGTGTGTCGAGGCTACACCCCTGGGCTACTCCCCCCCTTTTAAGCTCCTCCAGACCTCCTGTGCATATTATGGCGTATTACGCCGAGGAGGACGGCCAGTGGGTCGAATTTAATGAGTACAATGAGTATGAGCCTGAAGAAGAAGTATTGGAGGAGAATTTAGGTGAGGCTCTGGCTACCCACGACCAGAGCTCTGTAAGTAAGGCCCTGATTAAGGCGTTAAAGCCTTTTACTAAATCCCATCACTCGGGTAAGAGGAAGAGTAAGTCCTCACGTAAGGGGGATGCCTCAGATCAACCCCAAGCCTGCAGGATAGCGGAGATGACTAGATCAGTGATGAGGGACCATGGCTCTATGGCCGTTCAGACCTCGGGGGACTCCTCCTCGACGCCGCCCGACACTTCTGACTCAGATGTAGATTCTTTGGCTCCTAGAAAGAAGTTTAGGAAAACTAAACATACAGCTTACAAGGCGGACGATAGCCAGGTCCCGAGGAACCTGCTTTTTGACCCCAATAACATAGTTCACCCTAGGTCTACGGAATGGGTGCCTTGTGCCGAGGTGGCGCATTATGTCGCTAACAACTTGCGCCAGGGTTTTGAGAGTGGGGTTCGTGCCACTCTGAGGTCAGAATGCCCCAGACCTTCAGTTACGGGGAGGGTGGCGGACACTCCGGACCTTGACCCCACTATGACTGCCTTCATGAGGAAGTTTGCCAAGGACCCTAAGAAGGGACTGGATAGGGCTTGGCGGGGGTGCCAGGACAAGCTTCTGGACGTCTCTGGACCCCTTACAAAGATTCTTGAGGCGGCAGTCAAGGCCAAAGAACAGGGCGTGCCTTTGGACACCTCTGACGTCATGGAATGGGCCCAGCGCGCTATGTGCTTTCTGGGGAACGCGAATGTGGCGTTGTCTACTGAGCGGAGACGCTCGTTTCTGATGCGTATAGACTCTCAATTGGCGGAGATGGCCACCAATGAGCCTGGATCCATGGCCAATGGCATGCTCTTCGGAGACAAATTCGTGAAAGAAATGGGCAAATATGTAGCCACCTTTTCAGCGCTGGACAAGGCGCAATCCACAATAAAGAGGGTGCTTCACACCGGTGTTTTTGACCGGGCCGGACGCCAGCGAGGTCGAGGGTCCGGCCGAGGTTCCAATCAGACCTCTCGTGGAGGCGAACAGAGGGGCAGAGGATTTCGACGCTCCAATTTCTACCCCTCCCGTAATCGAGGAGGTCGTGGCGGAGGACAGAGAGGAAGTTACAGAGGACAGCAACACAACTCTGGAGACAACTCCTATTCAGGTACAAATTCTTTGTGCATCAGCTCACAAGGTGGGAGGAAGGTTGGCTTTGTTTGTCCACAGGTGGCGAGAACTGACTTCAGACCCTTGGGTGTTACAAGCAGTCCAAGGGTATCAGATAGAGTTTTATGCCTCCCCCGCGCAGCGTCATGCGCCCGCGCCACTGCATTTTTCCCTACTAGAACGGAGTTTCATAGACAGGGAGGTGCTGGACTTGCTCGAGAAGGGAGCAATTGTGGAATCTCTGCCACATGCTCACGGTTTTCTGAGCACAGTCTTCGTGGTCCCCAAAAAAGACCAGGGTTTTCGGTTGGTTTTAAACCTGAAGGATTTCAACGCATGGGTGGTGTATCGACACTTCAAAATGGAAGGCATACACCTACTGCGAGACATCCTGTTGGAGCACGATTGGATGGTACGTCTGGATTTGAAGGACGCGTACCTGACGGTGCCCATCTTTCCACCGCATCGACGTTTTCTTCAATTTCAATGGCGCAACAAGTGGTTCGAATTTGCCGCCATGCCTTTTGGCCTCTCATCCGCTCCTTGGTGTTTCACCAAGCTGATGAAACCGGTGGTTCAGTACTTGAGGGAGAGGGGAGTGAGGATGATCATCTACCTAGACGACATCCTGATTCTGGGGTCCTCTCCGGAGATAGTATCCCTCCATTTGTCTTGGACGATTTGTCTTCTTCAGGACCTGGGATTCCTGTTGAATGTGCAGAAGTCCATTCTGACACCTTCACAGACAATGGAGTTCTTGGGGTTCCAAGTAGATTCGGTGAAGGCCCAATTACTCCTCCCACTCAAGAAGAGATTGGCGATCAAGAAGGAGTTGAGGAGAGCGTTGGCATCTCCGACAATTTCCTTGAGGACTTTGGCTCGCCTGGTGGGACTGTTGGCCTCGTCCATCCAAGCGATCTTTCCGGGTCCCTTGCACTACAGGGCGATGCAGCGATTGAAGGCATTGCATCTTCGCAAGGGTGTGACTTATGCCCAGCAGGTTCGGCTATCGACGGACGCGCGCACGGAGATGAACTGGTGGTTGGAGCATCTGGAAGCCTGGAACGGCAGAGCCATCTTTGCTGCCACCCCAGAGGTTGTGATAGAATCGGATGAGAGTCGATGGGGCTGGGGTGCCCGTTGCGGCTCAGTGGAGACCGGGGGCCGTTGGTCCCGCGACGAGTTGAAACTCCACATCAATTGTTTGGAACTCCTAGCGGGTTCTTTTGCAATTCGGACTCTTTCCCCGCTGAAAGTTTCGTGCTGTATTCTACTTCGCATGGACAATGTGTCCGCGGTACGATACATCAATCGCCTCGGGGGCACCAGGTCTCGTCTCCTAGCGGAGATTGCCAAAGATTTTTGGCATTATTGCCTGGATCGACAGATTTCGGTTACAGCGGAGTACATTCCGGGTTCAGTCAACGTGACAGCGGACTGGAACTCGCGGTATTTGAGGGATGCCAGCGACTGGATGCTGCATCCCAGAATTTTCAAGGCCTTGGACCACCTGTGGGGTCCATGTGTGATAGATCTGTTTGCCTCGCGGCTCAACAGACAACTACCAAGTTTTTTCAGTTGGCGTCCGGATCCCCTAGCGATCAGCTCGGACGCCTTTCTTCAGTCATGGACGACGGGCATTCTTTATGCCTTTCCACCGTTTATCATGATCCCGAGGGTCCTTGCGCAGATCCGGAGACAGAAGGCCGAAGTGATATTGATCTCCCCGTGTTGGAAAACACAAGCGTGGTTCCCGGTAGCGATGAGTCTGACGTGCGCTCCCCCTGTGCGGATCTCGTCGTTTCCAGATCTTCTGACAGATCCGGTGGGCCTTCGACATCCGCTGGTACTTCTGGACCAGTTGTCTCTCATGGCGTGGAGACTTTCAGGAGACGTTGGCAAATGCCGGGTGTTTCTCAAGACACTCTCTTCTTCTTGTCACAGGCATGGGCGCCTTCCACTCACAAGCGATATGAGTCTGCTTGGAGACGATGGGTTGGTTGGTGTCACGAGCGGCAGGGAGATCCGGTGGGATCTCAGATCTCTATGATTGCGAATTTCTTGTCAGATTTGGCTCGGTCAGGCTTGGCATACAGATCGGTTAACACCTTCCGGTCAGCTATTTCGGCGGGACATCCGCACGTGGATGGTAGACCTGTCGGAGAACACCCTCTGGTGTGTAAGGTTGTCAGGGGGATCCGAATGCGGAATCCTCCGCAACCAAAATATACGGAGCTTTGGGACGTTTCCATCATCTTGCGTTTTTTGTCGGCGTGGCCGGCTAATGAGGGTTTGTCTAGGAAACAACTCTCAGCGAAGCTTACGATGCTGTTATGCTTGGTTTCATGTAGGCGAGTCTCGGATATTCGAGCACTGGATTTGGCAGGTAGAGTATTTACTCCTACGGGAGTTTCCTTTACTATCTCAAAACGTACTAAATCACACTCGAAATGTATTTCTTACCCTGCTTTTCCTCACCACAGCAAATTGTGTGTAGTGAAATGTCTGAAAGTATATGAGGATTGTACTAGGGAGTTTAGAAATGATTTTGGTCAATTATTGATTTCGCTAGTCAAGCCTTTCCGCCCAGTCACTAATGCTACCCTGGCCAGGTGGGTTTCATGGTTGTTGGACCTGGCGGGTATTGATTCTTCCAAGTTTGGTGCTCATTCTGTGAGGGGGGCTATGGCCTCAAAATCCTTTGGTGCCGGTTCTCGGCTTCAGGACATCATGACTGCGGCTGATTGGTCCTCTGAATCTACTTTTAAAACGTTTTATCATAAACCTATTGTAGATGTGGCCTCGGTGGTGGTTGAGACACTTTAAACTAGCATAATCAGAGCCTCCGTGGACTGACATAGAATGAAAAATTGTCTAGCATTCGCGACAAAGAATTTTCAATTCTATTAAGGACACGGAGGCGAGGATTATCCCACCCGGGTGCCAATGCTGTAATTGATATATCATTTGAAGATGTGATGTATATTTTCCCACCCGAATGATGTTATGGCTTGTTGTATTCCTGATTACTGGAATAGCCATTACGACATATTTTTTCGTTTCAGGAGATCAGCACAAACAGACCTGAATACGAACCCTGTGGAATGAGTTGGATCTCGGCAGTGGAGCAGTTTTCCCCGTCGGACAAGAGAATGCAATAGTTGCCACGTTGGGCTACAGTCTTGGTTGGACTGCGGAGGACTTCGCAAAGAAAGAGGAAGGTTCCGGTTTTACTTGGACTATTATTGTTCAGGACTTGATAATGATTGGTGCAGACTAGTGGAGGGGGTTGTCCTTCCGGGGTCATGCAAGTTTAAAGTTTCTATTGGCTGCTGTTTTTGCCAGTAAAGATAAGAGAAGCATAATCCTCGCCTCCGTGTCCTTAATAGAATTGAAAATTCTTTGTCGCGAATGCTAGACAATTTTTCATTCACTGGACACAAACCTGCGATTATCACTTATTTTAGAACAAGCTGGAAAAGTTTTTAACTGCAAAAGTCTAAATGAACTTTAACCTCCACAATATAATCCTAAATTTTAACATGGAATTTTATGGTATTCATTGTTTAAAATCACTTATTTTTGTTTTATTAACATGGTTTTAAGAATTTGGGGGTTTTAAGCACGGCTGTAAGTCTGAAATGGTTTTAAGTATTCAGGCAAATAAAGATTGATTGTATAAATCTAGTAAGTATAGCATCCGTTTACCAACATGACGACATTAAGTCTACAGGGTGAAAGGGTCTGAGCCCATCTATCCTACATACATATCACTTCCACACCTGCGTCGTAGGGCACATATAAATAACTCGGACAGTTTTTATTTTACATTTGTGTATCGGTCAACAATATATTTCTAGTGCTGGGACGCACGTACGCCCTCCCGGGGGTGTCAGCGCTTCAATCTAGGTAAAACAGGTGCTTTATTATATCTAGTAAAGTGGGCCAACCTCAATCTGCGTATTTTCTTTCACTGCTGGACAGCTTAGGCGGCAAAAGCCGCTGTACACGTGTTTAGCGCTCACGATAAACATGTCTTCTCTTTTAGTATCTCGGAGTTCATGTGTTCAACAACCGCCCGGGTCCCCTAATGTAGATTTCTAAAACGCTGGAGGCCGTTGGGTTAAGTGTAAAGCGCACGAAAGAGTTTGCCCTCCCCAAGGGATAGCCCCCCACTCCCCGCGAAACTATTCACTCATATCGAATGTGTGTAGCATCCCACCACAGCCCACCCCTCTCCCTTGAGGAGCCACTCTACCCTTCGGCGAACATCAAAAATAGCCCGTCCCGTTTCAAATCCGGTCTCTACCACCGCCTCGCGCCCTCTCACGAGGCCGTTGCTCGCCCGCGCCCCCCGGCGGCTCGAGACAGAAAGGGGGAGGAGGAGGCGGAGGAAGGAGCGAGGGAGGTGCTGCCCAGAGAGAGGTTAGACACACACAGCACGTTTATCTCCCGCGCCAAAAGCCCCACGCTCGCCACTGTGTGAGCTTCCCGCGGCCCAGAACTCCGTCAGGTCGCACCAGCCGCCACCGCCATGGCTCTCTGCAACGGAGACACCTCCAAGGTCAGTCAGGGAGCGGGAGCACGGGGCAAGAGATTCACACGCAGTGTTTAGGAGCCGGGTCTGATGCCACAGAAATGCCTGGATAAGGCCTGTCAACCAAGGCTGGCTTTTTATGAATGTGTCGCATTTCATTCTGAACGTCAGCGCCCACCGGTGGAGAAGGAGGGGTGTTCAGCGCGGGCACTGTCTGCTGGGGCGGGGGAAGAGGGCTACGATCCAAGGGACGTTTTTTAACCGTCAGCGCGCGCGACCGGAGCGGCTCACTCTGATCTCAGACGCAGGGGGCGGAATGGTGAGTTGTGTCCACCCACCTCCCTTCAGATCGACTGTCCCTCCCGTTGTAGAGTCCCAGGACCTGTTTCGGCCTTGCCTCCGTAATTTCGCTGCTTCTCCTGGGGTGCTGTTATCGCACTGTCGTCACCCCAAAGATCACTCAATCGGCTCGGTTTCTCCCACCACTTTGGCTAAAAGTTGCTTAGCTCGCGACCCGGCGTTTAAAACCGTCTTGTGAGTGGCTCGCGCGCGCCCACGCACAGCAGAGGCATGCGAGAACTGCTTCCGGGAGACACATGTTTATCTGTCTCCCTGTGGATAGGTGAGCTAGTTGCTCTACCTAATCAGATGTGATACAAAGCGCAGCTTCAATTGTAGACAGGTCTCCTGGGAGACGTACTCTTTTGCAGGAAAGTATCATGACAGCGTCACTGAGAGGCATACTAATATTTGACACTAGTCTCTCCAGCCTCTTTTTAATGGGCGCACCGGGACCTGATGGCTCGCTTGGGATAGTGCTACCAATACTAAGCAAACTCCTTACGAGCAAGAATCATCTTCGTTAAATGCTGGTGGAATTAAACTATGTTTTTCGTTTTTGGCCATCATCTGTCATTCTTTTACTACTAGGCCAGGTGTTTTTATCAATGGTTGCCACATGGTTGGGTAAATAATAGGGCATTAACTGTCAAAATATCTAATTTCCCACTTCAGGAAGTCTGCTACTGTTTAGAAAAATAAATATTAGATTAATAATGAGCATACTCATAAAAACTAAACGTCATTAAAAAAAAAGGCTAGGTAAATGTAGAATTTGAATGTGGAGGCTAAATATTAAGTTGATTCCTTAAGCTTAATTTGTGAGAACAGCACAAGTGCATACAGTGATATAGACAATCGGTTTCAATTGAAACTCCATCATGCCTTAACGAGAATAAAGTTCAGTAGGAATAAAATACAAAATGATATGATGCTAGAGTCTATCATGTTGCTTTAGCTTTTACACCAGATTTGAAAATATGCAACCTAAACAGCACAATAGAAATTTAGAGGTTTGTGCATTTTGTTTCAGAGCTAAATAAATGTTTAATAATTCGTGTATTTCTTTAACGTTTATTTATTTCTTCACCTGTTTATTTTTGGAGCTGCAAATCATAGAATTTGCTTAGCCAGTGGTTCCTGGCTTCAAATAGAGAAGAAGCAGGGTTCCACAGAAGCGACACGTTTAAGAACCACTCTACTAAATGCTAGAGGTGGGGAAGCCAACAAGTTAACAGGGAGAGTAGAGCCAGAGCTGAGTCAAGGGTCTGGCTTAGCCCGTGCACGAGCCAAACTGTGAAAAAGTTTGACATGTAAATCGTGCAACAGACTGCACATACAAATATGATAAAATCTCTTCAAAATTCAAAAAGGTGTAATTATTCATGGATTTCCTCTAGATAATGCCATTAGTAATTGAACAGGCAAATCAGTTGTCATGTGCCACCTATGTGTGACCTATATAGTATATTAAATTGAACTCAAAGATGTTTTTTGTACAGCACCTACTCCGTATTTCAAGATGCTGTCGTGTAATAATGAAGTATAAACTGGGACAGTGAAATAAACTATTTGCGTAGGATCACACAATTTCATCAACTGGGAATGCCACAGTTGATCCCAGGTTTTCTGGGTTCACATTATGCAACTCGGCCAATTGGGTATCTCTTCTCCTGTTTACATCAAAGGTTAATGCTGTGTTTTTAATTCTTGATGCATGAGGTTAAGGCACGAGTGGCAGACAGTAGCCAAACAAAACCTCAACTCCAAGAGGACCTTGCAGTAAGCCAGGCCTCTGGCTTGAGTCACCAGTGGCTTGCCCACCTTCACTAGTTGCAGATACGTTCACTACGTTCTTCAGAACTTTTGAAAGGGATGGCAAGGAACTGCTCAAAGTGTTCTTTGTTTGAGATTCCTTTATTTTTCTACCTTTATCCGCTTTCCCAAATTGAAGCAATATTTTGATTTACCTCTTTATGTCCTCGATATGGCTCTTCAGTTACATGGTAATTTATACCAGCGTATGAAAAAAAGCTATTATTTACTATATCTCATTTGTGTGTGGAGCCTTTAGTTTTTTTCTAGTGAAAATACCATTACGCTGCATCCCACCCATTTCAATGTTTAATTATAAATGTGTCACAGACTACTTTTCAAAGTAAACAAAATGCACGAGCCACAGCCATTTTTTCCATGAATTATGTTTATTTCCTGTAACTTAAAAAATGTTGCCTTTCAGCCTCTTGAGGTCTATGCTGTACAAAACATGAATTTTGTATATAGATTCTTCTGGCCTGCAAATACTGTATACCTTAAAAGTTAGGAGAGTACTAATTATGTTGCCAAGTCAACCTTGCAGATTGTGGCCCTGTTTTTTTTTTGCCTTTTGCTGGGCACTTTGTTTTTTGTTGTCATTGGAAATCTGTGCACTTTACCCATACTAACCAGGGGCAAGGTGCCTGTGCTCCCCATTTAAACATGGTCTAATTGTCTTACTCCTATTTGGTATATTTAACTTACCTATAAGTCCCTTTTGTATAGTTCAAGGTGTATGTACCAAAGAACGAGAAGTTAAATGCAACTAGTGGACTGCAACACCTATTGTGTCATCCAGTACTGCGGTACTGCAAACCTTCCTTCACGCTAACCCTGTGCAGTATGACTGTAGCAGTGTGAAAATTGCACTTCTTCAGATGAAAACAAACCATTTTGACAGGTCAAAACCTTCCATTTTAATATGTCACCCCTATGCAGTCCTTTAATTCCACAAGGCAGAGTGCATGTATTTAAAAGCAGGGCATGTAGAAATGTAATGTTAACATGTCCTGATAGTGACGAACACCCAGAAGTTAGTTTTAAATGCGTTAGGCCTAGCTGTTGTTGGTAGAAAACGAGAGTACAGATTAAAAATCAATTACTGTATCTCAGGAATGGGAGTAACTAGAAAAGTAATTGAAACCGATATTTTTAATAGTTTTTACAATGTAATTAAATAATGAAGTTAGGTTTTTAATAATTAAGAAAAAGTAACTATTAGAGTACCCTTTTCCTGACTGAAGTTCTAGGAGGCTACATTTGGAATTGCTCTCCTACTTCTGCTAGCTAGTAGCAAGCATATTGAATAGGTGTGAAAAACATGCTAGGTGATTCACAGGAGCAACAAATAGGCTGACCTTAATGGGCAGAGAAGACTGTAGGGTGGGGAACTTTGAACATCCGTTTGACATTAGTTTCAAAATCTGCTTTACAGGTCTGCTGAGGTTTTACAAATAACACTGGATGCATACTTATAAGGAAGGGAAAATGAACTCCGAAAATTCTTGTGTACCCACTGTCTGTTTGCTGGGTTAATGGGGTTACAGTGGCTACTTCAAACTAGATTTGAGTGTTAGATGTGAGAGGACCCTAGGATTACCTTAGTACACTAACACATACACACACACACACACACACACAACCTTCACAGCCCAAGTTTAGTATGTCCGTAGACTTTCCCAATCTTGAAAATGCCCAAAGTGGGTAGGGCTGGCCCAGAAACTTTTGACCCATTGGTTAGGGAGCACGCAAGAGCCATTCCATCATAAACGTGACTCCTCCAGGCCTCCACTTCAGAACATTCCTAGACCTGAGGAAGATCAGAAGAGAACTCAATCTGCGACCTTAGAAGGGCCCTAAAGGACTGGACCTTCTGTCTAGCACCCAGGACAAAGAAGTGGATGCTAAGGCTTCTAAGGCTGACTTCCTGTTGAAGATACAGGGATACAGCCAGCTTTAAAAGTCCTTTCCAGGAACTACCCAGCTGAAAAGTGGCAACTGAACTCGTGTTGAACCCTGCCTGGCACCCTTTCAGTCTTAGTGCCTCTCCTGAGGTCTTCGGGGCTTTAGAAGTGTACTTCTGTGGTGTATTGGGACTTCAAGGACTAAAGCCAGAAGCTAAAATCTTTGATCAGGGTGGACCTGCTTGGTGTATCTGACCAGCACTCCATCGCAGTCTATATCAGATTGCACCTAGGCCCTGGTCTAACACTACCATAGGACTACCTTTTGGCACTTTTTGTTTCTTAGTGCCATTCTCAATTAAACATTTTACAATTCCTATCTCAACTTCCCTATATCAAATAATTGTCATTATTTTGTCATTTTGTTTATTTTTTTATTTTTACTCTATTTTTCTAATTAGGTTTGAAGATTTTATTGTTTTGCATTTCAACTTTATTACTGCTTTGGTAGTGCATAAATACTTTACACATTGCCCTAAGTTAAACCTGTCTGCTCTGTGCCATAGCAACTAGGGGTTGTACTCAGGTTAATTTAGTGACTTTGGGGGTTCATTCAGAAACGGGTTGTGGTTATTCCTTGAGGTGGGTAGTCACCCATTCCTCATCTTAATCCATTTTTTACAGTTAACTTAATTCACACATATTTCTATCAATATTTTCACCTGTTAGTAACTATCCAAAGGCATGTTTACTGGTAAGAGGACTGTGTGCTGTGACACTGCTTTTCAGTGCCACAGCTAGTGTGCTGTGGATTCAAAATGATATTGGTAAAATTGGTTTCATGCAGTTAGTCTATTTTGCTGTCTTGTAAGACCATCTTAGATGATGCAGAAAATGTATCGGTGGAGTGATAATTAAATGTCCTGCTGGCTCTGCTGTGCAGGTAACCTTGTATAGGAAAAGCCTATTTTTATTTGTTCATAACTCCTCTGTATAGTGGGCCTTGTAGGCCCATGGGGCTAGGTGCAAATCTTTTAAAATTGGGCATTCTGCATACTTGGTTAGTGTGTCTTCACAGGGGAATAAAACCCAAAAGCTATTTTATGTGCAGGCCTAAACAGGCATACCTGGTATTAAAATTCTTATTTCCTGTTTCAACCTGGGAAACTGCTATTCCTAGTTTATTCTCAACATCAGATTTAATGGTGAAAGCAGAATTGTGATAACTTGTATAAAATTAACGTAAAAATGCACTGTGTGCTGCCCGAGCCAAATCTTACCCAAACCAGTTTTGTATTTGGGCACCTCAGAGTGGAAATACACATCGTTGGCTGGGAGAGGTAACAACGGTCTTGGAGGACAGCAGCCTGTCTCTGAGCTCAGGAATACCAAAGCTAATCCCAGCTATGTGGTCAAAAGTTATCAGGGAGAGGACAGCAACAGTCGGCATAACATAGGGCCGCCTTTACACTACCTTCTTTTGACTTCTATATGCCAAAGGGGGGTGTCTCCTATTAAGTCCCAGGACCCTCTGAGACATCCATGACCCAGTCACAGTAGGTGGGAAAACCAGTTTTGCCCCTGTCAGGTGATAGATCTCCTCTAAATAGTCCATTGCCCAAGGATCAAAAGAGCAGTTTGCCTGGTGGCCAAAGAGTTATGCCAGATTATATAACATGAGCTCCAGTTTGTTTTTTTCAGTAAAACAAAGAGAAAGGGCTGCAAGAGAAGGAGGAGGAATAGTTGTAAGTGCGCGGCAGAATTTCTGCAGTCACTGGTTAGAATTCAGAATGAATCTGTTACCTCAGCTTATACCCCCTCGATTTCCCTGGACCTGGGAAGACTCTGCAAGTTACTCACTGTTTCCACCTTTGTAGGATTGGGACAAGGCGCTGAGGCACGCCCCCTTAGTGTGCAAGAAAAACAAGTTGTCTTGCAAGTTTTTTTTTTCGCCTGGCCTTGCACCAAATGATACAGCTTTTAACCTTGTCTCTCCGTAGAATTTAGACTTCCAAAAATGTGGCTTGGAGGTAAAACCTTGGATCGGGGTGAGGCGAAAAATCTGTCTGAACGCCCTCAATGTCTGTGAAATGCTGGCTTATTCAACTCAGAGATTCTGGTGCCAGTACCAATGGCTTAAGGGGAACCTGACAATACAATATATCAGACTCCAAGGGACACTTGACAACCTCAGCCCTGGCCCTGGCCTGCTGGTTGATTTTTTATCTCCATTTCTGACACTAACAAATGGTGAAATCGTTGACCAGGAAGACCTGCTTGGTATATGCAATCTCTATTCCATTGCTGTCTGCCTGAAATCGCACCTAGGCCATAGTCAATGGGAAGCTGAGTTTTGACTGGTTTTAGTTGGCGCTTTTTGCCCTAAATAATAAAAAGTCATCTACAGCTACCGTAACTTATTTTATGATCTTGGGGCGTTTTTTGCTAAATTTCTTTGTTGCACTTTCTCAAAATTAGTAAATGTTTTTTAATGTTGGTGTCTTTACTTTACAATTGTTGGTGCTGGTTCAATGCTTTAACTTAAGAAGCACTTCTCTGGGGATTGCCTGCTGTTTGTGACATAGCTGCTGGGGGTTGACCAGAGATTTCCTCTGCAATGTTTTTTGACCCAACCAAAGTGAATTTAGTTGTAGTGGTACACCCTCTCAAATTAATAACCCCACTACTGACAGGTTAAGCATTTGTTTGACTAGAGTATGATTTAGAGATGTAATTGCATTGTCTAGCGATCAATATTAGTGCAACATTGATGCTGAATACACCAAGGTCTGGTGGAAGCAAGCCCATCTTCTAGGAGATGAGAACAAGGAGGGGAATGGAAGCTATACATACATAGAAAGCATTTTATTATTTGGTGTTTGTATTTCAGATTTGTGGTCAAAACGCCAGGCATCTGGTTAGCATCAAGCCATTAACAAAATGCTGGATAAGTGAAAAGCCTGGTTCTGGCTGCACTTCTCATTACTGTGGTGCCCTACATCTGGGAACCCCTTGCAAGTTCACTTGTCTAAGACAGTAGCTATTAAAACTACAATAAAGAAAAGAAGACCTTAGCTGTGTTCAGCTTCTAGTGGGTTGCTTCTTGGGTCTTACTTAATCCCAATAAAAAGTGCTGTGTTGGGTTGTTCCCGGCCATCAGGATCCAAGTTGAGGTGTCAGTGGTCAGCCAAAGAAAGCTTCAAGTGAAGTTTGGACCTGATGTTGTGTAGCCCTGCTAGGATGAGCAGTTCCGGTAACTATGTTTTGTGCCAGGATGTTGGATGCTAGTGCGGTTATGAGCTTCTTTTTGATCATATCAAAGGAGAGTGGGCTGTTGCTTGAAATTTCGTTGCATGCTATTTAACATGTCCCACTAAGAGGATGTTTTTTAGTTGTGTTCAGCTGTGACGCTTCATCCTTAATTTTTAGTTTCAAACTGTTGTGCGTGGCGCTTTTCTGAGATGAGCATTAGTTACTGCATGTTCTGGAGTCCATCCCTTCATATCTTCCGAGCCACCTTCAGCTTTCGATTCCAACAAAAAATATGTTGCCAGGTGTCAATTACTTTTGTTGAATCGTATGCGGATGAGACATTAAGTCAGCTGTGTTCCAGGCTGCACTGCCTTGAATTTAGGACATGGAATACTGGCTTGAAGGAAGACCATCGTGCATTGTCAAGACCTTGTTACATTGTTACTCTTTATTCCTTCCTGTCAAACTAAAGAAAACACTCGTTTGCTGTGGAAGGCTATTTATTGTACATAACTTCTTCAAGGCGGTTTCCTGCTGCCAGCACGTGATTTACAATCTATCTGTTTGTTATTCAAGTGTAAATACAGTGATGCTTAATGTTAAATCAGAACTGTGGAAGACCAAGAGAGAGTAAACCATGTCACCATGCAAAATTCTATTTGGCTTTCACAAACGTCTGAACAGTAAGCACTCTCTCTGTATTGGATACAGATGGAGATTTAGCTGCACTCTGCCAAATTGCCCCCCCCCCCCCCCATCAATCTCAGTACTCCGATGACTCGCCCATTGTACAATTGTACAATTTAGCCTGTCTTGGTCACATCTAAAGGGCGTTCTAGTGCTTTGTAAAAACACAATCGCATTCTTTTTTGTCCCCTTGACTCAAAATATCTTCCAACAAGTGTGACTCCCGCGTGCCTCTCTGGAGCGTGACAGTCTGGTGAGCCCAATGGATCAACTGTGTAACTCTATACAAATCGGTATGGTGTAACAAAATGTCGGTCGGACACTGATCTCAAATCTTAGGTTTTACATCAGCATATAAATCCTGAAGAGTAAAGCTGACTCCCTACCATCCCTCCCCAGTCCACTTGTGGATCATCTCATGCAACATGCCAGTGAAAAGGTCTGGATTGCCATGAACCGGGGTATGTGAGATGGGTACAGCTTGAATTGACGTGTATGGGCTGTATGTCTCCAGTGGTGGGGAGTGGACAAGGTGGAGGACAATTGAGTGGCAACAGAATAACAGCTACGGAGCGGCAACCATGGCAAATGTTTAAGGGGTATTTGCAAGCTGTTCCAGTCAGACCCTATGGTTTAACAAGGGTAGAGATCCAATCCAATGATGGGACAAGTTGAGCAGCTATAATATAACGGGAAATAGGTGGGACCCTGAACCCCTTCTCCCATGAAAAACTGTCTAAAACCGCTTTAGCCCCAATGGGAGGTTTGTTGCTCCACACAAAAGACCGTAGCTTTCTCTGGATCAGTGCAACAACTGTCTTTGGTATCTGGAGTGGGAGAACCCTAACCACGTATAGTGGCATGACAGGAAGTTTATTTTAAGGTAGTTGACTTTACCCATCCGAGAAAACTCAAGTTGGCCTCACCTGTAGAGGTCTGAAAAGAATGTTTAAAAGTGGGGGATATTAAAAAGAAAAACGTCTGAAGGAACCCTCAGAATAGACCCTTACAAATAGTGAAAGTAAGTAGAGCTCCAGGCAAAATCTCTGGACTCAACCTGTTGGAAAGAAGATGACACAGGAACCGACTCCCATACAGACTGATTTTTCGTTATTATTTTGGAATCCGGAAACTTTCCTAAACTCCCTCTGCGCGGCTTTGAGTACATTCAGAAAAGCAGCTGGATTGGTCAAAAAACAAACTTATTGTCTACAAACACCGTAATCTTCCGTTGCCTGTCACTCACAGGGAGCCCAGTATGCTGGGATCTGCCTGAATCTTCTGAGTAAGAGGTTCAACACAAAGTGCAAATAAGGCCGGAGATAGGGGGCACCCATGACGGGTTCCACTGGACAGCGTAATCGGATGGGACATAATGTCCTGTGCCTTAATCTTCATAGATGGTGTCACAAAAATTGGCCAAGATCCAAGACCTCAATAGAGGGCCCAAGTCTGTCATGGACACGACTTTAGTCAAAAAGGAACTGTTCACTCGGTCAAATGCTTTCTCTGCATTAAGGACAGGAGAAGGATCTGTACTCTGCAGTGTGTGGCATGTTCAGGAGCATTAATAATGTAAAATCCCTGTCTGTGGGTCTTGTATAAAAGCCACTCTGAAACAAGGATCTGAGAGCAGGCCTGATCCCACCCAATCGATTTGCCAACATCTTGGTAACTATCTTAAGGTCACTATTTAGAAGTGCAATCGGTCTCTAAACGACTCACACTGATATAGGGGTTTGGATGGTTTCAGTGTCATAGAGCGGGTAGATTCTATCATGGTCATAGTGACCGGTCTGGTGTCTAAGAAAGAATTCATGACCATAGTCGGATGATGCAGAGGCCTCTCACTCTGTCTCCAGCTATGAAAGATTGCATCCATCCAAATGTGGACCAGCCCACTGCAGTGCATGCACAATGTTTTCCACAGTTAAGTCTGAGTGGTTGTCGGCCCTCAAGCTATACCATGGGTCTAGAGCAGGAACCCATCCTCTAATCTTACTGCATGTAAATCCATCTGTAATCTCAGGGCCTGCACACAAACTATTGGAAAACCACACATTATTTTAAGTGTCCCCCCCCCCCCCGAGACAGCACCAGAACCTTCACTCAAGAGGAGCTCTCTTACTGTAACTTTGTAATTTGTTCTGTCCCTAAGGAGCAGTACAGGTTTCAAAGTAGATAGGGCTCTAGGGCATATGCTGTAGAACCATCCCCTCTGGATCACCATTATATTCTCTAATTTTTACGTACACATGCTCACCCCCAGCCTTCTAAAATCACAGGTACCAACTGAAATTCTAGCCCCCCAAAAATACAGAAATCCTGCCTGTGAGTGGACTGGTTTAGAAGAATCTTCTGTTTGACCACCCTACAACGATGAGCAAATCTCCCATTCATTTCCAGGAACCTGGTTGGTCTTTTCTTTTTTAACATTCTGTTTTTATCCGCTTAACCACAGCACAAATTCTCCTGCAGTGCGGGAGAATTAATGAGTGGGCGGGGCTGCGCTGGCCAACATATGTGCGCGGCACCAGCGAGGTAGTGCTCGTTACGGCCGTTGGCAGACGCGAGCACGGAACGGGTTACTAATTAACGTTATGGTCCCATCATTACATAGACGCATCAGTCCCCGCAGCACAGTTCTGAGGACTGGACCGTTACACATCACAGCACTCTATACACAGCGAGACATAATAATTATATGCATACAGCGCTATTGGATCATCTAGGGAGGGAAGAACAGGATGGTCACGTATATTTCCACAATTCACATTCCATCTGCCCGCGACAGCCATCCACTTTTGGCGGCAACTGCGTGCAACATACAGTTTTTTCCCAGACCATACACCAGTCCATGTCCTCCTTCCAGGCTGCTAGTGTAGGCAGTGCTTTCGCTCCCCACAAATGAGCAATGTTTCTTTTGGCCACCATTTGACCCAAGGTCGCCCATAGCTTGCCCTTACTGTTGAGGTCCGTGGGTTCCCGCACATTCAAGAGACTCCTCTTGGCTTCGGGCCTGATCACAACTGCACTCGTGCACCTACCTCCAATATTCCAGAATGAGCCCGCACTCCCATATAATGTGCAGAAAGGAGCCCTCTAGGCCACATAGTCTCCTGCATAGCCCATCGCTGGCCCTACCCATGTGTACCAATCTGGGTCCAGAGACCTAGATTGTACGGAGAATTTTAAGTTGAACACGGCGTAGTGTTAATGTTATGTTAAAAAGATTTTATATAGCTCACGGCTACTCTGGGGAGTGTCCCGGCGCTTTAATAAAAACTAGGAGACAGACATTGGGGCGAAAAGGGATCAGACATACAGACCTACTGGACCAAAAGCCAAGACTTTAGTCTAGATGAAATTGCAACTTCCCGCGGAGGCCACTGCCTCCTGCCACTCTTCATCGTCTAGTTCTAGCCCACCCCTCTCCCATCGCTCCCCCAAGGGTACTAGAGGATCTGGAGTGTTGTTGATGAGTTGTTTTTATAAGTGAGGGAGATGACCTTGTCTGGCAGTTAGCCGTTAAGCAGTCTGTCCTCCAAAGGTGAGTGTCGGACTTGCAAGTATCTTCTGAGATATTCTGTGTCAGCTAACTGATGTGTTTGTTGAAGTGAAGCAAATGAAACCACATTGTCTGCCCCCCAGAGGTCACCAATTTGCATTGATAAATGGGACCTCATTGGGCCAAACCCTTTTGTTCTCCCAAGGGAGCCTAGTTGTTCTGCGTCCACTAGTGTAGTGGCTAGTGTGAGTTTTTTGGGCCCATCCTAGTCTACGGTTTACTATGTGCCAGAGTTGGACTGAGTGTTTTGTGGATCCCATTATTGAGTATCTGTTGGGTCTGGAGTACAGAGCTCTATTAAAGCAGCCATCTGTCCATTCTGTAACCTGGGTCGTCACCGATACGATATCTGCAGTGATTCACGGCTGCCAAATGAGCCGCCCAATAGTATTTTTTTAATGTCCGGGAGCCCTATGCCTCCGTCATACCACCCTCGTGTGAGTTTGTGTAATGCTATACATGTTCTACCGGCTCACAACAGGTCCCTTTGGATGCTCTCAATTTAATTGAAGAATCTAGTCGGAACCAGGTCCGGGGAGTTCTGCAAGACGTATAGGAAGCGCGGAAGGGACATCATTTTGAAAAGTGCTGCTCGTCCCAACAGCGGCAGCGTCTTCCAGGTCGCGGTATCTCGCTTGAACCTTTGTAATGGGGGTAGAAGTTTACACTCGTAGTGGTTTGTTGTCAGATGTAATGAAAATGCCCAAGTATTTAAATCCCTCTGGAGCAAGTAGTATGGGGCAGCCCCGGGGTGAGGAGGGAGGGTCTTCGTGGAGAACGTAAAGCAACAACTTGCTCCAGTTCATTCTATACCCTGAATTACTCCCAAAGTTTGTGAAAATATCAAGAACGATACGGAGTGACTTTCGAGGAGAGGCTAGGTATAGAAGAATGTCGTCCGCATACAGGGAGATACGGTCCTCCCAACTCTCCGCCCACTTGAGTCCCCTAATGGATGGGTCTTTGCGTATCCAAGCAGACACCGGTTCAAGGTAGGGAGCAAAGAGCAAGGGTGAGAGTGGACAGCCCTGTCGAGTCCCTCGGCTAAGGGTGAATACATCATATTTCTTGTTGTTTACTACTACTTGACCCAGGGGGCCTGAATAGAGGAGTTGTACCCACCCAATAAAGTTGGGGTCGAAGCCCAACTTTTTGAGAACTGCAAATAGATATGGCCATTCGAGTGTGTCGAACGCCATGGTGGCGTCCAGCGAAACCACTACTGCGTCCTCTCAAATTTTGTCCAGTCGCCCCAGTGCTCCGTGCAACCGCCATAGATTTAGGGCTGTGATGCGATGAAGCATAAAGCCGGGTTGGTCAGGATACACCAATTTACATATAACCTGATTTAGCCGGCCTGCCAACAGCTTAGCTAGGATTTTGAGTTCCGCGTTCAAGAGGGAAGTGGACCTTTAGGAGGAGCATTTGTCACTTGGTTTCCCTTCCTTCTGTATGGTGACTAACTTTGCTATTTGTTGATCGTGTGGAAGTTGGCCACGGTCTCTACTCTCCTCAAACATGTTTTTGAGATGCAGGCCAGTTTGTCAGGTTTAAGCTTGTAGAGTTCAATTGGTAGTCCTTTAGGGCCCAGGGCTTTCCCTGGTAGGAGGTTCCGAATTGCCAGTGTTATTTCGTTATACGTTGGGGTGCTGTCTAACGTTTGCTAATCTTTGCCTGTGAGGGTAGGCCGAGCGATGTCTGCGAAGAGTGCAGATGAGTCCTCCTTCGGCAAGCCTGAGCCGCTTTGGTACACCCCTTTTGTAGTGGTCTGCGAACGCATTAACTATGTCGTGGGGGTCTGTGAACACGGCGCCGATGCTACTTTTTAGCTCTGGGACCAGCCTATGCGGTCTCTATTTCCGGTCTAACCAAGCTATTTATTTACCCGCTTTGTCCCCCTGGTCATACAGTCTGCCGTCCCTATCTCTCACCAGGGTTTTGGCCATGTCTGTCGCAACGGCTTTTACTCCGTTGTTGTCAGTCGCATTTGATGGAGAGTGTCATGTTCATTCCCTTCCTCCTCCAGCGGAGGAGGTCGTGCTCAAGGCGAGCCATATCTTTAAACTTTTCTTTGCTTGACCCAGCAACGGCCGACAGTGCTTGCCCCTGATTTACTGTCTTAAATGCTTCCTAGAGAGTCATGGAAAACCGACCGAACCTTCATTTTCCTGAAAATAGTGGTAGAGAGCTTTTGTAAGTGTGGCTTTAACTGTGGGATTGTGGAAGTACCACAAGTTAAGGGGCGCTACACTTCCCACTCTTGTCGCTAAGTGTCAAGTGTGCCCATATAGGAGGGTGGTCTGAGATTCCTCTGGCCAGATGTCTGATTTCGCGTAATGTCGTAGTCTGTGACACGGGCCTGAGTATGTAGTCTTTTCTGGAGAAAGTGCAATGTGACCCAGAGTAGAACATGTTGTGCTTGTGTTCTGGGTGGTGTGTCCTCCAGAAGTCAATGAGGCCCTGTGCTTCTAGGAACTTTGTGAGCCAGCTGCTCGCAGCGCTAATGTCTCTGGGCTGAAATCGATCAAGGTGGCCTGATGCAACTGAGTGGAAGTCCCCTCCCACCATCAGGTGGCCCTCTGGAAGTGAGAGCATGAAAGTCCCCAGGCCCTTAACCTCATCGCTGCTATTGATATTTTCCTGCTGTGCTGCACCCTAATGATAATGGGTGTGGTCGTGACGGAACCATTCCGTCATCAGCACAGCTCAACCGTGTCTGATGACGGAATGGTTCCGTCACCAGCATCGAAGGGGTTAAAGGTCTGGTTCTGCAGACCCGGTGGTATGTAAACTTCTATCACTGTAAGGGTGCTTCCCTCCCATTGCCCAGAGACCGCCGAGTAGCGGACCAATGCGTTGGTCCAAGTGTGTTGAATGCTGAGCAGGAAGGATTGATGGAGGAGAATGCCCACCCCTCTTGAGCCTGACGTGAAGCTGGCGGAGCCACAAGCTTGTACCCTGATCTATTCAAAGCCTTACAAGTGGTAACAACTAGGTGTGTCTCCTGGAGCATTCATGGGCTAGGAAGCATCTATTGATTTCAAAGGACCTTTGTTATGATAGAACACTTCAATACAGAGTGAACAGATTGTCCTTCATGAGCATTCAACGTGTGGATATGATTTGAACTAAACATACTTGTTCAGATAGAAAGGATTATATAAAAAGCAGTTATGGCCATGAATTAACCTGATATATATTTTTTCCGAATCCAGTTCATCGTTATGCAGACCCTTCATCTAGTCACAAATAATAATTGTTGATTAGATAACTTTTCTTTATTTTTCACGTTTTCTGTCATCACTGTTTCCGGAGCACTCAAGGTCCTGGCGCTCTCAAAACAAATATTTAATTGAACAAATCAAAGGTGGGCCAAGTAATTCTTATGCAGTTGACTCTCAGGGTCTGGGTGGGCCTAGCAGTCCAAGGCTTTCCCTAGGGGAAGTGGTTACAAGTTCGTGAACACAGGCTCACAACTCAACAAACTCTCAGCAGCAAATAAACTAAACTATTGCTTACCCAACTACTGTGTTATAATAAAAAAAGAAGCAATTTATTTCCACTCTGGCCTCAAGAAATCTACTCACCCACTCGCTATGGTGAGCCAGATTTAACCAGGGCAAGCTATTTTTAGGTCCTACTGACCTAACCTGGTGAGCTGACAAATATCAGGTGTTCTGTTCAACCACAAATAAATGAGCTATAAATATGCCTTTAAATCTTCTTTTTATATTGTCACATTTGCTCTGGATTTTGAAACCGAGGTCAAAAGCCAGTTTTGTCTTCTAACGTTTACTTTTCTTTCTCTGACTGAAAAAAAGAGGATTTTGTTAAGTGAATCATCTGACATTCATGTTGTGCGAAGCATGTGAAATAAAAGGATATAAGGCTTTTTTTAACACATTAACGTAGCTAATAAATGAACTGCAAAAATGTTAGAAAATATATTTCTATAGTTATCAAAGCACATTTTTGTAATTCTGTGTGATGGAAAAAAGATATGAAAACAAATCTGAATGCTTTACGTCTGGATGTGCAAATGCTAAATAATTTTGCTGTAACCCAATTTCCCAACATTGTATGTGCTATATAGTTTTATCAGTAAAATTGCATGTTAGTGGGAATGTTTGTGCCCATTTCAATGGGAAATGTGCTGTCTGTATGACCGTGCAGTACCACATCATGCTTTCGTTATCTATTTGTTAAAAGTCCGTTTTTACACATTAACTGAGTAATGTTGTTGCCCCTACTCTAATGACAGTGCTATTAGTTGACTAAAAGGCAAGTTGTCATGTGTACCATATATGTGGGCCAGAGTCATATTGTACATGGAGAAAATGTTTAGTCTATTAAATCAAGATTTTTTTTGTACAGCTAATAAACTGAACTCTCATTTGAAGGTGCTCTGATATGTGATAATGAAAAAAGGCGACTCCATAAAATAAAATATTTGCCTAGGATTACACGGTTGCAGACCGGATTATGGGTCAAGTACATTACAGCTTGGTCGAGTAGATTATTTAAGTAAGTTACTAGACCTGCAGACCAATTTACATTTTTATGATTTTTCAAGGCCTGCTACTGCTACCCAATATAGGAAGAATATGACCTTCATAGACAGTTACACAGTCTCCTATGAGGCAGGGGCCTTAGTGTTTTTTTTTTGGGGGGGGGGGCAGTTCCCAGTCCCACTCCCTCTTAGCTGTAGCGATCGTGGTTATTCCCCATTCATTCTTTGTAACATCCAGAGTATGCCCCACTAGTAGTCAGAGTATCAACGGTCCTCTTTGACTCCAATTTAAAGTCAATTGTGTGCCAGCACTTACATGCTAATTTAGCAGCAAATTCCCCGACTAGCAAGGTTCCAGGTGAGTTGGTGGCTCACAGCCAGATGGCTGCACTCAGCGGGCGCAGAGTCTCTCACTAGCAGCAACCAGAGGCTCTGAGTGGCCCCTCCTGTAGGGTAAGTGTCCGGTTTGTCCCCCGATGAGGTGTGGCTGCGACAATCCTGTCTTGGTTCCCATGATGTGTGATGGTATGCGTGTACTCCCACTACATCCTCTCTTCTGTAGTGGGGGTGTCGGATCAGGTTGCAGTTCTTGGTGCACCCGGTGATAACCAAACTGCCGCCCTATGGCATACAGGGTCACTGTATCTCAGTATGGGTATGCTCTTGTCCGATCATCACAGTTGAGTCCTGCAAGGCAGCCCTCCTGGCATAAGTAGTCGCTGCCCACTACTGCTCATGGCTACAGCCCTTTCCGCACAGCAGTCTTTTTCATGGCGGTCTCTTCTGGTATACTGGGTTGCTGACTAAAGCACTATGCTCAGGCTACAACCCAATCTATGCTCAGGCTACAATCCACTCAGCGAAGCACTGCTCAATTCACTGCTGCTGTCTCCTGGCTTACCGAGGTCACAGAATCTGTCCTGCACATGGACAACAGCGCCATTGGTGCCTCAGCTGTTTACGCACACCTCGAAAACTGAGTCCACACGAAAGGGCTCCCCACTGGACCTTACTTTTTCCAACGCTCTAATTCTGCTCACAGAGCACACTGGTCTTGGCAGGCCCTGGTGCTCCATGCTCCAGCACAGGTGGTCTTGTTTTCTGTGAGAAGTTGGCCTGATAGGTAGTGTTTCCAATTCTGGAACCACTGGTTATCAGTCCAAGCAAACCCCAAAGATGTCAGGTTGTAAGTCAACCTTGTAGACAAGCTATCCTAGTGGTAGCATGGACTAAGCAGCCTTAAAGGCTTAACTTAAGAGGTCGTGTTAAGCGAGCTTGTTTTACCACATACAATCCTGTAATCAAATGAAAGGACACCACACAAGTATATATTATAAAAATATATGTATTTATTACTAAATTACTCCCCAGTACTCTTTATGAGGAAAGGGGCACAAGCGTTAAATCAAAAGCACTGTTACACATATAAAGTTGCACGTTTATGGATGAGGGCGGGTGGCCACTCAGACCATATATCAAAAAAGTGGTATAAGTAACACTTTACGAACAATGGTTAGGCCTAGGGCCTAGAGATTCGCTGGGAGCAGTCAGGACAAGCAATGAAGAAGTCGGGAGTAGCCCACAGGAGACGGATGCAGCACGGAAAGTGCAGCGCGCACCAATGCACTGTCAATGGTGCGTAAAAGTCAATTAAAGTGAATAAAAAGATACTTCCGCTGAACCTAGGAACACAAAACTTTAGACACAGACCCTAGAGGTGTGTACCAGTGTAAAGACACCGGCGTTGCAAAGTTACCTCACCCACAGGCCGTGGGTGCACAGGGTCGAAGTGGCGTCGGGTTCTGTCACGCAGGTTCTGGGTGCTTGGAGCTGTTGCAGCTGCAGGCGCTGTGAAGCAGAAGTGTCCGGTGCGATCCAAGGGTGGATCGATGTAGAAAAGTACCTGAAAGCAGAGGGGACAGAGTCTGGGTCACTCAGCAGTGACCAGGGTGGAACCAGGACGGAACCAGGCAATGTCGGGCGCAATCAGGCGGTTGTCGATAGGCTTCTCTCCGCTGTCACGTGGGCTCTGGGGCATCTGCGACGTCCAGGAGCAGGTCACGATCTGTCCCACGTAGGCTCTCGCCGTCAGCACCGTCGGCTTGAAGATTGTAGCAAACAGCACTTGGCAAAAGCAATCCACGCGGAACCGGGAGATTGCTTATCACTCGAACCAGGAGGGTCAGAGTGGGTGCTCCTTTTCACAGGAGCTGGTGCAGATCTGGAGCAACCAGAAAAGCAAGTCGTATTTCGAAGTTCGTCGGCACAGGGGCCACAAGCCAGCTGGCAAGTGACCGGGCCAACGCGTCGAGCGCACACAAGCAGAAGGGCCCCACGCAGCACTCGTCGAGTGTGGAGGGGTGAGCTTTGGTGCAAGTGGAGCTCGGGGCTGGGGCTTCTCAAACCCCGGTGTACAGCTTCGAGGGTCACTCGTGGGCCGCACGGTCAGCGTCTCGTGGCCTTTTCAAGATGGCGTGCCCCACGCTTCCGGTCGCCTCCACGGGTCTCAGCTCTGCAGGGACTGTGGATCGGGCAGGTAGAAGGCAGGCAAGCTTGATCTCGTCGATCTCGGTCGCTCGAGTTCCGGCGGGAACTGCAACAAAGCAAGGGTCGAGGGCTGGATGGTGCCTGTTTGCACAGGGTGGTCACTCCTTGACCACAAGGGAGATTCTTCAGTCTTCTCACGTCGTGTAGAAAGTCGAAGGGTCCAGATTTCGTTTCTTATGTTTCTTCAGGATGATCTGAGGTCCGTTGGGACTGCTCCCCCTCTTATTCGAATCTAGGGGGTTGGACATCCTGCTAGGTCCCCTCCTATGGGTGGGACCCAGGAAGGGGGTGGTTACACCCCTCTCCTTTGATCCTGGCCGCGCTGGGACAGGGGCTGGGAGGCCCCAGAACCGGTTTGGCCGGATCCTGCAAGGGGCAGCCTTGTGCTCCCCAGGCAGTGTCTGGTTTCATTGAAACCTCCCTACTCCAATCCACTATCTCCTGTCTGGGGTGGTTTGACACCGCCCTGTGACAGGAAACTCTTTGTCCAGGCCTCCTCTGCCGGGTTTCGGTCAGCAGCAGGAGGTCAGACCCGTGTCTGTGGCAGGGGCATCCATTTTGTGGATCTGAGGCTCATTTTAAATCAACCGCGTTTCAGCAAAGTAACATGTCTTCTCCCTCTAGAAGGGTGGAATGCTATCCCCGTCGCCAGAACTGGCGAGGGGATAGTATTCCAATTCGTATGACACCTTACACGACATGTTTTGATAAAGCCAAACCAAAGTTGCTATATAACCGCGAGGATTATAATGCGCTTAAGAGTATATGGTATGGCATTATCCCGGATCAGCTTAGGGAGTTGTTCCCGACAGCTGCAGACAGGCTCAGCTCATGCCAGAGCACTATCTCACATAAAACCACGCACTCTGCCTCCAGGATTGATGAGGCCTTCCATAGGAGTGGCTTACAGGCTATATATGTGTCCAGATATAGGTTTAGATATAGGTATACTATATCTAAGCAAGGGGTGATTACACCCACTTGCCCCAGCTGAGTGATCAGCCAGTTGTGTCAATTTAGATAGCCAGCCAGGGGTGGCAAAAGATATGCTGCAGCCCCTGGTAGGCCTTGGATGCACCTATGCCCTGGGCACCTATAGTGCTCTGTACAGGGGCTGATAAGGTGACCCAAGCCAATCTAGTTATGTACCTAGGGTACATGGAATCCATTTTACAGAGAGAGCAGATAGCCTGGGGCCCTGATTAGCAGGGAACCAGGCCAACTAAGTCGAAAACCAGCTAAACACAGGGCAAAAAATCTGGGGTAACCATAGTCAGGTAGCCACCTTCCTACATAACCCCCCCCCAAACGAAAGGAGATAAGGCTATCCTTGGCCAGGTAAGCCTTTATTGCCTGAGTGGCCATATAAGGAAGTACCTGCACTAGCATGGGTACCCCCTGTCTCATGGTCCACTAAGCAGTCCCTCACCCTAGGGGTATTAGAGGGTCTCCGCCATAGGGAATCACTACCTTGGGTGTGTTTATGCAAAGTTAAAGGCTGGTTTGGATATGGAGTATTGAAGTGAGGCTCCACTATTTTTGGGCTCAACTTCCTCCAATTATCTTCCACCATATGTGCCTTTCTTTCTTCAACTGAGTTGCACTGAGCTCTCAGGGTCAACCTCTGGCTACCTAAAGCTGGAGGCTGGGTCCCTCTGTTTGGCTTGCTGGAGGGACAGTTCAGGTTTGGGCCCTTTGGGTCCCAGGTTTGGCTGTGCCCAACAGAATCCATCTGGGGGAGGTCCCTAACTGTTTTTAAGGGGGCACCCTCAGGAGTTTTTAAAGTTTTCACCTTACTAGGCCTACTAGTTTTGGTGCCCCTAATCTGTTGATGGGGGTGCTTTATTTGACAGGGGGCCCTCTGGGTCTCACTGTCCTTCTTGTCCTCTGCAGCCCTGGGCTGACTAAGGCAAGGTAGAGAGGGGCAGGTTACCTGCTCCAGACTGGATCCCACCTGAGAAGGGTCCACTGCCATCAGAGGCTCTGTCAGGCCAGGCCTAACAACCTCTGGGGCAGTTCCTTCATCAGGGGTAAGATCAGTTCCCTGAGGAGGCTGATCCTGTCCTACTGTCTGGTGAGGGGGAGATTTCTCTTCCTCCTCCATACTCTCAGTTTGGGTGGAGTGATCCATCATTTCAGGCTTCACAACACACATATCTGTTTGAGTTTGGGCTGTGGCCATCACAGCCCCACCAACCTTTTCAGGAGGAGACTCAGTTTGGGTTTCTGCTGTTATCATAACAGCTTTGCTATTCTGTCTGGGAAGAGCTTCTGGTAAAGATGGGGCAGAGAGTTGCTCAGCCCTACCAACCTTTTCAGGAAGGACACCTTGAATTGGGGCCATAGCCAGTACAGCCCCACTAACCTTTCCATTGGAGTTTACCATTCTAGAATGGATTTCCTGTTCAACCTCAGCCCAGGCTGAGATTTCCAAATCATTACCCAGTAGACAGTCTACAGGCAAGTTTGGTGACACTGCCACTCTCTTTGGGCCAATGACACCTCCCCAGCTGAGACTTACTACTGCCATTGGATGATTTGTTTGGATACCATCAATGTTTGTTACCTGGTATGTGGCACCTGGTAAAAGTTGCTTAGAGGGGACTATACAGTCAGCCACCATGGTGATGCTAGCCCCTGTGTCTCTAAAAGCTTCCACTTTCAAACCATTGATGATGGGTTCCTGCCTATATTTGCTCAAGGTATTTGGGCAAACAGAGAAGTTGGCAAACCCCATGCCAGTCTCATAGACAAGATCATTTGGGGATGGGGACCTGGATAGGCCAGGGTCCCCTTGGGCTCCAAAAGTAAACCCACCCAGATTCCTGGGTGTGCTCCCACTTCCTGGGGGATTACTGCTGACAGTAACAGGAGGTGTTGGAGCTGGCTTTGGAGGTATGTTTTCTTTATTGCCATTCTTGGGACAACAGCTGTCTGTTTTGTAATGCCCAACCTGTTTACAGGCATGGCAATAAGGCTTTTTCTCTGTTGAAGAAGTGTCTTGGGACCCACCCCCCTTCTTGGAGTTTTGGGGCCCTGGGGAAGTGTTTTCTTTACTTTTATCCCCACCCTTATCTTGAGGCTTGGTAGACTCCTTCTTCTGGTTATTGTCCTGATTCTTAGGCCTAATCCTGGTTCTGACCCACTTATCTGCCCTCTTTCCCAATTCTTGGGGAGAGGTCAAATCTGAGTCCACCAGGTGCTGGTGTAAGAGCTGGTTCTGACAATTACTAAGGATCTGCTCCCTCATAATCAAATTATACAATCCTGTGAAGTCATGTACTTTGCTGCCATTTAGCCAACCCTCCAGAGCCTTAGTTGCACAATCAACAAAATCAGTCCAGTCCTGAGTCTGTGTCTTCTGGGTATCTCTGAACTTTAACCTGTACTGTTCAGTGGTTAAGCCAAACCCATCTATCAGAACACTCTTCAGGACTTTGTAATTGCTGGCATCCTCATGTCTGACAGTGAGGAGCCTATCCCTCCCTTTCTCTGAAAAGGAGTACCATAAGATTGCTGCCCACTGTTCCTCAGGAACCTGCTGTACCATGCAGGCTCTCTCCAGAGCAGTCATCCATTTGTGGATGTCATCCCCTTCCTGATAGGGGGGCACAATCTTTGTCAGGTTTCTACTATCATAGGACCTGGCTTTTTCTTTAGGAACTTTGCTGCCACCAGTGGCATCTAAGCCACACAATTTTTTCTCTCTTGCTAAAGCAAGTTTAGCTTGAGCCAAGGCTACCTCTTCCCTTTCTATTTGGAGTTGGACAGCCCTCATCCTGGCCCTATGCTCTATTCTCTGGGAGGAAGTCATTCCTCTTTGAGATTCTCTTGAGGCACTAGAAAGGTGAGAGTCCCTTGACAGAGATCTCTCCCTTCTATTACCTGGGAGAATTTGGTTATGAGATCTGGAGTGGTGCTGGCCCCCTCCATTCCCATGTAGGTCCAAGTTGGCCTGGTTAAGCCTGGCAACCTGTACCTGGTTTCCCACCTGATCCTGATCTTCAGGCTCTTCTACATCAGAGCCTTCCTCTGGGTCTTCCTCTTCCTCCTCTATTCCTTCTTGAAGATCCTCATTCTCAGGGGAGTTTATCCCTTCCTCTGTTTCTAAGGGAGTCTGAATCGCCTTATCTAGGTCATCCTTTTCTAGGAGAGCTATTAGGGAAGGAATGGTAGGGCCTCTGCCCTTTTTTAGCCCCCTGGCTGTGCACAAGGCACTCAGGTCTTTGTGGCTAAGGTTGTCATATCTGGATGTTGTCCCTATAGGATCAACTATTACAGGAGCAGAGCCTGAAGCTCTACCTGTATCAGACATGACTGCTAGTGAGGTGTAAGTGGTGCACTTACCTACACTAAGTGGTTTCCTACTGTACCTTGCTAGTGAGTTGTAGTCAGGGTGTGCTAATCCCTTTAATCTACAACTACTAAGTTCAGTAGAACTTAATATGCTAAGCTTTTGATTTATATGTACCTAGAGGTACTTGATGTGATCTTTCAATTTGATAAAGATTGCAATGGTAAAACAAACAGCAAGCTCAAATCCGCACCGCTGCACACCAATGTGAGAAGTTGGCCTGATAGGTAGTGTTTCCAATTCTGGAACCACTGGTTATCAGTCCAAGCAAACCCCAAAGATGTCAGGTTGTAAGTCAACCTTGTAGACAAGCTATCCTAGTGGTAGCATGGACTAAGCAGCCTTAAAGGCTTAACTTAAGAGGTCGTGTTAAGCGAGCTTGTTTTACCACATACAATCCTGTAATCAAATGAAAGGACACCACACAAGTATATATTATAAAAATATATGTATTTATTACTAAATTACTCCCCAGTACTCTTTATGAGGAAAGGGGCACAAGCGTTAAATCAAAAGCACTGTTACACATATAAAGTTGCACGTTTATGGATGAGGGCGGGTGGCCACTCAGACCATATATCAAAAAAGTGGTATAAGTAACACTTTACGAACAATGGTTAGGCCTAGGGCCTAGAGATTCGCTGGGAGCAGTCAGGACAAGCAATGAAGAAGTCGGGAGTAGCCCACAGGAGACGGATGCAGCACGGAAAGTGCAGCGCGCACCAATGCACTGTCAATGGTGCGTAAAAGTCAATTAAAGTGAATAAAAAGATACTTCCGCTGAACCTAGGAACACAAAACTTTAGACACAGACCCTAGAGGTGTGTACCAGTGTAAAGACACCGGCGTTGCAAAGTTACCTCACCCACAGGCCGTGGGTGCACAGGGTCGAAGTGGCGTCGGGTTCTGTCACGCAGGTTCTGGGTGCTTGGAGCTGTTGCAGCTGCAGGCGCTGTGAAGCAGAAGTGTCCGGTGCGATCCAAGGGTGGATCGATGTAGAAAAGTACCTGAAAGCAGAGGGGACAGAGTCTGGGTCACTCAGCAGTGACCAGGGTGGAACCAGGACGGAACCAGGCAATGTCGGGCGCAATCAGGCGGTTGTCGATAGGCTTCTCTCCGCTGTCACGTGGGCTCTGGGGCATCTGCGACGTCCAGGAGCAGGTCACGATCTGTCCCACGTAGGCTCTCGCCGTCAGCACCGTCGGCTTGAAGATTGTAGCAAACAGCACTTGGCAAAAGCAATCCACGCGGAACCGGGAGATTGCTTATCACTCGAACCAGGAGGGTCAGAGTGGGTGCTCCTTTTCACAGGAGCTGGTGCAGATCTGGAGCAACCAGAAAAGCAAGTCGTATTTCGAAGTTCGTCGGCACAGGGGCCACAAGCCAGCTGGCAAGTGACCGGGCCAACGCGTCGAGCGCACACAAGCAGAAGGGCCCCACGCAGCACTCGTCGAGTGTGGAGGGGTGAGCTTTGGTGCAAGTGGAGCTCGGGGCTGGGGCTTCTCAAACCCCGGTGTACAGCTTCGAGGGTCACTCGTGGGCCGCACGGTCAGCGTCTCGTGGCCTTTTCAAGATGGCGTGCCCCACGCTTCCGGTCGCCTCCACGGGTCTCAGCTCTGCAGGGACTGTGGATCGGGCAGGTAGAAGGCAGGCAAGCTTGATCTCGTCGATCTCGGTCGCTCGAGTTCCGGCGGGAACTGCAACAAAGCAAGGGTCGAGGGCTGGATGGTGCCTGTTTGCACAGGGTGGTCACTCCTTGACCACAAGGGAGATTCTTCAGTCTTCTCACGTCGTGTAGAAAGTCGAAGGGTCCAGATTTCGTTTCTTATGTTTCTTCAGGATGATCTGAGGTCCGTTGGGACTGCTCCCCCTCTTATTCGAATCTAGGGGGTTGGACATCCTGCTAGGTCCCCTCCTATGGGTGGGACCCAGGAAGGGGGTGGTTACACCCCTCTCCTTTGATCCTGGCCGCGCTGGGACAGGGGCTGGGAGGCCCCAGAACCGGTTTGGCCGGATCCTGCAAGGGGCAGCCTTGTGCTCCCCAGGCAGTGTCTGGTTTCATTGAAACCTCCCTACTCCAATCCACTATCTCCTGTCTGGGGTGGTTTGACACCGCCCTGTGACAGGAAACTCTTTGTCCAGGCCTCCTCTGCCGGGTTTCGGTCAGCAGCAGGAGGTCAGACCCGTGTCTGTGGCAGGGGCATCCATTTTGTGGATCTGAGGCTCATTTTAAATCAACCGCGTTTCAGCAAAGTAACATGTCTTCTCCCTCTAGAAGGGTGGAATGCTATCCCCGTCGCCAGAACTGGCGAGGGGATAGTATTCCAATTCGTATGACACCTTACACGACATGTTTTGATAAAGCCAAACCAAAGTTGCTATATAACCGCGAGGATTATAATGCGCTTAAGAGTATATGGTATGGCATTATCCCGGATCAGCTTAGGGAGTTGTTCCCGACAGCTGCAGACAGGCTCAGCTCATGCCAGAGCACTATCTCACATAAAACCACGCACTCTGCCTCCAGGATTGATGAGGCCTTCCATAGGAGTGGCTTACAGGCTATATATGTGTCCAGATATAGGTTTAGATATAGGTATACTATATCTAAGCAAGGGGTGATTACACCCACTTGCCCCAGCTGAGTGATCAGCCAGTTGTGTCAATTTAGATAGCCAGCCAGGGGTGGCAAAAGATATGCTGCAGCCCCTGGTAGGCCTTGGATGCACCTATGCCCTGGGCACCTATAGTGCTCTGTACAGGGGCTGATAAGGTGACCCAAGCCAATCTAGTTATGTACCTAGGGTACATGGAATCCATTTTACAGAGAGAGCAGATAGCCTGGGGCCCTGATTAGCAGGGAACCAGGCCAACTAAGTCGAAAACCAGCTAAACACAGGGCAAAAAATCTGGGGTAACCATAGTCAGGTAGCCACCTTCCTACATAACCCCCCCCCAAACGAAAGGAGATAAGGCTATCCTTGGCCAGGTAAGCCTTTATTGCCTGAGTGGCCATATAAGGAAGTACCTGCACTAGCATGGGTACCCCCTGTCTCATGGTCCACTAAGCAGTCCCTCACCCTAGGGGTATTAGAGGGTCTCCGCCATAGGGAATCACTACCTTGGGTGTGTTTATGCAAAGTTAAAGGCTGGTTTGGATATGGAGTATTGAAGTGAGGCTCCACTATTTTTGGGCTCAACTTCCTCCAATTATCTTCCACCATATGTGCCTTTCTTTCTTCAACTGAGTTGCACTGAGCTCTCAGGGTCAACCTCTGGCTACCTAAAGCTGGAGGCTGGGTCCCTCTGTTTGGCTTGCTGGAGGGACAGTTCAGGTTTGGGCCCTTTGGGTCCCAGGTTTGGCTGTGCCCAACAGAATCCATCTGGGGGAGGTCCCTAACTGTTTTTAAGGGGGCACCCTCAGGAGTTTTTAAAGTTTTCACCTTACTAGGCCTACTAGTTTTGGTGCCCCTAATCTGTTGATGGGGGTGCTTTATTTGACAGGGGGCCCTCTGGGTCTCACTGTCCTTCTTGTCCTCTGCAGCCCTGGGCTGACTAAGGCAAGGTAGAGAGGGGCAGGTTACCTGCTCCAGACTGGATCCCACCTGAGAAGGGTCCACTGCCATCAGAGGCTCTGTCAGGCCAGGCCTAACAACCTCTGGGGCAGTTCCTTCATCAGGGGTAAGATCAGTTCCCTGAGGAGGCTGATCCTGTCCTACTGTCTGGTGAGGGGGAGATTTCTCTTCCTCCTCCATACTCTCAGTTTGGGTGGAGTGATCCATCATTTCAGGCTTCACAACACACATATCTGTTTGAGTTTGGGCTGTGGCCATCACAGCCCCACCAACCTTTTCAGGAGGAGACTCAGTTTGGGTTTCTGCTGTTATCATAACAGCTTTGCTATTCTGTCTGGGAAGAGCTTCTGGTAAAGATGGGGCAGAGAGTTGCTCAGCCCTACCAACCTTTTCAGGAAGGACACCTTGAATTGGGGCCATAGCCAGTACAGCCCCACTAACCTTTCCATTGGAGTTTACCATTCTAGAATGGATTTCCTGTTCAACCTCAGCCCAGGCTGAGATTTCCAAATCATTACCCAGTAGACAGTCTACAGGCAAGTTTGGTGACACTGCCACTCTCTTTGGGCCAATGACACCTCCCCAGCTGAGACTTACTACTGCCATTGGATGATTTGTTTGGATACCATCAATGTTTGTTACCTGGTATGTGGCACCTGGTAAAAGTTGCTTAGAGGGGACTATACAGTCAGCCACCATGGTGATGCTAGCCCCTGTGTCTCTAAAAGCTTCCACTTTCAAACCATTGATGATGGGTTCCTGCCTATATTTGCTCAAGGTATTTGGGCAAACAGAGAAGTTGGCAAACCCCATGCCAGTCTCATAGACAAGATCATTTGGGGATGGGGACCTGGATAGGCCAGGGTCCCCTTGGGCTCCAAAAGTAAACCCACCCAGATTCCTGGGTGTGCTCCCACTTCCTGGGGGATTACTGCTGACAGTAACAGGAGGTGTTGGAGCTGGCTTTGGAGGTATGTTTTCTTTATTGCCATTCTTGGGACAACAGCTGTCTGTTTTGTAATGCCCAACCTGTTTACAGGCATGGCAATAAGGCTTTTTCTCTGTTGAAGAAGTGTCTTGGGACCCACCCCCCTTCTTGGAGTTTTGGGGCCCTGGGGAAGTGTTTTCTTTACTTTTATCCCCACCCTTATCTTGAGGCTTGGTAGACTCCTTCTTCTGGTTATTGTCCTGATTCTTAGGCCTAATCCTGGTTCTGACCCACTTATCTGCCCTCTTTCCCAATTCTTGGGGAGAGGTCAAATCTGAGTCCACCAGGTGCTGGTGTAAGAGCTGGTTCTGACAATTACTAAGGATCTGCTCCCTCATAATCAAATTATACAATCCTGTGAAGTCATGTACTTTGCTGCCATTTAGCCAACCCTCCAGAGCCTTAGTTGCACAATCAACAAAATCAGTCCAGTCCTGAGTCTGTGTCTTCTGGGTATCTCTGAACTTTAACCTGTACTGTTCAGTGGTTAAGCCAAACCCATCTATCAGAACACTCTTCAGGACTTTGTAATTGCTGGCATCCTCATGTCTGACAGTGAGGAGCCTATCCCTCCCTTTCTCTGAAAAGGAGTACCATAAGATTGCTGCCCACTGTTCCTCAGGAACCTGCTGTACCATGCAGGCTCTCTCCAGAGCAGTCATCCATTTGTGGATGTCATCCCCTTCCTGATAGGGGGGCACAATCTTTGTCAGGTTTCTACTATCATAGGACCTGGCTTTTTCTTTAGGAACTTTGCTGCCACCAGTGGCATCTAAGCCACACAATTTTTTCTCTCTTGCTAAAGCAAGTTTAGCTTGAGCCAAGGCTACCTCTTCCCTTTCTATTTGGAGTTGGACAGCCCTCATCCTGGCCCTATGCTCTATTCTCTGGGAGGAAGTCATTCCTCTTTGAGATTCTCTTGAGGCACTAGAAAGGTGAGAGTCCCTTGACAGAGATCTCTCCCTTCTATTACCTGGGAGAATTTGGTTATGAGATCTGGAGTGGTGCTGGCCCCCTCCATTCCCATGTAGGTCCAAGTTGGCCTGGTTAAGCCTGGCAACCTGTACCTGGTTTCCCACCTGATCCTGATCTTCAGGCTCTTCTACATCAGAGCCTTCCTCTGGGTCTTCCTCTTCCTCCTCTATTCCTTCTTGAAGATCCTCATTCTCAGGGGAGTTTATCCCTTCCTCTGTTTCTAAGGGAGTCTGAATCGCCTTATCTAGGTCATCCTTTTCTAGGAGAGCTATTAGGGAAGGAATGGTAGGGCCTCTGCCCTTTTTTAGCCCCCTGGCTGTGCACAAGGCACTCAGGTCTTTGTGGCTAAGGTTGTCATATCTGGATGTTGTCCCTATAGGATCAACTATTACAGGAGCAGAGCCTGAAGCTCTACCTGTATCAGACATGACTGCTAGTGAGGTGTAAGTGGTGCACTTACCTACACTAAGTGGTTTCCTACTGTACCTTGCTAGTGAGTTGTAGTCAGGGTGTGCTAATCCCTTTAATCTACAACTACTAAGTTCAGTAGAACTTAATATGCTAAGCTTTTGATTTATATGTACCTAGAGGTACTTGATGTGATCTTTCAATTTGATAAAGATTGCAATGGTAAAACAAACAGCAAGCTCAAATCCGCACCGCTGCACACCAATGTGAGAAGTTGGCCTGATAGGTAGTGTTTCCAATTCTGGAACCACTGGTTATCAGTCCAAGCAAACCCCAAAGATGTCAGGTTGTAAGTCAACCTTGTAGACAAGCTATCCTAGTGGTAGCATGGACTAAGCAGCCTTAAAGGCTTAACTTAAGAGGTCGTGTTAAGCGAGCTTGTTTTACCACATACAATCCTGTAATCAAATGAAAGGACACCACACAAGTATATATTATAAAAATATATGTATTTATTACTAAATTACTCCCCAGTACTCTTTATGAGGAAAGGGGCACAAGCGTTAAATCAAAAGCACTGTTACACATATAAAGTTGCACGTTTATGGATGAGGGCGGGTGGCCACTCAGACCATATATCAAAAAAGTGGTATAAGTAACACTTTACGAACAATGGTTAGGCCTAGGGCCTAGAGATTCGCTGGGAGCAGTCAGGACAAGCAATGAAGAAGTCGGGAGTAGCCCACAGGAGACGGATGCAGCACGGAAAGTGCAGCGCGCACCAATGCACTGTCAATGGTGCGTAAAAGTCAATTAAAGTGAATAAAAAGATACTTCCGCTGAACCTAGGAACACAAAACTTTAGACACAGACCCTAGAGGTGTGTACCAGTGTAAAGACACCGGCGTTGCAAAGTTACCTCACCCACAGGCCGTGGGTGCACAGGGTCGAAGTGGCGTCGGGTTCTGTCACGCAGGTTCTGGGTGCTTGGAGCTGTTGCAGCTGCAGGCGCTGTGAAGCAGAAGTGTCCGGTGCGATCCAAGGGTGGATCGATGTAGAAAAGTACCTGAAAGCAGAGGGGACAGAGTCTGGGTCACTCAGCAGTGACCAGGGTGGAACCAGGACGGAACCAGGCAATGTCGGGCGCAATCAGGCGGTTGTCGATAGGCTTCTCTCCGCTGTCACGTGGGCTCTGGGGCATCTGCGACGTCCAGGAGCAGGTCACGATCTGTCCCACGTAGGCTCTCGCCGTCAGCACCGTCGGCTTGAAGATTGTAGCAAACAGCACTTGGCAAAAGCAATCCACGCGGAACCGGGAGATTGCTTATCACTCGAACCAGGAGGGTCAGAGTGGGTGCTCCTTTTCACAGGAGCTGGTGCAGATCTGGAGCAACCAGAAAAGCAAGTCGTATTTCGAAGTTCGTCGGCACAGGGGCCACAAGCCAGCTGGCAAGTGACCGGGCCAACGCGTCGAGCGCACACAAGCAGAAGGGCCCCACGCAGCACTCGTCGAGTGTGGAGGGGTGAGCTTTGGTGCAAGTGGAGCTCGGGGCTGGGGCTTCTCAAACCCCGGTGTACAGCTTCGAGGGTCACTCGTGGGCCGCACGGTCAGCGTCTCGTGGCCTTTTCAAGATGGCGTGCCCCACGCTTCCGGTCGCCTCCACGGGTCTCAGCTCTGCAGGGACTGTGGATCGGGCAGGTAGAAGGCAGGCAAGCTTGATCTCGTCGATCTCGGTCGCTCGAGTTCCGGCGGGAACTGCAACAAAGCAAGGGTCGAGGGCTGGATGGTGCCTGTTTGCACAGGGTGGTCACTCCTTGACCACAAGGGAGATTCTTCAGTCTTCTCACGTCGTGTAGAAAGTCGAAGGGTCCAGATTTCGTTTCTTATGTTTCTTCAGGATGATCTGAGGTCCGTTGGGACTGCTCCCCCTCTTATTCGAATCTAGGGGGTTGGACATCCTGCTAGGTCCCCTCCTATGGGTGGGACCCAGGAAGGGGGTGGTTACACCCCTCTCCTTTGATCCTGGCCGCGCTGGGACAGGGGCTGGGAGGCCCCAGAACCGGTTTGGCCGGATCCTGCAAGGGGCAGCCTTGTGCTCCCCAGGCAGTGTCTGGTTTCATTGAAACCTCCCTACTCCAATCCACTATCTCCTGTCTGGGGTGGTTTGACACCGCCCTGTGACAGGAAACTCTTTGTCCAGGCCTCCTCTGCCGGGTTTCGGTCAGCAGCAGGAGGTCAGACCCGTATCTGTGGCAGGGGCATCCATTTTGTGGATCTGAGGCTCATTTTAAATCAACCGCGTTTCAGCAAAGTAACATGTCTTCTCCCTCTAGAAGGGTGGAATGCTATCCCCGTCGCCAGAACTGGCGAGGGGATAGTATTCCAATTCGTATGACACCTTACACGACATGTTTTGATAAAGCCAAACCAAAGTTGCTATATAACCGCGAGGATTATAATGCGCTTAAGAGTATATGGTATGGCATTATCCCGGATCAGCTTAGGGAGTTGTTCCCGACAGCTGCAGACAGGCTCAGCTCATGCCAGAGCACTATCTCACATAAAACCACGCACTCTGCCTCCAGGATTGATGAGGCCTTCCATAGGAGTGGCTTACAGGCTATATATGTGTCCAGATATAGGTTTAGATATAGGTATACTATATCTAAGCAAGGGGTGATTACACCCACTTGCCCCAGCTGAGTGATCAGCCAGTTGTGTCAATTTAGATAGCCAGCCAGGGGTGGCAAAAGATATGCTGCAGCCCCTGGTAGGCCTTGGATGCACCTATGCCCGGGGCACCTATAGTGCTCTGTACAGGGGCTGATAAGGTGACCCAAGCCAATCTAGTTATGTACCTAGGGTACATGGAATCCATTTTACAGAGAGAGCAGATAGCCTGGGGCCCTGATTAGCAGGGAACCAGGCCAACTAAGTCGAAAACCAGCTAAACACAGGGCAAAAAATCTGGGGTAACCATAGTCAGGTAGCCACCTTCCTACATTTTCCCTGATTGATGTCCCTTCACCCTAACAGGGACACTAGCAAGCCTTGTCGCTTAGTCCTGGTCAAAGGCAGAAGTCGTCTTGCTGCTTGGCATATGACAATTTTTGGGGTTTCAACCTCTCCTTGTTATAGCCGTTTCCAGACACCAAATGTGATTTGGAGTCTGGTTCTTTGAATTTTTATTTTGGGGTTCTGCTTCTTTGAAATTTCCACTCCTTCTTCCTCCTGAAGAGCTGTCTGTCACATCAGGTGCGACTCCAAAGCGTATAGTCCCACGACACACAGGCCATGGGAGTGACTGCATGAAAAGTTTAGTCCGGTGCCGTCAGACCTACTCTTTATGATTCTCTTATTAGTACCATCTTCTTACTGAGATCTGTACAGGCCCTTCCTTTTGACCTCTCACAGAATCAAAGAGCAGCCTTTTGAAGTGTACAAGGGAACCCTAGCTCGCCTCTCCTTTTTTGGGCTCACCAGCATACAGGAATGCAGCAATACAGCAATACTCAAATCTGTCTGGGGAGATTACTCCATCGTCTCATGTCTTCCTCGTGCATGCCTAGGTCTCCCACAATGTTCTCCATGCTGTGTTCCATTGACAGGCACACTTTCACCCAGTACATGTATACAGCATACTCCTACACTGCACAGAGCTGTACTTTCCATGTGCAGTACCACTCATAGACATGCATGCACCCAGCACATAAATTTAAAGTGCACACACTGCTCAGCACTGCTTCCTTCAAGTATTGTACCATTCATAGGTGCCCATACTCCCAGCACATAGATTTAGCATGTCTGCACTGACTAGAACTGTATCATTTGTCTCTTATACCAATTACACGCACACAAACTCCCAGCATCTGCACTTAACCAGCATACACTGCACAGCACTGTATCCTTCATGTAGTGTAGTATTCACAGACACACTTAAACCCAGCACATGAATTTAACATGCGCACTCTGCACAGTACTGCATGATCCTTGTCCTGTACCCTTCCCAGGCACACATACTCCGCGCCGAGACATCATTCCGGTGCTCTGCAGCATTTCACATCCACCCGGTGTAGACCAAGTTAAGCACACAGCAGGTTAACTTTAAAATGAGTGAGCCTGTTGGCCTCACTTTAGTAACTCCGGCTTAAAAGGACCTTTTCACGGCTACTGATCTCTACACCCTGCTGCCACCACTGCGCTTGTGCTGCTTAACACTTGAAGGTGGTAGACTTCACCACTGACATTAGTGATTAAGGCGCTCCCTCTCAGTCCAGCAGGACCGCAGTCCATGGAACAGGCCTATGTCTTGGCACACATGCATGATCTGTGCTTCCCTCTGACAATACAAATCAGCATTATGGATTCAGACCATTGTACAGTGGGGCGCTCAGGTCAGGGGTGCACGTCCATTACCATGCAGAGGACGTTTACGTCCCAACTGCTCTCAAATAAGTCAATGAATAATAATCATTTCTCTTTGTTTCCCCTTCGGTTGCAGTAGAAGCTGTTCATCAGAACCTAACGTTTTATAGTTTTTTTAAAGATGTATTGTCCTAAGAATTTAACATCATGTTAACTAAATATGTAGTAGAGCCTCGATACATTGTCAACATGTTTTTATGCAGGCATTGCACTTTGTTATCCTATACGTTGTGTCTTTCACATCGCTGCATGGCTATTCATTTATCCCTTAAAATGCTCGAGTTTTGGGTTTGTCCTTCCATTAATCTACAGACCTATCTTCCAGGTCTTCAAAACCCTGCTCCTGGGGTCAATACTATAGGTACGCAAATGATATTTTCAGCCAGACACTTGTGTTCCTTGAGCTTACTTTATCATTTCCTTTGTTGCATTTCAACTGAGTAAATCCCTTCGCCAAGCACTAAAGTTTGTATTGTGGCCACTAATCTGCTTTAAGGCGATCCCCCCCGAAAATGTGTTTGTCTTGCGCAATTACTAAATAACCCACTCTAGAACAAGTGTATTAGCATCAGAGATTACAAGGATAATGATTATTGTTTGTCCTTGAACAGTCTCGGTGCTCAATGTCTGCACCTAACATTACAGTGCAGGAATGGCTCTGTGACATCGGTTATTTAGACTAGCGTCCACAATATCTCAGTGGGAGGATGAGGCAGGTACATCCACTTTGAGACTAAATGGCCATTGGAAAAAGTGATAGAGAACCCCTATTGCCTAGCGCAGACCGTCCTGACAGTTGCAGCCGAGACCTTCCTGCCTTGATTATAGCAATACTTCGGTATGTTTTCATACTCTGCTTTGGAAGAGCCTCGAGTGCCTGTACTCACTGGGCTGAGCTGTAAACCCCTTAATAATAGGATTATAACCATTACCAGAATGTAATTAATCTAATTAACCAATACTGACAAAATCGTATCCCAGTAGTAACTGAAGACAGGCAAGACTTTAAGACCGATAAAGAGTGAAAAAGACTGACTGAGTCTGCCTGCTCCATTATTCCGATAAAAGGCTTTGAGGGTAGATTCTCAACATCAAAGATGTTCTACACCAAGTGCTGTTTTGGTTACTTTCAAGTTCATTGTCTTTTCCACAGGTAGTGAGTGAATGAAGGCAGTTGCCTGTCGGAGTGATTTTATACATAAAAAGTGTTGTGTCCAATGAATCTTCACTGAGCACGAATCTTCTGTTTGCTGATCCGCTCTCCATCTGTAAGTAGGTTTTCTAACGTGATGAGAACCAAAAAAAGTTCACATATATTTGATCATGTGTTCTCATTCGTGACCGTGAACAAGCTCCTAACAACTGTTAAACAGCGATTGTGTAATTCTCCTTATTCTTTGAGAAAGGCAATCTAAGTCTAAGATTTTCACCTAGGGGCCGACCCCTTTCTTGGAGGTCCCCGAATAGATCACCCTGGTGTCTCAGGCACTGGCCAAGAGTATGGTCATGCTGAAAATATTGGGCCATCATAACTTCTATTGCCACTTGTGCTGCCGGGGAATGGGTATCAAGTGGGTGAAGGGGCCACCAGACAAACTTCCAATTTCCTACCGCCCATTTATGATAAAGGATCTCTGTCTCTTTAAGGAGACCCGTCTGCCCCTAGCATGTTGACAATCATTTATTTGAGTACTTTCTTAAAAGGGATTAGCATAAACGTTAGAGCTTTCCGTTTTGTAGTATTGCTGTACAAAAAGGGTTGTCATTTTGGGAGGCCCGATTTATTATTACTTTACAAAGGGAAAAGGCATTAGCAAGATTGAAGAGCAATGATCTAAGTTTTCTTTTTTTTCTCTTTTTTTTTTTTCAGTAAGCCCCCGGGGAAATCCCTTCTTTGGTTCGGGTATTACAAGCGTCACCTACAACTAGGCACATGTTTTCACAGACTCTTGGAGGAAACCGGTTTCCCTAAAACTAAGCTTTCTTACTTTTAAAACGGTCAAAATCTCAGTCTGTCATTGTGTGGTATCTGGGGACTATATCCAAATACCACACAACGACAGACTGAGTTTTTATATATACTGTGTGTGTGTATATATGTTTGTGTATATAATATTTCATACAACAACACCTAATGTGTCACCTTAGGGCCCTCGAATGTTGGCAGATTACCGTTTTCAATTGATTGTAGGTACCTTGACCCTGCCTGAATCCCGTTAGGGATATTATTGCATGTACACAGTGTAATGCACTTTGGGGTGGCGAATTGTTATAAAGATACAGAGGCTGGAGATCTACTAAATTGGTATGTTGCCTGACTGTTTTCAAATGTATCTTGTTTGCATTTCCCCAGTCAGTCCTCTAGCTTGTGCCCAGCACATTTCCCACTTCAGTACTGAGTGGAGCCAGCGTCATTATTCCGGGCATAACACGTCATTCATCACGAATAAATCTAAGGCCTGGCATAGCCACAGAGCGTGCCGTTCTTTTTGAACGAAGCCTACCTATGCTTCAGTGACCACTTCTAATTCTGCTAAGCTTGGACAGCCAGGGACTCTAATGCGTTGGACATCTCAGCAAAACGGATGCATTAAAGACCTGTATGCCTCTGATCGACTTCGTTGCACGAATCAGTATATAAAAGAGCTTGCAGTGTATTTAGCTTCGTGTGTGGAAGTGTATATGTATGTAGCCCATGTGTGTGTGTGTGTGTGTATGTATGTAGCCCATAAACGTCCTCCCTGTGGAGCTTGCAAGAAAGGTGCATTTACATTCCACACTTAGAATCTCTTCATTACGAGAATAGAGATAAGCCTGCAGTGCAAGAAGTTATGCCGTTGTCGTATTTTTGGCATAAACAGGCCCCTCGCCAATAGAGTGGGAGATGTGGCTACACAGTTTGAGAATGTTTTCGAGGCAATGAAAGGGCTATACCTAGTAGGGAAAAACATTGTTAGATAATTCCTTGGTGGGTGGATATTTATTTAAAATCTTGCTATTAACTTTTGAAGACAAATTACAGATGTGCACGTTAAAGCTAAAAGAAGGCTGGTGAGTCTTTGAATATCAGGTTGCAAAAACAGAAACTGCATACTCGGTCACAAAAGTGTTGTGAAACCGTAGAAACATTTGTTGCCAGATATATGTTTGAAGCATGGCTTTGGTAACATGATTGATCAGTTGATTGGGATCAAATTATTGTTTTGTGCAACAATAAGAAAGAAGCAAGAGCAAGTGGTCTACACAAAAGCCCAAATTGCTAGAAACTTAGCAAATCTAAAATTGTTGACGTGTAGTGAAGGGAATCCACCCGTACTGTGATGTTAGTTTAGTTGGAAAAAGAGGGTTTACGAAAGCTAATGAATTGTAGCATGAGGAGAATAAAGGAGCTACTAAACAAGGAGGTACCCAAGGGAAAATTATTTCAGAAGTTTGTGTAGGTCTAGCAGTAACTTCCACAATTCAGATTTTAAAGGGCGTTTTGAAGTCAACACAGATTGTTATAAGTATTAGAAGAGGGGGGCACTTGGAGTGTATCACAAAACAAGCAGGGGGGAGCATGCATTGAAGAAACTGATGGAGGCGACAAAGGGGATAGACTACTGTGTGGCTAAGGAAGAGAGTGAAGCTAGGAGGTGCAGACCTAAGCCAGAGTTTAAGGTAAATGGATAGGACCTAGAATTAATGATTGACCCATCCTCTATATATGTAACATACTTCCTTCCATATGATACATTTGAGGTCAGATGTTATAAATCATTGCTACAAACTAGAGACCCATTTACTAAGTGGAAAGATGAAGGTGACTTAAATATGTGATACTTGTGATCTGACCGAGTTTAAGGAACATAAGGTCCAGGCAACACTGGCAATTCCGTGTCTAACTGCAGGCGTAACAAAGTGCAAATTCACGATTAAAGAGATAGAAGATGTGTGTTACAGCACTTTAGAAACTGGTGTCGTAAGCAACAAGAGATTTCAGAAAGATCAAAAAAGACATTGCATGTGGGAAGATTTTTAAACCATTTTTATTTGAGACTTGGTAGCATATTAACATTGAATGCCAGTGATAATGCTTTGAGTTTGAGGGTGTTCTTTCAGGTCAAGGGTGGTAAAAAGAGGTCATTGGTGTTCACTTACATGAAATTAAATGAAGCTTATCACAGTTATTCAGTTATTGAAAGGGAAACTTTGGCTGGAATATGGGATGGCGAGTATTTGGGGTGAGGCCTGAAATGTAAGTTAAGAACCAACCATAAGCTGAGACTTGGAGTACTGCACCAGGAGGTGCCGTCGAAACGTTCAGCCAGGCTAGCAAAGTTTGCTGGTAGATTGCAAGGTTACTTATATTTGGCAGGGCTTCTGTATGGCGCAGTAAACAAGCAAAATGTTTATTGCCTTTTTGATGGGAAGATGCGGTTCCAAGACAGTGGAGTGGAGCATACCAGAGTGTGATCAGTACGGATGTATGACGTTACAACGCATACTATTACAACTACCTACCGTTACAACGCGACCATTACAACGCATACCATTACAACGCATAGCGCTTTGAGGTGCTGGATAGTGGTAAGTATAATTTACTATTCTAACTCCAGTCCCCGTGGACCCTAGGGAAGGTGTTGGATAGTAAATTATACTTATTCCCTATCCTAGAGCGCCCCCCAGCGCAATGCGTTGTAATGGTATGCGTTGTAAAAGTCGCGTTGTAATGGTAGTGCGGAGTAAAAGATGCGTTGTAACGGGTGTATACCGATCAGTACAGGGGAGAAGGAGCCAGAAGATGCACTCTACCAGATGCCCATAGCCCCAGACAGGCTTGTAGGAGCAGCTTCTTCAGTTAAGTTCCTGAAAATTTAGAAAAACATTCCTCATCTCTCGGAGACTTGCTTTCATGCAGACCCTATCCTTGGTATTACAGCCACTCTTTAAGTACTTCTGGGAGCACTCCTTTCCTAGGTAAGGATAATCTTGGAACTGGAACATTGTGGGACGGTTTGTGTCCCACGTTTAAACTCTTTTTCGAGAGAGGGAGTGTGGATCCGCTGCCCAAAATGCTGGAACCAGTTTGGGTTTTCTTTGAAGTGCCATTTTCTGGCTGTAATGTGCATGCATCTTTTGTGGAAGGTGATGGCTCTCACAGCAGGTAGTAGTGGTGCTGGCTCCAAGCAGAGGTAGCCACAAGATGAATACAAAGAAGCTATCAATTTTTTGCACCTCGCTTTCATCACCCTTTCTAAATTAGCAACTAGGGCCAGACAGTACAGCAGGCCTTGATTCGAAACTTCCTCGTCCTTAATAACAGAATCTGCTGACTCAACACATCTACCCTATCGTCCACCAAATGGCAGTGCTCGGGAAAATCAAATCCACTATCTCTTGCTAAAAAGATCCTCTTAGAATTTCTAGGCATTGTCGGTCTCCAGCTTTACTCACCTTAGTGTCTGGGTCTCTGCCCCCCAGCCACAGGGATATAGTCAATACATTTGCACTCTCTGGAGAATATGCATCCATTTTGTTCCATGCTAAACCCGGAGCGATGGAAAATTGATCCTAGTGGTTCCAAAAACCATGCTTTCATTTCAGGCAGAATATAGCTACCATATGTGTGCCTCACATCCACTGTGCATATACTAGTGCTGCATTCACATGGAATGTCAGCGTAACAGTCTGCGTGCTACTTGGAAGTGGAGTGCAGACAATTGGCACACAAAAAACGGTATGCTGTCACTGCCATTTAAGTTTAACAGCCCACGAAATTGACAGAAGTCCTATGTTGATAAAGGGTAAAAGTACATGCTTTGTGTGCCCTTCCGGGTCACACAATAGGTACTGGACTTAAACATTAACATAGACAGGCCTAGCTAGCTCTTGGTACTCATACTAGATTAGGATGTTAGCCAGGACAGTAGAAATTCAGGATACCAGTATCGTATGAAGTTGAATGACCTGGGGCGGGGTTACATACCACTATACCATCAAGGCGATGTTCAGATCCCAGCAACAGACATACGTTTTCTTTGACTTTTTGTGGTTAAAGGCATTCCTCACATTTGCCCTTCGTTCAAAGGCTAATTCAGAGATTTATTTTAGTTTCACTAAAGAGCATGCAGCTTTTTGGATTACATGCAGAACCAATTGCATTTTCATGATGCCATGCATTTGAGAGAATGAAGGGAATGGTCTATTCGAACAATGACAACAGTTGTTGGTATGGCTAGGGAGCGGAAATGTGGCTAATTTCTAAGCACAAGTCAGTAGTCATACGGAACGGATCTTCATGTTCAGTGAGACAAATCCGTTCTCTTTCAGTTAACACATGACTGAGTCAGCTGCTCGTTGTTTAAGCGAACTTATAGATGCTCTATTAACTCTAGAATGAAGGGTTCTTTTTTGTTTTTAAACATAACATTTTTGGCAGGAAAAGTAAATACACACACATTACACCAAGTGAAAAGACAGTTGTGTACAATTAGTAGACTTAGAAGAGAGGTGTCGTCATCCTCAATCCCATAATGACTCTGAGAAGAGCATATGAAAAACCTTGTATTTCTTCAGCACATTTTGAGACCACATGGCCTGGCTCTGCAGATACTACGAGGATCACCAAACATTGGTGAATTTGTAGGGACGGGGAGAAACATTCATAAACCGCTTTCTGACGTAAAGCTCCACTTAATCCCCCTACTCATGCAGTGACTTCAGGGTGCGAATTCTGACAAGAAGAAAATGAGACAATGCTCTCTATCTGTGCATTGTCTCTCCTATCCATCATGAGGTCCAAGGGATAGAACACCTAACTACTGCTGGTCTTGCCAGTCGTATTTTGAATGCCTACATGTCTTAGTCACATTAATATAGGGGCACCAGTGCAAAGTATAATAGACAATTTGCCAGGGAAATGTATATTTTATCAATGTAAAAACTAATATTAAATCCATTCGTCCTCTTCGATCTAATTTGCATCTTGGAATGTCCATGAACTGCAAGTGCCTTCTGCCGATTCAATTCCCATAACAGTTCTCTACAAACATTTTTGTTCACCGTTCTGTTGTAACAGCTTGGGTAGAAAAACGACTAGCTTTGTTGCTGGGATGTTACTTGTCATGTGTGGCTCTCGTCCTTATTGTTCAGTGTATGGCTGCTTTTACTTGATGCAGGAATAAACATTTTCTATATGGCTGAGATACCCGCCACCCCCTCTCAACACAATCCCCAAAGGAGGGAAACCGGAAACAGTTCTTGAAGTTTTTGGAAGTGGGAGGGAGTGACCCTCCCGGCCGTATTTATTAAAACAAAAAATTAAAACATTAAACATTTTCATATTAATGTACAATTTCATTACCACATTGCGATGTTTGGCTAACCTTAACAGATTCTCTAATACAGAGGTTCTCCTAGCCGAACTAACATCCTACAAAACATTTTCTTGAAATATTGAAATTGTACATCCTAACGTTTAAGGGCCAACGGCAAGGTCGTAACCGGTGTCAAGATCCCTAACCAGACATACCCCCCCCACTTGGGAGGGGCGACAGCACTGAGGCGTACTCAAGTGCAACTACTACCAATTTCCCTTGACTTGACGGGGGCACCTATCAACTCGACGCCAGTTAAAGGTCGTTCGAAGACTCGTGTGAGGTATCTAGAAGGTATCGTAGACCTCCCCCCAACCCCACACAACTTACCGCATCTGCCGTCGCAGATGTCACTGGCCCCGGGAAATTCCCCAGGAGGGGGCTGTAACCCCTCCTACACAGGAAGGGGCCTTGACCGCCTTTCCTCTTCTTTCGGCGACCCATCCTTAGAAGGGACCGCCTCCCCGTTGAGGGGCCAAAGGCCACCTCCCCCGAGCGCTCCCATCCGTGTTGGGTGACGCCCACTCATAGGGATCTTCCAATTAGTGCTCACCGATCATGACCTTACCGCCCGACCAAAATAAATACGACAAATGCTAACTAAACGAAATTACATTGGCCACTATGACCGAAAAAAGCCTGTTTATAAATGGACCTTAAATCCGACTTTCTTTAATCACCAAATTTATAAAATTAAACCAATCTTTATTACACATTCAACATCAACACGATACCAAAACAACCTGTAAACGAAATAGAATTATCGATCAATTTTATTAAAACAACTGGCTGTCTTCAGGGGCTGGTGGGTGGGTCAAAATTGGCTCTTCGTTCCGTCTCGAGCTCACGTGCAGCGAGGAGGTGCAGCTTCAGAGCACAGGAACAAGAGGATGTCTTCTGGTCTTGCGTCCCTTTTTATCCATCTTCAGGGCGGGCGTAAACCCGCCCCTGCCTGCCCCGAGGGCGTGGCCGGCCGCGTCAGTGTCTAGGCCAGCCCACTCTAGGGCGGGAAAAAGCGCGCCCCGGCTACGCCGCTTCGGGCATACCAGCCGAGACGCGCCTCCCGCCCAAAATGGCTTCCCGGGGGGATAGAGGCACTCTGCCATACGTTCGGGGGGACCGAGTGGTCGCCCCTTTCCATAATTTGTTTTACTATAGCAATGCTGCACAGCATTGAGGGTTCCGTGCAGAATACCTAAAAACCATTGACAAAGCCAATGGACCACAAAGGCGAGACTTATTGGCTTTCCCAGTGCTTGTTCTGGCTCCCCCTACAGCGTATAGATTGGGCCAGTGAGTTAGCCCACTGGAGCCATTTACTTACTTCACTGTGAGTGACTGCATTCTCCCTTTTCATAAGGAGCACACACAAAGTGCCAGTGACTACTAAGGCAATATTTGATTTTTGATACCAAATATATATATATATATATATATATATATATATATATATATATTTATATTACACACATACACATATATACATACGCACACTCCAATGCTCCTGTTTACCAGAACACAAGCCAGCACTTGTGGGGCAATTCCAAAGAAACTTTATTTTCGTTCAGCAACAAATAACGCGTTTCGGTATTTGCGCCTTCGTCGTTGTTACTGCATTATAACTTTGGTGAGTTTTTTCTTAAAATACATTTTAAAACAGTTGTTCACCCAATTCGACTATAGGCAATGGCCATTTATTTAGTAAGATCAAGCCCTATAAATGGGCACATGGCCAATACACAGCTTAATTGTTTTGTCAGTGGATTCGTATCTGCATTTGCCTATTAACAACAAATCAATTGTTAAAGCAACATGGGGAATATCAAATGTATTTTTGTAAATATTTGGTCGATACACAGGCAATATAATGTTAACCAGCCTCATTGCAATACTGCTTAATGTGATATCCTTTTAACATCAGGACATTTAAAGATGGCACTCAAAGAAAAGTGAGACAAGGTGCTTCTTTCATGTTTATGGTTACCATGGCAACAAGTTAAAATTGGGCGCTGCTGCCTCGTCTGTAACACCGACGAAGGTGAAAATGCTGAAAAACGTTTGTTGTTGCTAAAAGAAAATAACGTTTATTTGGAATTACCCCGCGAGTGCTGGCTTGTGTTCTGGGTTATATGTTGACACGGACCACCACTGTGCTGCCGGCACCCGCTCGTGAGTGCTCCACACCAAGCTTCTCCTCCAAAGGAAAGGACCACAGCAGGGTAACAGTCGGAGGCCACTTTATTCACATATGGGCGGATGCATTTCGGCTTTAGATAAGCCATGTCAGCGCCAGGTGAATACAGGAGCAATGAAGCAGGTCTGCGGTACACTGATGATTTAAGAGTGTCCTGCCATTACCGCATTGGGTGATTGTTGCCGGTTCCGCCCATCAGCTAATGCTGGAGTCCACCTGCTGCATATATATATCCGACATGGTTGCGCAGCGGAAGCGAGGTTAGCCCGCACTCCAGGGGTAGTTTCAACACGATTTAATGCGACGCTTTTCGACCAACAAGGTCTTCATCACATCAATCCAAAATTTCCTGCCGTGCACTACAGCCTTTAGAAAACATCAAATACGTCAAGGTGTATATATAAAAGAAAGGCTGTTTCACTGTATTTCTCAGCATTCAAAAACATTAGAAGACATTAATTGTCATCAACATTTCCCTAAAATTAAACGGTACATTTCATCATCAATGCACTTTCCAAATCCAGGGTACTCCGTGTGATCCCTGTTTGCAAAATCTATTTATACATATATAGAACATAGGAAATCCTAATCGACATCAATTTTAGTACATGTCAATTGAGATGGCATGGCAAGTGCCTTATTCTGCATAGGTCTCTCTGAACCTGCTAAGGAGCTGCCCTGTTTTAAATGTCCGGTCAAGTGACCCTGTAATGGCCCAGCCCACTATGAAAGATTCAAGTGAACTGCTGGGCACAAGAGACTCCTAAACCACTAGAAAAACCACAGGAAAGGAGGAAATAGATGGAGGGAAGTACACAACCCACCCTTGCCTGAAAGCAGTGCGGTTAAAGTAATTCAACAAATATGTATGTGGAGGAAATGCCTCCCATCGGAAAAACAGAGGTTAGAGAGAGGAGAGGGATACAGATTCCACAGGATTTCCCGAGGGAACACAGAGGAAATTGCCTTGTGAAGAAGTGTGGCTCCACAATTCAACCCAGGTGCACATGAAGCTCCTCATCTTAGTTGAGGCCGCCAGGCTTTTTGCTATGTAGGCGGGTGATGTACTCTGACTCTAACCTTCTGAGAGTTCGCTCTCTGTCTTCCCGTCTTGTGCGTTCGGGGACCCTGTCAATACCAAAGAAAGAAATCTTGAGATTCACAGTGATAAGGCCATGTAGCATATTACAGTGTTGTGCCATGGGGTAGGACTCATCATTATACCCGATAGCTCTCAGATGTTCTAAAATTCTCTTTTTCGCGGGAAAAATGGTGCTGCCCACATAGCGCAAGCCACAGACACAGACTACAACATATACAACAAAATCCGTATTGCACTTGATAAAGTGCCTGATTTTCCAGTTTCCACCGTTTGATATAGCCACCCTTTTCACATTGGTACAGTGTGTGCATACCTTACACTTTCGACACTTGTAAAAACCCGGGAGTTCCCTCAACCAGGTGCTTCCAAGTCCGTGCCCTGTATCTTGATAAGAGGAGCACCAGTATATCCTTAAGTGAGCTGCATCTCCGATAGATGATCTGAGGGCTCAGACTGACTAACTTGCCAGTGGTCATGTCAGATTTCACTAATTGCCATTGTTTCCTCACAATTGCCTCAAATTCATCAGATTTACAGTTATAGGTGGTAATTAGCCTCACTGTTTGCTTTTCTGTTTTCTTGAATTTGGGCTTGAGGAGGCTACTCCTGTCCACCCCCCTCGCTTTTATAACTGCTGCCTCAATTACTTTGTGTGTATATCCTCAACTCACGAATCTCTCCACCATCCTTTTCTCCTCTATTTGATAGAATTGCACCATAGTACAATTTCTCTTTGCTCGCAGGAGCTCCCCGTACAGGGTGCTCCACTTGAGTTTGACTAGATGATGGCTATGAGCATGCAAAATGCTGTTCCTAGCAGTGGCCCTCCTATGCAGTTTAAAGTGTATCCTGTCCTCTCTCAGTTCCACCAAAATATCTAGGAAATCTATCCTGTTGGTGTCAATTTTGCTCGTGAATTTCAGGTTGAGGTCATTTTTTTATATTTTAACCAAAAAACAGTCCAACTTCTTCTGTGGACCATCCCATATTTAGGAAATTTGTCGTCAATGTATCGTGTCCACAGAATCAATGCTGTGAATAATCTTCAAAGTTCTCTGACCAGATGTATTCAGACTCCCACCATCCCATGAACATACCGGCATAACTAGGAGCAAAGCAACTTCCAATTGCTGTTCCGGTGAGTTGTTTATACCACTGGTTGCCAAACAATAAAAAAACATGTTCCAAACACAATTGCAACCTCTCAATTGGGGCCATGAAGTGATCATATGTTGCTAGAGGTCTGTCTCTAAAGAAATACCTACAAGCTGTCGGCCCCAAATCATGCTTTATACACGTGTAAAGGGAAACAATGTCTAATGTTTCCAGAATATAGATAGATTTCCAGGGGATGTCATTGACCTTTGAGATAAAATCCACACTATTCCGGCAGTATGAGATAAAATCCATACTATCCCGGCAGTATGAGATAAAATCCATACTATCCCGGCAGTATGATGTAAGATTGCACACATAAGGAAACACAAAATAATAGAAATTAATGGAAGCATGCTCAAGACTGTTTTTGGCGGAAATGATTGGTCTGCCTGGTGATTCTGGACTGTGTTTGTGTACCTTCGGTAACATGTAAAAACAGGGTGCAAGTGGTTTACTGATAGTTAAAAATAGCTTTTCCTAGTTTGCAAGGATCTGCCTAGAACTTTTACCCCGCGGCAGCCTCCCTTTTTAATCCCAGTTTAAAGGGATTTGTTGTGTTCGACATTCAAAACTATAGTTGGTACCCACGAGTGGAAAATTCCCTGATCACTGGACTATATGAAGATTCACTAAACACTAGCACTGCCAAATCTGCAACTCGCAGCTGATGGTTTTGTTTTGTAACGTAGCTGAAAACGAAACGAATATGATCGATAGCACCGTGCTTTTCACCTTTGTCTGCTACTTGAAGAGAGTGAATACCTTCTGTTGCAAAATGTGTCGCGGAAGATGCACTGCAATTAGAGGGTAACATATTGGTAGAACACTATAATACGTTTAAGCTTTTCTCTGTGTAGACAAAACAAAGTGAAGGGGACATTTGGGTTGCGTCTTTTTCTTTATCTAGCAGCAGAGTTTCAAAATAAGAGCACGAGGGCTACGAATGCTTCATGTATTTGTAAAAAAAATAAAACTCAAAGAAACGCTGTATTTGTATTTCTTGCAGTTTGTAGTCTCAGCAGGCTAAAGTTAGCAGAAGGACGTGCATTGTGCCTTCAGTGTCGTGAGGAATTAAACGTGAATTTAAGATTATACTTTTTATATGAACTAATTTTATTCTTGTGTATTATCTATGGTTCATTTGTGTATACGTCTATGGGAGGAACACATTTTTTGTCTGTTTATGTACTTGTACGGCCCATAGGACCGAAATAAAGTTATGAAATGGATTATTAGTAAGTTTGTGTGGCACTTGGGTCGTTTTCTTGTTCCAAATATATTTACATTTGAGCGTAGGAATCCTGTGGTAAAAGTTTAGTTTAGAGGTGCCAGACCAGCATGCACATGCAATTTAAAAGAAAAAATCTATATATATACATATATATATATGTATATATATATATATATATATATATATATATATATATATATATATATATATATATATATATATATATATAAAAACAAAAGTATGTATGTTTGTCCTTCATGCATTACAACACCATTCATCCGCTCGGCATGAAACTTTGGGAAGCTGTTTAGTACACTCCCGCGAAGGTTTCTGGCAACAACAAAAAAAAGAAAAATTTGTTAAATATCGGCCTCAGGGCCCTCATAATCTTTCCAATACTGAACGTTTACAGTTTCCGGTGCGACTCGCTTTTGCAATGACCATCAACAAAGCACAAGGTCAATCGCTGCAAGTGTGTGGACTAGATTTGGATAATCCGTGCTTTTCACATGGACAATTGTATGTGGCCAGATCACGCGTTGGAAAACCTTCTGATTTATTCGTGTACGAACCAGACGGAAAAACAAAAAATACTGTGTATTCACAAGCACTCGAATAAATAAACAGAATTAAAACAACACTTGAAAATGTTTTCCATATTAAAATGAATAAGTTTCAATAAAAATGACACAATGTAAATTAAATGTTATCATAACAAGTTTCCTTAAATTTACTTTCTTCTGAGATCGCAGCTACGCGCGATGGGTAAGCTAGTATTAAATAACATACGTTTGTCAAACTTCTACTAACCTCACTCGATGGATAGTGGGTAAATAACCGGTTATACACAGAGAAGGATCTGGGATCTTGTGTAAGCATATTTGGCTCTTTTGCCTGGCTCTCCTGTGGCCCTTTTTTAAAAATTGAACTGCAGTTGTTTTCTTGGCCCTCCTTCTTTCTGTTTTAGCTTTAATCCTTTTTTTGTTGTCTATTATTGCCGTTGTGCTCCCCTCTCTCTTTTTAGACCAAGACCGTTGGCACATATTATGTGGACCAGGTGCCACATGTGGCTCAATAGATCATTTTTGTATCCTTAGTACAAAGGGCTCTCGTGTCGAGAAGAAACGGCATGATAATAAAACAGCAGTTTAGCTTTCCCAGAAGCTGCGCTTTTTAACATGGATGTATTTATGTGAACTGCCAGATGCAGCCAGTCCACCTAAGCCTTTGTTGTCTCTAAGGCGTGATAGGCTTTTGACGGGGCATATAACCATCAGAACTCAATAATATTTCATGTACCAGTGATGTTTACATGGTCAAAACTAGTGTTAACGTGAGAAATAATTTCAACTTAAGGTACCAACAAATGAGTAGATGGTCTCCCCAGGCTCCCACCAACCTACTAGCTCTGTCATCGAGTTATACATATTTACCAGAACACATTTGTCAGCGGTCAGACTACCAAACGCTGTTTTGTGTAATGAGAATTCTGGGAGCCTGTGCCAGCTTTTAGCTTATTAATTCGGAGATTCATCCTTTTGGTTTGCACGTCGCTCACAAAACCTATAAAGCGATACTCTCCGCTTAAACGTTTTCAATGATTGCACCACAGAAGTTCAGTGCAGTTCTGACATTGGGCATTCCTCCTAACGTGGTTGGAGCATGCCCTCTAGTAGCAAAACGGTGTACTACACATTATGTTCTTAGACAAAGAGTCCAGTTCAAGTCTCTCTGCATAGTGTTTAAAGCCCTGCATAGGGTGGGGCCTGTGTCTATGCAGAGAAAGTTTGAGTGGTATGCTCCTGCGAGATGCCTTCGTTCTTCTCTGGCAAGACTTGTGATAATTCCTAGATTTAGGAAAGTAAGGGCAGGTGGTCGAAACTTTGGGTACGCTGCTGCCAAACTTTGGAACCAACTCCCTTTGGAGCTATGACAAGTTAGTGATCTGTGTGTCTTCAGAAGGAGACTTAAACCCGGTTGTTTCCTAAAACTTAGTCGGATGTTGGCTCCGGTTCATCTTCTTGTCCTTTCTTATCTTGAGTCAACAGCGCCAGGATGCCTTTTTGGTGATAGTGCGCTTTATAAGTTAAATAAAAAAAAAAATAAATAATAAAATAACTGGACTGGACAATACTACTTTTCAAGGGCGTTCATAATAAATGTATGGATAGCTATAATGGCAAACTAAAAGATTGCAAATAATATCTTCCACGTCGGTTGTACATTGCACTTAAGTTAAAATTCTACACATAGCTTTTTGTAAGCATGCCTTTTGAACAACAGAACAATGTATTTAACCTTTTCCTCTATCCTTTGAGCAATATGTGGCCATAGACGGCTGGAATGCCTGAATACAAATGTGTAAATGATATATCCTTCACACATTGTATATACTTGCAAGATAGTCCATCAAATCCGTGTGACATCTGGTGTGATTCTCCTGTCACCCGTTTGACTTCTGGTAGGCCCAAATGAGTTTTTCAGTTTGATTATGAGTGCCAGTGAATTGAGTAATAGCATCGCTTATTAATGACCGCACTTGCAAATACCAAAACTTCAGTATGTAAATCTATATATTATTCCAAAGCTGCTTATTGTGCTTTATTTGAGTGATATGGTTGTAAGGCTTTCTACTCGACACAATATTGTATATTTGTAAAGATGCACACATTGTGTCCAGCCACATTTATGAGCGCATTGTTTAGTGCAACTTTTATTCTTTTCCGGGAAGAATGGTAATCAGTACCTAATTGACTCCAATACATATATTAAAACTTGTCAATTATTTTCGTTACCAGGTACAATACTTACTTAAGGTGCCAAAAGACAGCAACCAACCCGAAAAGTGGCTTTGTTGCTATGTATTGTTATGATTCCATACGCAAAATAAAAAATGTACTGGCCACTGAATTATTTTCTTTTGCTGCATTCCTGCTTACCACTGACTGGCATTATAACCCACCCTCTACATAGCCCTACCTGCACCACATTGCCTAGAGAGAGCTTTTATAGTAAGTAGGTTTGACCTCACAAAGGGGTGAGATAGTTATTTTCCTAAGAATTTGTTTATTAAAAAAAAAAAGAAATCTGAAAAAAATACAGGGCAAGGGGTGAAACACTGCGTGGCCAAAATTTTGTGGATCGCGGCAGATTTGGGAAGCTTATGTCAGAGAAAAGTATGGAAAATGTGTGAAGTTTAAAGAGTAGCTCTAGAGCTGGTCTTAAGTGTGGTCTTGTTGTCCCTTGTATACTGTTCTGCATGTAGATTGGCCTGCTCATCAATAACATCACCCATAAACACATCATCAATAAAGAGCTAGAAGAAATTGATAGGCAAAAAAATTCTCTGTATTAAATCTACACCCTTCAACACCAATAAAGGCAGGCAAAACAGGCGGCAATGTTAGTGGCAATCCAGGGTTTAGTACTTCCAATGGGAAGCCTTCCAAACCCTGGCTGCAATCCAGCTCTCTTATGCTGTCCTGCAGGCCTAATCAAAACCCTCCTCTAAATGAGGCACTTCATCAGCACTAGTAGTGGACTTATCTGAAGATTCCTCTTCAACAGAAAATTCACAGCCAGAATCATGCTCTTGGTCCTCTGCCTCTTATGCATAGACCGTCTCTGAACCATTTTAGGGGGCAGATTAAACAAGCATTTGCAATGCAATAGGTCTCGCATTAGGAAAGTTTGAGCTATTGGTATTGTCAATGACAAATATTTTATTTGTGTTGGTTTTGAAAATCGCGAAATGAATAGCTTTGTCATTTACAATGCCAATAGTTTTAACTTTCGCAAATGTGACACCTATAGCATTTGCAATGCAATATGTGTTGTATTTACGTGACTTGGATGTATTGATATTATAAATAACAATGGCTTTTATTTTTAAAAAATAATTAATACTAAAATAAAGTTATTGTAATGTATAATGGCAATAGCTTTGACTTTTGTAAATAACTTTTGTGAAGATTATGTTCAGTGTATTTTATTTTGACGAAAATCCAAGAACAGAAGTGAAATATTAACATCTTTTTGTGACATTTGTAATAAAGCCTAAAACGTTGAGAGAACATATTTGAACCAGTTGTTGTTGAATGGTTGCACAGATTGATGCTGTGGTGGCACTGAGTGATGTGGTGGCAAGTGATGCTGTGGCGTTCAGTGATGCTGTGGTAGCGCATAGTGATGTTGTGGTGCCCCTGAGTGATGTTGTGGTGCCCCTGGGTGATGTTGTGGTGCCCCTGGGTGATGTTGTGGTGCCCCTGGGTGATGTTGTGGTGCCCCTGGGTGATGTTGTGGTGCCCCTGAGTGATGTTGTGGTGCCCCTGAGTGATGTTGTGGTGCCCCTGAGTGATGTTGTGGTGCCCCTGAGTGATGTTGTGGTGCCCCTGAGTGATGTTGTGGTGCCCCTGAGTGATGTTGTGGTGCCCCTGAGTGATGTTGTGGTGCCCCTGAGTGATGTTGTGGTGCCCCTGAGTGATTCTGTGTTGGTACTGAGTGATTCTGTGTTGGTACTGAGTGATGCTGTGAGGATGCGAGAGCTAGATAGATAGAGGGAGGGCGATAGATGGATAGAGGGAGGGCGATAGATGGATAGAGGGAGGGCGATAGATAGAGGGATGGCGATAGATAGAGGGAGGGCGATAGATAGATAGAGGGAGGGCGATAGACAGATACTGAGGGCGATAGATAGATGGACATAGAGTGAGGGTGATAGAGTGCGATAGATAGATGGAGTGAGGGCGATGGAGTGAGGGCGATGGAGTGAGGGCGATGGAGTGAGGGCGCTGGAGTGAGGGCGACGGAGTGAGGGCGACGGAGTGAGGGCGACGGAGTGAGGGCGACGGAGTGAGGGCGACGGAGTGAGGGCGACGGAGTGAGGGCGACGGAGTGAGGGCGACGGAGTGAGGGCGATGGAGTGAGGGCGATAAGATAGATTGAGTGAGGGCGATAAGATAGATTGAGCCAGTCAGTGTGTGTGGGGGGGGGGGTTTGTGTGTGTCGGGGGGGGGGTTTGTGTGTGTCGGGGGGGGGGGGTTTGTGTGTGTCGGGGGGGGTTTGTGTGTGTCGGGGGGTTTGTGTGTGTCGGGGGGGTTTGTGTGTGTCGGGGGGGGGGTTTGTGTGTGTCGGAGGGGGGGGTTGTGTGTGTGGGGTGTTGTGTGTGTGGGGGGTTGCGTGTGTGGGGGGTTGCGTGTGTGGGGGGTTGCGTGTGTGTTTGGGGTTGCGTGTTTGTGTGGGGTTGCGTGTGTGTGGGGGGGTTGTGTGTGTGGGGGAGTTTGTGTGTGTGTGGGGGGGTTTGTGTGTGTGTGGGGGGGTTTGTGTGTGTGTGTGGGGGGGGTTTGTGTGTGTGTGTGGGGGGGTTTGTGTGTGTGTGGGGGGGGGTTGTGTGTGGGACATCACCTTTCCTAGATCGGGCTTGGATAGATGGGTAATAGACGGTAGACGGGTAATTAAATGTTTAGATATAAATCGGACATCACTTTAGCATGAAAGACTTTTACGCAGTCCCTAATTTGTGTCCGTGGTTTCAGGTGGAACTGGTGAGTTCAAAGTACGTGCACTTTAAGTTAATCAAATTCCGTAGCCGAGGCAGGAAACCATTAAAAGGGGCGCTGCGCTTAAAATATAAAGCGCAGTGTCTGTGCCATGGCTAGAACAACAAAGAAAAAAAAACACAACACGAGTCAGGAAACTATTAAAATAAATTTCAAAAGTGGGCACTGTGCTAAAATATAAATCGCGGTGCCTGTGCCACGGTGACCACTAAGAACAAGGAATGACGGAAACTGTGCCTGTGCGGCGCGCTTGGCTAAGTGGAGCACTGAAGAGCTTTGAAGCTGCGTCAGTTGGTATCCTGCATGGCAGGCAGGTTTGAGTGGAGGGCTGAAGCCTTTGAAGCTGCGGCGGTCGGTTTGGTGGCAGGCATGTTTGGGGGAGGTATCTTCCTCTGACCTGGCAGTGGTGGAGGGTAAGAGGGGGGCATTGGAAAACAAGCTCTTGGCATTGCGGGGGCGGGGGAGCGCATTCCTTTGTGTTCGAAGTACGTGCACTTTAAGTTAAGCTAATTCCGTAGCCGAGGCAGGAAACCATTAAAAGGGACGCTGTGCTTAAAATATAAAGTGCAGTGTCTGTGCCATGGCTAGAACAACAAATAAAACAAGCTGTGAAAAGACACAACCATCACCAAATTGGAACACAAGGCTTCCCGCTGCATTGAACGGGAACAGCAGCTTATGTTTTAACATGAATGAGCCTGGTAACTTGGTGCTGTTGACTTTGTGGGGCAGAGGTTACAGACAATGAGCTCGTCAGCTGCCTGTATGCCAGCCATTTGGAAAGCGTTCACACCTTATTGTAGTTTATGCAAGAAGGGTTGGAGGTGGATTTCGGTGTGAAAAGGGACTCAAGAACATCTACTTTTGTTGTAAATGGTGATGCATAGCACTAAAGATCACTATAGGGAGCCGCAAATACGTTCTGTCTCTCACCTTAAACATTCAGTGAATTGCCCTTAATTAAAGGCTGGGAAGACTACCACCAAGACGGCACCCAAACATATATCTATATCTATATCTATATCTATATCTATATCTATATATATATATATATATATATATTCCACTCTAGAAAATTGTGTGCCAGTGTAGTAATACATACAATATCATGATTCAGTTAAAGGTCACCTTACCCTGTGTGCTTATAAAATTGTGCAAACACATCATAGTATAGGTTGTAGTTGTGTAAATTGAAAGCTTACCAAAACATGGTATTACAAAAATAGATATTTAGAAAATCTAATCAGCATGATGCAATGAACATTAAATTGTGGGCTTTCGAAATATAAAGGAAAAATAGGGAAACATAATTAGCGTGACACGGTGGTGGAAACAAGTACATTGAAGTTGGTGGATAAAAAAAAAAAAGTTCTTGTAGGCGTGTGCATTATAAGTACAATTAAAGGTGATCTTACCTTTTTTGTGCTCCCCAAAAATATAGCCTAAAGATAACATCGTATGCATTATTCTTCAAAAGCAGAGTTAAACAATATTACCTATTGTGCCTCAAACACGAACTAAAAGGAGGAAGGGTTGCATAAAGCGGGCAGCGGTGGTGCCTGCTTCAATGGAGAGCACACAACTTTGTATGTGTTGTACTTCTTTAAATAACATAGAAGGTCACAAAAAGACTGTATAGAAACATCCAAATACGAAAACCTAAATTGCATGGCACACATTATAAGTCAGTTTAAAAAAGAAACATGAAAAAAGGAGTGATACTGATTTTCTCAACTTTATAGGGATGAAAGCCTAAATGGACCTGTCCGGATTTGAACCTGTGACCATGCAGTGGAACACAGGCCCCTACAGTGAATGCATCAGTTCAGTAAGCCATTAGACCCAGCTTATGCAGGCAGCAAACATAGTATAATTAAAGTGGTCAATAGTATTTAGTATTTTATACATGTGCAAAGCCCAAAATCCTGTGAGGTTGGGCAAAGAACTTAATTTACTCGTTTGTACTGGAATGCAATATGTTAGTAAGTGGAGCTTATAAAAAGCACTCCAATAACCGTAGGTACAATTTGCTGTAAAAGCACTGATGTTAATAATTAAAGACTGTGGTGAATTACGAGAGGCAGCGCCTCAAATTATGCACTTGCGGTTACAAAACAGCATATTAAACTTTGCGTACAACAACGGGTCAATAAATAAAAAGTCCTTCATACATGAGTTTAACTTGTACAAGTTACAAAAGCGAACACGCATGTAAAGGGAAAAGGAAGAGAATGGGAGAAGGAGAAAAAAAGGGGAGCGAGTGGTTAAGAGGCAGAAGAAATAGATAAAGGAAGTGAGGGAGAGAGTGGGGAGAAAGTAGTGAAGGGAAAGGTAAGGAGAACATGCTAAAAGAAACCAGCATTCATCTCTGCTCTGTCGGTGCAACCAATCTGAGCCGAGGCAGGAGATGGTGGTGGTGGAAGGGAGAGTACAACATGAGGAGATGCAGCGCGAAGCTGCAAATAACACGAGAATGGCATTGCTGGGGGGGGGGGGGGGGCAGGGCGGAAGCACATTGCTTTGAAGTCTGATAAGTCGGATGGCAGGGGCGGGGGAGCAGCTTGGGAGGCATTCCATTGAAGTCTGATTGATGGGTTTGACGTGGACGCGCGTCTCACACGACTGGATCACATGAACTGGACGTAATCTGCGCTTGGTCAAGAGTTTGTTTCGCCTACTATATACTCGCTATTAATAGCGAGACCTAAAAAGCACACCAGCAACCTGCTGGGTGGCCATTCTGCGAGCTGTCAAAATGCTTACTAATAAAATGTCACATTAAACGGGTAACTAAACACTGTGTCAAATTAGAATTCAACAAACTGGTTATATCAAACGGTAAATACAATTGAAATATAATATCTGGAAATAAATCATAACTACAAACCACATAATGAACTTTCGGTTACAAAAATATATTTAGATACCTCCTACTTGACACAGCAGCTACACTGAGGATTAACTGCACCTGCTCTGCACAGACCGCAAACACCAAAGATATCCAACTAGGAAGGGAAAAACTACACACAATACAACACATTGTGAACTTTAAAGACAATAAAATATAAGCCTAATATGCTAAAATTATTACAACAGTAAATAAAAACATTCAAGCAGGGCAGTGATACACATTTGAAGTAAATATTAAAAAAAAAAATTCTTTACCAAACACATGCAACTATACAAACTGCAGAGATGTCATTTCAAAACCACAAGGACACACCACAATGAAAATCAAAAGCTTTGCGCTACAATAAAATGGAAGAAATAAAGTAAAAAATGTACATCAGAAATAGAACACTTAACAATATAAAAGTCATAAAGTCTGCTCTGAGGGACAGATTTGAATCATACAAGGTTGATCTACCTTCGAGGGGGGCACAAAACGAAGAAAAAAAACTGTCACCCTAGATGAGAGCAACCCTTTCCCCAGATTTCTGGTTTGGCTGTGTTGTGTGTAGTGTATAGTTCTAGGGATTAACACCAGAGAGAGGAGTTTGTGTAATCCCTCGTTAAATGGGCACAGAGGCTTCAAAGAAGTCAATGGCCTTGTGATCAATGCAGCGAAAAACACCTAAAGGTTATTTAGAGCTTCAGTGGTCTGAAGCAAATTTCAGTATGACGTCATGGGAGGGTCGCAACCGATTTTTGTTTAATTTGCTTCTTTTTGATTTTTTTTGACAGTTCTTTTTAGTGATGATTCAGTAAAATATACATTTTGTTTAAACGATTGATAATGTTTTGTCTACTCTGTGCCTATTTTAATGCCTAATACCTTTAATTGTATGCTACATATTCAGTACAGTGTAAATGTATACATCTTTAGGAGATACTTATGAAGTGTTGATGAATTGTTGATAGATTTCACAGCTGGAGACTGCTGGGGGAGACCTTAAGGATGGCCAGCATCATTATGAGGGAGCGGTGGTGATTCTGGATGCTGGAGCGCAGTACGGAAAAGTCATAGACCGACGAATCCGAGAATTTTTTGTGCAATCTGAGCTCTACCCTTTGGAAACACCTGCATTTGCAATTAAAGAACAAGGATTCAGGTATTTTCAGTAAATGTATTAAATTGATATATACAATACCAGCCGTCATAGCTGGTCCGTCTTGCCAACATTGTATGTATTTGGGCACATTTCCTATGTACAGCTGTGATTATTCATTACCCTAGATTACGGATTTCCCCACTTCACGCACTATAAGGTGTGACTCAATCTAACCACGCAAATAAGTATATTTGGGTCCCATGGGTGGTGTTGACTTTTCTGATGAGGTCTTTTCAATGACTGTTTCGCCACTGGGGCGAGAATATGGGTGGGAGTAGATTCCTGTCTTTGAGTAAATACCTTATGATCGCACACCTTCATTAAATAATACCCCTTCCAACCACAGGTCCTCAACTGCGTCCTTGACACGTCTTCTCAACATTCACCTAGTATCAGAGGGATGATCATTCTACTCCTCACCTCTCTGTCAGGGTTTGGCGTGGGGGCAGGGGGAAGTTACCCAAATTCCACACAGAGATCAACTTGGATGAAATCAAAAGAGCATCCTACCTACAGGACTAAAATTCTTCAGTTCTGTTGACTCCACTTACGCACATTCTCCACATAGTTTCGCAACTCCATGTAAATCCTGAAGCGGAACCAACATGAACTAAAACGCACTGCCACCCGCTTAGAAACCAACATAGCAGCACGTGAGATGGTTTGGATGTGGTCTGTATTTACAGCCATGCATTTAAGATTCCTGCTGAGAGTTGCTGAAGTAGGGCGGGAATCTTTGACTCATTTAGCTGGACCCACGACAGCCTATCTGCTACCTACCACCGCAGAGTTCCCTAGTAGGAACCCTTACATTGCCACTATCGTTTTGAAGACTGATAAACATGCCCACAGACCTGCTTAACTAACACCCCGCAAAGAGACAATCTACCAGGCTGTGTGAGTGAGAGATGGGCAATGAAGCGTACCATGAAACTATTTGCTTCCATTAATTTACCAACATCAATTATTCTTTCAAAATAGTGTCAAATGTAAGCTGTTTCAATATTTTCCCAGCTAACAAAGCTCTTCATTTCAGCTTGTGGTTCCTTAAGCAAACGATAGTTGCACTCTCAGTGACTTGACATGGCAAATTGTATCATACATATTAAGGTAGAACAGTTGTAGTCACTTACAGGTTGCTTATTCGATACAGATAATATACTTTGCAACCTCTCACATGGGCTCACTTTAGTCAGTCAGTCACTTTACATTACTAACCTTTCCACATTTTAGTCTGTGTTTAGGTCTCGCCTGAACCTGCGCTTGCGCTGGTCTGGCGAGACTTTAAGTAAGGGCTTCAAAAAATGTTACCGCCAGCTACAGCCTGCAGTGCATGTGCGCGCGCCTCTGTCACTCTTCACTGCCCCTATCCTTTCCTGGCCTCTCGATCAGAGCTCTTCACAGGTCAGGGCTGCGTGCACATGCACTCCCCCCACCCCTTCCACTTGTTTACTTTACCCCGGGCTGGGTGTTTTTTTACTTAATGATGGCTGATTACAGTAATCTGCCTTTCCTTTGTTTTCCTGGATAATTAAGCGCCTCTCTCCAGGCACCCTTTCATGTCATCGTTCGTTACCTCTTCTGCCCTCCCCGCCCTTGACTGAGCTTCACTCTTTATATTTCTATCACTTCATGTAGCTCAGTCTTCGCCTATCTGTCCCTGCTCTACCAGCCCTTACTTTTCTCCCACCACCCGCTCAGTCTCTGTCTGAGCCTCTGTCTGTCTCTACTTTTCTCTAGGCTTGTTTGACTTTTCCACTTTCCTCTAGCCCAGCTACAGAAACTGAAAACTCTTGCTGCTAAATCCACCCAATTAGCCTCAGAGGTTCGGGGTCTCGCGTGGCATGGAGCATTAGTCCGCAGATTACTTTCACTTTCGCGCCATTGCTTGTCTTTCTTGAAAGCTCAAGAAATCACACCAATGCCCCTATGCTGTTGCAATATCCTCTAACAATCACCACATTTTTCAAAAAAATGGGATAATTGTCAGTTTTGTCCACGTATTTCTAAAATATAGATCCCCTTATGGTTTGAGTCCGGAAACTTCGCTCATTCTGACAGAGATATCTTGCTATGTGTTGCAGCACAGAAATACAGTTCAAAAAATCGTGTGAGCCTTTTTTGACTGTCCCACTTTCCTCCAGCCCAGCTACAGAAACCGAAAACTCTTGCTGCTAACCCCACCCAATTAGCCTCAGAGGTTTGGGGTCTCTGTGGCATGGAGCATTAGTCAGCAGTAGGGAGTTTTCTCTTTGTCCGGCGCGTTGTGCGTGTCAGGAAATCATGAGTTTCCTGCTGAATACCATATTAGGATCAGTGGGTGGACACATCAGGACGCGCTCAGAGAAAGGAGTTCTCTACCGTCCTGTTCACTCAAAAAGTGTGAACAAAACTGGGTCACCCAGCTGTCTAGTGAAAAAAATCAGCTGTAGTGCTTGGTGCACTACAGCAGCTTGTGCAACTATCTCTCTCTCTCACTCTCACTCTCACTCTCACTCTCACTCTCACTCTCTCTCTCCTCCCCCCCTCCCCCCTCAAAGATGGCTGCAGCGTCTACGTGGGATGCGGTGGACTAAGTGGCAGCCGGAGCATGATAGCACTGCTTGTCCTTAAATAAAAAAAACATGCATTGCATAGCCAATGGTCTCCCCTTTGGGACCTCAAAAGTGTTTAGTTATCCAGTACAATATCCTTGTTTTTTCTTTTTGCAGTTTTACATAGTACAAACTCTGCTCAAGGGCACTGGAGAGCTTCACATGAGCATAGATTCTGTTTTAGGCACAGGGGAGTAAGTGGTTTACAAAAATCACAGGATGTGGAGGCGACACCAGGACTCCAACTCTAGTTCCAAAGGCGGCAGTTCTGGCCAAAACAGCACACGCTCTAAAGTAACAAGCATTTGCAATGCTATAGGTCTCGCATTATTAAAGTTTGAGCTATTAGTGTTGCATTATTATTATTAGCAATGCCAATAGCTCAAACTTTATTAATGCGAGACCTATTGCATTGCAAATGTTTGTTCGTTTTCCCTGCTTATCTTACCCTTTCTGTTGATGGCCCCTGCTGGTGATATTGAAAAATTACTCTGGAAATATGTGTACACAGGCTAAGTTTGCTGTTCTCTTTAGCATGTGAGCTTCGGATGAGCAGGTGCCAGTTAAGGACATCAATGACAAAGCTAGACCGCAACACAGTGATCCTTCTACTTCCGAGCCTTTTTTAGAGGAAGGCCCCAGTGACCAAGGAGACCCCGGAGGAGTAAAAGAAAAAGAGAAAATTCCTCCAAATACAAGAAGTACGAAGAAAGACAACAAGAAAAAGAACACCTAGTGATTAATATCTCGGATACTATCCTGAAACCACATGAAATGAGATTACTCGAGAAAGGAACATCATTTTATTCCGACGACACAAACTAATTTACTAGAATTGGAAATCAGCACTTTTAAATTCACAAGGAAGCTGCGATTACGCCATTTTTTTAACAATGTTTTGCCACCAACAGTTAACAAAAAACCTGACCAATTAATGGGCTTACGCCCTCAAAGTACCTACCAAGCACCCTGCAGCCACAAAAGCATTGATATGTTTGAATCTTTAGTTAAACAAGATTTAACGAAAATCTATTTCAAAAGAAGAATCACCAAAAACATAACTCAAAAAGACAATGACACCTTAAAGAAAATAGCCAACAACAAAAGTATAAGGTGCATTAAAGCTGACTAATGCGGAGCGCTGGTGATTTTAAACACACAGATGTATGAAAGAAAGATAAAAGAGCACATTTCGGAAATTGAAACCTACATGAAACTAGATTCAAACCCGACTGTGCAGTTCAAAACCACATTAAGTGCACTTCTAGACAAATACTATGAAACAGGAACCATTGATGAGAGGACAAAAAAAATACTTACTGGTGGAACATCCCAGAAGCCCATCAATACAGGTCACACCTAAAATTCATAAAAGCATCGAAGACCCCCCATTCAGGCCAATTGTATCAACCAGGGGCTCCCTACATGATTCGGTGGGAAATTCCTCGACAGATACCTACAACCGCTGGTAAAACAAATGAAGAGCTATATAAAAGACACCTGAATTTCTCATTAAACTAGCTGAAATTGAAGTACAGGATGGCGAACTCCTCACCCTATGAACAGCTGACGTTAAATCCCTGTATACGTCCATCCCCCATGGAGGGGGGATTGAAGCGATTGAAAAAGCTATCCTTAACAGCGAAATTGACACACCAATGCAAAAATTCTTAATGGAGCTGATGCTGTTTACGTTATATCACAGCTATTTTGAACACGATAAGGTCTGCTACCAGCAGCTATCTGGAATGTCTATGGGCAATTGCGCCGCGCCTACATACGCGAACATCTATATGAAGGAATTTGAAGAAACCCACATCTATGGAAATCCAGATTGGGCCGATAATTTGAAATTATTCGTCAGATAGATTGATGATTTATTCTTCATCTGGAAGAATTCAAAGGAACATTTACAACAATCTTTATCCACGCTAAACACTAAAGATGATAGAATCGAACTTACGTGGCAAATGAGCGAGAAATCAATCACCTTTTTAGACGTATTGATCACAAGAACAGCCACAGGATTTGAAACTGACCTATTCCGAAAAAAGACGGATCGTAACAATACCCTACACTTCTCTAGTTTTCATCAGGGTTCATTAAAACGATACTTACCATACTCACAAATGTTACGTGCTAAAAGGATTACCTCCAACACTAACCAGTGCCAAATACGCATCAAAGAAATGGGTAACAGATTTCTTGAAAGAGGATACCCGGAAGGAATTGTCAAAGAAGCAGAAAATAGAGTAGCCGTAATCTCTCGAGAACAAGCACTGAAAAGAAGCAAACAACCTGAGGACCCCAGGATGGTACCGGTAGCAAAATGTTCAACTGTCAGCACCACATATAAAAAGGTTATTTTAAGACACTGGCCGATACTTCAATCTGAACCAGATTTTCAAAACTTGTTTTCATCTCCGCCAATCTTTGCGTATACACGCAACAACAACATTAAGGGAATACTATCTAAAGAATCACCAGAACGAAAAGAATCAAACGGCACCCGTCCTTGCATGAACTGTAATAGTTGTAACAATGTGATCAAAGGTAACACTATCGCCCACCCGATGAAAGGTAACAACATCAAACTCAATGTTAACGCCACTTGCGATTCATCCAATTTAATTTACCCATTAAAATGCCCATGTGGCAAAATATATATCGGAAAGACTGAAAGGAAAATCAAAATACGATTAAACGAACCTAAATCAAATATTCGAACAAAGAATGCAAAATCAAGCATCGCAGTACACTTCCTAGAGGAAAAACATAACATTGCCCAACTGAAATACATAGTACTTGAAATCATAGAAAAACGAGCGGGAAAGGACAACAACAAAGTACTGCTACAATATGAAATCACATGGATGTACCGCCTTCAATCGATGAAACCTTTTGGATTAAATGACAGGACTGAATTTAGTTGCTTTATTTAACCACTTTATTTGTGGATTTTTGATGCAAATTTGACGCTTTTGTATTGCCTATAGGTTTACATGTTACAGCTAGCTTTATGTTCATCTTGTTTTTTATTCACCGTTCAAGCTTTATTAGAACACCCACTACGAACACAGTTATACACTCCTAAGATGGCCGCCACTCATGAAATCAAGTCCGTCGTTGTTCTTTAGTTATCACGTGACCTTTATTGAACCTATCTCGTTCACTCACTTCTCACCGTGACATGTCACTTATACCCGCGAATACCCTGGGCACTTCTCTTCCTTTTTTAAAATCTCCTGAAACGATTGCCTTTCAGAGAAACGTCGGGAAACAAACAAGTAAGTCGGTCATGATACCGCTGTTAATACTTCTTTATCCCGCATCACCACGAGGAGCTTACTACCTTTGTTTTTATTTTTTTTGCCTACTCTGTCGTCAACCACAACACTTTGGTAAGCCAGCCTCCGTGATTCGTTCACATCGTAACTGCACCCATACCCGCTTTACACCTTCCTACCCACGTTTTGCACTTACGTACCGCACAACATGATATCACCCCTGTTTAAGAAGCATGCACTCACCGATAAAAAGGATGTATTATATTTTGTTGAAACGAAAATGTGATGCACTATATTTTTGCCTAGCGTTAAAGTGATGTGTTTGAATAGACACCATTTAGTGATTGGCTATATTGCGTTTGTTATTGCTTTTTAGAGCTCCTGGATAGAGGGCTGTCAAGCCCGAAATGCATCGGAGCATGATAAGGATGTTGATGAAATCCCACTATACATAAACTGTTTATATGATATGAGACAAATATCAGCATGAATTTATGAATAAACTACTACAACTTATACAAAATTACAAGGAGTCTTATATTAAGAACTAATGGTGTGCCCTACTCAGGGATGCACACACTATATCTAAGTGTGCACTTTCTTTAGAATCAAGCTACTTTCGGAGTGGACGGATCCGTTACCTGAAGGAGCACCCTACCCTTTTAAAAAAAATTCTTGGCGAACTATATAGAACAAACACTAAAGTACAAGTAAACCACAGCTGTGCCCTTCGCCCATCATTCACATATTCAGGTGCCAGTTAAAGCATCAGAAGCCACGCTGCAAAATGAAAGCACAATGTTGAAACAGGACGGGTATTTGTGATTGTGGGGACGCACATAAAACGTGTTGCCAATCACAATATGGTGCGTTGCACTGGTTGGCACGTCCTGTTGCCCTTCAAATTAACTTTCACTAGCTCATCTAAACACTGTTCTTCCTCCTGTGTGGGCATGCTCAGCAACTCGCCCACCACCACCCCTTGTGCTGGTGCAGTATTGTCTCTTAATTCTAAAAATTGGAGGCTGTTAACCGTAAAATGATACTCGATGGGCTGCAAATGTTAGTCAACGTGAGGTTCCTGTGAGCATAACGCCTGGCGATGCCTTTTTTAGGTCGAGGATCTTAAGGCTGCGCTTGCGCAGTCTTTGGTCGGAGATTTAATGTTTTTTAGACGGGGCTTGAACCCGCCTCTCTCCTCCATCTCTCCTTCATTGGCTGGCTTCCTAAACGGAGGCCAGCCATTGGATGAGAGGGGCGTCACTCCAATCAAGCCCCGTCTCTTTCGGATTCGGGGGCGTGTTTTTGGCGTTCTTTCCACCTGTGACGTCATCCGTCACTCAGAACGCCAAAAACACGCCCCCGAATCCGAAATTTTCGGATGTTTGCGGCCGCCGTTGTTGCCCGGCATCCGCTGAGTCTAGTGAGGTGCATACACCCTTCAAAGATGCTTTTCGGACTTGGCTCCCGAGTAGGCACTTCTGGTCTAAGAAGACAGTAAGTAGACTGGTCGAAGTAGACACTTCTGGTCTAAGCGGGGGGCTCATCAGCTGTCCTCGTGGAAAGCCCCCTGTATAAATGAAGCAAGCCGGGATGAGTGAGTGGTCCACTCTGGGGCAGGCAGTGAAGGCCTCTGCTGTAACTGATGCGGGCCAGGTGCAGTCCAAGCACTGGCTGGCACCAATGCCTCCTCCTTAACTGAAACTGTACGGAACGCACGATGTGGGAGCTACCCTCGCACGGTTAGTGCCGAAAGCTTCCAGCATAAATGACGCAGCAGTCCAGCCAGAATCTAGGTGTTGTCCTGGCACGGCATGCCACCGCAGTCCTCCCGTATGCAAGCTGGGAGCAGCCTTGGCACAGAGGGGCCCCTCTAGACTTCTTGCGTAGGAGCCGCATTGATTCCTTCGGTGCACGTGGCCTTCCAGATGTACAACACAGTGCAGCCAAGAGCGGCTGGCTCCAGGGCCCTGGGAGGGGTGCCAAGGGCCCCCGGGCAGCAAAGAAAACAAGCTTCTATTGCTGCTTGGGTAATAAAGTCCAGCAATCCTCAGGGTCCAGTGGGCCTCTCGGGGTTCCGGGCACTGGTGCGACTGCCACACTGCTCTCATGCATTGCCCACAAAAAATGCCCACTTCCATACACCGAGGTCTAAATGATATACCAGCTGTACTGAACTTTTTGCTGTGTGACACGGTCTGTTTCCCAACCTCCCCTCTTTTCCTTTTCTTTCAGTTGCCAACTCTTTTCACTTCTCGTTCTTTCCCATCGAATCACCTTCCTGACTCGTACTGAAGGTTTAGTGGGGATTAGGTTTCATCCAGTGCTGCCCCCGAAGTTTGATTTACAGTAAGAACTGCTTTGCTTGGCCCAGAGGCATCCTTCGTCACTGCGTAGGTGACGGTAAACTCCCCGGAAATCCGTGTTTCGAGTGAGGTGCGCAGAACATGGCCGGCCTGGCACGGCCCTTCCTCTGGTGCCCAGTGTGTCCAGTGGTGCCTCCAGGCCATTGCGTCCTCTACCTGGATGCTGGCGCCATACCCCGGCAGAGTCCGCTCTCTGCGGAGTGTTAAAGACGTGACTGAAACAAAAGCAGTGCCCCCTGGCCGGAAGTCCATCCGTGTCACGACTGTCATAGTCCTGAAATGGAACACTGGGCACAAATGTAATGACACCGCCCTCTGCCTAGACAGATAATCATTATGTTCGCATAAGAGGCAGTAAGTGCTACATAAATGCAAAACAGTAGTATAATATCCATAAACCGCAAGGTATGTATGATTAGGGCGCTATGGATTCGAGGCACTATAGATTTGTGGCGTTAATATTTTCTGGCCCGTTCGTTCTCCTTTGACTTGTGGCTCTACGTTTTGTGCAGTAGGAGCACAGAAACATTAACCCAATTATGCAGTGCCAGTGGAAATAATGGTGGGCCCTAAAACACAGAAGCCGAGTCCAGGTGAATGTACAAGTTCACCCACCCTCACATTACTACTTACAGTCGGATTCAGTGTCATTACAGTAGTATATATAGCATGAACATGAGAAAAGAGCTTTCTTTTGTCTGACTGCCTGTCACAATGACGTAAGAAAGGAGAATGCATGCTAGTAAACGGTGTATTACTCTATGCACATCTGCATATATTTTATATGTCCATTCTGGTTCTTTAAAAACTGCCATTTTGTTTAATGCGTGCGTATGTATATGTTGTAACTTGCAGGTTAATCAGATGAATGTTTTTTTCAAACCAGTCCAGCATGCTCCTAATCCTTCGTCATCGCGCACGTGCTGAAGAGCTCTTTAGAGGCTGGCCTTCGCTCTGCCCCCCCTTCTCAGACTTGCACAATTAACCACGCAAGGGAGCCCCGGCTTCCCCTCGCCCCTGTTGACACTACCTGCCTCCAACACCCGCCCCAAGGTGACGACACTCCCGGACGGCCCTGGGAGCGGCAGGTGGAGGAGAGGACCGGGAGGCCACCGGGTCCCAGAGTATGCTCCCTGGTGACCACGGTGGGGCGGCAGTGTGACTGACTGCTCCATTGCGACACTGACCTGTCAATCATTTTAACAGCAGGAGGTGAAGACCGGAACACTGGAATTATGATGCAAGGAGGAGCAAATTATGAAGCAGGGTTGACTAAATAATGTGGCAGGCAAAGGTAGATTATGCGGTGTGTAATGCGGTACTTGTGGCAGTATTACTTTATCCCATTAAACGCATGTTACCGCTATCTGGACAAAGGGGCTTCCCCTCAGCACCAGCACCCTTGACAGCGTTTTTAGTAACTTTTGATCCGTTAGAGCTCGAAAGAGTTTTTTTCTTAATTTGCAAATTCTGCAGCAGTAGATGGATTATGTGGCTAGTGCAGAAAGCGCTCCAGCTAGCAGTTGCATAGTTCCATTGATCCTGGCTGTAGACTGGATGGTGGAACAATGTGGCAATGGAGCACCAGGTTGTGTCCAGATTCACCCAAGTACGTAGCAAGGGCGAACACTGAGCGACATGGGGGCTTGTGCAACCTTCAATTCTTTAGAAGTTTTATGGGCCTGGGGAAATAGAGGATCCTCTGCGACCATGGCAGCCTCCCCCTGGAGTCCTTCTTTACAGTGAAGCCTCCCAGCCCAGGGATGTCTCAACCCAGTGACTTCATACTCCCAACACCACGTGCTAGCTGGTAGGTGCTCCATAATGCAAAGTGAAATTGCGGAGGAGGGCCTGATTGTGGCATGTCAGGGTGCAAACAATCTAGCATCGGTGTGCTTAGTTTGTGTAAGGGACTCCTATCCTGGCCGCAGCACTTTTGGAGATGTTCACATACTTTTTCCAGAGTTTGACTTCTCTGTTTGAGGCTTTTAAAATAACACCAGGTCTCCCACGGTAGCCAATCCCATACAACTTCCTGCTCATTCTAACAATAGGAAGCAGGTGGCGCTGCTCCTTCCAGCAGCAAACAAGTGATTGTGCCCTTCTGGCTGGAGGGCATAGTGCAAAGATCAGAGTCTTGGCAACAAAGGACTTGGCAGTTCCCAATTGAAATATTGACGCTGAAAAAGAGTGGGGGGCGGAATTTGGTCTGTTGTGGGGATGTTACTCCGGTTCCTGGCAGAAGAACATGATAAGTGACTGGTCATATTCCGAAGGGTTCTTGACGTATTTCAGTGTTGGAAAAACAAGCTGTTTCTGCCAAGAAGGTAGAGGATCAAGGGGAATTGATCGTTAAGGCGAGGATGGCTGAAGGAAAGAGCTGAGTGTTGGTATAGCCTATGCTGGAGGGGAGCACCTTGGCCTCCGATCATGGAAGCCGCGTTAGGGATGTTGAGGTAGCTATTGACCTCTGTGGTCTTGCTTTATGTCCACCTTTATGTCCACCTTTATTTTCCTTTACTCATTTTTAGGTTGAGGACCGAAGGCTGCGCTTGCGCAGTCTCTGGTGGGAGATTTAATGATTTGGAGTATGGGGCTTGAACCCGCCTCAGTCTTCCATTGGCTGGCTCCCTAAACGGAGGCCAGCCATTGGATGAGAGGGGCATCACTCAGTTCAAGCCCCGTCTCTTTCGGATTCGGGGGTGTGTTTTTTTGCGTTCTTTTCGACTGTGACGTCATCCGTCACTCAGAACGCCAAAAACACGCCCCCGAATCCGACATTTTCGGATGTTTGCGGCCGCCATTGTTGCCCGGCCGCCGCGAGTCTTCCAGTGAGTGCTTGTTTTTAAAAAAAATAAAAAACGGCTTTATTGAACTAGGTTTCGGACGGGAAAAAGCAAACTAGAACAAACATATTCAGGGCCAATAAGAGCATGCATTGCCGCTGATGGAACTTCACTGGCGGCAAAAAAATCTACCCTGTCTATGCTTGAACTTTACATGACCCGTGCGTGATCAACCATTGCTTGGATTTTGACCGTCTCGCAAGCCTCTTGACCAACCACTAGTCGTTCCCAAAGGTGAGGAGGAGGAAGCAGGAGGCATAGGAAATCAGGAGGAGGCCCGCTGCAGGCCTAGCTAGCACGCCGCCGCCGCTGGTAAAAGTTAAGCCATCTGCACCGGTCTATTGCCTCTTTGTTTGGAGAATAAGCACTGAAATTCTTAAAGTCAAAGCCTCTGGAACCTGGAGCGACCAGAGTTTCTGCTAAAGACGGCAGGGCACTGGGCCAATGCTGATGTTCGCAGGATGTGGTGTTTGTTGTGTACTCCAGGCTTTATGGGAAGCAGCATTCCCTTCCACCCTGTACAGTTGCGTAGTCAGTTATCCTGTTGAAGTTCTGGATATAAGTGACGTATTCTTCCGACGCAGAGACAGCGACCGCTACGGCATTTCCTGCCCATCTTGCAGGGGAGACCAAGCACCTGGCTCGCTGGATAATGGGTTTTCGTGTAATTCATACACGTCCTGTGTAAGATCGTTCTTGGCGCTTAGAAAAAGTGCATGTAGGGTGCCTCGTAAATTAAAATGTATGGCATAAACCGGGGCAATACTCTACCCTATCGGCATAACTGAGCTGTAATGGCCCCTTTAAATATACCGGGACCCCACCCCATGTTTCCATGTCCTAATCATTCAGGATTCAGCAGCACAGAACAGGGACCCAGGCTAGGGTTGTGAAACAACCAGTCGATTTCAATTGATGGGTATTTGGCACATAATGTTTGCAGAATTTATTTGGAAAACAAGCATCATGATGTGTAACTTTGTGCAATCCCATTGAAGGTCCACCTTGAAGGTCTATCTAGTCCACTGCATAGACGAGACCGAGCTGCACTGATGATTCTATGTGAAGTTGAAGCACTGAAATACAAGACAACACATGCAATAGGCAAGTAAGGGCAGCAATGGGTAGCCAGTCTGTGCATATATTTTAATCATGCCTGCAGGTGCATGTTTGTGTGTACACAAATGAGTCACTTCTGTTGTACAACTCTACAGTATAATGTTCCTGGTGGAGTAGTGGCATTTCCAACTTCCAAACGCATGTGCTTGTTAGCATCCTCAGACCATGCTCACCCATGGTACCAGGACGGGCGAGGCAATGTGCTCCGACAAACTCAATGTGTGCGTAACCGTTCTGAATCGGGAAGTTCAATGCTGTGTGCTAAATGTGGGAGCCGTTTGGTGTGCGACTTGACATTTGTGTCATGCACATTACACAAGGAACATTGATAGAGTTGGAACAGACTGTAAGCCCCAGTGCCATGGGATTTCACAGTACTTGCAGGGATGTGGCCATCTTTGGTTCTCGGTAATTAAGTTCCTCGTGTTTCTGAGTGTTTTTACTAGGAAATCAGATACTTATGGGAGCTGGATTTCTGTTGCCAATGTTGGAATACACACACTACACCTGGAGATTTCAAAGACTTTAGTATGCAGCGAAGTATTCTGGGATATCATTTATATATTATATATAGCGCTGGCTAGACCCTAAGGTATCAGAGCGCTTTACATGAGAATCAACAAGTAACAGAACAAATTCAACAAATTATACAACACATCAAAAAATAAGCAATACAATTAGGAGGGGAGAGAAAGGAGAGAGAGAAGTAGTGGAGGGGGCAGGGGAGGTGAGAAAGGGAGGATAAGGGAAGAGACAATAAGGAGAGACGAAAAGAAGTCTTTCTAAAGACAGACTGGGTAGGTGACAACCAAGGAGGGAATCCACGGCCCATCTCCTCTATAGCTAAACCAGGTAGCTCCATCAGGCGTCAGACAAAATAGTTCAGTCGTGTTCAATAATTTAAACTTAGGACTACGGATGACACTCTGGGTACAAAATTAACTGGAATAAATCTACACTGTACTGCCCGACCAACACACAATTAGATTGCTCTCTACCCGGAGAACTGCGAGTTGTATCGAGGGGCTTTAAATATCTGGGCATTTTCGTCACGCCCCACGCAGAAGTGTGTAGACAGGAGAATCTGGGCATCATCCTGGTCAACTTTTGTGCCGATGTAGAGTGATGGAAGGACCTTCCTCTCACCCGGACTGGTCGAGCGGCTCTCTTTAAAAAGATCACCCTGCCTCAACTCTTGTGTGCCCTCCAGAACACATACCAACCCCTGCCAAGGGTTATCTTCACCGAGATAGATATCAGAATTAGATCATTAATATGGCACGACGGGCACCAAAGAATTGCACTTCAGACATTGCAGCACAATCCTTACAACGGAGGGATCGCACTCCCATATATAGACTTATTATTGGGCGCCCCACCTGATCTCCATAAACGAATGGACACACAAACGTTAAGAGGGAGACCATGCAACTCCACATGCTCCTACACTACCTCTATGGGGGGAAGGGCAGCTCACGTCTACTTCCCGCTACTCAAGTGACCTGGTTGACATGGAAGAGGACTAGCAAGAGGACTAGCAAGACCTTGGGCTGGACGAAACGGATTATCTGAACCACACCGCTTTGGAAAGGGACTTGGCTTAGGGAAGTACACACATCTAAGGGTTCGAGACCTGGGACCTTCTGGGGATCTCCACGATAGGGGACATAGTTGAAAGAAGGGGAGCTTAAAACATGGGCCAAATTTAAGCAAGAATATAAAATGAATGGTTCCCAATTCCTTAAGTACGCACAATTGCGACACGCGTGGCGAGTGGAAAACATACCTTGTGAGCAACTCCCGGAATATGCTCCCCTGGAGGGCAGGCTCCTACAGGAGGAACTGATCGGTAAAGCGGTCCTCACATATAAAACCATCAATAACAATATTCCCGATTGGTTGCTAGGTCTCCAAGCAAGGTGGGGTCCATGGAAGATATCGATTTGGAGGCGGAATTAATGTACCCCAGGGAAGTGACCATAAAGGCGCGACTTCGACTCACTCCACTTAAAATACTGCACCGAACATACTAGGATAGAGATAGACTGCATAAGATGGGAAGGGCAGAGTCACCACTATGCCTGATGTGCACCGCCACCAAAAGCGATTTTTACCATACGATCTGGGCATGTCCTACACTCCTACCATACTGGACGCAGGTTATTGTAAATGTCCAGTATTTGTAAAGCGCAAACAATTACCCGAAGGTGTCAAGGCGCTGGGGGCCGTGGGGAAGTTTAAGCAAGCTATTGCCCAGAGTCACAGGGTGCTGGGCAGACCCCTGCCACTGGAGCCGGGGATCGAACCGTGATCTAGGAATGGACGAAAGGAATGGATATGTACATGACGGCCGAGCAGGTCACATATCATAGTAGAGGGTGACCCAATAAATTTCACAGGATCTGAGGCCCCTGGAGAAAACACTTTGGGTTCGATATGGGTGGTGACACACAACAGTCCACCAGACACACGACACAGGAGACTCAGACACAGAGACTTGACCCCACAACGCTTTAAAAGAGTTCTCCTTCAACTTACCAGAGACTGTTCCCTGGTTCAGGACGCAGCTACATAACCATGACGACAGTTACCACTGGCATACACTGTTTTTCAATTGACCAAGGGAAGGGGAGGCGGCTTTGATGTTAACGATCATATCTGTAACGGTTTGATCTCTAACTTTGTTAATGCACCATGTAAGAATTCATTTGGCTGATTGTTCAGTTGCGTAAAATAAAAAATCAACCCCCCGCCCCAAAAAAACTAACTATTTTTTAGCTTTGTTTTCGGGAGTTATCCTTTCCAAAGGATATGAACTCTATCATTCACTATTTTCTCAACAAGAGAAGGATTCTCAATTGTCCATGCCTGTTTGTGTTTTCTAGTCATGATGTGTAAATTAAGGTAGTACATATGATGGGGAGGTGATTACTTGTTGTCATAAGGGAAGGTTCAATACTCCTGTCTTCTCCTTGTGTTACAACTGATGAACTTGTTACATTAAGAATCATTCAGAGTTGTTTAATTTACAAATCATTGACGGTAGATATTAACGTAGAGATAAGTATTTAGTTCATGTTCTCGTATATAGTGGAGATTCCTTTTTGTCTACTTTAGGAAGTCCCAGCGTGTCTTCCTCTTACAGAGAGTTAGAAGTTTAGAGATTGCGACCAAGTATAGAGTATGTTATATGTCAAATTAGGGTCATTTTACTTGAATTTAAAAGATTAAGGGCTTGATTATAAGTTTGACGGTCCGTGGACTGCCAAACTCGCAGTGGCGGTGCCGTATTACAACTTTGGCGGTTCGACCCCATGGGACTACTGGGGACGCTGGGGATCCGCGATCCCACAGCGGTGGAGTGGTGGTCTGGGGGCAGTAATATGCTGGCCGTGCTGCTGCGGCACCGCCAAGCATATTACGACTTTCCAGTCCTCCATTCTTTTCATGAAAAGTGTGGCAGTCAGTAAAGTAATGGGTCCTACGTGGCCCACTGCGGCCCCTGTGCATGGAGATGCATGCAGGTGGGCACATGTGCCCCCCTGTGTGCATGCACCCCTGTTACTGCACGGCATGGACTGCACAGTCCATGCCTTGCAGGAACGGGCTTTGGCGTTCCCTCGGCACTGCAGTTCTAAGGCTCTCAAATGGACCTTAGAACTGCACCACCACAGAACACCAATGGACCGCCTGCCAGACGACGATGAAACTTGTAATCTGGCGGGTGGGCGACAGTTGACTTGGCAGCGTGGGAGCAGGACGGTGGCGTGGCGGCTCGCTTCAACACCGCTATAGTCTTAATTGGGCCCTAAGTATTATGAGTTATTTCTTATTTTAGGGATCTACGTCTCTGCCTGCTCTCACACTTGGATACAAAATGCTCAGCTGAGTGAAGATATCTAGTGTGTCTATTTCTCTCTTACACCACTCCCCTTTCCTTGGTTTATTGCTGATCACCATATTACTCCTTGCTTGGTCATCAGTTGGTTAAAGGAAGCAAGAAGATTGACATTGCTGCTGTTGGATCCAGATTGCCAGGCTTGTGCAAATATGACCGATACATTAGCCTGATTATATTGTCCAAAACCTCCAGATGTAATGGGCCAATTTAAAAAGAAGATAGTTTAATGAGATCAGAGGATAAGGCCTTACAATGTCAATTCATTCAGGTCCAGAAAACAAAAGGACTCTGATGTATCAGCTCATTTCTACCACAGACAAAAAATGGGTAAAAGCAGTTTGATACACCAGGCCCTAGATGCCTTGTTGAAAAAAGAAAGCAAAGCAAGCTAACCATTGGGCCACAGCGCTTCCAGTGGGAGACTTTGACTTAGAATCTGCTATGACGCACATAATGGACGATGCACTTCGAATCCTAGATCAAATCGACACCTGCCTCCTCATCCTTCTTGACCTCTCTTCAGCATTCGACACCGTTAAACATGAGAATTTACTCGAACTATTAAACACAAGAATGGGTATATCTGGAACTGTTCTCAAGTGGTTCACGTCCTTTCTACACAACAGATCGCAGAAATTCAAGAGCAACAACCTGATCTCGGCGCCAGTACCTGTATCGCTAGGCGTCCCCCAAGGTTCCTCCCTATCCTCAACTCTGTTCAACCTAGTTATGGAACCTCTCACCACTTTGCTACAAGCATCCAATGTTCACTTCCACATGTACGCCGATGACACCCAACTCTATCTCAAATTACAATCCCCCAAAGACATTGTGCTCTTGAACACAACGATCAGAAGCACTCAATCCTGGCTTGCCGATAATCACCTCAAACTCAATGCTCTGAAAACAGAGTTCCTTCTGATCTCACCTCGAGCGAAGATCGCTACCACGCAAAATTGGCTCAAACATCTAACCGCACTCAATGTCCAACCCACCATCGTGGACTCAGCAAAATCTTTAGGCATAAAACTTGACACTAATCTCAACATGCCGCAACATATCAGCAAGGCAACTAAGGGAGCGAACTTCCAAATCAATACCTTGAGGAAACCTAAACCCTTCCTTCCAGCCAAAGACTTCCAAACTGCAGTACAATCACTAGTCATCCCTCGAATAGAATATGGCAGCATCGCCCTCTGCGGACTCCCCCTAACTACTACTGCACCTCTAAGAGCTTCTCTAAACGCTGCGGCGAGACTCCTCACTGGGTCAAAAAAGAACTCACATATTACCCCTGACTTGAAATCCCTGAACTGGTTACCTCTGGAAGCCAGAATACACCTGAAAATCGCATGCATGACACACAAAGCGGTACACCTGAGCTCACCCGGTTACTTAACTCAGAAGTTGACAATTTCTGGCGGCACTAGAAACACCAGAAGCGCAAACAGTATTCTGCTGAAGCATCAAAGATTCCGGAAGGAAAAAAACCTACAAACGCTCATTCTCAGGAATGGCACCCAGGATCTGGAACTCACTCCCTCCCGAAATCAGGCTCATCACCTCCACTACACTTTTTAAGAAAGAAGTAAAAGCTATCCTCATTGCTAAACTCGCTTGAAATATTTTTTCGGACTCTTTAAGACTCTGCACCGAACTGTACTACCTGTTTCGATCTCTCTGCCTATTTGCATTACTTGTATTATCGATTTACATTATCATCTTTGCTTCCACCTATTAGTACTGTTAGCGTTATTGACTTACCTGTTTGACTATGCTCCCTCATGTACCTTCCCCAGTTATTACCTTCAATTGCTACGTCTAATTGTCTGTTACACGATGTTACGCGCTCTCCAGCTCTATGTAAAGCGCTCTGATATCTGCAAAGATCTTGTTCGCGCTATATAAAACTTTCAAAATAAATAAAATAAATAAATACCCACCTAGTACACCATTTAGTACTTTTAGAGAGATTGTCCGGTGATCTTAAGAAGCTTGCATTATTCTTTTATCTATGCCAGTTCCATTCCCTATGCAAACCTGCAAACCCACAACGTTCTTTGATGACCAAACCAAATGGCACTTTTTATTGTCTTCTTTGAGTGGGAATGTTGCCAATTGGAATATTACATTTGCCGAAATATAATTATGCATTGGTGTATTGCTTTGCAAGCAAATGCAAAAAATGTGTGGTAGCAAGTTGCATTCTATTTTCTTTGATCGTGTACGTCACCATCTTTGTTGTATACATGGGCAATGGTCTGGCTGGGGCCAGAAAGGGAGAGCTGCAGCTGTTTTTACCATGGGAGAGGAATAACAGATTCCAGCACTGCAAAAAGCCCTAAGGTATCCCAGTAGCGGTCGGTGGTGGGAGTAACTGCTGGGCGGTGACGTGGGGAGGGTGAGGGGCAGGGTGGGGGGTAGTAATCTATGGATTTAAAGAGGATTACAGGTAAGTAAACATAGATAAAACGAATTTTGTTGTGCGCACTGCATCCCCAAATGCGATGCAGTGCTCGCAACGAAATTCTTTTTTATTGATTTATATGTTTACTTGCCTGTAAACCCCCGTAATCCATAGTTTACTACCTCCCACTCTGCCCCTCCCCACGTCACCGCCCCGAAGCTACTCCCACCATTGACCGCTACTGAGGTATGCCCCAGTATCATCACTCCTGTGGCCTCAAAGTAGACCTGAGGCATGACAGCAGTCAAAATGGGGAGAGGAAGTGGCATTACGGCCGGCGCTACTGATTTTGAATCTCGAGTCCTGGCATCTGCTCAACATCCTGTGATTCTGTGCAAACAACAATCTTCCCATGCCTAAATAATGCCTAAAATGAATCTGACTTTATCTAATGCAACTAGTGCTGCAGTGTCAGAAATACATGATGCGGCTGCCACAGTGGCAGTCGCATCGTAATGTTGTGTGCGGGACTGCCGCAATCCAGGCAGATGGTCTCAAGCACCGGCACGATGGCAGACGGAAGTCCGTCCGCCATTGTATTGACCCCCTGTGTTCTTTCTTACTTTCTTTCAGTGCTTGATACCTTTCCGCAAAATTCAGCTTGACTTCTTATGCTGGCAGTTATGCATTGATTGAATGTCTAATTTTATTTTGTTTTTCAGATGCCAATGTTTGAAATATGTATCCACCATGCATTGGGGGAGGGTTGCTGCCTCCGACATGATCTATGATCCTGTCAGGTGGTGGTTGGAATTGTATCCCTTGAATAGCGGCGGAGGCAAACTTAAACACAAGATTTGATTGCTATTGAAATCTTGTCACTTGGTGTGGTGCTTAGGCAGGCGATGAACAGAATTTATTAACATCAAAAACAATGGCCATATTTGCTATTGAAAGGATTCCTATTATTAAGAAATATGTATATATATGTAATTGTACCCATGTTTTTAAATGTGGAAATGTGCTGTACTATGCTAAAACAATTACTGTTTAAATGTATTTTATGAAAGTATTTCAGCACACATAATTTCTTTACAGGGCAATTGTGATATCTGGAGGACCAAATTCAGTTTATGCAGAAGATGCTCCTTGGTTTGACCCAGCCATATTTACAATTGGCAAACCAGTCCTTGGAATTTGTTATGGGATGCAGGTACCAACCATTGTATAAATAAATAATTGTGTTGATAAGAATTTCTGTAGTCCTGTTGTCGCACTTTCGAAAATGTTGAGAGAAATGATGTCAAATTGATGGGTAGTTGTGGAAGGATACCCCTTCGTTTAAATTACATTTAATCTGTGACTTTGAAAGTTTACCATGCTAAACCAGTCTGATTGCACCTCACTGATCCCAGCGGGAGCTAGGATCAAGTTAATTTGTTATTCATAAAATCTATCGAAACAAAGACTTGACATATTTCCAAAACATAGCTTCGAACTACATAAGCCCTAGGTTTGTCTTGTCAGTCTCATTTTTCCTCGATATTACTCATTCCTATGTCCCTTACCTCACTTAATGATTGAGATATGTCCATCTGGTCATCTTGGTATGTCCATCTGGTCATCTTGGTATAGTTTTTGATAAAACTGCTCAAAAACTCCTATAATTTTATCCGTAGTCGTCTCAAGCTGACCCTCAGTATTCTGTATTTTTATTATATTGTTTCTAATCACTCTCTGCCTAGTACGGAGGGCCAGTAATTTTCCTGCCTTTCCCCCATATTCGTACAGTTCCTTCTGATGTGCCTGGTATGTCTGAGCAACCTGTACCTGAAATAGTTTATTTATTTCTGCTTTAGTAATTGCTATTTTAATCTGCAGTTCCCCTAGGGCCTCCTGTTCCGCTTGTGCAATCGGTTCAGTGTGCATTATCTCTAATTGGGCCAAGTTTTGTCATTAATACATTAACCATATTTCGTCGCTGTTTCCTCTGATATCCTACAAAATGTATTACTTCCCCACGTAATCCTGTTTTAAAAGCATCCCATACAATAATCCTTGGGGCGCTATATCTGTTCATAATAAAATATTCTTTAGCCCATCTTTTAATATGACACTTAAATACTTCATTTACTAATAATTTGCAATCAAATGACCATTGTCGCGTTTTTGGCCTTTTTTAAATCTTGCCATTCTATTTCCAATAGCAATGGATTGTTGTCTGAAAAAAAATTTGAGGCGGTTTACTTATTTCCATTCTTTACAACATCGAAGTGGAAACCATGAAGTAATCTAAGCGTACATATTTTTGGTGTGTATCTGGGATCATAGGTATTTTTGTGTACCCAGGCATCTGACAATCCAGGCGTTTCTTGACACTCTTTTAGCGCCCGGTGGACCTGTGGTTTCCTGCCTTTATACTGGGAGGAATCCTGTTGTAAAACCCCATGATGTATATTGAAATCTCCACATATTATTAATGGAGTTGACCAAGCTGCCAACTCAACCTCTAGGTCCCTCCAAATTTTAGGATCGTCTTGATTCGAGCCATTAACAGTAACTTTTGTGACCCTCTTTTTCTAATGTAGCAATGGCCCATCTGCCCCATTTATCCGCCAGTGTACGCTTAAATATTGCGGCGACTCTTATCTTTGTCGTTTGTGATTAACATATTATCGTTTTGTCGCCCCTTATCTGCAGATATTTTTTATTGGCCCATGAAATGCGAGTCTCCTGTAAACATATAATTTCTGGGTTCCAGAACCGTAGAATCTCATATACCCTATCTTTTTTTCCTATTGATCAGCCCTCCCAACATTTACCGAACAAAACCGTATTTTATCCATACCCATCTATTAGTCCACCATCTAAATTGACCATTAAAAAAATTATTTGCTCATCTTTCCCTCGTTTATTTTTATCTACCTTGCTTGTTCTCCCCCCTTTTATACCTTCCCAAGCCCAACCCTCTTTCCCACCCTCTCTGCCCCCAAGCACTCCCCCCCCCCCCCCCTTCCCCCTTAGAAGCTTCCAGACCTAGGTCTGGCATAAGATGAAAACAAGGCCTCATCCCCAATCCATTACCCCCTCTCTTATTTCCGTTACATCAGCAACAATAACATTTGTTATAATCATTATATCAATCCACAGTTAAACATAACGCACATCCTACACCCACCCTCTTTGCCCTCAGCTAACAAGTATTGAGCTTAGACAGTGTATTATTTGTCCATTCATAGAGTTTCCCTTATTACTTATTTAATTAGTCTAGGAATTCTTTAGCTTTAACTTCCGAAGTAAAAAAACGCGATTTATCTCCTACCACAACTTTCAATTTAGCTAGGTTCAAAAGATAAGACTGCATACCATTCTCTTGAAACTGATTTATCATCTGTCACAGGCACCAGCGCCGCTCTACAGTGACATGGCAAAAATCAGGGTGTGTAAAGAATTCCAGACCATCTATCTGACATTTCTTATCGGGTCTAGCTTTTTCAAATATAGCCTGCCTAAGAAGATAATTACCGAAGTATACTAGTACAGCTCTAGGTCTACCATCAGTTCTGCTATGTTGCTTGGCAATTAATGGAATTCGGTGGGCTCTCTGAATTTCTTGCACCCAGTTCCAGCCCGTAACCTTAGGGAAGGCCTTTGCCAATATATCAACCATAAAGAGGCGCAAATGTGTCTAACCCCCCCCCCCCCCTCACCTCCTCCTTGTCTTCTGGAATGCCCAAAAATCTTAAATTGTTCCTTCGCTGACGATTTTCTTGGTCTTCCATCTTCCACTGAACATCGGCTAATCTTGCCTCATGTGATTCGGATTGTCCTTGGACTGTCGCGACGTCCGTCTCCAGTTTTTCTGTTCTCGTCTCCAGCATCAAAAGCCCATCCGAGATCTCCCCACATACTTTAACAATTTTTCGGACTGACCCTTGAATCTCTCATATAGCTGTTGGTGTCCACCTAGTCCCTTGTTTACTATCCTCACAATGAGCTAACACTGATTGCAATATAGTGTCCATGGTTGAATTTAAGCTATTTTCCTGTCCAGGTAGCCGTTCTCCCATTTCTCAAATAACTTGATTAGTGGGCGTGTAGTCCCAATTTAATTCTTGTTTCATGTCCTCCTTCAAGATCAGAGAAAATAGTTGTCTGGCTACCCTTCCTTCTAATTGTGGCAGAGTACTGACCAGTAGTAACTGATTTACTCTCCTACTCGCTCTCTTCTCCACTTGAGCTCAGCATCATAGAGGAGTCTTCAACTGACGTTGTATCATCGGATAAAGAATAGAACGGTTCAGACACTTCCCTCTCTACATCAGTCACCAGTCGTTTATCAGCAACAAGACGTTGATTACTTACTTTAGTGGGATTATTATTCTTAGTCCCCGCTGCTTGATACTTTCTGGCGGTTGCTTATTTCAATTTTTAGGCTTGACCTTACCCTTAGATTTTTTCTTTTTTGTATCGGCCATGCTAATAATCGCCCCCTTTCTTTGTTCCTGCTTCCTTACAACATTCGCAGGACATACCACATGCGGCGATCTTGTTTCTTTAGTAGGCTGTAATTCCGGTCTCACCGCAGCATCAACAGCAATAGTGTTATCTTGAAGTCTCATGAGTATTCTTCAGCCGACCCAGTTCCTTGCCTTGTACAGCATTATCCACGATTTCAACAGCCTTTGTATGCTCTACAATTCCCAGGTTATTAGGCACTACAAGTACTGGGCTGTCATTCCCCATTATCTGCTCACTCCGGGTTGGGGGTACATCAGCTATCACATCTTGCTCTAACTGTCCCAAAGCTACCTGAGCCGGTTCATGTGAATTTACCTGTGGCGTTAACACTCGGGGGGTCGGGGTCGGAAAATGTCTCCAGTCAGCCCTTGATCCTTCCGTTTATCGCCTTGCGGACACTTGCCTGTCACATCGGGTTTCTTCACTCCCGAAAACAGTTCTGTGATCGTCGGGCCAGGTTTGTGCTGATAGTTCGTTTCGCATTTTTCTTTTTTCTCAGTGGGCTCTTTCCGGATTATAGTCTGCCTGCGGCGTCCCAGTTGCCGCGGAGTTCCTCCCGGCGTTCCGCAAACCTCCACCAATGTATCCGCAACTGGACTCTGCAAGCCAGCCGCCGCCTTACCACGGGTCAGAACCGCTGCCGCCGCTGGACCCTTCGGCTTCATACCAGCGAGTTTACCTCTGTATACCGCAGCGGTGGACCAGTAGCTCACGCAAAACTCAGGTTGCCGCGCCCCGTATATCCTCCGACAGTTACATCTCAGCTCCTGTTCCTGCTGCCTCAGTATCACGGAGCAAGGAGGAGTACAGTGGCAGGTATTTTCTTGTAGCAAGCCCCGTAAACTATCCAAAATCGCCTTTAGCATTCTGTTGGTGGTGGATGCATCTCAGCTTGCGGAGAGGGGATTTGCAATGGATCAGGGTGCTAGCATCGTTAGCAGTGCCTCAGTGTTGCCTCAGCCTGCCGCCGCCATCTTGCTTTCCCCAGAGTTCTCCAGTAAGATTGATGAAAACATTAAACTAGAGTTGGAAGAGGAATTTACACTGGAAGAAATAATAACTGCAATAGCGTCCCTATCTTCTGAAAAAAACATCGGGCCCTGATAAAATTCCAATTGAAATTTATACGATGTTGCAGCAAGAACTGGCTCCATTAATACACGATTTATTTCTGGATGTACAGTATCGGGGTATCCCACCTTTTTCCTGGCAGGAAACTGATATAATAATTTTCTCAAAAAAAGGGAAACCAGCAGAGCTACCTGGTTTGTATTCGTCCCATCGCATTAATACATTTGGATGCAAAGATTTATTCAAAATTTTAAACAGGCTGCAGAAAGTAATAGCCAACTTAGTATCGCCATGGCAACATGGCTTTAGTCCAGGCCGAGGAACTACGGATCACATTAGACGGGTGATATCGCTACTGGGTATTACAGTGGCCAAAGGGGGAAAAATGGCTGGTTTTTAGATGCCGAAAAGGCTTTTGACCGCGTGGCCTGGCAATTTCTTTGGGATGCGTTACTGGAATGAGGGTTTGGCCCGCAAATTATTACAGCCATTTGTGCGATGTACTATAGACCGATAGCCAAACTACAAATTCTGGCAAATGCATCAGGAGCCATAAAAGTAGCTAGGGGGACAAGGCAAGGTTGCCCATGTTCCCCAATTCTTTTTGCCATCTATTTAGACCTATTTAGATCTATTTTAAACAGCTACTCTTTAATCCCAAAATTAAACCAATAACAACTAGTTGCTATGAAACTAAAGTACTGGCCTGTGCGGACGACATTGCCATCACTACGTCCGAGCCAGAGGTAGCAATCAGAGAAATCTAAAGGATGGCTGGAGAATTTGGACATAGATCAGAATATCTACTAAATAAAGGCAAGACACAGATAATCTGCTCAAAGCAATGTAATATTCAAGACCAACGTCTAGTTGAATCAGCAGTATATCTGGGGGTTAAGATAGGAGAAGATTTGAATAAGACATGGTCAAATAATCATGAGCAAATGCTGGATGAAATAGGTATGGAATTAGACAGGTAGGTAAAATTCAGCTAACTATAGTCGGAAGGATTAATGTACTGAAAATGAACTTTTTGTCAAAAAATACTATACCTATTCCTTTCTATTCCCTTGGAACTCCCGGTTATAGCTAGTTGGAAAATCGAGGCAATGTTCTCAAATTTTGTATGGCAGTATCAAAAAATTAGACTATCCTTAAAGTTTCTGACACTTCCACAAGACAGAGGTGGATGTGCGGCTCAAATCTGCTATTTTATTACTGGGCAGCGATCTTGCAACGGATGGGACCTCTCCTAATGGATAGGCCTAGGAGACAAAATGGTTTACCTTCAATCTATCATCTAGCTATAGGCAATGAAGCCTCTGGTCTGTTTTTGAGGAAAAACCTAGCTATTATTATATAAAAAAACAGATTCAAATGCATAAAAGCTGCCTGGATGGTATGGATGAAAGTAATAAATGTACTGATATTCCCAAGGTATAATAGTTATACCCTATTATGCAGGTCCTCAATGTTTCCAGTAGGAATGGATGATGGTATGGCGATAGGATGGGAAATGGCAGGGGTTGATAAAATTGGTAATTTATATAATAGAAAATCGGAGAGTATATAATTTGTGGATTTGGTTAAACAAAGTGGGATAGATGAACAATCTCAATTCAAATATATTCAAATTTGGAGCTGTTTGAAGACACTGCCACAAGGGACTTTTTTTTATGAGGGACTTTTAATCATGATACTATACCAGTATTAAAAATGGCTTATCGGCGGAAGGCACAAATTGGAGACTATTATAATATTTTGTTTGGAAATCTTCTTGATGATCTAGAAAAAAACTGGGACTAAATGGGTAAAAAAACTTGGAGATGAAGAAATATTTCTTTGGAGATGTACATAGAAATCAGACATATACCAAGAGGATTAAGGAGATTTACAATGCCCAGGCACACTGAAACTAAGAAAGACCTAATTGATGAATGGGTGGAAAACAATGTGGAATGTTCGTTGAACATGATGCGCATATTAATAAAGCACGCAAATAAGGACATAGGAGGAATCGCCATTAAAATCAATTAAATAGAAGACATGAATAAACAACAAACAAATAAAGAGGAAATAGCCAAGCTTAGAAAGGAGATGGACGCAAGACAAGTATGAAACAGAGATTGAGGAACGCAAACAAAGAATATATATGAGATGAAAGGGACTATGCCTAAGGCAGAATCCTGATGTTTGCTAAACGCTTTGACAATCTGAAAAATAATTTTCCCTACCAACAACCAACAGGCACACCAGTGAATCAGAAGTTAGCGAAAATGAAATGACAGACCGAACAAGAGGAAATGCACCATGCACTTATTTTTTAAAATTTTTTTTTTTTTTAGAGGAAGTGCGACTCATGAATCTGGACAAAACAATGTCACGAGGAAGGGGTCGCACAATGAATTCAAATCAAAACCAAGGAAGAGGAAAACAAATAACTGCATAAAATCCAGAAAAACAAGAAGAGCAAAAAGAAAGAAGATACTACCCTCTAAGAAGCTGCAAATACAAAATCTCATACTGAATCTGTCCGGACACGTGGTAACAAAGGAGGAAACATCCCTTCTCAACTAAGGCCGGAAAAGCACTTTGATCAAACACAGGTCAAGACTGACTTATGAAAGCTAAAACTAGCAAAAATTCATGCTCGCCAAGTATCAAAAACACCAGAAATCACGAGCGATACCCAAATGAGCCACAATACCAACTAGACAATAGAGGAAATACCAGATCTTCAAAACATCTTTGGGCTTATGTATGATTCAAACACAGAGGACATAACGGAAATCCAACTGATAGAACAGTTAGATGTAAGAACTGACAAAAGAGTAGGAAGTGGCTTGAAACGGAAATCAAGATTTTGTTCAAGATTATCCCCAGGTAATAAATTTGACTTATTCTCTGAAGTAATCCTTGAAGATATTGGAAAAATCTCCAACATATGGAATGTATCCAGAAGAGAGAATCTGACAAATTAAACCTGCGGATAAGGGGGGGTGCAACATAGTCCTGCGGGACACCCAGGACTTTGTCAATGAAGCCATGCGCCAATTAAATGATTCAAAGAACTACTGCAAATTGGATAGCAATCCTATCAACAAAATGACATTACAACTAAATGGGTTCTTACAGGAATGGCGCAATAAAGGATTACTAAATGATGATGAACTCAAGTTTTTATCAAAAGATTTTCCAGTGATCCCTACGATTTATTTCCTACCCAAACTCCATAAAAAACACTGATTGATCCACCGGGTTGACCTATTGTTTCCTCATGTGACAGTCTCTACGAAAATGCCTCGCAATACGTTGATATCTAGCCCCAATTGCCAAAAATATGATCTTGTATATCAAAGTTACGGGGGTCTTTCCCAGAATTTTGAACGACATCACATGGAATGAAGAATTTTTGCTACTGGTGACAATTGATGTAGTGTCGTTGTACACATTGATCAGACACTAAATCGGACAGAATGCATGTAACTACTTTCTCAGAGAACGAAACATCCGTGAACTCCAACACACATGCATGCTTCTTGAGATGATCAAATTATGTTTTACTAATAATGTTTTTCTGTTTAACCACCAATTGTACAAACAAGAATGTGGTACTGCAACGGGCATCTCTTTTTCACCAAATTACGCGAATATAGCGATGGGCTGGTGGGAGAAGATAATCGCTTGGGATCCAGCCAATCAGACTGACCTAGACAAAATAATTCTATGGGTCCGGTACATAGATGATTTGTTTTTAATCTGGAATGGAACACTGCAGGATTTTATTTGCTACTACCTCAAACTCTGTCAGAATGAAGTGGGCTTGGATTTCACATATGCCCACAAGCAAGCAAGAAAAAAATAGATTTTTTAGGCTTAAGTCTATATTGAGAACAAAATAATTAATTCAAATCTATTTCGAAAGAAAACATCTACTAACCGTATACTGCACAGCTCCAGCTTCCATCCCCAACCACTGATTGCCAGCATACCTTACGGCGAATATTCGCATGAAGCGAAATTGCTCAAAGGAAAAAGATGCTGAAGAAAAAATAGAGGAAACCATGACCAGATTGAAGACAAGAGGCTATAATGAAAGAAGTCTAGAGAAAAGCAAAAGACGAGCCGCACAGAAATCGAGAACTGAACTATTAAATCCAAAGGTCAAAAAAACGAAAGAAGAACAAGACCCCCCACGGTTCATAACAACATACAGCAAAGAGAGTGGCATCATTGCAACGAAGATCAGAAAATATTAGCATCTCATATCTGGGGATCCAGACATTGGGAAAATGCTAGGAGATGGTCCAATGATCAGCTACAGAAAAACGGATTCGTTAAGAGATCATTTAATAAAAAGCCATTTCAAATGAAAGCACATAAAAAAAGAAGCAATTGGTTGATTGATCAACAAAAGGGTTTTAAAAAATGCGATATATGTAAGGCCTGTATGATCGGACAAAACAAAAACAGCATTAAAGAACCCAATGGCAAGACGATGACAATACAATAAAGAATAACATGCACGTCCACATATGTGGTGTACATTATTGAATGCGAATGTAAAATGCAGTACATCAGGAGCACCACATGCATGCTGAAAAAGAGAATATTAGAACACATAAGGGCAGTGAAAAATAAAGATATGTCATATGCCACAGCCAAACACATGGCATCTTGCCAAAACAGTAATTGGAAGGCTATGACATACTACGGAATCTTTATGGTAAAGCCGGATTAGACGAAAAAAAACTGAGACAAACAGAATTCTGTCTAATCATCAGACTCCAAACTAAAGCGCCAAAAGGGATGAACGACGAGGAGCTCTATGTGCATCTTGAGTGATGATCGAACAGCAACACTGGAAAGGACTTTAACTACAACATTATACAAACTTTCTTTAAGAAAATGCAACAATCCGAGCGACAGAGGCAAGATGGCGGACACAACTGTGTCAGAGTGAGGCAGGACATGAGTGCTCTCCGCCTTCCTCCCCCCTGCTTCCTTGGATGTTGCCGATGCGGGTAGTAAGCACCGATTAACTTTTCCGGGATGCTGAGGTTGCTGCAGTTCATATTGAAACGTCGATATTACCTGCATTCTGCCGGCAGCTGTTTCTATCACTTCGCTGGATCCGCGCTCAGCCTTCGGCGCTGGGAAGCGAGAGCTGCGGCAGCCGTTCAGCCAACACAAGGGTCGAACGAAATTCTGGACTGCAATAGTGCAGCCAGGATGGGTCCCAAGAACGCCAGCACCAACGCCTCCTCCAAGGGCCCGAAGACTCATGCAGCAGCGGCGGGGCCTACACCAGCAGTAGCATCCGCGGCCACTCAAGTCCCTCAAACCAGTCCCTCAAACCAGCGTTCACACGCCTACGAGGCTGGCGGATGGGGGTATTGACATGCCTGAAAAAACGCAGTAATATACGGCTTTGACATCGGTGGCCTTGCAGTCGGTGGAAGCGGCAGGTACAAATGTAACGATCCCCTTGATCTTTAAAAAAAAACAGTGGGCAAAACAAAGGCATCTGAAACAGCGCAAATGGCGGTAGCAGTCTTGCACAGCGGTAGCTCTTCTGGTTCATGAAGTGCAGCACCAATTATTTCGAAAACATCTGTGGCAAACCAGGGCGCATCCTCGGCGACAAACAGAATCCTGCCGGTAACGATCTGAATACGGTTTATCCTCAAATGGTAAATCAGGGTAGAGTGGATATCCAAATTGGTTTATCCCCAGTTCTTTCCAGCGAGACCCTAGCCGATACCCTGCATGCGAGTGTGACTGTCGGCGAAGTGACTGTTGAGATGGATTCAGGGGATTCAGGCAGAATTTTTTTTTCAATGTCTGATGTCTCCAATACTTCTGAGATTGAGAGTGTTGATGGTGACTGGGCCGATGATGGAAGTTTAACTAGCTCTGCTCCTCTTGATGAAGCGGAGAACAGTCCATCCCTCTCAGGAGACAGAAGTACTGTACGGAAAGTACAGGAGACAAAAAATTCGCCTGATGCATTGCCTAGGCGGATAATAAGTAATGATGGATCACCTATCTTGGCCTGCCCTACCTTACTACAGCTTGATGTGCAGAACGAAAGTAGAGGGGGCCCTGGTGTGAATTATGGAGAAACCGACAACGCTGTCACTCTAGACACTATATATCAGGCCATCATGTCACACCGTGACGAGACAAAGGCAGAAAGCTTGCGACTGCAGGGTGCAGTCCCCAAAGTACAGAACATGGTGCAGCGGGTTGCCAAGTCTTGTACGGACCTATCGGTGAGGGTTGGAGAAGCTGAGGGTCGAATCTCTTTAAGGGAGGATGAACTTGTTCAACAGAAAGCAGATGTTTCTTCCCTTCATTCCATTCGAGACAACATAAACTGGAAACTAACTGACTTAAAAAATAGATCAAGGCGGAACAATTTACGCACACTAGGTGTGCCAGAGGGATTAGAAGGGAAAGACATTCGTCAATTTGTAATTGATATGTGTGCAGAAGCTTTTCCTGAACTGACTGAGTGGAAATGGGAGCTTGAGCTCCTAAGGGCCCATAGATTTCCTTTTCAGCTACGGGGTGGTGCTAGGGGGCCTGAGGCTAAACCTAGGGCAATAATGATTTGCTTAAATCCTTTTTTTACTCTGTGAACGCTTATATCAGTTAGCACGACCGGACCGCAAGAGGTGAGCAAAGGGCTGCGACTTCTTCGTGCCCCCAGACTATTGTCAGGCTACCGTCCAGCAAAGATGGCATCTGCGCCAATTTATTCCGTCGTTTCAGGCGAAGGGGATACACACTTTTTTATTAAATCCCTCCAAGCTTAAGATTATCTACAAGGAAAAAAACACGATTTTTTAACTCCGATAAGGATTTTTGGGCACAATTGAGTGAGAAATAGGCCTTACATTGCTTCTATCCTTGTTTTCTTTTTCTTCTCTTCCGTTAACCAGGGAGAAGTGGGGGACCGATTGGGGGGGGGGCACTTTAACCTCTCTCTCAATCACCACTATGGACTATTCAGTCCCTTTGCCTCATATGGGTGGGTCAATGGGTGGGGGGGGGGGGGGGGCAGGGGGTGGAAGTGGGTGGGGGATGCTTGGGGGGGAGTGGGGGTGCTGGGCAAGGAACAGAATGGTGGGGTTTTTGCACTTGAATGCTACTAAGGTGGGGATGAGGAAACCTAGTATTGTAGCTTTTTTTTCATTTGAGCTTATAGTATCAAGCAGTGTGTCAGGATGGCAACGGTGGAGCTTTTCAGATATGATAAAACAATTTGTATTTAAAGATGGGTACATTTGCTGTCTGTTCTTGGAACGTATGTGGCTTAAATAACAGGAAAAAAAGAGGGATCATGGCTCAGATTTTGAAAACAATGAGGGTTGAATTGTTGTGTGTCCAGGAAACACATATCACATGGAATAATAGGGGGTGGTTAAGAGATCTGGGTCTGGAACTTGTGTTTTGTACACGGCAAGGATCGACTACAAGAGGACTTGCCATTTTGAAGAAATTTGGGTGGGGCGAATGCAAGCGCGTCAAAGCAGACTCTTATGGTCGGTAGGTGATTATTGAGTTGAGGATAGAGGGCCTTGTGAATATCTTCTCATCATACGGTCCCAATTCTGATGACCCTGACATTCTGAACGACCATAGTATAGAGCTTGCTACTTGGCCATCTCCTTTAATCCTATGTGGGGATTTCAACCTTCACGTAGGAGGAAATGCAGATATACTGGGTGATTACAGCTATAACGGGAAGAAAAATAAAGTTTTCAAAGCTCCTAGGGGACTACTCCAGGAGTTTGGATTAGTAGATGTCTGGTCGTTGAAAGGATTGGGTGCCCCAGGGCATACCTTTTATTCAGACCCTCACTAAAAGCATGTACGGCTAGATTATTTTTTTTATAACAGTAGAGTTACCAACCAATGCTAGGATGGATATCCAACCTAAAATAATTTCCAATCACAATCCGATCAAATGAGAACTAGAAACCTTGCATAGGTCCCCTGTAAAATCTTGGACATTTGAGCGACAACTATTAGTTGATCCTGGGTACTGTGAACAAATGTCCAAGTGGATAGTCGACTTTTTCGAAATTCATTCCGGGTCTGCTTCAGCATGCATGGTTTGGGATGCGTTCAAGTCTGGAGTGCGTGGAGAAACCCTAAGTTACTCCATTTAATAAACAACACAGACTAAGGGCAGAATTAGCTGACGAGACTAACAAGTTACGGTCCCTGGAAATCAATTTTATGCAGGTAGTTTGCAGCGGTCAAGATTGTGAACAAATTCTGAGCGATCTTGCTGTCCAAAAAATGAGGGTAAATCAAAACTTAGCTACTAAGCTTGCTGCTCAAATGACCGTACACAGGTCTGAGCTCTACGAGGTGGGGGAGAACTCTGGCCGGCTATTAGCTAAAAGATTACAACAGAAGGAGGTGACCAAGAGGATTGATTCTATCCAGGATGAGCTAGGGCAAATTTATGCAAGGCCCGCAGAAGTTTTAGAGGTCTTTGGCAGATACTATAGTCCATTATATACGAATGAGGATGTCTGGGATATAGAAGGGAAAGTTGCAGCGTTCTGCGCGGATAGTGCGATCTCTAAATTAACAGCTGATAAAAAGGAAGAGCTAGATGTTGAAATTACCTGGGAGGAAGTGGAGGCAGCAATAATATCTCTTGCTGTCGGTAATGCTGTGGGACCTGATGGGATTCCGCTGGAATTCTTTAGAACTTTTCGGTCAGTTTTGAAAGAACAAATATTAGTGACTTTTCTGTCATCACAAAAAGGAACTTTTCCCCCAACCCCACGAAACCCCCAGTCTTGGTGGAAATCTATCATCATGGTTTTAAAAAAAAAGATAAACCTCCTCTTTCACCATCATCCTACAGACCCGTCTCGTTAATTAACGTCAACAGTAAAAAAAAATGCTAAAATTTTAGCTGTGCGTTTATCGAGGATAATTTCCACTTTGGTCTCACAATTCCAGCATGGGTTTATCCCCGGCCGTGACACTACCGATCATATCTGGCGTGTGATAGCTCTGACGGATTGGGCAGAAACTACAAAGATTACCATCGGAATCACCCTGTTGGATGCCGAGAAGGCATTCAACAGGGTTAGGGTCTGCAATCCTATGATCACCCAGATTTTTTGCTTTTGTTTCACTGGTTTACGACTTTCTCTGGCTGTGGGCCTGCCAATCAGACCCACAGCCTGGCTGTTCTCTCTCTAAATTACGATATGTGCCCTAGGTGCATTTACCAATTGGTACTGGGCCACCTTATCAGACCCTGTAACCCAGGGCATAGGTGTACCCAGGGCCGCCAGGGGCTGCAGCATGTATTATGCCACCCCTGGCTGGCCTCCTAAATCTGACACAACTGGCTGCATGACAGCTGGGGCAAAGTCGTGTAATCACCCTTTGCTTTAGATATAGTAGCCCTATATCTAACCCTCCAATGGACACCCGAGTTCCTATCAGTCACTCCTATGGCAGGCCTTGACAATCCTGAAGGCAGAGTGCATGGGCTCGTGTGAACTAAGCTCTGGCCCGAGCCGAGCCCGGTTGCAGCTTGCGGAATCAAGACCCAATGGCTGTTCCATGATAACGCGTACCATATCGGTAACTTCGGTGTCGCGTTATCAAGACATGTCGAGTAAGGTGTCATACGAATCGGGATGCTGCCCTCTCACCAACTCTGGCGACGAGGTTAGCATTCCGCCCTTCTAGAGGGACACGACATGTACGTAACTGTGAACCCCGGTTAAAGTTAACGAAAGCCTCAGCTCCACAAAATGGATGCTGCCACCACAGACACGAGTCTGACCTCCTGCTGCTGGGAGTCCTTCCAGCGAGGAGCACTTGGACAAAGGGTTTCCTGTCAAGGGCGGTGTTCGCACCGTCCCAGACAGGGTTTGTGTATTCTGGGTAGGTAGGGCTTTTGCGAGAAGGTGACTGCGGAGTGGCACCCCGGTGCTCACTACGCATCTGCCGGTTAGAACCAGTTCCAGGGGCGACAGCCCTGGCCTGGGGAAAGTCCGGCAGGGGAGAGGGGTGTAACTACCCCCCTTCCTGGTCCCACCCTTAGGGCAGGACCTAGTCATGTACCCACCCCTTTCTTTAGGATAAAGGCCGGAGCGGGGACCCTTCCAAATTAGATCATCTTTGAATCAAGAACTACTTTCTACGAAAGGACCTTCAAGACTCTTCTCAAGATTTCTCCCTTGTGGCTAAGGAGTAGTCACCCTGCATCAGCGGGCACCATCTAAGAACTCTGCGGTTTGCTGTAAGTCCTTCCTCAAGGAATCCGACGGCCCAGCTCGACGAGAACCGGCTTCCCTGGCACCTCTGACCTCTACCCACGTCATCAGCTCAGCTGTGATCTGTGGGTGCGACGAGACCTCGAGGGACCGGCCATCATCAGAACCTGCACGCTCTTAAAAACCAGCACGACCATCGAGGTAACTCTCTGGTGAGTGCTCTGGGGTCCGAGAAACCCCGACCCTGAGTCGCTCCAGCACCGAAGTGCAGTCTCCCAGCATCTCCACGATCTGCGTGGGGCCCTTGTGCTCGCTGCTCAGCACGTTGTCTGGTCACTAGCCGCTGGCTCGTGTCCTTCTGTGACGACATCCGAGAATCAACACTGCCGGTCTGGTTGCTCCAGACTGGCCCTTGCTTCCATCTTTTCGAGAAGCACCCCGGACCCTCCTGGTCCACTCAAGACGCCGACAGCGACATCCGTCGTGGGACAGCTCGCACCTCCACCGTGGTCGCCGACAACGCCTCCTGGTCCGAGAGACTGCAGAGCCTAGCGTCGCCCACTCACCTGGTCGAGGTGACGGCCAACCGGTGCCTTCCTGGTACCCTCTGACTACTGGCTAGTAGTACGAACTTGGTCCCCTCTGCTTTCAGGTTTCATCAATCTCCGATCCAGGCTTGGATCTCTACGAACTATTCATCACTGGTCGCCGGCCAGCAACTCCTTTTCTTCCGGCTCCTGGCTCGTCAGCAAAGACCCCGACGCCTGTAAGACTTGCAGCCGCAGCCCTCGTGGCTAGGTAACTCGGCACTTCGGTGCCTGCATAGCCTCCTTACTCTAGGGTCCCGAGTCCCTCGCTTCCGACTTGCCTTAACCTTTCCGTGTCCCCGGACACTTGTTTTAAACTGTGCACTTGAAGTATTTACTAAAGAGATTTGGTTTGTGCTTAGTACCCTGTCCTCATAAAGAGTACAGGGCTGTTGTGATTCTTAATAAATATACTGTTTATTTTCATAACACTTGTGTGGTGTCCTTTCACTGGGTGTTCAAGGGGTACATGTGTGGTAAACAGCTGGCTTAACGCGCCCTCTCGAGTCTTTAGCCTTAGACTGCTCGTATCCACGCTACTAGGATAGCTGGTCTATAGGTTGACTTACAACCAAACACCATAAGGGTCGTTGGAACGATACATAGCGGTCGCTAGAATAGCGAACGTTGCATATCGGGCCAACTTCTCACAAGGGTGTCCTGGCCATATATGTGGGAGGTCTTACGGTTGAAGGGGTTTGGACCGGGGATACTTCAAGCTTTGAAATCTCTTAATCAGCTCCCCACTGCTTGCATACGCTTGGCAGGTATAGAATCGGGTTTATTCACAATCAGCCGAGGTACACAACAGGGGTGCCCCTGCTCCCCTTTATTATTCGCCCTATACATTGATTTTTTTTTTGTCCAAATTAAACCAATCTATCGACATCCAGCCAGTTAAACTCTGTGATACTGAGTAAAGAGCTTTGGCTTATGCAGATGATGTCATCACCAGCGACCTGGTCTCCGCTCTGCCAACAATTGATGATCTGGCAACAAAGTTTGGGCTTTTTTGGGGCTACAAGCTAAATCTATCCAAAACACAGACCTTATGTATCGGTGGTAACCCGCCTGATGGTTTAAATATTGTTTCGGAAGCCACTTACTTGGGAATTAAGATATCTTCACCAATTAATAAGATCCCAGAAATAAATATGAATCCTGTACTTCATAAAGTGAATGCAATGCTCGAGAGATTACACCACTTACTTATCTTTGCATGGAATGTTGAATGTTTCAAAGATGCTTGTGTTGCCAAAATTTCTTTATATTTTCAAAACTATTCCGCTCGAATTCCCAGTATCATGTTTTAAAAGATTGGAGAGAATTTCTTTGAGATTTGTGTGGGGTTATAAAAGGCAGAGAAGGGGGTATAAAAGATGGTCCTGCCTAGAACTCATGGCAGCTGGGGTATACCGTACTTCCTGTTTTTATTATTGGGCGGCAGTTTTACAATTTATTTGTCCTTTGGTTGCGGGGGATAGGGTCAGGTGCCGGCCCTGCCATAGCCCCTCGATTTTTTAGCTTGGGCTGGGAGAAGAGGCCAACGGTGGTTTTGTCAAAATATTGGAACCAAGTTACTTTAAAAAAAACGAAATTTAAAATTCTTAAATCTGCTTATTCAGTCTGGAGGTGGGTAAAACTGTATTTGGGCTTTCCGAATTTAAACGCCTATACTCCACTTGAAGCTGCCGGCTTACTCCCTCTGATCTTTCGGTATTGAGATGGCGTCAGAAGGGAATTAATCGCTTAGGAGATCTAAGTCCGGATGGACAATTGCCCCCCTTTACAGAGTTACAAACGCAATACGACTTGCCAAAGCATGAATTTTTGAAATATCTGCAAATTCGCAGCTTTTTGAATGCTCTAGGCTCGGGTCTAGAGTATCAGTTTAGTAAATATCCTTTAATTGAGAAGATGGGGGGAAAAAACGCCCATTGGTTTGTTCTATTCTGATTTGATAGGGGTGGTGCCCGATGATATAGAGCAATGCCAAGAGAAGTGGGCAAGGATGTTAAATGTAGAGGGAATCTATCTTAATACCTCTTTTTGTCTGGCAAATGAAGTCTTGCTGATGGGTATTTTATTTATTTATTTTATATTAGAGGTTTTATATAGCGCTGTCTGGACCCAGGTGTATCAGAGCGCTTAACATTTTTTATTTAGACAAGAAGGTCAATAAGACAGGGAACATACATAGCACCAGTGTGTATATATCATATAAGTCTCCGCATGACAGATTTGAAAGTGATAAATATGGGAAATAAGCACACCAAAATGAGAAAGAAGTGATAATCAAAAATATCATAAGGCACAAATTGAATAGAGAGCCGGAAAAATTGCAGATTCAGGATTGGGAGGTTAGTGGACAGTTAGGATGGTAAGGCAGAGAGAGGGAGGGACAGAAGTGGGTGGGGTTGGAGGGGATGAGGGCTGAGGGTGGACAAGGGAAGGCGGGGTGCAAGGAAAAGTGAAGGTGGTAAACAGGGATGGGGAAGTGACGAGGAGGAAGGGCGAGTAAGGCTGATAAAGAGAGGGCGGATGCATCTAGGGTCGGACAGATGTGGCAGGTGGAGAAGAACAGATGGGGATTAGGGTCCTCAATATTTATTGAGGAGATGTAGTTTGAGTTCTTTTTTGAAGCTAGAGAAGGAAGGGTTGCAGCGAAGGTCAATTGCAACGGCATTCCAAATGCAAGGAGCGTTGCCGGAAAAGGATCGTGACTGAGTGGTTTCTTTTAAAAGGGGGGGATAAGAAGAGGGAAACATCCTTTACGACGCAACTTTTACCACGCAGTACCTTTTCAACGCAAGTCATTACAACGACTTGCGCTGGGGGGCGCTCTCGGATAGGTAATAGTTTAATTTACTATCCAACACCTTCCCTACTGTCCACGGGGACTAGAGTTGGAATAGTAAATTAAACTATTCACTATCCAGCACCCCCCAATGCAAGTCGTTGTAACGACTTGCGTTGAAAAACCTGCGTTTAAAGGCATGCGTGGTAAAAGCATGCGTTGTAACAACGTACATCCATAAGAAGGAGGGTGTTAGTACTTCTCAAGGAACGGGAGTAGCCGGCTTTAGTGAGTTTGTTAGCGAGGTAGATCGGAGTGTTCTGATGGATAATTTTGTGTGTAATGCAGGCTGTTTTGTAAGTGGACCTACCTTCAATGGGGAGCCATTTAAGGGTTTTAAGAGCAGGGGAGATGTGGTCGAATCGCTTGCAGTCTGTGGTAAGCCTAGCTGCAAGGTAAAGCAAAGATTTAAGAGGTGCTAGGTGGATCTTGGGAATTCCAGTGAGAATGGCATTGCCATAGTCGATGCAAGAAAGAACAAGGGATTGGACTGCTAGTTTGAAATCATCAATAGGGATGAAGGGCTTAATTTTCTTAAGGTGGTGGAGAGTGAAGAGGGCACCTTTGGCAGAATTGTTGATGTGTACCTTGAGGGTTAGGGGGTTGTTAAGGGAGATCCCTAGTGATTTGACTGAGGAGGACAAAGATAAAGAGCAGTTGAGGGCATTGAGGTCTGGGATCCAATTCTGGATGGGGAGCTGATAATTTTTAGGGGAAAAAATAATAATTTCAGTTTTTTTAGGGTAGAGTTTGAGGTGGTTAATGTGGAACCAGGCTTGAATCTTGATGAGAGTGTTGAGGTGAAGGATGTCAGCATGAGTTTTAATCTTATAATAGAGCTGGGTGTCATCGGCGTAAAGATGGTAGTTTATCCCGGCTTGTTTAAGAATGAGTGTGAGGGGTTCCATGAAAAGGTTAAAGGGAGAGGGAGAGAGGATGGATCCTTGTGGAACTCCTAAGGAGAAGGAGGTAGGGTTAGATAAGCAATTTTGACTTTGATTTGTTGAGAATGGTGTTGTAGGTATGAGACGAACCATTTGTGTGTCGTACCATTCAGGCCGAATCAATCTCTAAGAACATTGAGTAGAGCAGAGTGGTTAACAGTATTAAATGCCGCAGAGAGATCAGGTGAGTGGTGGATGTCGTCAACAATGTTTAGCATGGCGGTTTCAGTGCTGCATCCTTTCCTAAAGCCAGATTGGAAGGGGTCTAGTAAGTTAAAGTGTTCAATGTGTCTCTCTAGTTGGAGAAGTACACATTTTTCCAGGGCTTTAGAGAGCAGGGGAAGGTTGGAGATGGGACGAAGGGTATTGAGGTAGTTCGGGTCTGCCAAAGGATTTTTGATAATGGGGGTGATTTGGCCAAGTTGCAAAGAAGTGGGGACACAGCCGGTGGCAAGGGAGCTGTTGATAATAGAGGTCCAGGAAGGGGCGATAATGTGTTTAAGTTTTTGGACAAGTTTGGAGGGGAGAGGGTCTTTGGTGTGGGAGGAAGGCTTGAGTTTGGTAATGATGTTAAGGACGTCTCTTTCAGTGACTGGCTGGAAGTTATGCCATGCGGCATTGTTTTTAGGAAGGGGATTAGGATGGTTGGAGTCCAGGAGATTGGAGGGTAAGGGGGGTGAGGGAGATCAGAGTTGTGATAGGTAATGGTGAGTGTAGGGGGAGTTGTGATGGAGGGGGGGATATTAAGAGAGATGTTCGGAATGGCAGTAGGGATCACAGTAGAGAGGAAGGTTTGCTCAATTGGTTTAATTTTGTCTGAAAAAAATAGAGCTATTTCTTTACATCTAGTCGTCGAGGCCAGTGGGACAGGGGGAGCGGAAGCAGTTTGATTGCGCACAATGTTGAATAGTTCTCTTGGCCTATTCTGTGCTCGATCTAGTTGTGTTCTGAAGAAGGACGTTTTTTGACTAAAGATGCGTTTTTTGTAGGACGATCTAGCAAGTCTGAGGCGGGCCAGGTTAGGAGAGGGGTGCTGTCTCCATAATCTTTCCGTCATTCTGAGTCTGCGTCTTTCATTATTTAGCTCTGTGTTAAACCATGATTTGGAGGGGATATTTCTTTGTTTTTTGAGTTTAAGAGGGGCTAGAAGGTCGAGGGTATCAGTGACTGCTTTGTTATATTGTTCGGTTAGTTCATTAGTGTTAAGGGAGGGAGGGATAGCGAGAAGTTGGGAATGTAGTTTGGATTCAAGTAAGTCGGGAGGGATATGACTGAGATTTCTGATCAGTTTCATGGGTTTAATAGTTTTGGTAGGAGGGGGGAGGTAGAGGTAGTTATGGAGAACAGGATAAGGTGATTGTCGGACCAGTCAATGGGAATGATATTAGATAGGAGGGCTAAATCCTTGCAGGTAATGATAGCCTCAAGGGTGGCTCCTTTGGAATGGGTTGGTGACTGACAGATTTTTTTGAGGTCATTAATTTCGAGAAGGTCGGAGAGGAGGGAGATTGAGGGGTCTTTGGTATCATTCCAATGGAGGTTAAAGTCTCCCAGGAAGATGTTTTTAGATTTGGAAATTGAGGATTGGGTAAGGAGGTTAGATAGGTCATCAATGAATGGGTAGTGATTTCTTGGCGGATTATATATATTGTGAAGGCGGATGGAGTGGGAGCCCTGTATTTTGAGTTCGGTTACAAGGTATTCAAATGAGGCAAATTCGGCGTTATTGATAAGGGAGAGCTGTAGTTCGTCTTTGAAGATGATAGCTTCACCACCTCCTTTTCAAATGGGTCTATCTTTCCTATTGATGGAGTAGCCCGGGGGTGAGAGTAGGTCTAGAATGCTTGTAGAGTGGTCATTAAGCCAGGATTCTGTAAGCAACGCAATGTCGATGGATTCGCCAAGGATGGTTTCGGAGATTTCTAAGGCATGTCTGGCAGCTGAGCGGCAGTTAACAAGTATGCAGGAGAGGGGTTTGGGAGTCGGTTTGGGAGAAGGGAGGGCATGGATGGAGGTGAGATGAGGAGTGGGTCTAGGTGAGACAAGTGAGAGGGGAATACGACTAGTTCCCAAAATGACGGGGATGCTTGAGAAGGGGGGAGGCGTGTTCACGGTGGGTGAGTAGGGAGGGTAGGAATTTTGAAGGGCAGAAATCTCCCAGTGGGACAGGGTGCAAGATGAGCGGAGTGGTCTCGGAGCCCTGCAAAGCAAGGGAGTTGTTTTCCTCGGTTTGGAGGTGGTGGGGTTAATTTGACCAGAGCTAGCGGTGTTTCAACGGGGAGGGTGGTCGCTGGATTTTCCGTTGTAGAAATCGTTCCTAGACGAGAGAGATCTCTGGTAAGAGTGGAGAGGTTATGTTCGATGTTGCGAAGGGAGTTTGAGATGAGTGAAGGGGGAAATTGGGTGTGTGGGGGAGGAGGACAAGGCGGGTTCGGAGTTAGCTGCAGAGGATGATCTGTTCCGAGGAGGCAGTGAGCAGATGCAGGCAGGGGGCCTGTTCTGAGGAGGAGATGAGCCGATGCAGGCAGGAGAGCAGGGAGGGCTGTAGTTGAAGGGGAAAAGGAGTGGCATGGCGGGGTAGGGAGGAGATGAGACCACTGGGGATGAGGAGTTTGGAGATAGAAGGGAGGTACAGTTGCAAAGTAGTGTAGGAGTGAGGTGGGGGAAATGGGAAGAGTGTATTGGTGGGGGGTAGTGTGATTCAGAGGGTGTGAGGATGCGTTGGGAGAGGAGGAATGAGGGGGTGGGGGAGGAAAGGAAGGGGAATCTGGGTGAGGAGTATTGTGATATGGCGGGTGTGAGGATGAATTGGAAGAGGAGGAGTGAGGGGGGTTGGCGGAGTAAAGGAAGGGGAGACTGATAGAGGGCCGGGAGGGAGGAGTAGTAGGGAGGAGAATGGGTGGGCTGATTGGGTGCAAGGGGGATTGGGAGTGTGGGGGTGAGGAGAGCATCAAGGGGAGAGGGGGGTCATAGTGAGGAAAGAGGGGATGGGTGGCAACGTTTGCATAGTGAAATTGGATGTTGAAAGGTCAGGGGCGGGAGAGGAGGGCTGGTGGGGCGGGGTCTGTGGGGAGAGAGGAGGTGGAGAGTATGGGAGGTTATTGGAGGAATTGGAAAGTTGGATGGCCAAGGATCTGAAATGGAGTTCGAAGGTGTTAAGATGAGGTACGGCCGCTTGGATGAGGATGTTTCCAGTTTTGAAAATGGAGATGTTGATTTCCCCACAAAAGGTTGGAGAGGGAGTGGTGGAAAATTTGTGGCCATGGGGTATTATGGACGTTTTTGTGACTGGAAGATGTTGAGTGAAAATGCTTTTCTATTTAGAGGGGCTGGAATAGAAGATGTAGTTAGTTTTAATGGGGGTGGTAAAGCTGTAGTAATTGTCAACAATAAGTGTTTCAGGATTTCGAATGAGGAGGTTGTGTTTGAGTTTTTTTCTTGCATTTTTAGAAAGATTGGGGGGGGTACGGAATGGACCAGGAGTTGGGACCATGTTTAGATAGATAAAGGTCCTGGGTGGGGGAAGGGAAATTGAGAGGAGGCATATTGGGCAAAGAAAAAGAGGTAAATCAGAAAGTCATGTGAGAAGTCAAGGGAGGGCAGTGTGTTAAAGCTGTTGAGGGAGAGACGTGGAAAGGGAGGAGTAGAAGGACGCGGTGTTGGGAAAGGGTAATGGGAGGATTCAGCAGAGGAAAAGAACAAAGAGAGGGAATGTGGTCACAAGATGATATGAGAGAGAGGGGCCAGTGACAGGAGAATAGGAGTCCTGTAAATAGGTACGAAGGAAGCGGTAGTCAGACTGAGTTAGGAGGTAGAAGATGAGAGGTAGAAGGCAAAAGTAATCGGATGTGCGTTAGATTTGTCAAACAATTTTGTAGGGCCTGCCATAGACAATCAGAAATACTGCTTTACATAATTGCTTGTGAACAAAGTAAAAAACATAGACCTAAGCAAAAGAGAGAATAAAATTCCAAATCAATATATGAAGCATAGACCAGGGATCTCAAGGTGCAACAAACAGAGGTACTAGATGGTAAACAACAACCTAAATTGGCTGACTTATTCCTCTCTATCTAGCACTTCCTTGCTTTAATCATGGGGTCACCAGTTTCGATCAGTGGGGAACTGGTGATGACAGCTGTGAATTCAGACACTGATGTACAAATAAGATCTAAAGCAATGACTTCTTTTGCGTTTATCTGTATGGCGGTCGTTCGCGCTTGTATAACCAAGGACTAGATTACCCCTGACCCTCCGTCATTTACTAGCTGGCGGAATAGACTTCTGGCGATGTATAACCTTGAAGTAGCCATTTATAAGATCAAGGGTAGAAGGAAGACGGTAATGGGAGCCCTGACTTGTGCTCCCGTGACCGATTGGATTTAAGATATGAAGTACTGGTAGCTACTTTTCATTTCTTCCAGTCAAAGTTGATTTATGTCTTCTCCTCACCGTGTATTTTTGTTGCCATAAGTGATACTGTATTTATGCAGTTCTGTTTGCCTTATGGTCCCACTTATTTGACTATTCGCTTATGTTTGTACTGAAGAAATGTAAATTCCATGCATAAAATTGGGAAAAAAATCAATACAAAAAAAAAATGCAACAATCCAACCTGGTCTTATATCTCAGGGTACTAAATCCTCAAAAAACGAATTAATTTGGACTGGTGTACGAAGCATGAATCATTAAAATCAAAAGAGATACTATATCGGAACAATGCCATGATCCTACGCAACATGCCTCACAAACTGAGAATAATTCAGAAGTGAATATCACCAGAACTAGAAATAGAAACGACAAAATGCAAATGAAAAGTAGAGATAGGACATAAGAGAAGTACCAAACTTCTGCATGGGACACATCGCTGTAATGTAAGGAGACTTAACTGCACCAGGATTAGACCTATAATGACTGGCTTGATAATTGGTTGCAAAACGCTGCACTACACATACCAGCATGCAACACAAGGGCTAAAATAATTTGTTTTTCAATCGACACTGCCAAACATGTAAAAAAAAAAAGGGTACTATACCCCATAGTAGGCACGTAAAATTGCTGTTAAACCATCTCAATGTATATAAATTAAAAAGTGATTAACGTCTGATTAATTGTAAATATTTTGCATGAATATAAGAATACTACATGCCCCCTCATGGCAGAAATGAGATATAAAGTGAAAACAAATGATGGCTCACTTACCGTGAACAAAGCCAAGGTAGGCTGAAACGCGTTGGTTCGAGCTGAAGTGTAAATAAAACAAGCTTTAAACAGTCTGGAGTGCCGCGTCCTTGGATTAAAATTGTTGTTTGGGCCATGATCCGGCTCCTACGCAGAGCACCGGTAGCTGAGCGCATCGCGGTCCGAGGGTCACATTGTGAGATATATATATTTATATATATATATATATATATATATATATATATATATATATATATATATATATATATATATATATATATATATATATTCCTCCAGTGTACACTAAATTAAAAAACTATATATTAGACAATGGTTTCCATTTTTATAAATAATATGAAATAAATTAAAACTATATGAAAAATATTAAGTAAAGAAATATAGTAAAAACTGTTTCTCTACGCATAACATAAAACTTGCAAATAATAATGCAACCACTATAACAAATATTAAGACTCTATTTTAATCAAAAGTAGGGAAAGCGTTCACTGGGAGGAGGAACACCACCTCCCTTTAACTGACGAACAATGGACTTATTGCTGTCAACAGACGGGCAAAGTGTTGGCCAGCAGCAGACTGCGAATGATCCATTACAAGTATATGCACCGTCGATATTATACCCCTGCAAAACATATGTGCTTTCACTTAAGGGATGCTGACCGCTGTGACAGATGCGGTAGGGAGAGTGCTGGATTTTGCCATTTAGCCTGGGATTGCGACCCAATCCCACGGTAATGGAGATAGAGGTACTAGAGGTGCTCGATCAGATGAGTGGGATTCATATACCCGACACCCCACTCACTACACTGCTGGGTTACACTAGAGACCTTGATATCCGATTCAGAAGGTTCAGATCACTGGCGCTTTTACTGGCCGAGTGCAAAGTGGCTTGTAGATGGGGGAGAGGGAGAGCACCCAAATTTAAAGAATGGTTAAATGCCCTGATTTTTTTGTCAAGAACAACTACATACGTACGCCGAATTGTTACCACCATCGTCCCGCCCAAGAGTCATTTGGGATCCCTTAAAACTGAATTTATTTGCACAATCAAATGCCGATGATACTGGAAGGTTAGAGATGGGAAATGATTGATTACAAAATGTTAAGGGGAGTGCGTGGAGACCTGCTGAATCCTGGAGTTACTAGCAGCGCAACTTTGTAACAGCTCGCTGCAGCCGGGCACCACAGAATGTAAGCACAAATACCATGTCATTAACAAGGTAGTCATTTAAAAATGTGGTATTGGAACAATTTGAAATGTCGCGGGAATGGAGTTCACATGGTTTGTGTTTTTATTGTACAAGCAAAACCAATAAACAGATTTAAAAAAAAAGTAGGGAAAGCGTTGGATTTCCAAAAGATTATATTTACTATTTCCTGTTTGTGTAAAGATGTTGGATTTTGGTTGAATTATTTACTATTTCCACTCCAGTCTAAGCAACAATATGGAAGGTGTTCGAATTTGGAGGAGTTAGATTTAGTATTCCCACTCCAGTCTAAGCAACAGTAGGGAAAGGACTTTGAAAGAATTATACAGAACAATAAAAATTCAAAATATGTATTAAATACACAACAAATATAAACTGCTTACAAAATATTAGCAATATTTAAAGTAACCATCTAAGAAACATCTAAATAAAATGTAAAAAACACATTGAATTCATTGAAAAACAATATTTTTGTTTACAACTGTAGTAATGAACTATATTAAGAATATTATTTTTGAAAACCACATTTCTTTCCAAAACATGTATATTCTAAATGAAAATTTGTGTCAATATTACGGTAGCAACAATATTTTTTTGACGATGTTCCTGTAGCACAATATTTTTAACTCAATATTTTGTCCAAATTCCAACAAGAGTACAGAAGCAGGCCATGTCTCAAACTTTTGTCCCTCATTACCCCAATTATTTCTAACACCTTAACATCAAACTCTTCAAGTGCTATGAATGAAGAATGATGCATGGCATCCACATTCTCTTACTAAAATCGAGCTGCTACTTACCTTTGTTACTAATTGTCAATCTCTTTTGTCTTTATTACCGGAGGCTTTTAAATTACTACCAGCTGACAGCCAACACTTTACAGCCACTAAATTAATGAATCGCTATTTACCGTAAATGTGTATTGGGTAGGACCCAGATAGCTATATGTACATAATCTCCATTCTTTAGCATTCTAAAATTCCATTGTCTATTGTGGGGATTGTGACTGTTAAGGACAAATGTTGAAATTACGTTTCTCAACTTGCTTTTAATTTGGCTTGTCTGTTTTTCTTTTAGATGATGAATAAAGTATTTGGTGGTTCAGTGCACAAAAAAAATGTGAGAGAGGATGGTGTTTTCAATATAAACATAGATAATTCATGCTCACTTTTCAGGTAAAGTGTTGTTTCTTAATCGTACATTTTACCAAAAAAGTGCTTCGGACAAGACAGAATATGCAGTGCATTGGTTTATCATTACATTATCCACTGCAAAACATTATGAGGTTGTTAAATAAACTGTACTTATTACGGTATGTATGTATGAAAGAATGTTTGCTTTCCAGTATGAAATGATGGTCATTAACTAAAGAAAGAGTACTGGCTTGCCAATGCTCAATGCTGAATTTTTCAGAATTTCAAAGTGTATCAATCCATACTTTTACTGTATGTATGTATGATAGAATGTTTGCTTTCCAGTATGAAATGGTGGTCATTAACTAAAGAAAGAGTACTGGCTCGCCAATGCTCAATGCAGAATTTTTCAGAATTTCAAACTGTATCAATCCATACTTTAAAAAACATAAGTGTCTATTAGTGATTCTCACTGTCAAACCTAATTCAAATGACTAAACTTTAGAAACATCTGTTGTACTTGGCCTTCTATGCAGGGCCAGCCCCAAACATTTTGCCTTCACCCCTCCTATTTTTGTTGAATTCATTTTTGTTGGCCTTAGGACTCTTTGGACTTTACCATTGCTAAAGTGCTTGTGCTTTCTTCTTTAAACATGGCAACATTGTCTTACACCTCTTGGGCATATTTCATTTACTTATAACTCCCTTCTAGAGTGGTATACCTTATACCCAGGGCCTGTAAATGAATGCTACTAGTGGGCCTGCAGCACTTATTGTGCCTCCCACCTAATTATCTCCTTTAAACTGGTTCCAGGCCTGCCATTACAGCCTGAATGCAGTTTTATACTGCAAGTTTGACTTGGCAAAATAACCCCCTTGCCAAGCCTTAAAGTCTACTTTTATTGCATATGCGTCACCCCTAAGGTTGATCGAGGGAGCTTATAGGGCAGGGTACATTGTAATTAAAAGTTCTGGACATGTACTTGCATGTCCTGATAGTGAAACACTCCTAATTTCGTTTCTTACTACCTGTCCCATAGGGTAACATTGGGTTGCCTTATAACATTTATTAAGTGCTAACTTTTGATTGGGAACAAGTAAGCATTTCATATTTGGTTTCTGTGAAATTGTAATGAAACATTATATTCACTGGTAGTCTGCTATTAAATTAAAATTTTGAAAATGCCCATTTTAGAAAGTTGGCATTTTTCTGCCCTTGCTATTTGGTGCCTGCAGCCTGTCCTAGGTCACGTGACTTGGTGTCCTTGGCAGTTGGACTTTGTTTAGTCCTCCCAGACAGTTACAAAATAGAGGGATTAAATGTGCCTGAATGGGCCATCAACCTGCTGGAGGAAGATAGGGGGTAAACCGGCAGAGCTGTGCAAAGCGCAGCTTGAAACTGACTAAGCTGTGCTAACCCTTCACGCAAAGGACTTGTCACCACAGTCATGTTTACAATGCATTGCCATTACCAACCAGTCATTACCCACAATTCCTTTACCACGCATACCTTTACAACAAAAATGTACGTATATCGCAGGTAAGTGAAACCGCTTTCTTTTTAATATAGTTTTATAGCACCTAGTTTCCATAGGAAAAGCATTTTAGGTTTTGCTAATAACTTTGGCGCCGTTTGGCGAATCTTCACTTGAACTGCTGTCTTGAAATTTTCAGGGTTATCCGTCAAGCAGGGGCCGAGGAAAAAGGGGAGTTGCCAAAAGGTGCGTTCCCCATGCAATTTCCCATAGGGATTTTGAACATGACTACTGCTTGAAGCGCTGAACATGACGCACCACTATTTGTCTGTGCCTCGCATCAGACTTCAAAGACTGCCGCTCCCCCGCCCGCCGCATCAGACTTCAAAGGAATGCGTTCCCGCTATCTTTCTCTTCTTCCTCTCCCGTCTTTTCTATAATCTTGCCTCGCTTCTCTCCATATACAGCGTCTTGCCCTGCTCTCGCGTTGGTCTGGCCGTGTCTCCGGCCCCCTCCTCCCACACCGTGTCTAGGTCCTCCCCAGCCGCCCCTGTGCAGTAGCCACATACCTGGCCCGTGGAGGTCAATACACGGTGTAATTGCTGACTTCAAAGGAATGCGCTCCCCCGCCACAGCAATGACGAGAGCTTGTTATGTTATTTACCCATCCCCATGTTTTTCTTCCTTTCAATTACGTCATTTCCCGCTTCATTGCACGTAGCTTCCTCTTTTTTCAATAAGGACCTTACATTTTCTTCATTTCATGTACCTATTTCTTCTCCTGTTTCTAACATTCCTCATCCTCTCACCCTGCCTCTTCCTATCTCTCTTCCTCTTGATTCGCGCTGTCCTTTTATCTTCTTTCTTTCTCTCTCTCATAAGCTGCACTTTTCCTTTTCCAAAGCCCTGTTTTCGCCTCCCACTCGTATCTACCTCCACCGATCCATTCTTTCTTATAATTTGTATGCAAAACAAAAACACTTTCTCCACAAACAGCACTTTGATCCACTCTCGCCTCTGGCTGTCTTTACATGCTTACACCCCTCTCCAACAGACCACTCACTCTGCCTACCTTTCACACAGACCACACACACTGGCTCCCTCGCACACCGACCACACCACACATTGCTGCACGCCACACACTGCTGCACGCCACACACTGCTGCACGCCACACACTGCTGCACGCCACACACTGCTGCACACCACACACTGCTGCACACCACACACTGCTGCACGCCTCACACTGCTGCACTCCTCACACTGCTGCACGCCTCACACTGCTGCACGCCATGCTGCACGCCACACACTGCACACTGCTGCCCGCTACACATTGCTGCACGCCACACACTGCTGCACGCCTCACACTGCTGCACGCCTCACACTGCTGCACGCCTCACACTGCTGCACGCCTCACACTGCTGCACACCTCACACTGCTGCACGCCTCACACTGCTGCATTACTCACTCTGATGCATTACTCACTCTGCTGCATTACTCACACTGCTGCATGCTGCGCACTGCTGCACACGGCTGCACGCCTCACACTGCTGCACACTGCTGCACGCCTCACACTCCTGCGCACTGCTGCACGCCTCACACTGCTGCACGTCTCACACTGCTGCACACTGCCGCACGCCTCACACTGCAGCACGCCTCACTGCCGCAGGCCTCACACTGCCGCACGCCTCACACTGCCGCACGCCTCACACTGCCGCACGCCTCACACTGCCGCACGCCTCACACTGCCGCACGCCTCACACTGCCGCATGCCTCTCACTGCCGCACGCCTCTCACTGCCGCACGCCTCTCACTGCCGCACGCCTCTCACTGCCGCACGCCTCTCACTGCCGCACGCCTCTCACTGCCGCACGCCTCTCACTGCCGCACGCCGCACACTGCCGCACGCCGCACACTGCTGCATTACTCACACTGCTGCATTACTCACACTGCTGCATTACTCACCCTGCTGCATTACTCACACTGCTGCATTACTCACACTGCTGCATTCTGCACACTGAAGCACGCCGCACACTGCAGCACGCCTCACACTGCTGTGCACACTGCTGCACGCCTCACACTGCAGCACGCCTCACACTGCAGCACGCCGCACACTGCAGCACGCCGCACACTGCAGCACGCCGCACACTGCAGCACGCCGCACACTGCAGCACGCCGCACACTGCAGCACGCCTCACACTGCTGTGCACACTGCTGCACGCTTCACACTGCTGCACGCTTCACACTGCAGCACACCTCACACTGCTGCACGCCTCCCACTGCTGCACGCCTCCCACTGCTGCACGCCTCCCATTGCTGCACGCCTCCCATTGCTGCACGCCTCACACTGCTGCACGCCTCACACTGCTGCACGCCTCACACTGCTGCACGCCTCACACTGCTGCATTACTCACACCACCACATCACTCTGGGACACCACCACGTCACTCTGGAACACCACCACGTCACTCTGGGACACCACCACGTCACTCTGGGGCACCACCACGTCACTCTGGGGCACCACCACGTCACTCTGGGGCACCACCACGTCACTCTGGGGCACCACCACGTCACTCTGGGGCACCACCACGTCACGCTGGGGCACCACCACGTCACGCTGGGGCACCACCACGTCACGCTGGGGCACCACCACATCACGCTGGGGCACCACCACATCACTCACAGACACCACCACATCATAATTCTGCCCAACCACATCATCACTCAGCACCAGAACCGCATCACTCAGCACCAGAACCGCATCACTCAGCACCAGAACCGCATCACTCAGCACCACAACATCACTGTCCTTGCTTGCTACCAACAAGTATTGCCATAGCCAATGAGAATCCCATTAGGAAAGTGTAAGCTATTGGCTTTGTGAATAACAATGCTATTAATTTATATGTTTTCAAAGCCAACACATATTTTAGAAAAATGGCATTTACAATACCAATAGCTCACACTTTCCTAATGCGAGACCTATTGCATTGCAAATGCTTGTTGTAATTTGGTGTAAATCCATTCAGTAGTTATGGAGTTATTTAAGAAAAAAGACATTTGTATATGTTGTATACGCATACTTTCTTCAATATGGCTACTTGGTGTCTGTAGTCCTTTCTTAGTGTTTCTACCTTCCAACCTAAGAGTGTTCTATCTGGTATGTGAGGATTCCAGTCTTGGTCAGCTGTGAGGTTTTACTGCTCTGCTGTCTTATCTTGTACTATCTTAATAAATCCATTTTAATAACCTGAAGACGTGTCCTGCTGCCTACCTAAACTACTTACAACAGAATATCTAGGAACACATACCCTCCGCTGGATCGACAGATCTCATTCAAAGATCGGATTGGCTGACAACACTTCAACCAGAAAGTGTTGGCAGCCATCTTGGGACTCAGAATAGTCCGAGTACTAAGAAAAAAGGCAAAAAACAGAAAGGGCTGGGTAGGAATACCTAGAACCCCTAGGCCTGGTGGTAGGAGTGCCAAAATTTTTATTTTCTTCTCAGTTTGCCGCAATTCCAAAGAGGGTCCACAAATTCTCGGCAAGATTGAAAACAAAAAAAAGCACTGGCTCACCCGTGTGTTTATTTTTGTTGCTTTTTCTGGCCCGAGAACAGTACTTCCCCCGTTGCATCTTTATTCATCTGAAGGGGTGGTCCAGCTGCATGCTATAACAGAAATTAGGCAAACTCTGCCTGTTGAAGTACTATATTTTAACCAACCGGACCCTCTCTCCCCCAGGAGGGCCGTAATCCTCAGAGGGTGCAGAACTCTTTCCCTAACCCCTCTCATGCTGACACTCACTTGCAAACAAATTTAGAAAACTAGCAAGACTTAATATTGAGTGTATTTTTTTTTTGTCTCCATGGAAATAGATTAGTGGGACCTGTGCTGTGCCTCACTATGCTGCCCTCCTAAGTGAGTAGCTATTGAAACTGCCCGACAGTGCTACTGAATTATTAACCACATTTTCAGCATGATATCCCTTCCTGTACCCCTTGTGGATTAATTGCCAAACCTACATTTAGGGTCTGCCACAACTGGGAGGGTTGGAATGTAGAGTTAGACCACTTTTGGTGGCCTCTGACCTTATGCTTACATGTGGGAATGTGGTGGGTGTGTCCTAGCAGCAAGCTGAATTCGTGTAGTATTTAGCAAACTCTGTCTGGTATTCATAGAGACGTCTGATAAGCGTATGTTTTTATGAAGTGTCTGAGTTAGTTCTGAATATGCCTCGCTTTGATTCATTACCAAAATGGGGAATACTTAAGAACCCCAAGCTGATCGCGCTCCCTTTTTGTGAGTTACTAAAATGCTAAGAGATGATTTTCTTCAAAGGCATAACCTGGTCTTAAATGTGTGGTCCAATAGGAAAAGAATATAAAAACATATTACTATTCCTAAAACTTTGGAAGTGCAAGATCAAAACATGGAAAGGGAAGTGGGCTGGCCTTAACTTACGGTCAGGGCCACTGCAATTATGTGATTTTTGTGGCTGTGACATTTTTGGGTTAGTTTGCCACATGATCCATCATCAGCTGCATAATATGTCCCTTTTGCTGCATACTTTAGTCAATCCTGCCGCATAATTTGGCCCTCCCATGCTGCATAATTAGCCTCGCCTTGATTATGGTAGTGTGTTGTTTATGTCCATTTTTGCCAATTCTTGACGAAGTGAGAAGTCCTATTTTAGAGCCCTGACCAAGCAGCCTTGTTGAAAGTGGGTAACTATAAACATTAGCACTTAATGTTCACGTGGTTTTTCTTCCAGATTATCCGATGAACCATGCTCATGTGTTTCCATCTTCTTTATGTTTTGTTTTAACGGGATAGTGATTATCTATTTACTTGTTTTCCTCCATTATTGATAAAACTCCAGATTTCATTACGGACCTGGAGGCAGATATGCATTGCAATGTCTACTGTTACTCCTCAGCAACAGAATGACATCACAAACGCCACCGTGATGTTATGTTAATTAAGAATCTCTACCTAGTAACCATGGGAGACGCGCGTGCAGCTTCAAAGGGTGAACAAGATCAGCAGAGCATGCATGTCTCCAACGCGGCTCTGAACCAAAGTCTGTAACTAGTCAGAAAGCCCAGTTTGAGGTTCAAGCGGACGGCAAAGATGGGTAGGCGAGGGAGCCAATGAAAGGAAGTGAGAGCCCTACTCGGGGAGCTGATCCGAGTGGTGCCTCGCCTTTAGAAGAAGAATATGAGGGCCAGTGGACGGCCCAAAACCCTACTCTGGGAGCTGATCCGAGTGGTGCCTCGCCTTTAGAAGAAGAATATGAGGGCCAGTGGACGGCCCAAAACCCTACTCTGGGAGCTGATCAGAGTGGTGCCTCGCCTTTAGAAGAAGAACTTGAGGGCCAGTGGACGGCGCAAAACAAACCGTAAGCACATTTAAGGTCGTGCAAGTAAAATCTGCAAGCCACATTCGAATGAGTAGGAATACTACTCAAATACTACTCAAAAGGGCGTGTGGCAGGTATATCAAAATCTATTCGTCTTTAATCCAATTTAGATTTTTTTTCTTCTGTGCAGGCCATGCTGGGCAGTATTATCTAAGGGGAACGCCGTATGTCTGCTTGTCCTTTTCTTGCTAGTACTAGGTTTTGGTGTGTGTTTAAATGTTTCATTTGGCTGTCGCTCTAAAGTTATGTCCTTTATTTTCTGTCCGGCATATCTGATTTCAGTGTCCGGCAAAGTACTACTGTTTGAGGTTTCCACGTTTTGATTAAGTGGCTAAGACTGCACACATTTTTATTTAAAACCTTTTTTCAGCTTGCCTCAATTATTGTTTGTTATTTTATTATGGTATGTCATTGTCATTATTTGTTGGTTATTTATTTTGAACAAGAGGAGAAATGTAGGCGCACATTGACTCCCATTGCCTCATATTTGGTAATATAAGATTGGGAAGATTCCCCTTCTTGTAGAAAACCTCTCACGAAAAAAGCGGTTAGAGAGTTACTTCCGCCTGTGGCCACATCCCTAAATTGTTTTGTTTTTCGTCAATTTCAAATCGGATCGCTTCCCAGCTGTGGGCCTCGTCCACATGGCATGCCAGAAAAGGCATCCATCATATTTCACAAATGATCACACGTAAGATTGAAGTGTGGTTACCTAGTTTGTATGGTTTTTAATTGTGGACCTCCAACTTGAGAATAAACCCTCGATTGTGTATAGTTTTTGAAAGTGTATTTTATTGTGATTGCATTTATGTAGCGCTAACTACCCATGACGAGGCATCAAAGCCCTTCTTCGGCGAGTAGCAGACTACTCCGGAACCCATAGAGCATTCGTGGTGAATTAGTATAGTGAAATATGAAAGTAATTTGAGAGATGGGTATGTTAGTTATTTGGATTGAGAGGGGTAGAAGAGGTAAAAGGGTTGCATTGCTATATCGCTTGCTACCCCAGATGAGGTGTTGAAGCGCTTTTTCAGCGAGTAGTATGCTACTTTGGAACCTATAAAGGATTAGTGGTGAATTAGTATAGTGAAATATGAACGTAATGTGGTGGTTCTTTATACAGGCTATACCTTGATCATTAATGCCTAATTTATTGAACATCCCTTCCATTTATTTTTTGGGGGAAAATAGCAGTTCTTGTAAAGAGAATATAAACTTGTTGGTTAATAAAGGAGAACAAGCCAGCAGATGTGTTCAGTCGAACTTCAGAGCTCTACTGCGTACCCCGAGTAGGTAAATTCCCAAAGTCTGTCAGATTAAAAATACACCACCGAGATAAGAGCTGGTTAATGCCGGTTTCGGAAGTCATAGGGTAAGTGAAACCAAGTTTATATCCTACACACATTCTAAAAACTTGGCTTTAAAAGAGTCCCTTATTTTCCTTTTCCTAATGTATTGGAAAAAGCACTTCTAGATGTTTACGGAAAACACATTAAATTAAGCACCATTGTTGTTGACCAGATCCTAATAAAGAAGTGATTTTTTTCGTAATTGGAATATTTTTAAAACATCATGCCCCACAACCAACCTAATCACATTGAATAATCTAAAGCATTGGAACAGCATTGGATCACTTTGCAAAAGATATGGAAACAACGAAGTTGGGGCTTGTAGTCGTGGTAGTATTTTCTCCCTTGAGCTATTTAACTTGCCCTTTCAGAAATTGGGTTGCCAGGGCTCGCAGAAATGGAACACCAGTCACATGGGTAATTAGCAATGCAAAATGCCAATATGTAGCAAAACAATTTAAAACATGTGCAAGTTTACTACAATATCACCACAGAGAAGTCTTTAACAATGTTTTATGGAATGAGCCCTCCATTTGCCTTGGCGCCTTATAACCACTTAAGGAAACGGGTATGTTCTCCTTCTAAGACCACTGTAGACCCTGTTTCTTACCGATCCAGTGTTCCTCTACAATTTCCCTAAAGTCTTGTTCTTCTACCTTTAGGATTACATTGATCACCACAATCCCCTGCATGAATGCAAAGCAACAATCTGTTTTAGCATCAGTGCAGAAACAACAAGGTTCGAGTGACAATTTAAGATCATAGATTAGGGTAACTGCTCCTTCCTGTGTTATCTCCATCGGTCAGCTGCCTTTCTTGTTGTTGGCCGCCATGGTCTTCTTCAACCTTCCTCTTCAAATGAGCGTCTTTCAAACATTTTTCAACTTGTTCACTTCCTCAATAATGGACATCATTTTGTTAAATTGTACTCTACCTACTCCCTTAGGATTCCTTTAAAATTCCATTCTTACTCCAGTAGTGTTCAGTGTGTGATTTATATATAATATAAATCTCATACTACATACTGTGTGTGTGTATATGTATGTATATATATATATATATATATATATATATATATTACGCTCCCTGTCCCACTGGAAATCAAGGCACTCGTGGGCGGGTGCAGTTTGCGGTAATGGGTACCCGCAATAACACTCTTGCTCTGCTTCAGAATTTGTCTCTTCTAAAGAACTGCACTCGTGGGACCAAAGGTTTTGCGGTGCTCACACCAGAGGTTTATTCACAATTATTGACAAACGCGTTTCAGCCTACGCCTTCCTCAGTGTCAATTGCATTGTGGAAACTGACCCGGGATATAGCGGTAAACAATCATAGACATGGTTGACGGACTTCACTGTTTGTGGGTCGCGCCATCTTTGAACATGTAAATACACTTCACAGTAGGTGCATATTACCCCAGTTGGAAACAAAACAAATACAGCCGTGTATCGGCATGGTTCCCCGTATTTATACATCCGGGGAAGATGTCCATTTGATAATATAAAGAGGGCATAAGAAGGTATGATGAACTGGTTAACAAATGGTACAAGAAATCCATGCTGGGGAGTGAAGAGAACATGTATTTGAGAAGCAACAACCCCACCATTCCAACTTTCTACCACTTACCCAAACTCCACAAAGACGCAAGGGAGCCCCCAGGGAGGCCAATAGTGTCATCAATAAATGGACTAACAGAAAATATGTCTAAGTTCATAGACAGTTTCCTATTCCCCCTGGTGACGCAGCTTAAATCACATGTAAAAGATACCAAAGATTTTTTAACAAAAATATCTGATATAACATGGGACTCCACTTATCTGATGGTTGTGTTAGACATAACTAGTCTTTACACTAACATCAGACATGACTTAGGCGTGACAGCAGTGGAGCACTTCCTAAACAAAAGGCCTGCCAGATTCGCTCTTCACAATCGTATGCTGCTGGAATTTACAGAGTTCTGTCTCACAAGCAACATTTTTCTGTTTAATGACCAACTCTACACACAGGTCTCTGGGACCGCGATGGGCACCTGCTTTGCCCCCAGCTACGCGAACTTGTTCGTTGGCTGGTGGGAGGAGCGGGTGCCCATGGTCCTTCAGACTGAGGAACAGGGAACACAAAGAGTGATAAAATGGCTTAGGTACATTGATGACCTCTTCATCGTGTGGCAAGGGACGATGGAGGGGGCACAACAGTACATCAAAATGTTGAATGACAACAATTGTAACCTACACTTCTCAGGTACAATAAGTGCAACAACAACTGAGTACCTGGACCTGAGGGTAGAAGTAGACAACAACAGGTTACAAACATCACTGTACCGGAAGCCGACGGCAGGCAATTCCATTCTGCGAGCCGACAGCAACCACCCAAAAAGGCTGATACAAAGCATCCCGTATGGAGAACTGCTCAGGATGAAAAGAAACAGCAGCAGGGAGCAGGACTTTGAGACAGCCGCAGCTGGCTGCATAGAAAGGTTCAGCAGAAGAGGGTATGATCCAGTGTCTCTTGAAAAAACTTTGAAAAAAGTAAGAAAGATTAAAAGGGAAGAACTCCTAAAGCCTAATGTCCCCAAGAAACAATCCAAGAATGAAGGAAAATTTCGCCTAATTACACCATATACCAGCAACTCCGTGGGATTCAGAAAAATCCTGCAAAAAAACTGGCACATTCTGGGAACGGACCCCATACTGAAAGAGGACATTCCAACTAAGCCCTTGATCACGTATCGAAAAGCGAGGTCACTGAAAGACTCTCTGGTGAGAAGCCACTTCAAAAAGGCAACATCTAGAACTAGCAAAATTGCGGAGCTGGGTGGATTCTTCCCCTGCGGGAAATGCAAGGCCTGCACGGGATGTAAGAGGGTGCGCAAATATGACATCCCAGAGGCAGGAATCTCCAAATCCATCAAGAAATTCCTAACCTGCAGTACCAACTATGCAGTGTATTGCCTTATCTGCCCATGTGGGCTAAGATATATAGGAAGCACGATCCACCAACTCAAGATCAGGGTACTCGAACACCAAAGGGCAATAGAGAAAGCCGACCCAGCATACCCCGTTGCAAGACATTTTGATATGGTGCACCAGCGAGACAGAACTAAATTACAATACTTCGGCTTAGACTTTGTACCTGAAAACCCAAGAGGAGGCGACAGATTAAAAACATTGAGACGCCTGGAATCGAGGTACATAATTGACCTTATGACCAAGGCACCAAGGGGATTGAACCATGGGGAAGAACTGGCAGTACATCTGGGAAAATAAAATAAAAGAATGAAAGAGACAATATCAAACCCTGTAGATCCAAGAATGAGTTTGTATAAAGTTTAACTATATAGAAATGTTTGTAAGTATTGGGATCTTTGATCCTTAGAATGGTGATGGGAAGCTGGGACACTGTATATATCTTGCACTGAAGCTGGCCAAAAACGGGTCTTGCCAATACATGGCTTGATGGACTCTGGAAACTCAAATGGACATCTTCCCCGGATGTATAAATACGGGGAACCATGCCGATACACGGCTGTATTTGTTTTGTTTCCAACTGGGGTAATATGCACCTACTGTGAAGTGTATTTACATGTTCAAAGATGGCGCGACCCACAAACAGTGAAGTCCGTCAACCATGTCTATGATTGTTTACCGCTATATCCCGGGTCAGTTTCCATAATGCAATTGACACTGAGGAAGGCGTAGGCTGAAACGCGTTTGTCAATAATTGTGAATAAACCTCTGGTGTGAGCACCGCAAAACCTTTGGTCCCACGAGTGCAGTTCTTTAGAAGAGACAAATTCTGAAGCAGAGCAAGAGAGAATATATATATATATATATATATATATATATATATATATATATATATATAGATGTGTGTTGTTTGTTGTGTACACATCAGAGTGGTGTATGTGCTTCATTCTTCGGCTTTCAGTTTCTTAAGAGCACGAGGGAAGCAGTTGCTGTGTTCCTGTCCAAGGGTCTATGGAGCACCTAGCAGCTTAAGAGCAGTGCATGCCCCTAAAGCTAAGTAAAAAAATATACGCATCTCTCAATTCTTGTGTGGGTGAGAGTGCATATGTACGTGTATATATTTGTGGAAACCTGTCTTTGTATGTGTGAGGGTATGTCTGAGTGACCTTGGCAGTGAGTGAGAATAAGTGAAAGAATGCAAGTGAGTGTAACTGAGTGAGAATGAGCAGTTGAGAGGAAGTCTGTGAGAATGAGGGCACGTGCCTGACAGAGAGAATATGTTACCCTTGCAAATCGTGTAATTCTTGGCTACAAAGGGGACGCATGGCAACTTGCTGGCATAGTGGCAGGTAATTATTGGCATAAGGCACACCCATGCAACATGCCTGTGCTGGTACCCTAGATGAACTTGTAGGCATAAGGGGAACCCATGGCAGGCTAAATATTGGCATATTCGTTTTTCATTTTGACATATAAAGAACCTTGGTAAAATTCAGGTGCTGGCATATTGTGTAGAATTCTTATCAAGAGGGAGCACCCATTACAAAATGTTGGCCTTTGCACAGTGGTGGTAATTATAGACGTGTCGTCACCCCAGATTTTGAAAACAAATGTCAACTCCCGGGGCGCATCGGGCTTCATTGGCTTGGCACACCGCTAAAACATTTGGTTATGTAACGAAACCCTGTCAGGGCCTTTAGCTGTAGAGCGTATGTATTTGAAAATGTTGCTTTAAAAAAGCACCGTTTTTTTTTTTGCCAACAAGAATTGTCTTATTATACGTCCAGCACTTTATGGCAGCTCCTAGAAGAAGTCTCACTTGCTTGAATTTCGGGAAAGGATGAAGTATTCTGCCCCACGACTTTCAAGGATCATCTATTGCCCCCGTTTAAAAGTTTTGTTTCCCAGTGACATCCGTCATGATAGGCAGTGCCTGGATGACCTCCTAGCTGTCAAAGGTATATTTTAAACTCGACCTCGATGTGTACGTCTAAACTGACAAATTCCTGTGTTGAGGCCCACCTCGCAAAAAAGATGACTAGATGGCTTCTGTCCACCCTGTCCTTCAACAATGAGTCTATGGACTTCTACATTGATCCCTGCCTCTCATTCCAAAGGAATGAAAAAAAGAATTCAGAACTACTACAAGGGGAGGAAAGAGGAAGGCTATAGGGTACATGCCCTAATCTAATCCTAACAAAATGCAAGGAATACTGTGGATCAAAATTTGGTGAACCATTGGGTCAGTATTAATCTAATGCTTAATTGAAATATTAGTTTTAAAGTACTGTAGCACTCACCCACCAGTCTGGTGGCATACTTCATCTTAGGGCTCCTCTTCATGCCAGCTGGCATTGGCCACAACCCTGCTAAGGTAGGGGAACTCTTGGATGTTTTTCAGGCGATCTATGTTGAATACTTGCGAAGGAAAAAGTACATCAGAATGAAGTTTCCTTTGTGCTGTGCCTGCAGAGATATTAAGAAATGTTTAAAATACATACCTCATGGTGGACTACAACATCTTTATTTTAACTATGTCCACATGTGGACAGAAATGAAGGGGGATGATTCTACTCTTAGTATTGGTTGACTTGTTTCAGCCCTTAGTTAAGCCCCCTAAAGAGGTGCAAGCAGGCTCTTCATGACCATAAAGCGTTATTTTCTATTTAGGAATTGCCTCAATGGGTTTAATAGTTTGAAAATCTCGCCTAAAACTTGACCCAAAGATCATTTAGGCTTTACTGTCTCCAAATGTTATGATGATGGGTACTTGCAGATTCCAAGTTAGGCTTGTGGTCTAAGGATATGAACTATCGGAGTGCTAGTCACCACTGTCTTTGTAGTCCAGTCATGTCATGCCAGGTTGTAACTGGTAAACTTAACTATACTTAAACGGCAGTTAAATCCGTTGGGAGTATGAGGAAAACAGGTTATGTATAAATAAATAGGAAATCTTGACAGTAGTGTGTGGTCATTGGCACATAAAGGATGATTAGTGGCTGCTGAAAACCTGTATACTAAATGTAGATAAATATAAATACTTGTGGATTCATTTTACACAAGCTCTTTGTTCAGAAGGCTGTTAACAATCTGAAAGTAATAATTCAAATATTGTATATATCTGTTAGAGGACCTGAATCTTGATGTGGTACCCACTTCCTTGCCTGACCTCTTGGACAAGGTGCTTGAGACATCACTTGACCAAAACAGATTTTAAGGCACTTATTAGCAAAGCGCTTTTTCGTGGCAAATCGGGGACACTCCAAAGACACCTCGGCTCTTCTCTCATATAGCCCCGCTGGCTGGCTCTAGTTAGTTTTCTAAAATTGAAAAGAGGGATGTTGGATGATTCCTGAAGTGGGAATTTGTAGACTGAATCTCTACAAAAGCAATCCATGTAATCCTGGTATGACTTTGTCTCCAGATTATTGGGAGAGCTATTAGAGTGAGGCCCTAACATACCCGGTCTGCCCAAATATCCCCCCCCCCCCCCACCCCGACATTTGCCGCCACTGACAGAACCCACTTGGGAAAGCTAATGTTTGCATGATCTCCATGTTTCTGTTTTTGAAACCACTTTTTGACAGTGCTCATTTTGACAAGAACTTGCAAGGCCATCTCGCCTTGTTCAGTTAGCTTGTAAGGAAGCAAAATTGGTAGACCAATACCCTCCTTGCACTTCTTCCATGCAATAATTCAAGAGAACATTTTTTGTGTACAGTTAGTAACAAAGTTGTCCAGTACAAGTGGCCCTCCCCTCTTCATAGGAATTCAGCTGAAGCTGAGGTATGAAGAGAAACCAGAAAAGGGAGGGATAAGATGCATGGACCAGATTCCATGGGGGCATACTGTAAGATTGTATTCCAGCTGGAGGCCCAGCAGCAAAGTAAGGTATGCAGGAAAAACTAAATGATTTGGCATGCTGTAAAATAGTACAGTCAAGTAATTGTATGTCTGTTTGAGGGGAGAGCGAGAGAGATGGTGAACAAAATTATCCCTTTTGCCAGGTCTTCTTTTAAATACTTGTAACTCACCCCTAGGGTAGGCCCTACACAGCCCATTGGGCAGAGTACAGTCTTTATAATGTTGGACATGTACTTCTAAGTGTTACATTTGTTTTCACTGCTGCAAAGCCTACCTGTGCCATAGGGTTACCTTATTACATTTAATAAGTTCAATTCTTTGCTTTGGGAACAGGTAAAAATGTCATGTTTGTCTCTAAGGAAGTGTAAATCCGGTGTAAACTACTAGCTGCATACTCCTTACTTTACAAGTATCACCAGGGGTCAGACTGGCTCTTAACATTATCTATCAGTAACCCTGCGTGCTGGTAGGTGTGTCATTTGGCTCTGCGTCGAAAGTGACGACCCTGGCACTTCAATAGGTGTCACCTCAGCACGCTGATGTCAGTTATTTCCTTTCCGTCCCATATAGCTCAGATTTGTGAAGAGCTACCCCCTCAGCCAGTTCTTTACTCACTTTTTTCGAATACGTTTGAAGAAAAATCCATTCTCCTGGTGTGACAGGGATGTCCTCAAGAAACTGGCTGGTTTCAACCATGCAGACTCCCACTTGGTTTATCTATGGTGCCTCGAAAAAGGGCAGGACTGGAAGGCCTGCAAGGAATGCCACTCCATGCACCCTAAAGCTCCTCATCTCCCGAAGTTGGATGACTCTTTGACAATCAAGATTGTGGTTGCATGGAAGGTCCTAGGACCGCTCAAGGAGCCACATTTGCTGGTCGTCCTCCGGTCAAATTTGTCAGGGAAGTCGCAAGAAAAATAAGTCGGAGGAGTCGTAGACGTCCTCAACTTATCTGAATGTCCAAATCTTCAGATGAGATGAGGGCGCTTTGGCATGCCAACCCTCGGACTTCTGCGGAGCCTCAACCAGGGTTGGCTCTTCACTTCCACACCCCGATTTTCCCGGAGATACCCCTCCCCAACTACGTGAGGTTTTATGAGGCACACACCTTATTTTTGGGCGGCCCAACACCTCTGGAATGTCTTCAGGCCCCCTGGGTTCGGGAGGGACCCCTACTGGGTTTCCCACCGGCAGATGCAACCTCTGTTCCAGTTGGGCCCCAGGGATCCTGTGCAGGATCCATAGCGGCGCCGCCAGCAAGGCCTAAACATTCTCTGGTGCCTGCTCCCATGCCAACACCCCCCAGCGCTGTCCACGCCTATCGATGACGCCATCCCCATTGTCCTTAAGTAGGACTGCAGCCACCCGGAGCCTTGCTTTCCATGTTGGAGTAAGGGTCTTTGGTACATGGGATGAGTGGAGCGGCATGGCATGACAGCTGGGTATGATGCATCACAAACCAATGCCACAAATATACTTCTTTTCTTCGATATTTTATTTTCTTCGTCAATTTTTTTTACATTTTCTCTTTAACCAATGTTTATCCAGTTGTCACATGAGAGACTCTTATGCTTTTCGCTATATCCTTAATGCGACAAAAATGCCAATCCAGGCCTTATAATGGAGCGTACATAAATATTCCTCCACTGTTGATTCCAACAACCCAATGCATTTTGGGCCTTTGCTGGCCCTTCGGCAGGGGTGCTCTACAAATGAAAACATTAATTTTAGACTGTATTTCCACAATTTTAACATGATACCTATTGCACTTCATATTAAGAATCCATGCCTTGGATTCCAGCTCCCTCCTTAATCAACGTCCTCCCGCTAAATGTGTAGCTCCATCGCTACCGCTATTTCGATACCCAGACCTGCCCCTTCCCAACTACCTAAAACGCCCACATATTTCCAACTATCACCTTTGCAATCCTAACAGACCAGTACCCATTAACAATACAAAACAAGTGTCTGCAGCCACCTCACAATCTAGCTATTGCCCCACTTCATGAGATATTCTGTACTGACCCAAACCTTCAACAAGTGATCTGATGAATGTCCTTCCACCGTGTTCACAGCAATCCAAATCCTCCCTTCACACCTCTCTCTACTTATAGCACCTGTAACATTACCCCGCCCCTCCATCTTACCCAATTATCAGTTGGCTCCTTCCGTTCCCTCTCAGAGTGTAATAACGCAGTAATGCGGCGTCTATATAAGTCTCACTCTAATCTTGTGCAAACCATATTAATAACAGTTATTGATGAAGAAAATAAATTATCGGAGAAAAGAAGTATATTTGTGGCATTGTTTTGTGATGCAAAAATGATCAGGTCTGGCGAACCATTTCCCGATTAAAGTGCGCACTTTTTCAAATGAAACCGACAGTTCCTTATCCAGGTTAATCACACAAATAAAGCAATAGATGAGGCTGTAAATGAAGTTAATCTATTCTTTGACTTGTTATTTATTGTCAGGAAATATATTCTCTCTATCTTCAATCAGCAAAAATACATTAATCATTCATTTATGTTCACTTCATTAGTTTCACATCCCAATGCATTTTGGGACTCTACATGGACCCTTCTTCAGGGGCCTAAAAAGTAACGAAATAAAACAAGATTATAATCAGTCCATAATCCTAATCTAAAACATGTCATAAAAATGTACATTGAGATAAAAAATTTCTGACTAGATGACACATAGTGCTACAGTTTAGCATGTGGAAAACACTGCAGTTGAATCAACTTTCTGAAAAATTACATACGTCCTTAAAGTGAAATATAAACAATCAATAAATTCATCCTTCAATGTATCATAGTGATGTCAGGTGACTGACTCTCATGTCCTCGCCTTAATGGTTGATTATTCGACACAGTAATACATTAAATCTGCCATCCACTCTCTAAACGGAAACATTTCAGTGAAAATGCAACATTCTGTCTCTTATATACAAGCGTTCATGATTCTTAACTAGTCCCCCCGCATGGCGGTTACCAGCGTGAACTTACTCGCGCTTTAAAAACTAACAAACATTAGCGCGTCTCTTACTGCTTCAAGAACCTGGTCGGCAAACCACGGAGCGGCTCCAGCCAAAAACACTTAAGGAGCGCGTTATCACATAAATTTACTATGTGAAACAGGATGTCGTCTTCTCCATCACATTGAAAGTTTACAAGACGAGTGCCTTTACTGATGAGTTAATTTACATACGCACTACTTTGCGAGTATGATTATATTTTACAGGATACAACATGGAGTTGTAAACATGAACATTTGATCATGTTTAAAAGATATTTTGATGAGATCATCACCTGGAAAGGAGAGGAGAGGAGAACTTACTAATAGAAAACATTCAACGATTAAACAATTGTCATCAACACATCAAGTTTACCTACTCGATTTCAAAAGATATGATCACATTTTTAGATGTATTAGTCTTCTAGTGGCAATCACATTGCTAAGTAGAGTTAGTGAGCTTCAAGCACTAACTATTCAAGAGCCTTTCATGCAGGTTCATGCTAATAGGGTAGTGCTGCGTACCAACCCCACTTTCATGCCTAAGGTGGTGTCACAGTTCCACATTAACCAAACCATAGAGCTACTCGTTTTCTTCCAAAATCCTGATTCAGTGGCAGAACGAGCACTGCACACTTTAGATGTTAAAAGAGCTCTCCTGTATTACGTTGACAGGACAAAGGATTTCAGGAAACTAAGCAACTATTTGTTGCCTTCTCCCCACAACACCAAGGCAACCCCATTTCCAGAGCAGGTATAGCCTGATGGATTGTTAAGTGCATACAGATCTGTTATCAAAAAGCTAAACGCACATTAACAGTTCCCCCAAGAGCGCATTCCACACGCAAGTTAGGGGCATCCATGGCTTTCCTAGGTAACATTCCCCTAGAGGATATATGTAGAGCAGCCACATGGTCCACCATACATACATTTACCAAACACTACTGCGTAGATGTACACTCCAAACAGCAAGCTGCTGTAGGACAGGCTGCTCTCAAAACTCTTTTTAAGACTGCTGCAGCTGGCACGGGCAACCACCGCTAAGGAGGTAACTGCTATTTATTCTATGCAAAAGATATGAATTCAGCAGCCCACATGCCTCGAACGGAACATGCTACTTACCAGTATGCACCTGTTCTTGGCATGTAGGGCTGCTGACATTCATATCGCCCGCCCTCCTCCCCGGGGCCTGTCGCAGCTGTAGCACTCAGAATCATTCTCCGGCATGGTCAGCACTTACTGTATTACACTCCATCTCTGCCACAATGGCGAAAAACAATCTGAAGATGGAGAGGATGCCCATGTGCACTGTAGTCCAGTGGAGGAGCCACCTATCGATGATACTTCGAAGACTCTTCCAGGACAACAATGTGCAATCATCCGGACCCAACACTAGGCGGCGATCTATGCACAAGATATGAATGTCAGCAGCCCTACATGCCAAGAACAGATGCATACTGGTAAGTAGCATATTTCTTACAAACCATTTCTTAGTTTCATTGTGGGCCCTGCAGAGGGGTTCTTTGCGGGAGATCTTCTGGCTTGTTAGCCAGGAGGCCCTATGAAATGAGGTGGTGGGGCGTCGGTGTAGTGAGTAGAGTGGGTACCGTGGGCGTGTGAAAAATAGCTATGAGTGTCCTATGAACCTTTATTCGCTGGGCACTGATGATATGGTTAAAAACAGACTATGAGAGTCGTGGCTGGCAAGGAAAATGAAACCTGCTGCAGCCCAGTGTGAGGTGAGAGGTGAAAAGTTGGTTTAAAAGGTCGACCTGTTTCATGCTTTGAATCTCCTAACGGATGAGCAGCATTTCATCAGGACCTGGGGAAACAAAAAACCTAATCTTAAGTTTCAGAGACGGTCCAAAAAGTGTCCTAAAGAGTACCGTTCCTATGTCATGGATACAATAGTAATCCCGAAGGGGGAAGGGGAGTGCAAAAAATCTCTTCCTTCTGGCAAAACCTGGATGAAAGGAGGGGAACAAACAACAAGGGTAAGACAACACTGTATCAAAATATAAAGAAACCTGTGACGTAAAACACACATGTGGCAAGCAAATGAAAGGGCTTTTTAAAAATTCTCTTGGTAAAGTTTTCTGTCAATCAGTACATGTACAGAGACTGTTGGTGTTTATGAACTCAATGAGGGCACACATAATGTAGAACTAGGATTGCAAATAAGTGACTGATATTTCCTTTTTTTGCTTAATTGTTTTTCTTTAGTTCCAAAATATTTTGGGTAAATATAATTCTATTGCTTTAACGTATAGGGGACTTCAGAAAGAAGAGGTGGTTTTGCTCACACATGGCGACAGTGTAGACAAAGTAGCTGATGGTTTCAAGGTTGTTGCACATTCTGGGAACATTGTAGCAGGTAAGCAAAATATTAATGAGTTGTCATGTTTGCCTTGATGTACAGATTCCATTTTTGTAACCTGAAATATGTTAAATTTACTTTTATGCTTGGGTTACACAAATCCAGCCTACATTTAAACTTAAAAGTATGTTTTACATGCACCTTCTACCAGGACTGCAGTGCCTTGACACTATCATGTATAGTTAATTAGTTAACCTCGCGTTTAGACACAACGCCTTTCTGATGCGCATATACACAAAATGTTCTCTCTAGCTTAATACCATTACTTTTAAACTTTGACTTCATCAAAACTGTGTTCCCTTTTGCACTCCACGTTTTAAGACTGCCCTTCATAACACTAATAAATGACCAACTTGTCTGAAGCTAAAACCGCTGGGCACAAACGATTTGGCAACAATTCACATATCTCTAAACTGTTTTCCCACAGAAAGGGTTTTGTTACTTTAGGACATTATTTTCAAACACTAGTAGATCCCAGGAGTACATTTTGATAAATAAAACAGTGGTTCTCCACTTTCTACGTTGCATGAAATTTTGTGAGTAATTGATATAAAAAAAGGATTTATGTGTATTATAAAAAAAATTAAAAATCTACAGTATTGGATCTTTTACATGCTTGAATCCTTCCCCGTCGTCTAAGTGGGAGTCCCACGGTATTATATCAAAGCAATCATAATATTAGTAGCATAGGCTACAATGGCACTAGGTCTTGAATTTAATAGTCTATCTATGACCCTTTTTTTAAATTTAACGGACCAAACTTAGTCTACAATCTATCAGGCAACAGCACCCTCTACAATCTTCCCTTCAGAGGCTAGTTCCCTCCGATTTTCTACTGCACGTCGTGTGAAGGGAGTCTCCCTGTGCTCTGCTCTGTTATTCTTCAAACCTTCTGATTTCAAGAAACTTCTCTTCAGGTCAGATATGTATGTTCGAAGCATATGAGCTGCAGTTAGTACACTTTGCATAGATCGCCATCTGGTGTTGGGCTTGGATGCTTGCACCTTGTGGGAAGAAGTCTATTGTGGTCACAAGATAGGTGACTCTTGGACTATAGTGCGCATGGGCATCGACTCCATCTTCAGATAGTTTTTGTCCGCCATCGGGTTTGGATTTCACGTCTGCGCTCCAGTTCGGCACCATATTCTCCAAACCTTTTTGACGCGCAAAACCATCTTAGACTCGACGGTATTGTTTGTCGATCGCTTGATCTTCGACGCGCTCCTCAAATACTCCATTCCGGTCTTCGACGCGGGCCGCTGGGCCTCTCGACGCCATCATGGAAAGGACGCCATTTAAAAAATGCCCCAGTGTGGAGCAAAATTCCCACACAGTGACCACAACAAGGTCTGTAACCTGTGTCTCTCGCCTTAGCACGACAAGAACAATTGCCAGGCCTGCACCTTCTTTAGATCTAAAAAGACCATCCGTGATCACCCGGCACGACGACACATCATGACGCAACGAGCAGCTCTTGCACCGGTGGACATCTTCAATGAAGGCCCCGATGTTCCTTAACCCCTTCCATGCTGATGACGAACCCCAGCCGTCATGCACTACGGTGCTCGTGTGCTGATGACGGCTGGGGTTCGTCACGGCCCGCCCCTGTTCGTGCTGTTACAGCACACCAGGGGAATCGCGGCCGCATGGAAGGGGTTAAGAGGACTCTGAGGATCTGCAAATCGTGTCCGAAGCAGACTACTCCGACCCACCCATCCTATAACTCCAGGTCAACGAGTGAGTACAACTGCCCCTGCCCCAAGCCCACCTCCAAAAAAGAAGGCTCTGGTCAAAACTTTGCCTGCTGGCCCCAGTCACGACCAAAAACAGGCTTCAAAGCCCCACCCTCTGGCTCGGCTCCGAAGACCGAGCAAACAGCATATCACTGTCCCACAGGCGCCTTCGGCATCGAAGCATGGGGCGCAACCTACTCCCAAAAAGACCTCGGCACCGACCACCCTCGTGTCGAAGGAAAAGGCATCGGATCCGAAAGCGAAACATTCGAAACAGAAAAAGATTTCCGCCTCCACATCGAAGCCGAAGGACCCGAAAACACCCTCCTAGGCTCCGAAGCAGAAATCCAAACCTCGATCGGACCCGAAAAAATCAGACTCGAAAGTACCTACAAAAGAACGTTTTCAACCGGATCCTATTGATCCAAAACAAAAAATACTCCATATAGACCCTAAAACAGGACATGTGTCTACTGTTCCACACAAAAAAGGCAATTGGACACTCCATGCATTCCTGCAGTGCCTGTAAAGAAGGACTGTGCTACTTCACCTTTGCAACCCTCTTCTCCTGTTCTGCCTTCTAAGCCTGTCTCTCCTCCACACTCTCCTATACTTCCACCAAACTCATCACTACCACCTGGTGATGATGATTTAGGGGATGGAGACACAACACTGACCCTTTTGATGACCCTTATAATGATACAGACGTACCACAGGATGATTGGGACGATTATGATGACCCAGTAGATCCTCCAGACTTCCCTAATCCTCATGCATATCCAACGAAGTCCTCTCCCCAGATGATAATATTGGTTTTAACCAGCTTGTAAATAGGGCGGCTCAATACCATGGTGTCCCAATGCATTCAGACCCTTAGAGGAGGATTTTCTACTAGACACATTTGAACAGTCACTAAAGACTGTACAGACACTGCCAATGTTAAAAGGTGTCATTAAACATGCCCCTGACATATTCAAGGACCCTGTTAGGACTAGAATCCTAAATCACAGGATTGACAAAAAATATAAGCCCACTCCCAGTGATCCCGCCTACAACAAAGGTCTGCAACCTTTAGATTTCCTAGTGGTAACTAACTCTAGAAAACGTGCCAACTCATAAACCTCCGATGACGTGCTACCTCTGGACAAGGAGACCAAATTATTAGATGCTTCTGGCAAACGAGTAGCTGCCCAAGCTGCTAATAACTGGTGAATAGCCAATACACAAGCATTGCTTGCTAGGTATGATAGGGCTCACTGTGACCAACTAGAAACCCAATTGCAACATTTACCTGATCAATATAAGACCAAGGCTAATGATTTAATTCAGGAGGGGATGTTAATAATTAATGCATCAATCAAATGTGCCCTTGATGCAGCAGACACCGCCTCTAGGGCCATTAACACTAGCGTGTTACTCGGATGACATGCCAGGTTACGCATCTCTGGCTTCAAGCAGGAGGTACAAACAACTATCCTCAATCAGCCGTTCAATCAGCAACAGCTTTTTGGACCGGCTGTAGACCCAGCTCGTGAGAAAATGAAAAAGGACAGAGACTGCTAAATCAATGGGAGCATTAGGCTCCATCCCCACGTGGTACCATTCGACACTCCTTCTATAGGGGAGCATCCAAAAACATCAATACAGACACTGCTTCATACAAAAACACCACACAAACATCCCCCAACAGAGGATATTTTAGAGGTGGATCCAGGGGAAACAACAACAAGGGAAGAGGCCGAGGTAATAACACTCCCACCTCCCCTAGTAATAAGTAGTGACTTTCCCTCCAGACCATTCCACTCTGGTCGGGGGAGACTATCACAGTTCCTACCTGTCTGGAATTCCATCACATTCAGACAGGTGGGTAAGACAAATTATCCAATATGGTTACTGCCTGAAACTTACTGCTACTCCACCCAACCTACCACTGAAACAGCACTCAATGTCCGAGGAACAGCTAACACTCCTCAAACAAGAGGTTTTTACTGCTTCAAAACATGCAATAGAACCAGTTCCCATACAACATCAGGGAACAGGGGTTTACTCCGTGTATTTCCTAATCCTCAAAATACAAGTGACCCTAAGGCCAATAATGGACCTCAGACCTCTCAATTTGTACATTCAATCAGATCATTTTCATATGATCACTCTTCAGCAGATTCTTCCCCTGATTCAACAAGGCGATTTCCTTACCACACTAGATCTCAAGGACGCCTACTTCCACATTCCCATATACCCTGCTCACAGAAAATGCCTCCGGTTCACAGTGGGCGGCCAGCACTATCAGTTCAAGGTCCTTCCATTTGGGGTGACATCAGCACCCAGGGTGTTCACAAAGTGCCTTGCAGTAGTAGCAGCACATTTGAGAAGACAGCAAATTCATGTATTTCCATACACAGACGTTTAGCTGATAAAAGCCAACTCATACAACCAGTGTGTTTACCACACTTATCAAACAATTCAACTGTTACACAACTTGGGGTTCACATTGAACTACACCAAGTCACACCTTCACCCTCCCACATACATCAGTATCTAGGAGCCACAATAGACACTTGCAAAGCTCTAGCATACCCCATTCCAGCCAGGATGGCCAACATGCACACTCTCATCAAAAGGTTTCAGCCCCAACACTCTCTCCCAGCACAAGTGTTTATGCAGCTATAGGAATGATGACCTCTTGCATTTTCATTGAACCTCACACAAAACTTCAGATGTGCCCTTTACAAGAAGGTTTGGCACATCAGTGGAACCAGGCTCAAGGACAACTTACAGATCTGGTGTTGGTGGACAGCCGCACACATTGCTCTCTGCAGTGGTGGAACACACAAAACCTGTCCGAAGGGCGGCCGTTCCTAGAGCAGGTTCCACTGATAGTTCAATTCAGGGCAGGTGGACCACCCAACAAAAACTGCTCCACATCAATTACCTAGAACTACTAGCAGTATTTCTAGCCTTAAAGTCATTCCAAGTACATCTTTTCAACAAGACTGTCTTAGTCCGGACAGACAATATGACAGCAATGTATTACATACAAAAGCAAGGAGGAACACATTTTCTGCAGCTCTCTCGCCTAGCGCAAAGCATATGGAGATGGGCCATTCCACAAAACATATATCTTATGGCGGAACATCTCCCAGGAGTAAGCAATCGGATAGCTGATCTGTTAAGTTGGGCAATTTAACAAATACAAGAATGGGAACTTTATCCACAAGTTCTTCAACCTTTCTTCCAAATGTGGGGCCAACCAGGCACGCACGCCACGCACGCAAATGCAAAATGCCCAACATTTGCCGCCAGGTTCCCACACCCTCTCTCGAAGGGCAAAGCGATATGGATGAGCTGGCCAGGCAGATTTGCGTACGCTTTTCCGCCACTCATTCCACTAGTAGTACGCAAGCTCAAACAACAGTCTCTCAAAATGATCCTAGTTTCTCCCACATGGACACGGCAACCATAGTTCACAACACTACTCGAACTATCACTAGTCCCTCATCAAAAATTAGGGCTCTCCCCAAAGCTGCTGATGCAGAACCATGGAGAAATAAGGCACCCAGATCCAGCGCAACTGAATCTAGCGATCTGGCTCCTGAAGTCTTGGAGTTCGGTTACCTAAACCTCCCACCGGACTGTATGAACATTATTAAAGAAGCCAGACGCCCCACTACTAGAGCTTGCTATGCCGCCAAATGGAAAAGATTTGTTATTTAATGCAAAAACAACAAATTTGACCCATTAGATGCTTCATTACAAAACATGATTTGCTATTTGCTCCATCTACAAAGATGCAATCTTGCATACTCATCAATTAGATTACATCTGGCTGACCTTGCCGCCTACCTACAAAACAGACAACATTTGTCATTGTTTCGAGTACCTGCTATCAAAGCCTTCATGGAAGGCGTTAAAAGGATAATTCCACCCAGACTGTCACCATCTCCGGTGTGAAACGTGAATATTGTTCTTACTAGACTCATGGGTCCCCCATTTGAGCCTTTACATAAATGCGAATTACAATTCCTTACATGGAAAGTAGAGTTCCTTGTCGCAATCACATCTCTTAGGAGAGTAAGTGAGATCCAGGCTTTAACCATACAAGAACCATTTTTACAAATACATCTAAACAAAGCGGTTTTTAGAACAAATCGAAAATTTCTTCTAAAAGTAATTTCTGCTTTTCATCTTAATCAATCAATAGTTACCAGTGTTTCTCCAAAACCCTGATTCAGTAGCAGAAAGAGGTCTTCACAACTCCACGTCAAAAGAGCTTTACTTTATTACATAGACCGAACTAATCCCTTTAGGAAAACAAAACAACTGTTTGTATCTTTCTCTCCACCTCATAAAGGCAACCCCACCTCCAAAACAGGAATTGCCGAGGTGGATAGTCAAATGTATTCAAATTTGCTACCAAAAAGCAAAACACACTTTTAACAGTTCCCCATAGAGCACATTCAACACGTAAACTAGGGACTTACATGGCATTCTTAGGGAACATTCTCCTAGAACACATTTGTAAGGCAGCAACTTGGTCTACTACACACACCTTCACCAAACACTATTGTGTTGTTGTGCAGGCCAAGCAACAAGCTTCTGTAGGCCAAGCTGTTCTTAAAACACTTTTTCAAACTACTGCAACAAATACAGGTGACCCCCGCTAGGGGAGATACCGCTGTACAGTCTATGCAAAGTGTACTATTTGCAGCTCATATGCCTCTAACGGAAAATGCTACTTACCAGTATGCATCTGTTCTTGGCATGTAGAGCTGCAGAGTAGTACACGCCCACCATCCTCCCAGAGACCTGTATTTGTTCCAGTTTTTATCTTAATTAGATACACTTTCATGGACAGCTATTCTATTTCTTGCAAACTCCATCTTTTCCCTTCATGGCAAAATACAATCTGAAGATAGAGTCGATGCCCATGCGCATTTTTGTCCAAGGGAGGAGTCTCCTATATCGTGACCACAAAAGACTTCTTCCAAGACAATAACAAGGTGCAAGCATCCGAGCCCAGCACCAGATGGCAATCTATGCAAAGTGTACTACTCTGCACATCTACATGCCAAGAACAGATGCATACTGGTAAGTAGCATTTTTCTTCTTTCTATATTCCCATGGGACATTTTGACCATGTCAGAATATTCTAGGACGGATTATTCAGGCCATGAAACACCTGTGGCAAAAAGAGACTTGATATTGATGATCCTCATAAAAAGTGCATTTATTGCCTCTATCCTGACCACACAGTCCAAGACTGTAAAATATGTTGCACTTTTTCACAGAAGACCCTCAAGGACAGAAAGTGAAGACTTCTGTTGTGGCTACAGAGGATTAAATCCAAAGACAACTCTGTCTAAGGCAGAGAGCGATGATTCTCTTACACTTGGCAAATCATTGAAAAGGGATAGATCCTCTGATAAAGAGCCTTTAAAAAGGCCATTAAGTAAACACACCAATAGACACCTGGTCATTTTATGAAACATCAGGAGAAATCTCATCACAGACCTTCACGGTTTCTTCTGAGCCTTCTACGCTATCTGAAAAAATTATACTTGGCATAAGGTCCTCAAAATTTCTCCCTTAGACGACAGGATCTACTCCTTCTGAAAAAATGATTTCTACATCTTTTATTCCATCGACGACGACACCGTCTACAATGCTCTCATCGGCGACGTTGACGTCTACATTCACTATGGTGGCATTGCCATTGATGATAATAACATCTTCTTCGACAGCGACAACAACCATTGTTCCATATAGACTGTTATCGGCGATGACATGGAAGCCAATTCCCTTGTCTCAACCTTCATAGACGAAGCGTTCAGCTAAGCGCTCGTTGACGACGACTAAGGATCCTGCTCAGTCGATGAAGACGTCTATGGACTTATCAAAGAAACTACAGTCGACGGAGCTCTCGTCTACGACAATACTGTCAAGCAAATCATCGACGACAACCTCGTTGACTGCACTTCAATCGGAAACATTGGTTTTGTCTTGAAAAACACTAAAATCTTTGTAGGAAGGGGGAGGCTCTAGTTGGCGCAGTGTAGCACTAGCGACAAGCAGGGACTCTCTCTTCCTCGTCAGGGCTGAGGGTTACCTTCCAGACAACCTCTGCTTACCCTCTAGGTAGTGTGGCTTAAGCAGTCTTAGGCTAATCTTTGGGGCACATAGGGTTAAACATTTGCAATATCACACCATCACAACCAACCCACCACACAATGACACCAAACTGTATTTGTAAAAATATATATCTTTATATAGATTTCAAGCAGGTTTGTAAATACAGTTGTCAAACTTTCAATAGCGGTTCCAGTTTACTTAAGTTCAGGTTGCCACAGTTCTTTCTTAGCAATAAGCAATCTTTTGGGCCTTCTGCCCAGGTTCAGTAAGGTTCAGTGTCTTGTAGCGCCTCAATGCGCTTTCTGCTGTCTCTGCTCGCTTCGGAGAGGAGATCGGGCCTCGAGGACCAGGAGCTGTGCGAGCCTCTGGGTTTCGGGGCTGGCAAGTGGTTGCACTTGCCCAGCCAGCATGACAGTACGAGACTGCACGCGGGTTCTGCGGTGGCAGTCCCCAGACACATCTTACGGCTGCTTCTGTGGGTGGCGCAACCAGCGCTGCAGGCCCACTAGCAGTATTGGCATTCACAAGCCCTGGCACTCCTAGTGCGCTTTACTAGGGACTAACAGCAAATCCAATGCACCAATCATGGACATCAATCACATGTACAATTTACAGTAGGGAGAGCATATGCACTTTAGCACTGGTCAGCAGTGGTAAAGTGCCCAGAGTCACTAAACCAAACAAAATAGGTCAGAGAGAGTATTGGAGGAAGGCAAAAAGTTTAGGGATGACCCTGCCAAGAGGCCCAGGTCCAACAATCTTCATGTACGGAGACCCAGAATTTGTCATCCTCAGCTCCTTTAACACCTCTGGTGCCTGTATCATGCCTTTCATGTACTGATAAACCCAGTGTTGATGTAATTCTTCCACTGTTGGTAATGCGCCAGAACTTCTGATTGGAACTGTGTCTGAAACTATACCCTCCAACCCTTCTGGCACGACAACTGACACCCCTGAACTCTTGAGGGTAATTTGCTGGAATGTTGCTGGACTGGCCAACAAATTGGGTGACTCTGATTGGGCAAATTGCATCGAGACTGGAGACGTATGTATGTTCCAGGAAACGTGGGCCAGGGAGGATTATGGTCACCAAGGCTACATGTCATTTTTCATCCCAGCCAGGTGGCAAGGCAAAGGCCGTCAGGGGGGCTCACGACCTGGGTTGCATCTCATCTGGGCTGCGTGGCAACACGGCTGTCGGCTAACTCCGAAGACATCCTCGTGGTTTCATTATCCTGGCCTAACCAAGCTAAACTCGTGTTAATTAACATCTACTCTAGGCCAGTGGGAATTGCGAAGGAATCACCGACCATAGATTAACTCACGAACTATATATCTGAGCTACCGAGTAATGCATTCTATGTGGTGGGAGGGGATTTTAATTCTCATTTTGAGCCACTCCCTGGTCTTTTGGAGGGGTTTCCATCGGAAGAAGAGGCCAGATGGGCAGTGCCCCTAGTGGAAGCTCCCCCCCCCCCCAAAGGCTTGGACCCCACTAGCACTACAAATCACAGCCCTCACCCTAAAGTTCGGAATCAGAGCCTGTAACGGGCGAATGAAATCTGACATACCCAGCAAAACCACCTATAACAGGCTGGGAAGAGAGTCTCGCCTGGATTATGTCCTGGCCCAAATAGCGAAGTGGCCGTCAATCCAGGACTTTAGGGTGATGGAAAGGTCCGATAGTGACCACAATGCACTCGAGCTTGACCTTGTCCACCCTGGTCCACAAGTTCTCGCGACCAATGCGGAAGGGATCAAACCTGCACTTCTCCTGGAAAATAGCAGGAGAAGAATCAGGTGGGAGCACTTGGCAGCAAGCAAGAACAAACTCCCCATGCTCTATGATGGGATAACTCCCATCCTGGAAACTGTGGGGAGTTTGGATACCGAGGCAAACAGCAAAGATTCCCAGGCCAAATTGTACAAGGCTCATGAGGACCTTATAAAAGCTGCCGCCCCCCATCTCTCTTGTAGCTCACGAAAGCCAAGAGAGGGGCGGCAAGGCAAAACATCATGGTATAACCCAGCATGCAGAAGGGCAAAAGCAGAACTCCTCAGACTTATTAAGGAAGGTCTAGGGGGAGACAGCCTAAGACAAAGCAGGCGGGCTTACAAGAAACTCGTTGCCCACGCCAAGACCGAATGGGAGGAAAACCAGTGGGAAGAACTTACCAAGGCCCTGGCGATCCAAAACCATCGTTTGTTTTGGAGGATAGTGAGCGGGGGGTCGGGGAACCTCCAATCGGCATTAGAGCCCAACATTGCTCCAGGGGTGTGGCAGTCACATTTCCAGCCTCTATATAGTTCTGAGCCGGGAGAATCTCCTGCTGTCACCGAGGTGGGTTGGCCAGGTTATGAAGGGGAGCCAATAACGCTGGGTGAGGTCACTGCTGCCATTTCAGGTCTTGCTTCTGGAAAGGCGCCGGGACTGGATGGCTTACCTGGGGACATGTTTAAACAGGAGCCCATTATTTGGGCACCCTACCTTACCGCCCTCTTCAACGGAGTTCTTAGCGGCATGGAAATCCCTAGTACTTGGCTGGGGGCAGAGGTGGTCCCCATCTTCAAAAAGGGCTCGCCTCTCCTCCCAGCCAACTACAGACCCATCAGTTTAATTGACGTAGCACAGAAACTGTTTGGCAGGGTTTTGCTGAATCGGCTCCAGGATTGGATGGAAGAGGTGGGCGCCCTTAGTCCCTATCAGGCGGGATTTAGGAAGGGAATATCTACAGTGGACCAGGTTTTTAGATTGAACCTCATCTATTGGAGGGCAGCTATATTCGAGGGTGGTAGTCTGTACACAATTTTTGTGAACTTACGGGCCGCCTTCGATCTGGTGCCCAGGGGGAAACTTTGGAGCGTCTTGGCAGAGATGGGCGTTCCCCCGGACATCCTATTAATCTTACAGAGGCTGCATCACAATAACTACGCCCGAGTGAGGTGCGGGAGGTCGGGGGAACTGACCGATAGATTCCCCGTTGACCGTGGGGTAAGACAGGGTTGTGTGTTGGCACCGACCCTGTTTTGCCTCTTCGTCAACGGGGTAATCGCCCATCTGAATGCCACCGACTATACTGACGCTCCCAAACTGAATGGCAGCAGGGTGCCCGCAATCATGTTTGCGGACGACACCCTGCTGCTATCCAAAACCCCTATGGGGATACAGAGGATCCTTGATTCATTTGTAGCCTTCTGTACTGACAGGGGGCTAGAAATTAATGCGGCAAAAACCAAATTCATGGTTTTGAATCCGAGCCAAAAATTGCGGCCGAATCCGCAATTGGGAGCTGTACGGCTCGAGAGAGTAGCCACCTTTGAATACCTTGGTGTGACTCTTAACGAAACCATGTCTTGGGGATCCCACCAGAGTAGGGCTAATCTCAAACTTACACAAACTACTGGGGGTATCGCCCGGATGATGACCGGCTCCTCATACCGCCCGTTGGGGGCGCTAACCCAGATATACAAGGCCCAGGCTAGGGGAGCGATCATGTATGGGGCGGAATTGTGGGGACACACACCCTCCTGGAGTCTGTCACTAACGGAAAACAAGTTTATAAGACAGATAGCCGCGCTTCTGCCCAGCACCCCGCTCCTCCCCTTGGCTTGACTTGGGTCTACGTCCATTAGCTGATGAAATAAGCCTTAGACCCATAGCATTCTGGCATAGGCTGTGGAGCAGTAATGACCTTGCAGAATACAGAGCGGAATTGGTCGAATTACTGAACCACCCCAAGGCGCTCCGTATTCCCTGGGTCAAAAATATCCAATCCACTTGTATGGAACTAGGGCTCCCTGAGTTATGGACTGAGCCGGCGAATGCCGCACTAACCATCTCCAAAAAGTCCCTGGCCAATGTATACCATGAACAGAAATTAACTAGGTCCCGAGCTGCCCAGGCAGAAGGGTCTCTATCCTCTGTGTTTCTGCAAACTAAGGACCTTTATAGGTTTGAGAGGGTATTGGATCCTATTTCCCCCGTACTTGCTAGAAAGTTGTTTCTCCAATGGAGATACGGCACTTTGCCCCTTCGGTCCTTTACAAGTACCTGGTCATCGCCTCCCACTACAAAGCAGTGTCCGGCCTGTGATGCCATGGAGGAAACCGACTTACACGCGGCTTTCTTCTGCCCAGCCTATATGGTAGCGAGAAAATACTGGCTCCTCCCATTGATAAGGAACATGGGCTGCAGGGAATATGCACCAATGTATAGGATTTTAAAATCTGATGTCTCTGGCCCAATTGTCTTCGCATTAACAAAATTTCTGACCAATGTTTGGCACACGCGTAACCGTATTTTAAAAGTGTTGGGTCCCTCCTAAAATTTTAGATGTATAGTTTTTATAGCATTTTTAGCATATCCATTTCCAATGTCTTTATCTTTTATGTACTGACTTACTTGTGATTGTATTTGTGTATTGTTTATCTTTTATGGCCAAATGGCCGAAATAAAGATTGGAAAATGAAATGAATTCTTCCAGTTCATACTTCACCAATCTGAAGATAAAAGTCTTTTTAGAGCGGCTCATAGCTCTTTAGAATTAAATGTAAAATGTTAGCACTTAAATGACCAAGAAGACCAATACTTTGAAGATTATCAGCAATATCCTGAATATATGCCTCGAGCGCTCTATCCAAATGCCCATGGACTAAGTAGCCAATCTCCATGGAATGTTACAAGATTACTATAAATGGTTCCCAGAACCTGTTTCTTCTACTCCTGCTCTTGCACTTCAACCGTCAATCCTGTCCTGTCAAAAAATGCCGCCTCCTAGGCTGTGCACATGACCAATTCCAGGTACTCCTCTATCATCATTACCTTTGGCGGACCCCCAGCACATGAAGCTTTGGACGGTGATCAAGAGGAAGAAGAGGGATAGATTAAAGATCGTGCCTCGACTATCAATGAATGGGATGACTATTTGATAACTACACCATCTCCTCCGAATGTGCCTCTTTTGGATTCCCCTCCCGATGATATTGGAGGTTTCCATAACATCATGGAAAGAGCGGTGAAACGTTTTCAATTGCCTTTCACTACGAAACAGGCAGACCGTTTTCTTTACAATTTTAAAGAACCAACTAAAAAATCAATAAAGGCTATTCCTGTTCTAGATTTTATGACAGGAAGGGGTGCATGTAATGAAGAACCCGGCCACAGCTGTCATGCCCAGATTAGATAAGAAATACAAGGCGCCCGATTATGCTCCTACATGCCTTATTGGATGACCAAGGCCAGATTCGGTCATCAGTCAAGCAACCCAGAGACTTTCTAGAAACCCTGCTACCCCTATCACAGCACCACCAGATGGGGAAGTATGTCGCCTGCACACAATTGGAAAAAGTTTTTCAGGCAATAACAGTTGGAGCAGCAAATTCTCTGGCAATTCTAGGAAGATTTGACAAACCAATGTTGTCGGATCTGGCACAGTACATCTATCTTCTGTCAGAGGATGCTAAGCCTGATGCCAGGAGCCCTCTTATCCCCAACCTCAAGTTCTCTTCCAATTCTGATATTCAGGTTGCTGCCTCTGAGCTTGCCACTACCATCTCGAAGGCTGTTAACATCTTAGCCCCGGCTAAGCCCTACTATTGCGCCAGGAAACGACTGTCGGCCCCCTGGTACTCAGACTCCCTCAGACTGCTTAGGCAGGGCTGTAGAAGGCAAGAAAGGGCCTGGAGAACCCATCTTGACCCCGACGAAAGGACTAAACACACCTTATTAAAGAATATAAGACCGCTGTCTTGGCCGAAAAACAGTCATATTTTACTAAGCTTACTACCTCTCTGAGCTCTCCCAGCGAATTATTCAAAATTGTAGACTCTTTATCATCTGCTCAATACCCTGATCCCATTGTTGCATCTCAAGAGCTCTGCGATCAGATCTCCACATTTTTTCATACCAAAATTGTGGACATCTATACTACCTTAGAAGCCCTCAATCGTACCCCCATTCTATCCCCCTAGCAGGAGCCGACTTCTGTTCCTTGCGGAAACCTATCCAATTTTCCTCCCCTTACCTTTGAAGCTCTCAATAAGCTCCTCAACAGACTTAAATCTGGATCCCCCCTGGACCCCTTCCCTTTAAAAATTCTGAAGAAGTGCAGAGAGGTCTTGCTTCCCCCGCTTCTTGAAGTAATGAATCTGGCAATCTCCAATGGTGCTTTCCCGGCACCCTGGAAAATGGCCATTGTCAAGCCCCTTTTGAAGAAGGCCACAATGGACCCTGGGATACTAAAGAACTTCCGCCCCATTTCCCTTCTCCCTGCTCCTGCTAAGATGCTCGAGGCCCATCTCAATCACCATCAGTGCCTTCCTTGATATTTCCAACCTGCCAGATCCTTCTCGGCATGGCTTTCGGAAGGCACACAGCACAGAATCAGCGCTCACAGTGGTAGTCCATAACATCCGCGCTAAGGTCGACAGTAGTCACATGACTCTTCTGATCCTGCTCAACCTTACAGCCGCCTTTGACACCCTGTCTCCCACCATTCTGGCCACACGTCTCAGTGAGATGGGAGTGGATGGGTCCGCTCTGAGCCTTTTAACTTCCTTTCTTAGTCAGCGTGAACAAAGGGTAAAACTTGGCGACTTCCTCTCTTCTGCCAAGCCTCTGCAATATGGGGTCCCTCAGGGCTCATCTTTGAGCCCTATCCTTTTTAACATATATGTGGCCCCACTTGCTAGGCTTATAAAATCCTTTGGATTGGAAATTTTGTTGTACGCTGACGACACCCAGATCATGGTCTCCCTCTCGCAATCTGTGGAGAACACGGCCTCTAATTTCAGGAATTGTATGGAAGCAGTGGCAGGTTGGATGACCTCTAATTTCCTCAAATTAAATGGGGAAAAGACCGAGGTCCTCATCTTTGGAGGTAAACAAGATGTCTGGTCAGCCGATTGGTGGCCCACTGCCTTGGAACATGCCCCAAGCCCTCCCCTGTTGCCCGTAATCTGGGTGTTTTCCTCGACACCACACTCTCCTTTGATAAGCAAGTTAACAGGACTGTTTCTACTTGCTGTGGTGTCCTAAGGATTCTGAGAAAACGTGCACACTATCTCTCCCCGGAAGCACGTAAACCAGTCTCGGTGGCTCTCCTCTCCCCTCGCCTGGACTATTGTAACACCCTATGTTAGACCTGTCTGCCCTCTGGGTTGTCCCTCCTATTTATTATTTATTTTTGTCCCCTTTCTGCCCCTCATATCCCTTATTTTTTTATGTCCACGAAATGTTTTTTTGGTGTTGGCCTGGGGGGATAGATGCTCTTTTGCCCTCATAGTTTTTTACCTCAGGCCCAGGAGCCTTTTCTGACTAAGATTCATCCAGACCTACAAAATGGTGGACAACAACTGCCATAACTGCCAACCTCTGAGGAAGTCCTATAGGGTAATACAGAGACCTTCCAGAACCTTCTGGACTTTGCTGGACCTCTAGAGGGAAACCTATATAAGGCAGGATGCGAGGCAGCCATTTTGTGTTGACCAGTGATTACTAGAGAGTGGAACTGGCCAGGAGGGAGGCGACTCAGAAGGAAAGGACAGCGCTAGTCCAGGAACGGAATTGACCTGTGGGCAGACTGTACTCCTGTATTGACCTGTACCCACCCGTGTTGACCAAACCCTACCAGGGTAGCCATTTCTAAAATCTTTGTATGACCTCTCCAGGACATATTGAAGTCCCTGAGGTCCCTGAGAAGAATCGCGCCTGTAAGAAGGGGTGAACCCCAGCCCTGAAGGATCGCTCTATCTACTGCAGCGCTGGGTGTTTTTCCCCTAAGGCATCAAAGGAGCCAGCGCGTCCTTCTTTAAGGTCTCACTGTGAACCGGATCCCAGCGTGTCCAGCTGACAGCTCTGCATGGGGGTGCGGCCTCTGTCCGGCACCGACTTCCCCTGCGAGCTGGTGAAGTGCTGGGGGGTGTCCGTGGAAGTGAGGCAGTGACGTAAGAGGCGGATCAGGAGAGGCGGGACCCCGGCTTGTGGAGACAGCGACGAGGGAGCAGCCAGGCGAGAGCGTCGAAAGAAGTGCAGCCGCAACGTCTCCTGCGCATGCCCAGCAGTCTGAAGAATTGCCAGGGGTAGTATCCCAGCGTCGGCAGTTGCGCAGACCCAGAGGTGCCGTTCCCTGAGGAGAGTATCAGGCGGTGAAGTCTGCGGGCATCGATTACCCAGAGGGAGGAGCTTCCCGACCCGAGACTGAGGCGGCAGGAAACCGGAGGGCTGACAAGCGCCTTCTGACCCCAGGTATTGGCGTCTCAGCAACTTATCCGGCAAACTGCATCTGTGTCAAGTAAGCCGGGGCCGCATTACTGGAGGGAGGTGGGGTCCGTCACGAGGAGTGTGACGAAGCACCGAAGGAGATCGGAAATCACTCCTCAGGCAGCGAACTGACTCCCGAGTAGGAGTATTGTGGAAAACTCCTTGCCCTTGGTGTCTGGGTGTCTCTCTGCCTAAACTAGGCTAAGTTCTAGCGTCTACCCAGCCCAGATTCCCAGGAAGACGAGGGCCGACCTGAGGGTAGAGAAAGAGTGTAGGAGCTGCAACTGTCCTGGAAACACAGCGCTCTATGAAAGGGATCACATAACCTAAAGAGGGTCTAGGGACAAGTTGAAGTAACCCTGAATCAAAGGAAGTAACTACCAATCTTCCCCTTTTTGGGTTGCGCATAATATAACAAGTACATTATAATACCAAAGCTGGAGTTGTAAGCTGAAATTTCTTGTATGAAATATCTTTGAGACTGTAGTGGTAAAGTTCAGCTTTATGGTTTTGTAAAAGAGTTTGTCAGTTACAGAAACTCAATCTAGAGCTGGAGTGTGTAGAAAATCTATTTAAATTACAGGAGCAAATCCTAGAGTGGTTGCTAATGTCTTAACTATGTAATGTAAAGTAATAATGACCTGTGAGATTATTTGATGTATTGAAACCTGACAAAAAGTCATCAAATCAACAAAGAGTTTTATAAAACAGCTCATATTTTTCCAAACTTGGTGTAGTGTCCTTATTTTTGAGTGGTTGGATGTTCGGTTACTGATGGGTGTGACGCAAACTTAGCACCTGTTCCTTGGAGTTAGGCCTACCCTCTTAGTGCCAAGCTACCTTATGTGACTTGGGATTCCCTAGGTCCAACACCCTATATCTGGGCATTAGCAAAAGACTGGTCCATCGCTTACAAGTTGTCCAGAATGCAGCAGCAAAGTTTGTTGTTGATGCTCCTAGGCGGTCCACAGGATCCTTGAGTAGAAAGAACCTTCACTGGCTTCCTGTGCCGTCCAGGATTAATTTCAAGGTTCTAGTTCTTACTTTCCGTGCTCTTCACGGATCTGGTGCAGAAGACATTAGGTCTCTTGTGTCCTTCTACACCCCGGGCAGGGCCCTGCGCTCCGCCAATAAAAACCTTCTGTCTGTTCCTTGAACCGCCAGGGCCAGATGGGGAGGGAAGGCTTTTTCTTCCCTGGCTCCGAAACTCTGGAACTTGCTTCCTGCAGAACTCAAGGGCCTGGCGTCCCTCGACTTGTTCCGTTAAATTCTAAAAACTTGGCTCTTCGCAGAAGCCTACGCGTAACCCTTCATCTGTGTTCACAACTCACTCAGCTGTTTTCCATCCTATGCGCCTTGATGCCTCCGGGCAAAGTCGCACAATACAAATCCCACATTAATTCATTCATTAAGGAAGATTCTCTTGCAAGGCGAGCAAACTTCTTCAGAGATAATCATTTGTGCTGTTGATATATACTCTACAGGTTTCCGGCAACCAGCTGGAGCAGCTGTTTTCCGCAGGCATTGCTGGCTGAAAGCTACAACATTCAGACCAGAAGTCCAGACCAAAATCCTGGATATGCCATATGACAGAGAAGAGTTGTTTGGAAAACATACAATGAAGCTCTTCAATCCATTAAGGCGGATACTGACACCCCCAAGGCCCTGGGAACTTTGCAATTTTTGCTAACAACCCTTTCGAGGAGCCAGAGAAAAATGTCCTACTCTTACACAGGACGATTCCAAATTTTAGGCAACAATATCAGGCTTACCATGGACAATATAGACGGCAATATGTGCAGCAGTACAGGCAGCGACCTCCAGCGGCTTACAAGCAACCAGCCAGAGGCAAACAGCCCACCAGGAGACGAGATGTTAATAGAAAATAGTGATCTTTCCTTTTTGCTGGTTACCGTCCTCAAATCCAAGAAACTAGGAAGTATTTCTCATTATACTCCCCAATGGTCCTGCATAACATTGTACAAGTGGGTCCTAGACATCATAGTTCAAAGGCATACCCTCAAATTAATCCACTAACCATTAAATGTTCCTCCAAAATGGACGTTTGCTCCCCATCTGAAACAACGACTGAAGGAAGTCGCTATCATGTGGCAGAAAGGGCTAATACAGAAGGTTTGAAAGTCTCAGCGAGGCACGGGCTTCTATTCCAGTGTCTTCGGTTTCAGGAAAAAATCAGGAGACTGGCGCGCCCAGTCTTGGATCTTCGACAGTTGAACAAATACATGAAAAAACAGTCATTCCGGATGGTCACCTTGCAAGATATTACACCTACTCAAACAAGGGGACTATGTGACCGCTTTGGTCCTTTACTTTCACAACCCATTTCATCACAGCCATCAGAGATACCTTCCTTTCCAGGTAGCCGACACACACTTGCAGTTCATAGTGCTCCCCTTTGGACTACGATCAGCTCCAAGAAAATTCACAAAGTGCATGGCCCATGTGGCAGCACGTCTGAGACTAAACGGAAATCAGGTACTTTTGTGTTTAGATGATTGACTAATAAAAGCTCCAACATTCCAACAAGCCACAGCAGACACTGCACTATGCCTTTCTTTAGTGAAACAATTGGGCCTCAAACCAAATTGCAGAAATCAACTCTCGAACTGACATCACTAATATTTCTTGGAGCAGTCTTAGACACCCAGTCAGACAAGGTTTTGGTCTCCCCAGAGCGGCAGGACAAAATCAGGATACTGGCCCAAAGACATTGCAAAAGAAAGTCATTTTTTGTCCGACTGTACAAGTAATTCCTGGGAGTGTGCTCCTCATGCATTCTTCTGATACCAAACTGTAGACTTCATATGTGTCCCCCACAAGAGCAGTTAGACAAACAGTGGCTGCAAGTTCATGGCCCTTTCGACAATGTGATACTGGTAACCCCAACAATGATAAAAGCTTTACATGATGGACGGTATCTGCCAATATTTCTCAATGGATGACTTTTCTCTCACAAGCAGCAAATCTGGTCATCACCATGGATGCGTCCCTGGAGGGTTGGGGCACTCACCTTTAACAGTGATCAGTCAGTGGCAAATGGACAGCCTCCGAAAAAAGAATGCATATAAAACTTCTAGAACTGAACACCATAGCTCCGGGCGCTGTTTTCATTCCTCCCCAGAATTGCAGGCTCATTGGTCCGTATCTGGACGGACAATACCACCAGCATACACTACCTAAACAAACAAGGAGGCTCAAAATCAGTGGCTCCATCTCATCAGGCACAAACAATTTGGAATTGGACCTTAGAACACAAGGTAACACTGAGGGCAGAACACGTCCCAGGAGTATCCAAAGTGCTGGTGGACACCTTGAGCAGACTGACAACCAGTGGCCACGAGTGGGAACTCCATTCTCTGGTTCTCCAAGACATTTTCCTTCGGTGGGGCACACTGAAACTCTATCGTTTTGCAACCAAGGCAAATCAGAAATGACAAGATTACGCAAGCTAGCATCCCCGGAGAGGATCGTTGGGAAATGCATTTTTGATTGGATGGCCGAAAATATTTGCTTACGCTTCTCCCCTAATTCATTTGACACCAAGGGTTCTCAAGAAACTAAAGAGAGAACCATGCAGGTTAATCCTCGTTGCTCCAAAGTGTCCCTGACCATTCTGGGACACAGAACTTCTCCTTTTTCTCGGAACAACATCCCATTCCTCAGACATCTACCCGACGTTACTATCCATGAACAAGGACCAAGTACTTTATCCCAACCCGACTTGCCTTAATTTGTCGGCCTGGATCCTGACGAACATGAGCTTGGACCATCCGTTATCACCAAAGACTGCAGAGAAATACTCTCTAAAGCGCGAGCAGAATCCAGAAATCAGTCATACCAATTTAAGTGGAAATGTTTCTGTATATGGGGTCAAGAAAAATAATGGCATCCATTCCTCGCAACACCAGTACAGGTTTTACCTTTTACTTCTTCAGTGAGCCAAGGCTGACCTTGCACATTTATCAATAGAAGTGCGCTTAGTAGCAATTACTTGCTTTAGGAGATCGAGGAACTCCTCATATCTGTTGTCTGCAAGATTAGTTAAAGCTTTCCTTAAGGAGCTCATTAGAGCATTTCCACCTGTGAAAGAACCTCCCCCGTTTTGGTATCTAAACGTGGAATTAAGTCAGTTAATGAAAAGCCCTTTTGAACCAATCCACAACACAGAGTTGAAATACTTGTCATGGAAGACAGCTCTGTTACTAGTGCTAACATCAGCAAGAAGAGTTAGTGAATTACAAGCATTCACTATAAAACAACTGTTCATGCAATTAAAAAAAGACAAGAAAATGTTAGGACTAACCCTAAATGTATACCAAAAGTACCTTCGGATTTCCATCTCAACAAACATGTTCTACTAAAGGCAACCTTTCCAAACCCATAAACTATTGCAGTGAGATCTTTACATCCTCTGGATGTTAAAAGATGCATTAGGTTTTATTTGCACAGGACAAAAGATTTTCGAAAATCTGATTAATTGTTCATTACCTATGGAAATTTGAATAAAGGACTACAAGTCTTGAAATCTTCCATTGCAAGATTGATTGCAACAGCCTTTCAAATTTGCCATAAAGCTGCAGGACAACCCTTATCTACTACAGTCAAGGCTCATTCAACAAGCTGTTTCTACGTCCACATTGTTATTGGCTAGTATTCTCATTCATCAAATCTGCAGAGCAGCCATATGGTACCCCAGGCATACCTTTACCCAGCATTATTGCCTGGATGCTACAAACAAAGCTGATACTGCAGTGGGACAGGCTGTGTTGTGACCTCTATTTCCGTAAGGCCATCCTCTTACCTTTCATACATTTCTCTCCCACCATCTGCTTTGGTTTTGTGACTACTTTCATTATGCTTGTTTCAACTATTGTCTATATTTGCATTATGACATGCTAATATGAGTTTATGTTACTGCTAGCTACTCTGATTAAAGCATATGAATCTATGAAAGATCCAATACAGGAGAAGAAAATAAGTTACTTACCTGTAACTGTAGTTCCCCAATATTGATATCTTTTATAGATTCACATGCGACCCACCCTCCTCCCCTAGAGGCTCCCCTTTACCTTTGGGATTATAGTTATTCCCACTTGTGCTTGAAAATCTGAGGGATCTAGCCTCTGTGGAGAAGGTTCTAGTGGCTTGCTTTTGCCTGATTGGTTGTAGGCTAAGTTTGGTCCTTTAGAAAAAAAATAAATCATAGATAGGCTGTTAACATAGGCTACAATGGCACTAGGCCATGAATTTATCTAATATGATTGCATTGATATAATACCCTGAGACTCGAACTTCGACGACCGGGAATGATTCAAGCATGTCAGTCTATGAAAGTTTCCAATACCGGAGAACTACAGTTACAGGTCAGCAACTTATTTTCTTCTCCACTATGACAATTATTTGGGCTTGCTGAGAAATCCCTTCTCTGTACATTGAACAAAAATGAGTACATTCCCTCGGATACAATACCACGGAAATGGGGGATGGGCGTATGTGTAATATTTTTTTGATCTCCAGGGTTGGCAATTGCATGCCATTTCTTTCTGAATTCCCACAAACTCACAAGTGTGTGGACATTCAATTTCTAATCATGAAAGTGACCCTTCACCATATTTGTTGTTCTTTCAAGTAGTACATCCTAAGTTAGTATATTTTCCATTTCATCCCAAGAGTGGTTCCAATCTCATTTGGAAAGAGGGTAGTGGCAATGTAAGGAGGAGTAGCAGTACTCTTTGTAATGGACATTACCATTTAGCAATCTGGGCATCAGTGCTTTGTCCCCTTTCTCATTCTTTTTCATGATAGCTAATCCATTCTAGTTCCAAGGATATGGAGGCTATCAACCACACCAGATTCATGATCACACTATCTATTGAGGAGGGTGGAATTGATATTACCATTTCCCATCATCCTGACTTCAGGTACCAGAATGAGTTGGGAAGCTTCCAATGGTTCTGCCTCTGCTCAGACTGTTGTCGTCTCATGAGACAAAGATCCATAGGATACTGCACAAGTTCAAGGTTTTATTCTGGGGTAGTGTAACTTCATGTGAAGGTGACCGCTAACTGCTATTAAAAGTCTTAGAGTTTGAAAAAAAGAGAAGTGGCAGCCTTTGAACTCGGAAGTAAATATCCATCAAGCTTCTTTCAGCCAAGGGGGTTTTACTAGCTGTCATCACCTCGGCTTGAAGGTTGGGGCAACTAGGTGTCTCATATGAATAGAACTCTGACCAAGGTTTCTTCTAGAAAGTCTGGTCCTGCGACCTTTTCTTTATTTTGAACCAACTTTGCACAATAATCGGGATACTGTGCTCCTCTTCTTCATTTTTAAAGTGCCCTCCCTTCGAGGATGATGCGCTCCAGTGCTTGAAATTGACCGAATGGTCAAGACCTACTTACAAGAACACTGTTCTTCTCAGTTTCATTTAAACTGGGAACATGGTGACAGGCATGCTCTTCAATCAAGTAACACAGTTGCAGGGACCACCAAGCAATCCAAATTGAGAATGCTGTGGGTCCTCCTTAAACAGCGGGTTGGGGGTCCCTACTTGCAATGGAAAGTTGGGTTCAATTAGCATTCTTATCCATGTCTGTAACCATGCGTGAACAGTGAAGCCTAGTTTAATGAAAGTGGCGTAGTGTGAGTCTAGGCTAAGTACAATATTATTTTCACAATTGCTCTAAAGATATGGACATAGAGCTAGACTGGTTGGTTGGGCCATGCTTAAAAAAATAGCATAACTATATAAAAATATATTTTAATGCCTTAAGAAATTCAATAGTCAAAAGTATATTAACAAAATGCAACATGGCTAACCTTCTAGTAGTAAAACCAGTGATCCTAACTATGCATACTATAAACTCTTCTCTTCCAGTGGATCCTCATCAATAGTCATAAGCATATGAATGTTCCTGCCCGTGCGCGGGTACCCCGGAAACAATATATACATATATGTGGGAAACATATATGAAGCAAATGCAGCCATCCAGATGGGAAAGAGCTGAGCAATGCTACAAGAATTTTCTTTGTACACATATATACATTCAACATGCAGTGAAGAAAAACAAAGAGCATTTGAACTGCTTTCATGTGCAGCACAAAACAAACATGCTCCAGCAAATGACAGCATTGCCAGCTCACAGGCTGCATTTCAGAAAACACTCAGTGTGAAAAGCTGAAAAGCTAACCTCATAGAAACAAATAGGAATAAACTGGCACTGTGCCTTTAAGGCAGCCATGACACCTAGCTTCCCATCATGCCTCAGGTGTGACAGTTAGGTCAGTTGTTCCTTCCGGCTCCTTCTGTCAGGACCCTGGCTACTTCAGCTCTTGCTTTTTCTGATTTGTCAGACAATATCTACTATTTTTTGGCCAAAGCCTACTTACTTCGACATCTTTTGCCTTTTAAAGTAGATTTCTACTTTTTTTGAGAAGAATATTTTTCCTCTCAGAAATGCCATCTCTTTGACTCTTGCCCTTCCTGTGGCAAAAAGAAGGCTAGATCAGACTCACATTCTGTCTGTATCCTTTGCCTTTCTGAGGATCATGATACCAAGACTTGCAAACATTGTCAGTCCCTGTCCAGGCATAATCTGAGAGAGGATTAGTCTTTATGGGCTGGCTGAGAAGGGTAAAGCTCCTTCTAGAGGCAGGTCTCCGGTGAAGAAGAGAAAGGAGAGAGCAAGATTGTCATCCAGAAGTAAAGTTCCAGTTTGCTCTCCCTCAGCGTCTGGATTGGTGCTGAAAATACCTTCACCGGCAGCGAAAACGTCGACAAGAAGACCATCAACGGCGGGCTCGCCGTGGAGAGAACACAGGTCGTCGACGAAGACTGCAGGTACGTCACACCCTCCGCCTTCGTCAACCCGGCGACGATTGGCGTTGAGTAGATCTTCGTTGGTGCGGGCTCACACAGCGTTGATTTGGATCTCCTTTGTCGCCACCGCTATGGTGATCGACGTCGAGACATGCTCCGCCGTCACCAGTATAGCGGCGATCGGCGTCAAAGCGGGTGTCTCCGTTGCTGTCAACCAGGTGGCGTTCAACGTCGAGACAGGCGTAATCGTCGCCAGTAGAATGACGATCGACGTCAAAACAAGCGTCTCCTTCGCATGCAGCCAGGCGACGGTCGATGTCAAGACAGGCATAGTCGTCGAAGGGTGCGAGGCATTCGATGTCGAAGCAGACTCCTCCGTTGTCGCTGACCAGACGGCGTTCAACGTCGAGGACCAGATCTTTTTCGACTGCGAAGAAAGATTCGTCGTCTCGGCCCAAAGTCAAGTATTCCAGACGGCGTTCGACGTCGAGACAGCGATCTCTGTCAACGTCAAGGAAGGACACAACGGCGAGAAGGAGTTCTCCGTCGAGTCACACTTTACCTTCTCCCAGACACTCTGCGTCGAGGACGAGGTCGTTGAGGTTGATTGCTTCAACGTCAAGACATTTGACGTCGAAGCGGGCAAGAGGTCGACATTGAGGAGACGATCCCTCTCGAAAGACTCACCAGTGCTGGTTACATATAGTCGTTCGACGTCGAGGCACTCCCCTTCAACGTCGCATTGCTCCTCCCAGCACGACTCAGCCTCCAGAGGCCGCATGGATCATCGCCTTCAGTGGCGAGCTCTCCTCAAGTGATTTTGACAAGAAGCTCTTCTTCTTCTCGTTCTCCAGAGGCACGACAGTCACCAAGACCAACGTCTCCAAGAAGGCAGAGGTCTCCTTCAGTACATCTGTCGCCAAGATGGCTCCTTCCTGTCAGCCATTGGCAGAAAGATGCTTCTGGGCAAACTCGGACCAGGGATTGTCAGGACAAATCTCTGGAGCATAGACCATCTCATGCTCATCGGAAGAAAGCAAGATCACCGTCTTGGTCTTCTTATTCATCTCACTCTTCAAAAAGGGACTATTCACCTACCCTTACGGTTAGCCCTCCTTCTAGAGTATCACCTATCGATGACATCAATACATTTCACGATGTCCTCACTAAAGGAGCACTGAAACTGAACGTAGGCTTCCACCTCGATCACATTCGAGACTCTTCATCAATGATCTATGTCTAGACCTTTGCTCCCACTGGTTCCTGGTCTTATCGAACCAGTGATGGACGTTTTTCTCACACCATCCTCGATTAAAGCTGCCCCCGCGCGGATTCAGAAAAAATATAAGCCGGCGGCATCGGATCCTTTATTTTTAAAGTCCGATCCCCCACCGGACTCTGATCATTGCGGCAGCAAAGAAAACTCAAGCAGTCGCTTCTTCCTCCTCTGTCCCTCCAGATAAAGAGAGTCGAATCCAGGACTCTTGGGGGAGGAAGGTTTGCGCATCCGCAGCATCTTCCTTGAAGGTATCAAGCGCTGCTGCCCTGTTAGGATGGTACGACCGGTCCTTGTGGAATTCTTTGGAGCGTTTTAAGGAAAAGCTGGCAAAAGAGGACAGACAAGATTTTGGGGAGATGCTTTAAGAAGGGACGCTGGTTTCTAATCAGGTGATTAGTACTGCAGTGGACGGGGCTTCTCTGGCTGCACATTCTTATGCACACGGCATTTGTGCACGAAGGTCTTCATGGCTGCAACTAACCGCTTTAAAGCCAGAGTCTCAACATCAGATTTTAAGTCTATCATTTACCGGAACATCTATTTTTGGTTCCCACACCGATGAAGAAAATGGCCAGGATGAAGACTGAGCTGGATACACAGAAGGCGGTAGGCCTAGAAAAGAAAAAAGAATTCAGATGTAGATACTGGCCTTACAATCGCAAAAAACTATCAACAGAGAGTTCAAACCCCTCAATGGCAGCAGAAGCAGAACCAGCAATCCAGGTCTCAGTTTCAAAGCTGTAGGGGTTCCAGAGGCAGAGGAGGACAACATCTACAATCCTCCGGCGCAGCCAAGACTTCAGGGAAGCAGTTATCTTCTGCTTCCTCTAGCACCGTTGCCCACTCCAGTGGGAGGAAGTGTTTCGAATCACGTGTTAGAGTGGCGCAAATTAACAAACGATCAATGGGTGCTAAATATACTGCACAATGGATACACACTTTGTTTCAGTTCACCACCAAAGAACATTCCTCCACTAAAGTCGCATCCCCAACATCTAAAATTGCTTCATCAGGAGGTGTCGATCCTCCTCCAGAAATTGGCCGTAGAATAAGTTCCTCCGGCTCAAAGAGGAAAGGGAGTCTATTCCAGGTACTTTCTGCTACCCAAAGAAAGACCAACCGCACAAATACAGACCTATCCTGGATCTGCAATCTCTGAACAAGGTCATTCGGCGGGAGAAGTTTCTCATGTTGGCGCTACATCAAATATATCCGCACCTGCAAAAGGGAGATTGGTTGTGTTGATAGACCTCCAAGATGCGTACTTCCACATACCAATTGTTCTACGTCACCGCAAGTTCCTGAGATTCATGATGGGCTCAAAACATTATCAATTCTGAGTCTTACCATTCAGCCTAAAATCCGCGCAGAGGGTATTCACAAAGTGCATGGTGGTGGTAGCTGCAGCTCTACATCGTTAAGGCCTATTTGTGTACCTGTACTTGGACAATTTGCTGTTGAAGGGTTCGTCTCCACAGATGGTGAAGGAACACTTTTGGATTTGCCTAAATCTACTTCGCCGTCTAGGCCTTCACGTGAACCTGGGCAAATCTGTCCAACAGCCCACTCAAACTCTACATTATCTGGGTGCCATCCTAGACTCCGGTATAGGAAAAGTGTTTCCTTTGGAGGGACGACTGTTATTGATGAAACAGAAGTGCAACTCTCTACTTCATGTACACCAACCATCAGTGCGGCAAGTGGCCTCTCTTCTAGGGTCGATGGCCTCTTGCATATTTCTCATCCCCAACTCCAAATTGAGACTGCTGCAACAAGATCTGGAAGACAAATGGGACCAATCCTCAGGACATTGGGAGGATCGGATTCTCCTCTCCCAAGCGGCGAAGTCATCCATGATATGGTGGACTCAACTGAAAAATCTTCTAGTGCGAGTGCCCTTCCACCAGTCTCTTCCAAAGCAATCCCTGATCATGGATGCATCTTTCCAGGAATGGGGGGCGCACTTGGGTTGTCTTCAAACTCCTTCAAGGGCAGATGGTCGAGCAAGGAGCAGACCTACCATATAAACATGTTAGAGCTGCGGGCAGTTCATCTAGCTCTCAAGGCATTCCATCCATCAATTCAGTCGGACTTGATTCTGATTCAAACGGATAATACAACCACCTTGTATTACTTGAACAAACAAGGAGGAACACACTCCCGCCCACTGTCGTTGGAATCGCAAGTGATCTGGCACTTGCTTTTGGCAAGGAATATCTTGATAACAACTGTACGCCTTCCAGGAGAACAAAACGTGCGGGCAGACGCTCTCAGTCGGCACTTCGAAGAACAAGAAGACTGGGTGCTCAACGACGACGTAGTGGCAGACATCTTCCGTCAATGGGTTCGACCATCCATCGACCTCTTTGCAGACGATCTAAACCAGAAATGCCACGCCTTTGCGTCCAGATTTTACCAGCTAGGAACAAGAGGAAATGCTCTTTTGATCGACTGGTCCAGAACATTTGCATACACCTTTCCTCCCCTTCCTCTCATCCGAAGGTGGTGACCAAGCTCATCCGATCCAGGATGAAGATGATCCTGATAGCACCGGACTGACCTCGCCAATGGTGGTATCCGGACCTATTGCAACTGTCAATATGTCCACACAGGAGGCTGCCGTGCAGAGCACGCCTACTGACCAAAATAGGATGGAAGATTCTGCACCCCAGCCTTCCTTTGCTGAGCTTGGCAGCCTGGCCCCTGAAGTCCTGCAATACGGACACTTGAATGTCCCTCAGGACTGCATGAACATTTTGAGGGAGTCGAAGAGACCATCCAAAAGAAGTTCTTCTTATAAATAGAAGAGATTTTTCTTGTGGTGTATGCGTAATGGTTTTAGTCCAACTAGTGGGCAGGAGGAGGTAATCTTGCCTTATCTTCTGTATTTAGCCAAGTCTGGTTTGAAGTACTCTTCTATAAAAGTTCACTTGGCAGCCATTACGGCCTACAGAAAATCACCTAACCAACCTTCCTTTTTTCAGCTCCAGGTGCTCAAAGATTTCCTTCAGGGGTTGAAGGAAGTTTTCCCTCCTGTCCGACATCCTTCACCTCCTTGGAAGTTAAATATTGTTCTGTCCAAGCTTATAGGCCCTCCTTTCGAGCTCATTCTTAAGGCCACTTTACAGCACCTAACGTCGAGTGTTGCTTTTTTAGTAGCTATCACTTCAGCACTCAGAGTAAGTGAAATCCAGGCACTCTGCGCAAAGGGTAGTTCCGAGGACTCACCAGTCTTTCCTATCAAAAGTGATGTCCGACTTCCATGTTAACCAGACAATTTCCCTTCCCTCTTTTTTTCCAGTTCAAGATGCTGACTCTGGCACAGGTCTTGGCTATCCTCGACCCTGGAGACTGGATGGTAGCATTGGACTTGCAGGTCGCATATTTTCACATCCCCGTCCTGCCAGGCACCGCCGTTACCTGTGGTTCACGGTAGGCTAGGAGCATTTTTAGTTTACCGTGCTCCCCTTCGGCCTTTGCAGCGCCCCTCGGGTGTTCACGAAAGTGATGGCGGTGGTCGCAGCTCATCTGCGCAGGTAAGGGGTATCAGTCTTCGCCTACCTCCACGACTGGTTGTTGAAGGCGGGCTCGCCCCAGGCAGTCGTCACCCACCTTCAGGCTACGGCCGACCTCCTGCATTTGCTGGGGTTCTTCATCAACATGCCGAAGTTGCACTTGAGTCCCTCTCAGACGCTCCCCTTCATCGGAGCGGTTCTAGATTCGACAGTATCGGGTCTATCCTCTCGAGCAGCGAGTCTGGGATATTCATGCTGTGATTCCTATCTTTCAGCCTCTATCCCGGTTTTCAGTCAGGATGACCCTCCAGCTCCTGGGCTTGATGGCCTCCTGCATCCTGTTAGTGCAACGTGCCAGGTGGCATATGTGGGTTCTGCAGTGGACCTGAAGTTCCAGTGGGCGCAGCATCAGGGCAACCTGTCCGATCATGTCCGGATCTCGGAGGGCACTGTCCGACACTTGCAAGGATGGCTCACGAAACGCGATTGGGTCAATGGCAGATCCCACTCCCTTCCCCAAACAGAGCACACTGTAGTGACTAATGCGTCCCTCCTGGGATGGGGAGGCCACTTGGGAGAGGCGGAGCTCAGAGGTTTCTGGTCTCCGGTGGAGTCCCGGCTCCATATCAGCCTTTTGGAGCTTCGGGCGATCCCGCTTGCACTGAAGGCATTCCTTCCCTCTGTCCGAGGAAGTGTAGTGCAGGTGTTCACGGACAACATCACTGCCATGTGGTATTGCAACAAGCGGGGCAGGGTGGGGTCCTGGACCCTATGTCAGGAGACTCTGCGCCTCTGGACATGGCTAGAACGTCAAGGCATTACCTTGGTGGTTCAACACCTTGCAGGTTCTTTGAACGCCAGGGCTGACAAACTCAGCCGCCGTTGCTTGATGGAGCACGAATGGCTTTTGAACTCGGACGTGGCGCTAGGTCTCTTTCAGCAGTGGGGAGAGCCTTGGTTAGATCTATTCGCCACCGAAGAGACCGTGCAATGTCATCAGTTTTGCGGGTTGGAATTTCCAAGACGGCGCTTGCACGGAGACGCTTTTCGTCTCGGGTGGAGCTGCAGTCTATTGTACAACTTTCCGCCTATACCACTTCTGCCCAGAGTGCTGAAGAAGATCAGGCGCGACTGGGCCCAAGTTATTTTTGTGACTCCGGACTAAGCTCGAAGAGTACGGTATCCTGAGCTACTTAGTATGAGCATCGATCCCCCGATCAGTCTGCCTCTTCGGGAGGATCTTCTGTCGGAGCAGCAGGGGACGGTCCTCCACCTCCTTGCATGGAGATTGGGCACAACAGTTGACAGCTTTTGACCTTCCTCCCGAAGTCTGTAATGTCATTCTGGCAGCCAGGCGTCCCTCCACTAAAACGGTGTACGCCTGCTGATGGAACAAATTTGTGGCATGGTGCACAGCAAAGGCTGTGGATCCCCCTTTCTGCCCCCCCTTTCTGAGGTTCTTCTGTTTCTTCTGTCCTTGGCTCAGTGGTGCTCTGCTCTGGGCATTATCAAAGTTTATCTTTCTGCCATCTCCGCCTTTCTACGGCTTCCTGATCAGCCTTTTCTTTTTAAGTACCCGGTTGTTAACCGTTTCCTCAAAGGCATTACGCACACGTTTCCTCCCTTGCCTTTCATAATGCCTCAGTGGGACTTAAATCTTGTCTTAACTTACTTAATGTGCGCTCCCTTTGAGCCCCTTTATAACTGTCCCTTACGTCTTCTCACCTTAAAGATGGCTTTCCTGGTAGCTACCACCTCTGCCAGAAGAGTGCTCCAGGGTCTTTCTTCCAAACCTCCTTTCCTTTCAGTTCATCCAGACAAGGTGGTTCTCAGGAAAACAAAACCTGCTGCACACTTATATGAAAGTTCAAGCAAAACAGATGTCTCAATGGACATAAAGTTCAAATTTCATGGGCGAAGGATTAGACCACCAGTGTTTCGGTTCCTCTTTTATTGTTCATAGAAAGCCAGCCGACACATGTTTCGTCGCAAGAAAACACACTGTTTCCGCGACTCCTCATGGCTGTAGGTAAAGAATTTGTAACCACAGGTCGCGGTGCCGGTGATAATTCCGACCCGGCTCCGCTCGAGACCGGGTTTCAGTATCAGTCACAATATGACTTGCAATTTCAGAAGTACTCTTCTCCAGCGGGTATGTGGAGATTCTTTAAATAGTAGTGTTGCTAAATATTGCAATCCTCAGGGTGAGAAACTCAGGAGTATGTCTTCGTCCGCGTGTTTAAAGCGCGGAAAGTGTAGAAACGTCTACGGCAAAAAAGTCCCCGTAGTGCAGTGAGTGAGTCAGCGACGATATCGCTCGGGTTCGCGTTTCGGTTCCGGGTGCGGTCCCGGAACCGAACCGCGACCTGTGGTTACAAATTCTTTACCTACAGCCCTGAGGCATCGCGGAAACAGTGTGTTTTCTTGCGACGAAACATGTCGGCTGGCTTTCTATGAACAATAAAAGAACCGAAACACTGGTGGTCTAATCCTTCGCCCATGAAATTTGAACTTTATGTCCATTGAGACATCTGTTTTGCTTGAACTTTCATATAAGTGTGAGGCAGGTTTTGTTTTCATTGTATGTAGTGTGTCCTCAAAGCACACTTTGAGGGGTTCAGGGAATTGCCCCTTACCTGCATGCACCTTCTGCCTTACAGCATTTCTCCTGTGCGTTAACCTGAGCAGTGCGCCCAGTATTTCCCTCACACCTAAAACCCTGTTGTTAGAACCTGGGGTAGCCTGGCCTAGGGCAAGACATACATTTCAGAGGCACAGTGTGAAGGTTGCAGACCACCCAATAGTAAAACCACGCAATAACACACAAAAAGATAACGCTACACCAAAATGTGGAAAAATAAGTACTGCTTTATAAAAATATAGCTCTACTCTTTGGTTCAGAAATGCAGTTTTAGTATTTTACAGTTTGTTTTGAAAATAACTGAAATTACTTTCCAGATTATCAAGTCATTACATTACTTGCATCAACAGTACAATTTCAATACATATTCAGCTTCAGTAGGAGTCACCATTTCAATACATTACAGTTCAATAAAGAGGGAGAAGCAGTACAGTTGCACCCTGAAGAGTTCCTCTTTAACTTTCTCCACGTAAACCCCACTGCTCTATACACTTTACAATAAAGAGGGTTCAACTACTGAGTAATTGACTAAAGTGGAGAAGATCAATAACCTCAGTTATGCTAGGACACCCTGGCAAGATTACACACGAGGTAGGCCTCCTCCCGGTAGTCAATCCCAAAGATAACACATTGAAGAATGGCTGGAATCACTCCTCCAACACCTTTCTATTTGGCTCTTCAGATTCCTGTCAACCTAAAACAATTGTTGATAAACTGTGAGGATTCTGGACATCCCCTCTGGTATCAGTGACTATCTGCCTGTAGAGGCTCCCTGTCCTCCGTTTTCCCACACCCCCACTCTCCTTACTTTAATGAAGGTCCCCTCGTCGCACTGCACAGGAAGGCTGGGCGTGGGGGGAGCAAAAGGAGTAAAGGAAGGACTTCTGGCTGACAGCCGGCCACCGGCGATCCTGCCACGCTTCCCCGACCAGCTACTTAGCCTGACGCTGGTGCGGGGGTAAACCAATTCCAAAAGCGCGGGATCTTGTCAGGTTTCCTCCCCTTCCCCACTGCTCGGCGCTGCTCCTCCGTGTTGGCGCTTCAGCGGGGAAAGGGGTACCTGAAGCGGAGAAGCGCCAAAGCCGGTTCCCTCGCCGATCGACTCCTCGGCGGTCTGGGCGTCACTCGGTCCGCAGTTCCACTGCGCAAATGCGGGGGAGTAGTGTCGCCGGCTGGGAGTCGATTCCGGTCACCTGACGCTGGGAGCGTCTCCGGCGGGGGCCTGCTCACTCCGGGGATTGCCTCACGAGTTGGGGCATGCGCGGACCTGACGCTGGAAGCGTCTCCTGCGGGGGCCTGCTCACTCCGGGGATTGCCTCACAGACACGAAGCAAGGCAGCGCGGGCACGAGGGACTAGTGTTCCCGCTTGGCGCCGCGCTGTCACCGCTTCCTCGCCCACAGTCTTTCCCCTCACCTGGCTCCAGGGAAAACGCTGATCAGAGCGTAACGCTCACTCGTCAGGGCCACAAAGGCTCCGCAGCCACTTGCCTTTCCCTCAAAGCCTCGGGGAAAACACCAGGCACAACACCAGGCTAAAGCTGTCTTCTCCACAACGCTGGTAGGTGAAGCACTGCCAGTGGGAAATTAGGGAAGTCTTTCAGCAAGAGCCTCCCGACAGGGGTCAATGGGGCTCAAGTGTAGAGGGGGCTTCCACCTCAGGTAGATCAATCTCTTCAGCAGAAGAAGGTGGTTGGGAGGGATTGGTCAGGGGTAGAAGGGGGAACGTCTCCCTGTAGTGGCTGTCTGTCACAGGGACAAACTAACTGCTCCCAGTGCGTCCTCCTCCTTTCACCACTGCCTCACTCCTCCACTGTCTGGTCAACACAAAATGGCTTCCCAACCTCTGCCTTTTTATAGACAACCCCCACAGAGTCCAGTAGGGTCCAGAAGGTTCTGGAAGGCCTAAGGTTATCCTATGGGGCTGTCTAAGATGTGGCAGTTGGAGACAGTTGGGGCCCTCCATCTTGTGAATTACAGCAGTTTCCTGTCAGAACAGGCCTCTGGGCCTGAGGTGAAAAACTGAGGGACAAAAGAACACCTATCCCCTTGACCAACCCCTGTAAAAACTAGTGCACACAAAAAATTATTAAGGGTATGAGGGGCAAAAAGGGGACAAAATAAATAATAAATTGGAGGGACTAAGCCAAAAAGCCAGACAGGTCTAACACGCGTCCCCCCCAGCTGAAAGTGGGGAGAACTACCCAACCCCTTGGGAGTCCTCATCACTAAGGCGGAAATACCTGGAGAGACCGTCTGCATTGGCGTGGTCCACTCCAGGCCGATGTTCCACCCGGAAGTCCATTCCCTGTAGGGAGATGGACCACCTCAACAGCTTGGGATTTTCCCCCTTCATTTGCATCAGCCAACGAAGGGGGCGGTGGTCAGTCTGAACCAGGAAGTGCGAGCCAAAGAGGTATGGCCGCAGCTTCTTCAGAGCCCACACCACCGCAAAAGCTTCCCTCTCAATTGCACTCCACTTCTGTTCCCGGGGAAGCAGTCTCCTGGATAAGAAGACTACAGGCTGATCCAGGCCCTCTTCATTTAGTTGCGATAACACTGCCCCAATGCCATGTTCTGATGGATCTGTTTGGACAATGAACTCCTCGGAGAAGTCTAGGGCCTTCAAGACCGGTGCCGCACACATCGCCTGCTTCAATTTCTCAAAAGCCTGCTGACAAGCTCCCATCCAAACTACCCGTCGAGGTTGTTTCTTCGAGGTGAGCTCTGTAAGGGGTGCTACAATAGTGCCATACCCCTTCACAAAGCGACGGTAGTAACCTGTGAGGCCCAGGAAAGCTCGGACCTCAGTCTGAGTCTTGGGGGGTTCCCAGGCCATGATTGCCTCAATCTTCGCCTGCAGGGCCTGCACAGTCCCCCTACCCACCAAGTGTCCAAGGTACACAACTGACCCCTGCCCAATCTGGCATTTGCTGGCCTTGATTGTCAATCCAGCTTGTCTCAGGGCCTGGAGAACTGCTTGCAAATGCTGCAGGTGGTCCTCCCAACTGCTACTGAAGACAGCAATGTCATCCAGGTAAGCAGCAGAGAAACTCTCCATTCCAGAGAGGACCTGGTTCACCAGCCGCTGAAATGTGGCAGGGGCGTTCTTGAGCCCAAAGGGCATCACACAGAACTGGAAGTGTCCCTCAGGCGTGGAGAAGGCTGACCTTTCCCTTGCTCCATCTGTCAAGGAGATCTGCCAGTAGCCTGAAGTGAGGTCAAAGGTACTCAGATATTGGGCAGCTCCTAGCCGGTCAATTAATTCATCCGCCCTAGGGATCGGATGAGCATCAGTCTTTGTCACTGAGTTCAGTCCTCGGTAATCCACACTGAACCTCAGTTCAGGTGTGGTGCCTGGTGGTGCGGCTTTTCGCACGAGCACCACCGGACTGGACCAAGGGCTGTTGGAAGGTTCAATAACTCCCAGCTCTAGCATCTTGGCAACCTCTCCATGGATGCTAGCCTTCACCTTGTCGGACAGCCGGTAGGTCTTCGACTTCACTGGTGGGCTGTCCCCTGTGTCCACGTCATGGGTACACAGGTGAGTCCTTCCCGGGACAAGGGAGAACAACGTAGAGTACTGCTCCAGGATCTGGCGGCAGTCCTTCCGTTGCTCAGGAGTTAGAGTGGGAGAGAGAATCACTCCCTCCACTGACCCATCCTTCTCTTGAGACGAGAATAGATCTGGGAGAGGTTCGCTTTCCGCTTCCTCCTCCCCGTCAGTCACCATCATCAACATGACTTCGGGCCTCTCATGGTGGGGCTTGAGACGGTTGGCATGCAGCACCCGTAGGGGGTGTCGAGGGGTCTTAAGGTCCACCAGGTATGTGGCCTTACCCTTCTTCTCCAACACTTCAAAGGGGCCTGTCCAGCGATCCTGGAGGGCACTAAGCTCTCCAGGCTCCATCACCCACACTTTCTGGCCAGGCTCCAATTCCACCTGGTGAGCATTGTGGTCATACCACTCCTTCATGACTGCCTGGCTGGCCTCCAAGTTGTCAGAAGCTTGCTTCCACAACTTCGCCATTTGGCTCCTGAAGGCCAGCATATAGCTCACCACATCCTGGGGGGGTTTCCTGGGAGACTTCTCCCAACCTTCCTTCACCAGGCTGAGAGGACCGCGTACAGGGTGCCCATACAGAAGCTCAAAGGGGCTGAAGCCCACTCCCTTCTGGGGCACTTCCCTGTAGGAAAAGAGCAAACAGGGTAGGAGGACGTCCCATTTCCTCCGCAGGCTTTCGGGCAGACTTCTGATCATGCCCTTCAAGGTCTTATTAAACCTCTCAACCAGTCCATTTGACTGGGGGTGATAGGGAGTGGTGAACCGGTAGGTCACTCCACACTCCTTCCACATTGCCCGCATGTAAGCTGACATGAAGTTGGTCCCCCTGTCAGACACAACTTCCTTGGGAAATCCCACTCGGGTAAAGATTCCCATTAGGGCTCTTGCCACTACAGGTGCAGTGACTGTCCTCAGAGGAATTGCCTCTGGGTACCGTGTGGCATGATCCACCAGAACCAGGATAAACCTGTGACCAGCTGTTGTTGGTGGATCTAAAGGCCCTACAATGTCGATGCCCACCCTCTCAAAGGGTGTGCTAACGACTGGAAGTGGTTCCAGGGGAGCCTTTAGCTTCACCCCTGTTTTCCCACTGGCCTGGCAGGTTACACATGTCCGACAGTAAGTGTTGGACGCCACTTTCATCTAAGGCCAGTAAAAGTGGAGGACAAGCCTTGCAAAGGTCTTGTCCTGGCCTAAGTGTCCTGCCAGGGGTATGGCATGAGCCAATTCCAGAAGAAAGGCTCGGTACTGTTGCGGGACTACCAAGGCCCTTGATGAACCAGGCAAGGGTACCTTGGGTTCACTGTAGAGGAGTCCATCCTCCCAGTAAATATGGTAGTGTCCCGTAACATCACCTGCTGCTTGGGCTTCAGCCTGTCGCCTCAGTCCCTCAAGGGTGGGGCACTCCCTCTGCCCCTTACAGAATTCCTCTCTGGTAGGACCTCCCTCCACATGCCACTCAGCAGGGATGGGTAAATCCTCCAGAGAGTCTACTTCCCCCTCCACAGACTCCTGGTCCACCACCGCAGGTGGCCGATCTGTCACATGGGGTGTGGAAGCCGGAGCAGGCTCTCCCTGTCTCCGGGTCTGTCCCTTTTTAGCAGCGGGTTGGGCCATTGTTCCAGGCTCCAACCCAGGCGAACTCCCTCTCCGGGCAGTCGCAGACCGTGTGCTTGCACAGGCCCAGTCAGGTGTACCCAGCTTCGCAGAATGCGTCCGGTATTCCACCTCTCTCCAAGTGTTGTGTTCCATGTCATTCCCCAACAGACAATCGACTGGCACGGCAGGGCTTACGGCAACTCGAAGTGAACCTGCAACCCCCTCCCACTCAAAGGGAACCTCAGCCACTGGATAGTGGCCCATTCTGCCGTCAGCCATCGCGGCGGGGTGGAGTACATTAGGAACAACCTGCTCTGGAGGCACCAGTTGACTTCTCACCATAGTCATTCTGGCTCCTGTATCTCTCAGAGCCTCCCCTCTCTGGCCATTGATGGTGACCCATTGCCCATACGTTGTAGTATTTGGGGGCACCTGGATCTTTGGAACCATCTCCCGCTCTCCCAGGGACACTAAGGTGACACCCGCCCACTCACCCCCTTATCTAAGGGCAACTCCTCCCCGAGCACTACACTAGCTACTCCCGGTGACTTTCCTCCGGTGGGAGGGGGTGGTCTCTTTGGGCATCTGACATCCCCCTTATAATGTCCAACACCACCACATTCAAAACAGTGGAGAACCCTTGGCTGCTGGCTTTGGCCAGGATTAGGGTTTCTGGGCGGGTTTGCCCTAGGGGTGAAACCTGCTCCCTTCCCTTGGAAGTTATTTTGGGGACCTTTAGAGAACTCCTTTTTCTCTCCCCCCTCCTTCTTCTGGGGGGCGCCCTGTCCGGCTTTTTGAGAATCCCCTCCAGTCCCCTTTGAGGACACCCGGGTACTGGCCCAGATGTCCGCCTCCTCTGCAAGCTTCCGGGGATTGGTCAGCTTGCTGTCCACCAGGTGTTGACGCAGCTCGGGAAAACATTTCTCGAGGAGGTGTTCTTTCAAAAATAGATCGTACAGCCCCTCATAATCTTTCACCTCACTGCCCTTGACCCAACCCTCTAAGGCCTTTCTGGCGTAGTGAAGGAAGTCCACCCAGTTCTGGGTGCTTAATTTGTGGCTCCCCCTGAACTTCTGACGGTACCTTTCTGGGGTAAGCCCAAACTTCCTTAACAACGCCAGCTTCATGGTGGGGTAGTTGGTTTGTTCCTCTGGTTCCAGGGCCAGCAAGGTGTCCCGACCAGCAGGAGGCATGAATTTGTACAAACCACCCCCCCAGTGCTTTTCCTGCACCCCATGAGCTCTTAGGGAGACCTCATAAGCAGCCAGCCACTTAGCTATGTCATCCCCCTGACTGAAGCTAGCTGTAAGGTCTTTCGGCAAGTAGGGTCTGGACTCCCTGGTTGTCTCTTTTGTCTCGCTGCCACCATTCATCTCAGGAGAGGACCCCCGTTGCAGGCTTCAGAGTTCTAATTCCTTCAGCCTGAACTCATGGGCCATCCTCCTCTCCTCCTTCTCCTGCTCCAACTTAGCCAACTCCCATCTCAACTGTCTTTTCTCCCTCCTATCCGTGAGCTCAGCTTCAGTTAAGCTTCCCCCAGAGGCGCTACTGCCCCTTCTGGAGTAGGACACTGGTCCTGGGAGTAAGTTTTCCCCCTCAGAGTGGAATAACCCATCTATCTCCCCCACCGTGTCCTGGTCTACCCCTTCATCCTCCTCCTTCCTTTCTTGGTGTGCCTCCACCCAAGCCCTAAGACTGGTCTGGAGCTCCCCTTTTCTGGCACCATGCTTGAAAAATACCCCCATTTGCTGGCAGAACACTTTCAACTGTGACACAGAATAGACCTCTAGGTTTTCCAAGGCAAACTCCATTTTGAGTCAGGCAAACCTAGATTACACACCAGAAATTGTAGAGTTGCAAGGGCAACCTAAAGCTACCTCCACCCACCACCAGGAACAAATTTGGAAAAATCAAAAAGACAAATTTGGAGGGCCGCAAGGAGAAAACTCCTGGTGTAGGTTTAGTGTATTACGTTAAATTACTATGGAGTAGCTGCAACCAAGTCAGTATCCCACCGCTAGGCACCAATCTGTTAGAACCTGGGGTAGCCTGGCCTAGGGCAAGACCTACATTTCAGAGGCACAGTGTGAAGGTTGCAGACCACCCAATAGTAAAACCACGTAATAACACACAAAAAGATAACGCTACACCAAAATGTGGAAAAATGAATACTGCTTTATAAAAATATAGCTCTACTCTTTGGTTCAGAAATGCAGTTTTAGTATTTTACAGTTTGTTTTGAAAATAACTGAAATTACTTTCCAGATTATCAAGTCATTACATTACTTGCATCAACAGTACAAGTTCAATACATATTCAGCTTCAGTAGGAGTCACCATTTCAATACATTACAGTTCAATAAAGAGGGAGAAGCAGTACAGTTGCACCCTGAAGAGTTCCTCTTTAACTTTCTCCACGTAAACCCCACTGCTCTATACACTTTACAATAAAGAGGGTTCAACTACTGAGTAATTGACTAAAGTGGGGAAGATCAATAACCTCAGTTATGCTAGGACACCCTGGCAAGATTACACACGAGGTAGGCCTCCTCCCGGTAGTCAATCCCAAAGATAACACATTGAAGAATGGCTGGAATCACTCCTCCAACACCTCTCTATTTGGCTCTTCAGATTCCTGTCAACCTAAAACCCTTGTTGATAAACTGTGAGGGTTCTTGACATCCCCTCTGGTATCAGTGACTATCTGCCTGAAGAGGCTCCCTGTCCTCCGTTTTCCCACACCCCCACTCTCCTTACTTTAATGAAGGTCCCCTCGTCGCACTGCACAGGAAGGCTGGGCGTGGGGGGAGCAAAAGGAGTAAAGGAAGGACTTCTGGCTGACAGCCGGCCACCGGCGATCCTGCCACGCTTCCCCGACCAGCTACTTAGCCTGACGCTGGCGAGGGGGGTAAATCAATTCCAAAAGCGCGGGATCTTGTCAGGTTTCCTCCCCTTCCCCACTGCTCAGCGCTGCTCCTCCGTGTTGGCGCTTCAGCGGGGAAAGGGGTACCTGAAGCGGAGAAGCGCCAAAGCCGGTTCCCTCGCCGATCGACTCCTCGGCGGTCTGGGTGTCACTCGGTCCGCAGTTCCACTGCGCAAATGCGGGGGAGTAGTGTCGCCGGCTGGGAGTCGATTCCGGTCACCTGACGCTGGGAGCGTCTCCGGCGGGGGCCTGCTCACTCCGGGGATTGCCTCACGAGTTGGGGCATGCGCGGACCTGACGCTGGAAGCGTCTCCTGCGGGGGCCTGCTCACTCCGGGGATTGCCTCACAGACACGAAGCAAGGCAGCGCGGGCGCGAGGGACTAGTGTTCCCGCTTGGCGCCGCGCTGTCACCGCTTCCTCGCCCACAGTCTTTCCCCTCACCTGGCTCCAGGGAAAACGCTGATCAGAGCGGAACGCTCACTCGTCAGGGCCACAAAGGCTCCGCAGCCACTTGCCTTTCCCTCAAAGCATCAGGGAAAACACCAGGCACAACACCAGGCTAAAGCTGTCTTCTCCACAACGCTGGTAGGTGAAGCACTGCCAGTGGGAAATTAGGGAAGTCTTTCAGCAAGAGCGTCCCGACAGGGGTCAATGGGGCTCAAGTGTAGAGGGGGCTTCCACCTCAGGTAGATCAATCTCTTCAGCAGAAGAAGGTGGTTGGGAGGGATTGGTCAGGGGTAGAAGGGGGAACGTCTCCCTGTAGTGGCTGTCTGTCACAGGGACAAACTAACTGCTCCCAGTGCGTCCTCCTCCTTTCACCACTGCCTCACTCCTCCACTGTCTGGTCAACACAAAATGGCTTCCCAACCTCTGCCCTTTTATAGACAACCCCCACAGAGTCCAGTAGGGTCCAGAAGGTTCTGGAAGGCCTAAGGTTATCCTATGGGGCTGTCTAAGATGTGGCAGTTGGAGACAGTTGGGGCTCTCCATCTTGTGAATTACAGCAGTTTCCTGACAGAACAGGCCTCTGGGCCTGAGGTGAAAAACTATGAGGGACAAAAGAACACCTATCCCCTTGACCAAAACCTGTAAAAACTAGTGCACACAAAAAATTATTAAGGGTATGAGGGGCAAAAAGGGGACAAAATAAATAATAATTTGGAGGGACTACGCCAAAAAGCCAGACCGGTCTAACACCTGTCCTTAGTTGTTATAAGGTGGTTCTCAGGACCTGCCTTTCTTTTTTGCCAAAGGTTGCCATCCACATCGAGCAGACCATCACTTTGCCCACCTTCTTTCCGCCTCTGCATCCTTCCAGGGAAGAGGAGAGGCTCCACTGTCTGGACCCAAAACATACGCTCGCATTCTATCTGCAGCATACACAACAGTTCCGGGTGGACGATCAGCTCTTTGTTGGCAACGTGGGCGCCACAAAAGATTGGGCTGTGCACAAACAGACCATTTCCCGGTGGGTCGTTCTGTGCATCAAAGCATGTTACTCCTTGGCCAAGAAGGAGCCTCCTGTGGGGCTGCGGGCCCATTCGAACAGGGCAACTGCAGCCACTACTGCCTTGGGATGTGGCGTATTGTTTCGACAACGCAATCTACCTTCCATCGGAATGATTTGTGTATGTCCTTCGAGGCCTGGCGTCTCTCCGTCGATGGATCGGACTTTGTTTAAATTCTGTCCTCGGTGCCACGCGAAGTATCCGCGCACCGACTCACCCGAAGTGTGCAACTTGTGCTGGTCTCCCAAGCACAAGGAAGAATATTGTGATGCCTGCAGAGCGTTCCGATCAAATAAGACTCTTAGCGATTGTCGGGCTCGATGTCGAGAGGTGCAGCGTCAAAGCATGGAAGACACGCCGGACATCTTGGATGAAGACTCCAGACAAGAAGATATTGAGGCATCAACGGCAGAGGAGGAGGAAACCTTCTTTGATCAAGACTCAGAACTCGAGATAGATCTTCACACCGAAGAACTACCGCAGAGACAAGGTGATATGAGTACCGAAGACCCCTTGCCCCCACAAACTGTTCCGAAAAAACAAAATGCTTCGGCACCAACTCTGCCTCCTGGCCAAAGTTGGCACTGAGATGACGTTTCGGACGCCCTGTCTCCGGGCTCTTCTCCGAAACAACTAGTCCAGCCTTCCGGCTCGGTATCGAGTCACCAAAAGACCTCCTCGGACCTGAAGCCCTCCGGTTCGAAGCACAAGCCGGGATTGGAGCTGAAATCCTCCGTACCGAAACCTTCTGGGCCAAAAGGCCAGCCTCCACCGGCATCGAAGACACCAGCACCGAAAAGTTGGGTGCCAAAACCCAGAGATGCCCTATGGATGAACTGGTCAGGGATATTTTCTTACACTTTTCCGCCTCTCCGCTCATCCCAGTAATCAAGGTCTTCATGGAAGGCTTAAAAAGGGTGATGCCACCAAGGATTCCTCCTGCCCCACCTCACAAGGGCAATCCTATATTTAAATCTGGTATTGCCAGATGGATTGTTAAATGCATTCAAACATGCTATGCTAAAGCCAAAAAACCTTCAACCATACCCCAGAGCATAGTCCACTTGCAAAATAGGAGCTTTGGTGTCCTTCTTAGGTAACATTGTTTTAGCTGTTGTATGTAAAGCAGTACATGGTCTACACCACACACATTTACCAAACACTATCATGTGGATGTGTTAGCGCGTCAGTAGGCTAATTTAGGCCAAGCAGTACTTAAAACACTGTTCCAAACAACTGCAACATCTACAGGTTATCCCCCGCTTTGGGAGTATACTGCTTTCTAGTCTATGCAAAGCATCTGTATCTACAGCACACATGCCTTGAACGGATAATGTTACTTACCCAGTAAACATCTGTTCTTGGCATGTAGAGCTGTAGATTCACATGCGCACACCCGCCTCCCCGGGTACCTGCAGTTTTTGCAGTACTTCATTATATACTTATATGCATGGACATCTCTGTACTACACTTACTTACTCCATTCTCACCCTCTTGCAGGAAATCAATCTAACAATTGAGTTGATGCCCATGCACACTTTCACCTAAAGGAGAAGTCACCTTACCTCGTGACTAGAAAGACTTCTTCGAAGAAAACAACTTGCATACATCCGAACCCAACACTAGATGGCAGGAGTATGCAAAGCATGTGAATCTACTGCTCTACATGCCAAGAACAGATGCTTACTGGCTAACATTATCCTTTTTTAAAGTTTATCATTTTCACAACTTGAACCCTACACATTCTCAATGAGCAGTCCACTGTAAAAAAGGACACTTAGACAAAAACAGCTGAGCCCGATTGCATTTGGGCTGGTAATGGCATTCTGGCACAGATTGGTGTTTGCACCTGTAATGGGATAACCAGTTCGACACAGATTACACCTACAGTGGGAGCTTGGCCCAGGATCTTCACAGATAGAATCTGCCGCAAATCGAGGATGCAATGCATGCAGTTCCTGTTTGCACACCCTAGGACGGGTCAAACCATGCACATGTTATGCTTAAGTCCCCATTCGAGGAGTGTCGCTTATAATTGATTGGAAGTTGCACTCCTATTCATTTCTGCATTCAGTGGTACCGGTATGTAGCGGGTGCACCGTTTGCACCAATGATTTGTGGTCCACTAGTAATTGAGTATTTGGATTTTCTTTTGAAAAGGCATCTATGTGGACTTGCTGAGAGGACTGCCGTTAAAGGTGATGTCCATTAAAGCGAAGAATGCCTGGGTGTAACACAGTGAGATAGATCTTATGCTGATAGAAGCCCAGTGAACAAAAATTAGACAGAAGACCACTTCATGAAACTGCAGTGATTTCCAAAGGCGTTTGAATTTGACTATCACCTGAGGGCAGTGATAGTGTTTGCCCAGTTTGAAGGAACACAGTACTAAGGGTGATGTTTTGAATTTGTAGATAGAGAAGCATATTCATTTACAAATATGTGATTTGCTTACTTTTCCTGCCACTTTTTATTCTCCGATCTTGATTCAGTTTTGGAGATGGCTTATTTTATACATTGAATTACTGTGTGTAGATTGCGAGTCTTGTAAAATATTCTTATTTTGCTTTGGATTAGCTGCTCTTCAACCTCCCAGTTCCTAAAGAAACTCTAGAGTACTATGTGAGAGAGGGTCTATATTGTTTGAATAAAAAAGATGAGCCAAAAAGTAAAAGTTCTTATTATGCTATAACTAAGAACATTAAAGCATGAAATAAGTTTTATCATACTTTGTAAGAAAAAAAGGGATCCAAAGGCACCTACATCACACCAAGACATCTACTTGCTAAATGTACATCACAAATTGGATCCCATATCTAACATACTGACTGACTAATGAAAAATTGGTAGGTCAGAAACCAGCAAGGATTTGTGTTAAGCAGAGATATCCATTAACAAAACCACACATTAAAAGAAGTTTAGTCAATCTTGAGATAGCGGACATTGTAAAATTCTTTATACCAGTACCTTTTGGTTGTCCTTTACGTTAAGAGTTTGTCTTGCTCAATGAATTCAGTCGCTTGTAGATTCACAAGTTTGGAAATAGGAGCAATAAGAGTTGCATACTCCTGATCTTTATAAATGTGATCGTCAAATCCTCAGTCCTTGCAAATTGTTATTTTGGCAAGTTATTTGTGTTGTAACAATTGCCTATTTCTCTACCAACTAATGAAAATGACATTTAATACCTATCAAAGTTTTGAACAGGCGCATGATGTGGTGGGGCATAAGAAGTTTCATATTGTAAGGTGAAGAAAAATTATCTCTGTCTTGGGTGGAATGAATGACCCCCTCATAACTGTGATAGAATTCTGATACTGTATTGCAAGCTAAGTGTCCATGCCCAATGAAAGAGTAAATAAATGATACTTGACAGTTTTCCATTCTCTTGCATTTTTTTGCTGCAAAAGGAATAGCTAATGAATCGAAAAAACTTTATGGAGTACAGTTTCACCCTGAAGTTGGCCTTACTGAAAACGGAAAAGTGATGTTAAAAAATTTCCTTTTTGATGTTGCGGGATGCAGTGGCACCTTCACAGTTCAAAATCGAGAAATTGGTTGCATCCGAGAAATCAAGGAAAAAGTGGGAGCATCTAAAGTTTTGGTAAGTGTTTGATTTGGTTAATGTCCTGGTCATAAATTGATTGTTGGTATAACCAACCTGTGTAGAAGTACCAGAAAGGATGGTGCTGAAGTTTTTTCATACTCAATGCCCTTAAAAGATGTGGATTTATGTTAAGCTTCATATATTCTTGAAGGACATTACAACCAGGTACACCACCTTCACAACACACTGCCATGTACAGGGTCCTGTCCCTAGGCAACACCAAGTGAACCACTAATGCACTTTTAGCTGCTCTAGCAGTGGTCGAGGCGGAGGCAATCTCTCACGTTGAGGTATGTGAGGTGTTAAAATTACAGTGGAAGTTGCATGCTCTGTAGCTCTGCCCTACCCACCTTCAACGTCCATTGGCTGATGCTTTTAGTTAGTTGGGCCAAGAATTTGCGCAAACACTTCCTTCACTATCGACCAGTGCATTGCAGAGTAGTGCACTTATGAGTGATTTATCTTCAGACGAAGACCAGCAAACATGGCCTGTCGTCAATCCTACATATCTATCCCCATCGATCTCTGCCAGCCAGTTGGGACTGAGGGCGTGTTGTGGGTGTCTTCCGCTCTGCCCGGCCCGCTTGCCAACTTCAAGTATGAGTTGGCTGGTTTTACCAGGAGTTTTATGTTTGGTGCTGGGACCTGCAACTTTATTTATTTTGTTATTTGTTATACACCGTGGTGTATTTATAAGTTTGACTCACATTATGCTAAGTCATACCCCACTCAGCAGCGATAGATTTTTCCTGGGGCCATTACTACACAATTAACTTGGTAGTATACATGTTTTTTGTCCAGATTACTCCGGATTACTCTAGTCATCATTTGCATGTAGTCCATTTGTAATGGAATGATAAAATATTGGAGCAGAAACTCATACAGCCAGATTCATGAAGGTGAATTGCGCTCGCAAAGGGCCAGATTCTCAGAATCTGGCCCTTTGCGAGCGCAATATTTGCATTTGGGATTCATCATCCCAAATGCAAAAATCGGTAATAGCGATTTCGCAAATTTGCGAGGAATTACATTTAAGGAATCTCTATTTGAGATTCCTTAAATGCAATTCATCATCCATTTTCAAATTGCGAAATCGCAATTTCGGGCCGCTATTTACCGCGAGGTCAAACCTCGTGGTAAATAGCGAAAACTTAGAAAAATGCTTTTAAAAGCATTTTTCTTAGTTGCATGTTGCACACACACATGTCCTTTAGACATGTGTGTGCGCAACACCATAGTAGATTTTGTTTCTGGGGTGCTACAGTGTGTCCTTTGGACACCCCTAGCACCCTTTAAATCGCTATCTTATTTGCGATTAGCAAATTGCTAATCGCAAATAAGGAATACTCCCCATTCATTCCTATGGGCCTTTTGGCCCATAGGAATGAATGGGGAGTTATTCCTTGTTTGCGATTGGCAATTTGCTAATCGCAAATAAGGAATGTGTAGGAATCACATTTTTTTTTGCGATTCCTACATGAATCCCTTTTTGCGAGTCTGTAATAGCGATTCCTTATGAATCGCTATTACAGACTCGCAAAACGGGTCTTTGATGAATCAGGCTGTTAGTTTCTTACAAAGAGAGGTAGATCACTAACTGGTTATGGAGCAGTAAGCTCACTTTCTTGTTTTATTTTCTTTGTAAAATCCAAACAAATTCTTAGGCATCTTGAAATGTTTGGTGCCAAAGAAGCCTAAAATAACTTTACAAAACTACTTCAACAGCCGAAGGAAAGGCTGAAAGCACATAATATCTTTGCAGGTGTACCATACACATGCAGAGATGGTGACACAGTTGACCTATGATTGCTCTCTCCCCCAAATTCTCTCAAAGCTCCAGCCGCTTGGCGAAAGAAAGCGGGCACTCCAGCATGCGTGTGACAAACCGATCCTATGCTTTTTGACTGTAAACAACCCCTCTCTTGAAATCTTTGCTTCATGTATCTTGTCTGTTTTCGAAGCTCTGTCAGTGCTGCAAACTTTTTTGAGTCTTAACATTTCCCCATAGGGAAATAATGTTAATCAAATTTTGAGGAAAACTTCTGTAGTGGAGCACACTATTTCCAAACTCTATTCTCTTGGAGCTCATTGTAGTGGTAAGCTCAAATTAATAGGATTATCATTCCATTTACCTAGGAAAGAGCTTTCTTTCTCTCCGGGGCCATTCCAGAGTAAAAAACAAATAATTAATGTAATCGGTCCAAATCAGAATATGCTGGATATGTTCTTGGTGGTACTTCGCCCAAGCCACTTGCTCCTCCCTCTAGCCCATCACAAGGTTCGCGAAGCTGGGGACGAAGCAAGGGCCCAGTGTGGTACCTATCTTTTGGCGATAATAGACCCCATCATACAGAATTATTTTCTCTCAGACAGTATTGAATCATGCTAAGGAGCATTTTATTGTGTTCATAAAAGCATACTGATCTAGTTTTAAGTAAATGCTCACATGCTTGTACCCCAAATTGATGGTCAATACAAGTGTATAAGGCTGTGATGTCCATGGTGAGCATAAGAAAGAATCAGACCACTCCACATTGCGGATCTTGGTGAGAAAACCCCCAATGTCCCTGTAATATGCTGGTAAGGCAGCAACAAATGGGAAAGAAAAGAATTTATGTATATGGCTGTATTTTCAAGAAATCCCTTTTTAGACTAGACGATCGGCCTCCGAGGGGGAGAGGGGGGTTTGTAATGTTCTAATAGACCTTGGGCAGCACATAAAAAGATAATACACTAGGGTAGTCCTTTCTTAAGAAACCATACTCCTACTAGTCCGAAATTTATCAATCACGCCACTCAAGAAGACAATATTGATATAAGTGGACAGAGGTCTTATACTTTTTAAAAGTTATTACCTCATAACAGTCAGCCTGGGTAAGCTGTTGCATTATTTCCCATTCATACATAGCAACATCCAAGAGATAACCACATTCCCCCCCTTTGTTGGGGGGCTTTCTAACTAAAGGGTGGGGGGGTCTGATTTTAATGTTAAGGCAGCCCTTTGAGCCGGTGTTAGAGTATCCGATTCCTTCCCAACTCTCCCTCTCGAAGGCTTCAATTGTTTGATCATAATATCATGAAAGACATCTATATTATCACATGGTGAAGATGGGATCAGGTGAATGTCGTGCCCCGACATCCCTCTCATACTGTAGCTTTAAGAGCACGTCAGTATTTAATGACGCGCACATCATGGAACGCGCTTTGCGTTCTTGCGTATAGCTCGTTTTTGCTGTGGGTTCCGTCCCGTCTTGTTTTGCCTGTCTTCCGGTTTCTGGTCGGTTTCGTTTCCTGTTTGTTCCTGACGCCATCTGTGAGGAGTTTTCGTGCGGCGTCTTCCAACGAGCCGTACTTGCTGTTTTCACAGTTATTGACGTGTACCCATTCTGACGTCCGCTATTACGGTTTCATCCGTAATTGTTCTACAGTCCTTTTTTCCCTTTCCCAGTGCTCCGCCCGGCGGCCGGGATTCTCCCCGCCATCTGGCCGGGTACAGCTCACCTTTTCCTTCCCATTCTCTAGGTGCTCCGCCCGGCGGCCGGGATTCTCTCCGCCATCCGGCTGGGCACCGTTATAGCTCAGATAAGATTTAGAGTCCTATTTTATTCCCCATTTACCTGGTGCTTCGCCCGGCGGCCGGGATTCTCTCCGCCATCCGGCTGGGCACTGCCAGTTTAGTTCTTCATGTCAATTCCCACCTGTTGCTGACTCCCTTCTGTGTGTATCCTCATTCCACCCTTCCCTTGGACGTTTACATGCTTTATTTTTGGGGCTCTTGCGTGGACCAAGGTGTGGTGTGATTTCAAGGTTCCTCAGCACAGAATCACGGTAACAGCGCTGTGCGCTGCATATATATATATATATATATATATATATATATATATATATATATATATATATATATATATATATATATATATATATATATATATATATATATATATATATATATATATATATATATACCACGTGACTCCTCTGGATTTCTCGGTGTTTCCAGCGCCTGCTCAGCACACCAGCAAACAGAAGGGAGACGGACCACGTAACATCAGCATATCGTTATTTTATTCGGTACACAGAAAGCAGCTACACGTTTCTGGCAAGGTATGCCCTTGTTCACGCTGCGACATGTACGTAAGACTCAATGCTTTTTAAATGCAATTTCAAAAAGTGACCACCCCTTCACAGTGACGTAGTGAGTCATGTGACTTAATGAATAGTGAAAACATACTACCACAGCATATGTAAATACATCTGACGGTAACATACATCAAAAATAAATCACTGGTTAAATCCATAATCAGACGGTAATAGACAAATAAGATAAATAACTGGTTAAATCCATAATCATAAATGTACATTTTAGGCAGTCAATATATAAAGACAATTTACGTCACGTAATATTAAAATATGACAAAACCTCATTTCTTGGGAGAATACTGACAAGCTACTAAAGCTGGGAAACTCCCACATCAAAAATGTACAAAAAGTTTGTCTGATCGCATAACCATGGCAGTTTTGATAAAGTGCTAAGTGAAGGTTAAAAATAAAGTGCAAAAGTTATGAAAAATGCGCGGAAGAGAAAGCTGTACGAGCTAAAGTGCAATACCATTCATTAACACAAGGACGAAAAATATCAAAGCACATCTCAGTCTCATATGGGTATAACTTATTACCACAACATTCTATGTGCATGATTCGTGCCTTAATAATAATAAATAGTATAAATAGTTAAAACATTATGAAATCCAATAAATACACCTAGATTTGTGATAATCAATTGATGATATATATACAAAAGATTAAATAGCATATATATACACCTGTGTTGGCAAATGTAAACCCACAAAATTTATATATGGTGATTTCATGTCTATATCTAAGATATCCTTCATCTTATCAAGTAGAAAACAATATAGAAAAATAGAAAAATACAAATATATATAGATATAAACATATAAAAATATATATATATGAAATATCTATATCCTCATATCTACAAAAAGGAAAAGTTTCATCAAATTATTTACATTAAGCAGCAAGAAATGTTTTCAGACCCGAACTCAACCTCGAAATAGGGAACCTAACTAAGAGGGAGGAAAAGATAGTGGGTGCGGGTCTGGGGAAATATGCAGGCAATATAGACGGAAGAACAATGCAATATATTACAAAAAGTGATGCATCTCATCAATATTGTTCAACCCGTTAGGCCAACGTGTATCTAGCTCTAGTATCATCCTTGTCTCCAGCTGTCTTAAGTGATTCCCTGTCTCCTCCTCTTTTCAGGGGTGGTATAGCACCGATCACTAAGTACTTTAAACAAGATAAATCTTTGTTGTGTGCTCTTTTAAAATGCCGGGCCACCGGATAGGCAGGGTCACTGTGCACAATCGCTCGCAAATGTTGTAGAATCCTGACGTGCACCTGCAGCTTGGTACTACCAACATATCGGAAACCGCAGGTACACGTCAGGACATGCATGGCAAAGCCTGTTTTGCAATTAAAATTGCCTGTGATCTTTTTTGGCTCTGTAGCAAAAGGAGTTGAGTATTGCGAGGTGTTAATGCCAAATCTACAAGCGCGGCAGCTGGAGCATTTGAAAAAACCTCTTGAAGGTTTTAACCAAGGGGTTTTAGTTTTCAATTCAGGGGCAGGTTTGTCCAAAGCGGACCCCATACTTCTCGCCCGTCTGAAAGTGATGATAGGATTGGCTGGCAACCTGGTATTCAATATATGGTCACTTAATACTATAGGCCAATTCTTTTTAAAAATTGCCTTTAATTTTCTGTCCTCGCTGCTAAAAGCTGTGATCATCCTTGGGCCATCTTGTTGGGTATCAGGAATATTGCTACTTTCTGACTGTGTCTGAGGGGAAGGAAATAGACTTTCTCTAGATCTAAGTTCTGATTTTTCCAATGCTTTCCTGAGAATCTTATCCGAATAACCCCTGACTTTTAATCGTGCTAACAACTCATCTAAACATTGTTTGTAGTCAGAAGGGGAACTGCAGATTCTTTTGAGTTTTAATATCTCTCCATAGGGTATCCCCATCATGGTATGTTTGGGGTGCATACTGGCAGCATGTAAAGTCATGTTGCCAGCAGTGGACTTCCTATGGAGTGTAGTACTAAGCTTGGCATCAGACACATAGATCTCCACGTCCAAAAATTGCATCCTGATCTGGCTGATGTTAACAGAAAACTTCAGATTCATGGAGTTATCATTCATATCCTCTATAAACAACAAAGCCTCATTTTTGGACCCTTTCCACACCATGAATATGTCATCTATATACCTCAGATAACAAACAACATGTTCTCTCATGGTGATGGAGTGTAAGGCGGTGAGGACCTGCTCCTCCCACCAGCCTACGTGTAAACACGCATAGCTGGGGGAGAAACAGGCCCCCATCGCCACCCCTCTCATTTGTCTATAAGTGTCTTTGCCAAATGTGAAGAAATTATTATGTAGACACCAATTAATTAGTCCCAATATGACCTTATTATGCTCATAGAAAGCCATGGGTTTCTTGTCCAAGAAATATTTGATTGCTTTCAAGCCTTGTTCGTGGTTGATACTCGTGTATAACGATTCAACGTCCAACAAGATCAGCCACATGTTGTCTTCCCATTCAATACAGGCAATCTTGTCCAAGAAATCACTGGTGTCACAAACATAGCTATCCAGATTATTGACAATATCTTGGAGAAAGAAGTCAATATATTGGCCAACGTTTTCGCCCATGCTTTTAATGGCAGAAACAATTGGCCTCCCAGGTACTGGTGTAACTCCTTTATGCACCTTCGGAATCAAATACAAAGATGGCATTATTGGAAATTCTGTGTTCATAAATTTGTATTCCTCGGTGGAAATCAGTCCTTCTCTCTTCCATTGGGATAGCAACCGTTGTAGCTCACTCTTGGCTTAGAGGTATTGTTTCTGGCTAGAGACTTTGTAACACAAGGGATCTGAAAGTTGTCGTTTGGCCTCTGAAATGTAATCTTGCTTGCCCACCTGTTGCTGACTCCCTTCTGTGTGTATCCTCATTCCACCCTTCCCTTGGACGTTTACATGCTTTATATTTGGGGCTCTTGCGTGGACCAAGGTGTGGTGTGCTGTGCGCTGCATATATATATATATATATATATATATATATATATATATATTTCTGGAAACCTACTTGTGGTGAGCCCTAATTGCATTCTTGTAATACAGATATTGATGCACAATACATGGTAGAGGCTCACAAACTCGTATTCAGACTTATTGAAGTATCGGATGTTCTTCCAGCACTCTACAGAATAACAGAGTGAGAATTACACATTAATTGATTACACTCACTAGCATAGAGTGGGAAAGATCTTTATTGTCTTTTGTCTTTCTTATAATCGAAACACGAATACGTTATTCTACCATCCCAATATGTTCTACAGTCCAGATTATTAATAGTGGTAGGTGGTGGTTATATGTGTACATTAGACATTGTGTACTTATATGATGTGGTTAGCAAGTATAGACAGTAATATGTGTCTTCCTTTACAGCCTGCCTGTTTCCAAGCATCCATCCTGAAGTTCACAGCCAAGCTCTCTTGTCTTCCCCAAACCTTTCCTTGTTTTGTTTCCCTGTTTTCCCCTGGCGAGCCATTCGATACTCTAGTGTTTGATAGAGTCGGAAGGCCGTAGGGGAAGGCTGAGGATTATTCTCCGGATTCCTGACGCTCCTGCGAAACCTGCTTGGAAATCATTACAGTGAGATTTAGGTTTAACGCCGCTACTACTCTGGGTATTCACGTCTGTCCCTAAGATGTCCAGGACTTGACCTTGTTCTACATCTGTATCGTCGCATACCCCCTCTCTATACAGTGTTTCTAAGGCCAACAATACCTTCACATCACCAATCTTGATATCACTGTGTGGTACACCAATTTCCTGCACACCATTTTTAAATTTAAACCTTTTTTGTAATTTGCACAATTTTAATTTCCTGATAAATACATATCAGTCCTTGTTGGAGCAGCATTCCAGTTCAAGCTCTGGCAAAAACACAATCTGAATTCTAATAAAGATGTTTCATCGTATGTCAACTTGTGGTTAGATAAATTCATAAACGCTAGTCTGAGGCTCAGTTTTTGTTCCAGTGAGTGATTTTTTTTCTTGATTGTGGTGCCTCGCCACCCACCCCTTCTGATCCTTCGCCTCTCTTTCCATCTTTTCTTTTCTTTTCCCCCTGCCTCTTCCTCTGAGTGGGGGGTTGTCTTTTCTTGGCTTGTCGGCTTGGCGCAGAACATGGTACTTGTTGTGAAAACCTGATAGCTCACCCTAAGAGCAATTGATGGAAAGAATGTTAAACAATGTCAACAATTCACCCCAGTAAAGTTCCAGGCCTAAATCCGTTGTTTTTTGCTCCCCATGCCATTCCAGTTTAAACTCACCCTTGCGCAAACCAGTCTTGACCCTGCTCCCCATGGGAACAGTCCAGCCCGAATTGCCAGGCCTGGTCCTCCCCGGACAAGAAAGAAGCATCCTGAGACTGGTTTCGAGGAATCACCCCTCATTAGCCAGTCTAGCTTGTCTCCAGTGGCATGGAAATTAAGGGACCCATGTCTGGACATACCCGTCCGGCTCTGGGTGACAAATGCATGACATGTAAACTATCCCAGACCATATCAAGGGAAGAGACCTAATAACCACACCATGTATATTCTATTCTGGTCATGAAGAAAGACATCTGACCCACTCGGCATTTAATAGCTGAAACATGTCGACCATTGATGTCTGGGGCCAACATACCCTTATGACGTCCCACTGCTTTTAACCTTGCTTAAGGACCTTCTGAGAAAATACAAATTAGGATTCGACAGGCAATTTGAATTAACTTTCAATGCCTCATCCGTAGTATAAGGACCCCGCTTACAAATACGTTTAGCCCACCCACCCACTGGGGGTGTGGTCCAATGATGAAGTAGCACACAGGTGGGACCTGTGGGTGAGGACCAACAAAAGTATCGTAAAGATGTGCTGATTACACCGATTCACCTGGGTGTTGATCCCACGTTCTTGTGATATATACTTTGGGCCACCCAACTAGCCTTGTAAAAAAGAAGATTTAAGAAAGACAGGTTAACCCTCCATAGTATAGTTACTAATTTCCTTCCTATACATATCATACTCTCTTCCCAAAGTTAATATTCTTTCTTCTGTGTAGTCTCTTTTTGTCACGTTTGAATTTGTTGTTTTGTCAGTTTCAGCTCATCTTTGTATTTTGCAAGTCTATACATCTATTTAGTTTGTAAGTCCTTCAATGAGTTTTGATCATCATCACGCTCACGATCTTTTCTAAAATCCTTGATTTCAGTGATAATGCTGGTGATTCAGCGGGTTACCAGCAAGAGGTAATCTAACACCACATACTCACCGAGACCCATAAATTCATTCTCAACACACTGGCAAGAACTGCTGGGGTCAATGTCTATATAAGGGGGACCCCAGGGGGCAAAGTATCAAATATTGTCATGTCATTGGAACAGGAGTTATCCAACTGTCCATCAGATTCATATATTATAATTGCTGGCGATTTTAATTGTACCTTCGAGCCTTTACGCTCTGAAGATTTTCTGGGGCTAGATGAAGACGACGCCAAGTGGGGTGTCCCATTGTTAAATATACCCCCTATTAAAAAATGGTCCCAGGTAGCAATTCAGATCAGTTCACTCACTCTAGAAGCTGGAATAAGGGATGTGAAAGGTAGAACCCCCTCCGATGTCGCAGGGGTTAACACATAACTGAGTGTCTTGCCCCTCCCGAATTGACTGCATATTAGTTGACATTAGATTCTGGAGATCCATAATAGGTATGGAAGTAGTTCCTTCTACTGATAGCGACCATAACACGTTAAATATGATCATGGATTCGCCCTGGGCCCTTTCCATTCCCTCAATCCAGACCACAGGACCCCTTATGAGGATGAAAGAACTGGTCCCTTCAAACGGTAGTAGGTACCTTAAATAGCCAAGAATCTCAAATGGCTGAGATTAGGCATACACTCAGTGAAAGCACACTTAAATTGCGAGAGGCCTTGAGCGAAAAGGATGGTCTGTCTAGGGTACCAGAGCTATATGGAAGTATGATGACTCAGCTGGGGTCTCTATTATAGCGAATCATGTTGGTAAACCAGTATTATGCCGTAAAAACCGCCAGACTTGGTTTAACGGGGATTGTAGACAGAAGAAAAAGGCCTTGCTTTTTGCAATAAAAAACAGACACTGTCCCTTAATTAGGAAAACCAGAAAGGACTACAAAACTGCTGTCATTCATGCAAAGCTTGAGTGGGATGAGACACACTGGCAAAACCTAAAGGACACAAGTGCAGCCAGGGATCCAAATCTTTTTTGGGATATGGTCAGGCGGACAGGTAATAAAGATCCTGATTTAATTCCTAATCACATTACAAATCAAGATTGGTTTAACCACTTTGGGAAACTTTATTCGGGGTCAAGTCCAATTTCCCAAGTTGGGTCAGTCGCCTACCCAAGTAGCTGTCCCACTACGGATGTCCTTAATCTATTTAATACAAAAAAAATAGAGGCAGCTATAAAGAAAATAGTCCCAGCAAAAGCTTCAGGTCCGGATGGTCTCCCGGGAGATCTTTTACTTGCAGACCCTCCCAATTGGGCAAATTACATTATGCTTTTAATCAACTCTATTGTAAAGGGGTAGCTCAGTACCTCATTCATGGAAAGGTGCAGAGATGGTACCTATTTTTAAAAAAGGTGTAAGGGATGACCCTCCCAACAACCGCCCAATCAGTTTGATTGATGCCATGCAGAAAGTAGTTGGCAGGGTGTTGATTCAGGGAGTTCATCACTGGGTGGATGATAAGAATATCCTCTCCCAGTAGCAAGCGGGTTTCAGGGTGTGACAGGGACAGTGGACCTAGCATTCAGATTGCTTCTAATCTATTGGAAGGTTTTTCTAACTGGCAAGTCTTTATTTGGCCTTTATTGACCTAAAGACTGCTTTTGACCTGGTACCCCGTGATTGGATGTGGCAACTATTGGGCGATATGGAATCTGCTGATACGCCATTTACGAGGGCACTTATGCCCAAGTGAGGTGGGGAGCTTAAGACCAGAAGACAGACAGGATCCCTGTAAACAGAGGTGTGCCAGGGTTGTGTAATGGCGCCCACCCTGTTTTCCTTATACATCAACGGGGTGGTTAGTTTTTTACAAGAACTTCCATCTGATGCCCCTTCCCTGGCAGGAGACAGGGTACCCACCCTGCTCTTCGCGGACGACCCTCTCCTCATGTCTAAATCTCCGGCTGGGCTCCAGAAGCTCTTGGATAGATTTCATCTCTTCTGTGAGTCTAGGGGGCTGATTGTTAACACCTCCAAAACTAAGCTTATGGTGTTTAATCCCTATAGGCCATATAGAGGTAATTTTACACTGGACGGAACCCGTTTAGAGCGAGTCCCAACGTTCGATTAGCTAGGTATCCTGCTTCCTGAGAAAATGCATTGGTGGCATCATAGCGACAAAATGCTTCTGAGCCACAAACGTGTGGCAGGAACACTATTCGAAGAATATTTCTCCTCTGAGAGCAGACCTTTGGCTCCCGCTCTTACGATTTATGCAGCCAAAGCAGTTAGATCAGCCCTTTATGGTGCCGAATTATGGGGCTTCGACAATGTGGATGGAATTAATAGATCTGAACACAAATTCTTTAGAGATCTAGTGATGCTTCCCAGCAAGGTACCATTAAAACCTCTGATGAGCGACATGGGTAGGCGGTCTTTTAAAGACCTATCCAGGCTTCGGCCCTTGTTATTCTGGGTCCGCCTGCGTCGGACCCCTGAGCTTGCTAGCTATGCGTCCGCGCTTACGGAATTGATGGCCCTGGATGGTAATCAAAGAATCAGCTGGCTGTTTAATCTAAAAAAGTTGGTTCTTGCGCTCAGCATGAAGGAGTCGTGGGATACCCACACCCCACCTAGTATGGCTGACCTCAAAAAAAGTGGTATTAGGCATGGGTAGATGCACAAGAGCACAGCAATTTGAGATCAGTAAGGCTCACAGAAGAATGTTATCTTCACAAGCAGCGCATACATTTAGAAACATACTTCGATTTTAGCAGACGCCACGAGACAGGGCACTTTATATTCCGTTTAGGCTAGGCACACTCCCGACACGAGAGCGAACTACAAAGTGGAGTGCCCCACATGAGACCACAGCGAACTGCCTCTGCTGTAAGGCACCAACTGAAAGCGTGGTTCATCTCATGTTTGCCTGCCCCGCCTATAAGAAGGCTAGAATGAGATGGCTAAAACCAATCTATAGCCTACTGGGCACCTATGAGCATAGAGTTGCTTTGTGTATTTTGAAAACGGACGCACTGACCCTCTTTGCTTGTGGTGTGGTCTAGTATCTTGGCTGTGCTTGGAGAGTAAGGTTTGGAGAGTAAGGTTTAAATTCCTACGTCTGACACACTAATTGAATTATTGCGTTTTTTAATATTTTTAAACTGTTATGTTAATTTTTATTGCACTGTCCCTTTATACTCCTTTATATATATAAGCTGGAATTGAGTTAATTTTATGGTTGTACAAAGCTTTTATCTGAAACAGTCTGTTATTATCTTCCCCTGGAAATTTTAATTTACTGTTTTTATGGATGTATATTTTTACACCATGGTTCACTTGATAACTCTTATTTCTATTGATGTATATATGTTACTGCTTTTAAGATACTTGTTATCGAATAAAGCTATCTTTGAACTTGAAGTGTTCTCTGTTTTAATTCCTAAATATTTTTGTCCTCCGCTACAGTGAAGACTACTAATTGGAATTGCATCAAACTTGGCATGAAATCAGAAAAACATTTATTTGGAATGCACCCTTTTTGTGGCTTGTGATAAATCTGTTCAGTAGTTTTTGAGATGGGCTTTTTTATTTCCTTGTAACTTTAGCAACCTTCGCTAGGTCTGCACAACTTTGGCAAACCTAATCTACGTTTAGGTATGTGCCGGAGTGGGTTGAGATTTATTCATGATCAAAAAAGTGTTACATTGATAATAATATTGGCACTGTTTGATAAACCTGCATGAAATTTGGCTGACCGTTATCCCAGTTGCGTCATGCCAAGCTTTTTACACGTCTGTAGTGGTACAGAAAGAATTATATGTTCGAGGCATGTGAGCTGTAGATCACATGCTTTACATAGCCTGCCATCTAGTGTTGAGTCCGGATGTTTGCACTTTGGTTTTCTTCAAAGTAGTCTTTCCCAGTCACAAGGTAATTGACTCCTCCTTTCGGTGATAGTGCGCATGGGCATCAACTCCATTGTTAAATTGTTTTTTTCCACCATCGGGTTCGGATGTGAATTGCTGCGCTCCGGTTCGTCACCGTTTCTCTGGTTCACTTCGATTCGCAATCCACTACCCTTGACAGTATTGTTTTTTTGCTCGCGTTCCCCATCTTCTGTATATTGTTTCGACTCAAAGGTCTTCAATCGGAAAACTCGTGGAGGGCCGTGGGGCCAACCAGCATTGGACTCGCTAGCAGTTGATGGAATGGATTCCATTCAAGCTCTGTCCCGGGTGTCGCGAAAAGTTTCCGTGCACCGACTTGCAAGAAGTGTGCAACCTCTGCCTATCCCCGGAACACGACGAACAAGACTGCGACGTGTGCCGATCGTTCAGAAACCCCCTTGCCACAGCACTACAAGAAGAAAGAGGCTCGAGTCCCGCCTCTGCCCTCGGGCCAAGGTCGGCACAGAGAAATAGTTTTGTACGCACCACCCTCAGGCCTGACGCCGAAAAACAAGGAAAAGCCTTCTGGTTTGTGCTCGAGTCGGCCCGATACCGGTGCCGAGCCGAAACCTTCAGCATCGAAACAAAAACATGTCTTGGTGACCATTCCCTCGCTACCGAAGAGTAAATCTTCGTAGCTGAAAGCTTCGGAGCCAAATGTTTTGAAGCCGAAAGCGGCGCCCAAAGAGAAAGACTCCATGAAAAGAGCCTTGTTTTGACGTTCCGCTTCCGGATCCGAAACAAAATGAACTAGTCATACATCCAGACGCTGTACATATTCATTCCAAATTTCCAGAGAAGAAGAAAATGGGCCTACAGGAGGGCTGCCACATTCCTTTAAAGGGAAAGAATGCGGATAGTAACCCTTCTCCACCTTACATTCCACCTTTACCTTCACCCACTGATCCAAATTTGCTCATCATACCCACAAATTATCCACCACCACTATCACCGGACAACAACATAGGATACATAGAGCTACTTAACAGGGCTGCTCATTATCATGGGGTGGAGTTACAAAGAGGCTCTGGAAGAGGATTTCTTGTTTAAAACCTTAAGTTCCTCTCCGAGAACTACTCGCACATTACCAATGCTCAAAGGGATGCTCAAGCATACAGACGGGATCTTTACAGATCCTGTGAGGGCAAGCATTATTACTCCCAGGGTGGAGAAAAAGTATAAGCCTGCACCTACTGACCCCACTTAAATCAAGGGTCAGCTTCCTTTAGACTCTCTTGTAGTTTCCAACGCTCGCAAAAGAGAAAACTCACAAACCACAGGTGAGGCCCCTCCTCCTGATAAGGAGTAAAAATTGATGCCTCTGGCGAAGAGAGTAGGGTAGCAAGCAGCCAATAACTGGCGCACTGCTAATGCCCGAGCTTTATTAGCTTGCTACGACAGGGCTCATTACGATGAGCTAGAGAAACTGATGCAATTTATGCCCGATGAGCACAAATCAAAGGGCAATGACCTTTTTCAGGAGGGTAAATTAATCACGATTACCTCCATCAGGTGTGCCTTAGACGCAGCAGACACAAAGCCCGCGCAGTGAACACCAGCGTCCTGCTAAGCAGGCATGCTTGGTTGAGAATTTCAGGGTTTAAACCTGAGGTTCAAGCCTCTATTCCTAACCAACCATTCGACAGAGAACACCTCTTCGATCCAACAGTGGACACTTCGCTAGAAAAAATGAAGAAGTACACTAAGGTCGCCAAGTCCATAGGTGCTTTGCAATTACCATTGTTTGTCGCCCCTTTTACAGGGTTGGCTCCAATAATGTTTCCACTGAGAATCCCTCCTCCTCTTACAAGGGCAACAACTAATCACCCTCATCAATAGGTTATTTTAGAGGTGGATTTAGAGGTAACAGCAGCAAGGGAAGCGGCAGAGGCAACTCAACACGCACTTACCCTGCAAACAACAAACAGTGACTTCTTTCCACTACCCCCTATCATTCCACTCCTGTCGTGGGACATCTCTCCCAATTTCTGCGTGTCTGGAATACAATCACCTCAGACAGATGGGTTCTACAAATTATCCAATATGGTTACTGCCTGGAACTTACAGACACCCCCCAAACATTCTTCCAAGATCACACACAATGTCACAAGAACATCTCAACCTTCTCAAGCAAGAAGTTCCCTCTCTGTTAGGAAAAAGAGCTATAGAACCAGACCCATTACAATATCAAGGGGCTGGCATATACTCCCTGTACGTCTTAGTTCCCAAGAAGGACGGCTCTCTCAAGCCTATACTAGACCGCTGAGACCTAAATCTAAACATTCAATCGGATCACTTTCATATGGTGACACTCCATCAAGTGCTCCTGCTCCTTCAGCAAGGCGACTTTCTGTCTACTTTGGACTTAAAGGACGCCTATTTCCACATCCCAATACACCCGCACACCGCAAATGCCGCAGGTTTGTGGTAGAAGGCCAACATTAGCAATTCAAGGTGCTCCCATTCGGAGTCGCCACCGCACCCAGGGTTTTCACCAAATGCCTGGAAGTAGTCGCTGCTCATCTACGAAGACAACACATTCACGTCTTACCATATTTAGTCGACTGACTCATAAAAGCCAGATCGCAACAAAGGTGTCTACGTCACACTCACAAAACAGTGCAGCTGCTCCGCGATCTTGGATTCACAGTAAATCTGTCCAAGTCCCATCTTAAACAATCCAACACACAAGCGTGTTTGGGAGCCACTATAGATACACAAAAGGCTCAGGCCTACCCCAATCCGGCCAGAATCCGCAACATGCAGACTCTACTATCTTATTTCAGCCTCAACACTCTTTTCCAGCTCGTGTTCAAGCAGTTTCTAGGGATGATGGCATCTTGCATCCTAATAGTCCCATACGCAAGACTTAAAATGCGTCCCCTTCAGGAATGCTTAGCACGTCAGTGAAACCTGGCTCAGGGTCAGTTGTCAGATCTAGTGTTGGTGGACGGCTGCACTCATTCCTCTCTGCAGTGGTGCAAACCACAAAACCTTTCAAAAGGGCGGCCCTTCATCGACCCGGTTCCACAGACAGTGCTAACAGCGGACGCACCGCTCACTGGTTGGGGAGCTCCTCTCCAAACACACACAATTCAGGGCATGTGGACCTTGCAGCGGAAGCAGCTTCACATCAATCATCTAGAGCTTCTAGCAATTTTTCTAGCGCTCAAAGCCTTTCAAGTTCATCTAGTAGGTAAAGCTGTCCAGATACCTACAGATAACATGACCGCAAAGTTCTACATACAATAAAATGGGGGGGCATACTACTCAGCTGTCACAACTAGCACAGAACATCTGGAGGTGGGCCATATGCCACAAAATGTATCTCCTCGCAGAACACCTTCCAGGAGTAGACCATCAAATAGCAGATCTGCTCAGTCTTCAAAGACAACAGATCCACGAGGGGGAACCCACCCTCAAGTTCTCCTCCCATTCTTTCAGATGTGGGGCTTCCCAGACATAGAACTGTTCGCCACACACCTAAACACAAAATGCACAAGCTTCGCATCCAGGTATCCACACCCATCGTCTAGAAGTAATACACCATGGATGAATTGGTCAGGGATATTTGGCTACGCTTTTCTGCCTCTGCCACTCATTCCATGAGTGGTTCAGAAACTCAGACAGGCGTCCATGACACTAACCCTAGTTGCTCCCACATGGGCCTGTTGACCCTGGTTCACCACCCTGTTGGAGCTCTCAGTAGTTCCTGGCCAAAAACTATACCTTCCACCCAATCTCTTCACGCAGAGCTGTGAAGAGATAAAACATCCAGATGCCAGTCATCTCAATCTTGCAATCTGGCACCTGAAGTCTTAGAGTTTGGCTACCTCAATCTCCCGTGGACTGCATAAACCTTTTCAAAGCGGCTAGACGTCCTACCACAAGGGCTTGCTATGCAGCAAAGTGGAAACGGTTTGTCATATATTGCAATAACAATCAAATCAACCTGCTTGATGCTTCAGTTCAGAACATTATATGCTATTTATTACATCCACAGCGTTCAAACTTAGCGTACACATCCATACGCTTACATCTTGCTGCAATAGCGACATACCTTCGAAATAGACATCGGTCTGTTTTCAGCGTGCCAGTCATTAAAGCATTTATGGAAGGACTTAAAATAGTAATTCCCCCAAGACTTTCACCTGCTCTAGTGTGGGATCTCAACAGTGTCCTCACCAGACTGATAGGTCCACCTTTTGAACCATTGCACAGATGTGAGCTGCATTTTCTCACTTGGAAGGTAGCTTTGCTCATAGCTATCGAATCACTGAGGAGAGTAGGTGAGCTGCAGGCACTAACTACTGAAGAACCATTTTTACAAGTACACCAGCACAAAGTGGTTCTTTGGACTAACACTTAACTTTCTATCAAAGGTAATTTCTCTCTTTCATATCAACCAATCTGTTGAGTTGCTTGTGTTCTTTCCTCAACCAGATTCTGTGTCAGAACGTGCTCTACACACCGTAGATGTTAAAAGAGCGTTACTCTATTACATAGAAAGGACAAAACCTTTCCGTAAGATAAAACAACTCTTTGTGGCTTTTGCTCCACCACATAAAGGCAATCCCATATCAAAATCAGGTATTGCATTGTGGATAGTCAAATGCATTCAGACATGCTTTGCAAAAGCAAAACGAACAATAACAATTCCCCTTAGAGCGCACTCCACCTGCAAACTAGGGGCATCTATTGCATTCTTAGGAAATATCCCCATAGATGACCTCTGCAAAGCTGCAACATGGTCTTCACCTTGCACATTTACAAAACACTATTGTGTAGATGTGTTAGCAAGACAACAAGCTATTGTGGGCCAAACAGTTTTATGTACACTATTTCAAACCACTGCAACAGCTACAGATTAGCCACCGCTTTGGGCGAACACTGCTATATAGTCTATGCAAAACATGTGATCTACAGCTCACATGCCTCGAACGGGAAATGCTACTTATCTGTTCTTGGCATGTAGAGCTGTAGATTCATATGCGCCCACCCGCCTCCCCGGGTACTTATATCTGTTACAGTGATCTCTTCCTTAGATACATATACATAGACATCTCTTTCTACTACTCTGACTAACTTCACTATCACCCTCTGTGTGAAAACAATCTAACAATGGAGTCGATGTCCATGCGCACTATCACCGAAAGGAGGAGTCACCTACCTCGTGACTGGGAAAGACTTCTTCGAAGAAAAACAAAGTGCAAACAGCTGGACCCAACACTAGATGGCAGGCTATGCAAAGCATGTGAATCTACAGCTCTACATGCCAAGAACAGATGCATAACTGGGTAAGTTGCATTTTCCTTTTCTTGACAACTGCCAAAAGTGACTGCATACCTTATGGGGTCAGTAGCTGGTATTGAATTATGTCAAAGAAATGTGTTTAAATTACGGAAAGCTAAAGTAAAACATGACTTTTATGTCCAGACACGAAGGCAAATATTATGCACTATCCTTATGGCCGGGATGCCAGTCACCCCCTCCCAACACAGTCCCCAAGGATGGGAAGTCGGACACAGTTCTGAACTTTTGGAAGGCGGGAGGGAGTCACCCTCCCGGCCGTATTTATTAAAATATGAAACAAAATTTAAAACATTAAATAAAAGTTTCATAATCCTGTACAATTTTCATTTATTACATTTTTGATGAAGACATGTCCTTTGGCTAACCTTAACAAATCTCCTATACAAAGGTTTTCTAGCCGAGTCTAACATCCTGCAAATGCATACATTCTAAATTAAAATTGTACATCCTAGCATTAAGGGCCAACGGCAAGGTCTTAACCGGTGTCAGATCCCTACTACCAAAAACTCTCGCCCTCACGGTGTGAGTGGCGGCCGCGCAGAGGACTGTACCCCCCATGCCAACTCTAATTTCCCTTGTCTTGTTGGGGGCCTCCCTTTCCGCTCGACGCCATCTTAAAGGTCGTCCGAGCTCCCGTGTGAGGTATCTGTAGGAAGGACAGCGTGGACTCTTCCCCCCCCGCCCCCCCCATCCCCACACTCTCTATCATATCCGCGCGGATAACCGGGCCCCGGGAAATTCGTAGGGGGGGCATATAGCCGCCTCCTCCCCTGGAAGGGGCCTATGGCCGTCTCCCCTTAGGCGACCCATCCTTAGTGGGTGCCGCCTCCCAGTGGGAGGGGCCAATGGCCGCCTCCCCCCGGGCGCTCCCATCCATAGTGGGTGGCGCCCCCCTCTAGGGACCTTGAAATTACTGCTCACCGATCATGACCTTACCGCCACAGGCCGGATAGTTGACCGGCTATCCTGCCCCCCCAAAACTCCTCCTAAAGGTCATGGTTCCTCAAACCCCTTAGCCATGCTATGAAGTCTCCTATGAGTAAAACATTCCCCTCCCGGGACAGGTGAACCCCATCATTCAGATACATGTGATCACCCCGAATACATCCATGAGGAATGCTATGCAACTGCGCGGAGCGAAACAATCTACCAATTTTGGTATTAACCTTCTTCACCGAATGGTTCAGTGCTGACACTGAAAGGCCCCCCCGCCATACCCTCCTGGGAATCATGTGGGACCAGGCAATCGTGCACCCCGGGATTCTTTTTGCCAACCAGCTAACGGAAGACAAAACTTGCTCGAGCAATACTCGTCTACCCAGTGTCACCAAGTCATTGCCCCCCAGGTGTACTATGACTACAGATGGCGGTGACCTCTGCCGCCCTAAGAGATCCTCAACAAAAGATTCGAATTGGTCAATACAGAGCCCGCCCCTTCCGTGGAAGGCCACTCTGTACCCGTATTCCCCAGCTGCGCGAGTCGCGTCACCTGCTTTGAATACGTCCCCGGCCCGCCTCACGTATGAGTGGCCCACGACCCAAACCACTCTCTCCTCAGACGGTGATCCATGACCGCTGGTCCCCTGGTACTGGGTCGACTGCAATTTCCGCCCCGCATGACATGCTCGCGAAACTGTAAATCAAACAGAAGACAAGAAGCGTGAGTGCCTGTCACTTGACTTCACAACATGTGCAATCGCACATACCTCTTGAAGCATCGAGGACCATTGTCCTAACTGTTTCACTTCCTCTGCACTCTGACCCCTGGCTGTAGCCTCAGTAGCAGCCCCTATCCTAAAGAGTGGGTCCCAAAATCGCACGGGTCCATGCCCGCCGCAGCGATTGTAAGTGCTAGCACCCTCTGGAACTGAAACCTCGTCAGTGGGGTGCCATCGATGTGTCTCAGCAAACTCCCCCCCATGTATCCGCCCTCAGTGCCAAGTATTGCTCTATACACATTATCGGGCACGTGGGGGACCCTCGCACGCGCTGGACAACAACACTGTTTCCCATAGCTCCCTGGTCGGTTTTGGACCTAGCTATCGTGACTACCATCGAATCACCCCTAATTAGGATGTGATCCCTGCACAAACCTCCCTTCACATCTTTCTTATTCCTTGCGACCAGTTCGCTCACCCACATAGCCCCATGGAACGCTAATGCGAAAGCTGCCCGGAACAGAACTGCTTCAAATTGGGAGGAGCATGTCGTGACTAGTTTCTCCATGAGTAGGGACAACCTTTCTAAGCCAATCGGGCGCCTCTCGTCTTGCTTGCGACCCTCGAGGCGCTGCCAGCCGCGAAGGGCTTTTTTCGCCAAAAAGGAACCTGTTGGGTCTCTGATGCCATGCACTTGCGCCATGAATGAGATGGCCGCCCTGTGTCTATTGGCCGTTGCCGCTGATCGCCCTTCTCTGTGCAGTGCTACCAGGAACCCTAAGAAGGAATCCTCCTGACCCCAGTTCTGAATCCCTGTCGAACCCAAAAATGCACAATAGGAACGAAACGCTCCTTCGTATGCCTTCCTCGTCCTGGGGGCTAAGCTTGCTGCCACAAGGTCTTGTAATCCGGGGCACCAATTAGCCAGAGTGCTTCGGGGAATGGTGCCGCCGCTAGGTCCGCTGTTGGTAGATAACCCCTGAACGCCTGCATATGTGAACGAGAGTGCATCAGCCGCATGATTCAGTACACCCGGCACGTGTTTCGCCCTGAACTGTACATTCAGTCTCATGCAAAGCAGCACAACTTCCTTCAACAATCTCAAGATCCACTTGCAGCGTGCTGCCTGATTGTTAATGCATTCGACAACAGTCATGTTATCAGACCAAAATACCACAGAGCGGTCTCGGAACTCGTCCGGCCATGCCATCAGAGCAACCAAAATAGGGAATAGCTCAAGGAACCCTATGTTACCTGTGCGACCGCAGGAATGCCACCACGCCGGCCATGCTTGCGCCGACCATCGGTTACCAAAGATGGCGCCAAATCCCACGCTCCCCGCTGAGTCAGTCCATAAACCCAGCTCGTCCGAAGACGCTGGCGGCTTGTTCCACATTACTCGACCGTTGAAGTCCGCCAGAAATGCAAACCAAATGCGCATATCCTGTCGAACCTCTGCAGACAGTCTCGTGCGGTGGTGTCCTTCCTTGAGACCAACCATAGCTTGTGCAATAGAGTGTGAAAAGTTGCTGGCCATTGGTATCACTCTTAGGGCAAAGTTAAGCTGACCCACTGTTTGCTGTAACTGGTGCAGAGTCGCTTTCTTCTTACTAAGGCAAAGTTCCAGGGAAGCCCTAAATTTAGCTACCTTTCCCACTGGCAAACGGAAACATCCCTCCACAGAATCGAGCTCAATTCCCAGAAACTCCAGTGAAGTAGATGGTCCAACCGTCTTACCTGGTGCCAATGGCACTCCAAACTCCCTCATGAGGATGCAAAAGTCCTGTAGCGCCAGCGCACATTTCGTGTCGCCGGCTGCCCCCAAGAACAGAAAGTCATCTAGATAATGCATAACATGCCTATGCCCTGTGGCCTCGGTGAATGCCCACTCTAAAAAACAGCTGAATTTTTCAAAATAGGCACAAGAAATGGAGCAACCCATCGGCATGCATTTGTCCATGTAATAACTCCCTTGGAACGCAAAACCTAGCAAGCGCTGATCCTGTGGGTGTACCGGGAGCAACCGGAACGCTGATTCGATATCTGATTTCGCCATCAGCGCCCCGGGGCCCAGGCGATTTAACATGGTGACTGCATCATCGAATGATGCGTACCGCACCGAACAAACTTCTGGGTCAATAGCACATTTACTGAGAAACCCCTTGGAGCATACAGATTATGGATCAGCCTAAACTCACCCGGGTCCTTCTTGGGGACCACCCCTAATGGGGAACAGATGAAACCTGCCACTGGCGGGTGCTGAAAAGGCCCAGCCACTCGGCCTAGGCTCACTTCTTTAGCAATTTTTCTCTCCACCACACCTGGATTATGCTGTGCCGAAAGCTGGTTTTTACAAAAAGGTTCCCCACTAAAATCCCCCGCCGGGATGTGGAAGCCATATAAGAATCCCTTCCTCAACACCCCAGCAGAGACATAATCAGGGTATTCGTTTAACCAAGGAGTCATAGCCATAAGATCAACGGGAGTAGGCAATTGTACACAATGATCCACCTCAGTCTTGCTTGGACCCTCCTTTACCTCCCGACCCGCTATTTTTCGATCTGCATGAACTCTCCGGGTGTGAGGAATTCCCACAACCCGCACACACATGCTTGAACCTACATGTACCTTGTGGTCTGTTACAGTTGCCTCTATTGAAGCCCCAACAGACCCCCCCGCTTTCCACCATTCCCGCCGGGTTTCGGCTGGTGATCCCCACCGGTGCCCGCTCGAAAGGGCACCGCGGGCTTTTGGCGGGAAACTCCCGACCCATTCCCACCTGGCGAGGATGTCCCTGCCGTCCCAGGCAGGAGCTGCTTATGCCAAGAAATTGAGTCGAGGCAATCCCATGTCAGAGAGGAATCATACTCTTTCGCTTTACGAAATTTCATGTCGTAACCTTTCCATTCGTCCCCCTCATACATTTCATAAAAATCCATTATACGTGCCTGATAACAAGACAGTTCGGTCAATACCTCGGGCTTACGTTCACCAATAATCGCAGTAAACATTGCAAAGGCCTTCGCCCAATTCGTTATCGTCTCCTCTACCCTGAACTCCGCCATCTTGGCGCGCCACACGCTCGGGTGCCACAAATCTTTCTGTGTTTTAGCATATTCCATCTCACGATGGTCAGTCAACAACGAAAACATATTGACATACTTGTCTGCCCATATCAGTTCTTTCGTGGCCAACGGGATATGTTGAACCACCCTCTCCCGCCTTGAGGGTAATGATCCCTCCCCCGCCACTGGCAAAGCGAGCTTACCCGGTACGGTCGTTGTTCCCGCCGTTTTCTCGAGACCAGCTGCCGGTCCTTCCGGTGTCACCTGTGGGGAAACAAGAGGGAGATTCGCCTTCGCTGCATCCCGCGACTGCCGCAACTGCTGGATTAGTAATTTGGCCTCTTCAGCCGTGTCTCCGGGCGCCGTAGCACCCCCTGCCTTCTTACTTAGCCATGCGGCCAACTGGGTGGCCAATTCAGGAGGCATATCCTCATCGTTAGCGGGCGTAATCACAACCGGAATCGGTTGACCCGCGTCCGGGGTTGGTACTGGGTCATCAGCTGGTATGGCAGGGATGACCGGGGGCACCTCAGGGACCGGAACCTCCCCTGCAACCGCCCTCCTCTTGACCCGTTTCCCTCTACCCTCGGGGACGACTCCCGGCAATGCCGGGCCTATTACCTTCTTCGGGTTACCAGGCTTGTTCATTGCGGCCAGTTGCTTCTTGACGCCCGCCAAATCACGACCAAGCGCTGGGACTTGTCCGATGTTCCGTTCCATTCTCGCAATTCTGTTCACCAACATGCGTAGCACTTTGTCTGTCTCGGAACCCTTTCCTGCCTTCTTGCCAGACATGGTTTCGATCAACCGCACCGAGTCGATCAACACGGTCCTGGATCCTTCGCTTCAAAGTCACTGAAAGAGAAACACAAGAATTACAAGTTCTCAAAATTGCTGCTTGTTCCGTCGAGGGCTCACGAGCAACGAGTGGGTGCAGCCTTCAGAGCACAGGAAGAAGAGGACGCTTCTTCGGATTCCGCTCAATTTATTCTTCTGCGGGAGGGCGTGTACCCTCCCCCGGGACGCCTACTGGGCGTGGTCATCGGTGTAGGTGTCTAGGACAACCCCTCTTGGGCGGGAAAAGGCGCGCCCCGGCTACGCCGCTTCGGGCATACCAGCCAAGACACGCCCCGCCCAAAATGGTTTCCCGGGAGGATCGGGGCACCCAACCATACGTTCGGGGGGACCGAGTGGTCGCCCCTTTCCATTATTGCCCTCCTACTCAGCTGCAACTTTAAACTCTGTATGGGAATAGAATACTAAAATCATTCTGGAACTCTTTAGGACATGCATATAATCTAGAAACCTGCACCCATCTTCATTCTTTTGATACTGCTCATACACAGACAAGTGCATCCTTAGAAAGCTGTATTTGTGAGTGTATATGAGAATGGTTAAACTGGGTATAATTCGGCAGGAATTAGAGGATTAACATTTAGAAATGTATTTGATGCCTGAGTCTTTGTTTGTTGTTAGATATGTTTATTTTGAATGTTTATTAGAATAGTCAGTTGGTTGAGGATTGATGCTGAAAGTGAATTTAGCTGTGAATTTAGTTTTGTGAGTTAATATCTTATTTATATGATGTTCTTGCCTTAAAGGAATTTTTGTTGCCTGTTGTGGTGTTAAACGGGGGACCGCCACTGGAGGTTAAATAATGAAGAATACAGGCACTGCTGGGGAGAGAGGTTGAGCTTACCAGATAACTGGGAAATTAATAGAAGACGCAGGTGGTTGTTTGTTTTGGGAAACTTGCTTTTAGTTGTAGCGTTATTTAGGTTTAGATCAGCGTGTGAAGTAAACGGTTGAGTTTAGTTTTTAAAAGTTAGAATGCACACAGTACAGGCAGAGCGACAGTGAGCTCACAACGGGCAGCTCGTATGTCTGCTTGAAGTAGAGCAAACGCCACCAAATTAGTCTGGCACGAGTTATGACTTGCTGTGTGGCTCGTGCAGGGCTAGAAGTTAGTTTTGGATCAAAGGGGCCGCTGTACGTGTGTGCGGATGACAGGCATTTTGACAAGTTGGGAATCATATTTTTAGGTATTATGTTGATAGACACACCATACTTTGGGGGGGAAAGCCATTGTCTTTATGGTTGCTTAACAACCGATTAACAGCTGTTGAGCATCGCATGTGGGAAGGTTGTGGGTTGGGGTACTGAAGATAGTTAGTGAAGATCTTTAGTTATCCAGTATTGGTGTCTTTCATAGATTCACATGCCTAAATTATTCCCCGTCGTCGGAATGGGAGTCCCCGGTATATAAATAAAGGAATGTCCCATAGACATTTAGATAAATAGGCCTAAAGGCCTCACATTAGTAACCTATCCCTGTCCTTTTGTAGAAAGGACCAAACTCTAGAAAAGAGCCAATCAGCCGTCACCTCCCTCTAGAACCCTCCTGGAAATAGTCTCAGTCCCTCAGATTTTCTACTGCACATTGTGCTAAGGGAGTCTCCTCTGAGCTCTGCTCAGATTTTTTCTTCACAACTGGTTTCCAGTGTTCTTGGATATTTTATCCTGATTCTTCTGTGATTGCTGATATTATCATCGCTGACACACAAAAAAAGGGGCTTTTTACATCCTGTGGTTCATGTGGAAAGAAAAGGTTGCATATTGATGACCAGCAAAAAGACTGTCTGTATTGCCTGTATCCGGACCATTCTTCCAAAGACTGCAAGGTATGTCGTTCCTTTTCCACTAAAACCCTCAAAGATCGTGAGGGACGCCTTTTAATTTGGCTCTAGAGGCTGAAAGACAGGGACCACCTAGAATCTTCTGAGGAAAGTGAAGGTTCTTCAGTCTCTTCAAAATCTTCTCTAAAGAGACCATGGGTGGCTTCTCCTAGCCCTACGGCTCCTCCTCAATAGAAGACATCAAAGAAGTCTTCAGAGGTTCTCTCCAAGGCAACTTCTGCAAAGGTTTCCTCTCAGGAAGTTCACATCTTCAAAAAGCCTGTTTCGACACCGTCAACGACAGTATCGTCGACGACGTCTTCATCGTTGAGGAGAGCTATGTCTACTGCATCGTATTTATCGACAACAACTTTTCTACGTCGACGGCATAGTCGTCATTCTCCTCGACGGCAGTTAAGACTTTGTCGTCGACAATGGCCATCAAGAAAACACAGTCGACGTCGAAGAACCGTCGACGCTGGACTCGCCGACAATCGGATCGGACGACCTCGACGACGAAGCCAACATATTCGACGTCGACACCATCGACGAAAACGTCGTCGACGAAGGTTTTGTCGACGAAAGCACCGTTGACGAAGATGCCGTCAACGAAGACGTCGTCGATGACCGTGATGTCTCCACCGTCGACGGTGGCCCCTTCGACGATTACTCCACCAACTACGACACCCGTCGACGACCACACCGTCGATGGGCTCGTCGACGATGACAGATTCTGGTCTACAAACCACATATGTGCACCTAAAGATCACGAAAAAGGCGCTGACGCCAGCTAAAACATCGCCAAGCAGAGTACAACCACTGCCTCCAGCATGTCTTCAAGCAGAGGATTCAGATGAAGGAAACATGTTTCAGACGGCGACAAGCCCTTCAGAGCTTCATGTTAACCCCAACGGTGCTGTGCAGATTTACCCAGTGCGCTGACCATTATTTCCCATTGTTCATGATGAGCTCAGCTCGTCATGAGTGTATGAGAGTTGTACCTCGGAGCATCGAAGGGGTTAAATGTCAGCGTTCGGACGAAGAAGAGGATCAGGAGGAGGAATATCACCCGCACCTCCTCCAATGGTTTGTCTTCCAGCCTCTTAGGGTTACTGACTTGAGGTACCTCATACAAGACTACAAATCGAGGTTTCCAGAGTCTCCTGCTCCTCTACCTTCCACAGTATCTCCTTCACCAAGACCACAGCCTCCACCTTTGAGTGTTCAGCTGGAGCGGTTTGATCTACCACATCCTCCGACTACTGATGAGGAAGAGGAAGAACAGCAGGAAGAGGGAGAACTGCAAGATACTTAAAAGTAGTGTGGCTCACTGGTTAGAGGCGGCAGACCCGAGAGCAGAGGGCGGCCCGGGACCAGGGTTCGATTCCCGGCACGGCATCTTTCTGGACCAGGGTCAGCGGACTCGATAATTCTCTCGCCTCGGTGCCCACTCTGATCAGCGATCACACTCGGCAACTCTGGGCATTAGCTTGCCTCATCTTCACTAACGGCCCCACCAGACCGCCGGGGATGCCTGGTCTGACCCTGGAGATACCCATTAAGGGACCATCTCTCAGGGAAGCCAGGAAGGGTTTCGCAGCGGTCGAAGCGCCTTGGGACCCTCCGGGTAAGTAGTGCGCTATATAAATGCCTATACATACATACATACATACATTATGACTGGGATGACTGTCATTCCCTCTCCCGCGTCTCCAGTGCCTGTGCCCGCAGATTCACCACCAGGCGACATTGGAGGGTTCCATAACGTAGTTGAGAGGGCGCTCAACGTTTTAAAATACCAATGGTCTCTCAAGAACAAGACTGCTTCTTGTATGATTTTAAGGAGCCTCTAAAAAAATCAGTTAGATCAATACCCATTATTGAATACTTGTGGGAGCTGGGTGTTAAAGTCATGCAGAACCTTTCCGCGGTACCTCCGGTGGTGCCTCGCTTGGATAAAAAGTATAGAGCACCTGATACTGCACCGACCTGTTTAATAGGGCACCCTAAACCGGATTCGGTGGTGACACAGGCGGCCCAGAAGAACTCCAGGAATCCTTCTGCCCCGTTATCTGCACCTCCGGATAAGGATGGCAGGAGATTAGACAACATTGGGAAACGTTTCTCCTCAATGTCTGCAATGACGGTGAAGGCGGCCAAAGCCTTAGAGCTTTTGGGGCGCTACAATTGACAACTATGGGCAGATATAGCCCCATATCTATCAGAACTACCTGACAAATCCAAGGAAGAGATAAAGAAGATATTACTAGAGGGTGAAACCTCGGCGTCAGACATAAGACTGTGCAATGGATATCGCTACAACAGGTTTTCGCCAACTGGCTGAAGCAGCAGTCTTGCGACGACAAGGTTGGCTAAGGGCTACTTCCTTTCGTCCCCAGATACAGACAAAAATATTGGATATGCCCTATGATGGCCAATTTCTCTTCGGCTCAAAGATTGATGAAGCGCTGCAGAGTATAAAAAAGGACACAGACCCTGCTAGAGCATTGGGCACTCTCCAGTACAAAAACCAGTCTTTTCGTGGGTCTAGAGGGAGAGGACAGTCCTCTTATAGAGGGAACTACCAATACCGGTCTTCATATTCTTCAGGCCAGAGTCGATCCCAGTATCAGCAGCGCCAGCAACATGGACAACAATCTTGTTATGGCAAGTCGTCCTTTCGTGGTAAAGGCCAACGAAAAAACAACGGACGTAGACTATGACCCGTCTCTTCAGCCAGTCCCGGATTCATTTCCCTCATCAAAAATTGGAGGAAAGATTTCCCATTTCTTAAAAAATTGAAAGGAGATTACCACGGACCGTTGGGTCCTACAATTAATTCAATTCGGCCATTCTCTAGAATTCACGCATATTCCTCCCCAAACTCCTCCCTGCCCTATGCTTCACAAAAGTCTACGGCTGCTTCTCCGAGAAGTCTCTTATGCTCCAGAAAGGGGCAATAGAGATGGTCCCTCTGTCTCAACGGGGGAGGGGATTTTATTCTCGCTTCTTTTTAATTCGGAAAAAAGAGAAGAAGTGGAGACCGATTTTGGACCTCAGGGCCCTCAACAAATTCCTGAAGAAGCAGTTGTTTCGCATGGTAACGATCCAGGAGGTCTTACAACTCCTGGAATTGGAAGATTACATGACGTCCCTGGACCTTCAGGACGCTTACTTCCATATCCTGATTCACAGAAATCACAAAAAATATTTAAGATTTGCAGTGGCAGGCAGACTCTTTCAATTTCCCGTCCTGCCCTTCGGGCTCAAGTCTGCACCTCGCATCTTCACAAAGTGTCTCTCCCCAGTAGCTGCATATGTCAGGCAGCACCATCATCAAGTCTTTCCATATCTGGACGACTGGCTGATCAAGGCTCCATCCTTAGAAGACTCGTCCAGGTCTTCCAACGCCTGTCTGCAACTTTTCAATCATTTAGGACTCACGCTCAATCGGGAGAACTCAGTCATTCTACCTTCTCAGCGCATCAACTTCCTAGGTGTAACCCTCGACACACGACTGAGGAAAGCCTTCCCATCTCAAGAGAGAAAGAACAAGCTTTTAACACTGGCTATGCTTGTGGCTTCAAAGATGACCTTAACGGTCCGCCTTTTCAATTCCCTACTGGGAATGATGTCATCATGTATCCTCTTGATACCTCACTGCCGTCTACAGATGCGCTCCCTCCAGGAGGCACTCTCAAAACAATAGGTCCAATGCACAGGGTCTTTCGACGATCTCATAAAAGTAACTCCTCAGATGGTCATGGCCCTGCAATGATGGATATCTGTTCGGAACCTTTCTCAGGGCTTACCATTCCTGGTTCCGGCTACACCGCATATCATCACAACAGACGCCTCTTTGGAAGGTTGGGGAGCTTTCCTCCAAGAGCTACAGATAAGCGGGAAGTGGTCCCCCTTAGAAAAAGGGCTCCATGTCAATCTCCTGGAACTACGGGCAGTCTTCCTCGCTCTTCAAGCCTTTCTTCCAAGAATGAAACATTCCCTAGTGCTCGTCCGTACAGACAACACTACGACGATGCACTACCTCAACAAACAAGGAGGGACTCGCTCTGACACTCTTACACGAGTCGCAGAAAATCTGGAACTGGTTAATCGGACACAATATATCTCTTCGGGCGGAGTACGTTCCAGGCATGGACAATGTACTCGCCGATTCATTAAGCAGACAGAGGACAACGTCTCCAGAGGGGGAACTGGATCAAGGAATCCTCAACCAAATTTGATGGGGCACTCCCCAGATCGACTTGTTCGCCACAACGCCCAACACCAAATGCCCACACTTCGCAAGTTGGCATCTCCAAAAAGGGTCCCTAGGGAATGCATTTTTGATTGCATGGTGCAACGTCTTTGCGTACGCCTTTCCACAATTTCCAATGATTCCCAGGGTCCTCAGAAAGCTGAAAGCGGAGCCTTGTACTCTCATTCTGGTAGCCCCAACTTGGCCACGCCAACATTGATTCACGGAACTCCACCGCCTATCTCTGGAGCCGCCGATACGCTTGAAACAGTTCCCATCTCTCATCGCGATGAGCAACCAGCAAGTCCAGCATCCGAATCGGGCCTCACTCAAATTAGCCTCTTGGCTTCTGAGTTCAGAGAATCTCAGAGTTTGATTATTCCGCCAGAATGTAGAGCAATCATGGCTCGGGCACGGGTGGATAGCACCAACAAAACATACTCTTTGAAATGGAAGAGATTTTGCATCTGGTGTACAGCTCAAGGTATACATCCTTTCTCTTCCTCTCCGGAACAAATATTGCCTTATCTTCTCCATCTGGCGAACTCAGGCCTTGCTCATGCTTCCATCAGGGTCCATTTGGCGGCGAGGACTCCACCACCTGCCTGGCACCTGAACACAGTCCTTAACCAGCTTATGAAGCATCCCTTTGAGCCAGTTCACAGGGCTGACCAGAAATACCTCTTGGAAGACAGCCCTCCTGCTTGCACTCACCTCCGCAAGACAGGTGAGTGAGCTCCAAGCTTTATCAATACAGGAGCCTTTCCTGCAATTCAAGCAGGACAGAGTAATCTTACGGACAAATCCAAAGTTTATTCCAAAAGTCCCATCGGACTTCCATCTCAACGAGCCTGTGGTCTTACGCTCTTTCTTTCCGAAGTCCCACGACGGCAGGGGAAAGGTTGTTGCACTCTCTAGATCTTAAGCGCTGCCTCAAATTCTATATTGAAAAGACAAAAACCTTCAGGAAGTCTCATCAGCTATTTATGGCTTACAGTAGGCCCAGGCGAGGTCTTCCCCTCACCAAGCAAAGTATATCCCGCTGGATTTCTGCAGCTATTTCGTTTAGTCATGAACAGGCAGGGCAGCCCCTGCAATCTAAAGTGCGAGCCCACTCTACCAGGGCAATATCTACATTATGGCGCTTTTTGCAGGAGTGCCAGTCATAGACATTTGTAGAGCGGCAACATGGAAGTCGCCACATACCTTCACTAGGCATTACTGCCTAGATACAGAACTCATGAAGGATGCTGCGGTGGGACAAGCAGTACTTCGTCATCTGTTTCAGTAAAGGTGAGCCCTCTTTCATCCCTCCATCCTTCTCATGTATGCACATTACTCTATTGTATGATTTGGTGGTATTTCTTGTTTGCTAATGCATGTTTCTATTAGTCGTTTGATATGTTATTATCGAATGACTTGTATATCCTATACCATCCGAAATGTGCTTTGTTCCTTGCTTGTTTCTCTGATTCAGGCATGTGAATCTATGAAAGACACCCCTAATACTGGATAAGAAATACGTTACTTACCTGTAACTGCAGTTATCCAGTATTGGTGTCTTTCATAGATTCACATGCAACCCTCCCGCCTCCCCTGGAAGGGCTCACCTACTTCTCTCAGTAATACGCCTACTTAGCTTTGTGCGTATGAAAATCTGAGGGACTGAGACTATTTCCAGGAGGGTTCTAGAGGGAGGTGACGGCTGATTGGCACTTTTCTAGAGTTTGGTCCTTTCTACAAAAGGACAGGGATAGGTTACTAATGTGAGGCCTTTAGGCCTATTTATCTAAATGTCTATGGGACATTCCTTTATTTATATACCGGGGACTCCCATTCCGACGACGGGGAATGATTTAGGCATGTGAATCTATGAAAGACACCAATACTGGATAACTGCAGTTACAGGTAATGAACGCATTTCATATACCATGATAGAACAAGTGGGGAAGAAGGATCAAGATGTAAAGGCCAGGGATTATGTGGAAAAGATATTTAAAGATTTGGCTGAAAGGTTTGATAGGAAGGTAGATGATTGTTTGGAAAAACATATTAAGAATAGAGGAACCAATAAAGATGTGGTGGAGGATGAGAGGTACTAGTCTGTGGAGGAGGTTGACCTATAGGCAGTGGTTCTGATGTGGTTGGTCAGAAGAAAACACAAAAGAAGTAGCCTTTTAGAAATGAATAAGGATGTAAGAGGGTATGGGCGTAAGGCTCCAGAGTCCGGGAAAGCTATAACGGCAAAAGAGAAAGATCATAGTGCAGTGGCATGTGACCGAGCATACAGTTGTGGTGATGTGAAGTGAACCTGTTCAACAGACCTGGATGAAACGGGAGGAAAGTGAGAAACGGAAAAGGTGAAAGGTGGAGTATAGAAGAATTAAGTTGGAGAATAGTGATTTTTGGTATCCTTTAGGAGAGTAGATGTTTGACCCCTATTGATAGCGCACCTATTATTACCACAGTGGATGCCGGCTGAGCATGTGGCTCAGTATTTATCCTACTGGATTCAGAGAGAGACAGCAAAGGAGGTACGGACACCGTTAGGATCTGAGTGTCCAAGGCCTTCTCTAGATTCAAAGGTATCGTCTACACTGGAGTTCGCCTCCAAAATGTTTAGTTTTGTCAATAAATCTGGACGAGACTCTAGGAAGGGTTAAGGTAAGGGTCTTAAAGGATGCCAAGATAGGCTTTTAGACATTTTAGGACCTTTGACAAAGGTTTTCAACAAGTGTGAGGATGCTCACGTATAGAATACTGGGGTTGATGTGGTAGAGTTACGCCAATGGCTCCGTAGAGCTATATACCTTTTGGACAGGGCTAATGCCCTGCTTTGTATGGACAGACAAAAAAGTATTCTTCTAAATATAGATCCAAAGTTGGCAGAGTCGGCCAACAAGGAGTTTGGAATAGGTAGAAATGGTATGCTGTTTGGAGAGGAGTTTGTTAAAGATTTGTCCAGATAGAAGGACACGTTTAATTCCCATCAAAAAGTCCAGAAAGATGTCATAAAGGTTTTTGGAGGGACCGGGAGAATGCAGGGTCAATTCCTAGGCTGTGGACATGGAATCACCCATGGGTCTTTACACAAGGATTTAAATCCTATGGTTACAGGTACAAAACAGAGCAGGGTTGATTACAGCCACACAAGCAGAGATCAAGGTCGTAAGGAGTTTAAAGTGAGAGCAGAACAAGAGGAGGAACAGGTGAGTTTAAGAAAAGACATGTACCCATGAGAAGCTTGGCGGCACAATAGCTCTGTTTGTGTCGCAATGGAGAGAAGTGAGGCAAGACCAGTGGGTGTTAAGGACAGTGCAGGGCTATCACACAGATTGTGTAGGAATCCCGGGACAGGAAAGTTGTCTGAGGCTGTTTTTTAAAAGATCACTAGAAGTTGGTAACTCAGGAGGTGAAGGCACTTCTTAGGAAGGGCGGCATAGATAGAGCTGAGGAGTGTCCAGGGTGTTTTGTAAGCTACATTTTTCTGGTCGAGAAGAAAGGTATGAGGCCAGTCATCAATCTGAGAGAACTAAATGATTGGGTGTGTTACAATCATTTCAAAATGAAGGGCATACACAAGTTAGGAGACCTGTTGAGGAAAGGGGATTGGTTGACACGGCTGGATTTGAAGGATGGTTTTGAAGCGGAGTCTGGTGGCCGAGTGGACTAATGCTTCTTATGAAGGGACCTGTGTTTGACTTTCATGGTCACAGGTTAAAATTCCGGCGGGTCCACTGAGCCTTTGATCCTTCGGAGGCCGATAAAATGAGTACCATTGAGTTGGGTAACAATAAACCTCTGTTATTCAGCACCAATATTTCCTTCTGGATGAACGTGCCCTTTACAAATGCACATGTTATGTTATTTGACGGTCCGGTTTGTATGGAGCACAGGGGTTATCAGTTTCGTCGGAAAGGGATATGTTGGAGGTGAAAGAGCCTTCCATTCGGACTGACCTTGGCGTTTTATGAATGTAATGGCTTGGTTGAGATCAAGAGCAGTACGTCTGATAGTTTATCTGGGCAATGTGTTGATAGGCAATAGGCTTTGGAACAGCCAGAGTTGGCTTTTTGGATTCTAGAGGACTTGGGATTTGTGATAGAGCGAGAAATCGTGCTTGACTCCTGGACAGGAGAAGAATTTTTTAGGTTTTCAGATACAGACCTTGGAGCCTGTTTTGAAAATGCCTATGGAGAAAGTGAAGAAAAATTGCAGGCAGTTGAAGAGGAGGAAACAGATTGGATTTCTTTACGCTGGATAGCGAAATTATTAGGCCTGCTGTCAGCGTCGGTTCAGACGTGCCCACCCCCCAACAGTACAGGGCAATTCAAACGTTATCATTTGCATATGGGGCAAAGTATTCATAGAAAGCAGTGCAAGAGTTGAATTGGTGGTTGATGAAGATGGGGGCATGGAACGGAAGGGCAATCTTTCGGGACATTCGAGAAGTGGTGATGGAGTTGGATGCTTGTCTTTACGAATGGGAGTGCTGGGCAAGTGTGCTTCAGTGGTATCGGTAGGACGTTGGTCGATCACTGAAAGGGAGTTGCATATCAATTGCCTGAAGTAGTTGGCAGGATAGTTTGCAGTGAATAGCTTTGTGAAGGCTCATGTCAACTGCTGTTTTTGAAAATGGACAATGTTCCAGCGATAAGGTGTGTCAACAGGTTTGAGGATCTCAGTCGAGGGGTTGCCAGAAATGGCGAAGGAGTTTTAGAATTTCTATTTAGACTGTGAGATTATGGTACAGGCTCAACCTATCCTGGGGAAAAGCAATATGGAGGCAAATTGGAATTTGAGGAATTTAAAGGATTCGAGCAACTGGAGGTTGGACAGGCAAGTGTTTTTGAGTTTGAACAGAAGATGGCATCCGGGCGGAGGTGATCTGTTTGTGGACAGGTTAAATATGCAACTTCTAAGTTTTTACAGTTGGAGACCGAAGCAAAAGGAGAGGATGCATTTATTCAGAAATGGGGCTGAGAGAAGGCTGTATGTGTTTCCTCCTTTCACATTGATTTAGAGTGCTTATGAAAGTCAGGAGAACAAAGGCGGGTTTGATTTGGTAGTCAAAGTTGAGGCTTCCAGTGTGAGGAGTCTGTTGATAGACAAACCAGTTTTGTTGCCATGCATTCCCCAGTTGCTGGTAGATGTTCAGGGAGGATACTAAGAGTTGGTAGAATCAGGACAGTTGGTGCCGATGGGATGGATAATTTCAGGAGAGTGTGCCAGGGATCTGTTATCAGAGGAGGCTTCAAAGCTTATTAAGGAATCCCGGGCACAAGCAACAACAAAGGCATTGAGGAAAGTATGGGGGAGATGGAGTAGTTGGGGGTGCTGCAAGGGGTTTGGATTCCGTATCCGCACCTGTAGTGGAGGTTCCCAAAAATTTGACTGGAATATTTAAGGAAGGATTCGCTTACAGTTCGGTAAATTTGAATAGGTCTGCAATTTCAGGGGGCCATGAGTTTGTGGATGGGGTACCAGTAGGACAACATGTGTTGGTGAGAAGGATAATTAAGAGTGTTCGTATGGAGGTTCCATCCTAGGCAAAGTATTCTTTATGGGATGTGACGTTAGTGTTGAAGATTGAAGGTTGGAGATGCATAAAATGAGTTGGTTCTTTTGAAACTGTTCTCTTGAAAGATGGCTGTTTTACTTTGCTTAGTTTCTTTCAGAAGGGTGTTGGACTTAGCTTAGGAGGCATCTTCAATGAGTTTTCTACCTGAGGTGTGTGTTTGAGGTAAGGAAGCGCACAAAGACAATGTCTAGGACGATTTTGTACCCCAGAATGAAAGGTCATGGCAGTTTGTGTGGTAAGATGTTTGAAGGAGTATGAAAAAAGATCTTTGAGATTGAGAACTGAGGGATGTACTCCGTTATCTTTTAGTCAGCCATTTTGAACTCTGGCTTTCCCCAACTCTGGCTAGGTGGGTTAAAGAGGTAATGAAAATGGCAGGGATTGAGGTGAGTCTGTTTGGCACACATTCTGCTAGAGGTGCAATAGCGAGTATGGCTTTTATGTGATGCAGCAGTCTTAGGCTTATGAAGGCTGAAGATTGGTCTACGTTTGAGAGTTTTTTACTTTAAACCTGTGGAAAATGATGTTCATAATATTTTGGATGAGCTTTGAACATGCATAATATTGGTCTTGCCATATAATGCAGATTTCCCACAGATTTAATAAAATAAAAATGTTGTTAAAGACCCTAAAGCTAATATATATATATATATATATATATATATATATATATATATATATATATATATAATTATTATATATTTATATTTTATTAGATTTCTCAACCCTACTAAAGTGTTTAAATGTGTTTTCCAGGGCAAAGTTAAGAAGTTGTCTTTAAAGAAAAGATTTTTGGTTTTATGTAAGACAGCAAATACAGCAAAGGAGGAGTTATTTTTTTCTTAAGAGTTGGATTGAACTTTGAGTTACCACACAGCAAATAACAGAATGAAGATGGCTGCAGTTCCCAAGTTATATGCATGATTTAAAGAGTTCCTGAATGTTTAGTGTTCTGTTTCTGAGTTTTAGTTTATTATTGCTGCTGTATATGAGGGCCATAAAGGAGATCATGCATATTATTAGCCTCTGTGTCTTCAATAAAATCTTGATTTTTCTACCCATTAAAACGGGAAACTCAACAATCTGGATTCTTAAGTCCACTGATTTGTTTTACTGTGCATTGAATAAAACTGTGGCAGATTTTTATGATGATTCTGTTGCCTGTTAGTGCAATGTTTCACTCCAGTAGAGAGCCAGCTCTAGGGCGGTGCGACTGGTGCCACCGCGCTGGGGCTGACTTTGGGAGGGCGCTATTTTTTCCAACTATACGAAGATTAATGGACCTGCTGGAAAGAGATGGAGTTTTGTTTAGTGGAATTTTGACTCATCATAAGGTAGCGCTGGTTTACTGCTTTTCTCAGAAAGATTCTTTTTTTACTTTGTAGTTTATAAGTTAACATCCCAATATAGAACAGTGAGCTTACTTCAAACAGCTGCATGCAGAAATGCAGATGAGAGAGCGTGGTTATGGAGACTTGAGCTGCACTGTTAAAGAAGGTTATTGGGAGGCACCAACAAGCAGTCACACCAGGCGCCATCAGCACTAAAGCCGGCCCTGCTCCATTATCCTACTGGGAAAACTGGAATATGGGCCGGACAGTGGTGTAGGTGCTTAACGAAATAGTGCACCCATCCCCTTTTGTGCAGTTTAGATAGACCCTTTAAATCTTTTTGGGGAGCACCAAATACAGTTCTTTTACTTTTCAAATTAAAAAAAACCATATTACACAGTCCTTCATATTATTTCAATGTTAAGTTTTATCATGCGAGAATTATTTGTTTTTTGTTGAATTGATAATGGTCTCATTAGAACACATATAGCCAACACATGTTTCTTGATTTGACTTGTAACTCTTCTGGGCTAAAGCCAAAACAAAAACTCAAACACATTTGAGAGAGCAAATGCTCCTTACTCCAGAACATTTATTTCCAAGACTTCTTAGCTCTATTGTGCCATACTGTGTTTGTGGCCCAAATACTACACACACACTTGGTCACTCTCGAAATAACTCAAAGGCTGCATCTTTCTTTTTTCTCAGACTTTCAAACTACCACCTAATTTTCAGAATGGAGAGATGTTGACATGGTTGGGCTCATTTGGCAAATATACATACTTTGGGCATCTGTTTCCACTTATGATGATTTAATTGTTGCAAACATTAGTGCCTGTTCGAGAGAATATCAAGCACCCAAACCGATATGATTTAAATGTGTACTACCTGCAATTTTCTTTACTACTCACAAGTGATTGCTTTCCTTGTTTTGTGTCCTTTAAGCCCTCCATTGTGAAATCTGCATCTATGTTTACTTTTCCTATGCAGTAAGCTCTAGCACTTGGTCTAATCCTGAAGTAGGCATAACACTGTGAATGGAATGTTGTGGGCGTTGAGTAGCATTTTTTTTTTAAGGTTTCTTTGTTTTAATTTTTATGAACCTCTGCTTTGGAATAATTGGAAGAAGCAAGTAATGCAGATTTCGTTTTAAATGAAAGAAGGTAAAAGTATTGGATTGGGTATTCCTGATTTTTTATGTTAATTCTGCACTTCCTTCAAAGATATGGGGGGTTTATGAGAAACTGGTGATTGATTTGTTAATCAGATGAGTGACCTGGCTCCATAATCCACTGGAATCGCCAGTTAATATATGTAATGCAGAACAGACCAGATTGTACTATTGTGTGTGTATATACATATACTTGCTAAAGTGAGGATTGTTTTTCCAGCTGCCCAACAACGAGCAAAGAGTTTTATCGTTATGCCGAACACTCCATTGCATAAATCGTTAGCAACAAATCAAGCGCGACATGAACTACCGAAAAGGAAGGACCTTATTCTGAGCCACTATACTGACGAATTCTGTTCCCTTTGTTTACTAGGTCCTGCTGAGCGGGGGAGTCGATTCTACAGTATGTACAGCTCTCTTAAATAAGGCACTAAATAAAGATCAGATAATAGCTGTACATATAGACAATGGCTTTATGCGTAAAAGAGAAAGCCAATCGGTAGAAGAAGCTCTAAAAAAACTAGGAATTCAAGTGAAAGGTATTGTTTATTTTACATTTATTCTCTTGTGTACAAAATGCAATGTATGTATAAAGTAATTGACTTTAAAGGCCAGACTTGATTGATGACTGAAAACTGACTGCTTCGTAATAAACATGCTGTTAATCGCTTTTTTTCACCTGTTCTTGAAATGTGGGAAACCGTCACAACCAGTTGCTAAGATGTGATATTGTTTATCAAAGAGGTTAAATAAAAGAAGAATTCTCAGCGGGTATGACTTGTAACTGACAGTGCCTTTTCAGCTATTGGTGAGTTTAGATTATCAATACTTCGTCAGTCATACATTCAGTCTGTTTCTGATCCTTGCATTCCTGCATCCATTCGTCACCCACTGACTTTTTTGTGTGCATTCATCCACTCCCATGAACAAACACACACAAAGTCAACAAACATGTCCAAGTTAAATTCAACAAAATGAGAAAGAAAAAAATGCAGCCACATAAATCTAGTATAAATATGACGGTCCCTGTTAGAAATGGAGGTCTCTAGTTGGCAGAGGTAGTTACATTGTCCAACTCTTGCGTCTACTCAGGATAAGGGAGTTGAACACTTCAGATAACCCCTACTCACCCTCTTTGTAGCTTGGCACGAGCAGACAGGCTTATCCCAAATGCAATGTGTAAAGTATTTGCTCACAGACACATAGTAACATAGTGAAAACACTACAAATGGACACCACACAAGTTTAGAAAAATAAAGTATATGTATCTAAACCAAACAGGACCACAACAAACATCTAACATACACAATTCAAAATATGACTTTTAAAAGGTTTCAAGTAGTTTTGTCCCTAGAAAACTATGGATACATGTCTTTTACACAAAGTACCTCAATACATCAAAATCCACAAGGCAAAACAGCCGCAGAGAGGAGAAGCGTCGGAGAATGCAGCGATGCGTCAGTTCCTGAGTCCTTGGGAAGGCAATGCAACAGCTCTGCTGCACACAGGAGAAGTGAATGGTCCATCGAATCCTGACTGTAGGAAAAAGTGATGCGTCAATATCAAGAAGGTTCTGGTCTGCGGGTGATGCATCAGAAAACTTGCCGCAAAGGTACTATGCATAGAAATGTGGGACGTGCTGGAGGTCGATGTGGCGATACACAGGCACTGCCTATTTCTTCAGCCGCGGTCCCATGATGCATTGATTCTTTCTGCTGCTCAGCAGGGCCTGTATTGGAGTCAGTGCAGTGATCTCGGAGATCGGTGCGCAGGACTTGGCGTGTGGCGGATTTCAGCAGCTGGCAGGCGCTGCATCGATTCTTCGGCCTACGTGAGCTGAGCGTGGGAATTTCTACCTTCTGGTGGTGCTGCGTTGGAAAAACAGGCGCTGTGGGTGATGCCTATTTTTTTTCCTTGGTTTCGTCAAGCCTTTTCAGCTATCAGCAACAGGAACAACCTCCAGAGGCCCAGAACTGGAACAGGCACAGGCACCTCCTGGCAGGTCTGAACTTCCAGCATTGGAGTTCAAGGAAAGCTGGTGGTAATGTCTTTGTGTCCCTGAGACTTCAGAACACGAGGCAAGTACACACAAGCCCTTGGAGATTCTTCAGAAGCAGGTTCACAGCAAAGTTCCAATCTTTGTCCTCTCCTTGGCAGAAGCAGCAACTGCGGGCCAACTCAGCAAAGCAACACACAGCAAAGGGGCAGTACTCGTCCTTACAGCTCTTCAACTCAACTCCTTGGCAGAGGTTCCTCTTGTTTCCAGAAGTGATATAAAGGTCTGTGGTTTTAGGTATAATATTGATAACCTCTTTTCTCTGTGTAGTATTAGTTGCCAGAGACTCTGAGCCCAGTAAAAACAGTTATGTCCTCGCTGTCCCAGCTTCACTACAGGAGGTGGAGACCATATTGTGCAGAGCAGACAGCCCATTCAGGTGCTAGTGAAAACCTCTCCTACCACTCTAAATGCAGAAATGTCCCTTCATCCTGGCTATAAATCACCCAGGAAAGGAAGGGCTTACCTCAACCCCACTTGTGATTGTCTGGAGTGATAGTACAGCAACAGCTCCTGTTACTCAAAATCAGACCATGAATACACAAATAGGCAGAGGTGCACAGGATGGTTAAATAAGAACCTGACCACATCCTAAAAGTGGCATTTTCAAACACATAATTTAAAAGCCACCTTCACTAAAAGGTGTGTTTTTTAATTCAATACAGAGAGCCTAAGCTCCATTTCTCTATCTTGTCTGAACAGAAAGTTACACTTGTAAGATGTCACAGCGGTACTCCCATGATGGCCTGTGGGACAGACAGCCTTTCAACAGTGAAAAACGAAATACACAGTATTTCACTATCAGGACATGTAAAACACACCAGTACATGTCCTACCAGCACACTGCACCCTGCCTCTGGGGGTACCTTGGGCCTACCTTAGGGGTGCCTTACATGGAAGAAAAGGGAAGGATAGGGCCTAGCAAGTGGGTGCGCTTGCTAGGTCGACATGGCAGTTAAAAACTGCATGCTCAGACACTGCAGTTGCAGGTCTGAGACACATTTACAGGGCTACTCTGGTGGGTGGCACAGCCAGTGCTGCAAGCCCACTATTAGTAAAGTTCAAGGGTGCCAGCAAGGGATTTTGTTTGTAATAATCTTCACCAGATTTCAGACTTGGATCTTTCCCAACACTAGTTTGTACAATCAAATTTGATATCTGATCGAATTTCTATATAGCTTCCAGCTAGCTAGGAAAAACATTCAAATGAAATACTCAATATTCAATGTGAAAAAAATGTGAGAAATATGTAAAACACGGGAAATCTTATTGTAGAAAAATATTTCTTTTATATTTTTTGATCATAGATTTATAAGGTACATATCAACATTTTACGTTGATTACAATCCTTTCAAATGAAAGAAAATGCTAAAGTCATCCTACAATTAATTTGAAAAGGAGTCCAATCTAACAAGAAAAACAAGTGACACCTATTTTGTTTAAAATTAAGGACACTTATATAGTTGTTAATCAATGGAGAAATGGACCCAAAAGTCGACGTTTCGGTCTTCTATTGTATTAATCCATAAGACCTTCTTCAGGACAACACAATAAGCATGTGGCAGTGACCCTTCATCAATGAATCCAATTATGACCTCGAAAATCCAGTATGATCTAAAATGATTCTCTGGGGCAGTCCTGATTTTTAATCTGGTTATTCTTGCCTCCTAGACTGATCTGTGCACAGAATTCCTTTTTCAGTCTTTTTTTGATTTACTCTGAACTTTATCGCTTCAATTTGTGAACCTAAATTGCCTACGTGCAGTGCGGTGATACTGAGACTTGCCGGAAATAAACACCAACGTCTCTCAAGGTCACGCAAGTTCGGAAGGAACTTGCGTGACCTTGAGAGACGTTTGTGTTTCGATCCGGCAAGTGTGCATATGAATCGAACATATTTGTATGGGTGAGTGATAGCCTGTGTATTATGTACTTGCAGCAGAGGACATGCCTTACGCCATATGTGGCACCAATACATGTATAACACAAACCTATAATATTTTTTTTAATGGGAGAAATTTAAAGTGCAGAAAAATGTGTAAAGATTTTCATAATATGGAAACATTTTCTGTGCTTCAAATTACTGTCATTTATAAAATGGCTGTATTTTTTAGTTATACCTAAGGCACAATGTCTACTAGTCACTAGGAGTAAGAGGCCTGCTGTATGTAAATGGGAGGAGAAGATTAAAATTGAGTTAACTTAATTGTTAGGGAAATGTATTTAATTTTACTTTTCTCTATTTAAAAGCATGTTTACAGCTCCAATATTGATTTGTCAAGGACTTTTAAAAAGTTAAATACTTCAGTACCTTAATTGTTCACTTCTATGCCCCAGCCTGGATCATTAATCTGACTGAGCACTGCTTCCTATCAAGCACTGCTATCTGCAGCCTAATGATCATGAGAAAGTAAAATAAACACAGCCTTACCTTAATTTTAAAAAGAAAATAGGAAATTGTGTTCATTTAAAACTCTAGACTGTGAGCTACTCTGAAGGTATCTGGTAGCTACTGGTAGCTCGCGATTGACTGGTTGTAGACACAGTATAATTGATCTGATAGTGACTAATGTTTTTGAGTTACTCCTGCCACAAATGCCTATGAAGTTAGGTAGAGGGAGCTTCCATAATGCCATTCTTTTTGCTCCAACATGAGATCGAGCCTTCATGACGAGCATAATCTGCTTATTTTCTCTCTCCCTTTCTCATTTGTGAACCTTTCTTTTTTCCCCTGAAATAGGTTTATTGACTTTTAACTGTTTTGATGTTCAGAGGTTGCTTCTGTTTAATGACCTGTTCATTGTCATCTAATGCCAGTGCTTCTTAGTAATTTGGGTCAAGGGTCTAAACCATCAAATTATTTAGTTCCAAAAGCAGCCCAAGTAGCCTAGAAACTTCACTGATTCAGAGGCCTTTTAATTTTAAAGTCTTGCTTGTGCTGTCTCGTAGCAAAACACCTTTTGTGTGCTTAGCAAAACCTTAAAGTGGGCGTGGAGCCTACTCACTGCTTACTGTTGGTTGCCTCATAGTCACTGTAATCTGCTTGCTTCCTATTGGATTGCTTGCCTTTCTCTTATGTTTGTCCCTCCGCTGACTTGTATTATTCCACCTCTCACTTTTAGGAGACTACTTTTTTTTGTTTTGGTTAATCCCTCTGTGAGACTGCATGTCTCGAGCTCTCGCCTGTTTCTCCCCCTCCCAAATGCTGCTGTGCTCTGTGTTGCGATCTGCCTAGTTTGCTTCTTTTTCTCGCCTCCCTCCACCCGCTCCCCGTTATACTTCCCCACCCTCTCCACTGTTGCCTTCTCCATCCTTGCGGTCCTTGCTTTAAAAAAAAAAATAATAATACTTTTTGGAGGGCCAATGAGCAAAATTTATGCTGGCCCTGCCGTTGACTTAGCACTTTTGTGTTCATGAATTTTCATTTTTTGGTATTTACTGATCGATCTTAAAACTTAAAAAAATAAGTGTCCGCATTATTTTGCACTCAAGTGCATGCATTGTGGCACATATGTAATCATGCTTGCGCCAGCTTGCAAAATGATGCAGTTGTGCTGTGCCATCGTAGCTTTATTTTTTTCCTTTTGACTGATGCTGCACAACATTGTCAAACCCCACAAGTCCATAAAATGAGAGATATTTTCTTTGCCAAATCTTGTTGGATTTTCTGACTTTTGCGGTGTAAGATGACCTCAGACCATTTAGACTGATCTTTCTGGCTCAGACACAGAGGATCTCCTATGACAATGTTTACATCTCACAGGCAATACAGTCCCGATGTTTGCTTCAGGTACTGCGATGCCTCAACAGAAGACTACACCAGTTTACCACCATTCCACAGTCACTGAGGGGGCAGGGGAAAGCAAAGGGTTGCAAGGGAGGTTTAGGTCTGTGCACCAGGGCCGGACTGACTACTGGGCGTTTTTTGCTGGGGTGGCAGGGTGGGGCCCAGGTTCACTGCAGAGGGGACGATTTTATTGCTGGGGAGCTGCAAGCGCTTCCACTCACAGAGTGTATGCAAGATTGTTGTAGCCCGTTGTATGTTCCATTACATCACCGTACGACAAGTCTTACCTGTAGATCTCGGCCCTGATCAATGTCCACATCCAGATGAATGAATGAATGAATCCAGATTTATATAGCGCTACTTAGCCCAACTCGGGGAGGTTACAAAACAGAGGTCAGGATCGTCAGGATCAGTTTGTCAGCTCATTTTTAGGTCGAGCCTGGAATAAGCATCCGAAGGATGCGTCCAGGCGGAGACTTATAGCCGCCTGACTCGGGGGAATGAGGGACAACAGGGTGTTACGAGCTTTTCTCCAGGATTTGGGTGCGCGCACGTTCCGTCCCGCGCCGCGCACATCCCTCCGATTTCTTCAACTTGCCACACATGCGCGCGCATATACACACACAGCCAGACAGACACTCGCTCACACACACCCTCTCCCCCCCACACACACACACACACACACACACACATACACGCAGGCAGGCACACACACAGGTACAACACACGCAGCGCACCCCCCCCAAGGGCTTACATACATAAACAACAAACGCGCACACACACACTTCCAACCTTGCTCACCGGCCCATGCAGGGCTTCCATCACTGGGGGGGGGGGGCACCGTCAATGTGCCCCGACGCCCCCCCTCACCGGCTCCTCTCGTCCTGTCCCTCCGTGTCCAGACTCCGCAGCCCGCTCCGTTGTTTCTCCGCCCCTTCAGGAAGTTCGTGCGTGTCACGCCTCTTCTTTCTCCCGGCCAAATCCTATTTGCGTGTCAGGCCTCGTTCTGAACAGCTGTCATTCACCCTCACACACCGCACCCTTACACACACTGCACCCTCACACACACTGCACCCTCACACACACTGCACCCTCACACACACTGCACCCTCACACACACTGCACCCTCACACACTGCACCCTCACACACACCGCACCCTCACACACACCGCACCCCAACACACACCGCACACACCCACACCCATACACTGTACCCACACACACACCGCACCCACACCGCGCCCACACACGCACCCACACACACACCACACACACACCACACCCACACACACTCTGCACCCTCACACACACTGCACCCTCACACACTCTGCACCCTCACACACTCTGCACCCTCACACACTCTGCACCCTCACACACACTGCACCCTCACACACACTGCACCCTCACACACACTGCACCCTCACACACTGCATCCTCACACACTGCACCCTCACACTGCACCCTCACACACACTGCACCCTCACACACGCTGCACCCGCACACACGCTGCACACACTGCACCCGCACACACACTGCACCCGCACACACTGCACCCGCACACACACTGCACCCTCACACACACTGCAACCTCACACACTCTGCACCCTCACACACTCTGCAATGGAACATACACTCCAAATACCACTCAGTGCCACATAATTCTATGCAACATAATTGCACACCTCATACTTACACTCTACTCAATGCAACATAAATACACTTTATCTATCTGTCTATCTATCGCCCTCACTCTATCGCCCTCACTCTATCGATCTATATATTGCCCTCCTATCGCCCTCCCTATATCTATCTATCGCCCTCCCTCTATCTATCTATCGCACTTACTCTATCTATGGCACTCACTCTATCTAGCTATCGCATCACTACAGCATCACTCAGCACCACCACAGCATCACTCAGGGGCACCACAACATCAGTATGCGCTACCACAGCATCACTGAACGCCACAGCATCACTCGTCACCACAACATCACTCATCGGCACCACAGCATCAATATGTGCAACCATTCAACAACAACTCGTTCAAATATGTTCTCTCAATGTTTCAAGCTTTGTTACAAATGTCACAAAAAGATGTTAATATTTCACTTCTTTTCTTGGATTTCCGTCACAATAAAATACAATGAACATAATCTTTAAATATTTACAAAAGCTATTGTTATTATAAATTACAATAACTTTTATTTCAGTATTTTAAAAAAAAATAAAAGCCATTTTTATTTGTAATATCAATACATCTAGGTCACGTAAATACAACACATATTGCATTACAAATGCTATAGGTGTCACATTTGCGAAAGTTAAAACTATTGCCATTGTAAATGACAAAGCTATTAATTTCGCTATTTTCAAAACCAACACATAAATAAAAAAAATGTCATTTACAGTAGCAATAGCTCAAACTTTCCTAATGCGAGACCTATTGCATTGCAAATGCTTGTTCTCTTCAGCTGCTATTTTGATTACTGTGCTTATGTAGTCAGACAGTCTGTTGTCAAAGATGAAAGTTTGGACAGCTAACTTTTTCTATAAATACCATCCTGAGTCAACTCTGTTTACTTCGCATAATGTCGGTAACTAACATGCTATTCTCAAGGTTTAAAAAAGTTGACTGTGTTTTTTCGTCAAATTTGCTACACTTATCCTGAGTAACATGCATCCACGTCATTTTACATACCACACATGTTTTAGGGAAAATTTACAAAAAGGTGTACTTAACACACAATTAATAGGTACATGAACCTATCCTGATGTGAATTTGTGAGTATCTCACATTAGGATTTGTGATGGTACATATTGGCTGTCACACTCCCACATGTGGAGCCTCCACTGCATGTGCCTACGAGTTTCTCCTCCGCATGTGGTGCGGAGACTCAGCGGGCAAATATCTGCCTACTACTAATAAACAGGAAATGACATATAGGAAGTTTAAGTCTGCCAAAATCTGTCTCTTCATGTAGGAATCCTGCATCAGTGTTCCCATTCTCCTAACTTACTCCCCTTCCTTTTGCATAAGGAACCTCTAACTCATGTGCATTGTTTTTTCCCTATCATGTGTAGCCATCTTTTCTGCATTTTCCTCTTCACTTTTGTTTCTGCCGGGAGCCCTGATCTCCACTATATTGCTTACCTCTTCCATGTTCCTCGTGCAGTGAGGTTGTGGCTCTGTCATACCTATTAGAATACGTAAGAAATCCTTGCTCTCTTTTTTCATTCACATTGTCTTTGATCCGTCTGCAGGAAATTCTTCCTCCATATCCATTTCGGGTTCTCATTCACATATTGCTTGTACTCATTGCAGCAGGTGCTTACAATGTAAATCTGAACCTTTTCTTGTTCGTTCACACGGTTTCTGCTCTGCTCCTTGCTCTGCAGTATATAGTGGTCCGTTTTTATTAAATGGAAAGATTGAATTGTTGGAGAGAAGACAGGATTCAGTAGTTGGGCTTATCCACGTACCCTTGTTATCCTGCTGCCACAAGCAAGTCGGAATTTGCCTCTCTGAACAAGTGGTGCAACCAGCAGTATCCATTGTTGAAGCTGTTCTTGAGACTATTCACCTAGCAGTATCAAAAGCGCTAGAATGTTCAATATTGTTCCATCTTGCTTTGCTTCAATAGTGAAATAAATTATTGCTTTTACAGTGGTTAATGCTGCACATTCTTTCTACAATGGGACAACAACTTTGCCAATCTCGGAAGAAGATAGAACTCCACGGAAAAGAATAAGCAAAACACTCAATATGACCACAAACCCAGAAGAAAAAAGGAAAATTATTGGTGACACCTTTGTGAAGGTACTTGTCAAATATTTTTGGGGAACCCTGTAAAATGTTTGCAATTTTGTGTTTTTATTTGTTTTGCAATTTTTTTGTTTTATATATGTTTGAGAACCTTCTTTGTTCGGAATTGATCCAGTCAGGTTTTGCATGAAGCCCTTTTAGGATCTTTTTTTTGTCATTAAAAGGTTTTTAATGGTAGTCAAGACACATTACTTATTTAAAAAATATGGCACCATTGGTGCTAAGAATTAGCACACGTGGTAGAAAGCCCCTCATAATCGTACACGTGTACATTTTTGGTATCCTTTCAACCGGAGCCCATTTTTAAAATATTTTTTCAGTGGGCATTTATACTGTTACCGTTTTTTTTTTCTTAGGTTCTGTGACTTCATCTATGGCTTAAAAATACACCATAAACATACGTAAAGCCTGTGCAATATTGCCCTATCCATCAGAGTTTACTTTTACCAATGGCTCACTGTAAATTCAAATGTCTCATAATCTATTTTAATACATACTTGTTTTCCTTGATTTCAAATATATATCTCATGAAACTAGAATCCCCTAGTTTCTCAGTGCACAGGGAAATCTTCAAAATATCTCATGTAGGCCACAATCTGAGCTATCCAGAACAATATACTTCCAAGCACATTTTTTCAGAGGTCCTGATTTTGAAATATTTATGTTCTAATGTTTCTTTTAAATTGGCTAGCTGTAAAACATGAGTGGACAGCAATCTTTTGTTAACGTCTTTTTTCATAACTCTACATGATTACATACATGTTATTGACAATATTGCAAATTTTCACCATTTAACAAATGTATGCTCGAAAACAAATGGTCCCTGAGATTTGACACTCAATGTGTCAAACGGATGCGAAAGTACTTAGCAACAAGTGTGTAACTCATGTATTTGAAGCTTTCTTGGTGGCACAGTTTACAGAAACTTAAATGTTTAAAATATTTCTTCTTAGATAGCAAATGAAGTGATTGGGGATATGAACCTAAAACCTGAAGAGGTCTTTCTTGCACAAGGAACGCTAAGGCCAGATTTAATTGAAAGTGCCTCTCTTATTGCTAGTGTCAAAGCTGAAGTTATCAAAACACATCATAATGATACAGAACTAATCCGCAAGCTGAGAGATGAGGTAAGTCTATTTGTAATTGTTGTTTATTGTATGGTATAAAGCCTGGGACTGATAATGTACCAATAATGTTCATAGTAGACATTTTAGTTTTAAGAATCTTAATTCTTAAAGGCCACACCAGCTCACTGGGCTTTAATAATTTATTACAATAACCATCAAGAGGCCCGTCAATAAATATCAAGTGAAGGACATCAGCACTGTACAGTATAATGGTATATGTTTGCAAAGAATGAATGGCTCAAATGTCTTTAATTCCACATGTGCCCTCAATTGTTTTTTTTCTTAGGGCAGTACTTGAGGCATAAGAAGAAGATATTACTATATCTTACATTTCTTTAGTGGATTTCCTGATATTTCACTAGCAAAAGTCTCTCTCATAGGACTGAATCCCATTGAGGTTGGACAGTTATCCTGGGAAGCTCCATAAATATTGTGTGTTTTATCTGGTTTCATAGTAGGTCAGCCCTTTGCTGAGCTGCGAAGGACTAATTGAAAAGGTTGTAAAGTTCTCTTTGTTCGTTCGGATCCAGCAATCTACGATTGGGTCTTTTCAACTTAGAAAGCCAATTGTCTTACCCAATTACTGTCTCTCTGAAGGTTGTTCTAAATAGGTGCTCCTAGATCACTCCCGAACAACTGCCTCAACTTGCAGATGCAATGCTGCACCTTCTAAATTATTCTTGTAGAGCACATATTCTCGTTAGAACTGCCCTGCATATTTCCTAGATCCTAGAACTTCAAACAAAGATTATTTCTCTAATTTCCACTGCTGGTTTTACAGTGAGAGGATCCTGAGAACTCTATTGTGTACCCCAACTATATCCTCCCTGTAGTTACATTAAACAGTCTCTGAACAAAATTACTTATTTTCAGTATTTGTTAATTGAATCCTGTGCCAACTGTCTTGGGCTTGGTTAGCTTATCTATTTTGCCTCTATATCCTATTGTGTTCTCTGTAGAACTGGATTGTGAATAGTTTCTAGACTTAAGCGAAGTGCTTGGATTATGAAGCTTTTTGAAACTCAGTCCGATTCCTGGAAAAATGTCTTTATGGAAGGTAAATCTTACCTTGAACAACTTGTTGTTTGTGCACAATGTACAGCAAAGAGGATCTGGAGGTATAGCCGTTTAAATAAATAACACTCTCCCAGCACAGGCATCTTTCGTTAGATGGATTATTAGAGTAGTTTGCTTGTCTCATTTCAGTTGGTGAAGGAAATGTCATGTTTCATTTCTTAAGTGGTTCCTATGCAAAAATCGAACTATGTGGTGATTCTGAAATGTAGCGTACCAGAATACTTAACCGGAGGATAGGGATATCCAGTGCTAGACTGCTCTGCACCATTTTGGACGGTAGGGGATTTTAATGCTTTACTCTGAGAGGGAACTTAAAGTCGAAGACATTAGATCAAAGGAGCTGGATGCTTTATATTCGTATTCTTACAACAGTTTACTGTAAATTGGGTTCACAGTATCTTGCCCTGTCTGTTTTGGGTAACTTCTTAACAGGGCCTGCCTAAGTCTACCGCCATTTCAGTTTGGAAAACGTTTTTGGGCTTTGTTTTGTGTTTTTGTTCTTTTCGCTCGCAATTTGTGATCACTCACTTCACAGAGCATTATAAAACTGATTTGTAGACCTTTTTTTTATATAAATTACATATTTTGCATATTTATTGTTGATATTTGAATGCTCACAAAAGTTTGCTGTAGGAGGCTAGCTTAGTATATGGTGCATACTTATTTAAGCGCAGCACCTTGCACTAATCCAGCCAACCCTTATGGTGATTTCAGTGGTCTTTGATAACCTTTTCAAAGCTCTCAAAAGTGGTAGCTGTGGAGAGCAGCCTTCAGGCTTATCTTGAAGGAGTGCTAAGCAGCTTGTTTTAAGAGGTTGTTCATGTAGTGTAGGTTAAACGAAAAAGAACCACACAGTGTATATATAAAATATGCCTATTTATTACACCGCACTCACTAACACATTGGGTTTTTTCCTACCCGGAAATCTAAACACAAAAATGCAATAATACTTCAATTGCAATAAGTTAAGTAGTACAAAATACAGTCGTCCCTGTCTCCAGAGGAAGACCAAACCATATATTAAGAAAGTGGAATGCGAACTGTGACTGAAGTCAGGACTTGGACCAGGAGACTCAGAAGAGCTGGGAACACAAGGAACCACCCAAGATAAGTACCCAGGAACCCCACTAAGGCTGTGTTAAGAGGCCTGCATTATTTTATTATTTAGTCTTGTGTTATCCTCAATAACTGCTCTACATTGTTCTATGGACAGAAATGCAGTTAATATTTGAAACTAAAAACAGTGAATCCTTCATATGCATAAATGGTACATATGACAAAGTTTCCACCTCAGCTGTAGCTACAAATAAGGTTATGATGGGGTTGAAACAGCTCCTAACATCATGACACATTGTGCTAATTAGTATATCAACTCTGTTTAGGACTTGTTCCCTGCTGTCCAGCACTGGCTGGGTGGTGCTATACAACTTTCATAAATTAGTGGCTTGTCTGTGGTTCTGAGAACCTTTGGCTCTTTGGTCATGTGTCCTCTGTGAGGCAGCTCATATGATCTACGGCGGAATAGCAGGTAACTGGGTAAATCTGGCTCCCAGGATTTAGGCCGAGATGTGCTGGATATGCAAATATCAGTAGCAAACACAACACTTTTAACATAGTTTATAAGTGCGCCGAAATTTCTTGTTAAAGAGAATTATTGCACAAAGTTTGTTTTGCATAGTTTTTCTTCATAGAAATCTTGCACAAAAAGTTGGTTTTGCAGAGTTTTTCCTCATAGAAATCTTGGACGCATTCTTTCAGCTATGATTTTGTTTGTCTTTAACCGCCTTGCAGCCTCTGAGAAACTCATTAATACTGCAAATCTTAACAAAAAATTCTCATATTTTGCAAAAAGTGCAACTTCTCATAATCAAAATTAATTATCCAGATGGATGTCCAAGTGATAAGCCAATGAGTTGAATCAATAAGAGGGAGGAAGTGGCTTGTGTTCAGAAAACTACACAATGAAATTCGTCGGCGATTCTTCACAGGAACGAGAGCTAATACACACAAACCATTGGAATTTGACTTTCTAACATTTGCTATAATTGGTGAGGGAATTTGAAATCTGTTAGTCTTTTTTGAAAAACCAGCAGCAGTTATCTGAAACATGTGCGGTGATATCCTGTTTTGGAGGGATATTAAAAATTGCTCAGGGTCTACCAAAAAGTGGCCTCGTGCACATTAAGCTAGTTTTTTTCACTCATATACCATTATGTTGTTTTCTGACCATGTACAACTATAAACACTTTGTTTACTTTTTAGGGCAAAGTAATAGAACCATTGAAAGATTTCCACAAAGATGAAGTGAGAGCTCTAGGAAGAGAGCTGGGCCTTCCAGAAGAATTAGTTTCAAGGCATCCATTTCCAGGTGGGTTTATTATGCACAACTAAAAGGCAAATGGGGCATGCTACGCATCACTTCACAACCAGTGTATGACATTAAATGACAATGGAATTTCCGGCACCTGACAGATGGTAATGTAAAAAAATCTCCCAAAATTACTCTGCAGCATTACATTTACTGTTAATAATTTTTTTTTAAAAGTTTGCGTAATTCCTAATTTGAGAGAATAGATTGGGTACAGATAACACTATTACCTGCCTAAGGAACTTAAGTGTCTTCTGTAACCCTTCTACGAGGAACACGTAGGACGCTTACTCACCCTCACCACCTGTTTGGATCTCGAGACTCATGCACCTGCCCATACCAAAAACAAAGGTAACAGATTACACTTTATTCTGTGTTCCCTCGCATACCTAAAAACATTGATAGTGCTTGGTCAGAACACAATGCCAGCCACTTTGTCACTTGTTCATAAGGTCAACGCAAGACCAATTATGTACTTCCAAAGCAGTCATTCGCTCCTTGAGATTTTCCCTTTGAAAGAATACTTCTTTTTCATAGATTCCTTTCCTCCGCCCTTCAGAAACTTCATAACCCAGGCCTTTATTTCTGTTTAGGAATTAAACGAAAGTTCTCGCACAAGGCCATCTTGTACGGATTGCATTTTGCCTTTCTCCTTCCTCCTCAGTTCCCACCAATGTACCTTAATTTCAGCTTCTCCCTATTCACAAGTCTCCCTTCACTAAAAACTTGTAATATCGCCACAACCCATTTTGAACCTCAACCATTCTGAATGTTTGGCTCTCCAATTACTGCCTATCTGCCACTTGCCGTACCTTGGTAAGATTATGGACCATTTGCCTACCACTTAATTCTCATATAAGGCCTAATTCACTAAGCAACTTGCATAAGTAAGGTCAACTTACAAGTGCACATGGTGTGATTTACAAGTGCAGATCCTCTGTACGACAAAAGCAAAAAAACATCTCTGCAGGAATCCCCCTATGCCCCAGGCATACAATGACTCCCTTTTTTCCTCTCTTCCATCATTCCAGTACAGATCTATACCACCACCATCTTAGAGAGATTAGCAAGAGATAAAGACAGTTGAGTGCTGAAATTGTCCAAAATGGTTATGCAAGCGGTTTGAAACCACATCCAGCAGCTCTCATTATACCAGGGAGACCTTCTGTAAGCAGAGTGCCAATTATCCCCCCAAAATCGTACCATCAAATCCAAAAGGCAGATTAATTACCTCTTTACTTTCTGGTTCAAAAGAATGCCTCCGGACAGGAGTCAAGACCCACCCTAGACAGAAACTGCAAGTCATTGGATAAAAATGTAAAACTTTAGGTTTGCTACCTCACTGCTTCCACTACATGTACTTTCGACAATCACCACATAACATACATCAGCTGAGTTTTGCCTCCCAGAACATCACACTGCTATACAAATTGTCACTTCGAGATTTAAAACCTCTCGGGAGGGGACCACATTCTGTCACGCCTAAACACACCGTTTTGAATGCACACACTCCCAATTCCTCCCGATCCCCTTCCCCCTCCACCATCTAACACTAGCAGCGGCATTGCAGCCAGCGATAGTTTACAGCCTTTCTTATTTGTGGGCTGCAGCTGGGCATCTGTCCCATTCTATAATCAGAAGAATACTAAATAAACTACAGGTCAGATGTTGAAAGGATTGTACTGCCTTCAAGGAGAACATTATTTTATACAGTTATTCTCTGGTGTACTTCTTGATTGATAGCAACCATCGGTGGCACTCTGTGTCTGCATTGCCCAGCTCTTTTGTTGTAATACATGGAGCCAGCACTTGTCGGGAATCAAGAACCAGGCACCCAGGGTCCACAGGAGTGAAGACAATCCCCTCAACCTCCAAAAAACAACCACAGGAATGATGTGTAGCATACACTCCTATAGGCTGTTCTCTAAAAGTATGAGGGAAAATTCCAAAGAGTGTCCACCACTCTCCCCATACATGGGGCGGAATCACAGGAGGGAAACAGGTCTGTCTGGACGCAAGGAAGCTGCAAGGAAACAATATGAGGATACCAATACACTGTGCTTTAACATTCACCTACAAATACATTGACATGTGATTAGTATCGCATTTCACTTACCCCAGTTATGTCCCAGAACGTCCTTGAAGCAGGAAGTGGGTAAGGTAATGGACTCGGGAAAACAGGAGTTTGGATGTTCTGGGGTGGGCTACTCAGTATCACATTCACACAACACTCAGACCAAAAGGAAATATTCAAAAGAAAAATAAAGGGGGTAACAAGGGGAACTTGAGGAGCAATGGCCGGCTCTTCTGGGGCAACGAAGAGCGGAGAATCTACTCACTTAAGAGAGGCGAAGCCCGGCCCAGGACTAAGCGCCAGGCAGAGCAACACTCTCTCAATAGGGATGAAGATATAAAGCGAGTCAAATGCCTCAGAGCTTCTTACTATGTGCCCGGAGCAAATGGGGACAAGAGAATCGACTCCTCGAGTCGGACACAAGCTGTGCGCTAAGGATTTGCACACCAATGCGGGGAAACTGACTCAACTTCTCTCATAAGCCAGGACGCGCACCAAATGACGCTGAAAGAAGGATAACCGGCTTTCCTCGTAAGCCGGGTACGAACACCAAAGTACGGGGGGAGGTCCGCGTTGCGAAAAGGATCTCCGCACCAACTCCAAAAACTATCCTCGGTAAGCGGAGGATAAGGGCTCTTAGCAGGCCGGGCAGGAACAGGGAAAACGAGCGAAATGCTAGGGGTAATGGCGTAAGCTCGAAGCAGGAACAAGGTAGGGGGCGTGGTCACGGAAGTAAGGCAAGCGTCGGCTTACAGGTAGAGCGTCCCTTTACGTGAGTCAGGGACCGTCTCTAAAGTTCATAATCTCTGCCGGCTATTAGGGAATGAGGTCAAAGAGACATGGGGTTTGCATCTAGCCACATGTCAATGTCTACCTCTCGCTGCAAGTCTCAAACCCCTAACAGCACTCATGTCCGTTTATCTTACACTTGCATGTATTTTTTTAATGAGTAGTTATTGCGCAGTGCAAACATCCATTGATTTCCCTAGGCACATAGACCTTTCCGCACAATTTATCAAAACGACGGGATCATTAATAAATGGTTACCTAAACGTATGGGTGAGGAAAGTCCAGTTTTGTAGACTGAAAATCAGTCTTGGACGAATGTGACATCATGTAACGGAGGCTATGGTAAATCTGGTTTGGCACGTGGCAGAGAATACTAGTATTGACTGTAGTGCAGAAGTTAGGAAACCAGAAGTCCTGTTTCCTCACATGAGATGGGGAGGTGGTGAAGAGGACAGCATTTATGACTTCTCCTGCTTATTTAACTTTTAATCTTATTTTATTTTATATTGTTTGAAAATCTACTCATGCAGCAGTAAAACGGCAGGTGTGTGTTTGAAAACAGCAAATGCTTGCTATTTATTAAGATCCCCTTCTGGATTTTTTTATCGTTGGTTAAGCAAACATCTGGCATGGACAGTTTCCTACTGCCAAAAGACAGTATTGTTATCCAGTATTATGGGTACTTTCATAGATTCACATGCCTGAATCATTCCCCGTCGTCGGGTGGGAGTCCCCTGTACATAAATAAAGTAATGTCACATAGACATATATATATATATATATATATATATATATATATATATATATATATATATATATGGGCCAGAGGCCTCTCATTAGTAACATATCCCTGTCATTTTGTGAAAAGGACCAAACTTTGGCCAAGAGCCAATCATCTATCACCACCCTCTAGAACCTTCCTGGAAGGAGCCCTAGTCCCTCAGATTTTCTACCGCACGTCGTGCTAAGGGAGTGTCCACTGAGCTCTGCTCAGTTTCCTTATTTCTCTGGAATTTCCAGTACTTTTCTCACAGAGCTTTATTTGTGTGAGGTTGTCAGTTTACCATGGCTGATACTCATAAAAAAGGTCTTTTTAGACCTTGTGCTTCTTGGGGCAAGAAGAGGCTTCATGTAGACGACAAGCATAAGGATTGCCTTTATTGTCTCTACCCTGACCACTCTTCTAAGGATTGTAAAGTCTGCCGGACTTTTTCAACGAAGACCCTCAAGGACAGAGAGGGGCGCCTGTTGATATGGCTAAAGAGACTGAAAGATAAGGACCAGGCAGTCTCTTCTGGTGAGAGTGAGTGTTCCTTCAGGAGTACACATTCCTCTCCTAAAAGGCCTAGAGTGACATTCCCAGGACCATCTTCGGAGCCACCTTAAAAGAAGACGCTGAAGTCTTCAGAGGTTCTTTCTAAGGCCTTGCCTGTGAAGGTTTCTCCTCAGGACTCTGCTTCCACCTTCAAGAAACCCTTCACGACATCATCGGCTCTGCCTGTGACAGCGACCATCTCCACTTCCGTGGCGTCATCTTCATTATCCACGTCGACGTCTACAACATCCTCGTCGTCGACGGGTAGGTCCGTTTCATCTATTATTTCAATAAAGAAATCGTCGTTGACGCCATCGTCGACGAGCGCTTCTTCGACGACTAAGTCAACATCATCGTCGTCGACGAAAGCTCCATCGTCGTCGACGAAAACATCATCGACGTCAACAAAGGCTCCATCGACTTCGACGAAAGCGCCGTCGACGCCAGCACAGTCGACGCAACCGTTGACGACATCGACAACGATGCCATCTGGATCAGTCGTGGACGTCCCTCCGTCGACGACAACCCAGGCACCTACCTTAAAAAGTGCGTATGTTCACTTAAAAATTACTAAGCACACTCTGACACTGGATTCAACCTCTCCGAGCAGAGTCCAGGCTTCCCCACCTGCGCATCTTCTGGACGACTAAGACTTGGATGAGGGCTCTATGTTCCAGACCGCGACTAGCCCATCTGAACTGAACATAAAATATCACAAGAGTTCAGATTTTGAAGAGCAAGAACAGGACCATCAAGAGGATTACAAGGAGGAATTCCAGCCTCCTCTTCCTCCTCAACCTATGGTGTGTCTATCCGCATCCATAGTCACGGATTTGCAGTTCTTGATTGCGGACTATAAGCAAAGGTTTCCCTCTACACCTCCACCACCTCCAGTGGTTTCTCCTCCGCCTAGACCTCGGCCTCCACCTCTAGTGCTTCAACCGGATCCTGCTCCTTCACATCCTCCACCATCCTCAGATGATGAAGAGGAGGAGCAACAGCAGGAAGTAGGGGAATCCAAGAACTCACCTGATGAGTGGGATGATTACGTCATTCCATGTCCAGCATCTCTTGTGCCAACGCAAGCCGATTCGCCCCCGGAGGACATTGGGGAATTTCATAATATCCTGGAAATGGCGGCTTTGCCTTTCAAGATTCCAATACCCACTCAACAACAAGACTGTTTCCTTTATGATTTTAAGGAACCATTCAAAAAGGCTGTTAGGTCCATTCCAATCATCGACTACATTTGGGACCAAGGGGTTAAAATCATGCAAAACCCTTCTATCTTGCCTCCAGTTCTGCCCAGGCTGGACAAGAAATATAGGGCTCCAGACACAGCTCCAGCTTGTCTTACGGGCCATCCCAAGCCGGACTCTGTCTTTACTCAAGCAGCACAGCGCAAATCGAAAAATCTTTCTGCTGCTCTAACTGCGCCACCGGATAAGGAGGGACGAAAAATGAACACTATTGGAAAGCGGTTATCTTCGATGTCCGCGTTGAAAGTGCGCGCTTCAAACTCTATGGCACTGTTAGGACGTTACAACCGTCAAATGTGGGCTGATATCGCCCCATATTTGGGATCATTGTCGGACATAGAGTGACAGGACATACCCTATAATGACAAACAATACTATACCATACAATACTATAAAATAACATGCAATACCATACAAAGTGTGTCACTTACATTTTTCTGACTTATGTTGTTGTAGTTGTATTAACAATGTGATATTCCTTTGTGTTGCCCTCTCTCACTCAGTCTGTGTTGCCTTCACCTGTTCCCTCCCTTTCAGCCTCCCCTCTCCCTCCATCCTGTGTCCCTGTGGATTTTGATTCACTCAGTTACCATACCATATTATATAATAATAGACCATGCCATACCTCAGTATACAATGACAGGCCATACCATACTATATAATGACAGACCATATTTACTATAAAATTACAGACCACACCATACTATACAATGATAGGCCATACCATACCTCTCTGTACAATGACAGACCATTTCGTACTATGCAGTGCATAGCAGCGGCTCTGTTGTTCAACAGAGTTAAAAAGCGTTGACAAAGCCAGTAAATCCTGCATAGAGGGGACCTCTTGCCTTTGCCCGTGTTTTTTCTGATAACTTTGAAGATTTGGTTCCCTGTTAGAATAGGTTTTATCTGTTGTTGGCTTAGATGCTATCCAAGGTTGCAATATTTTCAGTTTTTTTTATTCCTGATCTTTGCTGTTAAATGTTAGATGACCTGTTATGTCTTCAAAGAGCAAGCCATGAAAAGTCAGTTGAGCTGATTGGGTATTGAGTCACCTCTTTCTTTAAGCAAGGTTCATACACTATAGAAATGCTTTGAGTTGTGGTCAAGGAATAGTTTTCCTTATATTCTTTAGAATTGGATTGTTTGAAAGCTGGATTTCCCAGAGCATCTGGTAATCCATTACAGAGATATTTGGAGTATTTGCTCCCTATGGTTTGTCATAAATCTTTCCCCTCAGTTGGCCAGCTAGATATAATTAGTTCGAGTTTTTTTAGGGCTTACTGGCACGTTCTGCAAGTGAACGTGATCTGGAAAGTGAATGATCAATAAAGATGCATTTAAATCTGGTTTGTATGTTTACACATTTGCTGTCTGTTCCAGTACAGAGATCAAATGTCAGCTTGCCTTTTCATTCATTGCTGCTTATCTTATCCTGGAAAATGGTGTTTACTTTTCTTTCTCTTACTGCAGTACAGGATTTTGTAAAGAGATGTCTGCCAATGATTGTGAAACAAAAAGATGTCACTTTGTTTTCTAACACACATTTAAATAGCTTGAAATGAATAGTACAAACATTTCAACATATATTCGGAATTAGAAAATCAACCTTTTTGTAATTCAGACAAAAATGTAAATAGGAGCAAAACCAGTCGGAACACTTTACTTGGTTGATGTGCCAATGACCAATATTATTGTTTGTACACTATATAGTTTTATCAGTAAAATCGCATGTCAGTGGGAATTTATGTAGCCATTTCAAATGGAAAATGTACGGACTGAAAAATGCTGTGTGCTACCACTTCATGCTTTAGTTATATATTTATTAAAAATGAGTTTCTAAAAAGGAAGTGAGAAACATTCCTGTCCCCACCTTCATCACAATGCTGTTAATAAACTAAGAGGCTAGCCCGGGTTCATGCAACTCCTATATGGCGCTCTATTTGTATTGCATATGGCGCAAACGTTTAGTCTATTAAATCACACAAAATAATTGTTTGAACAGCAGACATGCTGAACTCGTATATTTGAAGGTGCTCACATTTGTGATATTGGGGAAAATGGCAGCTCAGTGAATTAAAACATTTGCCCAGGATCACATAAGTTGAGACCAGTTTATTGGTCAAGAGCATTACATTTAGGTTGCGTAGATTATTTAAGTCACTACACCCGTCGGTCTACTAACATTTTTTATGATTGTTTAGAGGCCTGTCTTGTAAGTACTGGTTGTATCAGAGTAAGGTGGAAGGTAGGACCCTCTGCTTAATTGCTTCATCCTATTAGAATGTGAATTTTATGTAAATATAAGACTTTGTCTGATTACCCTCTAAATACTCTGGATTACACCTCTGCCACTATTAAAATGAGTTCAGTCCACTTTTGTTGATGGTGAGGAGAATCCTAATTTCACTAATGTTGGTCACAGGGTTAAAGTTGGTTAGTAAAATAATTCTCCTATAGGGCTGCCCTTTTGAAATATATAAGGCATGGCTGGTGCTGTTAAGTTACGTCTCCAAATATTTAGCGTTCTCGTCACATACTACCCACTTTGAATCAATGCACACTGAAGGAAAATGTAATACAGCACTTGCTTTCAGGATGTCACATTTTTAGAATATACATCCAAAGCCTGTATAACTTCATCCCTGAGAATGAACCTATTTTTAAAGTTTTCCTGCATTATAGTTTTTTGCTGCACTTATGTTTGTGATAGATCTTACTACCCGTAATTTGCTGCAAGGATTACAGTTCTAGATCTGAAAGAAACAGGTTAGTGTTAGATTCCTTACCTTAGAATATCCCCAGGCGTCAGGCTGGATCCGGAAAGTTTTCATAAGCAGTACAGTTGCGCGTCGGTAGGCGTCGTCTGCGGCTCCGCGTCCGTCGTCGACGTCGTGATCGCCAGGATGACGTTGTCGGAGTACTTAGACGCCACCCTCGCGCACGGATGTCCGTTATTCTTTATTCCGCGCCAGCTAGCGCAGATCCGGGAAAAGCAGTACTCTAAGTCATTCTTTGACTAACTTTTTGATCTATTTTGGATCTCTTTTTCGAGTCTACTTCGACTCCTGGTGCCGTAGGGATGCCCAGCTTCAAGCCGTGCGACGCCTGTCACCGCCTGATGTCGGTGACCGACCCCCACCATCGGTGTCTCTACTGCCTCGGGCCCGACCATGACGACAAGTCGTGCCCCGACTGCCGTGCCTTGACTTCGAAAGCTAGGCGGGGCGGTCCCGCAAGCTACTCAAGATCCGGCAGTTAGCTCCGCGCCGCTCGAGGTCGCGGAGCTGCAGTCGTCCCTCGTCTAGTCCTCGCCAGCACTCGCCGGGCTCCAAGCCCTCCCGTAAGTTGAGGCACTCCAAGAAGAAGTCGAAGAGGCGACATTGCTCTTCTGACGCCGCTCGCGCGACGCGGCTGAGGGTTCCGGCGACACCGCTAGCGCGGCTCCTTTGGAGCCGCAGGGTCCGCCTCCAGGCCCATACCCTCCGGTCCCTGGCCTATGAGCGACGCCGGAGGAGATTCGCGATTTCCTCATTGCCATGAGGACTCACTTCCCTCCATTGAGGCCTGCCGACGTGCCTTCGGGCCTCGCAGACCCAACTTGGGGCCTAGGCGGGCCGGTGGCTCCGGCCCCGGCGCCGTCGGGTACTTCAACTACGACCAGGCTCCGTCATTCCAGCCTGGACACGGTTGAATGGGAGGACTGGGAGGGGTCTGAGGACCCTCTGGCACAGCAGTGCTAGGGGAGGCCAGTGGTCTGGATATATCGCCCAACACTGGATTCATAGCCACGGAGGAGGGGGCTATGTATAGTGTGGTGTTGCGCAGGGCAGCCAAGGCCTTGGCTCTTGAGGTCCCTGCTGCGGCCGTGAGAACTAATCTCCTCACTGAGGTGCTTTAGCCACCAGTAAGCTCCTCGGAGCCTCTCCTGCTGTTAAATGAAGCCCTCACAGACGTTCTGTTGGGCACCTGGTCCAAGCCTTCCACAGTGCCCCCTGTGGATCGGAACGTGGCCCGACGCCACCGCCCTGCTCCAGGCGACCCTAGCTTTCTGTCCGTGCACCCCACCCCAAAGAGCTAGGTGATCCAGGCCTCTACGTCCCAGACTGCATTCCCGACTGCTCCCCCGGATCGGGAATCCAAAAGATTTGTTCAGTTTGGGAAGAAACTGTTCTCCTCATTGAGTTTGGGGTTGCGGTCTTTTAACACCGCTTGCCTTTTGGGCCGTTATACCCACTCTTTGTGGGACATGGTTGTGGACGTGCTGCCCCAGTGCCCGGAGGAGGCCCGTCTCGCCGAAGCCCTTGCGGAGGGGCGGGATGCAGCGCGGTATTCCATCAGATGTGGACTGGATACCACGGACTCGCTGGGAAGGGCGATTTTCCACGACTGGGGCGGTTCGCCGCCAAGACTGGCTGAGGTCCGCCAATTTCTCGGATGATGTCCAGGCCACGCTCATGGACATGCCTTTCGATGGCCGTCGCCTTTTTGGCGACAAAGCAGACAGTGCGCTTGAGCGTTTCAAGGACTCCAGGGCTACGGCCAAGTCCTTGGGCCTGTCGGGCCAGCGCCAGCAATCTTCTGCTTTTCGCCCCTTTCGTGGCCAAAGAAGGGGCACCCTCACATGTCCTGCCAGCCACAGGCCGCAGAACCAGCCTCAACGCAGGACGTGGTAACCGCCGTGGCGATGCCGGGGGACAACGGCAAGGTCAGTCCACATCCGCTACCGCAGCATCTGCCTCGAAGCCTTCCTAGTCCGAGCTTTCAGGCCCATTTGATGCCAGTGGGGGGCAGGGTTCGCCATCACCACCTCCACTGGCGCACCATCACATCGGACAGGTGAGTGCTGCAAATCGCCCAAAGGGGCTACTTTCCCCCCTTCAAGGCTACCCTTCCAGCCATGCCACTGCAATGCCACCGCATTGCAACTTCTGCAGGAGGAAGTTATGGCCCTCTTGGCCAAGGGGGCCATTGAGTGCGATCCTGAGCAAGAAGTAGTATGTGGTTGCTACTCCCACTACTTTCTGGTACCCAAGAAGGGCAAAGGAGGCCTACGCCCTATCTTGGACCTCCGGAGCCTCAACGGCTTCCTCCGGAAGGAGAAGTTCAAGATGCTGACTTTAGCTCAGATCCTAGCTGTCCTAGACCCTGGAGACTGGATTGTAGCGTTGGACTTGCAGGACACATTTCCACATTCCTGTCCTACCGGCGGTTCACGGTAGGCCACGAGCACTTTCAGTTTACCGTGCTCCCCTTAGGCCTTACCAGTGCCCCTCGGGTGTTCACGAAAGTGATGGCGTTGGTCGCAGCTCATCTGCCCAGATCAGGGGTTCCAGTCTTCCCCTATCTCAACGACTGGTTGTTGAAGGTGGGCTCGCCCCAAACAGTAGTTTCCCACCTCCAGACTACGGCCGAACTCCTGCACTCGCGGGGGTTCTCCATCAACGTGCCAAAGTAGCACCTGTGCCCCTCTCAGAATCTCCTTTTCATAGGAGCGGTTCTGGACTCAGCGCAGTTTTGGGTTTATCCCACCGAACAGCGGGTTCGAGATATTCAGGCTCTGATTCCGATCTTTCGGCCTTTATCCCGAGTTTCGGTCAGGTTGACCCTGTGGCTCCTGGGGCTGATGGCCTCCTGCATCCTTCTGGTGCATCACGCCAGGTGGCGGATGCGGGCTCTGCATTGAGACCTGAAGTTTCACTGGGCACATCATCAGGGAAACCTGTCCGACCATGTCCTAATTTCGGAGGGCACTGCGAGTCAGTTGAAGTGGTGGCTCACGAACCGCGATTGGGTCAGTGGCAGATCCCTCTCTCTACCCCAACCGGAGCACGTAGTAGTGACGGATGCGTCCATCCTGGGATGGGGGGCCACATGGGAGAAGCGGAGATCAGAGGCCTCTGGTCTCCAGCAGAGTCCCTGCTCCATATCAACCTTCTGGAGCTGCGGGCGATCCGTCTTGCACTGAAGGCATTCCTTCCCTCTGTCCAGGGAAGTGTAGTGCAGGTGTTCACTGACAGTACCACTGCCATGTGGTACTGCAACAAACAAGGCGGGGTGGGGTCGTGGACCCTTTGTCAGGAGGCTCTGCGCCTCTGGACATGGCAAGGACACCAGGGATTCACCCTGGTGGTTCAACACCTGGCAGGTTCCCTGAACGCCAGGGCAGACTAACTCAGGTGCCGGTGCATGATGGATCACGAATGGCGTGTGAACTCGGGCGTGGCGCAAGGTCTCTTTCGGCAGTGGGGAGAGACTTGGTTAGAACTATTCGCCACCGAAGAGAACGCGCAATGTCATTAGTTCTGCGCGTTGGAATTTCCAAGGCGGCACTTGCTCGGAGACGCTTTTCGTCGCGAGTGGAGCTGCGGTCTGTTGTACGCCTTTCCGCCTGTACCACTTCTGCCCAGAGTGCTGAAGAAGATCAAGTGCGACCGGGGCTAAGTCATCCTTGTGGCTCCGGACTGGGCACGAAGATACTGGTATCCGAGCTACTCCGCATGTCAGTCGATCCCCCGATTTCTCTGCCTCTTCAGGAGCACCTTCTGTCGCAGCAGAAGGGGACTGTCTACCACCTGAACCTGTCCAGTCTCCACCTACATGCGTGGAGATTGAGCGGCGACAGTTGAGGCCATTTGACTTGCCTCCTGAAGTCTGTGATGTGATTCTGGCAGCCAGGCGTCCCTCCACAAAATCGGTATACGCCTGCAGGTGGAGCAAATTTCTGGCATGGTGCACAGCAAAGGCTATGGATCCACTCTTTGCCCCCTTTTCAGAGGTTCTCCTCTTTTTTTCTTTCTCTTGCCCAGCAGGGCTCTGCTCTGGGCACTATCAAGGGCTACCTCTCAGCCATATCAGCCTTCTTGAGACTTCCTGGTCAGCTTCTCTTTTCAAGTCCCCGGTTGTAAATAGATTCTTGAAAGGCATCACACACATGTTTCCTCCTGTTCCCTTTGTGTTGCTTCAGTGGGACTTGAACCTTTTATTGACTTATCTGATGTGCGCTCCCTTTGAGCCACTTCATAACTGTCCTCTACGTCTTCTGACTCTTAAAACTGCATTTCTGGTTGCCATCACCTCTGCCAGGAGAGTGAGTGAGCTCCAGACTCTTATCTTCTAAACCTCCTTTTCTCTCTGTCCATCTGGACAAGGTTGTTCTGAGGACTTGTCCTTCTTTCCTGCCCAAGGTGGTTACAGCCTTTCATATCGGGCAGTCCATCACCTTGCCCACCTTCTTTCCGCCTCCGCATCCCTCGAAAGAGGAAGAGAGTCTCCACCGTCTGGACCCAAAATGTGCGCTCTCTTTCTATCTAGACCACACACGCCAGTTCCGGGTGGATGACCAGCTCTTTATTGGTTACGTGGGAGCTAAGAACGGATAGGCGGTGCACAAGCGGACCATCTCTCGGTGGGTCGTCTTGTCCTCTCAGGCCACAGCGGCTACTACTGCCCTCGGTCAAGGAGTCTCTGTGCAGGACATCTGTCAGGCAGCTACATGGGCCTCGCTGCACACGTTTGCTAGGCACTACTGCCTGGACAGCTGAGTCTGGGGAGATAGCTTTTTCGGCCGTTCCATTCTCCAGGACTTTCTGATGTGATCTTGGTTTGCACACCCACCACCGGGGTTGGTATTGCTGGGGTATCTATTCTAAGGTAAGGAATCTAACACTAACCTGTTTCTTTCAGATGCACAAGATATTTACCTTCGGTAACAATATATCTGTAAGAAACAGTCGTTGGTGTTAGATTCCTTACCACCCCACCCGTCCTCCCCGTTCTGCGAACCGATATCTAGGGTTAAGGTATCTCTTTGAGGGCCCTAGTTTCATGGCACCAGTGTCGGTTTCTATCATGGCTCTGTGTTCCTGGCGCGGAAATCTATGTACAGAACTGACGTCCGCGTGCGAGGGCGGCGTCTAAGTACTCCGATGACATCACCCCGGTAATAACGACGATGGACACGGAGCTGCAGGCGTCGTCTACCGACGCGCAAGGGTATTACTGACGAAAACTTTCCGGATCCAGCCTGACGCCTGGGGATATTCTAAGGTAAGGAATCTAAAATTAACTACTGTTTCTTACAGATACATTATTACCGAAGGTAAGTAACTTGTGCATTGTGTTCTCTAGGAAAACTGGAAATAGTAACCTGCTTCTGTAGTTTTACCTCAGTAGTTTGGTAATATGTTTAATTTTGTACCATAGGTCCAGGTCTAGCAATCAGAGTAATATGTGCCGAAGAACCTTACATCTGCAAAGACTATGCAGAGACCAACAATATACTGAAAATAGTAGCAGATTTTTCTGCAAGTGTTAAAAAGGTAAGTCCTATCTTGTTCGTAACATTTGAACATACCAAGACAGACAGTATACTAATTATTAAACTACGTTAAATGTGTGGTTATGTGTTTTGTAGGTACAGGCGTAGCAAAAAATTACATTATTCCTAGATCCAAAGCACAGTGATTTGAATTAAAGGTTTAGAATACGAGTCTCTCCTAGTCAAATTATTCCACACACCAAGGCCATTTCGTTTGAGGTCCAATATCATGGTGGTTTATAACCCTTTTAGTCTACATTAGATAGAACTGAAAAGACGTTCATAATGAAGTAGTGCATTATGGACTAAATCACTCAGGCTAGGTTTTACCTTTATGGAAGCTTCATTGCAGAGTGCAGTATTTTGGTTTGATACACTTTCTTTCTGCTGACTTGGAATTGTCTGAAGAGCCTTTGTTATTTGGAATTACACATATAACTTGTCATCAGTCATGGACTGCTAAGATTTGGTTATTATTATCTGGTTTGTCTTCCAATGAAAAGCCAAGACACCAGTTCCTCATTAAAATTTTCTCCTTGCTTGATTATCTACATTGATTTAGTATGGGTTAGCTGTCGCCAGTTACAGTCTAGGCTGAATTGCTATTTATTGGGATCGATAGGTCGGGATTGGTTAAATGGAAGCCCTAGTTGTATAATTGTGCTGCCAGCACTTGTCTGAATAGAAGCTGTATTGATCTTTTCTTCTGACTTATTTCATCCAAGAGGCTTATCCCTGACATTTATTTCTTCAGGCTCCCATTCTGCTAGTCTGTCCATTTACCGTTGCTAGCAGTTCAGATGAGGGCGGGGGGGGGGGGGGGGGGGGTCTGTTCCATGAGCCAGCTAACCTGTTCCTCATTGCATCCTATTATAGTATCAATCCCATGTTCCATATGATTTTCATCAGAGGCTTGAAGCAAATCTTTTCTTTCGCTCGGCTTCACCTGAGAAATAAACAGGGCATCCCTATTCTGCACAGTCGGGCTTACAGGTTCTACTGCTTTTCCCCTGGATCTGCCACTATTTATAGTAATGTTGGATCCCTTAATGTTTGTCAACCAAACTGCTGCAACTACTGCAGCTGCTTGAGATGATGTCTGTGATTTATGATTACCTTTATTTGTAGTTCCTTGTCTGTATTAAGCTTCTCTACGGACGTACATTATTTTCATGACTGTTCCATCTAGAGCATAAAGTTATGTTAAATGTATCCACAACTTTCTGCACTCACTTTCTTGTGTGATTTATTGTAAGGGTGTCACTTGGACTACAGTGTATTGGCCGCGTATGCTCACCTGCAGAACTGGGACACTTATTTCACATCCAACAAATTCCTCTCATCTTCTTTTTGTTCTGAGCTTGAGGTCGATATAAGAGGCACTGTTGTGCGTTTTGAGGTTTATATTGAAGCTTTTTATATTTCAGGTTTGAGCAAGGGTTGCTGATAACTTTGCTAATATGGGTGAGGAGTTGACACTTGTGAAATTGGTTTGCTGTAGATAAAAGATCAGAGATCTATTTCTGCCCAGAAGCAACTGGTCCTTGAAATGGAACCAGCGAAGCTAAGTGAGACTTCTTGAACCACCTAGGGTCACTGGCATTTTATTTGCTTTCCTCTTTTGTTGCTCCTTAATGAACTTTACAAGTAGAGGAGAGATTTTGGCAGTATGCAGATTTTAATGCAGTTGTGTAATGAATACCTAGACGAGCAAAAGCTGCGCTGTGGAGTGTTAAAGCATTATTATGTATAGGTAGTGCAGTGTGAGTAATGCAATTTAATTTGACGGAACTAACAGGCTTGAGGAAACACGAACAGTAGAATTAATTGTAAAGTCAATGAACTGGAAACTTAACACTTAGCCTTGTTTTGTATCTTTTGCTACCAGGCAAATATGGAATAAATGTAATGGACTGGTAGGGCTTGGAGCTCAATACACTAGTCAAAACAGTGATATTCGGGAAATGTGTCCTTCCCTGCTTATTATACCTGCTAACATCTCAAGCCATACATGGCCTACCTGCCCCTTCCACAGTGCGCTCTGAGCTGTCAGAGCTAACCTCTGACCCTGACTGGGAGCAAAACAAAGTAATTTCTGAGTGTATGGCAGCTTCGGTTTCTGACAGATTTTATGGTGAACCCAGCTTCAGTCTCCCATGACCATCGAGCAGTGGTGCAACAGAGGGTAGACCGGTATCTGAAAGAGACACGTTAGTGATAGATTCCTTACCTTAGAATATCCCCAGGCGTCAGACTGGATCCGGAAATTTTTGCGTAGCAATACCCCTGCGCGCTGGTAGGCGTCGTCTGCGGCTCCGCGTCCGTCGTCGGCGTCGTGAGCGCCGGGATGACGTCATCGGAGTATATAGACGGCGTCCATGCGCGCTGACGTCAGTTCTTCTTTTTTCCGCGCCAGCTAGCGCAGATCCGGAAGAAGCTCTACCCCCAGTCACTTTTTGACTGAAAACTTTTTTGATCTTTTTGATCCTCTAGTTAGTCGATTCTCGACTATCGGTGCCAGGGATGCCCGGGTTCAAGCCTTGCTCGAAGTGCGGCCGACTCATGTCGGTCACGGACCCCCATCGCCGGTGCCTGAAGTGCTTAGGCCTCGACCACGACGATCGAACCTGCTCCGACTGCCGGGCCCTGACGTCGAAGGCTAGGCGGGAGCGGTCCCGCAAGCGTCTTGAGCTGAGGCAGTCGGCCCCGCGCCGCTCCAGGTCCCGGTCCCGGTCCCACGGGAGGTCGAGGGACAGGTCGCGAGGTCGGAGTCATCGACGTTCCGGGAGTGGACACCGATCGTCTGGTTCCAAGTCCTCAGGTAAGAGGCATGAGAGGTCGGAGCGACACCATCGATCCTCCGACCCGCCCCGTCGCTCGCTCGATGCGACCGGGGATTCGGGCGACACCGCCCACGCGGCTCCGCGGGAGTCGCAAGCGTCGCCGCCTGCCCCACACCTTCGGGTCCCTGGGCACGGCGCGTCGCAGGAGGAGGTCGAGAGGTACCTCATGGCCATGAGGGCCCTCCCTCCTCAGTCGGTTCCCGTGGCGCCTTCGGGCCGATCGGCTCCGTCTGGAGGTCCTTCCGGGTCGGGCGCTTCGGCCCCGACGACGTCGGGTGCTTCGGGCCCGGCGCCGCTGGCGACTTCGGTCCCGGCGCCGCGCGACCTCGCTGGATCCGGCTTCGGATCCGGGACCTCGCCGGTCGACCTTACGACCTCGCCGGCGACGTCCCTTCAGGTGTCGTCCCCGGCAGCCGAAGTGGTTGCCGACCCCAATGCTTCCTACGGTCCTACTCAGGTGTCGGAGGGGCGCCGCTGGGCGCCGATTCCGTCGGCCTTCGGAGAGTTCTATCTCCACGAGGAGGCCCTGGCTGTTAATCCTGGTCTCCAGGAGCCGGGTGACGAGGAGCAATGGGAGGGGTCCGAGGACCCTCTGGCACGTGATTGCCAGTCACATCAGGACTGGACATATGAGCTTGGGGAGGCCAGTGGTATTGACACCTCGCCAGACACTGGATTTACGTCGCCCCCGACTGTGGCTTCGGAGGCGGGTTCTGCTTACAGTGTAGTGTTGACGAAGGCAGCTAAGGCCCTAAACCTTGAGCTCCCCGTCGCGGCCGTGAGGACTAATCTCCTCACTGAGGTCCTCAAACAGCAGTCCGGCTCCGCGGAGCCCCTTCTGCCGTTCAATGAGGCCTTGTGTGACGTTCTGCTGGGCACTTGGTCCAAGCCCGCCACAGGTCCCCCTGTGGATAGGAACGTGGCCAGACGCTACCGCCCGGCACCGGGCGACCCTTGCTTTTTGTCCACCCACCCCACCCCCGAGAGCCTGGTCATCCAGGCCTCCAACTCCCAGACCGCATTCCCTTCGGCCCCGCCCGACAGGGAATCCAAGAGATATGAGCAGTTCGGGAAGAAGGTCTTCTCGTCTGTGAGCCTAGGGCTCCGGTCAGTGAACACCAACTGTCTCTTGGGCCGCTACACCCACACTCTGTGGGACACGGTTGCGGAGGTGCTGCCACAATGCCCTGAGGAGGTCAGGGCTAAACTCAGCCAAACCCTTGCGGACGGCAGAGATGCAGCACGCTTTTCTATCCGGTGTGGGCTGGATACCACGGACTCACTGGGCAGGGCGATGGCAACGACGGTGGCGGTTCGACGCCACGCCTGGTTGAGGTCCGCCAATTTCTCGGCCGATGTCCAGGCCACTCTTCTGGACATGCCGTTTGATGGCCGTCGCCTCTTCGGCGACAAGGCAGACCATGCGCTGGAACGTTTTAAGGACTCCAGGGCCACGGCCAAGTCCTTGGGCCTTACGGCCCCACGCCAGCAATCGGGTGCCTTTCGCTCCTTTCGTGGCCACGGAAGGGGCGCCCCACCACGGACCGTCAGCCACGCGCCGCAGAATGTTCAGCAACGCGGTGGCGGCCGTGGGAACCGCCGTGGCGGTGGTCGGGGCCAGCGGCGAGGCCAGTCCACACCTCCCTCAGCAGCCCCCGCCTCAAAACCTTCCTAGTCCGAGTTTTCAGGCCCATGTGACGCCTGTGGGAGGCAGGGTTCGCCATCACCTCTCCCACTGGCATTCAGTCACTTCGGACAGGTGGGTGCTGCAAATTGTCCGAAGGGGTTTCTCCCTCCCCTTCGAGTCTTCCCCTCCATCCATGCCACCTCAATACCACCGTGTGTCGGGGGATCACTTGCAACTTCTGCAAGAGGAGGTTTCGGCCCTCTTGGCCAAGAGGGCCATCGAGCGCGTTCCTGGGCCAGAAGTAGGACGTGGCTGTTACTCCCACTACTTTCTGGTACCCAAAAAGGGCAAAGGGGGCCTACGCCCTATCTTGGATCTGCGGAACGTCAACGGCTTCCTCCGGACGGAGAAGTTCAAGATGCTCACTTTGTCTCAGGTCCTAGCTGCCCTGGACCCAGGAGACTGGATGGTAGCGTTGGACTTGCAGGACGCCTATTTCCACATCCCCGTCCTGCCGGCCCACCGGCGTTACCTGCGGTTCACGGTAGGCCAAGAGCACTTTCAGTTTACCGTGCTCCCCTTCGGCCTTACCAGCGCCCCACGGGTGTTCACGAAGGTGATGGCGGTGGTCGCAGCCCATCTGCGCAGGCAAGGGGTGTCAGTCTTCCCCTACCTCGACGACTGGTTGTTGAAGGCGGGCTCGCCCCAGACAGTCGTCACCCACCTCCAGACTACGGCCGACCTCCTGCACTTGCTGGGGTTTTCCATCAATGTGCCGAAGTTGCACCTGTGTCCCTCTCAGAAGCTCCTTTTCATCGGAGCGGTTCTCGACTCGGCGCAGTTTCGGGTTTACCCACCCGAGCAGCGGGTTCGGGATATTCAGGCTCTGATTCCTGTCTTCAGACCGTTATCCCGGGTCTCGGTCAGGTTGACGCTGCGGCTTCTGGGACTGATGGCCTCCTGCATCCTTCTGGTGCGTCACGCCAGGTGGCGGATGCGGGCTCTGCAGTGGGACCTGAAGTTTCAGTGGGCCCAGCATCAGGGCAACCTGTCCGATCATGTCCTGATCTCGGAGGGCACTGCGAAGCAGCTGCAGTGGTGGCTCACGGACCGCGACTGGGTCAGTGGCAGACCCCTCTCTCTACCCCAGCCGGAGCACGTAGTTGTGACGGACGCGTCCCTCCTGGGCTGGGGAGGCCACATGGGAGAGGCGGAGATCAGAGGCCTCTGGTCTCCGGCGGAGTCCCGGCTCCACATCAACCTTCTGGAGCTGCGGGCGATTCGTCTTGCACTGAAGGCATTCCTCCCCTCTGTCAGGGGGAGCGTGGTGCAAGTGTTCACCGACAACACCACCGCCATGTGGTACTGCAACAAACAGGGCGGTGTGGGGTCATGGACACTTTGCCAGGAGGCTCTGCGCCTCTGGCAGTGGCTGGAACATCAGGGCGTGACTCTGGTGGTTCAACACCTGGCAGGTTCTCTGAATGCCAGGGCGGACGAACTCAGCCGCCGGTGCATGATGGATCACGAATGGCGTCTGAACTCGGACGTGGCGCAAGGTCTCTTTCGACAGTGGGGAGAGCCTTGGTTAGATCTATTCGCCACAGAAGAGAACGCGCAATGTCAGCAGTTCTGCGCGTTGGAGTTTCCAAGGCGGCACTCGCTCGGAGACGCTTTTCGTCGCGAGTGGAGCTGCGGCCTGTTGTACGCCTTTCCGCCTATACCTCTTCTGCCCAGAGTGCTGAAGAAGATCAGGCACGACCGGGCCCAAGTTATCCTTGTGGCTCCGGACTGGGCTCGAAGATACTGGTATCCCGAGCTACTCAGCATGTCAGTTGATCCCCCGATTCGTCTGCCTCTTCGGGAGGACCTTCTGTCGCAGCAGCAGGGGACGGTCCTGCACCCGAACCTGTCCAGTCTCCACCTACAAGCTTGGAGATTGAGCGGCGGCAGTTGAGGCCATTTGACTTGCCTCCCGAAGTCTGTGACATCATTCTGGCAGCCAGGCGTCCCTCCACAAAGTCGGTATACGCCTGCCGGTGGAATAGATTTGTGGCATGGTGCGCAGCAAAGGCTGTGGATCCCCTCTCTGCACCCCTTTCGGAAGTGCTGCTCTTTCTTCTTTCCCTTGCCCAGCAGGGCTCTGCTCTGGGCACTCTTAAAGGGTACCTTTCTGCTCTTTCAGCCTTCTTGAGGCTACCAGATCAGCCTTCTTTGTTCAAGTCCCCTATAGTGAGTAGATTTCTGAAGGGCATCACGCACATGTTCCCTCCTGTTCCCTTCGTGATGCCCCAGTGGGACTTGAATCTTGTTCTCACCTATCTGATGTGTGCTCCCTTTGAGCCACTTCATAACTGTCCTCTTCGTCTCCTTACGCTGAAGACGGCCTTCCTGGTTGCCATCACCTCTGCCAGGAGGGTGAGTGAGCTCCAGGCTCTTTCTTCTTCTCCGCCTTTCCTGTCTGTTCATCCTGATAAGGTGGTGTTGCGTACACGACCTTCCTTTCTGCCCAAGGTTGTCACGGCCTTCCACATCGGGCAGTCCATCACCTTGCCCACCTTCTTTCCGCCTCCGCATCCCTCGAAAGAGGAAGAGAGGCTCCACCGTCTGGATCCAAAACGTGCGCTCTCCTACTACCTGGACCGCACTCGCCAATTCCGGGTGGATGACCAACTCTTCGTTGGTTACGTGGGCGCGAAGAAGGGAAAGGCTGTACACAAGAGGACCATCTCCAGGTGGATCATCTTGTGCATCCAAGCATGCTACTCTATGGCGAGGAAGGAGCCCCCGGCTGGGTTGCGGGCTCACTCCACTCGGGCCACGGCGACAACAACTGCCCTGGGCCGCGGTGTCCCCCTGCAGGACATCTGTCAGGCAGCCACGTGGGCCTCGCTGCACACGTTCGCAAGACACTACTGCCTGGACAGTCAAGTCCGGAGGGATGGCTTCTTTGGCCGTTCCGTACTCCAGGACTTTCTGGTGTGATATTGGTTCGCAGACCCACCACCGGGGTTGGTATTGCTGGGGTATCTATTCTAAGGTAAGGAATCTATCACTAACGTGTCTCTTTCAGATGCACAAGTTACTACTTGTGTAACGATATATCTGTAAGAGACATTAGTTAGTGATAGATTCCTTACCGCCCTCCCATCCTCCCCGTTCTGCGAACCGATATTTAGGGTTAAGGTCATCCCCTTTCAGGGCCCTAGTTTCAATGGCACCAGTGTTAGTTCTATCATGGCTCTGCGTATCTGGCGCGGAAAAGCTGTGTTATCAGAACTGACGTCAGCGCGCATGGACGCCGTCTATATACTCCGATGACGTCATCCCAGCGCTCACTACGCCGACGACGGACGCGGAGCCGCAGACGACGCCTACCAGCGCGCAGGGGTATTGCTACGCAAAAATTTCCGGATCCAGTCTGACGCCTGGGGATATTCTAAGGTAAGGAATCTATCACTAACTAATGTCTCTTACAGATATATCGTTACACAAGTAGTAACTTGTGCACTAGAACTTCTGGAGGTCTTGCATGGTCAGGGGTCGATGAATGGATTGCAAGGATCCGACCTACAGCTACCAGGTGTGAGGGAGGACCACAGAGTAGGGTGGACCAGTAGCTATGCTGAATGCTTCTGTTACCACCTGCATCCCCACCCACAGTATGCATGTGCCTACGTGGCATGCTCCTTGTTCAGTAAAGCGTGGCTGTTGGGGTGACAACTTCTAGAGTTTGCCCCACTTGCAAGCAGAAAATCATATAGATTGACCCCTCTCACACCGTACACTGCTTTTCTCACTCCTTAAACATTTTCTTCAAAGAACTTTGTTTAAAATTAAACAACAAAAGGACAGACCTGCTACTGTAACTTTAACATCTTGCCGTCTTCAACACTATCTGGAGCCTATTACTCCTGCAGTACAGCCTGAAGATACCTTCTTATAGATTAAAAGATTGTGATAAGAATGAATAATTGATGTTTTTTTGAGGGATGAAGTAATTCCAGCGGTCCTGACCATTTTTGTCCAGACGATTTTGACATCTGGTAAAATTAGCAACTTTCAGGTTGCTAAAGTTTAATGACCAGAGAGACTGAAAAGGGAATACGTTTACAAAAGATGAGGCTCCACAACCAGACAAAAGCTTAGACGATTCAAATTCTAGATCAAGTATGAGAAGCTAGTGTAGTGCTTTTACATCCCTATTATTCAATTTCAGTTAACGGAAAATGAAATTGAAAATATAGGTGTTCTAAATTACCAGCCATTGACATGTCTGCACTACAAAACCATGAATACTAATGTTCTTTTGGTCCCTGCATTCTCAAATTAGTTTATTCAGCAGTGAGGACAGCTACCAAATTAAAAATGTGTAAACCCAGATTCATTATGCTGAGTACCTCTACTTCAAGAGGGTAAAACACAGGAACTGGGAAACAAACGATCAAGTACTCCTTCCTTAGCCAATAGGATAACACATTCAGCTGTATTCATGGCAGGGTGTAACAGATATGAAATACCTTTGTATCACATTCTGCTGGAAACAAAATTGGCATGTTCGTAGATCGTCATCAGGCCTCAAACTATTTATAAAATGGAAGAATGGATTTGATAAGATCCGGTTTCATCGGAAGGGAGTAGGTCTTCAGAGACAAACATTCTTGCGATCCTCTGGGTTCATGCTCGAGGGGCAGTACTAAGATGAAGGTAGCACCATACCTCATGAGTTGTATGACTTGAGGGGAGGTATAGTGACTTTATACTCCATAACTGGCACATTATAATGGTTTTTGGGTTTTGCTTTCTACCCTAACACTGCTTTCAGGAGTTAAATGTTTTTAATGACTCATTTAGGATCTATAACTGAATACATTCACTGTGACATCTCATGATTTATTCAAAAGAAAAAATCAGTCACAGTGGTAAAAGCAATGAGACCTCATTGAGTGGATCGCCCATACTAGCAAGGGTCATTGAAGAGTAGATCCTGTTTTAACACATATTCTTGTTAAATCCGCTGATCCAAAAGGGGACCTATGGTTCCTCTGGAGCCACATTGGCTCCACGGACCCAAGGAAACAATGGCTCTTCGTCATGGGATCCTTGGAGTAAAATGAATGGTAGGTGCACAGCTCTGATATGGACTCTAACGGCAGGAGGATTTAGGTGCATGGCTTAGGTTTAGTGCCCACATTCTGAGGATGCTGAACACCGGTGAATATGGGGCCTGGGTATTCAGGGATGCACTCAGCAGGTTCTGGAGGGGAACAGGAACAAAGATAATGCCCTATTTCCAGGTCTTGCTCCACAGGGGCTAGATGCAGGGTGTCACCTCCTGCACGCAGTTCCTGCAGTACATGGCCAGAGGCTCCGTGATCTTGAGCTCAGTACTTCTTGTGATGGTGCTCATTTCTTGTATGCTCCTTTTATGAATTCTTTACATTGTGATTCGAGAGAGCAGACTGGTCTAGAGGTCTTGTGCAAGTGCTTCTTTGAAGTGAAAACCTCTTCCTTCAAGTTGTCTGAAGCTGCGTGGTAGAAGAATCTGAATGTACAGTTAGTCTGCAGAGTAACACTGTGCCTCAGGTAGAATAAGCACTACTGAATCCTCTTCAGCTGCAAGTAAAAAGGTGATGTTCTTCTTTGTAGCTGAGGGAGGTTCATAAGATAAGATAGATGAAATTCTCGCAGGCCTTGCTTCTCTACGGCACCCAGGAGTGAGGGAGAGGGTGGTTGTCTGTACATTAAACTTTGGGTGTAAATATTAAATAACAACCCGCCACTGGTCGTATGGACCTTTGATCTTATGGCCCTTTGATCGTCGACAAGAAGTAAGGAGCACTTGTCTACATCAGTCCAACAGCATGTTAAGTAGTAAATCACTTTTTTCTCAAAAGAATTAGTGTGAATTTTATTTGAATTCATTGTAGTTTTTCATCTTTTATTCATTAAGCATTAATCTGTAGATCTCCGCATTAAAAATGTATATAATCCAGCAATCGATATTTGATTATAAAATAGAATACATTATTTGTTAAGATAACAGTTCATAAGGTAATAATACAGAAAGGATATTCCATAAACGAAAATTAACTAATCTAAGTACATTTGGACTAATGAGAGAATAAGTGTCCGTTCAGATACCCTTAAAATGTATTTTTGTATTTGAGCTTATATAGCGCACAGCTACCCACAAAGGGTTTCCCGGCGCTTGCTTAGGGAACCCGTCCTGGTATTCCCCTGTGAGATAACCCCAGCAGGGTATCCACAAGGTGAAAGCCAGGCATCCCGCCGCGAGGGGCCGTTGTGGAGATTAAGCAAGCTATTGCCCAGAGTCGCAGAGTGTGAACCCGTGAGTCGAGAAGGCACCGGAGCGAGAATTATCGAGTCCGTGAAATTTTTTAGCCCAAGACCCGCCGAGGCGGGGAATTGAACCCTGGTCCAGGGCCGATCTCAGCTTCCAGGTCTGCCGCCTCTAACCCCTGAGCCACATGAGTGAGGGTCAATTGCACAAGCATGAATCTTTTGCATTATCAACTGGAAAGTATTCTCAGTTTATAATTCAGCAGACAATCGGTAAAATCTAAATAAGGAGCCTCCTGTTAGCGGAAGGAATCAAGCATTATTCTGCTACTCTGGGAACACACATTAATATAAACACACAATATTTTCTGTTGCAACATTATTTTCCTTCGTCTCTGGGGTCCTCCAATAGAATTTGAGTAAACTCCTGTGAATAGATAAACTCATAATTTTCCCAGACTGGTACAGTAGTCTTAAAAAATGAGAACTGAAAAATTACATTGTTGATATTCTGTGTTCCAGACTGTTCTTCTCATGACTCATTTTTTTTTCTGTTGCCTCCTCTCCTCCTAGTTTTAACTTTACTATCAGTTGTCTAATTAAAAACAAGTGTCTGTTCAAGAGCGAACATAAGACCTTTGGAAAATTACATCATCTGCAAAAGTGAGAAAAACAGTGTGTGCAAAAAACTATTAAGTGTGAAAAAACAATCCTTTCAGCGTTAATGCATTATTTTCAGTTAATATGGCATCAGCAGTTAGGCTAACGTATTTCAGAACTTTTATTTCCGATTTAGGCCTATAATTTTTAAGTAGGATTGCCTACTGCACATTTTGCATTTAATGTATGTACTTATTTAAACTTAGGATATGCATATTATTTACAAAATGCATTTTTGTTTGCATCATCAGTGTCCAACACCCAGTATCCCTATCCCCGAACACCCCCGCCCGCACGATTGTTGAAAAACCACCTCAGTATCATATTTACAAATTTCTCTACTGAGGCATTTCTTTTTTTAGCATCCTGTCCACACACAAAATAGACTCCAGGAATAACGGAGTCTCTCCTGTTACAGTTTGTACAGTTCCTCTCAAAACATTGAATGTGTTCAGTTACTTATCCCAATGTATCTTTCTAAACCGGTATCTCCTTTTATAAACACATAATTTTCCATTTTGGCGGTCTAATTTTAATTTTGTATAAACCATTTTTTTAACTTGTGTTTATTAAACATTGTCAGAGTATGGTACATTACAGGCTGTCGTATATGGAAATTGTACAAACTAAGGAATATATATCATCCTACAGGTGGCAGTACACTTTAACTAAGTCTTATTGAACCTGTGAAGTATGTCGGTGGACCCGGCTCAGTAGCATCATGATAGAATATAGAGTTTCATATCAATAACTCAAATATACAGCGCATTAGATCTGGGAATGAGCCACCCAAGGAAAAACATAATACTCATTAACCGTGGAGCCGTAAGGAGTGTGATCACCACCTCAATCCAGTAAAAATAAGGCAGGAATAGGAATTTAGGGCCCTGGGCTTTCAAGAAACGCCAGCTGCCTCCCTCAGACTGGGGATAATCAGGGGGGATAAACAGAGGTAGGAGATGTAGACTATGGTTGCAACCATCCAGAAACCAGTCCTTCCCCCCCGAGCCCCCCACACCCCCAACCCTCCCCCTGAACACCAAACGGACACGGGGAAGGTAGTCACTCCCACCTGTATTGTCTTCGCGGGTGGCCCCTCATCCCACCTACATCCTACACTTGCAAGCTCTGCCATTGAACATTCAGACATTTTGAGGAATTGCTAGCCACTCCCACAGTCAGTTGGTGTAACCCCTGGTAGTTTTTCATCCATCATTAGTCCTTCCAACACATCTCTCCAGCTCTCTAAATCACAGTCTGCGTTCTCATCAGTGCAGACCCATCCTTGCTGTTCTATTTCTGAAACCTCTTCCTGCAGTTGTTTAATTTCTGCCCAAGTATCATCCACTGACAACATCAAAAAGGTAGTGTCCTCATCAGATTCATTTGAATATTGTTAATTGTGTACGTCTTCAAGTGCACAATATTGTGAAACTTGATCAGCACATTGGTTTTCAACTGTGACATAGTCATTGCCGCTTCTGTGGGGTGCACATTTAACTACTGCAATCTCTTGAGGCATCTAAAAAGTCTTAACAATTTTATTACATGAGACCCTACACTGCACAGAGGATCGAAACGTCGTTGACTCGAAGCAAAAGCGAACCATTAATACGTGCATATCATTGTGTATAGCTGTTGCACATTATATATATACTTGATGGTCGACTTTTAAAGAACTGTGGAAACCTTGTAAAAATATTGTCACAACTTAGCATTGTTATTTACGGTTCCTATTTGCACTGGGACACTACGCACAATTGTTTATTTAATTTTATCTCATGCTCCTGGTATTGTATATACTGCTTCCTCCGTTATATACTATAAAATCTGAAGTGATATATTGAATCGTTAGTATTGGTGGTCCTTTACCTTCTGACAGCACATTAACCCTTTACATTGCTATTACGCACAGTATTAATATCATAACAGATAATTCCAGTCTATAGGAACCACTGTTTCTGAAAGTACTTTACCAACCCTGGTTCCTCAGTGAGTAGGGTTCCCCTGTTTTTGTTCTTGAGGCCGTTATGAAGCAGCAGGGTCAAGAGTGGTTGAAAAATATGCCACAGGTCTTCGAAAGTCTCCATGCATCTGAGTAAACACTGATAGCGTGCAGCCCTCCCTCCTACAGCAAAACAATGTGAACATTTTACTGCTGTAATGATGAATTCCTAGTGCCGGGGCACGACGGAGACTGTCTCTGCTCTAGGAATGCTTTCAAGCAATTTTTATCCCATGGAAGCAGATCAGGCATATCTTTGTGCGTCAGCTTCCGTAAAAGCTTGGCCTTTAGGGTAAAGTTTGGTATCCATTGTCTTCAGGAGCCAACCATCCAAGGAGCATTCTGACTTCTCTCTGAGGTCTGGATGGGCTCATCTTCAGAATTCTCTATTCTCTCCTGTGACACCTATCTCAGTCCCTCTCAAAGAGATGCCCCAAATTTAGATTTTCTTTTTGACAGTATTGTAATTTGCTCAGGAAAACCTTGTGTCAATTTTCAGCCTGATGTTTTAAAAGAGCTGTTATGTCCTGTTTAAAAGTTTCTTGCATACTTGATGCCCCAAGCAAGTCATCAACGTATTGTACAAGAACTAAATTGCAAAGCATCTGCAGAGTCTCAAGAGTCTTTTTCAAGACCTGATTGAAGATCGAAGGACTCTCTATATTCCTCTGGAACACAACTCCATGCCAAAACTCTGTCTCTAAACACACATGACTGTTCTTGTGCAACAGGATATAGAAAATGGCAGACATCCTCAGTACCTCAAGACAACATGGGACAACTATGCTGTTAATTTTTCAAAGCTTCTGTAGAATTGTATGGTTCTCATTGGGTTTCTGTAAACCCATTTTAGGCAAATTGCAAGGATTTCCGACAATTGCTTTAAAAAGCCCCTGTTTTAGCATGTTTTCATCACTTGTGTTATTCCTGCCTCTGGTGTTGGATTATAAAGTGGTGTAGTTGGGACACCGCATTTGGTTTTATTTTAATTTGGGCTGGTTCTAAACCTTTACTTAGTCAGATATCTTTATTTTACAGTATTTATCAAATCAGAGGCAAGTCCTCTACCTTTCTTACAGGATACAATCCTACAGTTGTTTCTATTCAGGGCATTTTAAATTCAACTACTTCCTCAGGCGTTTGAAATTCAACACCATCCGATGTGCAGTAAATAGTGCAATTTAATTTGCAAAAAAGATCCCTTCCGTACAAATTTACAGGACTTGAATCACATACCAGAAATTGATGGTCCTCCTCAAATGAACCTATTTTTACTGGAACTTTCTTTGAAACAGTATTAGTTATTTGTTTATTTTTAACAACTACAACTTGGGTTCTTTCCAGAAAGGGGTAGGTCTGAGACTTCCGTTGTTCTAACAGTGGAATATGTAGCTCCTTCTGCAAATTGTCCATTCTGGTCTTCCTCAAAGACTGCACCAAGTACACAATCTTCCTCCCGCTCCAGGCTCCATCATTGGGAATTGTCAGAATCAGAACATCAGAAACTGTTGAAATGGATTACCTATATTCGGAGGCAATCGGAGCTTGTGGGACCTGCATCATAGGAACTTGCGATTGTGCAGGCATCTGCATTCGTGCATTTGCATTTGTTGGTCTAGAACCTGAACTGGAACATTTTGCATGTGTGTTTGATTTATCCCTTGCATTTGCCCATCACCTCTCACTTGATTTGGATTCTGTCTACCTTCTCTCTTCCAGTGCCCAAGCCTGTTACAGTAATGGCAAGGAGTTAATTTCTTCAGTGTTGCAATGTTTACTCTGGAGTTTGGATCAACCGGAACATCTCAACCACCACCATGAGATTTAGTCCACCATGAACCATCTGTCCTCTGTTCTGAAACCCAACACCCTGCATTCCATCAACATTTCCTACATGTGACTGATTCTGAAATCCCTACTGAGCTAGTTTAGTTTGCGCTAGCATAAACTTTTCTTTAAGTGTCTGCTTCACTACGGTATTTTACATACCTGTCTTACTTCACACTCCCGAATAAAAGAAATTCAGCACTCCTCAGCGGAGGCACTCACAAATAAAGCAAGAAAACACCTGGAAAGGGGCTGTACCCTCACCAAATAAGGCACATCAAGAGACAGTTTTCAGAATAAAGTGTGGGGTTTTAATCGTGCAACACCCTCGAACAGAAAGGGTTTCCCAGATGTCAAATGAAAAACAACATGCAAATGTAAATATACCTATAAATATATGTATGTGTAAGAAAATAAACACAAGCAGATAATTCTAGTAAAACACATGCAGATAATAAACACTCACAAGATAATAATGAAACGTTCACCAGTGAAATGCAAGGGAGCAAACCCTAAGCAGATAATAATAATTGATGGAACATTCACAAGTGAAATGAGAAGAAGATAATACTAATACTAATGGACTTCCAATGCAAGAAACGAGCGCTGTCAAATACAAGTAATCAAATACAAGAAATAAGCACTGGTAAATGAAAGACTCAAATATAAAGAGCATGTATACACAGGATGGAAGCATATAAAATATATACACAGAATACACCAGATAATGCCAATCAACAAGAACTAATAAATAATAATACTTCAGAGGCTGGTCACTCAGTTCACCGACAAAAATACATATCTCAATACTAATCAGAGGAAATACCTCACCGGCTGCAGTATCTTTATCGTAGCACAGATAAGACTGGGGTATCCCAAATTACAGTCCTGGGGTCAAGAGAGTCCTCAAGCAGGAAAATGCAGCACTGAGCAGACGTGTCCGTCTCTCAGGAGAGAACCCGGTTTCCAAGCCAAGAAACCCCAGTTTTATAATCTCAATGCACGAGGAAGTTTTGTTAAGATATTCTCTACAGCAAGAAAACTTACTGGTGCTGGCCTGCCTCCATGATAGCATTCCACGGCAAATAATTTCTCACGCATTGTTCTTGACATGCTCCAGTCCCATATCTTAATGAATCTTGCGAAAGTAGAAAACATCTTTAAAAGTACAGAAATACCCTCAAAGAGGAAAACAATCTTGAAAGTGAATGACCTAAATAACCTGGGGGCCTGCGCGTGTGCAGAGCTCAGCCAAACAGTCAGAATTCAAGATGAAGGTTAAGGCAAGGTAAAACACATAGGTAAAACTCAATTTCACAATGTACAAGTGTAATGCACATTTGCCACCACTGCCTACAGCACTACACTCCGAGACAGAGAAGCACGTTCCTCACATTTCTCTCTCTCATGCTTTCAATTGCACATCCCACACATTCTGCTTCAGGCAAGGCTGTTTTACTCTGTGAAACACTCCCACTCTGAAGCTACAATGAGACATAGACATGAAATGAAATCACAAAGCAAAATGCAACTGCACAAAAAATTTTGTACATTTAAAACAGAGTGCATTACAACAAATAGTCACAACAATGGTAGTCCAAGGTCATCATGTTGTCCCAATGCAAGGCAGTGCATGTAGCACTAAAATACTTCAGGATCTCATCTAAAGGTTTTGTCTGCCAACAAATCACATTCTGGTGTATGTGCATACTAATCTCTAGTCGCAACCCATGAACAAACTGTGACACAAAACTCCCCATGTCTCCCCTTTTGGGATTTTCTTATCCGCTTTGCTGTTTACGCACCTGCAACAATAGTTTATAATAAGCATGCACTGATTCCTTTGCCTCTTGACTAGAACTTATAAACTTTAATCAATGCCTCTCGCTAGAACTTTTCCTTTTTAAATATGTAATCACCTAGTCATACCTGCTAATTACCACAGGTGAAGGTGCACAAGTACATGCATCTCTTGGAGGCTCAGTATGTTGCCATTGCACAACCATTTTACATTCAGCCCAGAAATTGCTTGGTACCATGATATCAAAGAAAGTATTAAAGTCTATCCACAAAACCTTCAAAACTTGTGTGTGCCACTGAGTGGGATTCTCTCTTACCTTTGGAAAGTTGTTCGTAAATGTAACAAGATCACCTCTACTCCATGGTACATTAACATACATTCCACTTGGTATCACCCTCATTGTAAATGTAAAAGCCTCATCTTCATCCAAGTGTACTGGTGATGGCTTAACAATTGCTTCTGTAGCATCTGATTGGTTTATTTTATTCCCTGTTTCTCCAGTATTAAATCTTTCATAGATTCACATGCTTGAATCTTCCCCGTTGTCATGGTGGGAGTCTCACGCTACTTAGATAAGCAGTACTAAAGAAGTACATTAGAGACCATTAAGTAAGAAAGGAAACTTTAATACCCATCCGCATCTTTATGTAGATCTAAACGTTGACCAATCGGAGACGAGCCCCAGACCTCCTTTCCCCAGCAGAGCCACCATACCTCGGATCTCTAACCGCACGTTGTGTGAGAGTCTCCTGAGCTCTGCTCCAGTTTTTCAGTAAGTGAACTTTTGACCCCTCTGAATTCAGCTCAAGATATTGGTTTTCGATCTTCTTTACTTTCAAAGATGTAAGAGTAATCTAAGAAAAGGCTTTTTAGACCCTGCTGATGCGGTTGAGGCTACTTTTCTCTGAGGAGCCCCACAGTACTGTCTTTACTGCCTACATCCTAAACATACCAACCAAAATTCTGAAGGACAGAGAGGCCAGATTGTTACTATGGCCTCAGAAGAAAAAGTCCAGATCGGATTCTGGATCTGATGTGGAGGAAAGTCCTGGTCCATCCTCAGCTGAGAGGAAACATAAAAGTTAGGGCTCCACCTCATTTAAGGCAGAATCAAAGAAAATGAAGGCTGGTTAAGCATCCACTACCGAAAAAGCAGACTTGAAACCAAGATTCTGAACAGAAAAAATCCTCTTCTTATGCTGCCTCTCTGCCTGTCACACCTCTTAAGTAGGCTTCGTTGACAAAAAAAAGCGGTCAACAGACCAGTCGTCAAGAACGACTGTCAAATCACTGTCTACGTTTGTGGCTTCTACTGTGCTGGCTTCGACTGTGTCGACGACAGCAGTGGCGACAGCCTTTTCAATGAGCAGAGTGGCGATGATCACCTCGCCGATTGCTTCGGCGGCGGCATCACGGACAGCTGCGTCGAGAGCTGCGTTGACGGCCAAGTCTACATCTACGGCTCCGGCGACACAGTCGACGACCACAGTCCACGGCCCTGTCATCTGAAAGAGACACGTTAGTGATAGATTCCTTACCTTAGAATATCCCCAGGCGTCAGACTGGATCCGGAAATTTTTGCGTAGCAATACCCCTGCGCGCTGGTAGGCGTCGTCTGCGGCTCCGCGTCCGTCGTCGGCGTCGTGAGCGCCGGGATGACGTCGTCGGAGTATATAGACGGCGCCCATGCGCGCTGACGTCAGTTCTTCTTTTTTCCGCGCCAGCTAGCGCAGATCCGGAAGAAGCTCTACCCCCAGTCACTTTTTGACTGAAAACTTTTTGATCTTTTTTGATCCTCTATTTAGTCTATTCTCGACTATCGGTGCCAGGGATGCCCGGGTTCAAGCCTTGCTCGAAGTGCGGCCGACTCATGTCGGTCACGGACCCCCATCGCCGGTGCCTGAAGTGCTTAGGCCTCGACCACGACGATCGAACCTGCTCCGACTGCCGGGCCCTGACGTCGAAGGCTAGGCGGGAGCGGTCCCGCAAGCGTCTCGAGCTGAGGCAGTCGGCCCCGCGCCGCTCCAGGTCCCGGTCCCGGTCCCACGGGAGGTCGAGGGACAGGTCGCGAGGTCGGAGTCATCGACGTTCCGGGAGTGGACACCGATCGTCTGGTTCCAAGTCCTCAGGTAAGAGGCATGAGAGGTCGGAGCGACGCCATCGATCCTCCGACCCGCCCCGACGCTCGCACGATGCGGCCGGGGACTCGGGCGACACCGCCCACGCGGCTCCGCGGGAGTCGCAAGCGTCGCCGCCTGCCCCACACCTTCGGGTCCCTGGGCACGGCGCGTCGCAGGAGGAGGTCGAGAGGTACCTCATGGCCATGAGGGCCCTCCCTCCTCAGTCGGTTCCCGTGGCGCCTTCGGGCCGATCGGCTCCGTCTGGAGGTCCTTCCGGGTCGGGCGCTTCGGCCCGACGACGTCGGGTGCTTCGGGCCCGGCGCCGCTGGCGACTTCGGTCCCGGCGCCGCGCGACCTCGCTGGATCCGGCTCCGGATCCGGGACCCCGCCGGTCGACCATACGACCTCGCCGGCGCCGTCCCTTCAGGTGTCGTCCCCGGCGGCCGATGTGGTTGCCGACCCCAATGCTTCCTACGGTCCTACTCAGGAGTCGGAGGGGCGCCGCTGGGCGCCGATTCCGTCTGCCTTTGGAGACTTCTATCTCCACGAGGAGGCCCTGGCTGTTAATCCTGGTCTCCAGGAGCCAGGTGACGAGGAACAATGGGAGGGGTCCGAGGACCCTCTGGCACGTGATTGCCAGTCACATCAGGACTGGACATATGAGCTTGGGGAGGCCAGTGGTATTGACACCTCGCCAGACACTGGATTTACGTCGCCCCCGACTGTGGCTTCGGAGGCGGGTTCTGCTTACAGCGTAGCGTTGACGAAGGCAGCTAAGGCCTTAAACCTTCAGCTCCCCGTCGCGGCCGTGAGGACTAATCTCCTCACTGAGGTCCTCAAACAGCAGTCCGGCTCCGCGGAGCCCCTCCTGCCGTTCAATGAGGCCTTGTGTGACGTTCTTCTGGGCACTTGGTCCAAGCCCGCCACAGGCCCCCCTGTGGACAGGAACGTGGCCAGACGCTACCGCCCGGCACCGGGCGACCCTTGCTTTTTGTCCACCCACCCCAACCCCGAGAGTCTGGTCATCCAGGCCTCCAACTCCCAAACCGCATTCCCGTCGGCCCCGCCCGACAGGGAATCCAAGAGATATGAGCAGTTCGGGAAGAAGGTCTTCTCGTCTGTGAGCCTGGGGCTACGGTCAGTGAACACCAACTGTCTCTTGGGCCGCTACACCCACACTCTGTGGGACACGGTTGCGGAGGTGCTGCCAGAATGCCCTGAGGAGGTCAGGGCTAAACTCAGCCAAACCCTTGCGGACGGCCGAGATGCGGCACTCTTTTCTATCCGGTGTGGGCTGGATACCACGGACTCACTGGGCAGGGCGATGGCAACGACGGTGGCGGTTCGACGCCACGCCTGGTTGAGGTCCGCCAACTTCTCGGCCGATGTCCAGGCCACCCTCCTGGACATGCCGTTTGATGGCCGTCGCCTCTTAGGCGACAAGGCAGACCATGCGCTGGAACGTTTCAAGGACTCCAGGGCCACGGCCAAGTCCTTGGGCCTTACGGCCCCACGCCAGCAATCGGGTGCCTTTCGCTCCTTTCGTGGCCACGGAAGGGGCGCCCCACCACGGACCGCCAGCCACACGCCGCAAAATGTCCAGCAGCGCGGTGGCGGACGTGGGAACCGCCGTGGCGGTGGTCGGGGTCAGCGGCGAGGCCAGTCCACACCTCCCTCAGCAGCCACCCGCCTCAAAACCTTCCTAGTCCGAGTTTTCAGGCCCATGCGACGCCTGTGGGAGGCAGGGTTCGCCATCACCTCTCCCACTGGCATACGGTCACTTCGGACAGGTGGGTGCTGCAAATTGTCCGAAGGGGTTTCTCCCTCCCCTTCGAGTCTTCCCCTCCATCCATGCCACCCCAATGCCACCGTGTGTCGGGGGATCACTTGCGACTTCTGCAAGAGGAAGTTTCGGCCCTCTTGGCCAAGAGGGCCATCGAGCGCGTTCCTGGGCCAGAAGTAGGACGTGGTTGTTACTCCCACTACTTTCTGGTGCCCAAGAAGGGCAAAGGGGGCCTACGCCCTATCTTGGATCTGCGGAACGTCAACGGCTTCCTCCGGGCGGAGAAGTTCAAGATGCTCACTTTGGCTCAGGTCCTGGCTGCCCTGGACCCAGGAGACTGGATGGTAGCGTTGGACTTGCAGGACGCCTATTTCCACATCCCCGTCCTGCCGGCCCACCGGCGTTACCTGCGGTTCACGGTAGGCCTAGAGCACTTTCAGTTTACCGTGCTCCCCTTCGGCCTTACCAGCGCCCCACGGGTGTTCACGAAGGTGATGGCGGTGGTCGCAGCCCATCTGCGCAGGCAGGGGGTATCAGTCTTCCCCTACCTCGACGACTGGTTGTTGAAGGCGGGCTCGCCCCAGACAGTCGTCAGCCACCTCCAGACTACGGCCGACCTCCTGCACTTGCTGGGGTTCTCCATCAATGTGCCGAAGTCACACCTGTGTCCCTCTCAGAAGCTCCTTTTCATCGGAGCGGTTCTCGACTCGGCGCAGTTTCGGGTTTACCCACCCGAGCAGCGGGTTCGGGATATTCAGGCTCTGATTCCTGTCTTCAGACCGTTATCCCGGGTCTCGGTCAGGTTGACGCTGCGGCTTCTGGGACTGATGGCCTCCTGCATCCTTCTGGTGCGTCACGCCAGGTGGCGGATGCGGGCTCTGCAGTAGGACCTGAAGTTTCAGTGGGCCCAGCATCAGGGCAACCTGTCCGATCATGTCCTGATCTCGGAGGGCACTGCGAAGCAACTGCAGTGGTGGCTCACGGACCGCGACTGGGTCAGTGGCAGACCCCTCTCCCTACCCCAGCCGGAGCACGTAGTTGTGACGGACGCGTCCCTCTAGGGCTGGGGAGGCCACATGGGAGAGGCGGAGATCAGAGGCCTCTGGTCTCCGGCGGAGTCCCGGCTCCATATCAACCTTCTGGAGCTGCGGGCGATTCGTCTTGCACTGAGGGCATTCCTCCCCTCTGTCAGGGGGAGCGTGGTGCAAGTGTTCACCGACAACACCACCGCCATGTGGTACTGCAACAAACAGGGCGGTGTGGGGTCGTGGACCCTTTGCCAGGAGGCTCTGCGCCTCTGGCAGTGGCTGGAACATCAGGGTGTGACCCTGGTGGTTCAACACCTGGCAGGCTCTCTGAATGCCAGGGCGGACGAACTCAGCCGCCGGTGCATGATGGATCACGAATGGCGTCTGAACTCGGACGTGGCGCAAGGTCTCTTTCGACAGAGGGGAGAGCCTTGGTTAGATCTATTCGCCACAGAAGAGAACGCGCAATGTCAGCAGTTCTGCGCGTTGGAGTTTCCAAGGCGGCACTCGCTCGGAGACGCTTTTCGTCGCGAGTGGAGCTGCGGTCTGTTGTACGCCTTTCCGCCTATACCACTTCTGCCCAGAGTGCTGAAGAAGATCAGGCGCGACCGGGCCCAGGTCGTCCTTGTGGCTCCGGACTGGGCACGAAGATACTGGTATCCCGAGCTACTCAGCATGTCAGTCGATCCCCCGATTCGTCTGCCTCTTCGGGAGGACCTTCTGTCGCAGCAGCAGGGGACGGTCCTGCACCCGAACCTGTCCAGTCTCCACCTACAAGCTTGGAGATTGAGCGGCGGCAGTTGAGGCCATTTGACTTGCCTCCCGAAGTCTGTGACATCATTCTGGCAGCCAGGCGTCCCTCCACTAAGTCGGTATACGCCTGCCGGTGGAACAGATTTGTGGCATGGTGCGCAGCAAAGGCTGTGGATCCCCTCTCTGCACCCCTTTCGGAAGTGCTGCTCTTTCTTCTTTCCCTTGCCCAGCAGGGCTCTGCTCTGGGCACTCTTAAGGGGTACATTTCTGCTCTTTCAGCCTTCTTGAGGCTACCAGATCAGCCTTCTTTATTCAAGTCCCCTATTGTGAGTAGATTTCTGAAGGGCATCACGCACATGTTTCCTCCTGTTCCCTTCGTGATGCCCCAGTGGGACTTGAATCTGGTTCTCACCTATCTGATGTGTGCTCCCTTTGAGCCACTTCATAACTGCCCTCTTCGTCTCCTTACTCTAAAGACGGCCTTCCTGGTTGCCATCACCTCTGCCAGGAGGGTGAGTGAGCTCCAGGCTCTTTCTTCTTCTCCACCTTTCCTGTCTGTTCATCCTGATAAGGTGGTGTTACGTACACGACCTTCCTTTCTGCCCAAGGTTGTCAAGGCCTTCCACATCGGGCAGTCCATCACTTTGCCCACCTTCTTTCCGCCTCCGCATCCCTCGAAAGAGGAGGAGAGGCTCCACCGTCTGGATCCAAAACGTGCGCTCTCCTACTACCTAGATCGCACTCGCCAATTCCGGGTGGATGACCAACTCTTCGTTGGTTACGTGGGCGCGAAGAAGGGTAAGGCTGTACACAAGAGGACCATCTCCAGGTGGATCATCTTGTGTATCCAAGCATGTTACTCCATGGCGAGGAAGGAGCCCCCGGCTGGATTGCGGGCTCACTCCACTCGGGCCACGGCAACGACAACTGCCCTGGGCCGCGGTGTCCCCCTGCAGGACATCTGTCAGGCAGCCACGTGGGCCTCGCTGCACACGTTCGCAAGACACTACTGCCTGGACAGTCAAGTCCGGAGGGATGGCTTCTTTGGCCGTTCCGTCCTCCAGGACTTTCTGGTGTGATATTGGTTCGCAGACCCACCACCGGGGTTGGTATTGCTGGGGTATCTATTCTAAGGTAAGGAATCTATCACTAACGGGTCTCTTTCAGATGCACAAGTTACTACTTGTGTAACGATATATCTGTAAGAGACATTAGTTAGTGATAGATTCCTTACCGCCCACCCATCCTCCCCGTTCTGCGAACCGATATTTAGGGTTAAGGTCATCCCCTTTCAGGGCCCTAGTTTCATGGCACCAGTGTTAGTTCTATCATGGCTCTGCGTATCTGGCGCGGAAAAGCTGTGTTATCAGAACTGACGTCAGCGCGCATGGGCGCCGTCTATATACTCCGACGACGTCATCCCGGCGCTCACGACGCCGACGACGGACGCGGAGCCGCAGACGACGCCTACCAGCGCGCAGGGGTATTGCTACGCAAAAATTTCCGGATCCAGTCTGACGCCTGGGGATATTCTAAGGTAAGGAATCTATCACTAACTAATGTCTCTTACAGATATATCGTTACACAAGTAGTAACTTGTGCAACGGGCACTCCATCGACGATGGTGTTCAAGTTCCCTACCAGACTACTGGTGTCAACGACTATTACATTTAGACGTCTCCCTTCGTTGACGGAGCATAAAAAGGACATCAGTTAATCCAAAAATCTCCAGGCCTGACATCCCTAACCAAGGTATCACCTCTTCCTCCATCTCACCTTCTGGATGCGGAGGAATTAAGGGACGAGAGCTTGTTTGGTCCAGCTTACAATCCATCGCAATTTAGGGTTAAATGCCAGGACCAGGATGATTCACACATCCAGGACACCTCAGAGTTAATGGAAGGGGACTACTGCTTCATGGCTCGTCATCAAACACAAAGATAGGACTCTTTTCAGGAGCATTATCCGTACAAAACATACGAGTAACATCGGGAGGTACGGGAAGATGCCATGTTGGTACCAACCTCTCTGGTCACCAATCATAGGCACATGCTCCATGTTTATTATAAGCATTTTCCGTACTCTCACGCCCCAGTTCCACTCACGCCTGGGGGCCTAGCTTACATGTTTCATCACCACCGCCAGTGATTACTCCACCACCTACAACACAAGAGAGTAGACCAGCTCTTCAGAGTATTACAATAAGAGATGATTACATTGAAAGTGAGGCTGATGATCAGCCTTAGGAGGAAGAGGTCATCCAGGATTCAGACATGGTAGGCCAGGAATGGGATGACTAAATTGCTCCATCTTAGTCATCGCCTTCTCCCCCTCCAGCGAGTTCTCTAGGAGATACTAGAGGTTTCGATGAGTTATTGAAAAGAGCTTCCAAAAGATTTGATTTACCTCTGCCCATAACCCAGACTGAATGCTTCATCTATGATTTTTAAGATCCTGCCAGGACATCGGAACCCTCCATACCAATAGTGAATTACATCTGGTAGTAAAGGTTGCAGTTGATGAGGAATCAGGCCTCTGTTTCGGCCGTATTACCAAGAATGGAGAAAAAATACAATGGTCCGGATTCTGCTCCGCTCCTGCGTGCTTGTTGGGCATTCTCGGCTGGATTCAGTGATCATGCAGGCAGTGCAGAGGCGCTCCAGGAATCTAGCAGCCCCTTGTTCCGTGCCTCCAGACAGGGAAGTAAAATGGCTAGACAGCATTGGCAGGTGCTTTGCCACTATAGCGGGTACTTCCATTAAGGCCTCCCAACTCCTTCACATTTCTGGAGTGGTACCACCGCCAGTTATGGTCAGATCTTGCACCGCTTCTTGAATACCTACCTGAAGATAAAAAGAAAGAAGCGAAGGACCTTCTACAGAAAGGTGCCAGAGTATCTTCTGAAGTTATTGATCGTCTATGGATTTGTCTTCAATCGCATTCGGGCAGATGCCAGGTGCCGCTGTTCTCCGTAGGCAGGGCTGGTTGAAGGCGCCGTCTTTCCGCACGGTGATCCAACCGATATTCCTAGAAATATCATTCGATGGGGAGAACCTGTTCGGTAAACATGCGTTACAGGGCATCAAGACGGATACGGACTGTTCTTAAGTTACGCTGCAACAAAGGCGATTTCAGTCCTTACGTGAAAGAGGACAAGGTCAGTTTCAGCAAAGACCGTCCTTTCAATCATACATGTTTCAGCCTTATTCCCAACAGAGTTCTAAGGCGCAGCATGGTGGTCAGCAGCAGCAACATTTTCCCGCTTCCAATGCGTAGTATAACTAGCAGTCTGCTAGGCGCAAATCTTCGACACAAGGTAAATCCCAAGATAGCTCCAGATGGCAGTGACATTTTTTGTCCATCATCCACCTCTTCTGGTCTCAAGCCTCAGGAGATTCATCTGTCCACTGTTTTACGTCAATGGGAAGACATCTGAAAGATAAATGGGTGTTGGATATCCTCTATCTGGGCCACATCCTTGACTTTGTTCAAAAGCCTCCACAACATCCACCTTTGAGGAGAACACATCAGTATCTCCCTCTATTAAAGCAAGAGATCTCAACCTTGTTGTTAGAGGGGGCAATAGAAAGAATTTCTTCCAACCAACAAGGGAAAGGCTTCTATTCAAATTAGTTCCTTATCAGAAAGAAATGCAGGAAATGGAGACAGGTCATGGATCTCAGACAGCTGAACAAATACATCAAGAAACAACCATTCAGAATGCTGTCTCTGCAAAATATTCTCTTGTTGGTAGACATAGGCAATTTTTTTAGCGTCTCTCGATCTTTTGGACACCTTCCCATTCACACCAAGCGTTGTCAGTTCCTGAGGTTCAAGGTGGCAGGGTGCCACTATCAGTTCAAAGTTCTTTCTTTCGGTCTTCGCTCAGCTCCCAGAGTTTTCACAAAGTGCATGGCGCCGGAAGCAGCTTTCCTGAGAAGGCAGGGCCATCAGGATTTTCCCTACCTGACGATTGGCTGGTAAAAGGGTCCACATTCTACTCTGCAAGCAGATCTACACGGGCCTGTTGCCAGTCTTGTCTGATTCCAAGCCAGAAACTAATATTTCTCGGAGTGGTATTAGACACCAGAATAATGCAAGCATTTCACACTCCAGAGCGAAAGCACAAGATAATGCACTTAGCAGCCCTACTGCGCACAAAAGAGTCCACTTCAATAAGAGTGTACAAGTCCATGCTGGGAATGCGATCGTGCATCCCTTTGATACCAAATTGTCCATTGCACATGAGACCTCTCCAGGAGCAACTGTACATGCAGTGAATTCAGGTGAGGGGCTCTTTCGAAGACTTTATTCTCATCTCTCAGGCAAAGAAACAGGCTCTGTCATGGTAGGAGAAAGAACGCAATATCTCTCCGGGACTCTCATTCCAGGCAGCACAACCCAGTTTAATTAAGACTACGGATACCTCAATGGATGGTTGGGAAGCACATCTCCAAGACTTACAAATCCATTTGAGATGGTGTGCCCAAGAGGCGCAAATGCACATCAATCTCTTGGAATTGAGGGCAGTATTTCTGGGACTACAGGTGTTCCTTCCAAGGATTCAAGGCACTTCTGTTCTATTGAGAACAGACAACACCACATGTGGCCAACCAAGGGTGCACCAGGTCTCGCACGCTATCAAACGTAGCCCACAATATCTTGAAATGGCTGATGGAGCACAAGAGAACGATGCAAATACAACATGTTCCAGGCATGGACAACGAGTGGTCGGATTTTTTAAGGAGAACCAGCTCTCAATGTCACAAACGGGAATTGGATTGGAAGCAGCTGAAGCGAGTTTTCAAACTGTGGGGCACTCCGAAACTGGACCGCTTTGCAACCCTAAGCAACAAGAAGTGCAAAGATTTGGCCAGCAGGTTTCCTCAGGTCAACTCTTGGGGGAATGCTCCACACATGAAGTGGAAAGGGATGTACGATTATGCTTTCCTGCCGTTCCCACTCATCCCAAGTGTGGTGTGCAAAATGAAGAAGGAACCATGCCATCTCTTTCTAATAGCTCCGGCATGGCCAAGGCAGTTTTGTCACCCAGAACGTCTACTGCGTTCAATATCCCCGCACATTCTCTTTCAACCTCTGCCCAACTTGCTGTCTATGGACAGCAGTCAGATTCTTCACCCTCAGATAAAAACTCTGAGTTTATCTGCTTGGAACCTCACGACTAGGAGTTTGGTGATGTACACATAACACCAGTTTGCAAGTTCCTACAGCATTCCAGAGCTTTTTCCTCGAATAAATCATACGCAGCGAAATGGAAGAGATTTTGTCACTAGTGCATTAAAAAAGGTATTCATCCTCTCGGCACCGGGCAAGTATTGCCAGATCTCCTCCTTTTAGCAAAATCAAAACTGGCACATTCATCAATCAAAGTACATCTGGCAGCAATTTCCAGGTTTCACAGGAAGTCAGGGGAACTCTTGTATGGTCTACGAGAATATTAAGGGAATTCATGAAGGGCCTTTACAGGGCTTTTCCACCTTTGAAGCGCCCTGCGGTTCCTTGGCAGTTAAGCATAGTTCTCGCTCAACTCATGAAGCCACCCTTTGAGCCGATCCACAAAGCAGAATTAAAATACATCTCATGGAAACCTGCACTCTTTTTGGCTCTCACGTCGGCTAGAAGGGTCAGTGAAATTCAGGCCTTCACTGTCGCTGAACCATTTCTCTAGTTTAAACAGGATAAAGTAATATTGAGAACAAATCCACACTTTATACCTAAAGTCCCAATTTCTTTTCATCTAAATGAGCCGGTCATACGGGTCACTAGAGGAGGCATGAGGGCGATCTCTATCCTTAATCAATGGGCTAGATAAGGATGTTTCTGAGAAAATGTTTTTGCTTCTCCTTAGAGCTGTGAGGCCTGATGGAAAAAAAAGTCTTTAAGGATTTGCTGGGATCCTCTAACGTGCCTTAATGGGATCTAGCCTTTTGTGAGGCCTGGAAAAGGTGTCCCTATCTTCCTCAGAAGAGGTTCTTTGAGTTTTTGTTTTCTGAAGCCACAGAAGTAGCCTCCATTCACTGTCCCTCTTGAGTTTTTGAGGAGAAAGTGCAACAAATCTTTCATTCTTTTACCTCATGCTTGGGATGAAGGCAATAAAGGCATCCCTTATGTGGGTCATATACAGGAACTGTTTCTTCTCACAGGGCTTGCAAGGACGAAAAAGTATTTTTCTGTCAGTAACACTAGAGTAAAGAGGTTGAAAATAGCTTTTCAGAAGAAAACGCTGAACAGACCTGAGGGAGACGCCCTTCACACATGATGTGCAGTGAAAATCTGAGGAAATGAGCCACTCTTGTTCTAGAGGGTGCTACCACGTGATTGGTCATAGTTAAAGTTTGGTCCTTTTTTTAAAAATGACATAAATCTGCTATCATATTTATGGTGTAGTACCACAATAGCCTATGTTAGTTACACATACTGCTTTATTATAGTTCCCTGGGATACCCACTTCGGGGAATGATTCAAGCATGTGAATCTATGAAAGATCCAATACTGGATAAAAAAAAAGTTACTTACTTGTACTCTGTGATTCACTGGTATTGATATCTTTCATAGATTCACATGTTTGAATCTTGCCAGTCGTCATGATGGGAGTCTCACAGTAATGGTAATATAAGCAGTGCTAATACATTAGCATTAAGAATCGCATTGAAAACAATACACGTTTTTAGCCTATTCACGTTGTTTTAATACATCCAACCTTAAAATAATCAGAGCAGAGATCCTGAAGCACTCATCCCCCCCCGCACAGCCACCATACCTCAGAATTTCGAGTACGACTATAAATAAATACAAAGAGAGATGTGAAAAGTGGTAAACCATAATGGGTTGGAGGGAGGGCCGCATATGAATCTATGGAAGATATCACAGGGGTGTGGAATTTAATAAAATAGCTACATGTCCATGGGGCAGGTTGCTTCACAAATCTACTTGTACTGTAACAAAATCCACTTGTCCCTTTTGTGTCCTGTAATGCAGGGGCAAATTATGGCAGCAGCCTCATTTTATGAAAGCTGTGATATAGACTCTGATTATACCAGGGCTCATACCATAGACTGGTTTGAATTCTAGCAATTCCCTTATTTTTTCACGTTTCTGCAGACCTACATAGTGGGGCTGAAGGTAGTGGTACGCAATAGTTCAGTGGCTGAAATGCCATTTAGAGTCTATGCAAGCCTACTAACTTGCATGTTCTAGGGTTTTTCACCAACTCTTCTTTAATTTTTTTCCATACTGAGAGAGGTTGGAGATTAACTCCTAACTATGGCAGAGGTAAAACTTCTTCCAGGACTGGGACAAGAGTGGTTGGAGGGAAAGTGAATTTGCAAACACTCAACAGATTTTCGCATGAGCAAATCTATACATGCATATTTGCTCATGCTAAAATGCAGTTCACAAATATTTTCTTAGGAGTACTATTTCTTGGCCTTCTTTTATTAATTCTTGAGAATTCACGAAAGCCATAAATTTGCACTTAATGCTAGGACATGTACAGTAGGTGCACCTTTGAGACTTTCTTTAATAATTGGTCCCCTAATTAGGTCTGGTGTTAAACATGACCTTTTGTGTTTATTAAAATTCTGTATCTCTCTCTATTGGCTAGCTTCACTGGGAGTGACAGTATTCTGCACTTTCACAAGGAGCATTTCGGCACACAAAGTAGTTTTTGTCCATTGCTAGGAACTACTGTGGCAAAGGGTGCTTTTTAAGACCAAAACCATTTTGCTTTTGCCAATGTTTTTTTATAATGGAGGGCCCAACAGGTCCCACACCAATACGGTTTTACAAAAACCCTGCCTAAGCAAGACACGCATTGACAAATCCAAAAGGCTGACCACCAATGTCAGACCACCTGGCTTTGCCAGTGCTTGTTTATTTTTGTTACCCATAATTAAAAATGGTTACACTCATTTTCCATCATGGGTATTTTTGGGAAATACTAGCATACATCAACACATTTTATTAAATGATGCTGCAAAGAAATGGTACCTAAAATTTTACAGCAGATAATCTACATTTTTTTTCCTAATGGCATTTTATTGTTGTTAATATTTTATTTTGAAAGCAAATAATCAATCTTTCTTTCAAGTGTCTGGAAATATTTGCATGTAATCAGAGAGCATTCTGGGAGCATTGTACATGGCCTCGTACTGCTAAACTTTGAAAACATAACGTACAAATCTTTATATTGGAAGCACTGTCAGTAGTGTAGTTCAAACTTGATATATATTTACTTAGAGCGCTCACCCTAATAATAAAGGTTTCACGTCAATGGGCCATAAATGACAGTTTGAACAGCATTCACTCATGGGCACAAATATTACCTTAACTGCAGACAATGTCCTTCCCTGATGTATAATGTGGTACTATAAACTGGTGAACTGGCAGCCAAATGGTTTGTACTGTAGGGGGTTAGGACCACTTGCCCCAAGGGCAAAATACAGATAAAAACTTGTAGCTCTTAACCCCAAACAATATGTCCTGGGCGTTGGGCAATAGGAATTCCACATCCCTGAATACAGTTGGTGAGAGGCATCTCCCCTTTCAGCTGAGTGGAACTGGGATTTTGATGGTCTCCCTAAAGGCTACCCAGCACAGTTCTTTAAAAAACAATTCAATGAAACAACCCAAGTCAGATTGTAATCCAGCATTTTCTGATAGCTTGCAGTTAAATTGCAAAACCAAATGCCCCAATTCTGGACAGGGAGGAATGGTTACTTCATACCGCTACTTTCCTTCCGGAGTAACTGATGGCATTGAGGTAGCTTCTGGGGAAAATGCCATTACGTTTGGATGTTAGAAATGTGGTGGTTTGCACATTAGTAATGTATTGCACTATTAGAGGATATTTATTTTGTGCTCTGGCAGAATGTTTGGCTACTTTCCTAAATTGTGATACCAATCACAATTGTCCAAACTATTCTTGGGTTCTTAATATATTCTGTCTCTGTTCTGTCTGGAGTGTATGTAGGCGTGTCATTTTTAATGTGTACGCTGTTAAAACATTAGTTGTTACTCTGAAGCCCATGGACCTGCTTGGCATCCTGAATGAGTAGTTACTTTGTTTTAGATGGTTATCCTGAGATATTACCTTGTTGTAGTGGTGAATAGTTGCAACTCAAGACTATTCCAAAACAAATATAAAATGTTGATTAGATTCTGTTTGTGCGCTTTTCACAAGAATAAATGTGATCTAAGCTTTCATTGAAAATAATCTCACTGTAGACTAATTACATGTTTTTGGTTGCCTTTTTCATTACAGCCTCATACTCTGTTGCAAAGAGTCAAAGCTTGTACATCTGAAGATGACCAAGAAAAACTCATGCAGATTACAAGTTTACATTCACTTAATGCCTTTTTGCTGCCAATTAAAACAGTTGGAGTACAGGTCAGTAATTGTGTTTTGTTTGTACAAAACTGCTACTTTCCATCTGGACGGCTTGTTGCTGGAATAAATAGCTAAAGTTGAAGAAATTTCATATGTCATTTTGTTATTTCCTTTTTTTTTTTAGATGGGGCATGGTAAATTGAAAGGTGCAATTCAAGATAATAGAATATATTTATTTTATGTATCAAAAATTATTTTCAAGAAAATGTTTCTTCCTCCTAACTCATCCACTCGACGTTCAGCACACCAACCCATTTAAATCACACACTGCGCACGGCATCTGATAGAGATATTTATCCGCAGATTCCTTAACTTTGAAATTCTCCCCAGGGACCAGTCTGGATCAGGAAATTTTTCAGTAGCACCTCTGCGTGCTGGGGGACGGCATTGTACGGCTCCGTGATGACATTGACTCCGGTCATGGTGTTAGTGGAGCCATATAAGTTCCCTCCAGCGCACGGACATCAGTTTCTTCTTTTCTGTGCAGTGATGCGGATTCGGCGAAGCGGTTCCTTGGGGCGATTTTTAGACAGCTGAGATACTTTGTGTCGATGGAACAGTGTGCCTTTGTCTAATGTCTACAAGTTTCAAACCTTGTGGGTCTTGTAGCTGACATATGTCAGTGACAGAGCCGCATCCAATATGTATGTAGCGTTTCGGCGAGCACCACAATGCCGAGGATTGTGGCTCCTGCAAGTCAATTCTCATACGTGGAGATGCCTCTCCCTTGGCTCCTCCCGCTCAACGGTTGAGGCCGTACGTGACTCCGCACCGCATCTCCCCGTTTCTGGGAGCCAGGGTGTAAATCCTTGCACCTCATCTTTGGTACCCCATCTCTCTGGAGCACCTTTAGGTCCCAAGGAGGTGAGTGGGGTGCTGTCGGAGGGTTTTCCCTCTGTGACGGTTGAGCTGTTAAAGTGGAGGGGTCGGAGCTGGTTAACGTCAGCTGGCGCCGCTTTGGCGCAGGTCTACAGTCCTTTGGGATCGACCTACGACTCCGAAGTTTGATCAGCCGACTCCAACACTGATGTCGGCAGCATTGGTCGAAGTTGCTTCTCTTCCTCCTTGTAGGCGTCATACGATGTCAGATGCGGAGTAGACTATTTAACCTGAGGGGAATATGCAGGTTTCTCAGGCAGACGTTTTGGAAAGGCAGCCTGTATCTATTGAGGCAGGGCCCTTTCAGCCCATTTCCGACATTTATGTGCCTCAGATGGAGGAGAGCTGATTGTCTGCTCTGGGAAGAGGCTAGTGGCCTGGATTCTTCGCCAGCTTTAGGATCGCTTTCTCCCCCTTGCCTTGCTATGGAGGCAAGTTCCTCCTTTGCAGACATGCGAAGGAAAGTGGCTGCGTTTTTGAACTTGTCACCTCCTATTGTGCAAAGGTGCAAGGACCCTTTGATTGAGGTCCTTTTTCACGGACAGCCAGGGGAAGCACCTGTTCTTCCATTTGGGGAGGCCCTTTTTGATATTTTATTAGGTATTTGGGCCAAGCCTTGGTTTGCGGCATCAATGGACAGGGATATTGCACGTAGACACTTGCCTGCGCCTGGGGACCTGGTTCCAGACATTCTTCCACACGTAGCCTGGTGACTCAAGTTGTGACTTCTTCACAGGATGTAGATTCTATACCGAAGACTCTAGTGGATGGTAAGGAGACTAGGAGTTGTGATGTATGTGGTAGGCACATCTTTACTTCTGCAAGTTCAGCCTTGAGATCCACAAACGCGGCTTGTGTGATGGGGCGATTTTACACATGCTTTATGGGATTCACTACATATGTTGCCATCTCTTCTGAATAACCTCCACTCTAAGATTGGAGACTTAAATAAAGATGGTCAGCAGGCTGCTAGGCTTACCATAAGGTGTGGTATGGACACTACAGACTCTGTAGGTCGCGCCATGGCATCAGCAGTGGCATAAAGGTGTTGGGTTTGATTGGCAACTTCGGATTTCTTGGAAGCTGTCCAGTCAACGTTGATCGACATGCCATTTGATGGTGCCCATCTTTTTGGGAGTTAAGCTGATGTAGTGATAAAATGCTTCTGTGATAAAGAGAGGTCTTCAGAGACATAGCTTTTTGTTGCTTGTTACTGGTGTAACTTGTCCTTATACTTGAAAGGCAGGCTATTTCTTTATAAGCTAGTAAGCTTTGATAGGGCAATTTACAGTTGTTGGTTTGACCACTTGGTGTTCCTGCGAGAGCAGATGTTTTATTCTCAGTACCATTTTTTTCCCTTTTTTAGGTTGGTATTGATTTAGATGACCGAGGGAGGTTTCCCTTTGTCCCTTGGCCTCTGAAGATGAGCTTTGCGCTCAAGAGATTGTTGTCAAAAGACGCGTCTTCTTGTATAGAAGATTTTCTGACACAAACTTATTTGAGGCAGTTCAGTATGCTGAAATGTGCATGGTTTTGACCTTTCATTGTCTCTCATAGGGACATGTTATGTCAGTGGTAAGTCTGGTATACAAGGACGCTTTGGTCTTTACTCGAGTAATCAGCGGAGCATGGCCTCACTACTCTTGTGGTGTGTATATTTATTATGGTGCTGATGGATTCAGGACCTACGCTTTATATTCTTTTGAATACATGTTCTTGTGGTTCATCCTTCATTAAAATCCTTTTGGACTATGTGTTTCATGGCGCAGGTTGCTTTCTCTTTCTGAGCAGACTGCATATCTATATTTTATTATACGTGCTTCACTTTTTGGAAAATTGTGCAAGTAAACTCAGATTTTATGGTTTATTTTTTGGAAGACAAGAGTTAGTGGCCTTCTCTGGGGGATGGTATAGGTAATTAATAGTTGTTGTTAAAAATTCGTTGTTCAGGCTGTTTCCCGACGCGAGCCGTTGGGCCTACCCACGCCGTGAGGCCTACACCTAATGGAAAGGACGGGAAACAGCCTGAACAACGAATTATTAACAACGAGTGGCCTTAATGACGACTCATAAACAACGACCTGCAACTGAACCACGACCGCCTCAACAACTACTACATTAAACAACGAGTAGCCTCAACAACGACTATAAACATGAACAAAAATGTAATACGTTTTCATTTATCTTGTGAGGCCAATAGATGGCACTGTAGGATTGTTTTCAGATGTTTTTTATGCTGACATGTTTCTTTAAAATCAATTTAAATAATGGATTTGGTTTTAATTTTACGTTTGATATGCCGCCAATTGAGTTAGCATTCTAGTTGTGACCACTTTCACATCCCAGCGTCAAGGTGTCACTCTGTGTGATATCTGGCATTTTACACTTTTTTATTCAGATTCGATTACTCAGTGCTCAAAAAAAAAGTATCAAGCAGGCAGCTACTGGAATATATATAATGAAATGAAGAACAGACCACCCAGCACTTCCGCTTTCTTTAACCGATTCTAGCAGGTTTTTTTTCCATCACTACGATCTCCCTTTTCGCTAAGTTTCATTAATTTCTTTTCCACCATTCTTCTCTATATTTTGCCATTATTTCTGTAGGTGTAAGAATGGCTCCACTACGAGTATTTTCCTGTTTGATGACATCATCCTAAAACAGCGTGGCCCAGTTCGCAAAGTAAAAAGATTTTCCTGAATAAAACGTCAATACCAGCAATATTTTACATAAATACAAGGCTGGAGATTAACAGTTAGTATCAGTATAGAAAATGACATTAAAATCTGAGGTAAGCGTCTACGTGTAAATATTAGTATTGTTTAAAAAAAAAACACTGTAAGAATGGCATTTTCAAAGATAGCAGGTTTTCATTTACACCAGTTTCAAAATATGGGTAAATTCGGTTTGCACGTCAAAAGAATTATTTTCGTGGTTCAGTTAAGTCGGGGTTCAAAAACTTAGTGGTTAGCATTTGGTTGTTGTTTAGCCTTCGTGGTTTAGGCACCTGTGATTTGAGAGGTAGTTTAATCTTACAACTGGAAAGGACGCCATTCAAAAGATGCCCCGAATGTGGAGCAAAATTTCCACACAGTGACCATCACAAGGTCTGTAACCTGTGCTTATCGCTAGACCACGACTAATCCAGCTGCACAGCCTGTGCATCCTTTCGATCGAAAAAGACCATTCAGGATCGGAGGGCCTGTCGACGCGACCTTCAGAGATCAGCGCCGGAACCAGTGGATATCTTAGAACGTCCATGTGTCCCGGAGGAAGATTCCGATGATCTCCAGATCGTATCTGAGGCAGATGACTCCGATGACTCCATACCTTCGGGTCAACGTGTTATACCACTGCCCCTACCCCAGCCCAAACACCAAAATCGAAGGCAAAGGTCAACACTCCGCCTGCGGGGCCGTGTCGTGACCGAAAAAACACTTTGAAAGCCCAGCCATCGAGCCCGTCTCCGAAGAAAATAATGAAGCCTTCCGGTAGCTCCATACCGAGCAAACTGCATGTGCCGATACACCTGCTCCCTCTGCACCGAAAAAAAAAGAAGTCCCGGTTCCGAAAGACACTCCGAAACCGTGGACTCTAAAAGACAAAGCGACTCAGAAAACAACCAAGCGTGTTTCCGATACCCCGAAAACAGCTTCCACTCCGAAGCCGATACCCTCGATGCCGAAACAAGCAAAGCCTGCTTCCAATACTTCCAAGTACACTAAACAGGCTTCAGCTCCAAACACAATACCTTTGGTGCTGAAATCTACGCCAAAGGACTCTACAACGGCTCCTAAGGCTAAAGACAAGCAACAAACCGGTTCGGAACCGAAAAGATCGGCGCCGAAGGCTGTGCCTCAAGAAGAGGAGTTTTTCCAACCAGATCCTTTACAAAAAAGGATCTACATTGATCCAGAAACAGGACATGTTTCCACCACGCCACACAGGAAGAGTAAGTCCGATACAGCAACTACACCTCCAGCGCCTGTCAAGAAGAAGAACTCTGCAACATCTCCTATGCACCCTTCTTCTCCTGTATCTCCTTCACCTGCTCTTCCTTTAAACATTTCACCTCAAAATTCTCCCCCTCATTCTCCACAACATAGACCTCCTCAGGCTGTTGATGATGATTAGTATAGCATGGGGGAGGGAGAGACCCAGATGACCCTTTTCCCTACCCTCTTGTTGACACATTGGAAACCTTCAAGGGTTTTGTGGGAAGCCCTCACTCACCAACCTGGTTGCTGACATGCTTCATCATCGGGCCCACCAGGAGAAGCCGAGTGCCTCCCTGGTGTGCTACAACGCCAGATTACTGCGGAGCTGGATTTCATGACAGTGATGTGAAAAGTGACTAATACTGTACCAACCAAAATGATTTATTTACTGGTCAGTTTAGACATGGTTAAAAAGGTATGTGTGGAAGAACTACCACAGATTATGATGGGAGTTTCCACTTAAAGTGGGGTCAACATGTTTCTGCCCTTTATAAGTGTAAGAATTACGTGGGCATTCGTCAGGACCGTGTAGCGTGTACCTTGGCGGTATGGGTGCGCTAAGGCCCACCCTATCCTAAGGACGTGAAAGTTAAAAAATTGTACTATGTGTAAAAAGGTGCAAAACAAAACACAAACCACAAGTTGCGGGATTTACCTCCACTCAGAGGAACCTGTATAGTCTGGAAAAGAAAGAAAGACAAACAGACATGTAGGACAAGACATATAATTAATGTTTGATAGTTTGTGGTTGTCAGGACAGTCTCTGCGTTTGAAACGCTGTAGAATGGTCTAGAGATAGACCTAGTGCCATAAATCTATTTTAGTGCCAGAAGCGCTGTATGATTGCCCAAGGGGCATTACAGGCATGTGTGCATGCACTGTGGCGAAAGAAATGCAGGCCGTAGGACAGAGCGGCTATATTACAGCACTCGTGGATAGCGATCAATTGACCAATGATCATGGCCTGTCGTGCTAACTCTTGAAGGAATTAGGGTGACACACAAGTGTTGGGTTAAGAGATCTCACTTGTGTAGTAAAAGATCCACGCCCCATGGGTCTCGGGAGGGTGGCCCGTTTGTTGCCCTTCTCAAGTATCTTAGTTGGATAGCCTCTTGATTTTAGTTTCTGTGTCAAGTCTGCTGCCTGGCTTTTATAGTCAATGACACTGCTGCAGTTCCTGCGTATCCTGAGGTACTGACCATAGGGAAGGTTCTCCCTCAGTGGTCTAGGATGGAAACTCGAAAATTCCAAGAGGTTATTTTTTGCTCTGGGTTTGTAATGTGTTGGTGTAGCACACCAGGGAGGCACTCAGCTTCTCCTGGTGGGCCCGATGATGAAGCATGTCACCAACCAGGTTGGTGAGTGAGGGCTTCCCACAAAACCCTTGAAGGTTTCCAATGTGTCAACAAGAGGGTATCTTTCTATAGTCCTTTTTCACAGTCTTTGCCTCTGTGTTTCTACACAGACACCTTTGCATATGACACTCTTCTTTTGTTTTGCATATGTAACCCGGGGGACTAAGAGTGCCTCCTACCCTCTCTCTCTCCAATTGTTTCATGACCTTTTCCCTACCCAACAGGTTCACCAGACTGGGAGTATCCAAACCCACCAGACTGGGAGTATCCAAACCCACATGATATACCAGATATTTCTGACCCACATATATATCCATCTAAACCTTCTCCTCCAGAAGACAATATTGGGTTTGGACACTTAATTAATAGGGCTGCCATCTATCACAATGTCACCATCCATTCAGATGAGGCAGAGGAAGACTTTTTACTAGACACTTTTAGACACACAAAAATCTGTGCAAATACTGCCAATGGTTCAAATAGTCATTAAATATGCACCATAAGTGTTTAAAGATCCTGTAAGAGCTAGAATCATAAACCCATGGATAGAGAAAAAGTACAGAGCAGCTCCTGGGGATCCTGCCTACATTAAAGGACAGCTACCCTTAGACTCCCAAGTAGTTTCAAACGCTAGGAAAAGAGCAAATCCCTAAACATCAGGTGAAGCACCAACTCATGATAAAGAATCAATGATCATAGATGCTTCAGGAAAAAGAATAGCTGCCTAAGCTAGCAATACATGGCGCATCGCTAACACACAGGCCTTCATCGCAAGATACGACAGGGCTCACTATGATCAGCTAGAGAAGCTCTTACAACATCTACCTGACCATTATCAGGCACAAGCAGATGACCTCATACAAGATGGTGAGCTTATATCAAATGCCTCCATTAAATGCGCACTGGATGCAGCAGACACTGCATCCAGAGCAAAAAACACCAGTGTTCTCCTTAGACGTCACGCATGGCTACGCATTTCAGGATTTAAGCAAGAGGTGCAAACTACTATCTTAAATTAACCATTCAACCAACAATTGTTTGGTCCAGAGGTAGACACAGCATTTGAAAAAAAATGAAGAAAGACACTGGCACAGTCAAGTCTGTGGGAGCTCTGCAGTCCACCCAAGCACAAGAGGCTCCTTTTGTCGCTCCTTCTACAGAGGAGTCTCCAAACAAGCTGGAGCAGACAATTCAACTTCCTTTAAAACAAATACACAAACATCCTGTAATAAAGGGTACAGAGTCAACAACTACAAGGGAAGAGGTCGAGGAAATGACAATAATCAAACGTCTCCCAACACAAAACAGTGACTTCCTTCTGCTCCACCAACAGCATTCCACTCCTGTAGGGGGCAGACTAACACAGTTCCTACCTGTCTGGAATTCCATCACAACAGACAAGTGGGTAAGACAAATTATCCAGTATGGTTACTGCCTAGAGCTTACAGCTCCCCCTCCACATATACCACCCAGACAGCATCCAATGTCCACAGAACATCTAACGCTGCTCCAACAAGAGGTTCTCTCATTACTGCAAAAAGATGCAATAGAGCTAGTTCCTTGATGTTTTAACGGAACAGGGGTCTACTCACTCAATTTCCTAATACCCAAAAAGGACGGAACACTAAGACCAATTCTAGACCTAAGGCCTCTCAATCTGTATATACACTCAGATCAATTTCACATGATCACTTTACAACAAGTGCTCCCATTGTTGCAACAAGGCGATTTCCTAACCACACTAGACCTCAAGGACGCCTACTTCCACATTCCCATACATCCTTCTCACAGGAAGTATCTCCGATTTCTACTAGAAGGACAACACTATCTGTTCAAAGTCCTTCCATTTGGGGGCACAACTGCACCACGAGTGTTTACAAAGTGCCTAGTAGTAGTAGCAGCACATCTCAGAAGACTACATATCCACGTCTTCCCATACTTAGACGATTGGCTCATAAAAACCAAGTCATTCAATCAGTGTGTCCAACACACATCTCAAACGATTCAAACACTGCACGACTTGGGGTTTACAATCAACTACACCCAGTCACAACTCCAGCCCTCTCATGTACATCAATACCTAGGGGCTACCATAAACACCAATACAGCTCTAGCTTATCCCAGTCCAGCCAGGATACAGAGCATTCAAGCATTAGTTACAAGGTTTCAAAACCAACACTCTCTCCCAGCCAGAATGTTCATGCATTTAATAGGCATGATGGCATCTTGCATTTTTATTGTACCATATGCAAGACTTCAAATGCGCCCATTGCAGGAATGTTTAACACATCAGTAGAATCAGGCACAAGGACAACTAACAGACCTGGTGTTGGTGCGCAGCCACACACATCGCTCTCTGCAGTGGTGAAACACGAAAAACGTGTCCAAAGGGCGGCCGTTCCTCAATCCAGTTCCACAGATCGTACTGACAACAGACGCATCCCTGACAGGATGGGGAGCACATCTGCTCCACCACACAACTCAGGGAAGATGGACCGCTCAAAAAAAGGTGCTTCACATCAATCACCTAGAGTTGCTGGCAATTTTCCTAGCACTGAAGTCCTTCCAAGTACACATTCAAAACAAAGCTTTCTTAATCTAGACGGACAACATGACAGCCATGTATTCTACATACAAAAACAAGGGGGCACACATTCCCTGCAACTGTCCCAGCTCGCACAAAACATTTGGAGATGGGCCATTCCACAAAAGATATATCTGCTTGCAGAACACCTTCCAGGAGTTCACAATCAGATAGCCGATCTGTTAAGTCAACAGACACAACAAATTCACGAATGGGAACTACATCTGCAAGTTCTTCAACCATTCTTTCACAAGTGGGGTCATCCAGACATAGACCTGTTTGCCACACACGAAAACGCAAAATGCCCAACCTTCGCCGCCAGGTTTCCACATCCGTTGTCCAAGGGCAATGCGATATGGATGAACTGGTTCGGCAGATTTGCGTAAGCTTTTCCGCCAATCCCACTAATACCACTAGTGGTACGCAAGATCAGACAACAGTCTCTCAAACTGATCTTAGTAGCTCCCACATGGGCACGCCAACCGTTGTTCACCACACTGCTAGAACTCTCTCTAGTTTCACACCAAAAACTGTCTCTGACACTATCCATGCTAATGTAGAACCATGGAGACATGAGGCATCCAGATCCAAGTCAATTGAATCTGGCAATCTGGCTCCTGAAGTCTTAGAGTTTGGTTACCTTAACCTACCACCAGCCTGTATGAGGCTCATGGTTACCCCCTTTTGACCTTTACACAAATGTGACCTGCATTTTCTCACATGGAAAACCGCTTTCCTCATTGCTATTACTTGTCTTAGAAGAGTTAGTGAGATACAAGAACCATTCTTACAATTACACCGTAACAAAGTGGTCTTAAGGACTAATCCTAAATTCCTTCCTAAAGTAATAACTCCTTTTCATCTAAACCAATCTGTAGAGTTACCAGTGTTTTTTCAAAACCCAGACTCTGTAGCAGAGAGAGCTCTACACACTAGATATCAAAAGAGCTCTTCTCTATTACATCAATAGGACCAAATCCTTTCGCAAAACAAAGCAACTATTTGTTCCTTTCTCTCCACCACATAAAGGCAACCCCATTTCTAAATCAGGAATTGCAAGGTGGATTGTTAAATGTATACAAATATGCTATCACACGGCAAAACGCACATTAACAGTTCCTCCTAGAGCGCACTCCACACGCAAACTAGGAGCCTCCATGGCTTTGTGAGGAAACATTTCCCTAGAAGACATCTGCAAGGCAGCCACATGGTCTACAACACACACCTTCACTAAACCCTATTGTGTTGAGGTGCAAGCCAAGCAGCAAGCTGCAACGGATACAGGTGACCACCGCTAGGGGAGACACTGATGCACAATCGATGCTAAGTGTAGAATCTGCAGCTCATATGCCTCGAACAGAAAATGCTACTTACCAGTATGCATCTGTTCTTGGCATGTAGAGCTGCAGATTTCTACACGCCCTCCTTCCTCCACGGGACCGGTATCTGTTCCAGTTTTATCTTAATTAGATATACACGCATGGACATCCCTTCTTTCTTTCTACTAACTCCATCATTTCCCATTATGGGAAAAAACAATCTAAGGTTGGAGCCGATGCCCGTACGCACTATCGTGACTACAAAGACTACTTCCAGGACGATGACAACATGCAAGCATCCGAGCCCAACACCAGGTGGCGATCTAATGCAAAGTGTAAAAATCTGCAGCTCTACATGCCAAGAACAGATGCATACTGGTAAGTAGCATTTTCCTTCCAAATATGTGCGGTCGGTAGGGCAGCCGGTGTTTTCTCTTTCACACTGGATTTAACACCATTGGGCTATATTGATTTATTTGTTCTTTCTTTGAAAGTATCTCTTTGGTATCTTCCATACATTGTATTGTCACTTTAAATATGTCACGTATTGTGATTCAACAAACAGCTTGGTGTTGTTTTTAGGTCGAGCGTAGCGATGGACCTCGTGTATACTTTAGTATACAAATATGCGGACACGAGTCGGACGCGCGCATTTTCCGCCTCGGATTTGGCCTTGTGAGCGAGCTTTATGACCGCGCGCCTTAGGAGACACGTGCTGTGAACACGCGCGTCTCTTCTCGCACTTTCACTTTAACAGTGCGTGTCTCCTACAGCGCGCGGTCACAGCCATTGTCTGCAATGGGTTTAGTAAGCTCGTCAGCAATGCGTCGGAGGGGACACGAGGTGGACGAAAGAAGTCGGGGCCCGCTGCAGCAGCTCGAGGCACCCCAGCGCCAGCTCGACATAGGCTTGTCAACACTATCAGTAAAGGAGGCAACGCAAGAGGCGACGCAGCAGCAGCGTGGACTGGAAGCACGTCATGGCCAAATGCAGCTAGTTCCATTTTGCGGTTGTCAAACAGCTGTCAAATTAAGGACTGGTTTCCAAGATTCGATTACACTTGATGTCTTTCTTTGTGTGGCGGCTTTGTAGCCTAATGTGGGAATAATAATTAACCCCTGGCCACGTCGTCTTCCGCTGGCTTTTTTCCGAGTGCTGCTCCGTGCCCCGCGATGATTATTCACAAGGTAGGTAGGCCTGCTGCACGCGACCTCAACTTCGGTGGTTGCTGCTCGTCCATGTAACTGCAGTCAGACCAATAACACACCGCGGTGGGCCAGGGTCGGTGTATGGTTGTCACCGGAGCACCGGCGCCTCTTCGCTGAACTCTCACCACGTGGCGCATTATCATTCAGGGTGTTTTGTTTGAAGTTGTTGCCAGTGCTCTAAATGGGCAGGTACTATCAGAGTATCTGCACGTCCTTAATTTGAAAGGGAGATTCATACCTGCAAACTTGTTTTACTCGAACACAATCTGCCAAGCCTGGGCTGCAAGTACATGGAATTTAAAGTAGTGATTCTAACGGGGAAAAAAGCCTAACTCTTATAGAGAAAGTTGCAATCCGCTGGTATGGGATTCGAACCTGTGACCTTGATTCTCTCACCCACAGTACAGGCGACAAGCATTGGCTCCTGAGTCCTGCATAGTGGCAATTTGCACTATAATTGAGTGTAGGCTTCAGCAACAGGACTTGAAAAGCAGATACTCCGCCCATCGGCACTCCGCAAACCGCACCGTCTGCTCTGCGCACCTGACCTCTAAAAGTGGCCAAAGGTATGACGACAACCATGTGGGACCTGTGCAGCCCGACAGGAGCATGCACAGTCTTTAGAATGCCTCAGTGAGAATGTTCCCATGTCTCGCAGCTGCAACCCACCCACAGCACTTAAGAGCCGGCCAATTGACACGCATAGAATGGGTACTTTATAAAACTAGTTTGTATGTAGTGCTTTATTCTGCGCTTCTCCTTTCTAACCGCTGTAAATAACAGGCGTAACAATAAGCCCTTTCAGCAGTGCTAGCTCAGAACAGACAGCGGGGTCTCTAGATGTGAGTTTTAGGGGGGAGGAGCACACAAGGGGCCACAGATAAAAAAAAATGCACACATATATATATATATACATTACTTTTTATTAAGTAGACTATCAATTAAACATTATTATAGTCCGCACAAGGGGCAAGGTCTTCGGATTGTCTCAGTCTGTCCCATTGTTGTCTTCACATCACTCTCTTCTGCAGTCTCTTTGTTAGACATTTACACTCCTTTTCTCCTCATATCTTTCTGAAATACTCAATCTGCATATCTCACGCTGTCTTTCTCTCCAACACCTTCTTTTTACATTCACTTTCACATACTTCCTCGCATCTCCTGCACTTCACCAATCCCCCCACGCACAACATACCCGCTCACCTACACGCACTGTATTTTCTTTAACTTTCACCCTGTCTGTATTTTGACAGTTGTGTTCATCCTTCACACGCTTTTGCACGTAATCCAAATTATTATTGGCACGCCAGGACATTGCTCTGTGTGCTCCGCGGAGAGGCCAAGGTTTGGATGAGCATGCGTTCAAAGCCCCTTTATATCACAGTGGCAGGCACTGTGACAAAATTCACACTGCATTCTGACAGGACTCCACAACTAACAGTCGTGGCCCACCACCCAACAACAACCCATACACCTCCATAGAAGCAACTCGTTTCACACTAGGCACTATATATGAGTAATACGTTGCATGAAAAACTACGGAAACACATCATCCCGAGAAAAGCAAATACTCTTAGGGAATGCAAGAGTAATTAAAACATGAAACTTAACAAGAACAGTATCTTTTCCGAGGCTGAGGCAGTTTCTGTTTTAGCTTATTCTGTCATATTTTCTTTTTATCTCAAGTTAGTGCTGGCTAATACCAGAACCACGTTATTAGAACTGGAAAACCCGTGGGTCTCAGCTCTGTATAAAAAACAATACAGTAGCCTGCCATTTAGACCCCCCAGGATGCCATGTGTGCAGGATTTTACCGACACTTTTGCGTTTTTATGTCAAAGCCAGGAAGCAAATTGAAGGAAACCAGCCAAAGGTAGTATTTTCCCCATTCCAAAATAAAACTTTAAAATGCAAATACAAACAAATCCCTTCAAAAGTTTTTGAGAGTTACGTCACCTAGTCACCAATGATTATCAAAGTAAATAGAGGCAGCATTTCAATGTTTAAAAATACAGAGGATTTTACACAGTTCAATATTCAAGTATAAGTTCCCTTTCTATCCAGGATTTCAAAACATGTGGAAAATGCGCGTGTGGTTCCCAGGGAGGAAACGGTGGCCACTGCGGCGCAGGGGGACCTTAACCTTTTTTTGGGGGGGTGGGGGGGGTCTAGTACTTCGGGGGGAGCCTTTTAAGCTCAAGGCGAATGCATATTTTTGATATATGGGAAAATCAGTGACTCCATCACATTCGGGAGGGGGGGGGGGGGTGTATCATTTTGTGTTACAATGCAGATGCTTCCCTGAGAAAGGTGCCAATCCTAACTCCAAGAAGCATTTTAGTTTTCGGCGGGCGCTGAAAGCAGAGGTCTCAGGGTGACAGCTCGAGAGACAGAGGGCGCAGTAGCACTCATCATGATGATAATGTGGTATTTGCTTAGTGCCAACTTGTCATGCATTTCGTCTTCGATGCACCGTATACAGAAGCTGCTATTGTAAACAATGAAATAATTGAGACCTCTCTCCGATGTGAAGTGTATGCCCCTAGGCGCTAGCGTCCTCCACCTGAGAGTCTTAAGGCCATCCGTGGCACTCAAGGCGGCAGTCGATTGGGCGTGGGTGTGTGGGTAACTCCAAGGCTGATATGTCCCCAGCTCTCTCACTCTCTCCCCTCTCCCCCCTCCCTTTCCATCTTGTCGATAAATGGCAGCGTTGCACATTTCCAGCACACATGATAAATCATGTAATTAGATCTGGCTGCTATGGCAACAGACAGCGGTCACCCGTCCGTTCAGGTGTTTATATGTTGTGAGCTAAACATTACTTGTAAACCCTTTTCATATGGGGTTTAAAAGGTGAACAATACTTCTCCGTGCTGAAGTGAAATATATAATAATGATTCAGAAAAGGGGGTGGTGATGAACAGAGTGCCTGAATTAAGCAGACCACTCTTACCCAGTCCAAAGATCAGGGCTTGATCCATCACCGTTTTTTAGCTCACTGCACCATCCCAGCTCAGAACTTGGCTATATGCAAATTAGTCTGACCCTGGCCCAGTGCATCATGGGAACAGGGTAGACCAAACTACCTTCTTATACTGGGAAGGAAACAAGCTACCAGGGACCGGTTTCTGGCATTTCAGCCGCCTTCGGCCCGGCTTGCTTGAATCCTGATGGTGCAATGAGCTAGGGACTCGCATCTGAGTATACCCTTCCACGCTTATGGTGGACAAAAATGATTCAGAAAAGAGGGTGGTGATGAACAGAGTGTCTGAATTAAGCAGACCACTCTTACCCAGTCCAAAGATCTCACTGCACCATCAGGATTCAAGCAAGCCGGGCCGAAGAAGGCTGAAATGCCAGAAACCGGTCCCCGGTAGCTTGTCTCCTTTCTGGTGAAGAATTGGCTTGGTAGTTTAGTCTGCCCTGTTCCCATGATGCACTGGGCTAGGGACAGACTGATTTGCATATAGCCAGGTTCTGAGCTGGGATGGTGCAGTGAGATAAATAACGGTGATGGATCAAGCCCTGATCTTTGGACTGGGTAAGAGTGGTCTGCTTAATTCAGACACTCTGTTCATCACCACCCTCTTTTCTGAATCGTGAAAGATATAATAAGCATTTGCAATGCAATAGATCTCGCATTACTAAATGTTTGAGCTATTGGCGTTGCATTATTATTAGCAATGCCAATAGCTCAAACTTTAACAATGCGAGACCAATTGCATTGCAAATGCTTTTTAGGGCAAGCTGGAGTTGGGCATGCGTAGCATGCGGTCAGCTCGCCAACTATTGTTTTCAGTTTTCTGGGAATCTGAGACAAGGTTCAGACACGCGCCGATTGCACCTCGTGGGTGCGCACGGCCGGCACATATCCTATCTCAGATTCCCAGGAAGTCAGCCTTGCAGTCGCGCACGCACACATACACACAGCCACACTCACACACACACATACACACGCAGGCAGGCACACACACACACACACACACAAACTGCATACACACACACACTCCCTCCCCTCCCCCCCCCCCCCCTTACCTCACCGGGCTCTTTTCTTGCTGGAATCCCTGTTTTCTTGTGGGCTCCTTCTGCCCGGCTCCCGATGGATGGATGGATGGATGGATCGGCGGGCGGGCGCGACGCGGCCAGGGGCTCCTGTGCCTTCCATCGCCTCTTGTACTCCATCAGCAAGCAGAGCCGGAGAAGCGGCCAAGAACACTCTGCGCCTGCGCAGAAGTGCGTGCGCCCGCCTGACGTCACTTAGAGGCTGAACCTTACGGTAGGCAGACGCGGGTGGCAGGGTCCCTCTGACCAGATTCAGATCATCTTTCACCGCCGCTCCTGTCCAAAGAATCGGATCGCGCCGCGCGCCTCGTGAGCAGTTCCTTTGGAATGCAGGGGTAGTCTGCTGTTCACGAGGCGCGCAGCACTGATAAGCAGGCTGGTTAGTTCTATACATTACGGACATTAATACTGGTCTGCTGTCAGAGTAGCAGCGCGCATCATTTTTTTTACTTTTATGATAAACAAGTGTTTTTTTTTTAAAGTTTAAAGTAGTACCATATCCGAGTAATTAATGCCATGCTAATACTTTAATTTCTTTAACAAGCAAGCATGGGCACTTTAGAGATTCACATGCCTGGCGTCTGAGTACAGCACTGAACCGTGTACGTTGAAAGTAGTTTCGTATGATGAGTTTTCCGCATACCTCATGGGCACAAAACCTTCTGTTTGTAAAATGACCTAATGATGTCAACATTTTGCAAGACTACTTTAATCCATGCGAGTGAATCATCGACTTCGTCATGGGGAAGACGGTGTTTGCGGATGTTTCTATTGAATTTATCTAAATACATTATTAGGAGAGAGAGTTAATATACGCTGTTACGGTACGTTCACGACTGAAGGAGTGTGATGGTTAGTAGCTGTGTTTCCGTAGTTGGCAGCACTGACAGTGGCAATGGCCAATGCATGCGGAAGTGAGCAGAGTCAATTAAGCTGCATTCATATAGGAATACGTTTTAAGTGCTACGTGGCTGTCTTCATTCTCTTGTGTACCCCCCTTTACTTCTCTCCTTTACTTCTCTCCTTTGCTCGTGTCCCTAGATCCTTATTCTCACTCTCCAGTTCTCTTCTTTGCCTATCTCTCACTATTCCTCTTTCTCTCTCTCTCTTCCCTTTCTCCCCGTCTCCTTTCTTTTGTTGTTCTCACTTCTTTGCATTGCTTTCTTCCCCGCTCTCCAAGCTTCTTTTGCAGTCCTTCTTTCTGCTGCTTCATGCCTCTTTCTGCATTGATGTCAAGTGCTCCCTGACAGGTGAGACACATGCAGACAGTCCTGTTTTCTTTAACCCAATAGAACATGTTTTTAAAGGCCTATTCCTGCAACGGAAAATACAAAACTTCAAAGTGCTAGAATGAGTCTGAAGGTGTCACATAGCACTCCTTTGTTTTGTGAGCTATTATAAAATTTACAAGCATGCCTAATACAGATATTAGTTGTATTTATATAGCGCCATCAGTGGATATATGGCACTAGGCAGGTCTATTGTATGCCCCTCTCTTGTTGAGATAATGCTCAAGTGTACTTTGAGTTATATTGGAGCATGTCTTTCTGAAAGAATGTGCACACTATTATATACAATCTAAGGCACGTAAATACAACACATATCGCATTACAAATACTATAGGTGTCAGTTTGCGGATGTTTCTATTGAATTTATCTAAATACATTATTAGGAGAGAGAGTTAATATACGCTGTTACGGTACGTTCACGACTGAAGGAGTGTGATGGTTAGTAGCTGTGTTTCCGTAGTTGGCAGCACTGACAGTGGCAATGGCCAATGCATGCGGAAGTGAGCAGAGTCAATTAAGCTGCATTCATATAGGAATACGTTTTAAGTGCTACGTGGCTGTCTTCATTCTCTTGTGTACCCCCCTTTACTTCTCTCCTTTACTTCTCTCCTTTGCTCGTGTCCCTAGATCCTTATTCTCACTCTCCAGTTCTCTTCTTTGCCTATCTCTCACTATTCCTCTTTCTCTCTCTCTCTTCCCTTTCTCCCCGTCTCCTTTCTTTTGTTGTTCTCACTTCTTTGCATTGCTTTCTTCCCCGCTCTCCAAGCTTCTTTTGCAGTCCTTCTTTCTGCTGCTTCATGCCTCTTTCTGCATTGATGTCAAGTGCTCCCTGACAGGTGAGACACATGCAGACAGTCCTGTTTTCTTTAACCCAATAGAACATGTTTTTAAAGGCCTATTCCTGCAACGGAAAATACAAAACTTCAAAGTGCTAGAATGAGTCTGAAGGTGTCACATAGCACTCCTTTGTTTTGTGAGCTATTATAAAATTTACAAGCATGCCTAATACAGATATTAGTTGTATTTATATAGCGCCATCAGTGGATATATGGCACTAGGCAGGTCTATTGTATGCCCCTCTCTTGTTGAGATAATGCTCAAGTGTACTTTGAGTTATATTGGAGCATGTCTTTCTGAAAGAATGTGCACACTATTATATACAATCTAAGGCACGTAAATACAACACATATCGCATTACAAATACTATAGGTGTCACATTTGCGAAACTTACAACTATTGGCATTGTAAATGACAAAGCTATTCATTTTGCTATTTTCAAAACCAACACATAAATAAAATATTTGTCATTTACAATACCAATAGCTCAAACTTTCCTAATGCGAGACCTATTGCATTGCAAATGCTTGTTATAGGTTTTGTTTTTCTATTACCATGCCGTTTATTACCATTGATGAATGGATTATAGAGTGTAATGTTTTCTTCCCTTACATGAGGGTTATTCACCAAGGCTCAGCGTTTCATGTAGCCGTGTGTTTTGTTGATTCTATGGGTTTTTCTTTAAAAACCAGGTCAGGTATTAACATACCATTTGATGTTTCGTCTTTATTAATGTTTGAAAGAGGTTTTCATCTTTTTGGCACACTTCTTCTTTCACAACCAGTTTCTATAGTGGCTCCTGTTCGGGCGCGGAATTTCTGATGGATACATCTGCCAGTGGATTCCTCACCTTGTGAATATCCCCTGCGCAGCAGCCAATCGGAAACTTTTGTAGCTCTCCACGCCGGCGAGGTCATGGACGACAACACAGAGGGTACGACTCCGCTTGCGACTCCGCTGACGTCACTGGATCCATAATAGGGACTTGTCGACGTGCAGACGTCAGTTCCCTTTTTTCCGCGCCGTCGACGACAACGGTTTCTTTGGGACTCTCCGAAGTAACTTTATATTTCTTGCTGTTTTCTTCTGTTTCTCTCGACAATGTCTGCGAGGAAGTCTGGTTTTAAGCCATGCAGGGAGTGCGGTAAGCAGATGTCCATCACGGACCCGTACGAGGATTGTGTGTGGTGCTTGTCTTCCGACCATGACGTCGATGGATGTCCATGCTGCAGGAAGATGAACCCTAAGGCATTGAAAGAGAGAGAGGCGAAGTTATTTTTGGCAAAGATAAGAAAGGATAAGAAAGCAGGTAGGAGAAGATCGAGGTCCCGTTCCGAATCCAGGTCGGGATCGAAGTTGACGTTGGGACACTCGCAGCCGAGGAAGCATAAGAAAAAGAAGCATTCCTCAAGGCATCGATCTGAAAAAGAAGCGGCGCCAAAATCAACCTCGCCTCTGCGTCACAGAAGGGATCATGTCTCTCCTTCATTGTCGAATTCAGCCTCTCCAGAGAAGTCAGCTTCACCCGAAGTCTCTCGGCATCGATCACCGATGCCGGCTCCATCTCCGGTTTCGGTCCATTCTCCGGATCTGAATGAACATCATCCTGTGCCGGAAGAACCGGAGCAATCGCAAGATGTTCCGATGTCGGCGCCGGCTGGCCCGAATCCAGGAACACCGGCTTTGGAGACAATACCAGGAGCTTACCCTCCATTCCCAGCTCCGGGACAAGACCCATTGCATTACCTTAATGCCATCTATGGTGTCTTGGCAAGAGCAATGTTCCCCTCTGGTGCGCCTGCGGGTCTCATGGGTCCATTAGCCTTTAATTTGGGGGTTCCTCAGGCCTATGCTCAGGCCCCCTTCATGCCGTTCCTCCCGGCGGCTCCGTCTTGGAGTTTCCCGGCACCAAGGGCTCCGACGCCGTTAACATCTTCACCGTTCGTTCGGCGCAAGCCGCGCCGTCGGATCCGATCACGACGCGGCCCAGAATCCGACGGTGTCGGTTATGGATCCTTCGACGTCTGTTAAAAGGATTCGCTCCAGGAGAGAGGCCCAAAGGGTTTTAGAAGAGGAGCATTATTGTGAGGAAGTTGAGGAAGGTGAGCTGCTTGATTCAGAAGACTATTTTGCTGAATTGAGGGAGGCCAGTGGCATGGACATTTTACCTGAATGGGAGTTTTCACCTGATTCCGAAGCACCACCAAAATATGTAGCCCCATATCATGTGGTTGTAAGAAAAGCGGCTGAATTGTTAGACATTCAACTCTCTACCACTGAGTTCAAGTCAAAATGTTTTCTCCGTTCGCCTTCTTCAGTTGTTGAGCCTCTCTTACCTTTCAATGAGGCAATTCTTGAACCTATTTTAGAAGTCTAGCGAAAACCTAATTCTGCGCCTGCAGTTTCAAGGTCTATTGCACGAAGATATAGAGTGGCTCCTAGCGATCCGAAGTTTTTATCTTCTCATCCGTTACCTGAGAGCCTAGTGGTTCAGGCTGCATGCTCAAAGATCTTCGGGGGCTTTCCCTCAAGTTCCAGCTGACAGGGAATCTAAAAAAAATTGACCAGTCTGCCAAGAAAGTATTTTCCTCGGCAAGCATGGTGTTGAAATCTACGAATGCTACCTGTTTGATGGGAAGGTACATCCATGCTTTGATGGATTCATCTAAACAGGTGATGCCTAAACTCAATGAGGAAGATAGGAAAAACTTTCAGGAAGTTTTGAACGATACCCAGGCTGCTGCCCGTCAAGTCATTCAAAGTGGCTTGGACACGGCTGACTCTGTGGCAAGGATTATGGGTTTTGCAGTGGCTACTAGAAGGGGCGCATGGTTGAAGTCAACTGACTTTTCAACAGATGTGCAGGCTACTCTGATGGGTTTACCATTTGATGGTTCAGGACTCTTTGGTAAAAAGGCTGACGCTGCCCTCGAGGTTTAAAGAAAGCAAGGCCACAGCTAAATCATTTGGCTTTCAAGCGCAACTAAAAGCTCCTTTCGTAGATACATAGGATTTGGGAAGTCATCCTTTTGTTCCTTTGGCCAGCTTCGTCAGCAGCAGCAACAACAACAGAACTCTCTATACAAGTTGTATAGAGGAAAGAGTAGAGGTCGTCCCCGAGGCCGCCAGCCCTCCTCCTCCTCCTCCTCCTCCTCTTCTTCATCTACCTCCCCTCCTATCACCGCAGCAAAGCAGCCCTAGATTCCCCATTCCGGATCATGTTAGTCCTGTAGGGGGTCAGCTTACTCATTTTCTGCAAGATTGGGAATTGGTTACTACAGACCTTTGGGTTCTCCATCTTGTAGAAAACGGGTATGCTCTTCCCTTTCGGGAATTCCCTCCAAATTACCCTCCTTGTCAAGGGGCTTGCTCGGAAGAACATCTCCACCTCCTATGGGAGGACGTTCTGACGTTGTTAAAGAAAGGTGCACTAGAGGTGGCTCCAGAGAAGGAAAGGGGTCAGGGATGCAACTCCCGGTATTTTCTGATTCCCAAGAAGGATGGCAGGTTACGTCCAATCCTGGATCTCAGGATCTTGAATCTTTATCTGAAACAAGAGAAGTTCAAGATGCTTACCCTTGCGCAGGTTCTTCAGGTGCTGCTGGATGAAGACTGGATGGTGTCGATCGACTTACAGGATGCGTATTTTCACATCCCCATCTTGAAGTCCCACAGGAAGTATCTCAGTTTCACAGTGGGATCGCAGCATTATCAGTTTGCGGTTCTCCCGTTTGGACTTACTACTGCATCTCGAGTCTTCACCAAGGTGATTGCAGTGGTGGCAGCCCATCTCAGAAGATCGGAGATTCCAGTTTTCCTCTATCTGAACGACTGGCTGATTAAGGCAGAGTCTCCAGAGAAGGTGCTTCATCATTTGCAGGTGACAACCCAGCTGTTGTACAAATTGGGGTTTTCGATAAATGTACCCAAATCTCACCTGGTGCCCTCACAGCGCAACCTGTTCATAGGGGTGGTACTGGACACTACTGTCTGTCGAGCATTCCCTCCACCTCAAAGGATTCTCGACATTCAGGAAATTATTCCCTTGTTTTACAATGGAGCGGTCGTTCCAGTCCTGAAGGTCCTTCGCATGCTCGGTCTGTTTGCTTCCTGCATTCTGTTGGTCAACCATACACGTTGGCACATGAGGGCGCTCCAGTGGTGCCTCCGCAGGCAGTGGTATCAACACAACTGAGATCTCAGGGAGTCAGTCAAGATCTCAAGAGAAACTGCAGCGGATCTGTCTTGGTAGACCCGTGGAGGGCAATCTGTCTCAAGGAAAGCCCTTCCATCTGCCTCCATCGGTTGCCACAGTGATAACGGATGCATCCTCCCTAGGGTGGGGTGCTCATCTGGGGGATCTGGAGGTCAAGGGTCTTTGATCTCCAGAGGAAAGGTTGCTTCACATCAACCTTCTAGCGTTAAGGGCGATACGTTGGGTGCGCAAGGCCTTACTTCCTTCCCTTCGCTGTTGGTCGGTTCAAGTCCTAACCGACAACACGACCGCAATGTGGTATGTCAACAAACAGGGGGGAGTGGGGTCGCAGTGTCTCTGCAGAGAGGCTCTGCGTCTCCGGTCCTGGGTTCAGGACCACCAGATTTGTCTGATGGCAAATCATCTGGCCGGAGTTCTGAACGTGCATGCAGACAGTCTGTCTGCAGTTCTGGGCCGACCACGAGTGGAGGCTTCATCCAGAGGTAGTTTGTTTCGACTTCGGGACGTGGGGAACTCCTCGGGTGGACTTGTTTGCTACTCGCGAGAATGCTCACTGCCCATCATTCTGCAGTATCCGGTGCAGGGAGCTTTGGGGACGCGTTTCAGTTGAGTTGGGGCTCACAACCCCTTTACGCGTTTCCTCCCATACCCTTGATTCCTCGGGTTCTGAGGAAGATTCGCCAAGCTCGGGCCCAAGTTATATTGATCGCCCCGGATTGGCCAAGAAGGGTGTGGTACACAGATGTTCTCCACCTCTTTGTGCCCGCCGCTCCTTCTCCCTCTCAGGGCAGACCTCCTCTCTCAGATGGAGGGGCAGGTTCTACACCCCACCTCCAGAGCCTACACCTTCATGCCTGGAGATTGAACCGGGCAACCTGAATTCTTTTTCTCTCCCGCCTGATGGGGTGGAAGTGATTCTTTCAGCCAGGCGTCTTTCCACCAAGTCAATCTATTCTTATGGATGGTCTAAATTTGTTTCGTGGTGTGGAGAGAAATCTATTGACCCCTTAAGGGCTCGTTTGTCCAACATACTTCAGTTTGCTCTTTATTTGGCCCAGAAGGGTTTTGCTGTTACGACTGTAAAAGGTTATTTTTCTGCCTTGTCGGCATTCCTTTGTTTGCCGGACCAACCGTCTTTGTTTAAGTCACCTATTGTGTTACGTTTCATAAAAGGTCTTACCAACAAATTCCCTCCTACTCCATTTATTGTGCCTCAATGGGACTTGAATCTTGTTTTAACCTATTTGATGGGTTCACCTTTTGAACTTTTACACAAGTGTCCCATGAGACTTCTGTCTTTTAAGACTGTTTTTCTTGTAGCAATTACCTCTGCAAGGAGGGTAAGTGAGCTTTAAGCTCTTACTTCAAAGGCTCCATTCTTGACCATTCATGCTGAAAGAATGGTTCTCAGGACCAGGGCTGCTTTTCTGCCTAAGGTGGTAACTCCTTTTCATCTGGGGCAGTCCATTACCCTTCCTACCTTCTATCCTCCCACTCACCCTTCCAAGGAGGAGGAGCGGCTTCATCGTCTGGACCCTAAGAAGGCGGTGAGCTTTTATCTCGCATGGACTAAGGACTATCGTGTGGATGACCAGCTCTTTGTTGGATTTGTTGGCTGCAAGAAAGGAAGAGCGGTGCACAAGCGCACGCTTTCAAGATGGATTATCCTGTGTATTAAGATCTTCTACGCCCTGGCTGGTAAGGAACCTCCAGAGGGTATAAGAGCTCACTCTAATAGAGCAAAGTCTTCTACATCTGCTTTGTCTAGGGGTGTTCCTGTAGAGGACATTTGCAGAGCGGCAACTTGGGCCTCCTTCCACACCTTCGCAAAGCATTACTGCTTAGATTCCGAAGTGAGGGACAGCCATTTTGCTCGTTCTGTTCTTCAGGATTTTCTGGTATAGAAGAGTGGAAACCCTCCTCCGGGAGTGGGGACTGCTGTGGGATTCTATTCACAAGGTGAGGAATCCACTGGCAGATGTATTCATCAGAAGAAAAAGTTAGTTACCTTCGATAACGCTTTTTCTGGTGGATACAGTATCTGCCTGTTGATTCCTCACTGACCCACCCGCCTCCCCGTTGTCCACTCTTCTATACCTGATAAGTGTATATTTTTAATTTTCAATGGAAGTGTTTAATTGTTTTTGCTTATTGCATTGATTTCACACTTACGTGTGTTGGTTTGAATACTGTGTACTATGTATACTGTGCTTATTGATGTCGGTCCGTCTGTGTGTCTCTGGGGCACGGAAAAAAGGGGGGAACTGACATCATCACGCCGACGAGGCCCTATTATGGATCCAGTGACGTCAGCGGGGTCGCGAGCGGAGTCATACCCTCTGTGACGTCGTCCATGACCTCGCCGGCGTGGAGAGCTACAAATGTTTCCGATTGGCTGCTGCACAGGGGATATCACAAGGTGAGGAATCCACAAGCAGATACTGTATCCACCAGAAAAAGCGTTACCGAAGGTAAGTAACTTGTTCGTTTCAGAGAAGAAACTGACGTCCGCGTGTTGAAGGGCACTTGTATTGCTCCACTGACGTCATGACCGGAGTCGACGTCATCACGGAGCCGTACGTCGCTGTCCCCCGGTGCACTGAGGTACTGCTGAAAAATGTCTGCATTTCGACTGGCACCTGTAGAGAATTCAAAAGTTCGTGAATCTGCGGCTAGACTGTGGCTCTACCAGATATTACGTTACTAAAGGTAAGTAACTTTTACTTATAGGCTCCTGAAAATGCACATTTTGCTATCAAACTCTAGCTTTACATTTTGGGTAAAATAAACTATCCCCCCCCCCCTTCCAGCCCCCCACACACACTTTTACCTATTTCCCAAAAAAGGTACTGTTCTTACCTTAAAGTGCTAGCTTTCTTTTTAACTAAATACACATTTGGTCCTGAACATCATCCAGAATATGCATGTACCAGTGCCTCAAGATAATTCATTCTGTTCCACATGCCCATATACGTGGATCAAATGCTTGGTTCTGTCTCACATGCCCAAATGTGACCATAGCCTGCAAGGAATCACCAATAATATACAAGGCTGACTTATTTGCCAAGGGTGGCCACCAGATTGCCAGGGCTACCATTATACCTGGGTAGACATCTTTATGCCAAGAATGTCCATAATATTTACATAGTGTGAAGAATATCTGTGGTGGCTTCAAAGGGTGGCCACCCTTATGCCAGGGTTGCCTTGATCAGGCCACGGACGGCAACAATATGTTATGACTGGCCATGCTGATTCCAGGGCCTCCATTATGCTATAACCAGACATCATAGTGCCAAAGAGGGCCACAGTGTTTTAGGGTGGCCATTATTGTCCAAGGAATACTCCATCACGACTTTGGTAGTCACCATTGTGCAGAGGATGGGTACATTTAAGAAAAGGATGCTCAAAATATATAAAACATAATCACCATTATGCTGGGAGGGCCGTTAAATAAGTTGGGAAATGTCAATATGATGCCAGGACTGCTATTTTGTTTTTAATCACACTTCACTATTAACATATCAGTCATTACAACAAGTACAAGGACTGTATAAATCAGTATTAGAAAGTGTCATCAAAATCAGTCAGTTGTCAAATTCCAATGACCTACAGGTACAAGGGGACCATTAATTTTAAGGGTTGGCGAACATTATGCCAGAGTGATCATGTTTATGCCAGAGATGACCCTTTACACCATGCCATGGGTCGTTACTGTTGGGTCCACTACCAAGGTCGCGTCCATGCATACTCTTGCACATAAGTGTGCTCACATATGTATGCAAAGACATATGTGACAAATGTTCCAGCCCCCTTAAGTGGGGTACTTTTCTGTCATGCTAACGGGCACCTCTCACTATCAACCCTCACCAACCCATACATCATCCGGCTAACAGTGCAGGAGTCTACAACATTATCGTTCATCATGTGTCTTAGGCTGTGTTGTAGGCATCCCAACTGTCAGTCACATTGTTTGTGTATACTGTCCTTCCATTGGTTTGAGTAGATGCCACTCTGAGGTTCTGGAGCTGAGTGACACTGACTCTCGCAGGAGGCAGTGCTGCTCCGCTCCAAACACCCTGAGTGTCTTACTGGGCCTAATGAAACCTTGTGAATCTGCTGGTACCTTACAAGTTCTTAGGAGGACCATGTTTCTTTACCAGCTAAGGAATCTTTGAACCATTCTTGTAAGGCCGATCTTACTCCTACATTTACGTGTAACCAGTGAATGGCAGTTTGTCGGGTAATTGGGGTCAATAGAGTTTGTGATCCTCACTACATAAATTAGTAATCACACTGTTGGTTAAATTCAGTGTTCTCTCAGCGCTGTGGCACTCTCTGAAAATGCTTCTGGGGGATTAAGTGACTACTTGCAATATGCTAAGAGCATTATTTGCTGTACTGGATAAGTGATATATTCCAAGACAAAGCAATGGACAGTTTATTGAGGTTAAGTTTGTCTTTTAATAGAAGTTTTTGTATAAGATCATGCATCGTTGAAGGGAGGCAAGCCATTCCCATGGTCGTCTCCCTTAGGGTGGCTCTAAAATTTACAGTCTTCTGCCCAACTTGAACACTTTTTAAAAACTAATTTCCCAAACTGTTGAAAACATTCACATCAAACCAAGTAAAGATACTAATTAAATGAAGTTATATTTACATGATAAGTTTGGTGCAACTCTATTCAGATGTTTTGTTTTTATTTTTTGCATCCAAGGAGCAAAGAATCCTATGGAATTTATTCGGAAATGTCACTTTTTGGAGCCCTTGTATTGTTTGGCCCAAGTTGGACAGATGCAACACAGTTTGCCAAGAACCTAAAGTGGTTGTACTTTTTGGGGGGTAGTTAGTGCAAATTCATTGACTGGTGCCGAACAGTAAGTTCAGTAAACGTCTACTCTGTTTTAGTTGTTCCCTGGGTCTGCTTTCATCCAAAGTCTCTGATTGGTACGTCTTGCTACTACCTGACTCTTCCCCGTTGGATTTTACTAGGCTGATTTCACATTTACTCTGAAATCTCTAGTGACCTGCATTGCTGGTTGTTGATATGAAACACTCCTTTATGTTGGAGGTTCTTTACTTTGTCTACAAGTGGTAAGAAAGGATACAAGCATGACTGGTCGGGCGAGACCTTCGAGGCTGCCTCAATTCAAGGCTGCAGGTCTTCAGTGAAGGCTTTCAGGTCTTTGAACTTGAGGCAACGGTCAGCTATGTTCTTTTGGCTTTTTCAACTCTGTGGTGGTTCACTTGGTTCTAGTGCTGAATGACAAGATAGGAATCATGATATCTATAACTGACCTAGGAGCATGAGGTCAAGGAGCATGCAGAGTTGGCATAGTGCCTCCTACGTTGGGCTGAAATAAGCGGAAAGGTATGTTGCATGTTAGTGGGTGGACAGTGTGAGGGCAGTCACTCTGCTGCACAGACTCCTTCATCTTCACCAAGAGATTTGCCTCCGCTTTGGATCCCTGGAGGTGGAATCTTTGGCAGATTCAACCAACTGCTAACTTCCACTATTTTGGTGTAGATGCCCAGAATTTGGGAGGGAGGGTGGTTGATGCACGCATATTTCCTTGGCCCTCCCTGCTTCTCTGTGTTTTCTTTCCCTTCTTTTTATTTGCAGGCTCCAGGATGTGGAGGGAGAGTGTTCTGGTTATTCTAGAAGTGTGGCTGTCCCATCATGCTCGTATGACACTGGACTGGAGTGAGTGCTTCCTGTTGCTCACCTCATCGGCATTGTCTGACCCTTTGTCCTCCGGCGCCATCTGAGGGTGAAAGTGAGAGGCATGGCTTTTGAAAATAGTTTTCTAGGTGGTGTGGCTGGCTCCAGACCAAGATGGCTGCACGCTGAACGTGCTTCAATAGCCACCAGTGAATAATCCCTTCTATAATCAGTCAACATCTGATGGGTGCTGGACTAAATAATGCGGTCAGAGCTGCCCAGGCTTCAACCAGAAGCGCCCCTGTGTGTGGGGGAGATGGCGAGACGGACAAATGGCCGAAGGTCTGAGGAGGTGCGGGTCCTTCACATCACAGTGGTCCTCTAAGGTGGACTAACATGAGGAAGCGGAACTGCCTATTCTTTCTCTTGGCGTGGTGACTGCCGAGTGTAAGCCGGCGAGGCGGTGGGTCCAGAGGCCGAGAGCAGCAGAGGAGTGAGCCTGAAGGTAGATTGGACCGGTGCCTGGTGGGAGGACCGTCTGTCCAACTCAGCGCTGCAGTGGAGTGGTGCCCTGGTCCCTGTCTGGAGGAGGAGCAGCGCACCTGATGCCCAGCTGGGCTGTGGGATGTGAGTGGTGGAGCCGGGTGGAGAGATCAGACCACTTCATGTCTGGACTGTGCTATGGGCCACCTGATGCCCAGCTGGGTTGTGGGATGTGAGTGGTGGAGCCGGGTGGAGAGATCAGACAACTTCATGTCTGGACTGTGCTATGGGCCACCTCGTTAGGAGGCCCGCGAAAATTGTCTCCTCGCGTCTGAGGCCTCAGAGGGAGCAGAGATTGCTGGGTCCCTAAAAGAGCCTGGAGAGGCAGAGTGACGGTGTTGCCTGAGTAGCCCTGCATGAAGGGGGAAGCTGTGCGACCGCCATGGAGGTATGGAGGGATCCTCCATGGCCATATCCTACAACTGTACCTCCTGTCAGTTGCTGGAGGGCCATCTGCTAGGGCGGTGAGAATTGTTTTCCTTGCCCTGAGGCCCCCTCTCCCCCACCCTTAAACATGGCATGGACTATCTGGCCAGAGGCCTGTGACTTGTGTGGGTGGGGCCATTGACTCCCGCCCCCGATTAGTACAGCAGCCGGCCAGGGCCCCTGTGGACATGGTGAGAACAAAGGGCCCTAGTCGTCACAAACCAACCAGATCGACAAATGCACCTTAAACATAGCCGCGTCTGGGAGCACGGGGGTGCAGCAACTGTGGATGTAGAATAGGGGACGGACCCTGCCCAGGAGCCCTCCCTGAGAGAAATTATGGCGGCCATTCACGGACTGCGAGGATCACTTGAACCCAGATTGGATGCAGTCACAACAGATGTCAACGTGCTGCGCGCAGATATCCACAACATTGCAGAGAAGGTCTCCATGGCCAAGTCACATATAAGGGGTTTAATCTCCAAAACCAAACGCCTAGAAGAACAAGTGGTTGTGCTCACCAAGCATAATGTCACTATTACGCCCCTCCTTGAGGTAAGCTTTGCTGAGCCAGGCGCAATAATATCTGTGTGTTGGAGGTTCCCCAGGATGCAGAGGGTCCTTGTACAGATCTCTTCTGGGAGATCTCATCCTCAAGACTCTCTTCCCCAAAAGACTATCCAACTACTTTGATAGAGAGGGCCCACAGGGTACTGGGCCCCCCCACCTTTAGCCGGGAGCCCCCCCGCACAATCATAGCCAGATAATTTAATTATAGAGATCGAGATGCGATCCTCCAGGCTGAGCGGACCAGCGGGGACCCATATTTTGAGAACTCGTCCAAGTGCTGCTATGATGGTCAATTGCTAAGGAAGTGCATATCAGGATTAGTAGTCAGGGTGGTAAACTACAGGAGGATCTAGACCCTGGGCTCAATTGTTGAGAGGCATATCTGGTACGCAAGATGGGATGACTACACAGGACACACTGCTACAGGGGGGAACAGCACACAAATGGCTCAAGAGTGGTAAATAAGAGTGTTGAGTGGTATTAATGCCTTATGAAAAATTCCGAGTAGAATAAAACAAAAGAAGAGATCTTCAAAATGTAATCCTAGGAATGCAATAATGATAATTGCTCATTGACGTAAAGACTGTACCAAGTTATGTTTGTTATTGTTTACTTCATAAATGTTTAAAGGTAAAAATCCAATGAGGCATGCACACACGTGCATGGAATGTAAACATCTGTATTGCTCTTAGATGGGCAATTGGTTGTATAAGGACTGATAAAAAGAATTTTAAAAAAATGTAAGTACTGATGTGTGTCTCTTTCTGTTCTGAATGAACCTCTCTGCTTGCTATGTTCTCATAGTTAAGTACTGTGGTGAGTAAGAGTAGCAAAGTGGTAATATCCTGACCAGTACTATTCATTGCACTCTACCCCCTACACTTGATTGTCACAGTACTGCTTAGATGACTACACTCCTTAGCTGTGGGTGTATTTGTTGTATGGCTGGTATTACTACTCAGAACTTCTCATCGAAGGCTGACCCAGTATACATCATTCCAATGGGAAAGACAAGCTTAATAAAAAAAAAAGTTTTTATTAATTCTGATTATAGTTGCAAGTATTCAGAGGTGGCCCCTCATAGATAAGGACTGACACTAGCAAGAGTAGGACTTAGTGTCATGAAGGTTCATGATAAACAGTCAGGGCATTACCAACTAGCAGAATCCAGAAAAGATATGAATGGACACTCGGCGGTAATAACATTCAGACTTGATATATTTGATTTCTAGTATTATTACCCCTAAAATATCAGTTTTGTAACATTTTACTACTTGCAATAATGCACACTGGAGCAGTATGCCCAGTAGAAATCTGGGGTAAGACAAATCATTTTATCTGTTGTAGCTAAAGAACTGATCTTTAAAAATGCATTATTCTGTCATTAATTTTTCTGTTTCAGCCAATGTCCTCCAACTGACATTGCTCTCATTGTTCTGATTGAAGTTTTGATGTTCAGTCCTAGATTTGATATTTTGGCGTCCTTACATATTTCACTCTTTGACGCACACCATTTATTCCTCAAAGTGAAATTTAAAAAAAATATATTATGCATGATAGGATCCTCACTGATAATCATAAAAGTAGAATATTTTGGCCTATGCATGGTGTCCCCAAAACACTTCCTTCATATCGTAGTTAATCTGTACTTCGAAGTAGACACATCATTGTTGTACAGACTGCAACATAAACGCAGGACAGCTTTTCTAGCATTTTATATGATGGGGAAAACCACTCATTTAAAAAAAGGCCTTAAAAACACTTTGCAGCACCTAGCTGAAGATATGAACAGTATACTTGGTAACCTTTTACCTTCCATTTCTGTACGGAAAAAAGCAAGAAAAATGTCTGGCAGGTCGCAAAGAGTCAGATACTCCTATAGTGCACTGTTCCTTTAAGAATCCAGCTGCTTTCCAGCATGCACTGTACTGACAGTTTGTCTCGCAGCCCTGGTTCTTTTTTCCGGCTCATGCGGAGAGAATCTCAGAACAGTTCTGGGGTTAATTATCCAGTTTTTCTTCAAGGTATAGTTCAAGTGTTCTTGTTAGTTCAATGTTTTCAAAATCTACCTTTTCCTCCATTTTTTGTCATCATTGAAGGGAATTTTTGATAGGAAATGACATGTTTTAATGAAATGCCCTCATGATGACGTCTGTGGCATGCCTTCCACCCACACATTTAGTAAAAGAGTGCTAGTTTTGTGAAATAAATTATAAAACGACCCTCAAGGATAGAGAGAGCATCTGTATTGGAAGGGCATTAGAAGACTTCAGAACAGAGGAAGAGAGAAAGAAGCAGAGAAGACAGAACACAGAGGGGCCCTCTCTTTGGAAACTGTTCCATCTCATGAGAAGTACTCCCACAGAGGGAGATCTAAAGAGAAGAGTTGAAGAAAACCTTGTCACCATTGCTCAAAACGCCCCTGCCACGTCTGGGTGCACTAGTCGAAGTACAGACCATTGGTACCAACATGCTTGCCCTTGAGCAGTTTGACAGTGCTGTCAATGTTGATGCCCAAGATACATACTGCTGTGGTTACATCAAAGCCTGCTCCTTCGTACACCTAAGTCTTGATCTTTGACATTGATTCACTCAACGTCATGGCATTCTACTTAGAGACGTCACTGCTCCTTGTCTAGGAAATGCATGTCTGTGCTATGGACACTGAGAAATTTTTAGTGTTTGTTTTCTCCATTTCATCACATAGTGGTCTTTGTTCGGAACTTCCTGGCCATTTAAATGTTCCAAGAATGATCATTCTAACAAGATCCGTTTCAAGAGTAACTTGGCCCTCTGCAACTTCCTCCAAGGCCTTCCATGTCCCACTTCCCAATTACGTCTCAGCTCTCTGTACTGCTATGAGGCCCTTTGATGTCCCTAGAAAGACATCTACATCACGTGGACTGTTTAGACTACAAACCACATTGCCAGTTTCTCAGTTTGCATCGGATAGTCCTGAGAGGTGAATAATAACATCATTTTTCCTTCATTCTTCCGAATCCTTTACTACTTGCACACCAATATCTCCTCCAGCATCACCTGGAAGAATATCCCCAGTTGATAACGTTCTGATATTTCAGGACATACTAATAAGAGGTGGCACAAAGCTTAATATACTAACGGACGCTCCGCAAACTGGAGCATCCATTATCACAGAGCCCTAACCCAGAACCTCTCCCAGTGCTCTTATCCTGTTTGTGCCAGGTTTTGCAGAGCTGCTAGAAGAAAGATTCCTGACGCCAAAGATGGTAAAGACACCTAGACCTTGAAAGAAATGCAGACCTTTGGAACAAAACCCAATCTACTGTGGCAAGGGCACAAACTTGACATCGGTTCCACTAGAGACCTTCAAAACCGTTAGTTCCTCAGTGCTCTTACAATACAACAGAGCATTATGGGAGTCTCTTGTTACTTTTGATAATGATCTTCCTAAGGAAAAGAAACCGGATGTTTTAGAAATTGTCCAAGAGGGGTAGATGGTCCCCAACTGGTTAGTCAGAGCTGCAATAGATTTAAAACTGAGCTGTGCAATGGTATATTGCTCTGTAGAGCCACATAACTCAAACTAACATCCTAAAAGCTAGAGGCTCAATTAAAAATCAGGAATCAACGTTTTATCAAAGCAGGTCCTCTTCATACAGATGAGGATATGGAGAGTATAAAAGTGTCAGAACTGGAAATCTGTTGGCTTGGAAAAAAATGTATCCGGTATTTGAGATGAGGCGTGGTCATCCGCCGATGGAGTAGGAGCCTTCCTCATGGGGCTCCGCCAGCCGATCCCATCCTGCAATTATATACCCAGTGGGGAGCCCATCTACCCCTCACCAAGACCCCCCAATATGCTGGGTGAGCGAGCGAGCAGGTAAGCCCGAAAACTGAGCCTGCGAGTGCCGCCCGGTTGACACCCAAGAAGGCAGTGGCCCTAGGGAGATGAGTCACTGAGAGGGCCCGGATGCCAATACAGAGGTGTAAAGCGGCAGGAGTCTGCGGAGGGAGTGATCCGTCCCCGCGACTAAAAAGAATAAGGTGGTGATGTGCAGATTGGGTCCAGAACCGAGACTGGAGGATGGTACTGAAGGAGGACCTGCTGAGGTGAATCACCAGAGTGGGGAGAGGGAGAGAGGATTGCCGTCGCCCTGGAAGCTAGAGGCGGAGGACTGAGACTGCTGGGGCCCACAAAGGGGGTGACTCTGAGCTCGCACTGCACCCGCTAGATGCGAGATCGGGTAAGCAGGGAATGGCAAGGAGGGCTTCGGAGACCCTTGAGGGCGAGACCCCGAAGGGCGAGACCCCAGACCTAGAAAAAGGCCGACAAGCAGTCCTGTTAACCGTGGGGGACTGAGATCGCCGGGGTGGGGAGCCTGCAGGAAAATGGGAGCGGGCGCTGTGGTGGGACCTGGGCGATTTGATCACCGTCCCCCCCCCCAGCCCCCTCCCCCCCAACCGACTTCATTGAGGGGCAGTGAGTGAGACTGGATATAGCACAGAAATACCAGGACCCAGATACCTTATAAGGAAGGTTGAGAGTGTGCCACCGCAGTGCATGTTGCCCTTCCAACGTGAGAGGCCCGGGGGTTGACCGGGCGTTCATAGACACATTCAGCAAACCTCAGGGTCTTTATTGACGGCGAGGCGAAGCTGCAGCATACCTCAGGGAGTGGGCTGGCACTGTGGGGGCCCCGTGACGATGAATCCCCATCCTAAAGAGATGCCAGGAGCGAGGGCTCAGCAGCGCAGAGAAGAGCACTAGGGTGGTGGCTGAGAGTACACTTGTGAGAGACATTGCAACCCACCCGCAAGCGTACAGGAAAAGCCAGGATTATGTCTAGCAAGCCACAGAGCCCACTGGCTAGCCTTAGGAGAGAGCCTACACCTGAAGATTAAGGAAGCTGGGGGAACTATTGACCACTTGTAAGAATCAACCACAGTCGGGTGGATCAACATAGAGACCGGTCTTTGGACAACTGGGGCCCATTTCGGACTCCTGGCCGGCGCAAACAGGGGGAGGGAACAGCCTTTTGAGAGATGAGAGGATTTGCATTGAGAGCTGAGCGATTTTCTGAGAGTGGGTCAAGTGGAGAGACACATAAGACTGTCCCTTGTTTCTTATGCCGGACCATTGAATGTGAGAGAGCTGCCCCGTCTGGTGTCTCTGGGACGACGACCACCCCTACACCGTGAGCTGAAGATGGGGAAAACGAGCAAGAGCATGGAAGTTGATCCTCCGTCCCAAAGCCTGACCAGGCCATAACCGCTTCGAGACTCGAAGTGAAGAATAAAATAGGTACAGTTTGAGAAGAAATGGGCCTACTCAGAGCTGACCATCGGCGGTTGGAAGAGAGAGTAACCACCAATGAAACAGATATGGAGAGAGCTTGAAAGCAGTGGTACATAAGACTACCGACAGGCTAAAAGTGGTAAGGCCCAAGTGAAGATATTATCCTTGAGAGCTGATGACTCCGAAAATCGATAGCACTGCAACAATGTGGGCTCATTGGGCTGCCGGAGAATTTTGAGGGACGGAACATGGTGTCGTTCCTGGAAAAATGGTTTAGGGAAGAGGTGGCAACAGAAGGTTTGTCCTCCTTTTTCGCACTGGAGAGGGCGCATAGGGTCGAAAGTGAGAGAATGGTTTTGAAGAGTGTCAGGAAGATTGGCGCTCAGCAAGTTCCCAGTATGTAGGGGGTGGTGAGGCACTTTTATGTTCGGTGGGAAGCAGGTCAGGGGAACAAAACCAGCAGAAAACACCCCCTGCGTAGACAGAGATATGTATCTCTTGTCAAGTGAGAAGCAACGAGGTTCCTGTGCCCACGAAATATAATAGACCTTCAAGAAATGATTTCACACACCATCATCCACTACCCGGATGATGAGATTGTCCACTGCACTTATCCGTGCCCACGCAGCACTTCAGCACGCTTACTAGGACAGACCCGTCCTGAGACGTGCCAGTTTACTATTATAATTATTTCCTTTCCTCCCCTGATGAAACAGCTTCCATTGATACGCTCATTACCCGACTCCAACCACTCTTGGCTCGCCATTTGACACGAGGCCGCCTTTTTTCTCACAGCCCTGTTGAGTCATTACCCGCACACGGTGTTTAACGAAACACGTGTCTGCTTTCTGTTCTTGTTTGTACTGATTTATGCAGAACTATTACATTTCTTTTAGGGCGCATAGGGTCCCTGCGACACAAAACTGCAAATATTATTGAAGGAAGAGACATGAAGGAGGGAAAAGTCCCAATTGACACTCACTATTAGGTGGGGGGAGAGAGAAAGAGAAGGGGCGGGAGCAGTAAACTACCCAGCTGGGGACAATTTACAGACTGTTCAACGCACTGGATGGGTGAATGGGTGGCAGAGCTACACTTTCAAATATAACAAATTGGGAGGAGGGCCTACTCACCCAGCTCTTTCCATTGTTGCATATGGTTTTTGAAAGTTTGGATGAGGAGAATTTGCCTGCTTGTCCTGGGGATTGGGAGTTGAGGTTGTTATGCATTTATGTTTAAGGGGGTTGCAGATCTCACAAGTCCAGTCATTGATAGTGTGGGCCTGCGCTGCCCTCCTGCCGCAGAGTTTGGAAGCATTGGCCCAACTGATCTCAGTGGGAGACACATATAATGTACACTGATGGCTACACACCTAACGTACAAGATAATTTCCTGGAACATAAGAGGAATGCATACTATGTCACGACCAATGTTCCCTCAAATGTTCTTCCTCTGTGTGCGGCAGTGGAGGGTCTTTGTGCGCTGCAACCATGGCTATGTGCGCCAGGAACCAAACCACGCGTGTCTGCGGCGCCAAATGGCACTCAAAACGTTTACTTTAAAAAGTGAAAGATGGTGCATTTTCACACATACAGCACCACAATAAGTGTCTTAAGGGCAGTTTGCAAATTTATTGTATTGCTTGTATTTTCATTGTTGTGTCTGTGACTGCTGTTGTCTGTCTTCCCCGCTGCTTGTACGTGGTCCGTGCCCCTTTTTCTTTCCTCTGTTCCCCTCGCTCTCCCCGTGCTCTCTCTGCCCGGTCTTTCCTTCTGTACCCCTCGCTGCCCGTGTCTCTGCCCAGTTTTCCCTTCTGTTCCCCTTGCTGCCCCTGTGCCTCTCTGCCCGTTCTGCCTTCTATTCTTAGCTGCCCCTATATTTCTGTATTCTGTATTTTGCCTCTGTGCCATTAGTTTTTTGTGCCAGTCTGCCATCTGTGCCACTCGTTTTTGTGCCCCTTTTGCCTTCTGTTCCACTTGTTTTTCCCTTGTTTTTTGTGCCTTTCTGCCCTCCGTTCCACTCGTTTTTTGTGCCTTTCTGCCCTCTGTTCCATTTGTTTTTCCCTCATTTTTTGTGCCTTTCTGCCCTCTGTCCCACTCATTTTTGTGCCCTTCTACCCTCTGTCCCACTCATTTTGTACCTTTCTGCCCTCTGTTCCACTTGTTTTTGTTCCTTTCTGCCCTCTGTTCCACTCGTTTTTGTGCCCTTCTGCCCTCTGTCCCACTCATTTTTATGCCCTTCTGCCCTCTGTTCCACTCTTTTTTGTGCCCTTCTGCCCTCTGTTCCACTTGTTTTTGTGCCCTTCTGCCCTCTGTCCCACTCGTTTTTGTGCCCTTCTGCCCTCTGTCCCACTCGTTTTTGTGCCTTTCTGCCTTCTGTCCCACTCGTGTTTGTGCCCTTCTGCCCTCTGTTCCACTCGTTTTTGTGCCCTTCTGCCCTCTGTTCCACTCGTTTTTTTCCTTGTTTTTGTGCCCCTTTTGCCTTCTGTTCAGCTTGTTTCCCCAGCCGCTGCGGCCCCGTCGCCCTGACTGCCCACTGTGGCCTTTTGTTTAAGTATTGCTGTTAATCAGAGCCCCTTCACGGGCTCCGATTAACAGCAATACTTAAACAAAAGGCCACAGAATGCCCTGCGCTTTACTAACAAAAGCGTAGAGACAGTTTCTAAACACAGCATGTGCTAAAGTACGCGCTGTGTTTGGAAACTGACTACGCTTTTGTTAGTAAAGCGCGGGGCAGACTGGCCTTTTGTTTAAGTATTGCTGTTAATCGGAGCCCGTGAAGGGGCTCTGATTAACAGCAATACTTAAACAAAAGGCCACAGTCTACCCCGCAATCACACATAGCCACAAGCCCCGCCATCCCCCCGCCTCTTAGCCTGCACTCCTCACGTGCCTCATGTTCGCGCCGCTCCCTTTGATCAAGCGGCCATCGGCGCTACTCTTTCGTGACGTCTTGTGTGCGCGCTGGCGTGAGGGGAAGGGCGCGCGTGCACGCCCTAGAGGGAACGGTGGTCACAACTGTATGAAATTCAGTCCTACTTGAAGAGAAGGGGAGTCCATATTGCACTCCTACAAGAGTCCCATTTTATTGGGCGCCAGGGAGAGGTTCTCTGGCGAAGATGGAGAGGTCAATTATATTACACATCGTACTTTGCCTTTGCTAGGGGGGGTTTTGATCTGGGTCAGAGCTGGGGGTCCCGTTTCAATGCACTGGGGAGGTAATAGACCCAGATGGTCGCTACGTGGCAGTAAGGAGCAGGCTAGATGGTTGTGACATAGCGATTGTGAGTATATATGGTCCTAACAGAGTAAGGGACGTTCTTGTCCAAGCTTACGGGCTTTCTGGCAACATATCTACCCGTTTTTGTTATCGTTGGTGGGGACTTTAACAGTATAGGAGATTCACAGAGGGATCGATCACACCCACCGCTGAGAGAAACTCCTGTGACTGAAGGTTCCAGAGCATTTCAGGGATGGCTGGACAGAAGGGATTTGGTTGACTCATGGAGGCGCCTAAATCCTGTAGGCAGAGATTATTCTTTTTACTCGTCAGTCCACAACCTACATGTTCGTCTCAATACCGTTTTGTTTTCTCTGGATATACAAGCTCAGATCCAGGCAGTGGAATACTTAACACGTATCCTATCCGATCATAATCCAACTCTCCTCCACCTCAGGTGGGGACTGATGGTTCCGAGCACACCAACATGGATACTCAAACCGGAGACACTTGAGGATCAGGTTTTCCGGGGGGAGATCAGGGAGTGCATAGGGAGTTATTACGCAGCAAAATGCAAACACAACTTACTTCAGACTGACCGAATGGGAGGCCTTTAAGGTGGTGCTGAGGGGCAAATGCACGGCGACCTCCATAAGAGTGAGACGCACCCTAGAAGCTGACCTTGAGACGTCAGACAGGGCATTGCATGCGTTGGAGAAACGAAGACCTGGGGTACTGCCCTATTGGACGCTAAGGAGGAAGTAGCCAAACAAACAGACTGCACAGTTTTTATTACAAGAGGTACATGGAGGGCACGCAGGCAGAGAGGGACAGAACTGGTCCCCTGCTGGGTTGGCAGGCCAATCCAGCCCAGAGGGGTACCCCAGTCTTGACTGTAGAGGACTCAGAAGGGAATGTACTATAGACAGGAGGACATCAACAGGAGATTCCTAGAATTGTACACCACACTATTTAGATCCGAGGCAGGGGACTGATGCAATTGAGGAGTACTTGAATGCAATTCCACTTGCTGCTTTAGATGCGGAGAGGCTGAGACCTTAGGAGCCCTCATTAATAAACAGGAAACAAGGGCGGCAATTAAGGATCTTGCTAAAGGTAAAACACCTGGGACGGATGGGATCGTCATAGAACTAGATGCTGTGTATGCTGAAGAACTTGCACCCAGATTAGTGGAAGTATATAAGGCAGCCCAGGAGGAAGGCCAACTTCCGGGGCCGACCCGGGATGCACCGATTGTCTCACTTCTTAAGCCTAGTAAGAGCCCCACGGAATGTGACGCCTACAGGCCATTATCGATGTTAAGTTTAGATTTTAAAATACTACATAAGATACTGGCTATGAGACTCCAACCGCCTATGTTGACCATAGTGCATCAAGACCAGGCAGGATTTATCCCAGATGTAATACAGCACTTAACATCAGATGGCTCAAAGCCCTTATGACTGGAGGAGGTATAGGAAAGGGCGAAGAAGTGGTCTTCGCAGTAGACAAGGAAAAGGCTTTTGACAGTCTAGAATGCGGATTTCTATAGGGAGTCTTAGACAGAATGGGAATGGTGCAGGGATTCTCTGCATGGGTCAGATTACTTTCCTCAGGACCACCGGCTAGAATTAGATGAGGGCGAACAATCTCCGAGAGCTGCAGAGTTGAGCGGGGGGAGTCAAAAGGGATGAACCTTCTCACTGCTCCTCTTTGCCCTTGCCGTGGCCCCTGGCCTGCACCAGGGAGTGCTATTTAGGGATACATCTAAGGACTAAAATGCATTATATTGCCCTTTACGTGGACTGTCTATTGCTCTTCCAGGTTAATGCACAGGAGGATCTACCGGGTGCTAAAGCACTGATGGGTGAATTTGGGCAAATGTCCGGTTTGGAAATTAACTGGCTTAAGTCCAAATTTTTTCCACTGACGGCTGCTGGGACCCCCGTGGCGGAGCTGGGAGCTCTCACCTGGGAACCCCACTGTCTGGAGTACCTGGGGATGAAACTATACCATGCCCAAGCTAACCTATTTGAGGGAAACCTAGGTAATTCTCGGAGGTCCTTGAAGACCAACATGGAATTCCAGAAGGGACACCCACTATCACTAGCTGGGAGAGTGGCTCTCCTGAAAATGGTGGTGTTGCCAAGAATATTATACTTTCACAACACTGCCAATATGGATACCCCCGAAATGGCACGCAGACTTGCACTCTATATTTGCATCTTTCCTGTAGGGCACAAGTCTGAGGCGGTCGCACTTAGAACAATGCAACGACCAACACGGGAGAGCGTATTAGCTGTCCCAGATTTTGAGCAATACTACCTAGCGGCCCAGCTACAGTGGGTGGCAAGTTGTATACTAGACCTCCAATCTCAGCCCTGAGAGGTGGACCCATTTGCCCCAGACTTGGGGACTCTGTGAAAGCTGCTGTTGGGTGGGGGTGGGGACACACCCGAAGATACTGAAGTGATCATGATAGCCAGACTGTGTTGGAGACAAGGTCTCCGAAAAACAAAGACCAAATTTCCATATTCACCTGACCTTTCCATAGCCGCACTGGGAGATTCCCCGTGGAGCAGCATGGGTGGGACTTGAAGACTGGGTAACGGCAGGAGTAATGAGAATAGGTGATCTGTTCAGTAGGGGGAACTCATGCCATTTGAGGACCTCAGAGAAGGTTATGACCTGCACCAGGGGACATTTTCTGCTGCACGTGGGACTAGTGGCGGTGATTAGAGCACATTGGAGAGTGGGGCTCGTTGAGCCCCCTCCGTATGCCACTTGTGGGTATTTTGGCACTGCGGGTAGGTAGAATCACATAGTCACATGCCTATATGGAGCCCTAAGTAGGGATACAACACCACTGCTGACTAAACTGCGGAATAGCTGGACGGAGGACCTGAATATCCTTATAGATGACAAATCCTGGGAAAACGTATTGGGAGGGATCCCCAAATCCTCGAGAAATGTCTGCTTCCAACTAATTATTTTTTTCATATTGCAAAGAGCCTACCTCACCCCCGGGAAGATAAAACTGTTTTTTCAGAGGGGTAATGCAAAATGCCCGAGATGTAGAGAGGTGGGTGCAGAACTACTTCACATGCTATGGACATGCCCTGGGTTCCAGGCCTTTTGGGAAGAAGTAACCACCACCATTGGGGAGGCAATGGAAAGATCAATCTCACCCTGCTCACTGCCTATTGGGATTGTTCCCACACAAGGCTAAGAATTGGTTCACCAGTTGATTTCAGGATTTGGCCCTAGCCATTGCGAAACGTGAGATCACACGACATTGAAAGTCTATCGGGGGTCAAAAAAGCCTCACTTGGAAGGCTGAACTAAAGAAATGGGTGGCATGCCAAGGGGAGGGTCCTCCTCAGAATGCCAAGAAAGGGATTGCCAAGTACACAATTACTTTAAATCCTCTTATTTTGAGGAAAAACCAAGTGAAACTCCTGGGTTCATCTGGGTATAGTGCTATTACCCTTTTACTTGTATTATTTTCAATTTTTTCTATTTCATGTATGAAAAGGACACTTCTTCGTATTTTTTGTTCACACATAAAGACAATTATTCACAACACAAAACATTTTTGAAACATGCATACACCAAATTGTATATACACAATTATTTGCTTTGATATATAAACAAAATTATCTTGCAAAGACAAGAGTTACGATATGGGCTCAAAATTAGAATAGACAATTAATGAAAGTCAAAAAATTAATAAACAACTTAATGTGATTGGCTAATAATTTCACAAACATAGACCATAAATTGATTCCTTTAGTCTATTAGCAAACTACTGTCTACTCTCTTTTATGCCAACGCGTTTCGAATCCGGTATATCCACTCAACGGATTCTCATCAGGGCTCTGCCTTTATAGAATGTATCTAAAAAGTGTATAAAACAAAGCTTGTTTTAGCTTCTTTATCTTTAGTTCCTTTGCTTTCAACTGTGCAGTATCAATGTCACTCATATTACCTGTTTACCAGCAGTCGCCGGTCTGCAGGTAGTGTTGTTCTTGACTGAATTCTTTTCACTTTGTATCTACAAGTGAATGAGGGCATTATGACTTTTTCTGTTTGACTGGCAGAATAACATAGGGCACATATCTCATAGACATACCTTGAGGGATCGAGTCTTTGTCCCTTCAATGTCGTCAATTTTATTTTCCGGTATTGTAGTTTGGTTACAGCCTGCAATTGATGAAGCATTTAATTTAGACCATTGTGTGCACAGAACGGAAAGAGAGAGCGCTCCCTGCTTTAGAAGGCGTACCTGTTTAGATTCGCTCCTTGCTTCGGCTGTGTGTGTTCTATTTTCTTAGCGGTAAGCGCTTGCCTTGCGCATTCCGAGTTCGGCTTGTGAGTCGTCAGTCGTCTCCCTACAGGAATTTAGAGTTGGTTTTAACTAACCTGTCAAACAAAGCTGTGTGGAGCAGCACTCGATAATTATATCGCCGGACTTACTTAATGTTGCGGCAACCCGGTGACTGGCTCTCAGTCTCTGGATGCGGCGGCCAATATGGAACGGTGTTTTAAGGCCTCCATGTGGGCAATATTTTCGGCGGCCATCTTATAGTGCGTTTGTATGCGAAAGGATGATATGTTCAATGCGCAAAGAAGGTGAATTTACATTTAAATTAGAAGACCTATTTATTTGCATCAGCGTTTTTCTCCACTTTTGTGTTGATCTTGTCTCATTTACAGAGTTAGATACTGGGAACAATATTACTTATGTAGTGTTAACCTGTATCTACAGTCTAGATATGTCAGATAATGAATTGAGGCCAGTGAGTGCACTATTGAATTTAAGTATCAAGTACGCCTCTTTTTGTAGCAGAATTTTATCAGGGTCCATGGGTCTGGATTGTTGCAATACATACAGAACTGACCATTTGAGGTCATTTTTAGTATGTTTATTTTCAATAAAGTGTTCCACCATAGGGGCGGTTAACACCTTATTCTTCAGTCTTGATTTGTGTTGGGGTATGCGCGTATTTACTTGCTGCGTTGTTTTACCTATGTAAATTTTTGCGCATGGACAAATAATTACATACACTACATTGCGTGTCTTACAGTTTGAAAAACTCAAATGTTTCCACTTTGTGCTTCCATGTTGAAATTCCTTCTCTTCTATAGTCGTCCCACATGCCACGCAGGACCCACACTTATGGTGTCCCACAATGGGTTTTAATCCCCATTGCGACCACGTCACTCTTGGGTTTTGGTAATGCAATGTCTGCCCGTACTATTTGTTGTCCAATGCTTTTATTTAAATACGAAGAAGTGTCCTTTTCATACATGAAATAGAAAAAATTGAAAATAATAAAAGTAAAAGGGTAATAGCACTATACCCAGATGAACCCAGGAGTTTCACTTGGTTTTTCCTCAAAATAAGAGGGTTTAAAGTAATTGTGTAGTTGGCATTTTGTTTTTTTCTAAGTATATCTTATGGTCCAGCCGACCACACATCCCAGGACCTGACTCCCCCAATTTTTCTAAGAAAGGGATTGAGCATTGCCTGGGAGGACATGACCAATAGCCTGCCGGAGCCTGAATTACCTTTGGGAAAGACAACTCTGATGGGAGTGTCCCCGCAAGGGACCCTGGAACCACAGGCAGTGGAGGAGGAAGACACAGGACTTTAGAGAAGGGCCTCTGATATATTCCTACACTGGAAGATGGCAGAGAGAACACTGTTCAGTGGGGGGTGGTGTGGGTGGCAGAGTAGGCCACGAAGATTAAGTTCAACTCACAACATTGCAGTTTCTATAAATCTTTCTAAGATGGCTGCTGGAGATCTGCTAGTGGGGGTGGGTGGGGAGTGGGATGTTGGGGTAGTTAAGGGGATGAGTATTGACACTAGTACCATGTAATATTACCCATAAATATGGAATAGATGCAAAGATTGTCGACATGCTGTAACTTTATGTTTAAAATGTTTACTGCAACGTAACAAAATGTATGTCAAATGTGTTACTTGAGGGGGGAGGAGCCTAGCTCGACATGGAGATGGTCGCACAGTAGCTCGGCTCCGCCGGCCTCCCTGCCCAAACTAATCTATCCTGTCGCCCATCCTGCCCAGAAAAGACAATATTTCGCAGACGAAGGTCTGCTGACACTTACCTCCCATCCTGGTGGCTCCGGAGATCAGTGGGCCCGCAGCGGCGTCCTCCTGGGAAGTGCGGCCTCTGTGGAGTGGAGACCGGGGCCTTGCCTTTAGCGAGTAGCCGGCGGAGACGAGTCGGCGGCGGCCTCTGGTGGAGGGCGGATGCCGACCGGAGGAGGCCGTTGTGCGAAAAAGCCGGAGGCAACTGAAAGCGCCTGGGTCTACCTTCCGGTGGTCCAGAGGTGAGGTGCGGCAAGTTGTGTGTGGGGGAAGCCGTGCTGGTGGCTCCCCCCCTTGTTGCCTCGCTCGGCCATCCTGACTTCCGTCGCTCGGTGGTGGAGAGTGGCTCCGGCGGAGTGTTGGCGCCGGAGGGTCCCTCTTCTTTGGTGGCCCTCATCTTTGCGCTGTGGCTGCTACGTGGACGATTGAGGGAGATCCCGCGGGGGCCCCGCTTGTGGGCCCCCCCCATGACTCGGCCACGAAAAGACTGCATAGTAACCACAAAATGGCGGCTGGAGCTGTAAGCTGTGGGGCGTCCTGTGATGCTGATACTGTACCTCTGTGCCGTGATGGGACCTGCACCGGGGAGTGTGAGCCCACGATTGGCGACGTCCTGCGTGCACTAAGGATTTGGCAGGCGACCCTGATCCGGGATTTTTGTGTGCATGTCGACGTGGAGATCGCCATTGCTACCGAGCCGTCCCCCAGGGATGCGGATAGTTCTCAAGTGGCTACTTTTTGTTTCCCTTACTTTGGCGGAGGCGGCAATGGCTTGGATCGCATGCGGGAAGAACTGCTGACTATCAGTGCAACTGATTTACATGACTGCCGGGAACAGCTTATGCATTGCCTTCGGCGGTGGAGATCCAGTGGGTTGCTTCCATTGACCATCCAGCGGTGGCTCCATGACTTCTTCTCATTGCTTTGTTTTATGCTTGCTACCTTTCCATACATCGCGGCGATAGCTAAGAAAGGACTGGGGTGAACCCGTGGGTTTTTCACCCGGAGGACTTTTGCTCGATGCATGGATTTATGGACTGCCACAAATTGGGATGCCTTGTCTGACCCTTAATATGTATGATTACTTGAAATCATTCCCGTTTCGTTTTGGGCTACACTAGAATGTTTGTAAGGGCGGGGGGTGGGGGCCGTGCGCCTTGTTACATGGTATCCTCTCCCCTTGACTTTCTTCTTTTTCTTTTTATCTGTTTTCTTCTTCTTTCCCTGCATTATCTCACTCTATATTTCGGGTTCACGATTAGGGCGACAGGCACGCTGCTGGGAGGGGTAGGCCATAGCCTTCTGCAGGGGTGCAGGGTGGGGCGGGTGGAAGGGGGTCTATTAGATAGTTCTTTGTTTTTATGGCTCTTATCTGTCCTTTTCTTGGGTCTCCGTTGCTGTGCGTGATCCCCGCGGGATGAGTACCCGGGGGGGGGAGGTTTAGGTATTTCCATATGATATTGTACTTTCGGTGGGGTTCTTTTTTGCTTCTCCTGACTTAGCCTCCCCGCCCCTAAGAATGTTTACTGTCTGGATTGTGGATCGCCATTATCGCCGTGTGGCGGGTACAATAACGTGGATTCCCCCTTTCCTTTCCCTTTTTTTTCTAATTTTTTCGTTTTCTTTTACTCTCCGAGTTGAGTTGTATGGTGATTGCACCTTTTTCCGTCTCATTGATGATTTGATTATCATGAGAGTGATGTTTTGCTTGTCATTGGGCACATGAGGTTGCGGGTGGACACTGACTGAAAAAGAATAGCAAGGTTATCGATGGCCTTACCGCTTTGGACTACTCTGATAACTGACTTACGTATTCCCTATTATAATGAAGTTGATTCTGTTCCCCGTCATGTGTACCAAGACGCTTCTAATACAACCGATCCTCTACTTTATATATATAATATTAACCTTAAGTGATCCTTTACCGGGGGGTTACGCTCCGTTAGCATTATAGACTTGCATCAGTGGATAGTATTGCGTGACCATTCCGTACTTTTTATTACTATTGGTGTCTTCCAGTTTGTTCCGTGGCCGGCCTCCGGGTTGTAGGCCCGTATTTGTATGTCACCATTTACACGAATAAAGGTTTTCAAAAAATAAATTAAAAAAAGTGTTATTCGAAAGCCCAATAAAATGTGTAAAAACAATAATCTGAGGTATTTGAGATATCAGTTGTGATACAGGGTTTTGTCGACTCAGTGGTCCCTGTACTCCCCATCTCAAGGAGAACACCAACAGAAGCAGTTTCCATACTAGTACAGAAATGGTAGAGGAAGAGGCCAGCAACATCAACAGCTGCAGTACTTTTTTTTTTAATTTTTCTCCCTGCAAATAATTGGGATGAAGCCAATGAAGGTAATATAATCATAGATGTGTAATCAAACCTAACTCCCATCTTTGGTATCAAAACCTTTTAAGGTGACAATGCAATAATTTGCCTGAACCGGTAAACAAAATCTCTTTCTGAGGTTTAACGACTAGGCCCAAATCAGGTAAATCCACACCCAGCTGCGATTCTAGTCAAAATGGCTACCACAACCTGCTAGAAATTCTTTCTCGCCCCTGCCATGGCAAAGTGGCGCATGGAATTCCACAAGATGGCACAGGCAGAACACTGTCAGCAGATTAATATGCCACTGATCTAGAAGACAGACTAGTAAAACCTTCTGTTAAAAGTGGATGTGAAATCCTATGAGAAAACCATTTTGGAATGTTTGTCTTCATTTGCGTTACATCATTAGTATGTTTTCACCACCCTTAACCTCAGCCTCTCAACTTGTTGTCACTATTGCCCTTCTCTCTCCACTGACTCACTCGTGCTCACTGTCCATTCTCTGGTTACATGTTTCATACATGGCCGAAGCCTTCTCGATTGTTGGCTACGTTGTGCTTCCATTTTACTTTCTTCTGATGCTCTTTGTTTTTTCTGTTACCTTTAATAGGTACGAGCAAATACTCTTTTTACATATCTGTATGTGTGTGATAAGCACTTATTCTGAAAATACTCAACTTAAAGTGGACACAATAACATCTGGGCTGTGCATAAAGGGCAGTTCCAGAGATCATTGCTACCCCTCCCCATGTCCCCACACCACCAGAACCTCAGTTTCAGCCATCTTTATGGTTATCAGATCTGGAAATGCATGATCCCTTTGTGCACTATGATTGCTGAACATCTTTTTGTGAGTATCCTTCATTGCTAGTCGTGTTTAACGACACAATACCAATGGGATCTGACCTTTGTCTTGACTTTCCAAAGTTAAGAGCCCTAATCTCCCTGATTACATATTTACTCATTGTTTTTCCTTGTGCTGAAGCTATTGGTGCATTTCCCCTTAAGGGTCAGCATGTTTCACTAATCTGTGTCTCTGGGGGGGGGGATAGTTCTTGTCTTCTCTAACAACGAACCAGTGGTTCCCAAACTGTATTCTTGGTGCACATATGTTCACAGCGCCCCTGGCAATTTTTAACAGTGCTCCTGGGTGCCACGGCACACAGTTGTCTTTTGTGTATTCCATACCTTACTGTCTGTATTGTTTTGGATCGCAATTCTATTCAGTCTCCCTTGTCTCTCTGTCAACATTGACTTTGTTGGGGTGACTTGAATCGACTGTGGCCCAGGTGGGCCTTCACCCTTCAGAGCGAACTTTATCTTCTACATTCCCTCCAACCCATGTCTAAGCAGTGATGGAAAGAACCCTTTAAGATTTTGCCCTCGAAGACACAAAGTACCCACGCACAATCTACATCATGTGTGTAACTTGTGCCTCTTTCCGGGCCATCAGAAAGCCACCTGCGAGGCCTGCAAATCTTTTCAGTTCCAAGAAAATGCAGCGGGATCGACAAGGTTGGTGACTCAAGATGTCTCACCGCAGCGCTGAGACACGCAGGGTCTTTTTGGAACAGAAGATCCTCAGTAGAAGGACCACGGGCAGATGTCTGATGAGGGCTCCTTTTCACCTGGATACAGCTCAGGCTCCTAGATCGAAGTACAGGACTTCACACGACCTGTGAGTACAGTGGCCCATCCATGCCAACACCAACAACCCATTCCAAAAACTTTGGACCAACCAAAATCTTTACTTGAGCCACCACTGCACTTGGGCCATAGTCGACAACGAACAGCTGAGTCTGGTACACTCAGCCATGGCTCGTGCCAAAAAACACAGCAGAAAACACATGCTCTCGAATCGACTCCCACGGAGTTGAGCTGAATGTCAAACCCCGGATTGTTGTTGCCTGAACACCACTCTACCTCGGCGTCTAAATCCACCATCGACCCAAAACACTTGCCATTGAAAGCCTCGGAGTAGAAATGCTCGGCATTGAAAGATTTGGCATCAAAGTTTGCATCATAGCCGAAATCACACTCCTCCGCAAAGCACATGGTCAAATTCGAAACAGTGGAACTTGTGCTTAAATGCATGGAGAGTGAAATGGACTTGCGCCCAAAAAATCTGGCCATTCACCCGGACACTAGCCGTATCCTGGCTGCACCTCTTCAAGCTGGTGCACAGCCAGCAAAGAACAACGTACTTTTAAGGAGGCTTTGGGCATACCTAGATCATCAAAGCACAGAAAGAAGGCTGACAAGGCAACTAGCCCTTAGCATACCATCCTACCACCACCACCTGCTGCACCACCTTCACCTCATACACCAGCATCATATTTCCAAAGGGTTCTATTCATTCATATCCCAGCGGACGGTGATGACCGTGATCAGTACTACATTCCACCTTCGAAGGATCTGTGGGACACTTATGACATGGACCCACCTACTGACACAAACCCCGAACTTTACCCAGCAAAGCTGTGTCCCCAAGCCACCCCCCGACGACACCATTACCTACCACAACATCATAGGTAGGGCGGTTGCATATCATAAGGTCCAGCTCCACACAGAAACCCGTAAGGGAGATTTTTTGTTTGTGACCCTCTCCTCTAGCCAGTGTTCGACACAGTATCTGCCAATGCTTAAAACTATACTTATGTGTACAAATAAATTGCCAACTTCACCTTACTTGACACCTCCCAATTGAGGTAAACAAACCAGTATTACTATATGGTCTGTTTGGTATATTTACTTAATACCTTTTTGCTTTTTATTTCATTATATTCAAAAAAGTTTAGGTACAAAAAAGACACTTAAATACATTCAACAATTCCAACATAAATTTTCAAAACAAATTACATTCCACATTGCATATATAAACACCACATAAATTACATTACATATATAGACACCATATTCATTTTGATCAACAATTAGACTCACATAAATGATATCTAACTAAACAAAGGACAAAGTGAACATTTAGATACTATTATTCAACAAGTAGCAAATTAGTGCATATTAAATTTGTCAAAGTCATTAAATGTACTGCAAATTAATGCATTCCTGATTCAAAAGCCTTTGTGTCTTCTCATTACTACAAGGCGACTTTATGGCATTTCCTGACCCTAAAGACTCATATTTTCACTTTTCTATTCACCCAGCACATCACTGAAACCTGAGGTTCATCATTAAAACCACCATTTGCAATCAAGGTGCTCCCATTCGGGGTCACAACCAATCCCAAGGTTTTCATTAAATGTCTCGCAGTAGTAGCAACTCGCCTGCGCAGGGAAAACATACAAGTTTTTCTATATTTAGACGTTTGGCTCATCAAAAGTGCGACTAGTCAACAGTGCTTCCAACACACACAGGCCACCATAAACTTGTTTCATCTACTAAGATTTACCATCAACGCAGTCAAATCCCACCTCCTATCTCTCCAAATACAACCCTAAATATTAGTCATCCTCCATTCACAGAGAGTGCTAGCCTACTCCAAGGCTGTCCTTTCCGACACTTATTCCTTTGCTCCACCCTTATCAGAAAATAACAGTGAGGATAGTCATGCGTCTCCTCGGTATAATGGCTTCATGCATAGCAATAGTACCTCATGCGTCCGTTACAACGGTGCTTAGAGCTCCAATGTTCTGAAGCAGAGGGTCAATTTGAGGTTCTAGACGTCAAGCTTGTCACTCACTACAATTGTGGAACAACAACACTTGCATAAAAGGAAGGCCTTTCCTGGACCTAGTTCCGCAGAAGACCATAATAACGGATGCCTCCCTCACAAGCTAGAGAGCGCATTCACATCTCACTGTCCAGTGACTCTGGACACTCAGCCAGAAACATCTCCATATCGATCACCTGGAGCTGCTAGCTGTTTATCTAGTGCGGACAGCCTACCTTCCCCACCTCATTGCTAAGGTAGCCTTGATCAAAACAGACAGTATGACGGCCATGTACTGTCTCCAAAAGCAGGGAGGCAGCATGTCTCCTCAGCTCTCTCTCCGAGCCAGACCATTTGGAAATGGGCTCTCCGATACAAAATTCATCTGTGGAGTACCTGCCAGGAGCGTACAGCAACTTTGCAGATCTCAGCAGGTGGCGTCAACAAGTCCACGAATGGGAGCTCCATCAGCAAGTCCTCCTCCCATACTTCAAGCATTAGGATCACCCAGAAATAGACATTTTCTATACAGCAGAAAACACAAAATGCCGTAACTTTGCCTCCCGGTTCCCACACCCACTGTCCAAGGGTGTTGAGTTGGTCAGGGATATTTGCTGATGCTTTTCCACCTCTCCCGCTACTTCAATTTGTGGTTCACAAACTTCGGCAGACAGCCCTCGTACCCATTCTAGTAGCTTCCACATGGGCACAGTAACCATGGTTCACCACACTCCTAGAATTCGCTGTAGTTCACCATGAGGTGCTGCCAAACAGGCAGGACCTTCTCACGCAAAACCATGGAGATCTCCGGCACCCAGACAGCAGGTCCCTCAACCTTGCTATCTGGGTCCTGAAGTCCCGGAGTCTGGTTATTTGAACCAATCACAATCTTGTATGGACATCTTTAAGGAAGCACATAGACCAACTACTCATGCCTGTTATGCTGTATAGGGGAAAAGATTTGTCCGCTACTGTCATTCCCAACATTGATCATTTAAAATTCAGTATACAAGACATTGTTTGTTATCTATTCCATTTACATACTTCTGGTCTAGCTATTACAATTATAAGGCTTAACCTAGCGACAGTGGCTGAATATCTACAAAACAGACAACACTCTTCTCCATTCAGGATTCCTGTCATAAAAACATTTTAAAAGGTCTTAAGAGTTACTCCTCCTAGTGCACCACCTGACCCTACTTTTAATTTCAATATTGTACTAGCAAGATTAATGGGACCTCCATTCGAGCCCCTCCACTCATGCCCGTCCAGTTTTTATCCTGGAAAGAAGCTTTTCCAGTAGCTATCACTGCACTTAGGCATGTCAGTGAGCTTCGTGCATCAATTTAGAAGACCCTTTATTCAAAATGCATAGAGATAGAGTGGTACTATATACCAACCCTAAATTTCGTCCAAATGTGGTGTCTCAGTGAGACCTATTAGCTTTGCCAATGTTTGTTTTTAAATTGGTGAGGGGCCTGCACCTTCTAAAAGAATACCGTTTTACAAAAACCATGAAAAAACAAGAATTGTCAAAATTACTGACTCACCACGCCAGACCTATTGGCTTTGCCATTGCGTGTTTCGAATTGGAAATATTTTAAGGATCCTTTCAGAAACAAGTACCTGAGATTGTACCAAAACAAGATGCAAAAGAATCAACCATGAAACAATTTAACAACAATAAAAACAAGAACACTTCAAAACGGGAGAAGAATATAACATAGCTCTCTAAACAAAGCATAATTCTGCTATTTTGTTGTTGTTATATTTTATTGGGATGTTGATGTCCTGTTGTGCTGCTGTATTGTTGTGTTAGTGTAGGGTGTTGTGCATCTCATTGGTATGTTGGGTTGGTGTTTCGTTATGTTTCATGATGCATTAATGTTTGTATTTTGTTGCTCTATTTCATTATGTATTGAGTAATCTTGTTTTGCTTTGTTTTTATATAGTATAGTTTGTGTTGGAATGATAAGTTGTAGTATTCCGTTGAGTGATGTGCTGAATTTGTTATATTTTGTGACTGTTTTTGTACACTATTGTATTGCTTTGATGCTGTGTGCATGTACAGAGTTATGTTGTGATGTGATGTATTGTATTGTTTTCTAGTTTTGTTTGATTGTGATGTGTGGTATTGAGTTTCCGTGTCTTGTATCTGCTTTTATTACTATTGCTTGGTTTCTGTGATATGTTAAATAGTCAGTTGGGGTGCAGCTAAGTTGTCATTTGTAATGTGCTATATTGCTATCTTACGCTGAACTTCAGTTTTGTTGTTGTACTACTGTTATTTTGGTGTGTTGTGCTGGTACTCGTTCTTCATATGTGGTATTTCATTGAAATGTTGTTGTGTTGCCATTCGATACTTCTATTTCTCCGTCAGTGTTTTGTGTAGTATGTTGAGTTGTCATTTTGTTTGGCCTTGCAGTGTAGATGTGCTGGTTCAATATGTTGCATTGTCGTCTTACCATGTTTTTGTTGTGTGCTTGTGGTCTTATGATGTGCTGGTGTATTCTGTTATTGTTTTATGCTTTGTTCTTGTTAGTTGGTTTGTTTTGTTGTTATACTGTGTTTGCATTGCAGCTGCTGTCTGTTTAAATAAGCATTAGCCCTCTTGTGTTACAATAATGCTTCCACAAACCCTCGTTAATGGTATGGTGGTAATAGGTGTTGGGACCAAACTCTAAACTGTTTGCCACCAGAGACAAGCAGTGGTGCTAGCCAGCACTGCTTTCTAGTCTGAGTGGTAGTTGCTGAAGGAAGTCCCTGTTCTGGGTTAATTGTTTAACCTGCAAGTGATCTATTTGAATCCTTGCATGTTTTCACCCTACCTTCTGCTCTTTTAGGTTAATTAACACCCATTATCGAGTGCCAATGGCACTTCCGTTTGTTTTCTGCACCACATAAATGCAACAGTTTACACCTACTGGCACTAAAGTTCCAATAACCAGAACTAAAACAGAACACCCAAGACACAAATCTATGAAATTTAGAGCAGCCAGTTGTCAATTTATTTCCAAAGTGACTCTCTAGGCAGTGGTTTCGAAAGAATGTGTGCTTTACACTGAGCAGGCTGTCTGTGTTAAGGCGGTCAGCTCCATAATACTCGGGCAGTTGGCCCTGTATGAAAACGTGCATCCTGGAAGAGCACTGATGTGTGTGTCACAATAATACTGAGAACGTGCTGTGTCTCATCCTAAACCAGTGGTTCCCAAACTTCTTCGACCCATAGCTCCCTTGACCTATTGGCCATTGGCTGCGGCTGCCCATTAGGTTACATTTTTGGAAGGTGAGGGAATGTAAGCCCGGCCTTTGGAGTACTTTCATTTTTCTCCCTGAAAATAATTGGGATCAAACATAACTCCCATCTTTGGTTATCAATAACTTTGAAGGTGACTGTGCAATTATCTGCCTGAACCAGTAAACAAAATCGCTTTCTGAGATTTAATGTTGAGGCCCAAATCAAGCAAATCAACACCTACCTACGATTGTAGTCAAAATGGCTACCACAACCTGCTGGAAATTCTCGCTCCACCCCTGTCAATGCAAAGTATCGCATGGAAATCAACAAGATGGTGCAGGCGGAAGACTCTGTCAGCAGGTTAATACGCCACCGATCTAGATGACTGACTAGACGAGCTTCTGTTGAAAGTGGAGCTGAAATCCGATGAGACCACCATATTAGAATGTTTTGTCTTCATTTGCGTTACCTCATTAGTATATGCTTTCACCAGCCTTAACCTCAGCCTCTCAATTTGTAGTCATTATTGCCCTACTTTTTCCACTGACTCACTGATGCCCACTGTCCATTCTCTGGTTGCATGTTTCATACATGGCTGAAGCCTTCTTTCTTGTTGGTTACATTGTGCTTTCATTTTACTTTCTTCTGATGCTGTTTGTTTTTTCTATGTTATCTTTAACCCCTTGCATGCGGCCGCGATTCTGCGCCTTTGCGGCAAAATCGCAAGAGGACGGATTTATGACGGCCCCCAGCCGTCATCAGCACACGAGAGCCGTAGTGCATGACGGCTGGGGGCCGTCATCAGCATGCAAGGGGTTAATAAGTACGAGCAAATACACATTTTTTTCATATCTGTATGTGCATGATGAGCACTTATTCTGCAAAACTAAATACATCGATTTCTTTAAAAGGACACTTTCTTATCTCCGCTTCGCGAAAATGGCAGCTCCAGAGATCTTTGCAACCCCTCCCCCTTTTTCCACACCACTAGAACCTCTGTTTTATTCTATCTCAGTTTCAGCCATCTTTATGGTTATCAGATCTGGCGCTGCATGATCCCTTTGCGCACTGTGATTGCTGAAAATCTTTGAGTGAGTATCCTTGTTGATAGTCCTGTGTAACAACTCACTTTTTTTTAAAACAAACTTTATTCATTGTCTTAAGGTACAACACATGTAGGAACGACATATATATGTTATTTTTATGATAATAGAACCATACACATGTGTAGTGTGATAATAGCACATGAGAAAAGACATGTCAACGCGCATCCATGTAATACAAACATGGTCACAACTATACGGATAGTCAGTTGAGCAGATGTCATTTTAACAAATCAGTTCTACGTGTTGTATTGTGTAGCTATTACCTTAGAACTTGTGTAAATAAATTGACAGTTACATCCTTTTTTTTTTTTAACTCCTCTCCCCCACCCGTGCTAATGAACCATACCACACTGTTACTATTTTAGTTAGCAGTTGTCTAGTATCAAATTAAGTGCACATATCAGGGGCAAGTCGAGGCAAAATAACAGAAGTTCACTTATACATATGTTAATTTACAACAATGGAGTCCCTGAGTAGAACATCTACAATGTTAGAGTATCTAATGTTTTGAACGTTTCTAACAGTTGGTCCCAACTCATAGCAATCGGTTCCTTCCTTAGTCCTCTTTTTTCTTCCCTACGGATCGCCACACTCTCTGCCAGACCCCACCTCTCTACTTCAGCTTTCCAAGTAGTGGCCCTTGGGATATCCACCTCTTGGTGATACCACATTTAGCAAAGAGTAAGGCTGGCCGCAAACCTAGTTTGTACTTGAAGTTCTTTACTAGTAAACGTTGGTATCTACTTTATGCCATCCCATGTCCCCTACTACTTCCCGTAGGATAGTGATTACAGCCCCCCACCTCCCAATACGATCTCAAGGCAGGACAGTCCCAAAGCATATGTAACAAATTATCATCTTGCTCGGGGCATCTGGGAAAATGAGGCAGAAAAACAGGGAAAATGGCATGTAGATGGTGGAGGGTCAAGTATGCTCTTTGTGTGATCATGTATTGAATGAACTTAAAGCGGGGGTTACTGGAGATTCGTTTTGGATATTCTAATACTGTTGCCCACTCCTTGTCAGACAATAGCCTATCAATATCCAGTTCCCATTTGGAACGCGTGTTGACGAGGGGGGTAGGACGTTGAGCATAAAGGTCTCGGTTGAACTGTCTGGTTTAGTGGCTACCGGTCTCCAAGGGTACAGCAGATGAACCAACTCATGGGTATCCGGTTCTGCACCAAGAGGTCCCCAGTATTTTTGGACATACCGTATTAGGCTCGCATAGGTCAGAAACGAGTCCGTAACACCCCTCTCGTGTATGAAATCAGAGTGCGTAAGTAACATTTTATTGCCAAATAGGTCTCCTACTGTTGTCACTCCAGCCTGCGTCCATGGGTCCAATCGACGAGTGGTAAGGGTACCTGAAGCAGTTGGAATGCCTAGTAAGATAATATTCGACGAATATGCGGGAAGAGTATTTGTATTTTTCAGTGCCTGTTTCCGGTAGGTAATCGCAGTTCTAAGAAGAGTTCCGGCTGTACGATGTAGTGTGCTGCTCGGAGAGAGCAGTCTGTGTAATGTACCCTGAGCAAGCATACGCTCTGAATATGCTATTACCTGAAAATTACATCCAGCCATTGTAGCTGAGAAGCTAAGCAACAGGCCTAGAAATCAGGGGGCCCTATTTCCCAAGCGTCCGAGGGAAGCAGCAGCTTTGCTAGGCTCGGGCGCCTCGGCCTGAACCCCAAATTAAGGGGATCAGGAGTGTGTTTAGGTTGGTAAATACAGCTCTAGGGATAACCACCGGGAGATTAACAAAATTATACAAAAGTCTGTTAAACGACTCACTACCAATGGAATCTGACCTTAGTCTTGGCTTTCCAAAGATAACAGCCTAACTCCGGGTGATTACATATTTACCCATCATCTTTCCTTGTGCTTAGTTATTGGAGCAATTTCCCTAAAGCATCAGCAGGGGACACTAGTCACTAATCTGTGTCTCAGGAGATAGTTCTTGTGATCTCTAAAAACGAACCAGTGGTTCCCAAACTGTGTGCTTGGTGCGCATCTGTTCGCGGCACCCCTGGCTATTTTCGACGGTGCATCGGGGTGCCACGGCGCACAGTTTGGGAACCGCTCTCCTAAACAGATGTGTCTTCTGAATAAAAGGCCCTGTCTTTCTGGCTGCTAAAACAACGTTGAGTAGCACTTTTACCATTCAGCTTATCCATACAAAGTTATTTAGTGCAGACAGGCAGAGGTTGTTCTGTGAGCTTAACATGCAAATCTGCAGAAGAAAGGCAGTGGGAGATGGCCTGCTTTCAAATGATAACAACAAATGCCAAGCATTTTAGTTGGGAATCCCTGAACGCATGCCAACTTCCAAACATTCCACCGCCAACTGGTGGTCAGAAATATGCCTCATAGCTAAAATGGTAGTGAGATTCAGAGTTCATCAGATTTAATTAATCAAATGAAATATGGATGAACTAGAAGAAATGGAAAGAAGAATAAGAAACTGCTGGCACCAAACGCAGTTTGGTTTTCAGTTCTTTGTGATTGCTGCAGAAAAAAATAAAATCCTCTCACTTTGAAGTCAGAGAATGAAAAGTAAACCTGCGTCCTCGGATAAGTGTCTAACATTTTACCTCGGTCTTTGGTTGCACAGCAAATGTGACAAGTTAGGGCAAGATTTACAGGTCTGTTTATGAAAACTTGGCTTGAAGAGAGTGAAAACACAAGCCTTTTTGTGAACCGCTCAAAACCAAAGAAAAAAGTAGTTCTTAAAACAGTTCCTAAAATGGTAGCTGAGTATGGATAGTAGTAACTGGTCATGCTTTCCTGGATGGCTAAACACAGGGAGAGACATGACGCATGCATTGACAAATGGGGAGAAGGACTATGAGAGTGATGGTTGAGCCAGCTAATGGAAAGCCTATTGATCGGCTGAAGCCTACAAAGTATATACAACATGTCTCAGAGACTGCGCTAGTGCTGGCTACCCGAGACTTGAAAGGAGCTTCAGTGGCCTTCCTATAAAATATTAGTATAGTTGAAATATGTAAGGCAGATGCATGGGCTACACCTCATACAATTACCAAACATCACTGTGTGGATGTGCTGGTCCGGCTACAAGCCAGTGTTGACGAAGCAGTTCTACATACAGTATTTTAAATAGCTGTAAACTCCACAGGTTACCCAAAGTTTATTGCGGGGGACTACTTTTCAGTCTGTGATAAGCATGTGTATCTACAGCTACACATGCCTTGAACGCTAAATGTCACTTATTCAGTAAACATCTGTTCATGACATGTGGTGCTGTAGAGCCACATGTGCCCACCCTGCTTCCCGGACACCTGTGTGTGTGTTACAGTTACTTTTATAAGTTATCACACATTTATTAGCATGGAGATCTCACTATATTACGCTACGCTTCACATTCCATACTCAACTGCCTGGCGGGAAAACAATCTAACAATGGAGTCAATGCCCATGCGCATTACCAGCAAGAGGAGTCACTACCCTGTGACTCAAAAGGCTTTCTTGACGAAAAACAACTTGGATACTTCTGAGCCCAACACTAGATGGCAGGATTATGCTAAGCATGTGAATCTACAGCACTATGTACCACGAATAGATCCTTACGGGGTGAGTAACATTTCCTTTTTATTGTTCATTATTTTTTAAATTGATTATTAATTATGTAAATTATTTAATTTTATTTTGAATTTAAAATTTTGATTTTGATTTTAGTTGTTTTATTATTGATAGTAAGTTATATTTTATTAGAGGGTTGCTGGGTTTGTAGGGGTATGGAATGGGAGGTTAATTGAGTAATAAATAATAAAAAAATGTATGTTTTTAATTGTTCTTATTTTAATTGATTAATTATGTAGATAGTTTGATAGGGATTAATTTATTTATATTTTAGTTGTAGCTTGCTTGGTTTGCAGGGAAATGGGATGGGAAGTTAAGTAAAATTAAGTGTAGTTTAATTTAATAAATATTTTGGGGCAAATACTATATGATTACCCAATTTATTAACGAATACATAACTGTTGCACTGCTTTTTTTTTATTTTATTTTTTAACTTTTTATTAAATTGAAAATCGGGGCAAACAATACATTCAGACGATATTCATGATTGGCTGCGATTGGAGCTAAGAATCAAGGCAACGCTACTCATCCCCACATCAGCAGTATATAATGAACAACACATGTGGCCCTCACCCCCAATCCCGGACAGTACGATCATGTTATGTGGATGCATCATCTGTTTCGAGTTCAGGTGGATCAGATATATCCTCGAAACTTGTTCCATGCTCCCCATACCTTCTCCCATTTACAGGGAGAACCACGATGGATAAAAACCGCCTTCTCGGCCACCATTGCCTCGTCCATGTCCTTACCCCATTTCCGGAGCGTAGGTGTTTCACTCGACCCCCATAACATAGCAATGTTGCGCTTAGCAAATGCCATTCCCTGTTTTATTTTTTTAATATGTATTTTAGTTTATATGTTTATTACACATTTGTAATGCTGTTACTTTTTTAGTAGGGGAGTAGGTTGGAAAGTTTAGAAATATATAATATTTCTTTATATTGATATCTACATGTTATCTATTGGGAATTATGTACATTTTTGAAATAACATTTTTTTACGTATATATGCAGCCAATAAGTGAATAAAACTTATTTGGAATTCAAAATTTCACGGAGTCAATGCCTTTCTTGTATGCAGAAGTTTGGAGTGTTCCTGATATATATATGTACATATATATATATATATATATATATATATATATATATATATATATTATTTAACAGAAAGTTTTTGAGATTTTGTTTGAGTGATTATTGCTTTTTAAATCTTGTTTTATTGATATTCAGTAAATAAGTAATGATTGCATCAATTTGCTATTATTGTGGTAGTTATGGATATTTTTTTTTTTTTTTTTGGTAAACCTTTATTGGTACATTAATCAGTTGCATTCAGAGTCTACCAACCATCACAGTTGACCATAAATATGGAGGTGATCGAAGCAAACAATATAAAACAGGAGAAATGCAAGAGTACGCCTCCCAAAATCTATGGTGTAACTCAGGAAAGCTTAGTACCAACTTGGCGACAGGATTAAAGAAGGTTTTTTTTTTTTTTTAAGGAATTAGGAAAGAGCAGGATCTGATGCCGCACAATTAGACCATACCAAAGCAAGGGTTACACATAATACAGGATATTCACAGTCAGGACCACCGTAGGCAGGATATTGGTATCAGTGCGTTGAATCAGGATATACAATAAGCATTACATTTCCCCACCTAAACAGTGTCTGCCCGCCGTATCGTAAAGCATTGAAAAACATACACCCTTATTTTAGAACTAGGAAATTGCACAGAGAGTTACCTCTAAACAGCCCCCGCAAAGAGAAGAAGAAAAGGAAGAAAGTAAAGAGAAACCAAAATTTAACAAGAAAAAGGAAGGCCATAGAACAGAAAGGGAAAAAACAAAAATACCCCCCTCCATCCCCCCACCCTGCACCCCTGCATACGGCTACGGCCTACCCCCCTAGCAGCGTGCCTGTCGCCCAGTGACTAAACCCGAAATATAGAAGGAAGAGATATAAGGGAGAAAGAAACAGTAATCCACAGAAAAGTAAAAGAAAGGGAAAAGGAAGAAGTGAACTAGAACCCCACGGGAGGAGAAGAAGAGAACATGGAGGGTCCCCAGTACAGGCCCCCGGCCCCCCCCCCCCCGCCGCCTTGTGTCATTGCTATGATACCGGAGTTGACAATAAAGCATCAAAGACTCAAACATAATCAGGATCGCAATTACAGCCCAGCTCCTCAAGTTTCGCGAGCAAGATGGAAGTCCCCCGTGTTGCTACAAAAGAACCAAAATACCACTGATTCACGTAAACATATTTAGCCCTAATCAGAAACATGACCCAGACATTGTGAAGCGGGATCAGGCATTCAGAAGACCACGGTGAACTGGCAGGCCAGATCGGAAAGGAATAGGAAACCTTGCAATGTCTCAGGAAACTGTACAGTCAAAAGTCATCCGCCGCCATTTTGGCCGCCCACGGTCCGGAGAACAATGTGCAACGCATCAAGAACAGCCATTTCGTAGTTTCCGGATCCAACAGCAAAATACGTCGCCAGGAGAGGCGCGCGAGAGGGAGAATGGTGAAACACAGCTGGTGGTTGCTCCAAATAAGCGATGTATCCCTGAAATAAAGTGTCCATGGAGCAATCCAGTAGGAACAAACAAGGAGTCCCACATGTGCAAACTTTCCTCTCTTGCCACCGATAGAGTCAAATCAAGTACCCACCGCAGCGCCGGTACAGCAAGGTATAGCAGGGGCCACATAAACAAAGTCTTGCAAAGAGGACACCGGCGCCGGGTCGTCTTTTCATTCCAAGAGCACCAGGTCACTCCCGTAGCAGTCCATATCCGATTCCGCCCTTTCAGCGCACGGGGGTATCCGATCCTCTCCCCTAGATCTACAGTGCGCACTGCCAACGCCATTTGCAGGTATATCTTATAAAAGCGCCGCTCACAGGAGGGACCCCCAGCATGAACGCCGCGTCGACAAATACCAGGGCCGCCCGCCCTAGGTGTGGAAAAAGGCATGGTGTCATCAGTTCCCCCACGTTGGTACACAGTTTGAGTGTCATCCCCACTTTGCGGCGGAGGAGCACATACGAGCCCCCGCAGTCCAAAAAGGTGCCACAATGGTGTTACGCCGCAACCTACTCCGATCAAATGGGGCGCGGAGTGTGAGCAGCGCGTTGTGGGCCAAACAGGGTTCCAACAAGGGAACAAAGAGCAGCTGTTAGGCAATCAAGTCCGTCGGGGGGAGGGGAGGGGGGGGGGAACACCAGATCAGCGATGAAGGACGGCATATTTCTCGTCCTCAAGGCCCATGGGGCGAGCGCTGGGGGCAAGCTCTCGGGGGCGGGCTGACCTTCATAGTGGTTGACCGGCACCTGCCGAGTCCATGCGGCCGTTGTTGTTGCACTATCGGGCAGCGGTGGAATCACGCGGGGTCCCGGCTTCAAAGCTCGTGCAGGCCAGAATCACGAAGGTCCGTATCTCCGCCTTCGGGACACGGAAATCCCTCGGAGTCGGACGCATCTACTCAGCGCCCCTTCCGACACACGGGAGCACCGGAGCTGAGCGGGATGGTCGATAGGATCAGGCGGCGGGGGAGGAGGCCGCCAGTCTGGCTCCGCCCCCCGGTAGTTATGGATATTGACATTACTATATGTAATTTTATTTTAATTTTATTTTTTAATGTATATATATTTATTTTTGTTAATATATTTATATATTGAAATGTAATAATGTTTTATAATGTTTAAAATAAATGTTGGTAAAATCATAGGACTTGTATTCATATATGTAATCCTTTTGCAGTAAAACACTTTGGCTACTGCTGCTTAAACTGGAGTCGGAATAGTAAATTTAAACTATCCGAAGTCCAACACTTTCCTTACTGTTGCTTAGATTGGTGTGTCAATAGCACATCTAACCCCACTGAAGTCCAAAGCTTTCCCTACTGTTTAGAGTAGGATGGAAAAAGTAAATCCAACTCCTCCAAAGTCCAACACTTTTCCTGGTATTGGGGAAATAGGTGATTTATAATATTATTTCATTATCTATAATATTGTTTGTTTTTACTTTTTTTTTGTTAGTTATTTTTAGTAAATGTGTTTTTGCGGTTTTAATATTTTACAATTTTATATCTATATATATTCATGAAATTAATATTTTTGGTTGTTGGATTGTTCAATGTTTATATTTTTGGTATGTATTTTGTGTGTGTATATATATATATATATATATATATATATATATATATATATATATTTAAACTTCATTTAAAATATTAAAAACATGAATTATATACAATGAATGTTTTTCATTTGATATATTTATATATATATATATATGTACACACATAAATATTGGTGGAATTTATTTACTTTCCATTATAAAAATTATATATATTCTATTCAACATTTACTACTATAAATTGTACATTTATTAGAAAAACAATATTTATGCCTCTTTTTAACGCATATTACTGTCAGATATTTTTGTTTGCTATTTTTGTCATTTTCATCATAAGTATAGAAACATGCTACTGTGATAATCATTAATTATGGCACCATACTTTTATTAAAGATTAAAAAAATCCACAATATTGTGTAATTGAGTAAATTACAACATACAGAACAGACCAACACAAAAATCGTTCTTTAACACAAGTAATTAAAGGTTTCCAGTTAGGATTGTATACATTTTTTGCTCCCGTTAGACCTCCACATCCCTCCTGGGAATTAAATCTAGTGGTGTCAAAATAATTGGCTGTGCTCTGCTGGTCAGTGAATGCCAAGCTCATTCAGTAGTGGAACCATATACAGTGGTTCATTGCAATAGAGTAGTGCTCAGAATGCTTCCATCTTTTTGGGAATCCGACTTTCATATAAATCAGACAATCTTGTTACCAGTATTTTTCAGCAATCCAACTTCTCCAGTGGAAAGATCTCTACATTCTTTGGATGTGAAAATGACCCTTATGTTTATCTAAAAAGAACATAGGATATATGCAAAACAAAGCAGTTGTTTAATTATGGTCTGCTCAGGAATGGTTTTGCTTCTTCCAAGCAATCCAAAGCTATATGGATAGTTTCTTGCATCTATTGCTATTACCAGTTGGCTAACAAACCTCTCCCAGGGAAACCCAGGGCTCATTCTACATGAAGAAGATCGGTATCTGCTGCTTGGTTAAGATATGTACCTCAGACCAAAAGATGTAAAACCGCTACATACAAATCAATACATGCTTTTCACCAAACATTACAGTTTCAATTAAGACTCGAAAACCAACACAATGGTAGATCAAGCAGGTTTAATGCTTTGCCTAACGTCTATTTTCAGTGTTGGTTACCTACGGTCACTAAAGTTTTTAAAAAAAAATTATATTCTCCAACATATTGACAACTGTGGAATAGGGGTATGCTTGTTGTTCTATTCTATATTTAGGACCGTCAGTGAGAATTCTACAATGCAGAAGAAAGTGTTACTTGTAATCCGAGTTCTGTATTGTAGGAATCCTCACTGAAGTTATAAACAACCCACCCATCTCCCCGATTTTTATTAGTATTGAATAATAAGTTCTGACATTATACTACCACCTAACCGGCGCGGAGGCAAAATGTCAGTACAGTTCATTCAAGGAAGCCTTTGGATTCTTAAAGGAACAGTGTACTCTATGGGTACTTTTGAATCCTTGACCTGACAGGCACCCTTTCTCTGCATTTTCCATAAGACAGAGGCAAGGTAAAAGGTTATTTAAGATACTGTTGAACATATCTTCAGCTAGGTGCTGCGATGTGGTCTTAAGGCCTTTTTAAAGTCTTTTCCTCTTGAAAAAAAATGCTGGAAAAGCTGTACTGTCTTTATATTGGAAGAGGTGCCACCAGACTGTTCGATAATGAGGTGTCTACCTCCAATTACAGATTGAGACTAATATATGAAGAAAGTGTTCCGGGGTCCCTGTGCATAGGCAGGAATATTCTACTTTTATGACTTCAGTGAGGATTCCTACGATGCACGACTAGGAGTACAGGTAACATTTTATTTTAGTTTTATCCACATAGTTTTCCATAGCACATGAAAATAAAGGTTACTCATTTTATCTTTTGGATGTGGTAACGGTTTGTACATGTTTCACTCAAAATTGATCCGTTCCATATAATAAAAATAAAACGTGTTCAAGGAATTCAAATAAGGACTTAATTTGAGCGTATTATGAATATCCTCTACCAATGTCAGTGTTTATCTGATCGACTTTTAGGTGCAGGTTCCTTACCTTCGAATATTCCTGAGGTGTCAGACTGGCAAGGAAAAATTTTGGTGAGCAGTATCCCTGCGTGCCGGTAGGTGGGGGTGTTCTGCTCGCCGGGTGTTGTCTGCTCCGGAAGTGACAGTCGCAGTGCGTTTATAGGCCTCACCCCAGCATGGTGACATCAGTTATTTTCTTTCTGTGCCAAATCTGGAGAAGGGCTACCCCAGTCACGTTTTGATGACCTTTTTTCAAGTTTTTGAGACTGTCTCCTACTATGCATAATATCCATCCGAAAGGCAGGTTTTAAACAATGCCATGCCTGTCATCAGCAGATGTCGGTGATGGACTGACATTTGGCTTGTCTCTGTTGTCTTGAGCGAGACCGTGACGTCCGTACATGCAAGGCGGGCCACGCTGAGGGAGCACTCCTTCTAGCTCCTTGCTGCTCAGTGTTTATCAACTCTGCGACAATCCAGTTTCGGTAGCGAGGAAGGAAGTTGTAGAACTCTTTGACTTCACTGCTCAAGTCTTCGTATGTTTATGAGGCCATGGACCTCCTTTTTGGGGAGCCCAAGCCCTCCGGAACGTCCTCAGGCCATCCGGGCCCCATGGATCCACTGACTAGTCCAGGACATCGCCAGTTGAGCGCCATTTATCTTCCCCGCCCTCCACTCCAGGGCAGATACCCAGTGGTGGTGCCTCCTCCATCATTCTCAACTCCGATACAGAGCTAGCTGGATGTCGTTAGGCTCAGGTGCTGACCAGGGTCCAACTCCCCATATCGGAGCCAGCGTCTTTTTCATATGACAGGCCTGGATTTGGTGATGATTGGGAGAGGTCTGTAGACCCTTGTGGATTTCAGACATTGAAGATCCAGAGGACAACTAGTATGAGGATCTGGTGGATGCCAGTGGTCTGGACCCCTCTCCAGACACTGCCCTGATCTGTTCCCCTACCATGGCCCTAGTGCCAGTCCAGTCTTGACATGAGTTGCTTCTGCCGGGAGTTGCCCCAACCAAATCATTACTCCCATTCAATGAATCCCTTACCGACATCCTGCTCGGGCTTGGTCTAAAATCTGCACAGGGACTCCTATGCATAGGACAGTTGCCCACCGCCCTCCCCCTCACGGGACCCTAGTTTCCTCACCCAGCACCCCACCCCACAGAGTTTGTTTGTCCGGGCCTCCAGCTCTGAAATAAAATCATTGCACATTCCCTACCACTCCACCGCATAGGTAATCCAAAAGAGTGGATACTTTTGGGAAGAAGATGTTCTCTTCTACTAACCTGGGCCTGTAGTCAGTGAGCACTGCGTGCCTCTTGGGCCGATATTCCCATATAATCTGGGACTTGGTTGCACAAATGCTGCCGATGGTCTCAGAGGAGGCCTGAGCCATACTCTCTCGTAGTTGCTGGCGAGATGATTGCAGCCAAGTTTACCATAAGATGTGGGCTGGACAAGGCAGACTCACAGGGTATTGCAATTTCATAGTCAGTGGCCTTTAGACACCAGTCCTGGTTGATAACCACTGGCTTTTCGGTGAATGTCTAAGCTTCGCTCATGGGTATGCCATTTGATGGCTATCGTTTGTTCGGAGAGAAGGCGGACTCAGTGCTTGAGCGCTCTAAGGATAGCAAAGCTACAGCCAGGTCCTTAGCATTTCCATGGCCTTTCACCAACCCCAGTCCACCTCTCAAATTCATGGCCACGGAAGGAGCTTTTAACCACTTCTCTACACCACAGCCGGAAAATTGCACAATCTTTTAATGGCGGAGAATGCGGGTCCCATTGATCACCTGGAACAGGTAGCCAGAAGTCCGGTCTGTCCACACCTCTGGCCGCCGCAGCCTTCAACTCCTTTAGTTTGCCCTCTGACCATCATGGGCTTCCAGTGGACGGGTCGAGAGGTGTGCCATCACCTGCCTCACTGGAGGCTAATAACATCCAAGTTTCAGGTTTGGCAGCTCTTCTAAAGAGGCTACAGCCCCCACTTACTCCCCCCCCCACCCCTCCTCCTCCCAGGATGACCCACCCTTGCCACCTACTTCAGACATGTTGACGGAGGGCCACTTCTCCTTGATTCATCAGAAAGTGTTAGCTCTCTTGGCCAGGGGAGCTATTGAGGTGTCTGTATCAGAAATAGGTTGCGGTTGCTGTTCCTGCTGCTTGATCGTGCCCAAAAAAGACAGAGGCCTTTGACCTATACCAATCTCTTCATGAAAAAAGAGACATTCAAGATGCTTACGCAAGTCCTGTCTGCCCTGCATTCAGGAGACTGGATGGTATCACTGGACCTGCAGGATGAATAATTTCACATCCCTATCCTGCCTACAAGGTCGGCCAAGAGCACTTTGTTTGCTGTGCTCCCCATTGGCATTACCAGGGCCCCTCGGTGTTCATGAAAGTGATGATGGTCAAACCTCACTGTAGGTTAGGAGTTCCAGTATTCCCCTACCTAGACGATTGTCTGTTGAAGGTGGGCTTCCCACAAACAGTCGTCTCCCGCTCCAGGCCTCGGTGAACATTCAGAATTCTCTGGAGTTCTCTACCAAGGTGCTGAAGTCTCTCCTGACTCCCTCACAGATGCTTTCATTCAGCGGAGCTGTTCTAGATGTGTTGGAGCTTCAGGCTTATCCTCCAACTTGGCGAATGAGGGTATTGAAGCTATAATACTGATGTTTCAGCCTCTAGTGTGGATGTTGGTGAGACTGACTCTAAGCCTGCTGGGCCTGATGGCTAGTAATGCATGCTCGCTGGCATATTCAGGCTCTGCAGTAGGACCTGAAGTTCCAGTGGGTGCAGCAACAGGGGAATTTTCTCAGAGGGAACTGCAAAAGACTTGCAATGGTGGTTAATGAACCGCGATTGAGTCACTGCCTGACCGCTCTCCCTTCCCAGACCTCGGGAAATCAGAAATTTTTTAATTGACATGTAGGTCTAGTCGCTTGGATAAGCTACTCGACCTGTCACTTGACCCATAAACTTGTGTCAAATAATGTGATTGTAGGCAAATATCTTATTTCAACCATTTACCTTTTTCTTCATTGTAACTTATGAGAGCACGTTTATATATGTGAATCTGCTGTACATAAAAACTTGCTTGATGTAATAGACTAAATATTTGTTCCATGTATAAGAAAAATCTAATTCACATATAGGGTACACAATACACCTGACATGCCTCACTAATAGCATTGTCATCAAGGCAAGGGTAGGAATGTTTCTCAGTTATATTTAAGAACTATATTTCTAGAACATAATGTGGTTGCGCACTCATTTACAGACCAACATTTTCCACTGAAATGGCCACAAATGTTCCTACTGGCATCAAGTTTTACTGACAAAACTATATATAATTTGACCAATAATGTGTGGAAATCGACTTTCTGCAAATATTTGTCATTTGCACATTACCAAGTAAAGTATTCTTATTTGTTTTGAGTATATTAGTTTCCTCGTCCTCATTTCATTTTAAAATGACAAAAAAGTGTTTTCCCAGCTACTGAACTATATATCGAAATATCAGTACAGTTATTTTACAAGCTATTTAAATGTTGTGCGCCCAGCACAATTGTTAGATTGTTTACTTTACAACATCCTCTAACTTTGCTGTCCAAGAATGCAAAATGTCAGCAGTTTTGCGCACTGAAGTTTCTATGGCTACTCTCTCTCAGAGATGCTTTTTTGTCTCAAGCGGAGCTCCAGTCTCCTGTAGACATTTCCACCAATACCACTCCTGCCCAGAGTTCTCAAGAATCAGGAATGACCGGACCTAAGTCCTTCTTATTCTTATGGCTCTGGATTGGGCACAGAGAGTCTGGTATTCCAAGCTGCTGAGCTTGAGTACTGGTCCCCCAATCAGGCTGCCACTTTGGCAGGAAATTCGTTCGCAGCAGCGGGGCAGGGTTCTGCACTTGAACCTGAACATGCTACGCCCTCATGCATGGAGATTGAGGGGCGGCAGTGGACTGCTTTTGACCTCCAAACGTCTGCAATGTTATACAGGCAGACAGGCGCCCCTCCACAAAGACGGTATATGCCTGCCGTTGGAAGACATTTGTGGCATGGTGTAGAGATAAACACTTTGACCCCCTATGTGCACATCTTCCCCTGATACTTTTGTTCATTCTAATCTTAGCCACGCAGGGCTGTACTTGAGGCAAGTTAAAAGGTTATCTTTCTGCCAGCTTGGCATTTCTGCGGATCAGCCATCCCTTTTCAAATTCCCCTATTGATTCCTTGAAGGGCCTCCAGCATCTTCCCCCCCCCAATACACTTCATTAGCCACTGTGGGATCTCAACTTAGTTATCATATTTCTCAGGTGTTCCCCCTTTGAGCCCGAAGTAAACTGTCCACTCAGGCTTCTCACCATCAAAATGGCCAATCTAGTGGTGATATTATCTATCCTTAACATCTATCCAGAGAGTCAGAAAGTTACAGGTACTGTCGACACATCCTCCGTACCTTCGGAATAGAACATTATTTTTACCAAACGTGGTAACCACCTTTCATGTAGGCCAATCCATCACTCTGCTTACGTTTTACGCTCCGCCTCATTACTCTAAAAAAGAGGAAAGACGGTATCGGCTGGACCCAAATAGACATTGTCGTTGTACCTTGGCCGAGTTCCAGGTGACTGATCAACTCTTCATGGTGTACTTCGGAGCAAAGAAAGTTAAGGCGGTCTAGAAACGGACTATTTCATGATGGATAGTGCTCTGTGTCAAGATCTGGTTTGCATTGGCCAAAAAGTAAAGTCCTGAAGGCTTTTCGAGCTCATTCTACCAAAGCCAAGGCTGCGACCACTGCGTTAGCTTGTGGAGTTTCTGTCCTGATATCTGTTAGACAGCAACATGGTTTTCCTTGCACACATTTACGAAGCACTACTGCTTGGACAGTCAGTTATGCGTGATGGTAATTTTTCCCGTTCGGTCTTACAGGACTGCTTAGTTAATCCGTATTGCAGCTCCTGCTTCCGAGGAGGTATTGCTTGTGGATCTCCTCTGAGTAAGGAATCTGAGACTTGCAGTCTCTATCAGATTAATAAGTTACTTATCTTTGGTATGCCTTATCTGGTAAAGACTCTATTTAGCCACAGATTCCTTACCAACTCACCCTTCCTTGCTGCCTAGACTGTATTTTAGAGTAAAGTGTTCTCATTTTTAAGAGCGCTCTGTGACTATGCGTCTGGCATGGAAAGTCACGAAATAAAACTTACATCACCGTGCTGGGGTAATTCCTATATAAGCACTGCACGTATCCCTTCCGGTTCTGCTGCCACGTGTAGCCGAACTACTCTACCTACCGATATACAGGGGTACTGCTCATCAAAAGTTTCCAGATCCAGTCTGACGCCTGGGAATATTATAAGGCAAGGAATCTGTGGAAAAATAGAGTCTCTACCAGATAAGGGATCCCTGAAGGTAAGTAACTTGTTTAGTTACTACTGTTAGGAGCATGGACTTCAAAAACCTTTTGGGATAACTACACGTTTTTAAAACGCTTAGTATAAAGTGTTTGGAAGAACAAACCTAAGTACATAAAATGAAGTACCCTTTCCACAAAAGCGAATAGCTCTTACAAATTAATTTTATATTGTGCACATCATCTTTACCAACGAATACAACACAAAAGTTAAAAGCTGCTGTCCCATGAAGTTGAAAGCTGATGCTTCCAGAAAATATTTATTATTATCTTTAACTTGGCAAAAGTGGGTCTGCTAGTTTGTCAAAATGTGTGCATTCCAATATAAATTTGTTAACACTTTTTTTTCCTTTCAAACACATTTGACAATTTTACAGATAGACGTGGAAGTCCACCATAGATCTGATCAAATATAATAACAAAAAGATGAAGGGAAACACAATTGCCTTTCTGAAGCGAGCATTAAAAGCAGAAATACAGTTAGAATACACTTTTTAGTTCGAGGCATGTGGGCTGCTGAATTCATATCTGTGCATAGATCGCCGCCTAGTGTTGGGTCCGGATGATTGCACATTGTTGTCCTGGAAGAGTCTTCGAAGTATCACGAGATAGGTGGCTCCTCCCCTGGACTACAGTGCGCATGGGCATCGCCTCCATCCCCAGATTGTTTTTTTCCGCCATTGGGTTCGGATGTGTTTCGGTTCCCTCTGTCGGAATCGATAGTTGTAAAACTTTTCTAACTCGAGACCAAAAGGTCTTTAGGCTGGGCGTCGGTATCGTTTCGTTAGGGTTTTGTCTGTTCTCAGCTCCGAACTCTTGCTACCCATCCGCGTGCTCTCGGCGCGGACGGGCCTACTCGACGCTCCAGACATGGAACGAACTCCGTTCAAAAGGTGCCCGGTGTGCACCTCCAAGTATTCGCACCTCGATGTGCACCCTGTGTGCAACAAATGTTTGTCACCGGACCATGATGAGGCCAGGTGTATGGCCTGCTCAAAGTTCCGGTGTAAGAAGACTCTCAAGATTCGTCGGGCCGCTAGACTCCAGGCCCAGTTATCGGCACCCCCGGCGCCCCCGCCGGACGACATCTTCGAAGAATTTGTTGAAGACGACGATGTCCTACAGGTTTCGGACTCTAGCCCCACGTCTGAAGGGGATGCCTACGACGCGGGAGACGAGGACTTTGACGAAGCCGGCGACGAGGTAGGGGACGACGATGGGGCCATTGCCACCGTGGGGGATAGCTCGGAGGAAGAGCATCCCCAGACTGACTCAGGGGTCAACCCCCTTCATGCGGCCCAGGTCGAGGGATCGCCTTCGGGCCTTACCCAAGACCTTGTTACTAGTCCAGCAGCCCCGCCTCCGGGCCCGGTCACGGACATTTCTGATGCGCCACTCCCGTTAACAAAAACGAAAGTGAAGCCATTGGGATCCACTCCTCCGGTTTCGAAACCGAAAGTGAAAGCTGCACTTGTGCAGAAGGCTCTGGAGGCATCGACTTCCAAGAAATTCAAAATGGCCGAGTTGAAGAGCCGTGCCAAGATGGCCGACCCGAGGGCCTCGGGGTCGACGCCGAAGGCGAAGTCGACCGACGCGGCCGCGTCGGCGCCGAAGATGGTCGAGGTCGATGACCCGAAGAAAGCTTCGAAGAAGCGTCAAGGCGATTCCACGGCTCCGCCCGTCGGGGACAAGGAACGTGGAGTGTCGGCTCCGAAGACGGTGCCTCTCGCCGACCCGACTCCCGACTCGGGGAGATCGCTCGAGCCGGTCAAGCCCTCTCCAGCCTTGACGAAAAAGGTCGCGGAGTCCCTGCAACGGATTCGGACGGACGCTGTGGTTCCCGAACCAGGGGATGTGGTGCCGAAGCACACACCGAAGCCCACAAAGGCGCAGACGCCTATCCGCTTTACCCTGCCGCCGAAGTCGACGCCAAAGGCTTTCGCTCCGAAGCATGGGGCAGGCGTGCCCTCTAAGGAGGTGTCGACGCCCAAAGCGGCATCGGTGGTGTCGAAGCCTCGGCTCCAGCCACTTGCAGAGGAAGAGCGTCGAGAGGTCATCATCGACGCCAATACTGGAAAACTGTCTCTCCTCAAGAGGAAAATCACCACGGAGCCGGTGTTGGAACATTTTCGTATTCCTCTCAAAAACAAGAAGGATTCTGCGGGTACTTCGGCCCCGATAGAGCCTGCATCTCCACAAGCATTAGAACATTCGCCAACGCGTTCCAACGCAGGGGATGGTGACGATGAGGAGGTCGAGTACAACTATCCGGCGTACTCGGATCCGGAGGAGGAACATGAACCTTGGTCTGCCGGGGGCGACCCAGAGGACCCGCAATCGGGTCAGGAACCGCAGCTCTTTGCGGCAAAGACCTCACCGACGGAGGACTCGGCAGCCTTCAACGCTTTGATTGAGAGAGCTGCAGCTAACCATGATGTCGAGCTTCATTCAGATCCTGTGGATGTGAACTTTTTGTTTGACACTTTCTCAGTGGCTGAAAAGTCAGTCAAGACATTGCCAATGCTCAAGGGAGTGCTAAAGTACGCGACTGAGGTCTTCAAAGAGCCCACTCGGGCGCGTGTCATCAATCCTCGCATTGACAGAAAATATAAGGCAGCGCCCTCGGATCCAACATACATCAAGGGACACTTGCCACTGGACTCTTTGGTTGTATCCAACGCACGCAAGAGGGCGAACTCGCAGACCACTGGTGACGCTCCTCCCCCAGACAAAGAGTCGAAAATATTTGAGGCCTCAGGGAAACGGATTGCTGCGCAGGCAGCTAATATTTGGCGAATCTCAAACACGCAGGCCCTACTTGCACGCTACGATAGGGCTCATTATGACACCCTAGAAACACTGCTGCAACACTTGCCTGACCAGTACAAGGAGGCAGGGGAAATGTTAATTCAGGAGGGAAAGCTCATCACAAACGCTTCCATCAAATGTGCGCTGGACGTGGCTGATACAGCCTCCAGGGCAATCAACACTAGTGTGTTGCTGAGAAGACATGCATGGCTTAGGATATCAGGTTTCAAACCGGATATACAGACAACCATCCTGAACCAAACAGTTAATCCTGACCACCTGTTCGACCCTGAGGTGGATGCAACACTAGAAAAAATGAAGAAAGACACAGACACTGCTAAGTCTATGGGGGCCCTCCAGTCTCAGCAGTTTCGGGGTGGTTCCTTTCGCCGCTCCAATACCAGAGGCACCTCAAGGGGTCAGGCATCGCAGTCCACACAGTATTATAAAAGTAATACCCAAACCTCATACACCAACAAGGGTAGAGGTGGCTACAGAGGCAACAACATCAAAGGCAGGGGACGTGGAAACAACAGCTCCAGGTCCACCACCGCCAACAAGCAGTGACGTCTTGTCACTGCCCCCGACCACACAACACCGGTCGGGGGGAGACTCCAGCAATTCCTGCCCGCGTGGAAATCCATCACCACGGACAGGTGGGCCAAGTCTCTTATCCAGTACGGTTACTGTCTGGAACTTACTTCCACTCCACCAAACATACCTCCAAGAAGCCGTCCTATGTCCGGCGAGCACTTGCACTTGTTGCAGCAGGAAGTTCAGGCAATGCTGCAAAAAGGGGCAATAGAGCTCGTCTCACTGCAAGAAAGGGGAACGGGTTTACTCTCTGTATTTTCTAATCCCCAAAAAGGACGGATCCCTCAGGCCCATCCTGGACCTCAGGCCCCTCAACTGGTACATTCTCTCGGAGCACTTCCATATGCTCACGTTACAGCAGGTACTCCCTCTGCTTCAACAGGGGGACTTCCTGGCTACGTTGGATCTAAAAGATGCATACTTTCATATCCCCCTGCATCCTTCCCACAGGAAGTATCTCAGATTCACGATTCAGGACCAGCACTACCAGTTCAGGGTTCTGCCGTTCGGGGTCACCACAGCGCCAAGGGTCTTTACAAAGTGCCTGGCGACTGTGGCGGCGCATCTACGACGCCAAAACGTCCACGTCTACCCTTATCTGGACGACTGGCTCATTCAGGCAAAAACAGAACAGCAGTGCGCCGACCACGTGTCCCGCACCATTCATCTCCTGCACGATCTGGGATTCTCTCTGAACTACCCGAAATCCCATATCCAGCCCACCCATGTACGACACTATCTGGGCGCGACGATAAACACTCTGGCAGCCACCGCGCAGCCAAATTCAGTGAGAATCGCCAGTATCTAAACGCTGATCCAACGATTCAGGCCTCAACACTCGCTTCCAGCGAAAGTGTTCATGCAGTTGATAGGCATGATGGCCTCCTGCATCTCCATTGTCCCGCACGCGAGACTACATATGCGTCCGCTTCAGGAGTGCCTAGCACGTCAGTGGACTCAGGCTCATGGGCAACTGACAGACCTAGTGTTGGTGAGCGGTCGGGCATACAACTCTCTGCATTGGTGGAATCCACAAAACCTTTGCAAGGGCCGACCATTCCAAGAGCCTGTGCCACAGATTATCCTGACAACGGACGCTTCTCTCCAGAGATGGGGAGGGCATGTACTCCACTACACAGTGCAGGGACTATGGACACTACAGCAAAGGAAGATGCACATCAATGTGTTGGAACTGATGGCAATCTTCATGGCCTTGAAGGCGTTCAAAGTACATCTGTGCAACAAGGTCGTGTTGATCTGGACGGACAACATGACAGCCATGTACTACATTCAAAAGCAGGGAGGCACACACTCTCCGCAGCTGTCTCATCTGGCTCAGAGCATGTGGAAGTGGGCCATTCAGAGGAACATCTTCCTCATGGCAGAGCCTCTCCCGGGCAAGAACAACCAGATGGCGGACCTGCTCAGCAGGCACAGCCATCAAATGCACGAGTGGGAGATACATCCATCAGTACTCCAACCGTACTTCCAAAAGTGGGGTCATCCAGAGATAGACCTGTTCGCCACAAAGGAGAACGCAAAATGCCAAAGCTTCGCCGCCAGGTTCCCACACCCGCAATCGCAGGGCAATGCGATGTGGATGAACTGGTCAGGCAGATTTGCGTACGCTTTTCCCCCAGCACCTCTGATACCGCTGGTGGCACGCAAGCTTAGGCAGCACTCGATGACTCTCATCCTGGTTGCTCCAACGTGGGCTCGCCAACCATGGTACACCACGTTTCTGGAACTCTCCGTGGTACCGCATCAAAGGCTTCATCTCACTCCCAGCCTTCTGACGCAGAGCCATGGCGACATTCAGCACCCAGATCCGCAACAGCTCAACCTGGCGATCTGGCTCCTGAAGTCCTAGAGTTCGGCTACCTCAATCTTCCCCCCGATTGCATGGACATCATTCGGGAGGCAAGGAAGCCCACTACTAGAGCTTGTTATGCGGCTAAATGGAAGCGTTTTGCCGTTTACTGTGTAAACCACGATATTGACCCGTTAGATGCTTCCATTCAGAACATCATTTGTTACCTGTTCCACCTGTACCAATGTAACTTGGCGTATTCTTCCATACACATTCACTTGTCTGCAATGGCAGCATACCTCCAGAATAGGCAACACCTATCACTTTTTAAGGTCCCTGCTATTAAGGCTTTTCTGGAAGGACTCAAAAGGGTCATTCCACCACGGACACCACCAGCCCCGGAATGGAACCTCAACGTGGTTCTTACTAGGCTGATGGGCCCTCCCTTTGAGCCGCTGCACTCTTGTGAGCTTCAGTTTCTGACTTGGAAGGTGGCTTTCTTAGTAGCAATCACATCGCTACGGAGGGTTAGCGAGTTGCAGGCGCTCACCATCCAAGAACCTTTCTTCCAAGTACACGCTAACAGGGTGGTGCTCCGCACTAACCCCAAATTCTTACCCAAGGTTGTATCTCAATTCCATATGAATCAAACAATTGAGTTGCCAGTGTTCTTTCAGAACCCAGAGTCGCTGGCGGAGCGGATGCTCCACACCCTTGACGTTGAAAGAGCCTTAATGTACTACATTGACAGGACCAAAGATTTTCGTAAGACCGAGCAACTTTTTGTTGCTTTTGCCTCACACCACAAGGGAAACGCTATCTCCAAAGCTGGGATCGCTAGGTGGATTGTAAAATGCATTCAAATCTGTTACGCTAAGGCCAAGCGCACTCTCACAATTCCACCAAGAGCCCACTCCACCAGGAAGCTGGGGGCCTCTATGGCTTTCTTAGGTAATATTCCCTTAGAAGATATCTGTAGAGCAGCCACATGGTCTACCACACATACTTTCACTAAACATTACTGTGTAGACGTGCATTCCAAACAGCAAGCAGCTGTTGGTCAGGCTGTTCTCAGGACACTTTTTCAGACTGCTGCAGCTGGCACGGGCGGCCGCCAATAATGGGAGGACTGCTATGTATTCTATGCACAGATATGAATTCAGCAGCCCACATGCCTCGAACTGCAAATGCTACTTACCAGTATGCATCTGTTCTTGGCATGTAGGGCTGCTGACATTCATATCGCCCACCCTCCTCCCCGGCGCCTGTAGCAGCTGCAGTCTTCATACATATATATATGTTCATATATCTGCTCGCAGCATAGGCATCACTCACATACTTAACTCCATCTCTGCCAATGGCTAAAAACAATCTGGGGATGGAGGCGATGCCCATGCGCACTGTAGTCCAGGGGAGGAGCCACCTATCTCGTGATACTTCGAAGACTCTTCCAGGACAACAATGTGCAATCATCCGGACCCAACACTAGGCGGCGATCTATGCACAGATATGAATGTCAGCAGCCCTACATGCCAAGAACAGATGCATACTGGTAAGTAGCATTTGCAATCTCTTTTCAGGTGTTTTGGAGACTGTGCTAGGATCTAATTAACCTGGACAATGTTGAAGCAAAATAAATCAACGAGCCAATCAGTGGTTAATAATAGCATTTTTATAGTGAGAAAAGGTTTGAACCTTGGTTTATTTTCCATATTCCCTATAAATCGGTACCTGCTAAGTCATCCTAAACTTGTTTTACAGTGATCTATACTAGAATAAAAATACATGGACTAATCAAAGCACTCAGTTACAAATGTATTTTGCTGCTGAAAACATTTGTTTTACATTTTCTATTTTTAACTTTAGGGTGATTGTCGGTCATACAGCTATGTCTGTGGAATTTCAAGTAAAGATGGCCCAAACTGGGAGTCTTTAATGTTCTTTGCCAGGCTTATACCACGCATGTGCCACAATATAAACAGGTTGGTAGTCTCACATCTTTAAAAATAAAATGTTTGAATGTACATGTGTCTCAATCATTACTTTTCCGATACACCTTTTTTCTTCTGTCTGTGCATGTAACAAACTTAAAAACAATGCCTGGCCAGACTGGAGCCTTAGTACCAGAAATTTCTAAATAATAATAAAACGTCCATATGTGTCAAATCTCAGGCTCTTGTCATGGAGCTGCCACTGTTTTCAGTGGCCTAGAGTCATCAGGGTATGGTTCCCAGTAACTTGGCCTTTTCTTCTTCAAGTATATTGATGAGATTAACACCAAAGGTTGTGTTTTTCTCAACCCACAACACTTTAAAAAATGATGCCACTGTTAATGGAGCTGCGGTTTCATATTTTTTGTTGTGAGGGGTGGAATTATTTTTATACTTGTGTTTCTAAACAGATTTGAAAAGCGTTTGATCAACTGTCGCTCCATGTTTAATATTTTGGTGTGCTTGAGATTTGTATTTGAAACTTCAGGTTCGAGGCATATGAGCTGCAGATTCTACACTTTGCATTAGATCGCCACCTAGTGTTGGGCTCGGATGATTGCATGTTGTCCTGGAAGAAGTCGTTGTAGTCACGAGATAGGGGACTCCTCCCTTGGACGATAGTGCGCATGGCATCGGCTCCATCCTTTGATTGTTTTTTTCCGCCACTTGGTTCGGATGAAACTTTTCCACTCCTGTTGGAAATCTACTTTTCAAGTACTTCAACGTTTAAAAATGTCTTCGAACTTCACCAAACAACTTTCGATACCAATAAACATCGACTAGACTCAATTCCGGTCGTCGACGTGGGCCGTTGGGCCTACCCACGCCGTGAGGCCTACACCTCATGGAAAGGACGCCATTCAAAAGATGCCCCGAGTGTGGAGCAAAATATCCACCCAGTGACCATCACGAGGTCTGTAACCTGTGCTTATCGCCAGACCACGACGAATCCAGCTGCACAGCCTGTGCATCCTTTTGTTCGAAAAAGACCATTCGGGATCAGAGGGCCCGTCGATGCGACATGCAGAGATAAGCGCCGGAACCAGTGGATATCTTCTACAAAGGTCCGTGTGTCCCGGAGGAAGATTCCTATGATCTCCAGATCGTATCCGAGGCAGATGACTCCGATGACTCCATACCTTTGGATCAACGTGTAAGTACCACTGCCCCTTCCCCAGCCCAAACACCAAAATCGAAACCAAAGGTCAACACTCCGCCTGCGGGGCCCAGTCGAGACCGAAAAAGCACTTCGAAAGCCCCGCCATCCAGCCCGGCTCCGAAGAAAATAACGAAGCCTTCCGGTAGTTCCATACCAAGCAAACCGCATGTGCCAATACCACCTGCTCCCTCGGCACCGAAACAAAAAGAAGTCCCGGTTCCGAAAGACACACCGAAACCGTCGACTCCGAGAGACAAAGTGGCTCCGAAAACAACAAAGCCTGTTTACGATGCCCCGAAAACAGCTTCCACTACGAAGCCGATACCCTCGATGCCGAAACAAACAAAACCTGCTTCCAATCCTACCAAGTACACGAAACAGGCTTCAGCCCCACAGAAAATATCTTCAGTGCCGAAATCTACGCCAAAGGACTCCACATTGGCTCCTAAGGCTAAAGACCAGCAACAAAACCGGTTCGGAACCGAAAAGATCGGCGCCGAAGGCTGTGCCTCAAGAAGAGGAGCTTTTCCAACCAGATCCTTTACAAAAAAGGATCTACATTGATCCAGAAACAGGACATGTTTCCACCACACCACACAGGAAGAGGAAGTCCGATACAGCAACTACACCTCCAGCGCCTGTCAAGTAGAACTCTGCCACATCTCCTATGCACCTTTTTTCTTCTGTATCTCCTTCACCTGCTCTTCTTTTAAACATTTCACCTCAACATTCTCCTCCTCATTCTCCACAACATACGCCTCCTCAGGATGTTGATGATGATGAGTATAGCATGGGGGTAGGGAGAGACCCAGACAACCCTTTTCCCTACCCAACAGGTTCACCAGACTGGGAGTATCCAAACCCACAGGATGTACCAGATATTCCTGAGCCACATATATATCCATCTAAACCTTCTCCTCCAGAAGACAATATTGGGTTTAGACACTTAATTAATAGGGCTGCCATCTATCACAATGTCACCATGCATTCAGATGAGGCAGAGGAAGACTTTTTACTAGACACTTTTGAACACTCAAAAATCTGTGCAAATACTGCCAATGGTTAAAGAAGTCATTAAACATGCACCAGAAGTGTTTAAAGATCCTGTAAGAGCTAGAATCATAAACCCAAGGATAGAGGAAAAGTAAAGAGCAGCTCCTGGGGATCCTGCCTACATTAAAGGACAGCTACCCTTAGACTCCCAAGTAGTTTCAAACGCTAGGATAAGAGCAAATTCCTAAACATCAGGTGAAGCACCAACTCGTGATAAAGAATCAAAGATCATAGATACTTCAGGATAAAAGAATAGCTGCCCAAGGTAGCAGTACATGGCGCATCGCTAACACACGGGCCTTCCTCGCAAGATACGACAGGGCTCACTATGATCAGCTAGAGAAGCTCTTACAACATCTAACTGACTATTATAAGGCATAAGCAGATGACCTCATACAAGATGGTGAGCTTATATCAAATGCCTCCATTAAATGTGCACTGGATGCAGCAGACACTGCATCCAGAGCAATAAACACCAGTGTCCTCCTTAGACGTCACGCGTGGCTACGCATTTCAGGATTTAAGCAAGAGGTGCAAACTACTATCTTAAATTATCCATTCAACCAACAATTGTTTGGTCCAGAGGTAGACACAGCATTTGGAAACAAATGAAGAAAGACACTGACACAGTCAAGTCTGTGGGAGCTCTGCAGTCCACCCAAGCAAGAGGCTTCTTTTGTCGCTCCTTCTACAGAGGAGTCTCCAAACAAGCTGGAGCAGACAATTCAACTTCCTTTAAAACAAATACACAAACATCCTCTAATAAAGGATACTTTAGAGGGGGCTACAGAGGCAACCAGGGAAGAGGTCGAGGAAATGACAATAATCGAACCTTTCCCAACACAAAACAGTGACTTCCTTCTGCTCCACCAACAGCATTCCACTCCTGTAGGGGGCAGACTAACACAGTTCCTACCTGTCTGGAATTCCATCACAACAGACAAGTGGGCAAGACAAATTATCCAGTATGGTTACTGCCTAAAGCTTACAGCTACCCCTCCACATACACCACCCACACAGCGTCCAATGTCCACAGAACATTTAACGCTGCTCCAACAAGAGGTTCTCTCATTGCTGCAAAAAGATGCACTAGAGCTAGTTCAGTTAAAACATCAAGGAACAGGGGTTTACTCACTCTATTTCCTAATACTCAAAAAGGACGGAACACTAAGACGAATTCTAGACCTAAGGCCTCTCAATCTGTATATACACTCAGATCATTTTCACATGATCACTTTACAAAAAAAGCTCTCATTGTTGCAACAAGGCGATTTCCTAACCACACTAGACCTCAAGGACGCCTACTTCCACATTCCCATACATCCTTCTCACAGGAAGCATCTCAGATTTGTACTAGAAGGACAACACTATCAGTTCAAAGTCCTTCCATTCTGGGTCCTAACTGCACCACGAGTGTTTACAAAGTGCCTAGTAGTAGTAGCAGCACATCTCAGAAGACAACATATCCACGTCTTCCCATACTTAGCCGATTGGCTCATAAAAGCCAAGTCATTCAATCAGTGTGTCCAACACACATCTCAAACGATTCAAACACTGCACGACTTGGGGTTTACAATCAACTACACCAAGTTACATCTCCAGCCCTCTCATGTACATCAATACCTAGGGGCTACCATAAACACCAATACAGCTCTAGCTTATCCCAGTCCAGCCAGGATACAGAGCATTTAAGCCTTAGTAACAAGGTTACAAAATCAACACTCTCTCCCAGCCAGAGTTTTCATGCAATTAATAGGCATGATGGCATCTTGCATTTTATTCTACCATATGCAAGACTGCAAATGCGCCCATTGCAGGAATGTCTAGCACATCAGTGGAATCAGGCACAAGGACAACTAACAGACCTGGTGTTGATGGACAGCCGCACACATCGCTCTCTGCAGTGGTGGAACACCAAAAACTTGTCCACAGGGCGGCCGTTCCTCGAGCCAGTTCCACATATAGTACTGAAAACAGGCGCATCCCTGACAGGATGGGGAGCCCATCTGCTCCACCACACAACTCAGGAAAGATGGACCGCTCAACAAAAGGTGCTTCACATCAATCACCTAGAGTTGCTGGCAATTATCCTAGCACTGAAGTCCTTCCAAGAGCACATACAGAACAAAGCTTTCTTAATCTAGACGGACAACATGACAGCCATGTACTACATACAAAAACAAGGAGGCACACATTCCCTGCAACTGTCCCAACTCGCACAAAACATTTGGAGATGGGCCATTCCACAAAAGATATATCGGCTCGCAGAACACCTTCCAGGAGTTCACAATCAGATAGCCGATCTGTTAAGTTGACAGACACAACAAATTCACGAATGGGAACTACATCTGTAAGTTCTTCAACCATTCTTTCACAAGTGGGGTCATCCAGACATAGACCTGTTTGCCACACGAAAACGCAAAATGCCCAACCTTCGCCGCCATGTTTCCACACCCGTTGTCCAAGGGCAATGCGATATGGATGAACTGGTCAGGCAGATTTGCGTACGCTTTTCCGCCAATCACACTAATACCACTAGTGGTACGCAAGTTCAGACAACAGTCTCTCAAACTGATCTTAGTAGCTCCCACATGGTCACGCCAACCGTGGTTCACCACACTGCTAGAACTCTCTCTAGTAGCACACCAAAAACTGTCTCTGACACTATCCATGCTAACGTAGAACCATGGAGACATCTGGCATCCAGATCCAAGTCAACTGAATCTGGCTCCTGAAGTCTTAGAGTTTAGTTACCTTAACCTGCCACCACACTATATAAATATCATTAAAGAAACCAGAAGATCTACTACTAGAGCTTCCTATGCTGCTGAATGGAAAAGATTTGCCATTTACTGCACTAATAATCAAATTGATCCTTTATGCTTCCATCCAAAATATTATCTGTTACCTTCTCCATTTACAAGAGATGTAATCTAGCATATTCATCTATACGCTTACAGCTTGCAGCTATTGCGGCATATCTACACAACAGACAACATATGTTGTTTAGAGTACCAGCAATAAAAGCTTTTATGGAAAGATTAAAAAGAATTATTCCTCCTAGGTACCCTCTCCAGTGTGGAACCTAAACATTGTTCTTACCAGGCTCATGGGACACCCTTTCAAACCTTTACACAAATGTGACCTGCAGTTTCTCACATGGAAAACATCTTTCCTCATTGCTATTACCTCTCTTAGAAGAGTTAGTGAGATTCAAGCTTTCACTATACAAGAACCATTCTTACAATTACACCGTAACAAAGTGGTTCTAAGGACTAATCCTAAATTCCTTCCTAAAGTAATTACTCCTTTTCATCTAAAACAATCTGTCGAGTTACCAGTGTTTTTCAAAACCCAGACTCTGTAGCAGAAAGAGCTCTACACACACTAGATGTTAAAAGAGCTCTTCTCTATTACATCAATAGGACCAAATCCTTTCGCAAAGCAACTATTTGTAGCTTTCTCTCCACCACATAAAGGCAACCCCATTTCTAAATCAGGAATTGCAAGGTGGATTGTTAAATGTATACAAATATGCTATCAGAAGGCAAAACTCACATTAACAGTTCCTCCTAGAGCGCACTCCACACGCAAACTAGGAGCCTCCATGGCTTTCTTAGGAAACATTCCCCTAGAAGACATCTGCAAGGCAGCAACATGGTCTACAACACTCGCCTTCACTAAACCCTATTGTGTTGATGTGCAAGCCAAGCAGCAATCTGCAGTAGGCCAAGCTGTCCTCAAAACTCTCTTTCAAACTACTGCAACGGATACAGGTGACCACCACTAGGGGAGACAGTGCTGCACAATCGATGCAAAGTGTAGAATCTGAAGCTCATAAGGCTCGAACGGAAAATGCTACTTACCAGTATCCATCTGTTCTTGGCATGTAGAGCTGCAGATTTCTATACGCCCTCCCGCCTCCCCGGGACCTGTATCTGTTCCAGTTGTATCTTAATTAGATATACACGCATGGACATCCCTTCTTTCTTTCTACTAACTCCATAATTTCCCATCATGGCGAAAAACAATCTATGGAGCCGATGCCCCTGCGCAATATCGTCCAAGGGAGGAGTCACCTATCTTGTGACTACAAAGACTTCTTCCAGGACGACAACAACATGCAATCATCCGAGCCCAACACCAGGTGGTGATCTAATGCAAAGTGTAGAAATCTGCAGCTCTACATGCCAAGAACAGATGCATACTGGTAAGTAGCATTTTTCTTTTCTAAAAGGTTGGCAATTACTTCTAAAGCTGTTTTAATAAAGAAAGCTTTGCCCGCCGGTATTGTGCAGCACACCGTCAAATGGGTGCCCTCTTCCGTTACCTTTTTTGTATTGATGAGTGTAGCTCAGACCTTGTTTCTCTCATTCTCAGATTTCCCTTTTGTGTGGCTTAGTTCCTGAACCTCTTGTGGGTCTTTTTTGCTGTTCCTTTCTATCCATCCATCCTTTGGTCTCGAGGTTTGGACTGAAGGCCATATGAAGATTCTTAACTGATTTTGCACATTCCTCATCAAATCACTTGGGCTTCTTATGGTGCTCATTACGTACAAAACCTATTAAATTATTTTTAATTTCCAATAAGATTAGCTTAAATGCTGTAATTATACCATTATCGGATATTGGGTCTAGACATGTCATGATCTCTGAAGTTCGTTTGGAGACTGTTACACAGAAACCTCACGACATCAACTCTCTCCCACTTCAAGACAATCCAGTTCTCCCTTGCAATCACCGGTTTGATGTGATGTTTAACAGAACATTACCTTTTTAGTAGAGAATGGATAAGAAATGTGATTGCAGCATGATCGCTAAAAGGGTCAGAGACCAAGACATAAGCGTTGAGAAGAGAAAGCAACTAGAGAAAGTAAAGCTCAACTGGCCAGTTAAAGTTTCTAAAGTAATTAAGAATACAATATTATTCATAATTAATACCCTATTTAAGCCATTACCATAGTCCTAATGGCTGAAATGGGCAACAAAATCCCCATCATAGTCTACTAACCCACACACTGGAGTATGAATAATATTGCAAGGATGAGCGTTGAAATCCCCAAGCCAGATTATATTGCAGGGTTTGTTGCATGCTTTCTCTAGATCAGCAATGTAGGAAGGTGGATATCTGACTATATGGTTACCCCAACTTTTTGCCTAGTGTTTAGCTGGTTTTCGACTTAGTCGGCCTGGGATCCTGCTAATCAGGGCCCCAGGCTATCTGCTCTCACTGTAAAATGGACTCCATGTACTTTAGGTACATCTCCAATTGGACATTGGGTCACCTTATGAGCCCCTGTATAGTGTACCATAGGTACCCAGGGCATAGGTGCATCTAAGGCCTACCAGGGGCTGCAGCATGTATTATGCCACCCCTGGCTGGCCATCCACATTGACACAACTGGCTGATCACTCAGCTGGGGCAAGGTCGTGTAATTACCCCTTGCTTAGGTATAGTATCCCTGTACCTACCATTACATATAGACACATATATACCTATAAGTCACTCCTATGGCAACCCTTAACAATACTGAAGGCAGAGTGCTTGGTTTTATGTGAGATGGTGCTCTAGAATCAGCTGAGCCTGTCTGCAGCTTTCGGAACCATGTCCTTATAGCTGTTCTATGATATAGCCATACCATATACTCTTAAGTGCATTATAATCCTTGCGGTTAATGCTAACTTTGGTTTGGCTTTATCAAAACATGTTGTGTAAGGTGTCATACGCTTTGGAATACTACCCCCTCGCCAGTTCTGGCGATGGGGGTAGCATTCCACCCTTCTAGAGGGAGAAGAAATGTTGTTCCTGTTAATCCCGGTAAAAGTTAACCAGAGCCTCAGCATCACAAAATGGATGCTGCTGCCACAGACACAAGTCTGACCTCCTGCTGCTGGGAGTCCTTCCAGCAAGAGAGGCTCGGACAATAGGTTTCCTGTCTTGGGAGGTGCTAGCACCACCCCAGACAGGCCATAGTGTGTTGGGGCATGGAGGGCTGAATGAAATAAGACACTGCCTGGGGCACACAAGGTGCTCCATGCATAGTCCGGTTGAAACCAGTTGCTGGGGCACTCCAGCTCCAGATCTGGTGCGAAACTGGACAAAGGGAAAGAGGGTGTTACCACCCCCTTCCCTGGTCCCACCCATAGGAGGGACCTAGCAGGTAATCCAGCCCCTTTGACTAGTATATAGGTAGGAGCTGAGTCAAGAGACTTAAGATTTATCCTGAACTGAAACTTGAAACGAAACTCTGGAACTTCGACATTCTACTGCAACTAGAAGACTGAAGAATCTCCCTTGTGGTCAAGGAGTGACCACCCTGTGCAAACAGGCACCATCCACCGATCTGCGGTTGCTTTGTCGACGCTCCCGCCGGAGCCCGAGCAAAGAGCCTGACAATAACCAGACTTCTTTGACCCCGATCCACAGCCACAGCAAAGCTGAGACCCGTGGAGGCGAGAGACGTGGGACCGGCCATCTTGGAAAATTTGCTCATTGCTACTTGTGCAGCTTCCGAGGCACCCGTGAAGTTGTACATTAGGGATTGAGAAGCCCCCCTGAGCACCTTCTACACCGATGCACAGCCCTCCACACTCTACAAGTGCTGCGTGGGGCCTGCTAGTGTTTTTGTGCTCAACGCGTCTGTCCGGTCACTTGCCCGTTGGCTAGGGGCCTCTGTGACGATGAACCTTTAAACTTACACCGCTGGCCTGGTTGCTCCAGGCCGGCCCCTGTTTCCCTGAAAAGCAGAAGCCCCCCAGACCTTGCTGGTCTGCAACAGAAGCCATCTTCGATTCCTGCGTGGGTTGCCTTTGCCAAGGCTTGTTGACTCCAATCCGGAAGCCGACACCGCCAACAGCGAGATCCTTCGTGCGACAGTCCGTATCCAGCTCCTGGTCATCGTCGACGCTCCTGGTCCACGTGGCTGCAGAGACCAGCTTCACGACATCACCTGATTGCTTCACAACATCGCCTGGTTCCTTCCTGGTTCCTTCCTGGTCACTGGCTAGTGACACAGACTCTGTCCCCTCTGCTTTCAGGTACTCTTCATCCTCGATCCGTCCTTGTATTTGTATCCAACCGGACACTTCTCTCCTGGTCGCCTGCAGCATCTTTTCACAGGTCTCCATAGGATTCAGCGACGAAACCCGACACAACTTGACACCTATGCACCCGGTTCCTGTGGGTGAGGTAACGTGAGTACTCCGGTGCTCCTGTGGGTATTGACTATCCAAGTGTCCTAGTTTTCAGTAGGTTTCTCCTAGTCCATCCGGAAGTGTCCTAAATCAACTAGTTTCTAATTCTTTTGTTCCCATTGTATTCATATGAGAACCCCCGCGTGTGTTAAGACACTGCACACGCTTCCCATGGGCCTCCTGCTTCCTAACCTTTGGTAGTTCAGTGTAGCCCCAACGATTCCTTAGTCCCTAGGCCTACTACCTGTTCGTGACGTGGTTCTTATACCACTATTTTAGTATATGGTTTGCAACGCCCCTAGGGCTCAACTGCATTTTGTGCAACTTATTGTATGATAATTAAGTATCTTGTTATGTGCTTGTGCCTCTGACCTCATAAAGAGTTCAGAGGGGTTGTGTTAGTAATAAATGCATATATATTTTATATATGACCTGTGTGGTGTCCTTTCATTTGGTATTCAAGGGGTTGCATATCGTAAAACAGCTGGCTTCACATGCTCTCTGAAGTTTTAGCCTAAGACTGCTTTGTCCATGCTACCACTAGGATAGCTGGTCTATAATGTTGACTTTACAATCATTACCATAAGGGTTGTTTGGACTGATACAGGGTGCCCACTAGAATAGTGGACATCTCATATCAGGCCAACTTCTCACAAGCAATATCTCTTCCCAGAAGGCCGAAAATCGCCGCATGATTACTACCAAAGTTGTTGTTATAAAAATGTATAAGTAGCCAGTATTTGGCACTATAAAACTCTAAAAGAATGATATGATAGTATGTAGATGTGTTTAAAAAAGATTTCACTTTTAACCCGTTTGCTACTTCTGACGGCCAATGGCCGTCGCGAGCACCACCTCCGTAGTGCAGCGCACGTCCGTTGGCCGACGCGGTCCCGCCCACTCTTCAAAGCCGCCGCAGCGGATTTTCGGCCGCGGTAAATGGGTATAGGGAAAGGTGAAAAGTAATGTCAATACACCACCTTTTGCACAACCAGCTGGTGAGGGTATGGCAGGTGTATGAAATGAATGATACCTATTCAGGTGGATAGTCAACCTCCCAAGTCTCTTTAAGGCACAATATGTCATTCACCATTAACAAAGACAGCCTCTCCAAGTTGCACTTTTTTTTAATTATACCCAGCAATGTTCCAAGAAATCACTGAAAAAGATTATGGGGTACTCTCTAAAAGTATCTGCATCCGAGGCAAGGTTGAGCTATCTGTCTGCAGACTTAAATTTTGTTGAGAGTTTACAAGGGGAAGAGAAACTACAGGAGACACATTATATAATACTGTATCATCAACATTATTAACTGTTAAAACTCTGTTCATCAAGTCAATCACATTCGGGATTGGCTTCCAATAAGGTAAATCTATTGCTAAGAGGTAAAGGTAAAACAGGTTGTGGGAGACATTGGTTAAAAGATCGTGAGGACAATCGGCCATTATTTACTTTGTGGAATGGCATTTGAAATTAAGTGGACAGTTTGTAAAAGAAGCCAAGCGGAAGTGCACAAATTTCAGAATAAAGAGTCGATGTGCTTGGTAATCTACTTAGTAGGTCGCCTACCATGTAATGGTTGTCAAAATTAATGATGATGCAGTCCCCTTTAACGTTTTTGGGAGCCCTTCCTACCCAGTTACCCCTCCTGGCCATAATGATATGTTTATATCATTTAATATTGTCCCCTATATAATTAAAGAGCCAATGCTGAGCTTTGTGAATTAGCTGCTGTTGATTCCTGTTGGTTCACTTTCAATTCTGGGACATTTACTAGCACTATAACATAAGGACAGGCTGTTGGTGGGAGATCTAGCTTTACTCCAGATTTCACAGCCTCAGTTGGGAGGTGAATAAACTCCCTCCCAGAATTAAAAGCTTAATTGCCACCTTCTAGAGGAGCAGGATTTAAAGGCTGTTGAACTCAAGCAATATCACTCACTGGAAGAACGGGGGAGGGTTGTAAAGCTGAGGGATAACATAAGGGTAGGCGTGTGTTCAAGGCGATATTAGCTGATGATCTTAGTGATTTGGCTAGGGCTTGGGGCACCTAAATCTATTTGGTTCATAATCTGATTCTGATTAGATACAATGGGTTTCGCCCTGTTAGATTTCTGACCAAAGGTCACTGAGTGAGGGGACAACCCTACTACCTGCTGGGGAACATGAGGTCCTGTCTTGTTTGTTTTCAGGAGAGCCGCCCCATCTGGCTGAGGGAACAATCTAACCCCCTTTTTAGTTGGGTTATATTTGGAGTAGTTTGGTTTGTTGAGCACAGGGTCTCCATAGAAATTACCTTTCTTCAATTTGAGGGAATGTATACAAAATGGAATTTAAAAGCACAGCCATCATAGTTTCTATCCTCTTTAAGAGGTTGGAGTCCTCATTGGTCGCCAAATTGGTTTGCGTGATGGTGTCCTTAGACCTTGTTGGTGTAGGGAGCCCCGAGTCCAAATCACCTTTTCCAATTAATTTCTTTAGGCGTGTCCCGTCCAATGTTTTTATCTTTGGGGCTCCGCCTCCTCTTTTTTTCTTAACTGGAGGAGAAAGGCATCAAGGGTCCCAACAACCCCACCGCTGCCTTTCCATGTGACCTTTTCTTTTGCTCATGTTAATAGTAATCAGGGATTTTCCCAGATTTTCTCAAGCAAACAAGCTGTGACTGCAAAATATATTCAACATGAGAAAAAAGGAGACAACAGTACCTTTTAGATGCTCTATGCCACAATAAACCAATTCTTAGAGGATTGGCCCAGCCCAGCCTCCGAGTGTGGACTAGCCTGCCCTTCACCCTGGCGTGTCCCCGTGCGCATCCAGCGGGCCGGCAGTGCTCTTTTGAGCGCGACCACGTGCAGTGACTGGTGGGAGGTGTAGTCTCCTTCCCTGCTGTTCCGGTGGTTCTGCCCGCACTTCCCAAACAAAGCTGTGGCTAGATGCGATGCGGTCCGGCGGTGCTCTTTTGAGCGCGACCACACGTAGCGACGACCACACGTAGTGACTGGTGGGAGGTGTAGTCTCCTTCCCTGCTGCTCCGGTGGTTCTGCCCGCACTTCCCAAACAAAGCTGTGGCTACACACGCTGCGGTCCGGCGGTGCTCTTTTGAGCGCTACCATGAGCAGTGACTGGTGGGAAGTGTAGTCTCCTTCACTGCCGCTCCAGGGAGTCTGCCCGCCCCAGACAAAGCTGTGGCTATACAACTGGATACTGCAGCGCAATCAGACGACCGGTAGAATAGCGCAGAGCAAGATGTAGATGGTACAAATATTGCTATAAGCTGAGTCCCCCTCAATGAGCCATAGAGTGCCTGAGAGAGACGAGTAAATACAGCATAGCTGCACTCTGAGTTCAGCACTGGAAGGGTGGTCTCTGTTGGAACATAGCGACCGCAATTCAGGAACTGTGTCCTGGCTGTGGACGCCTCTCGCTTGGAGATGGGGAGAATAGAAGGGGAGCAAGCAAAGCTAACTTTCGAGCCCAGGAAGGTATTGCACACACAGCAGGAGCTACCTGGACACACAGGGATGGACCAACCTCTAGAGGTTGCTCAGGGTCAGGAAGATGATGTGAAAGTGCTCCTACTTGCCATGAATCAGGCTCACCTCCATAGAGACAAAGATGGACTCTATGACGAACCAGTACACAAGCTTAAAAAACACGACATACGCTTTACAGAGGTGAAGCAGCCAGAAGCAAATAGCGCAGATGGATAAATTACTAAAAGTGATAGCGGCCAAAAATGAAGATTTGGAAGCGTGCTCTACGTACAATAGCAAACGGATACAACGAATACCGTATGGAAGAGTACACCGAACGGCTACTGCGTACCGTCTTTGGGGCAGACTCCTTCTCTCCCCATATGGTGGTGGAAAGGGTGCATCGATCACTGGGTCCTGAACCACCCCCAGGTACTTCGCCACGTCTGATAATCGTAAGACTCTTAAATTACCGTGATCGAGATGTGACATTGAGAATGTTTAGAGAGAGCGGCAGCTCCATTTTGAGCGGGATGAATTCACAGTGTACCCAGATTTTGCAATTGCAGTGCAGGAAACTAGGAAGAAATTCATACCGGTAAGAAAGAATCTGAGACACGGGCAGGTAGATTATGCTCTTATGTACCCTGCACGCCTCAGTCACTCATCAAGGCAAGCAGTACTTTTTCGTCATTACACAACAGGTGGATTACTTCCTGAAGCATACCCAGCGTAAGGATTAGCTCAAAAAATCGATAGATCCACCTTCGCAAGCAGCATCCTCTTCATTGGAGTAAAAACAACCTGTGCGAGACGAGTGTAAAGCAGAATAATGTCATTTATTGAACTTTGCTGATCCATGTCGACTTGTCGCTAGCACTCAGCAAAAAGACACGAACTAGCTCCATCCAAGATGCTGATAGAAGACTGCAATGTTAACTATGGGATAACATGACCGCCACAGGACACATCAAGCAGATAAGTGTAGTACTGAGACTTTTTACCAAAAACAACCTGGCACCCTTCCCCCAAATAGACACCCTACCAGCTAAGGGGAGGGTAGTGACTGTGACAGCCCCTAGCGTTCCTCAAATGGAGATCCCTCCAGTTTGACATGACATTTGAGTTTAAATTTTGGGTACATATGGGAGAGGCAGGAGATGTGATCCCGGCAAGCTTGGGCTGCCATTGTGGGAAGGGGTGGGAACGGGATTGAGATTGTGAATTTGCACAATGCAGGTAACCTGGTACGCTATGTCATACATCCACAAACACATTCATGGCTACTCCTCGCTCCTTAGCTCAAGTATTCCTTTATACTCTATGACTCAATCTATACCTGTACAGAAATTACAATTGCTTACCTGGAATAAGAAAAAGAAAATCAGGATTGTCAAAGGATTTTTTTTTTTTTAACACCTTTGTGGAATTTTCCTTTTAACATTTCAGTTCAGTCTCAGTGCTCATGGTCCATACTTTTTGATGGGATGTCCTTCTTGCTTACATTCTTCGAGAATTGCAGACTAAACAGGTTTGTAAAAAAATGTAGGTAAATTGCACAGCCTCAACAGGCATGACCACTTGCCCCGTGAGTGGATATCTGTGACTTCTGGTCAATTTTAAGTGAGCAGATTTGACTCTCTTTTCAGAGATGGAAATTAGAAAGAGTGTGGGCCCGAAGAATGTTGCGACCATGTATGGTGCATGTCTGCATGTGTGGTTTTGGTTGCTTAGTACTTTGGATTAACTGCAATGGAAACAGTTTTCAGTTCCATCACTAAATGGCAAGAGTCCTACACTGATAATGGGAATCCTATCACCTAGGAATTAGAGTCCCAATTAAGTTAGACATCACTTTTGGGCGAGCTGACCAAAAGGAAATCAGAAATCAATAAGCCAGCCTTTTAGTCCACTAGGAACACTATTTACTGGTTACCCTAGTAGTAGAGCTTCGGCTTCATGTGAATCCATGATGGCATAAATGATGGGATTACTTCAAGCAAGAATTTCACTTACTTGGTTATTGCAACCATCACCTTTCCCTCCTAGCTTCTCTTTTCAAACCTAACTTCGTCTTTAAAATACTCATTAATCAGTTGGAATTGAGTCCAAAAAGGTTTATGGCTTTCTCAATGGCTATAGTTAATAATGGATTTGTGAAAAATTGAGGGAGTTTGAAAGGCCTTAAAGAGCCTAGGGTCCATTACATTAACTTCATACTTGCATTGATTATATGTTTTAAATTGCTATCGGCATGCATGTACCCCTGCTCTTCCTTTTCCTGTGGCCGATGCCTATTTCTTTTCAGCCTCAGTAAAGTTTGGATCGATGTGTAATGTGTACTGAGGCAGGGGATGCTAGCCACAAATTCGGAGAAAGTAAGGTTTAGGCTCTTAACCATAATTGTTTTGGAAATCCTGATAGCTTCAGAAAGTCAGCTCACCCACAACACCACTAATGTCTACCCTGCACACAAGTTTCTCCCTAAATTATTAGGGTGTTAGGATTCTACAAAATGACAAAGTACTTTTCGTTATATTTTCAACTACATTTTTCAGGAAAAGAACATCTCATTTGAAGAGTGTGTAGGCCTGGATTCCCTATGATTTTGCAAGTTTCATAGTTCGATATAGTTCCTCCAGTTTGTTTAAACTTGCTGTACATTCAAACCGAATTTCAATGCAATTGTTTCAGCTAAGCAATGCAGCATGGATTGTGTTAGTGACCCACATCCGGGCATGCCCTGCCAATTTAGGGTGAACAAAGTAAACACAAGGAGATGATGGAAGGAACGCTGAAACTTTTCAGGCACTCACACCCAGCCACTATTAGATCTTAGTTGCCACACAGTGAAGAGTTCTTGGTGAACCTATCGCAAACTGCAGTTAGATATATCTGGACTTCATTTCCATTTTTAATAGCACACATTTTTTAATGCCTTTTTGGGTGAACTGCTTGTAAAACGAACATCAACCCCTTTCAAAATCAACCATATCTGACTAAAACCTAGTAAGATGAACCCTAGCTGGCCCACAACATTGATTGGAAATGGCAAACTGTGATCTTAAAATCCTGGCAAAGTCTCTGCATCACTTTCGCCAGAAAATACAACTCCAAATGAGAACTTAGGGCTGCCTGAACCCTACACAGTCTCAATTAACTTTGTTATTCCAACACCTCCTCTGCTGTCTGCATCCCACAAACCCATCTTGGTCCCTTAATCAATTTGTTCGGGTAAAATGCATCAGGATATTTGTAAATATCTTGGTGCCTGTAGCAAGAAACTCTTAATTCTTATTTTCCCATTTTCACCTCTTTCCTTTATTACAAGTAGTACTGTCCTTGGTAGAAGGTTCTGCCTGCTTCTAGTTACTTTTTTTTCTATGAAGTTGTACGTGCTGTATTTGGCTCTGATCTTGTAGTTTTGGCTTTTACTCCTTGGCTTTAGCAGGAAATCCAGAATATTGCAGGGTTTCCTGCTTTTTCTTGAACATCAGCAGTATACACTTGCCTAACTGGAAAGATGCATGCTTCATTCTGTTTCTTACCAGAGCTGACTTAATATGGTTTAAGAACTTTTTTCTGCTCTGTCTCTCTAATAAATGAATATTGTCAGTACCTGAGGAATGTGTTCAGTAGAGTCTATACGGGCCTCTGTTTCCCAAAACGACTGTTCCTCAACACTTTATTGTTACTCTTCTGCATAGCACTTTAAAGAAGAAAACATAACATTTTAGCAAACATGGAATTAAAATCATTATTCTGGCTGTATAACAACTCTGTAGTCTAACATTCTCCCTTTTTCAGTGCTCCATTACTCAAATCCTCTACCTTCATTCATAGTCCATTTTCTGTGCACCCCTGATCTGGTTCTTAACTCGCTCTTCATCTTCATTCTGAATTTCTCGGTAATAGCTACATTTCACTTCGAGCATTAAAGACAATAAATCAATAATCTAAACCAAAAACTTTTTTACTGTATGTTCTCTACAAAATGTTTTTTCTTATTTAATTGTTATTACCCAATTCAGGAGATGATGGTGGAATAATGATAGTCTGTCTTAAATATCAACATTTTCCTTCATTAAAGCTTATAGAATTGTCATTTCATGACGAGACGCTAGGGCAGTATTCATGTTGGCACATAAATCCCTCGTCTTTAGTAAAAATGTGAAAAAGCTCCTGCCTTTGACTAACCAGATGCTCTCAAAATGTTCTTCAGTTTTCTACCTCAAGAAAACACCTAACTGGCCGTGCCCCCTACAACCAAATGAGCCTTGAATCTACTGAAATCACTCCTACTTTTATTTACCTCACCGTTGGCGCTAAAGACACCCCTCTGTAGTGTGTACCATTAAAAACTGAACAGCTGAGCATCTTGCTCTGTCCTGAAATCCAACGTTCTCTTCTTGTACTCTTGAATGCACACATTTGGATATTCCTCAAACGGAGGGAAAAAATATTTTCCAACTCATTGTTTTAATTTGCCTTCATACTTCAAACAACAATCCATTTGAATTCTAACTTCTGCTAACACTCCTAAAGCAGGAACATCTGAAACCCATCTGAAAGAAATCGAACATATCAAAGGCTCCAACTTCAAATTCAGCTGACCAAAACTTGAACATGTATGAACCGGACACACCTCACCAAATAAGCTATATCTCCTGCCTATATCACAGATGGATCTATACCTTCCCTTTGGCGATCTCTGTAATCTCTTTCCTATCGTAAGGCTACACACCAAATAACTCCTACCGATTGACTTTCTGCCACTAATACAGTGGCTTACTTCTCCAGCTGATCTGTCAGTTCCCTGATATATAACCTAACCGCTTGTCAAATAATTCTGTTAAACATGTATTACCTTTGCATCAGAAGGGCACTACACTCCTTTCTTTACACTGATCTATCCAAACATTCTATACTGTGTGTAAACTCCTTGTTCCTGAGCTCATGTCTGTTGGAGCGAAGCATTAGTCTCTTCTAAAACACCTTTGTACTGTTGATCTCCTGATCTCCGCACATGAATGTTCAATATACCACTCTTAACCAGCAGATGTTCTTTGCCAGTTCTTCTTAACCCCTTCAGTGCTAATGACAAAGCCAGCTCGTCATGGGCGTTACCTGCGCTACGCGCATGACGAGCTGGCTTTGTCACGTAACGTGGGTTTTTTAAATTTTCAGCGCGCAGCGGGAAAACCGCTAGCGCGCATGCGGTTAAGAGCCCCTTGGTTCGGCATCCATCTGTAATAATAATGTAATTAAGCTGTTAATCTGGATGTAGACAGGGTCATCTCTAATGGATTACAGTTGGCTGCAGATGTCCTTAAAATACTCCTGTAATGTAGAATCACCCGAATCTCTCAGATATGTAACTCTATCCTGCACCATATTATCTGGATTACATAGAGACAGTGTTCTGGAATCTATTTTGTGTTCCAAACAATAATGCAAAGCAATAAAAACAACTTTCTATTGGACTAGCCCTAACCTACCAATTAGGAGTATAGCTAATGTCTGTCCACTAACTGACTTCCTAGTGTCATTGGGAAATCCTTACGTGTATCCAGAAGTTTGGGTTTTAGAACCCTCACCCACTAAGTGGCATGCTTTGTCATCTGGTTCAGCTCCAGGCTAGACTAGCTCTGCAAAGCCTAGAAGGGGGAGGGCACTTTGGTGGGAATCTTTCTACTGCTCTTTAACGTGAATGGTGCTTCAGTTGTGTTGGGGATGATTGTAAAAAATAATAACCCTGATAGTGTGCATTATAATTGACTTAAGAATCCCACATGCTTTAATAATGGGGGTTCCTGCCAAGATTGAAAACTAATAGAGCAAAAAGTAATTGTCTACATGTTTAACACCTATATCTATCCAAACATGTTCCACAGCTTTTCGCCAAGACATAAACTACTAGTGTTCACGCGATATTTGAGGTCATGAACTGTCAAAAATCCCCACAGTGAGGAGTTCACCTGCGCCAAGCCTGCCAATGTAAACACTCGTGTGGAATAGGCAAATCCAACCTAGGGGTACAGAAAGGGACGTTTTTTAAGTAAGAGGTTTTCTGTTCATTGGTCTCTGTTCAAGTAATAAATGCTCCTAACTAGAGCATGAAGAGGCGATTTCAAGGTATAATGTCCAAATCCCATCAATAATACCAAATCTCTTTCTCTAATTGTCAGATCAGCGATCTGCTTCCCTAATCTGTTTATATATTGTACTCCTGACATATTGCACATATATAAAAGAACCACACATATGCATGTCCTACACACAAAAATCAGCTTTAGCAAACAAACCATGTATATGCAGAGTCCTCTACTCCACTGCATTTTGCTGTCCCACACAGAACCGCATCCTTTCAACTTAACCTGATTCCAATATGAAATTCATACTTTCCCAAAAACTATTTTTCCATTCCAAGCGTCCGAATTCTTCAACCACCAACTCACCTGCTCTCTTGTTTGTTTTGTCAGTCTCACCTGTCTCCATACCACAGACCATCCATCACTTCTTTTACCTGTGTCTGCTGAAGTGCCCTGTAATCGAAGGGCCTGGCAATACAGCATGATTCATTGACAACAGAAAACCCTTCACTAATCACTTCCTTTCTCAAAATTGAGATTGCCTAATATTAATTTCATCTTCCAGACCAGCAACTTCAAAACTACTTTAACTGTACCCAGTTGAAAACTTCCAAATTTCAGATCCCTTATTAGAACCATCACTGACTTCGTCATATTGCTTATAAAAACCTATGTTTTCTGTGTTTTCTTTTTTTTTTTTTTTTTTTGCCCCATGACCATATTAAAATGTAATATCAACGCGATTCCCCTCTAGAGCAAAATAGCAAAAGACATACTTATTAACGTATGCATGAGTTGAGTTGTCAAGACAGTGAAATTAACTTTCTTTAAATCTAACTTTATCAAGCAATCTCTCATTTGTAGACTATAGCTCTCAGTGGACGAATTCCCTCAATCTTGAAATGTCTGTAGACTAGAGATCTGTTCAGGTTCCTCAAATTCTTTTCACTAACAATTGTGTAACTCTTATTTTTCTCATCTCTTCATAATGGTATCCTTTTCTAACCTCTGTAACACCTCTAAATCCACTAACTACAGCTGCATCACTATTGCCATCTTTACCAAAAAGGTTTTTATCTAAAAACTTTGCATTGTAACCTAGCACAATTAGTTAACCCCAGGGGACAGTTGTGATAGCCCTCCACTTCTTAAAAAACATTCTTAATAGGCCTCCTACCTTTAAGATGGAAGAACCAAGGCTTACATAGCCAAGATTGTGTACGCGCTTTAGGAAGGCTCTGCTGTGCAACCCCAATTATCATAAAAATATCCCTCATCCTGTCTGCCATCGGCATGAACAGCCTGTTTAAATGATATTAGTGCCTTGTCTGTTATTGATGGAGCCGTTGCTCTGTCCCCTGCAATAATGTGAGGTGAGGCTACACTGCACTATGGGTCTGTTGCTGGACACCACAGCTTAATGGGACACCATCCCTAGTGGTGGCGGGAGCGCTGCAGCACTGGTGCCACGGTACACCTGACTAACTGACTGGGCAGTTCCTGTTTGCTGCTGGAGGACATACCGGCCAATCCCTGCCTTGGGGATGATCCGGAGGGCCATGAATGTGGTGCCAGTTCCCACATCATGGGATTGGCGGGCATGAGAGACATTGTTAAGACCCCTACTGCCTGGAGATGGCTGACTGGGGGGGTTGCGCCTCTCCCCGCTGTTGGTTGTTGCTGTTGGGGTCAGCTTCCACTCTGTGACCTGGCCGCAGAGAATGGCCATCTGTTTAGCTCCTTCATTGTCAGGGGCGCTGGCGAGGCCTCTACTTTCTGGGTGTGGCTGACTGGGTGGTGCTGACCCGTGTCGCCGTCTCCCCCTGCTGCCTACCGTTGCCTACTGGATAGGGACGGCCCCTGCCTGAGAGGCCTGGCCATGCGGACGTAACTAGTTTTGCACAACCAGGGGGGGGGGGCCCTCCCTCCTATTCGATATGTCTCAGGACCTCATGAATTGGCACTAGGGGCAAGTTGGAATGCCATCCTCACATGGAGGCATAGTTGCCCCCCTCACATAGAGCCCCACCTACCTTTGGCCACACACAGACTGCTCCATCGTTGTGCCCTTGCTGTCTTGTGTGTCCTAGCTCCACATGCTCACAATTGAAGGGCAATACCCTGGAAACCTTCTGGTGAGCTTGCTGTGGACCACAATATTCAACAAATACGACCTGGAAGACTGGCTTTCTTCCCCTCCTGTCCACTGGAAGTGAATGTCGCTGCTCTGACCCACTTGGCATACATGTAATGCCACTGAGGACCGTGCCTATACCACACTAACTTCTAGCCAATTGGGCATTTCCACAATGTGAGCTGCGTGCCCAGACTGGTGTTGCACATTGGGCTGCTTGTGTTGCGGTATCCCGCCACACTCAAAGGGCACCTGCAAGCAGGCCCTGCCACGCACGAATCCGGGAGAAGGATGGTTATCTGTAGAGGCCCTATCACTGTTACGCCTGTACTGATTGTAATGTACAAAATGGCGGTCACAAGGCAATTGTCTTCCCTGCTCATACCGACACAGGTTTCAAGCCTGAATATGTTACTTAATATGTTCACAAGCTCACCTGGCCAACCGTGGCGGGAACGGGTCACAGGTTGGGGGCTTGTTTCTGTTAATTGTAGTGTTATTTGTAATAAGAATCCTGCATCACCCTCCCTGTAGTACATGCTGTTGGCCTCATAGGTGGGGCAGTAAGTACACCCTGCTTTGTTCTATTCATGTGAATGTATCGTTGATAACTTATCCACTGACAAGCGGCTACAGTTTTCATTATGCTGCCTTGCTATGCACTGTGGCAATTGTAAAGAGTACTGTACTTAACTCCTCGAATGCCTCACTGTTTCGATGCAGTATGTATCACTGAATTTACGAATTGTTTCCATTTTTTTAAAACCCTGTAAACCGATACAAACCAAAATAAATCATAGAAAAAGAGGGCAGAACAAAAGTTGTCTCTATATTCAACTAAGGTAATGTTGGGCATTTGACCTCACCCTCTTGAGTGTAATGCTTTTTAGGTCTCGACCTCTGCCAATGCCTCTGGCATTGCAGATGTCGAGACATAGAGGTGAAACACGAAAGCTAAACCAGGCGGATTGCGCCGAGTGCATGTGCCCGTGCACGCGCTTTCCATTTCCGAGTGCATGTGCCCGTGCACGCGCTTTCCATTTGCTCGCCGAGCTGCCTGCCTCGTATAATTGCATCAGACCCGCCACAGCAATGCCGAGAGCTTCACTTCAAAGGGATCCGCTCCCCCGCCCCCTGCTTCACACTTCAAAGGAATGCGCCCCCGCAATGCCGAGAGCATTTCGCGGCCGCTTTTAAGTATCCTGCGTGACTTTTGCGCTTGTTTTCCTTATTGGTACTATTGACGTGGTTTTGCTGAGAGAACAGCTTGTTACCCTTGGCAGAGCCCATTCACTCCTGCAGCGCGGGCAGTCATGCGCATAACTTTTAGAATGAAAGACCATAAGCAGAAATCTTGGCGCTGATACTCAGAAAAAAGCCACGCATATTCAGCACTGTGCCAGCTTTTAATTTGTTTTTACTCACGCACTTTAATTGTATGTATTTGGTCACCGCGGATATTAAGCACGGTGCCCGCTTTTAAAAACATTTATTTTATGATGCACACAACTTGTATACGGGCACCGTGCTTTATATTTAGCACAGCGCTTACTAGTATGGGCAGTCAGAGGGAAGATTAATAAGATAAGGCCAGGCGTGTCTCGTCCTGCAGCTAATACACAACTTCGCAAATGCTGGAAGCTTTGTCCCTCACTTCCTGGCACTGCATATTTTCACGCAGTGACGTTCTCTAAATTTGTTTTTATGGGTTATGTAATAATTAGTGAAACGGGTTCAGTTTCTGAACGTTTGCCTTTTTTTCAGTTCAAACATTAATAATATATAGTATGTCACCCTGGAACTACTCTGACGCAGTTAACGAGCTCACAGTCCAGACGGGATTAATGCTAATTTTAAGGCAGCCGGCAGGAACATTCTTTCACAATGTTAAAGTCACAGAATGGGTCTGTGTAGGAACAGAGTGAAGGGCACAGCGCGACACACACATGGTGCAGACTACCAACATCTCACAAGCCACTCGCGGAGGGCAGAAAACAGTACCTGGGTGGCAGCCCTGGAAACTAGAGTTCTATTTTTACTTTTCATAGTTTTGCTACTAATTATACATTTATTTGGCTACTTTATTTTGAACTCAAATGAAGCGTTTCGTCGACTTAAAAGCAGAACACACAAGGCTAAACTGGGGGTTAATCTAATTAATTCAGTTGAAAGAATAAACATCCCAAAACCTTAACAGTGTAATAGGATTTTATCTAACACTTGTCCATGCATTTACACGTAAATGGTTCAGTTGCACTAAAAAAAAACTCAAGCTTTTCATAAAAAAATTTTTTTTCCAACCAACTTTATGGTTTTGCAACAAGCCTTATTTAAGATGTGTACTCAAATGCAATGTGCATGCTATCAGAGAGCCATACATTCACTGGAGGATACCAAGCACGCCTAGTGACTAGTTTAGTCTTATTCAGCCCACGCTGTTGTCTGTGGGATTAGGTGTTAGGTAAAGCCATTCGCTAGCATACACCAATTGTGAGTAAAAACCAAAACTATCGTTAAATTTGCCCTTCTTTTACTTTTGTGTAGCGCACATTCAGAATTGGTTCGCCTCTATGCGCTTACCACTACGTGATTCGCAGCGTATGGGATACTTTGCAATCTACTATATGTATTCTTCAACCTCTTAGATCTCCTCTCACATGCCCCAGGCACAAATTTCTGCCATCACATATTTACATCTCGCTCGCAGTCCTCTTACACCCCCTCCTTGTCTGCTCCCCCTCTCACGTTAGACCCCCCCATATCCTCCTTTCTCCTCCTCCTTCTCTTCCACCAAGTTTCCCTTCTCGCCCGTTACCATCTTTATTGTCCTTTTAACCCCCTCTCCACCCCCCTCTCCCCCAACTGACCCTCGGGCCTGAGATGTGCGCACGCCCGGACTCCACGCTGCCCCTGCTCGACTTCTGTAGGCTCTTCCATTTGGGTGTGTCGCTTCACATAAGCTGTGTTTAAACTGCCAATAAAACACTGAGGAAGCCCCCACCCATATGCAAGTTTTGCCATCTATCCGCAGTAGCAATCTTCACACGTGAGTTTGTGTATCAATAATTAATGCTGTGTTTTTACGTTAAATACAGAGCGGACATTACGTTACTGTTTGCTATAGTATGCACCAGTAACATTAAACGTGCGCTACAAAGCTCTTGAAGCCTCCAGGCACTTATTTATAGATGTAGATCAAAGACTGGGGGTGGCGGCTCTCAAAGGGGCGTGGACAATGTAATTAAGGGACTAGCTCAAAAAAAAAACACAAGCTAAAAATCTGTGCTTATCATAGTGTCTCGCTGGAATGGTATTTTGCTGCTTGGGTCGTTGCTTCCAAATGTAGATCACAACAAGTAACTTTACACCTACAACAAGCCAGGGCTATTGGCTTTCTCAATAGCTATTAGATGCATAAGATAAATAAGCAACAACTGTGGCTTCGTTGTATAGACTATTGAAAATGCTTCCGTTCTGAAAAGATGAGACTGTGAAAGACCTACAACGAGTCTCTTTAAAGTTACATCAAAGGCAGTGAAGGGTGGCACTGCTGCTGAGTTAAGAGTATTTTTTTTAACTCTGAGGGTGAGGGCAAAAATAGAGAGCCCTGTCTCAGCACCTGCTTTTTAGAACTGCCAGTGCTGAGCACCCGCAGGACCTGGCACACTTAAGGCCCTGCCCCTAATTATCACACAATGCAGACAAAATGCACCTCGCTTCAGGGAGGGTTCTTTGTGTTCAGTACACAAAGCACGTCCCATAGCATCTACTGAACAGCAACAGAAGAACTGCCCACGGCAAACACTAGATACAGACCGGCCAAATGCTCAATTTTAACCCTCCCCTCCACATGGAAAATTAGCTCACACTCTTGTAAATGCAATACAATAGGTATCGCATTTAAAAAACTTTTAGCTCTTGGCATTTTTTTGCCATTGTTTGCGCATATCCTCCTGTCTCTTCTTGCGTGCGTGTTACACACCACAACCACACACAACCAATCACTCAACACACACAACCACAAGCGCACACACGCAACCACACACACAACCACAAACACAACCACACACACAACCAACCACACACACACAACACAAAACCACACAACCACACACACACACACAACCACACACACATACAACCACACACACACAACCACACACGCACAACCACACACCCACACACAACCACACTTTCAGTGCAACCTTTCACCAGGCACAGACACCATCAGTCGTCAGTGCACGCTTTCATCGAGCACAAACACCACCAGACGTTAGTGCACGCTTTTACTGGGCACAAACACCACCAGCCGTTAGTGCACGCTTTTACTGGGCACAAACACCGTCGGTGCACGCTTCCACCAGGCACACACCACCAGACGTCAGTGCACGCTTTCACCAGGCACACACCACCAGACGTCAGTGCACGCTTTCACCAGGCACACACACCACCAGCCGTCTGTGCACGCTTTCACCAGGCACACACTCACCACCAGCCGTCAGTGCACGCTTTCACCAGGCACACACACACACCACCAGCCGTCAGTGCACACTTTTCCAGAGGTACACACACCACCAGCCGGTAGTGCAAACTTTCAGCAGGCACACCTACCACCAGCCGGCAGTGCACGCTTCCACCAGGCACACACACCACCAGCCGGCAGTGCACGCTTCCACCAGGCACACACACCACCAGCCATCAGTGCACAATTTCTACAGGCAAACACACCACAAGCAATCAGTGCACACATCAATTGTTAAGCATCCACAATTAAATATTGTAGCAACCGCAGTATGGCGCACTTTACTTTTAAACATATTCATCTAAAGCGCAGCATGCCACCATTGCTACGAAAATAAACACTCATTTTTTTGGCCTACAATTTATAGACTTTTGTTGCAATTGGTGTTGCAATATTTAGCAATGCCATTAGCTCAAACTTAATTAATTTGAGACCTATTGCATTGCAAATGCTTGTTTTTCCTTTGAGGAGAAAACCAGCTGGTTCTAGTCCTGGAATATTTCGGGGAAAGGTCTAAATTCCCCAATTATGTTTAGGAAGGGTTGAAAGCTGGTAATTTTTAATTGGAAAAAGTGCTGCCTTGAGGGCTTAACCCAGGGCAAAAAAATAGGGCCACCCTATATTTTTGAATGTTTTATTTTTTAAGATACAACTGATCTGAAAAAGACTTCTAGCGGTAGATTCCATATTACGTCCGCCCTGTATATTGTAAACCCTTTTTGGTGATACATTTTTAAGTCTGCAGAGGCGTGGGCAGACCAGCGAAGCTGCCACGCCTCTGCGAGAGATTTTGTTAGAAAAAGGGTACTCTAAGTCCCGCCCCTCCTTTCCATTGGGTAGCGTCAGCGTTTATTGTAAACACTGGCTTTCCAATGGAAAGGAGCACCCTGTCCGTTTTTCGGACAGCCCCTCCGTACACCGTGGCCTGCTTTACGACTGTGGTAAAGAACTTTTCTTATCTGCTTGTTTATTTTAACAAGCAGATAAGAACATTCTTCACCACAGCTGTGAAGCAGGCACGGAGAGCGGAGGCGCAGGGGGCACAGGAGGGCAGCTCTCCCCCCACCCACCCCGGCAGGGCTCTCCCTCCCAGTGTCTGCTGGCAGACACTGGGTCAACAGCCACACTGCAGGGAAACAGATTAGCACTTCGGGCCCTGTTTAACACAGGAAGCCTGGTCGGGGGCGGGGGGCTGGTTCTCAGAGTGCTGCAGATGGATAGCAGGAATCCGCGCAGACCTCTGGTGCGATACATAGACGTGTAGGTTGGATACTAATGTGCATTTTCACAGTACTAATGTGATCGTATGCCTCTAATCTTAATTATGTAGTGGGAGAAGCCAGACGCATAGCATGGAATGGCAAGTGTGAACCCTGGGTTTTAAGGCGTTTTACGCACACATTGCTTCTGTCTGAGCGTTGTTGCGTTGGAGGTTTCAAGGCGCATCTCGTTTGTCACTCCTGCATCCTATGCTCTCACTGGCCCCAAGCACCTAGAGGCGGTGAGTTTGACGGTGCACATTACGTGTCAAGCGCTGTACAGATGTTAGAGGAAAGTAGTTTAAACTGCAGTTCCTTGGCTGCATGCTTCGCATGAGATCTTCATTTAAGTCTTTTGTTTCAGGTTTGCAGTTTTGTAATGTTTTTATTACTGTTTGTCTTCGCTCTGCGTCCGGGTGACTGGCACACAGCCCATGCAGTAGGAAGCGCTGCATATTAATCAGTAATTTTGATTCCGGTGCCATTAGTCACTATCACTTGCTTTGCTTATTTTGCCTGGAGTTGATATTACCCTATAGACTCTTTAAATCGCCCAGTTCTGGAGACGCCAGAGAGGCGTTATTTTATTCTTCAATGCTTTTTTGTCTCTGATAAATTGCGCTCGGTGCTCCAAAATCACTTCCAGGCAGTCCTACAGGGGAGGCTCAGAGTGGTAAGGAATGCGCTGGGAAGTGTGTGTTTAACTTCAGGAATAATTGTGATGCTACCAGGGTTAAAGGAAAAAAATCAACATTTTTAAACTAAACACAACTTTAATATCAAGCATAACGGATAAAAAGACTTGGGTTCGACTTTTAGGATGGCCTCTCATTATAGGTGGACGAGCCACTGAAAGTTCGAGCCAGGCTCGTTCTTTTTAGTTGCAGCAGTGCTTGTGTTTGCAGGCCGTCTGTGTTGTTGATTGTATGTGTTTTGTACTTTAACTGCAGCACCCTGTTGCATTGCTGCTTGCCCCCTCCAGCTACCTCACTTGGTGTATTTACGCTGCACAGCTGAATCGCCTTGTGGCTATCACATTAATATCTAATTCCCCCTTCACTGTCACACATTCATTCAAGCTGCTACGTCACTTCAACATCCCAGGAGATGAAATCACCAGGCGCGGTGCGTCCATTGGGGCGTCCGGGCATAGCCCCACTAAGCCCCATGGACCCACCGCGTCGTCACTAAAATACAAATGAAAATATTAAAATAATCTCACTACCCGCCGGCCGGGAATCCGGGAGACACCCGACTTTTCCGAGTGCGCCGGGGAAAGGGAGAGGGGAGGGGGGGGGGGGGGGGGGGGGCTGGGCCTGCTGCAGCTGCGCAAGTGGATTTTTGGGCACAAACTAGCCCGCGCATGCGCAGATTGTTTCCCCTGTGCAGCTCCCCTTAGAGAGAGGACCAGGGGGCGGGCCGCAGCCCCCGGGTTGCACAGGGCGACTGGGCGAGCAGTCATGGTGCCCCCCCAGCCAATCCCGGCGCTGCACACAGCGCCAGGATTGGCTGGTCAATATTATAGCCCGGGTCCTGCAAGGAGTGCTGGACGCAGAATTAGTTGTTTCTTTAATCAATAGTCTAATCTGTAAGCAAATGCAATTTAATATATTGCTTTTGACCAAGTACATATGTCAAAGGTCGTCTGCGTAGAAATTTGACCAGTCGCGAATAGACAGTTATTTTGGACCTAGACGCACTTCCTTGGCACCGTTCTCTTTTCTCTTTCAGACACACATTAACTCCGCAAGCTCAAATGACTTGAGATAGTTCAGTGTGTTAAAGCATCTGCTGCAGAAATGTGTGAGTCTATTCCAGGTCACCCGTTTATTTCACGGGACGAAGTTGTAAAAATGTATACATGATTTTGGTTTGAATACGTACCAAAACTGCAGGGCCACACCTAAGGGGAGAGGATGTGGTCTGACTGTTAGCGCGGCCAACTTTGGTGCTGTGAAACCAGGTTCGAGCCTCTTATCGAGCCATAAAAATGTATACATGACTTTGGTGTTAAATAAATAGATGTTTTAAAAAACAAATAAAAATGATGTTCCGACTAAGGTGTGAAATTGGTGTTGAATAAATACATGTTTTGCATGAATGAATGATGTATGGATGCAGGATGGATGGATGGGTGGGTGGATGGATGGATGGATGGATGGATGGATGGATGGATGGATGGATGGGTGGATGCATGAATGAATGATGTATGGATGCAGGATGGGTGGATGCATGAATGATGTATGGATGGATGCATGCATGCATGCATGCATGATGGGTGGATGCAGGATGGGTGGTTGGGTGGATGGGTTGATGCATGAATAATGTATGGATGGATGCAAGGTGGTTCGGGCTCGCTCGCTCAATGCGGTGCAATATGCAAATTAGTTTACTTTCAAATGTCACCAGCCGCCCCTGGAAATCACCGCTATAAACCATCCACTAACCGTATATTTCACAGCAGAAAACTGAGGCTGTGAGGTTTTTATTACTGGAATCTCCACGTGTGGTGTTTATCACTTCTGCACTCAGCGAAGCTGTGACATTTCATTTGCAACCCTCTTAGGCGCCACTGCAGCAGTTTGTCAGTGACGTCCCGTTCAACTCCAAGGTTTCCTCCAGTTCCGGTTTAAGACACTTTTTCAAGAAATTGATTGTGTCGAGCTTCTTAACAAATTTCAGGTCAATTAAACAAGAAAGCAAAAGTTGTAATGCTATTGGGACTAATAACTGAATAAAAAGAACAAACTAGCATTATGCACAAAAACAGCTGCATTAATGTAACAACATGTATGGCACATAGTTCCCGAAAGAACTTTATTCAGGATTTCACCCTAGAATCAAGGCTGCAGCTGATCTCGGTTTGCCCACTGCAATGACTTCCAAACAAATGCTCAGATTATATTGTTATAACAAAGAAATAATCACTTTGAACAAGACGTTTTCCATGATCAATTGCTCGGAGACATTCAGCAATCCCTGGATGAGGCTTATTGGCGGGGTGTGCTTAGCATGGATTTAAGATAAAGAAGCTAGAGGTAGAGATAATCAAAATCAAACATCTTTGGAGGTATTTCGAGTTTTAAAAAAATGTATACAACTCTGTACTGCGGTTTAGCGCCTAGACACCTCCGGGTAATTGTTGAGCTTTCGAAAGACCTCTAAAATAGCTATGTACATTTAGCATCCCACAAACAACTCACACACCAGTGGCCTTTTATCAAGGGAAGTGAGGCCACAATCGCGGAAAGAGCAGAGACACTCGTTGTTTGCGCACCTCCAGCTCCACTGTTCTCAAACCATGCATTGACATCAGGCGCGCAATACCCATTGGATTCACCGGGCTTTAGCCCCCCCCCCCCCCTGTTAATCAGGCCTTGCAGTTGTTTCACCCCTTCGAAGAGCCCCCGTAGCTCCACTCTGCCCGCTGATTAAAGTTTCAGCCCCTTCCCCCCCCTCGAAATTTGTTCTCCCCCAGGAAATTTGCCTCTAGTTGCGCCTCTGATTGACATCACCCACCTTCCCTGGGGTCGTTTACAGGTCACTTGCATAAATCTTCCTCTTTCTTGGAGTGATTGAAATTCAAAACAAGCATGTTGCAGTTACTTAGGCATTGTCTTTTACTTTACGCCAATTACTTATCAATTGATTACAATGATAGAATAATTCCTAATCTGTTCCTCGTTACTGCAGACAGCGAACATAATTTCATTTGCAATGCTTCAAAAAAACTTCATTTATTTATTTTGAAAGTTTTATATAGCGCGAACAAGATCTTTGCAGATAACAGAGCGCTTTACATAGGCAGGGTGGGTGGGTACCAGAGGGAGCATAAAATACAGATAGGAGGGAGTAAAAACAATCGGGTAGGGTCGGTAATACAGGTAAAAACAACTGTGCAAATGGATCAGGCACGAGTACAGATCGACGCAGAGTCTTAAGAGATCAAGAGTAGCAGTTCAGGTGTATTTAGCCATGAGGATAGCTTTAACTTCTTTCTTAAAAAGAAAAGTGGAGGGGATGAGCCTGGTTTCAGGAGGGAGTGAGTTCCAGATCCTAGGCGCCATTCCTAAGAAGGAGCGTTTGTAAGTTCTTTCCTTCCGGAATCTTTGAGGTTTCAGCAGAAGATTCTTTGTGCTTCTGGTGGATCTCGAGCCGCCTGAGATTGTCAGTTTCTGAGTGAGGTAGCCAGGTGAGTTCAGGCGGATAGCCCTGTGTGTCAAGCAGGCAATTTTCAGATGAATTCTGGCTTCAAAAGGCAGCCAGTTCAGGGATTTGAAATCAGGGGAGATATGTGAATGTTTTTTTGATCCAGTGATGAGTCTCGCTGCCGCGGTTAGTGAGGCTCTCAGGGGTGCATTTGTAGTTAGGGGGAGGCTGCAGAGGGCGATGCTGCCGTAGTCTATGCGGGGGATGATTAGCACTTGTACTGCAGTTTGGAAGTCTTTGACTGGGAGGAAGGGTTTAAGTTTCCTCAAGGTATTTATTTGGAAGTTTGCTCCCTTAGTTGCCTTGCTGATATGCTGTTGCATGCTGAGATTGGCGTCAAGTGTTATGCCTAGAGATTTTGCTGAGTCCACGATGGTCGGTTGGACATTGAGTGCAGTTAGGTGTTTAAGCCAAGTTTGAGTGGTAGAGATTTTCGCGGGAGGTGAGATCAGAAGGAACTCAGTTTTCATAGCATTGAGTTTTAGGAGGTTATCGGCCAGCCAGGATTGGGTGCTTCTGATCGTTGAGTTCAGACGCATGATGTCTTCGGGGGATTGTAGTTTGAGATACAGTTGAGTGTCATCGGCGTACATGTGGAAGTGTACATTGGATGCTTGTAGCAAGGTGGTGAGAGGTTCCATAACTAAGTTGAACAAAGTAGGGGATAAGCAGGATCCTTGGGGGACACCTAACGATACAGGTACGGGGGAGGACATCAAGTTGTTGCTCTTGAATTTCTGAGACCTGTTGTGAAGAAAAGAGGTGAACCACTGGAGAACAGTCCCGGAGAGACCCATCCTTGTTTTTAATAGTTCGAGTAGGTTCTCATGTTTCACAGTGTCGAATGCTGAAGAGAGATCAAGAAGGATAAGGAGGCAGGAGTCATTGTGATCTAAGATTTGGAGGGCGTCGTCAATTATGTGAGTCATAGCTGTTTCGGTACTGTGCCCTGCTCGGAAGCCTGATTGATGAGGGTTGAGGAGATTTAACTGTTCTATGTGCTTTGTCAATTGTAGTTGAACGCATTTTTCCTACAGTTTGGCGAGAGAGGGGATGTTGGTGATAGGACGGTAGTTGTTTAGATCAGTGGGGTCTGCTGTTGGTTTCTTTAGTAAAGGTGTAACTTGTCCAACTTTGAGGGAGTCAGGTATGATTCCTTACTGAAGTGAACTATTGATAATTTTAGTCCAGAGTGGGAGGATCAGCAGGGTGAAGTCTTTTACCGCGTTAGCAGGAAGAGGGTCATTGAGGTGATTGGAAGGTTTCCGGGTGCTGAGTAGATTGTCAATTTCTTCTTCAGAGTACGTGTCCAAGGATGACCATGTTGCATTATTTTTTGGTTCATTGGGTGTTATGCAGTGGTGTTTGGAGTAGAGGTTTGCGTCAGTGAGGAGATCGCTCCTTATGTTGTCAGTTTTTTGTTTAAAGAAAGCAGAGAAGTCTTCACAGGAAGGTGCATTGCTCAAAGTGTCGACTGCTTGGGGTTGTTCCTTGGATTGGGATCGAATTAGCTCGAACAATTTTCTTGGACGGTTTTTTGCTTGGTCGAGCTGGAGTCTGAAGAAATCCGACTTTGAGCGTTTTATTTTCCTGAAGTATGCGATTCTCTTTTTCTTCAGAATTTTTAAGTGCAGTGCCGAGGGAACAGATCTCCAGGTGCGCTCTGCCATTCGCATGGCCCGTCCGTCTTCATTGAGACTCCCGTTGTACCAAGGGTTAGAGATCTTGGTAGTGTCTCTTTTCAGTCGCATCGGCGCAGCCTCATTGATTATTGAGGTCATAGCTTTGAGATAGTGGTCCGTTAGGCACTGAACGTCAGTAACGTCGGAAGGGGGAAGTAGGAGATTGCAGCTGTTAGGGGGTACAGAGCTTGGCTTGAGTTTCTTCAGGTCTCTTTTCCAAACTTTGGGCTTGGAGAATTGGACCGGGATACGTTTAACTTTTTCATTGATGTAGAAAGTGACAGTATGGTGATCAGACCAGTCACAGGGTTGGATTGATTCAAGTTGAATAGTGCCTTCTTTGGAGATGATGAGGTTGAGGATAGAGCCTTTGTCATGGGTCGGGCTGTTGCATATTTGGGTGAGGTCAGAGGCGCTAAGGTAGATTTTGAGGCTATTGACCACTGCGTCACTACCATCATTCCAGTGAAGTTTGTAGTCTCCAAGGTAAATTTGTGTGTTTTGCCGTCCTGAGTTGATTGAGATTGTGTCCATGAGTTGTTGGGAGAAGGTGAGGTTGTCCCCAGGTGGGTGGTAGATGATGTGTAGTGAACAAGCATGTTTGTTTTCACTGATGACATCAAGGCAGATGTATTCACAGGTGGTAAGAGGGGGGGCGTAGACTTTATTAATTGAAAGGTTGTTCTTGTAAATGCATGCGATTCCACCGCCTGTCTTCCTGGGTCTGTCAAGTCTAATGATGCAGTAGTTGGGAGGGACTAGGATATCCATGATATGAGTGGAAGATTCATTTAGCCATGTTTCAGTTAGGATGGCTAGGTCAAGGTTCAAAGAGATGATGAGATCAGCGACCTCCGAGGAGTGTCTTTGGGCCGATCTACAGTTGAGAAGTGTGCATTTGAGTCTGGGGGTGCAGAGGGTGGGTGGGTGATCTTGAGTGAGGGGGACTTTTGTGAGGTTGTTGGGGACAGAGCCTCTGTTGTTATGCGTGGGGTGCCTGAGAGGGTTAGATAGAATCGTAGGAATGGACAGGTGTGTGGTGGTTATGGGGTTCTGGCGAGCTGAGACATATGTGCGGAGTAGGGTGAGTATGTCGAGGTCCGACAGAGACCTGATGGTGCGTCGAGGGCGGTTGGAGGTATTGCGAGAGGGGATAGTGGTCCACTGTGGGGGGTGCGTAGGGTGTGAGGGGGCTAGGTTGTTAGGTCGAGATCGGTGTGAAGGGACTAAGTTGTTAGGTCGAGAACGGGTAAAGGGGGCTAAGTTGTTAGGTCGAGAGGTGGCGGTTGGAAGGGGGTGTCCGGGGCGTGTGAAGAGAAACTCTTTGAGGGTGTGGAATTCTTCTCTCAATTGGAGGAGGGTGGACATGACAGTGTCCAGCGTGGCGTTGGGTAGGGGTTTGGGGGTGGGGATTGAAGGAGAGCTAGTGTCTGTGGATGGAGTAGGAGATGGGAGTGTTAGTGGGTGTGTTACTGTTCGAGTGAGTGGAGACGCTGGGGGGGTGAATGTGGGGGTGTCTGATAGGGGGAGTGAGGCAATTGCGGGACGTTTGGAGGCTGGGCGTTGCGGGGGGTGACAGTGTGGTAGAAGGGAGTGAGAATGGGGGGGAAAGGCTGGGGGTGGGGAGAGGGCTAGGAGTGGTGGGAGTGCAAAGAGTGGGGGGGGGAGTCGAGGAAAGAGTGAGGGCTAGGAGAGGCGGCAGTGAGAAGAGTGGGGGGGTGATTGGTTGGGAGAGAGTCATGTTGTGTTGGGTGCTGTCCGGTGAGGTTGGTTGTTCTGGGAAGCTAGTCGGAACAATGGGGTGCTGGTTCGGTGGGAGAGGGGTAAAGGGTGGGAGAGGGCTAGGAGTGGTGGGAGTGCAAAGAGTGGGGGGGGGGAGAGGTCGAGGAAAGAGTGGGGGCTAGGAGTAGCGGCGGTGAGAAGAGTGAGGGGGGTGATGGGTTGGGAGAGAGTCAGGGGGGTGATGGGTTGGGAGAGAGTTATGTTGTGTTGGGGTGCTGTCCGGTGAGGTTGGTTGTTCTGAAAAGCTAGTCGGAACAATGGGGTGCTGGTTCGGTGGGAGAGGGGTAAAGGGTGGGAGAGGGGTAGAGGTGGAGGGGGTGTTGGTGGCGGAGGGGGGAACCCCAATTGTAGTAGTGGGCAACTGCACACGATTATTTCTCCGTGACTTTTTCCAGAGTTTCACGGTCGACATGGTTTGAAAACATTTCCACCTCAAAAATAGATGTAAATATTCTCAGCTCTGCATAACAGAATAACAACTGTGTATACACACCCCAGTTGAGAATACTTGAGACGTTGCGCTCAGTTTCGAAGTTGATCTGGGATCTAGCACGTACGTGAAAAAATGTATTTAATTGATTGAAAGAACACTATTTACGGATCTGTTGTTGCAGGTAAGTAATTAGCCTTTTTAAAAAAAATATAAATCCGTATTTAACGAATTAAGAAGAGAAATGTTTACACTGCATCAGTCTACAGTGCAAGCATAGTGACACAGGGTGGGGAAGGGAAGGTTAAGAAGGTGGTTCACCTACGTTAAACCAAAGAAATAAGCTGTCACCTTACACAACCTTACGTTTGACCCCAAACGCATGCAAAAAAATGACGTTTCCTCTTTGGTATCCAGTGTCGTAAAGCATTCCTGTTTAATCCAAGTGCTTTCAAAACATCCAAGTCTCATTTTTTTAAGAGAAACATACCCCTTAATATGTGTGCCTTCCTGTTTCCTAGTGCTTTATCTCGTTTGATTCCCTCAACCTATTTCTATGTGCATGTGTGGCTTTGGCTTAGTTGTTTAAAATGCCATTTTTAAGTAGAGCAAGTAAAGCGCCTAGGAGTGTGTAACCTTTAATTCCAGTCGTATTTAACATTTTTAATATACGTGTTGTACATTGGGTTATATTAACATTTTATTAACAAACAAGCTAAAGCGGGTCAGATAGGTAATCCCACTTAATTCCTGCGTTACATGAAGGTACGGACCAACCTTTTTAGTTCCAGTCAAAAGATTTTGTCTAATGCTAAACCTATTAGAGATTTTACATTAAGGAAAAAAAATACAAATTAGCATTTTTTTTATTTCTTTTAATAGAGTTGTCTATGTCTTTGGTCCACAAGTCAAAGAACCTCCCACTGATGTTACTCCCACTTTCCTGACAACTGGAGTCCTCAGTACGTTACGTCAGGCTGATTTTGAAGCTCATAATATTTTGAGGGAGTCCGGTATGTATATTGACTTTCCACTATCCATTATCCTATGAATAATAAAAAAAAAAGATAAGTTCTCTTTCTTGTTACTCTTTTAATTATATTTACCACATTGAATCTACCCCGTGGTATTAATTTGTTAAAATTTTAAGAAAGTAGAATGCATTTAATTACTTTTTGCACTTGTGCCCATCCATCATTGGAGCATTTGGTCAGGTGCCAGCATGAACAACTTGAAATGTACTAACGTTATTGAGCCTGTGACTGTGAAGGTAAATCATTGGGATATTTCTTGTTACTAGATGACACAAGATTCATTTAAGCAGATTTCAATTATGTTCCCTACGAAAAAGGGAATGCATGGTTTTAGTTTTGGGCATTTATTTAGTTTTATCAGAGGCTGCCTCTCCAATATGCGACAGGGCAAGAAGAAGTAGCTGGTGTGGACTGCTAATGCATTGTGATGTAATGTTTTTAAAGAAGTGCATTTAGGATCTTTTCTAAATTGGATCTGCATTTGGGGGCATGGGTGGTTGCTGATGGATACAGCAGTGTTCTAGATTCCGGGTGCATAGATGTAAAAAGCCTGTTGCTTTGTTTTTTCCTTTTTTACACTTCTTGTTCTTCTGTCTGATGGTGTCCTGGCTGTGAGTGTGCTGGAAACCACCAGAGATGTCCATTTTGTCTGCGAATTAAGCGGGGGTGCTGGTCATGGTGGCTTTGTAAATGATGCAGGTGGTTTTGAAGATGGTGCGGGCTGACAATGGGGAGCCAATGGAGCTCGCATCATAATGGGGGTGATGAGACGTGCTCTGATGTTTAAGATGCTCTTAAGGGTTGCCAGTGTAGAGTCTGGGAGCTTCTGGAGCAGCTGTTACCATCATCCAGATGAGGGAGTACAAGGGCTTGAACATCGGTTCTAAAGGTGCTATCTAGAAAAAAAGGTATCGCTGTCTTTAGAAGAAAAAACAAGTACCTAGCTTTTTTTTCCTCAAAATTCTTTTTGAGCATTTTCAATGTCACATGAACAGAACCACTTATAATTAAGTATTGTGCACTGTCCCATGCTTTTGATGAAGCCATTGTACATATCCAGTTACTTTCCCGTCTGGGACTTGAACCTGCAAATTGACTTATGGCATAGAGCTTGCTTACCAACTCAAGAAAACTCCCTCACCCCCCTCCCACCCTAACCCAACCGCTGCCTGTCAACAGTGACAGGTTGGCACCTAAGAAGAGATGAACCTAGAAGAAAAGAAAGGAAAAGAAGAAGAGGGAGGAGGAGGCTATTCTAGAATCGGAATGAGCCAAGTCAGGGGCGTCCTCATATGGGCCTGGATTGAGTGCAGGGGGAAACTCCGAATTAAAGTGGATCGGTGTATGCGGTGAAGGATACGATGTCCTGCCCACTCCTGTGTCCCACACCCTCAAGGTTGTCTGGGTGGGTGTGCTGAGATATGCATTACGAGGGCGAAACCTCTTAGGCTTCCAAAGCAAGTCCCAAATGGTACGCACACTATAGCTCTATCAATATGTAACTAGTGTTTATCATATTCTCGTAGGGACCACTCGGCTAACACCCGTAGTTGGGCTGCTTTATAATAGAACTCTAGGTCTGGTAGGGACACCCCACCTGCCTTCCTGGAACGTCTGAGTAGCGCAAAGGTTAGTCTCGCTCGTCCGTTCTGCCAGATGTAACATGTGATCATCATGCGTATCTTGGGGGATCATTTTTTGTCCAAACCTATAGGTAGGGCCTGAAACAGATCTAAAAATGTTGGGAGTACTGTCATCTTAATCACATGGATGCATCCTAGCCAGGATATATACATTGGTTTCCAGCGTTTCAGCTCATGCTGTACTTGTAGGAGCAGCGCGGGGTAGTTAGCCTGGAAAAGACCCTCCAACCTCAGTGTTATTTTGATTCCTAGATAGATGTTATGCTTGGCCCAATGGTACGGAAAGTCTGCTCGGAGAGATTCCATATCCAGAGGAGGTAGCGTCAGATTTTGTAGAGAGGACTTGGATGTGTTGATGCGGAAGCCGGACACCTCCTCAAAGTCCAGAAGCTCTTTCTGGAGCGCTCTCAGTGAGGCGCAAGGTGATGACGGTGTGAGCAGAAAATCGTCCGCAAATGGCGACACCTTGTGTTCTATCGATACCAAGTGGATTCCTCTTATTTCGTGTGTCGCTCGAATCCTAGCGGCAAGGGGCTATATACTAAGGGCGAAAAGAAGAGGGGACAGAGGGCAACCTTGTCGTGTCCCTCTGGTAAAGGGAAACATATTAGAACGCGCACCATTTAACATCATCCTTGATGTGGGATAGGCATAATTGGCCCTCACCATTTTAATAAATGCTTCTCCCAGTCCGAATTTTCCCAGTGCACGAAAAAGGAAGGACCAGTCAACCCTGCTGAATGCTTTTTCTGCATCCAAGCCCAAAAGTACTGCAGACAGGCGGAACTTAGTTACTTTTTCTATTGGATGGAAAACCCACCGAACAGTATCATGTCTGCCTTCTCTTGATGAACCCAGATTGATCCGGGTGGATCAAATCTGGCAGTATCTCCTCCAGCCTAGCCGCCAAAATCTTTGAGTACATTTTTGTGTCTATATTTAGAAGTGCTATCGGCCTGTAGGAGGAACAGAGTTGAGGGTCCTTCCCTGCTTTGGGTATGACAGTGATCAACACCTCTCATATCAAATGAGTCACCTCTGCTTCGGAGGCCATATAGTTAAACAGCCTTGTCAGGTGAGGTTTGACATCTGCAGCATATGCCGTTAAACCATCCGGCCGAGGGGATTTTTGAGGCTTAAGCACAGATATTGCCGCCTGCACCTCCTCGTCAGATATAGGCGTGCTAAGCGCTTCATTTTGAGCCTGGGTCACCTGTGGGAGGGTCACTGAATCAAGGTAATCGTCCTGGGCCGCTGCTTCTGTGGGCAATGCTTGATACAGCCCCTCATAGAATTGCGCGGAGTAGTGCCTTGGATTCTTCAGAGTCATGTAGGGTGCCCCCTCGTCACGGATCCCTCCTATGTGTTCCCCCTCTCATTACACCCGGAGTTGCCTCACTAGATAGGATCCTATTTTATTACCATGCTCATAAGAGAGATGGCGCAAACGGAGGAGTGTGAGTTCTGCTCTATTTGTGTATATAGCAGTGAGTTTCCCTTTTAGAGCCATTCAATTACTGTGTGTTTCCCGTGTCGGCGTTTGTTTGTATACCTGCTCTGCTGCTTTTAGGGCTGTCTCTAGGTCTGGGCGTTCTTTAACTCTGTTTGTTTATTCTAGAATTAAGTTCCATACACTTGCCTCACAGTACTGCCTTAAAGGAATCCCATTTATTTAGGGGTGAAGTATCTTCCGGATGATTCAGCTGAAAAAAAATTGCTAATTGTCTCTCTCAACTCGTCCCTGAGGAGCCTATCCATGTACTAGATGCAGGGAAGAACCATCGTGGCGACCTGGAGGGAAAGGATCCCCAATGAAGGCATATCGACGTGGGTCCATGTTTGTTATGGAGTGGGGGACTTTTGCCACAGACCAAAGGAGAGACCAGGACCTACCAGCGACGTTGTCCTGCAGCCAGCCCAGACCCGTGGACACAGGGGCTCGCCTCCCGCCGCCGCACATTACACCACAGGTGCGGCCGCAGAGTGGAGCGCGGGCCTGCTGAACTACACTACCCAGCAGCCCTAGCGCCCGGATACCGCGCCAGGGGGCAATAAAGCACAGCGTCTGCCCCCGCGGCCCGGGCCAAGGGCGGGCCCCCCCCTCTTGGTTTTTGGTTTATGGTTTCATACCCACCCTGAAGACTTGACGTTCGGACATTTCATTCAACTCATAAGGTACTAGTTGATAAAATGTCCACAAGGGGAAGTAGAAGCAAAACTGCGGCGGGAGGAGGACAGATAATCGGCCCATTGGATAATTTCATAACTAGGGCGAATGAGGCTATAGATCAGGGCATCCTTCTCCTTGAACGCAGAGTGTCTCAAGACTTACAAATAGCTAGGCGTTCATCCTTGGGACTTCTCGCATTAGCAAGAACCCCAGTACAGACCCAGGATCTAGATGCCATGAATGATGTCAGGATAGAAACCCTTAGTTTGCCAAATATAGTCGATTTATCTGCATCCCAACTCTTAACAGATTCTCAACTAAGTCTGGCCTTAGAAAAATCACCGGACTTACTCATTAATCATACGCCAGAAGAAGTGAGGAAAACACAGTCACAGGGTAAGAGAGAGGGTGCTATACCAAAGCAAAAGAAACCAGCCAAAGCAGCATTGGCCAAAGAGAAAAATGCACCAACGAGAAAGTCTAGCAAAGTAAAACACAACCAAACAAAAAATGGTAGCATTAGATTTACCCCTGGTGAGATTACAGAAGGTCTGGAATTAGAAAGTATAGAAACACCCGCAGTAGGGGGGGATACACACAACAGTTGCGTAGCAAATAGTAGCCTGCTAGTAAAAATTGAGGAACTTTTTAGATCTTATTTTTCCCCAATAGAGACCAGACTCTCAACTATTGAGAAACAACTAGCTGGGCTGCATGCTTTATCTAAAATCACCCCTAAGACTACCACAAATACATCTAACCCTGGGCCCTCTCTAACATGACACTCCACTCTGGGGCCCACAACATTGGCCTCCGGAGATGGGCCCTCTCCCTACCCCAACCTCTTCTGCTCGCAATCTTGGTATCCTCCTGGACAACCAATTGTCCTTCAGGCAGCACGTCGTGAAAGTTTCCGCCACCTGCACCACCATCATCAGGTGGCTTAGGAAAATCTCGTGGATGCTGCCTTCCGACACCCTGAGAACTGTAGTCCAGGCTCTTGTCATCTCTCGCCTGGGCTATGGCAACATCTTACTTTTGGGTGCCTGTAAGGAGGTAACGAAGAAGTACCAGGTAGTACAAAACATGGCTGTTCGCCTTATCTGTAATCTACCCGCTAGATCCTCAGCCTCATCCCATATGCGTAAATTACATTGGCTGAAGATCGAGAGTAGGGTCAAATTTAAGGCACTATGCTTCATGCATAAAATAATGTCCGGAAAAGCTCCTCGCTACTTATCTGCCCTGGTTCAGCACTATCTCCCACCACGTACGCTCAGGTCCTCTACCCAGAACAAGTTCCGGATTCCGCGCATCAAGAGAGCAAAAATGGGAGGGCGCTCCTTTTCCTTCCTGGCTCCCTCTCTTTGGAACTCTCTACCTCCCCCTCTGCGCTCTGAAAAGTGCTTCCTTGCCTTCCGCAAGGGAATTAAGACCTGGCTTTTCGATCTGTAAAACTGCTGACTGGACCCTCCCACACTTTTGCATACTGCGATTACTCTCAGCGCCGGGAAACCTACGGGTAGCTGTGCGCTTAAGAAATGTAATAATAAATAAATAAAACATGGGGGACTAAAACTAAAACTGGAAATAACACCATAGTCACAGGGCCCAAGAAGACCACAGCACAAGTGTTGAGCACTACCGTAACAACAAAGTCATCAGTAGTTCAAGAAAATAAAAACCCTGTGAAACCGTCAAACGACACTGCACCCCCCCAATCCACCAAACAAGTAGAAAGTCAAGCTAAGCCAACCCCTGTGCTCCCGGACAAGGATCAGAAGAAGGGAGAGCATAGACGTGCGGTTCACCTCTCCCCAGAGGCTAGCTCACTGGTAGTAGTCATGACCGGGGTCACAGAGGTAGCTGATCACATCACTGAAACCAGTTGGTCTCTAAAAAATAAAGTCCAACATTGGCTTAATGTCAACCGACCACTACCCCTACACTAGTAGGATTCTAAGTGTTCGTAGAGTACCCTGGATAGGAAAAGAGCGCAAGACTACCCAGGGAGACTGTGTTATAAATAACTTTGAGGATCCTCGTACTGTAGATTATATATGTTCTTGGAACACACAAGGTTCATATAAACATATAGAGACAAAAAGACTCTCCTTTTTCTATCCTCCAAGGAGTCGTGTCTGGCCAGGCTACGACAGGAATTGGAGTAGACCAGTCTACCAAGATTGGGGTGAAGAATGGGGAAGTTGGGAAGGGAACATGGGCAATTGGGGAGGAAACATGGGAAGGGACGTAGGCCCCATGGACAATTACATGGGGCTTCCGACCTATAACAGATATAGCTGTTTAGAGATGGTCGAATGACTGATACCAGCCATCAACCCACATAAAGAACAGGATGGTTACAGCAAGTATAATAGCAGAAACAGTCAGGATCCCCATGTTAATCAGACTCCCAACCTCTCGCCCATGAGGACAAACAATGATAAACAGAAAATAATAACACTAACAACTAGCAGTAGCCAGGGCATAGATATTCTATCACACGTAAGGGAAATGCCACCAGAAAGGTCTGTAATCGTTGAAAGCATGATAGATGTCAGTACTAATATACTTGACATACCAACTAAGTCTAATTCTGATCTCTCGATCCTTAGTTGGAATGTGGCTGGCCTGGAGCCAAGATTGTCCGATCCAAATTGGTTAGAGAATATTTCTAATATAGACATAATCATGTTCCAGGAAACATGGGCCACAGCCAACCTGCATATTGAGGGCTTTCACTGCAACAGTGTAACTGCGGGCAAACCTGATTTTGGCAGACCGATGGGTGGATTGTTAATCGGGATTAGGGTTACTGCAGGTGGAAACATCAAGGTAATACCAACCAATAGCCCTAATATTCAGATTATTGAATATAAAAGAAAGGTCCCCTTTTATATTATCATTTTTTTTAATAATGACTTTCACTCAATCCCAAATATTAATTTCATCGAATTAGCGAAACTTTTGAGTACCTTAACTGAATCCCCAGAAAATACCACAAGTAAAGGAATTATTCTAGCTGGGGATTTTAACGCCAGCATTTCTAATTCAGATCGACAAAGGGCAAATATCTGTATTGACAGAGTAGATAAAAGGGGGCATGAATTGGACTTGCTTATCCGCAACTATATGCTAACTAACATCATGGATGAAAGCCCAACTCGTAATGATAACTATGTCCCCACATTTAGAGGAAGAGATCATTCCTCAACTATAGATTATATCTTTATGTCACCTGAACTTATTGACAGTCTTACGACGGCCAAGGTAATCGAAACTGCATTTGGGGATCATAATGCACTGGTTGCGAGTATTAGACTAGGCCCCCCCCCCCCCCCCCCCCCCCCGCCAGTGTTTAAAACCACTATGGGGGCAAGAGATATAACTCCCGCTACAAATAATCTAAGATTGAAATGGAGGAAGGTGGATAGTGGTAGTATAACTAACCAACTCACTACCAAACATCAAGATTTAATAGATTCATGTACAACAGTCGATGGCAATCACCAAAGGGTGATTTCTGACTTCACTAATCTGTGCTCAGCTATAAAAACAATTTTAACTGTCCCTAACTGTAAAATCAATACGGACCCGAAGTGGTTCGATAATAACTGCTCAGTCGCAAACAGGGCCTTACGTAATGCACTGAATGCTAGGCCTAGATGCCAAATGAAGGTTAGGGAGGCAAGAAAGAGGTATAAAACTGAAATAGCGAAACGTAAGGCAACCATTTTGTTAGAACGATGGGATGAGCTATCAGACTCAGCATCTGGGAAAAAAGGCACAATTTTCTGGGCTGCTGTAAAAACCTGCGCAATATGGGTACACAAACGTCAGCCATAAGCTGTACCATATCCAGCCACCAGTGGGAAAATCATTTCTCTAAAGTGTATGCAACACCGTCAGACGTCAATGACCATTTCGTCTTAGGTGATTTGTGCCCCCTAGAGATTAGTCTGGGAGAGGTCATCGCCGGCATTAAACAAAGCCTCGGCAATAAAGCCCCAGGGCCAGATGGCCTCCCAATCGATATCATCAAATGGAAACCAGAACTCTGGGCACCCATTCTGACAAATGTTTTTAACAGCCTACCATCAGTACCTATACCTGACACATGGTCTACTAGCATAATAGTGCCTATATACAAAAAAGGTGAGAAAACAGACCCAATGAACTACAGACCCATCTCACTTCTAGATAATACTCTTAAAATTCTGGGAAGAGTATTGTACAATAGAATTAATGAGTGGGTAGACGATACAGGGATTTTAGACTCCTGCCAAATGGGGTTTAGGAGCGGGGTTGGTACAACCGAGCAATGTTTAAATTTAAATTTAGTAATCGGTAAATATACCATTGCTCGGTCTGCACCAATCTATTTAGCTTTTATGGATCTATCGTCCGCATTCGACCTTGTAAATAGGTCTAAATTGTGGGCGACTCTTTTAGAATATGGCCTGGATGAATCGCTTGTTTATTTCCTTGCCAAGTTTACCATACGATGTTGACTGGACACCGCCGACTCTCTAGGCAGGACGCTTTCAACGTTGGTGGCCCTTCGGTGCTACGCCTGGCTGAGGTTTTTCGGGGGATTTCCAGGCTACCCTCTTGGACATGCCTTTTGATGGCCGTCGCCTGTTTGGCGACAAAGCAGACAGCGTGCTAGAGCGCTTCTTGGACTCTCTGGCTATGGCCAAGTTCTTGGGCCTCTCCACCACCCGTTCTGCACAGTCTGTTTTTCGCCTCTTTCGTAGCTACGGAAAGGGTGCCCCGCTATGTTCCTCCCAGAGCGACAGGTCGGCACAAGCTGTTCAGCCCCTGCACGGCCGGGGACCTGAGACTCACGGCCGTGTTCTGGCGGCCAGTGAGCGGGCCAGTCCACCACTGCCCCCTCTGAAGCAGCCTCCAAACCCTCCTAGTCTGACTTTACAATGCCACCAATCGCCAGTGGGTGGCAGGATTCGCCATCACCTCCCCCACTGGTGACCCATCACGTCCGGTGGGTGTTGCAAATAGTCCATAGGGGCTACTCCCTCCCCTTCAAGACTAGCCCCCCCCCCAACCCCCCCATCTCCCCTCCAGTCATGCCACCTCAGAACCATAGAATGCCGGAGGATCATCTGGCCCTTCTCCAACAGGAAGTTACGTCTCTCTTGGCCAGGGGAGCCGTTGAGTGAGTACCTACCCCAGAAGTAAGTCGTGGTTGCTATTTCCACTACTTTCTTGTGCCCAAGAAGGAAATTGGAAAACTTTGGACTTCCTAAAAGCATAGGCTGTCTTTTTTTTTTCTTTGACTCTGCTAGTATGAAGTCTGTCAGACCTTTTTCTTTTTCCTTAATTGTTCACAACTTTGGCTGCAATTTTATGGTCCGGTATTGCAGAGCATTTTTTATACAAGAGTTGAGTTTGGAATAATTCAAGTTCCAGGGAGAAAATCAGCCAGAATAGGCTTTGGAAAGTGCTACATAGCATTAAGTATGCTGGTTTTGCACCAGATTTGTGATTTAACTGTATTTTTTAAGTGTTATGGGGTCCCTGCATGCAGTAAGTAATTATTCTAATGTTCATGACTTCAATGAAGATAACTGCGATGGGATAAAAGTAGGTAAGCATTTCTTTTAAAGGTGATCCTACTAAGTTATTCAGACTTCCACAGTGCATTCATCAGCCTGATGCACATGTTTTTGGACAGGTTTAATTTTGAATTTTCCTAATTTAGTCGAAAGTGGTTGTTCATAAAGATTTGAACTGTCAACAAAAATGTTCTTTTCAGTTGCTCTGGGTCGTGTATTCTTTTAGAAGCTGCAGATATCAATGATTGAACAATTTCCTTTGAAAAATTGAGTCAGGTAGACGTTCTCATAGATGGTTCCTACTACTTCTAACCACATTGTTCAACAGCACGTGGAGTAATTGATGTGCAGAAACAACAATGTACAATTGTTATCTTCCCTTCTTCCTCTAAAATAAACTGTATTGCTTATGCCATTTAACAACATTAAAAAAAGCATTGTCTTTTGAAATCATTGCCTAATATGCTGCTTTTTATTTTTGAAGGTTATGTAGGCAAAATCAGTCAGATGCCAGTGATTTTGACACCCTTACATTTTGATCGGGATACGTTACAAAAACAGCCTTCCTGTCAAAGATCTGTGGTGATACGAACCTTTATCACAAGTGACTTTATGACTGGTGTACCAGCAACTCCAGGAATTGAGATTCCCGAAGAGGTATTTTTTTTTTTGTGGTTCTAAAAAAAGCCTTTGCAAAAGCTTTTGCTGTCATGCATGTCATAGTTGAGTCTATTCATCTGCATTTGTTTCATTACCGTTTTCAACCTTGATGATTAACTATTTGATATGTGTGAGTTTACGTTTCAGTAAAAACGTTCTGGCCTATCGGATTAATACTCCACCTCTTATGCAGTACTGAAAAGAAAATTGAAGCTTTGAAATCGCAAACAGCACAAGTTTAGAAGAATGTTTCTTTGAAGAAAAAAATATATATATGTATATTTATAATTTTTAAACAATTTGAGACATGTCCGACATATCGAGCACTATAAAGCATTGGTAGAGAATACAGACTTTAGGTTTTGGTTGTGTGACAATCGGTGCCGAAAATGGCAAACCTAGTCAGAAAGACATTTCTCACTAACCGAGTGAAGGTACAATGGTTCGGTTTGATTGGTGAAACATTTAGCTGCTTGCATTCGCATTGTGTAACAACCAAACTTCGTTTTCTTGGGTGCCCTGCTATAATGGAATTAGCCCGATAGGAAGAGATAAATGAAACCTCCCTCAGCTAGTAGTTGAGGCGAGAGAATGGGGAGAACTTCGAGGTAGAGGAGGGGCACGACACAGATTAGCAAATTAATGCACCGGTGACAGGAAAAACATGCTGGCCAGGTGACACAAGAGGCAGGGGTGGGTGATGGAACGGTCACCTGAGCGTTACATCCTCCAGCACCCTTTAGCACAAGAAAGGGTAGGTGGGTCTGGAGGGGTGTCTACCTAGTGCAAGGGGGCTTGTGTGGATATACAGAAGAAGACTGTTTCTATTAGTGTAAGCCAGGGGGTAATGACTTCCTATAAGCCCCCCATGTGAAATATACCGATCTACAATGGAAATATATATTTACTTTCAACAGCTGAACCTCCCTTTTGTTTAGGCTGCCAGTGCCTTTTCCAGCCCATTCACTTTCCGTAGAAGGTGGTAGAAATAACTTCATTAATTGTAATAGTGTTCTATATTCATTTCTGCAAACCCAGTCACCTTTTAGTTCTATTACATGTTAAAAGATGGGTCTCAAGCATTGTTGCTCTTTCAGTAGGAGCTACTTCTGAACATGTGCACTTATTTCACCCCTGCACATCCTCGAAACAAATAGATCTACAGCCATCCATCTCTTTTCATCTCAAACTATTATCACTGTATTAGAATAGGATGCAGGCAGCAGTGATTTAGTGCTGTTGAGGGATAGAATCCCCTGACACATAGGTTATCTATATAATCAAATGTTGGTATTCTGTCAGTTTGTAAAGAAGGCACATCATCTTAGACCGCCACACCTTCTGCCAGTGCTAGCTTCCTGACTTGGAGGTTTTGTTGCTAGACGTTTGTGCCAAAAGGATCTTACAAGGGTAGTGAATTGTATTTGGAATCGATCCAAGATAAATTTAAAAAGATCACTCTCACCTAAAGTCTGCATTTCTTTGTTGAGATATATTGACTTTGGGTTGGCACTTTGGGCTGTAATGTTCCCATTGGAGCAGGGTGTAGACTAATGTGCATATACCTGGGTCCCAACTGAGGTGGCAGGGTGTGCCAAATAACGATGGACTGGCATGCGCCCCAGAGTAATTGCCAGTGGCTGAGATTAATTGCAGCATTCCATTCATCACTTTTTGTGTACTTATTGTGTTGCCCTAAATTTGACGGGTATACCCAGACGTGGGTCCCGTGCACACTGTCGCTGGAACCAAGCTATACCTATCTTATGGGCCTATAACATGGGTAAAACCAGCCCTGTGTTGCTTTTGTTTCAGGTCAGGAAGGACCTAGCTTTGCAGTTCAGAATGAATTGTTTCAATTGGAGCAGTGTCAAGACGGATCGAAATATAGCTGGGCCCAAACTGAGGTGGCATGGTGTGCAAAATAACGATGAGCTGGGATGCAGCCCGAGTGATTTCCCAGTGGCTGAGATTAATTCAAGCACTCCATCAATGTTTGTGTACTTTATCTAGGAGCTGTGCAGCTAGGAATAGATCTCAAAATCAGGTCCTTCAGGACAACCCTTGGCAATTGGTAAATATTTATTGTCAAGTACTGCTTAGAGTCTGCCTGGTCCCCAAATTAACTCGATAAATAGGGTGATAAATACTGTGGTACAAAAGTTCAAGTGAGTTTCTGTAATAATTGCAATATAGCATGCATGGCAAGAGTGTCTTTTTGTGAGTGCCACATGTTCCAATACCTGTAATGGTAGTTTTTTCCTAAAGGTCATTGATGTTCCAGCCAGGGCTAGAGACCTATTGAGATTACTGGCTATTACATCTACCAGTTCTGTAAACAGCTGTACCCCAAGGTATTAAAAAATGTTGCGGTTCATGACCGTGGCATGCGTGTTGGTCGGGGCAATGCCCTGTGCCCCCTGAGCAGTGAGTGAAACAGACACAATTTGGTTTTATTAGCTGCTAGATCAGAAGCTTTCCTGAACTGCTCTAGGTGTGCAAGCATGGGTGGCAACCCTGCTTGCAACCAGGTGTTGCTGTATAAAGATATGATGTGGGTGTACTTATTTATGTTCATCCCAGATTGCCTGTCAACTTGCTTCATATATTAGGCTAAGTGCGCAGGAGCCACATCTAATAACCAGGGCGATAGGGAGCATCTTTGTTTGGTCCTTGTGTGTCAGCGAGGGCTCCGATATCTCTTTCCATGTCTTGACTCTGGGCATGAAAGCAACGTGCAACAATTTTGGTCAGTTCAGTATCTCCACACAGAATCCCATTTTTCTCAGAGCTTTGTATGGACACTCCCAAACTATTATATTGAAGGCTTTCTTAACATTGCGAAGTCGACTCCCTCATTTGAGAGGCTAGTCGATGTTCCATTGTAGGAAAGTGCCCCTACTTGCATGGTTATTCCCCACTTTTTGCCTGACATTTGATTCATTTTTGACTTGATGTGACCTGGGTCCCTGGCAATCAGGTTCCCAGGGCCTTCGTTTTTTCCCAAAGCTGTACGTTTGTACTGACAATTGGCACATCTCTGGCCACAGGTAAGCCCTTTGTAAAATGTACCATGGGAACCAAGGGCAATGTGACCAGGGAAGGCCTCTAAGAGCTGTAGCACCTACTGTGCCACCCTTAGAGGCCATGTACCTTAACAATCAAACACTGCCATTGCAGGCTGCATGTTTTGATGCAGAGAAAATTTGATATGCCAAACATGCATTCCACTCCCTATGGCTTAGGCAAGCCAGCACTCCAGCGGGGTGCACTAGACTGCAGGTGAGGGTCCAGTTGCATGAGTACTGTATCCCTACAGTGTCTAAGTCCATTCTTAAGCATTGTAAGTGCAGCGAAGCCATATGGAGCATATGGTCTGGGAGTTGGTCATTGCAAACTCCACAGCTTCATAATGGTTTCACTTAAAACTGGGAAGTTTGTTAGCAACCTTCTCAGTGCATTAAACCCACACTGCCCCCAGAAAAGCTATCAACCCTGGTGTGGTTCCTGAATGGCTGCCTGCCATTTGCCACCACCAGACAGGTTTCTGGATCCCTGGGTAGAGAGCCTCCGCTCTCTGGGTCCTGAGACCAAGCCCATTGAGGCAGAGGTGTAATGCCACCTCCCCAGGATGGTCTGGGTCCACGAAGGGGAAGTTTCAAAGGCCTGCCGCCTTTTTGAGCTGCCCTGCCTTTTGCTGCCCCCAACAACTGGCGCCCACTGGTTCTGACCCCCACTTTGGGTGGGAGAATCGGCTGGAAAACAGAGTTAGGAGGAGAGGTGTGCCCACCTTTGCCAACCCCACTCCTCAGGTGGGGGAGGCAAGGTGAAGCACACATCTCAGTCCCCTCTATTTTGAAGATGAGTGGACCCAGCCAATAAGGAAGAGGCTCATGTCCCCTTCCACTGGAGGGTGGCATAATACGGGGTGCACTCATCCCATGGATGGGATCCATTGGTCCCGACCTGCACGCCCCCTGTAAAACCACTAAATTTAGTATTTAGGGGCGACCCTGAACCTTGCCTCCTCAGATTCGAGGAAGAAAGGACCCAAAGAGCCATGCTGACCCAGGAAGAAGTGGACAACAACTACTTTGGCCCTACCCCTATAAAAATATTCTGTATTGGCTTCCCATTTTGTATGGAAAGAAACAATTCCAATACAATCCACAATTGCATTTTTATGTACAGCCTTGCATTGGCATACCTACTTAATTGGTCTGGATTATGTCTGAGTGTGTGCCATCAGCCTTGATTGAGTGAATGCAATAAATGCTTAACACACTCTCCTGATAAGCCTAACTGTTCGCCCTCACTACCACAAAGAGATACCTATACCTTACTTTGGAACAGTATATACAGAGCCAGCTTCTTACATTTGTGGATCAGCAGTCTGAGGTAAAGCCTTGAATTGATTGGACTAACTTAGTCAACCTTTGATCACAGAACAAGAAAACAAAAATGTACTTTAGTAAAACTTTTTGTTTTTAATTGACTATGTTCCATATTTATAAAAGTCGTGTTAGAGCCTTATATTAAGTCCCTGTAGTAATCTTTTTCAGAAGCTTAAGTCACTGAAGTTAGTGGAAGTGCTTAGAATGTTGAGTCTTCTAAAAATAACCCTACTTTAGTAAATCAATGAGCAACCCTGAGGAGTTCGACCTCTCCCCTTACTCCAACCTAGAGTTTAGAGAGTTAAGGCGTCTCGGTAAAGCTAAAAAAATGAGAACTGGGTCCAACCCTACCAGAATACAACTCCAGGAGTTCCTGGCAGGGATTGCAAGGGACCACCTTGCTGTTGAAGGTAAAAACCTTCAGGAGGATGGGGAACAACGTAGTGATGATGATGTCTTAATCCACCCACCTCAACTACTTGGGGAGGATGGGAACTTCGTGCTCTACCCTCTAAACCCAAGGAGTAAATGGCCTAGATCCTACAGAGGTATGGCTAACTCTGATGTCCCAGAAAGTGAAGGAGTTTGTAAGCTCCTGTGTCACCTGTCAAGCCAGTGGCAAAGCAGATGGGCACCCAAAGCCCCCCTTAATTTAACTACCAGTGGTGGGGTACCCTTTGAGAGGGTAGGTGTGGATATAGTGGATCCACTTGAACCTCCCAGAGCCTCAGGAAACAAATACATACTGGTGGTAGTGGATCATGCTGCCAGATATACTGAAGCCATTTCCCTTAGCTCTACTACCGCCCCTGTGGTAGCCAAATCTCTCACTAGCCCAAACCATGTTCAGCTACTCGTGAGTCGACCTGTGGCTAGGTAACATAGAAAGACCCCTAGAGACCCTTCATTCCTCACTCAGCATCCTATGCAGATAACCCAAAGGTGCAGCCATCACTCAGTAAGGTGAATCCAAACTCTTTCCTACCCTGCACACCAGAGTTTTAAGCACACTGACACTTTAGGGGTAACATTTTTTCCTTTAGCCAGCCTATCCTTGTTTTTCTCTGAATGCAATCTGCCTCCTTGGTAGAGAGACCCGAGCAATGCAGGAACTGGCTGCCGAGGTCTTGCTGGATTGTCTAGGTGACCTCAGGGTGACTTTCTCTTTCACCTTTCAGTATGGTCAGGATACAGCAAAGTAACTGTTGTGTACTACCCCTGATGCCACATACTATGTGTGTTTCGCCATAGCACAACATAGTACTTAGCCACCACACTTGGATACACAGAACAGGATTTTCAAGGGATGACCAGGCATCCCTAACGAAAATGCTGTTTGATGGCTCTAGATTATTCAGAAAAAAAGGGAATGCTTTATGGGGGGCCACAATATTGCCTGCTGCTTAGGGTTGCTTTTGCTGGTAAATCAATTTAACCAACAGTACAGGAAATTCAGGAGCTACTCATGAGGCCTGGCATTCAGACGGTGACAGCCCTGTCAGCCAGTACAGCAACCAGTTCAGACACTTTATGGACCAGGAGACATGGTGATGGCTGAAACCATGCACTTCAGGGACAACAGTCCTCCTACTCCTTGCCTGCTGCAGCCAAGCTGCTCTAATTTGCCCTTACAGAGCCATAACCCGCCAGTATCAGACCGGATTTGATCATTACTTCACGGCTAGAAATGTATCACATCGTATCGACGAGTGTTATAAATCTTTGAGAGGAGCTGTGCAAATCAATTTTAATGTGGCCCTCTACCACCTAAATATCCCCAATCTGAAAGAGACACATTAGTGATAGATTCCTTACCTTAGAATATTCCCCAGGCGTCAGACTGGATCTGGAAAGTTTTGCTTAGCAGTACCCCTGCGTGTCGGTAGGTGGCGTCTTGCGGCTCCACATCTGTCACTGGCGCCGTTTGTGCCGAGATTACATCACAGAGACTACTTAGGGGCCACCCATGCGCGCTGACGTCCGTTCTTTGTTTTTCTGTGCCGAAAGCGCAGATCCGGATTGAGCACGTACCTCAGTCATTTTTTTACTACTTTTTGAAACTTTTTGTCTCCCCTCTTGTCTCCTGGTGCACATAGGGATGCCCGGCTTTAAGTCTTGTGGGTCGTGCCGCCGTAACATGTCTGTGGCGGACCCCCTTGATGTGTGCCTCTACTGCCTGGAGACAGATCATGACTCCTGAGACGGTCGAGCCATGGCCCCAAAGGCCTTGCGGGAGCTGTGCCGGAAGTTGCTGGAGGTCCGGCACTCCTCTCACTGCCGCTCCAGGTCTAGGGGCCGTTCGCGGGACCGAAGCCGTCGCTCCTCGGACTCTTAAGTCTTCGCCTTCAGATTCCGGTAAGCGACGCCATAATAAAATGTCAAAGAAGCGTGTTCGCTCTCCGACATACCCCCGTCGCTACCCGGAGGCGGGCGAGGGGGACAGGGGCTCCGCCCCTGCAGTTCCTCTGGAGCCGGGGAGTCCCACGACCTACCCGCTATACCCGGGTCCGTCGGCGACTAACTAACAGATGCAAGCGTTGCTTGCTGCCATGGACCCCCTTTTTAGGCCCTGGGCTTCCGCTGGCGCGTCTTCAGGCCCGTGTCCAGATCCTGTGGGCCCGTCGGCTCTGCCACTGGCGCCAGCCCCGGCGCCTCAAGGTGCAGCGCGGCTGGCACCGGCTCCGCCACAGGCGCTGCACTGGGGGCAGTTTATTCCATCTCTGCCCCAGTTCTCAGACCATTTCATTCCGACCTGGGATCCACACTGGGATACAGCTCTGTCTTGGCCCGACTGGCACAGTTTTCAGCGCCGTTCCCAACGCCGCTTTCCTCCTCTCCGGCTCCAGCCCTGCCGCCGCAGCTGGCTCACTCTACTCTGGAGCCGGACGAGGACTGGGACGGCTCCGAGTACCACCTTGCCCGGCAGTATGAGTCCGAGCAGGATTGGGTGGACGACCTTCTAGATGCGGGCGAGCTTGACGTGTCTTCGGACCCGGGGTTTGCCTCTCCTCCACCTACTATGGAGGAGGGCGCTTACTATACCATGAGGCTGCGGAGGCTCTCCATCTCGACCTGAGGCTCTCACCGAAGTCATCTTGGGCACTTGGTTGTGACCGGCCTCGGGGGTGCCGGTGGATAAAAACGTCGCCAGACGTCACCGCCCGCGCCTGGTGACCCTGCCTTCTTGACCACTCACCCCACACCTGAGAGCCTGGTCATTCAGGCCTCAACGTCGCAGAGTTCCTTTCCCAAGGCTCCACTGGACAAGGACTCTAAAAGGTTAGACCAATTTGGCAAGAGGTTGTTCTCCTCAGCTAGCTTGGGGTTGCTGTCGGTTAACACCGCCTGCTTGTTGGGCCGTTACTCTCACGCATGTGGGATTCGGTAGCTGAGGTCTTGCCTCAGTGTTCTGAGGAGGTCCAGGCTGTCCTTTCACAAGCGATTGCGGAAGGCAAGGATGCGGCGAAGTTTGCCATCAGGTGTGGTTTGGACACCGCTGATTCGTTGGGCAGGGCAATTACCACGACCGTGGCGTTGCGGCGCCACGCCTGGTTACTTTGATGGCTCCAGCCTCTTTGGCGATAAGGCCGACAATACCCTGGAGCACTTTAAGGACTCTCGTGCCACGGCCAAGTCTTTGGGTCTTTCCGCGAAGACCCCTGCCACGCTGTGGTTTCGTTCCTTTCGTGGCCAGGTGTCATAAAACACGTGGAGGCCAGGGAAGATATAAGGGGTTTGAGCGGGTTTATTAAACAAAGTCTATAAAACAAAAACAGTCTCAGTCCATGCTCTTTCGTATTAAGGGCGTAGAAGGGCTCTTAGTCTCTGATTCTTTGTCTTCTTCTCCTTATCGTCAGGGAAGCGTACCTTCTCAGAGGTTGCAAACCAGGAAACGTAAAGTGAAAAGAAAAGAACGTTTTAGGACTTCTTCCTCTCTTGGGATAATGCTCTATTGGGAGAGGGGGTGAGGGGAGTACACCTGTACAGTCACCAAGTGGATCCTACTGTTTTAATAATAACAGAAAAAAAACAGTCTAGTGATCAGCAGTCCCCTCCCTCTACCCCAAAGTGGACATCACTAGTAGCGGTCCGTTTGTTCAACCACCCGCGTACCCTAGCATATACCTCCGGGAGCCACGCACCTCCAGGCACGCGACTGCCTTGTTCGTGGTACCGGAACGGGTCCGGCTTCCTTTCTTGTGGTGGGTGCTGGCTCTCCAGTTCAGCCCTCAGATTCCTCTTGCGTCGGTACCTCCAATTCCTCGGGGTCCTGGCGAAATCCACGGCTTCTGTCCCTGATGGTCCGGCAGGCGAGCCCAGATCCGACAGGAGGCAAGTTTTTGGTTCCTCTTCAACTTCTTCGTTCTCTCCGAGGTGTCCTCTTCCATAGGTCGCGCTCCCTCCAGTTTCCGTCCCGACTCAAATATCCCCGCGTTGGAGGACTCCTCCCCTCCGAAAGCATGTGATCGCATCACATGGGTCATGACGTCATCGGGAATACGGTCTTTGATAAAGGGAGCGTCGTCCTCCATGAGTTGTGGATCTCTCGGGAACTGTAAGTAAAGAACAGGTGAGACATAAGGGGGTAGTTGTCCCTCTTCTTCCTCAAGTAATTGACTCGACAATGGCAACTCATGACACCAGGGCAGGGGCACCCAGGCACGCTCTTTCCAGTAAGCCTGTGCAGAACCAGCCTCAGCGCTGCCGTGGATTCCGCAGGGGCTGGTCTGGTAACCAGCATGCGGGTCAGTCCACTTCAACCCCTGCTGCTTCTGCCTCTAAGTCTTCCTAATCCGAGGTTATGGGAGCACCCCACGCCGGTAGGTGGCAGGATCTGCCACCACCACTACTGGCGGGATATTACATCAGACAAGTGGGTGCTGCAGATAATCAGCCAAGGTTACGCACTCCCCTTTCTGTCCTCTCCTCCCAGCCATGCCACCTCGGTACAACTGCATGTCGGGGGATCATTTGTCTCTTCTCCATCAGGAAGTCTCAGCCCTCTTGGCCAATGGGGCCATCAAGCACGTTCCCGGTCAGGAAGTAGGAAGGGGTTGTTATACCCACTACTTTCTGGTCCGCAAGAAGGACAAGGGGGGGGCCTGTGCCCCATCTTGGACCACCGGGACGTCAATCCTTTCCTCCGGAAGGAGAAGTTTAAGATGCTGACTCTGACTCTGGTCCTGGCTGCCCTGGACCCTGGAGACTGGATGGTGGCGTTGGATTTGCAGGACTCTTATTTTCACATCCCCGTCCTGCCGGCCAACCGGCGCTACCTGCGGTTCATGGTAGGCCAGGAGCATTTTCAGTTTGCCATGCTCCCCTTCGGCCTTAACAGTGCCCCCCCCCCCCCCCCCCCCCCCCCCCCCCCCCGTGGATGGCGGTGGTCGCAGCTCATCTGCTCAGGTCAGGGGTGTCAGTCTTCCCCTACCTTCACGACTGGCTCTTGAAGGCGTGCTCGCCCCAGACAGTCGTCACCCACCTCCAGACTACGGCCGACCTCTTGCATTTGCTGGGGTTCTCAGTCAACGTGCCGAAGTCGCGCCTGAGTCCCTCTCAGAAGCTCCCCTTCATTGGAGCGGTTCTGGATTTGACGCTGTTTCAGGTTTATCCTCGAGAGCAGCGGGTCCGGGATATTCAGGCTATGATTCCGCTCTTTCAGCCTTTCAGCCTCTATCCTGGGTTTCTGTCAGGCTGACCCTCTGGCTTCTGGGCTTGATGACCTCCTGTATCCTGCTGGTGACAGATGCCAGATGGCATATGCGGGCTCTGCAGTGGGACCTGAAGTTCCAGTGGGCACAGCATCAGGGCAACATGTCCGATCACGTCTGGATCTCGGAGGGCAAAGCACAACAGTTGCAGTGTTGGCTCACGAATCTCAATTGGGTCAGTGGCAGATCCCTCTCCCTTCTACAACTAGAGCACACAGTGGTGATGGATGCGGCCCTCATGGGATGGGGAGGCCACATGGGAGAAGCGGAGTTCAGAGGCCTCTGGTCTCCGGCGGAGTCCCGGCTCCATATCAACCTTCTGGAGCTGCGGGCGATCCCACTTGCACTGAAGGCATTCCTGATAGGTGTGAGGCTGCGGCCAGGGCGACTGACTCCGGAATCTGGGGATCACGGTTCGATCCCCGGCGGCAGATTAGCCCAGCACCCTGTGACTCTGGGCAATAGCTTGCTTAATCTTCCCGACGGCCCCCAGCGCCTAGAGACCCTTATGGGTGATTGTTCGCGCTTTACAAATGTGGATTATTATTCCCTCTGTCCGGGAAAGTGTAGTGCTGGTGTTCACGGACAACACCACCGCCATGTGGTATTGCAACAAGCAGGGCGGGGTGGGGTCGTGGACCTTATGTCAGGAGGCTCTCTGGACTTGGCTGGACCATCAAGGCATTACCTTGGTGTTTCAAAACCTGGCAGGTTCTCTCAACGCCAGGGCGTACGAACTCAGCCGCCAGTGCATGGTGGATCACGAATGGCGTCTGAACTCTGACGTGGCGCAAGGTCTCGTTCTGCAGTGGGCAGAGCCTTGGTTAGATCTATTTGCCATAGAAGAGATCGCGCAATGTCATCAGTTCTGCGCGTTGGAATTTCCAAAACGGCACTCGCTCAGAGTTGCTTTTCTTCTTGCGGTCTGTTGTATGCCTTTCCGCCTAAACCACTTCTGCCCAGAGTGCTGAAGAAGATCAGGCACGACCGGGCCCAGGTCATTCTTGTGGCTCCGGACTGGGGCTCGTAGAGTATGGTATCCCGAGCTACTCAGTATGAGCATCGATACCCCGATCCGTCTGCTTCTTAGGGAGGATCTTCTGTCGTAGCAGCAGGGGACTGTCCTCCACACGAACCTGTCCAGCCTCCACTTCCATGCATGGAGATTGAGCGGCGACCCTCCGATCTTTCTCCCGAAGTCTGTGATATCATTCTGGCAGGTGGAACAGATTCGTGCATGGTGCACAGCGAAGGCTGTGGATCCCGTTTCTGCCCCTCTTTCTGAGGTTCTTCTGTTCCTTCTCTCTTTGGCCCAGCAGGGCTCTGCTCTGTGCACTATCAAAGGTTATCTTTCGGCCATCTCTGCCTTTCTGCGGCTTCCAGATCAGCCTTTTATTTTTAAGCCCCTCGTTTGTTAACAGTTTTCTTAAAGGCATTACGCATACGTTTCCACCTGTACCCTTCATATTGCCTCAGTGGGACTTAAATCTTGTCTTGACTTTTCTGATGTGCGCTCCCTTCGAGCCCCTTCATAACTGTCCTTTGCCTCTTCTCACTCTAAAGACAGCTTTCCTGGTTGCTATCACCTCTGTCAGAAGAGTGAGTGAGCCCCAGGCCCTTTCTTCCAAACCTCCTTTCCTTTCTGTTCATCCGGACAAGGTGGTTTTGAGGACCTGTCCTTCTGTTCTGCCAAAGGTTGTCACGCCCTTCCACATCGGGCAGACTATCACTTTGCCCACCTTCTTTCCGCCTCCCATCCTTCAAGGGAAGAGGAGAGGCGCCACCGTCTGGACCCAAAACGTGCGCTCGCATTCTATCAACGGCATACACAGCAGTTCCGGGCGGATGGTAAGCTTTTTGTTGGCTGCGTGAGTGCCTAAAAAGGTCGGGCGTGCACAAATAGACCATCTCCCAGTGGGTCGTTCTGTACATCAAAGCATGTCACTCCTTTGCCAAGAAAGAGCCTCATGTGGGGCTGCGTGCCCATTCGACCAGGGCAACTGCGGCCACTACTGCCTTGGGACGCAGCGTTCCCTTGCAGGACATTTGTCAGGCAGCTACGTGGGCTTCGCTGCACCCGTTTACCAAACACTATTGCCTTTGCAGTCAGGTGTGGAGAGATGGCTTCTTTGGCCGTTCTGTGCTCCGTGACTTTCTGGTGTAATCCTGTTTGCAGACCCACCACCGGGGTTGGTATTGCTGAGGTATCTATAAGGTCAGGAATCTATCAGTAACGTGTCTCTTTCAGATGCACAAGTTAATACTTGTGTAAAGATATATCTGTAAGAGACATTAGTTAGTGATAGATTCCTTACCGCCCTACCCATCCTCCCCGTTCTGCGAACTGATTACTAGAGTTAAGGTCATCCCCTTTCAGGGCCCTAGTTGTATGCACCAATGGTCAGTATCTTGCATGGCTCTGTGTTTCGGCGCGGAAAGTGGTGTACAGAACTGACATCCGCGCACATGGGTGGCGCCTAAGTAATCTCCATGACGTCATCTCGGTGCGCACGACGCCAGTGATGGATGCGGAGCCGCACAACGCCACCTACCGACGCGTAGGGGTACTGCTAAGCAAAACTTTCCGGATCCAGTCTGAGCCTGGGGAATATTTCAAGGTAAGGAATCTATCACTAATTAATGTCTCTTACAGATATATCGTTACACAAGTAGTAACTTGTGCTTCATCAAGACAATTTCCACCAGACTTAACCACAGATTTGCTGCACACAACACCAGAGTCAGAGATAAGTGATAGTTGTTACGCGTGCTGATTCCTCTAGCCAAGATTAACAGAGGCCTCCAATCCAAATGCTCTCTCATGCTCAAGTTCTTTCTGCTCTAAACCTGGAAGACTAGATGGTGTCTTAAGACTTGTAGGATGCATATTTGCATATACGCACTCCTGCAGTATCCCACGGACACTACCTGTGGTTCAAGGGGGTCAGAGCACCTCCATTTTGCATTTGAATCTTTCAGCCTCACCTCTATCCCTCTGGTATTTATGGAAGTGATGCCAGTGGTTGAATCCCTTCTTCTGAGTTAAATGCATATATCCCCTGCTCAAAGCAGGTTTGCTGCAGTCAGTCAGAGAACCCCCTAGATGACAGTCCACTTCATGACATCTTTGGGCATTTCCATCAGAGAGACGAAGTCCTGCCTGGTGTCTGTGCAATCCTACACCTTTCCTCCTGGTGGCACCTGATTGAGCAAGGAGAGTATGGTACCCAGGATTCCTGGGCTTGAGCATGTGTACTTTGATCATGCTGCCTCCTCAGGAGGATCTTCTGTTGTAGAAGCAGGGCAGAGAACTGCACCTCCAATCTACATATCAATGCTTGATGATTGTGTGGTGGCAGTTAATACATCACAGTGGTTCACTGTAGACTTATTTCAGTTGAATGCTTCTAGATATCCTGTGGATTCAAGACATCGCCAATGTTACATTGTTTTTCTTTTTTAAAACATATTTTATTGCCTTTTAACAATAACAAGCTGTGCTGTTCAGGCCAAAGGCCAAGGTAAAATCTGAAATAATATGTTTTTTGTTGCATATTTGCGTCCGCTCAATCATAGACCGTATTTGTCAGAAATAATGGTTCATACAACATATTTACTGGAATTCAGCTCTCCTCAAACACGGTAAACTGTGCTACCCTTTCTCTCCTCTCCCAGCCCATTCCCTGCTTTGTACCAAATTCAGGAACACATTACAGTTTATCTCCCTTGCAGAGTAAAGAGCCACAACTCATGCCATCTCAGAGAAGCATACAACCCAAGGTGTCTTGTATTCATACCCAGAAAAGTTCAAGCTTCTCCTTGGTTGTGGTCAGAAGGTAGGGAATTGGTGTTGGGCTCTTTTAGGCATTTCACTAAGGCATTCCACTAAGGCATCCCAGGCTCTGGCCTTATTTATCGTGCTGCAACCCTTCCTCATCTCCTGTAACAAAACTGCACTTTAGTATCCAGCTCATAGGATGAGTACCTCCCTTTTATTTATTCACTTCGGGGCTTCTGGTGGCCTTCTATTACATTGCAATCTCTTACTTTGCGAGTACTAGTGCTAGGTCCACGAATTGTAGTGGACACTTAGTGTTAGCTGGTTTCGGAAATCCCCCCAATAGACACACCATTGAGGTGCATGGGGTTGTTCTCTCAGTCACCTCATTGATACTTGCCACTTCTCTCTCTTCCAAAAGTCTCATAAAGCAGGGCAGGCCCAAACCATTTGGAGCATTTCTGCGCCCTGTTTTCCACATCTGGAGCATGCTACAGCAAGTGCTTGAAATGTTCGCATAATTTTCCCCGGGGTTAGGTATGCTCTATGGAAAAAGAAAAAAAAAAGATGATTAACTGGAATCTGGCATTGCGTGAAACTGTGTTGGAGTTAGCTGGTATTGTAGTCCAGTCTGTGTCTGTGAGCTGGAGTGCTGTGTCTTCCTCCCATTTCAGATGCAGTTCCTTCCAAGGTGTATGTATATCTGCCCTCAGCATCTGAAATAGGATAGTGATTGCTCGGGCGTTACCTTTCGTTGTGCAGAGGACCCAGCTCTTTGATGGGCTGAGGGTTCTGCTTTTCCAACTCTCCAGTGGTTCCGCAAGGATGCCACTGCCACTCTGTGCAGTCAACACTGTCCCAGGGGCAGCCCAAGTGTCTCAAGAAAGGTCTTCAGACGACAATAGTTTGTCTTCTCTGTAAAGGTCCCCAACTCTGGTGATGCCAAATGCTGACCACTCAGTCAATCCGACCAGTACCCCTGTCTTATATACGACCTCCAAGCCCTGCAACGGTATTTTTGGAGAGTAAGGTAGGATGGGCGCATGGGTACGCTGAAACAGGACTGCTGGCATTTTTTAACAGCCTACAGCTCTATAGATCCCACTATGAGGGGGCTTTTGGGAGTTGACAGGACCTTGAACAGTGTGTGGAGACTCTGGGTTCTACCAGGGGCATCTCCCCCAGTGCAAAATCGTGAGTGGAGCCATTGATTCAACCACTGGATTTGAGCCTTAAGATAGTAGGCTTCAAGGTCTGGTGCGGCTAGTCCCCCCATCAGATGTAGGTCTGCGCCACTTTGTCATCACCACCCTACGCCTACCTGCTCCCCAGGTACGTTCAACCAGTAATGAGTCTAACTCTGAGAACGTTTTGAGGGGACTGATAATCAGTATTGTGGAAATAAAGTAAGGAAAGCGGGGGAGTGCCACCATTTTTACTACCTCAATTCGTCCTGCAAAAGATAGTTTTCCAAAAACCCAAATTGGCACAAAATGCCCTAACAGCCACCCCAATGTTGCTGTCTAGAACGTTCATGGGGTTGTGGTAGACTTTTACCCCAAGCAATTTCATGCAGGACTCCTCCCATGAGAACCCGCTCGGTTGCTGAGGTTGTGGCATATGGCGACTTGGGGAACATGTGCGATTTCTGCCAATTCATGCAGATGCTTGAGTTATTGCAGAATTTCTCCAATAACGAGATTGCCCCCAGCCGATCTTTCGCTGATCTTCACATGGTTGAGGAACAGGAGCATATCCACATATAGCTAAATTCTGTGGAAATCCCTCAACATTCTAGTCCCCTGTGGAATGCCCCACTCATACTCTACTAACCATTTGCTTGACGGCGATGGCAACCAATAGCTGAGAGAGGGACAGCCCTGTCTGGTCCCTCTCCCCACCATGTAGGAGTTAGAAATGACTCTGCCATTGCAAACCTGCGCGGTTGGTCCTTTGTAGAGGAGTGAAGTCAATTGGAGAAAGCCCAACCCCATTGTAGGCTATCAAATGACTTTTCAGTATCAAGGGAGACTATCACGAGCTCTGTCCTAATCGTGGTTTACGGATTCCATAATAGAGAGGAGTCTGTGAATATTCAGTGCTGTGTATCTCCTGGGGATGAATCCATTTTGGTCGATGTGGACGTGTGGTAGGAGGTGGATGGCTAGTATGCGACTGAGAATTATATTATATATACACACAGAAAAAAGAAGCAGAGAACTCTGGGTAGTTATTAGGTTTAGGTGGAAAGCAGCTTCTGTATAGAGAACTCTCAACACCAGCTACACTCTAGGTCTGCTCACCACAAATGTCTGCTTTTCTATTAAAGTCTTTAAGCATAGGATTAGCAGAGTGCCATCCACGCCGAGATAGAAAGGGACGAAGTCTTTTGCCATTCCTCCAGTATTGAATCTTTCATAGATTCACATGCTTGTATCTTCCCCGTCGTCATGGTGGGAGTCTCACAGTAAAAGAATAACCATAGCAGTAAAAGAAAAAGCTGCCTGGAAACCATAGAAGAATATATCCTTGGGTAACCTCCCATCCTCATTGTGTGGCCCAAACAACAGCCAATCAGCTGCCAGCCCTGAGATACACCATCCCCAGCAGAGCCACCATACCTCAGATTTCCAACCGCCATCGTGTGAGAAGGAGTCTCTCTGAGTCTAGCTCAGTTTGTTCTTTGCTGAACTTTTGACCTTCACCACTTGGAAGTGAGGTACTGGTTTTTCATCTATAGTTCATTCAAAATGTCTGAAAGCTCTACAAAGAGACTCTTCAGATCGTGCAGATCCTGTGGGAAAGCCAGAATATTTTCTGAGGACCCACACAAGGAGTGCTTGTACTGTCTGTACCCCAAGCACGTTCCAAAGGAGTGCAAGCATTGTCGCACCTTCTCTGCAAAAATACTTAAGGACAGAGAAGCACGCCTGTTATTATGGCTTCAAAAGAAGAAAACCACAGACTCTGAGTCTGATGGAGATTCTGAAGGAAATTCTTCTAGGAAGCATAAGAGGGAGTCTTCTGAGGAGAAAGGAGAACAAAAAAGTCGAAAATCTAAAGAAAGAGAGTCATCCTCTTCTTCTCTGCCTCATACTCTAGACAAAACTATCTTGGAGATGCAGGCTCCTTCGTCGTTGCAGTCATCAAAGTCTAAAGAAATTCCTGTCTCCTCGTCGACGACGACTACGTCGTCAACAGCTGTTACGACTCTGTCAACGGTTAGTGTGAGGCCATTGTCTACGTCAACATTTGCCCAGTCGACGAGCAAGGCGTCGACGGTGACGGTTTTTAGATCTCCGACGAAGTTTTCCACATTCATCTCAATTAAAGGATTTGCTCCTTCGACGGGGTAGTCGACGGGCAAGAAAGCAGAGTTTTACATGCCAAAAATTTCACCGCTTCTTCCATCCACTATTCTGGATTGTCAAGAGTATGAGGAGGAAGGGCCTTATGGAGAAGCCTATAGTCCCTCTCAACTGCACATTAAAAATCAAGAGTCAGATGAAGAAGAATTCCAGGAAGTAAAGGAACAATTCTCCTTTAAAGATCGTCCGGTACAGGGTTCTACACGTTATCAATCTTTTCATCAAGCTTATAATTATGAAGAAGAGAAAAAAGTGAATCCCAATGTCCAGGAGGAGTCTATGTCGGTACCTATATCCCTAATAATTGATTTAAGGCACATGATAAACAGCTGTTATCGTTTTCCAGAAGATAATGCTTCGGCCTCCACCTCAGCAAATATACCACAGACAGTGGTTCAGACACCAGTGGTTAAATCTCCGCCTCAAGTGCAAAGTGTAGACACCCCGAAAATAATAACTATTCAGGATGTCCTCGTGGAGAGTGGTCATGAAGATCAAACAAAGGAAAGAGAGATACCCCATTATGACATCGTAGGAGATGAATGGGATCAATGTATTGTTCCAACATCACCAACATCACGGTTTCCTCAGGCGAGTTCCCCGCTAGAGGACATTGCCAGTTTCCATGATCTGATGGAAAAAGCCTTGAAGAGGTTTTAACTTTCATTGCCTGTGAAGAATGAATGTTTTCTATATGATTTTAAGGAAACCTCTCGAAAATCTGTAAGAGATATCCTGATAATTCAATATGTATGGGATGAAGGGCTGAAATTGATTAAACTTCCGGCCTCAGTCCAGGCTCAATTTCAAAAATTGAGAAGAAATACTGTGCTCCTGAGACTTCCCCAGTGTACCTGATTGGACGTCCTGAGTCTGTTGGTAAGCAGGCAGCACAGAGACTCTCCAAAAATCCGGCCTCCGCCTGTTTGGCTCCCCCTTACAAGGAGGGTAAGAGGATGTATAGTGTGGGAAAGCGCTTTACAGTAATGGCAGCGGCTTCCATCAGGGCAGCAAACGCACTGGTACTCATCAGCAGATACAATAGACAAATGTGGTCGGATATCGCATCATTTCTGTCCCACCTTCCAGACGACAAGAGAGAGGAAGCGACTACAATTCTCCAGGACGGAGCCAGAGCAGCGTCGGAGTCCATTGACAATAGCGATGGACATTGTGTCAGTGGGCTTCAGGCAGATGGCTGGGGCAGTGGCGCCTCACAGGCAAGGATGGCAGAAATCCACATCTTTCAGACCTGAAGTCCAGGCAAAAATCATGGACATGCCTTTTGATGGGGAGAGTCTTTTCGGGAAGCACATTGATAAAGCGCTTCAGGGGATAAAGGCAGACACGGACACGGCTAGAGCTCTGGGGTCCTTACAGCAGGGCCTTTTTCAATCTTTTTGTGGTAGAGGATCGAGAGGACAATACCATCAGCGATCCTCCTTTCAATCAAACAGATACCAACCTTACCAACAGCAGGGGTACCATCAGTTCTCCAACAATCAGCAGTTTCGGTACTCTAACACCACCTATCAACAGCAGGCTAGGTGGAAACCTGCTGCGTGATGAAAAACACAGGACTCCGGTCGGAGGCAGTTATGTTCTTCAGGCGCCACCGGCCCCGTCTCACCTCAAGCAGATCCATTGCCTCTCTCGTTATCTCAATCGTTGACCGTCAATAATATCGGACAAATGGGTGTTGGATATTATACAACAAGGTCACACCCTAGAATTCTTGCAAAAACCTCCAACTCAACCACCTATTCACAGAAAGCAAAACCATCTTTCAGCCCTCAAGGCAGAAGTCTTAGCTCTCATTTTGAAAGGAGCAATAGAAGAGGTTTCCCCAGAACAACAAGGGAAAGGATTCTATCCGCACTTTTACCTTCTAAAGAAAAAGCAGTCTACCAAATGGAGGCAGGTAAAGGACCTCCGAGATCTGAACAAATACGTAAAGAACATTTCGTTCTGCATGCTGTCTTTGCAGGAAATTCTCCTATTACTACGCAGAAGCGATTACATGGCATCATTAGACCTCTTGGATGCGTATTTCCATATTCTTGTCTCCTGGTGCACATAGGGATGCCCGGCTTTAAGTCTTGTGGGTCGTGCCGCCGTAACATGTCTGTGGCGGACCCCCTTGATGTGTGCCTCTACTGCCTGGAGACAGATCATGACTCCTGAGACGGTCGAGCCATGGCCCCAAAGGCCTTGCGGGAGCTGTGCCGGAAGTTGCTGGAGGTCCGGCACTCCTCTCACTGCCGCTCCAGGTCTAGGGGCCGTTCGCGGGACCGAAGCCGTCGCTCCTCGGACTCTTAAGTCTTCGCCTTCAGATTCCGGTAAGCGACGCCATAATAAAATGTCAAAGAAGCGTGTTCGCTCTCCGACGTACCCCCATCGCTACCCGGAGGCGGGCGAGGGGGACAGGGGCTCCGCCCCTGCAGTTCCTCTGGAGCCGGGGAGTCCCACGACCTACCCGCTATACCCGGTCCGTCGGCAACTAACTAACAGATGCAAGCGTTGCTTGCTGCCATGGACCCCCTTTTTAGGCCCTGGGCTTCCGCTGGCGCGTCTTCAGGCCCGTGTCCAGATCCTGTGGGCCCGTCGGCTCTGCCACTGGCGCCAGCCCCGGCGCCTCAAGGTGCAGCGCGGCTGGCACCGGCTCCGCCACAGGCGCTGCACTGGGGGCAGTTTATTCCATCTCTGCCCCAGTTCTCAGACCATTTCATTCCGACCTGGGATCCACACTGGGATACAGCTCTGGCTTGGCCCGACTGGCACAGTTTTCAGCGCCGTTCCCAACGCCGCTTTCCTCCTCTCCGGCTCCAGCCCTGCCGCCGCAGCTGGCTCCCTCTACTCTGGAGCCGGACGAGGACTGGGACGGCTCCGAGTACCACCTTGCCCGGCAGTATGAGTCCGAGCAGGATTGGGTGGACGACCTTCTAGATGCGGGCGAGCTTGACGTGTCTTCGGACCCGGGGTTTGCCTCTCCTCCACCTACTATGGAGGAGGGCGCTTACTATACCATGAGGCTGCGGAGGCTCTCCATCTCGACCTGAGGCTCTCACCGAAGTCATCTTGGGCACTTGGTTGTGACCGGCCTCGGGGGTGCCGGTGGATAAAAACGTCGCCAGACGTCACCGCCCGCGCCTGGTGACCCTGCCTTCTTGACCACTCACCCCACACCTGAGAGCCTGGTCATTCAGACCTCAACGTCGCAGAGTTCCTTTCCCAAGGCTCCACTGGACAAGGACTCTAAAAGGTTAGACCAATTTGGCAAGAGGTTGTTCTCCTCAGCTAGCTTGGGGTTGCTGTCGGTTAACACCGCCTGCTTGTTGGGCCGTTACTCTCACGCATGTGGGATTCGGTAGCTGAGGTCTTGCCTCAGTGTTCTGAGGAGGTCCAGGCTGTCCTTTCACAAGCGATTGCGGAAGGCAAGGATGCGGCGAAGTTTGCCATCAGGTGTGGTTTGGACACCGCTGATTCGTTGGGCAGGGCAATTACCACGACCGTGGCGTTGCGGCGCCACGCCTGGTTACTTTGATGGCTCCAGCCTCTTTGGCGATAAGGCCGACAATACCCTGGAGCACTTTAAGGACTCTCGTGCCACGGCCAAGTCTTTGGGTCTTTCCGCGAAGACCCCTGCCACGCTGTGGTTTCGTTCCTTTCGTGGCCAGGTGTCATAAAACACGTGGAGGCCAGGGAAGATATAAGGGGTTTGAGCGGGTTTATTAAACAAAGTCTATAAAACAAAAACAGTCTCAGTCCATGCTCTTTCGTATTAAGGGCGTAGAAGGGCTCTTAGTCTCTGATTCTTTGTCTTCTTCTCCTTATCGTCAGGGAAGCGTACCTTCTCAGAGGTTGCAAACCAGGAAACGTAAAGTGAAAAGAAAAGAACGTTTTAGGACTTCTTCCTCTCTTGGGATAATGCTCTATTGGGAGAGGGGGTGAGGGGAGTACACCTGTACAGTCACCAAGTGGATCCTACTGTTTTAATAATAACAGAAAAAAAACAGTCTAGTGATCAGCAGTCCCCTCCCTCTACCCCAAAGTGGACATCACTAGTAGCGGTCCGTTTGTTCAACCACCCGCGTACCCTAGCATATACCTCCGGGAGCCACGCACCTCCAGGAGCATTTTCAGTTTGCCATGCTCCCCTTCGGCCTTACCAGTGCCCCCCCCCCCCCCCCCCCCCCCCCCGTGGATGGCGGTGGTCGCAGCTCATCTGCTCAGGTCAGGGGTGTCAGTCTTCCCCTACCTTCACGACTGGCTCTTGAAGGCGTGCTCGCCCCAGACAGTCGTCACCCACCTCCAGACTACGGCCGACCTCTTGCATTTGCTGGGGTTCTCAGTCAACGTGCCGAAGTCGCGCCTGAGTCCCTCTCAGAAGCTCCCCTTCATTGGAGCGGTTCTGGATTTGACGCTGTTTCAGGTTTATCCTCGAGAGCAGCGGGTCCGGGATATTCAGGCTATGATTCCGCTCTTTCAGCCTCTATCCTGGGTTTCTGTCAGGCTGACCCTCTGGCTTCTGGGCTTGATGACCTCCTGTATCCTGCTGATGACAGATGCCAGATGGCATATGCGGGCTCTGCAGTGGGACCTGAAGTTCCAGTGGGCACAGCATCAGGGCAACATGTCCGATCACGTCTGGATCTCGGAGGGCAATGCACAACAGTTGCAGTGTTGGCTCACGAATCTCAATTGGGTCAGTGGCAGATCCCTCTCCCTTCTACAACTAGAGCACACAGTGGTGATGGATGCGGCCCTCATGGGATGGGGAGGCCACATGGGAGAAGCGGAGTTCAGAGGCCTCTGGTCTCCGGCGGAGTCCCGGCTCCATATCAACCTTCTGGAGCTGCGGGCGATCCCACTTGCACTGAAGGCCTTCCTGATAGGTGTGAGGCTGCGGCCAGGGCGACTGACTCCGGAATCTGGGGATCACGGTTCGATCCCCGGCGGCAGATTAGCCCAGCACCCTGTGACTCTGGGCAATAGCTTGCTTAATCTTCCCGACGGCCCCCAGCGCCTAGAGACCCTTATGGGTGATTGTTCGCGCTTTACAAATGTGGATTATTATTCCCTCTGTCCGGGAAAGTGTAGTGCTGGTGTTCACGGACAACACCACCGCCATGTGGTATTGCAACAAGCAGGGCGGGGTGGGGTCGTGGACCTTATGTCAGGAGGCTCTCTGGACTTGGCTGGACCATCAAGGCATTACCTTGGTGTTTCAAAACCTGGCAGGTTCTCTCAACGCCAGGGCGTACGAACTCAGCCGCCAGTGCATGGTGGATCACGAATGGCGTCTGAACTCTGACGTGGCGCAAGGTCTCGTTCTGCAGTGGGCAGAGCCTTGGTTAGATCTATTTGCCATAGAAGAGATCGCGCAATGTCATCAGTTCTGCGCGTTGGAATTTCCAAAACGGCACTCGCTCAGAGTTGCTTTTCTTCTTGCGGTCTGTTGTATGCCTTTCCGCCTAAACCACTTCTGCCCAGAGTGCTGAAGAAGATCAGGCACGACCGGGCCCAGGTCATTCTTGTGGCTCCGGACTGGGGCTCGTAGAGTATGGTATCCCGAGCTACTCAGTATGAGCATCGATACCCCGATCCGTCTGCTTCTTAGGGAGGATCTTCTGTCGTAGCAGCAGGGGACTGTCCTCCACACGAACCTGTCCAGCCTCCACTTCCATGCATGGAGATTGAGCGGCGACCCTCCGATCTTTCTCCCGAAGTCTGTGATATCATTCTGGCAGGTGGAACAGATTCGTGCATGGTGCACAGCGAAGGCTGTGGATCCCGTTTCTGCCCCTCTTTCTGAGGTTCTTCTGTTCCTTCTCTCTTTGGCCCAGCAGGGCTCTGCTCTGTGCACTATCAAAGGTTATCTTTCGGCCATCTCTGCCTTTCTGCGGCTTCCAGATCAGCCTTTTATTTTTAAGCCCCTCGTTTGTTAACAGTTTTCTTAAAGGCATTACGCATACGTTTCCACCTGTACCCTTCATATTGCCTCAGTGGGACTTAAATCTTGTCTTGACTTTTCTGATGTGCGCTCCCTTCGAGCCCCTTCATAACTGTCCTTTGCCTCTTCTCACTCTAAAGACAGCTTTCCTGGTTGCTATCACCTCTGTCAGAAGAGTGAGTGAGCCCCAGGCCCTTTCTTCCAAACCTCCTTTCCTTTCTGTTCATCCGGACAAGGTGGTTTTGAGGACCTGTCCTTCTGTTCTGCCAAAGGTTGTCACGCCCTTCCACATCGGGCAGACTATCACTTTGCCCACCTTCTTTCCGCCTCCCATCCTTCAAGGGAAGAGGAGAGGCGCCACCGTCTGGACCCAAAACGTGCGCTCGCATTCTATCAACGGCATACACAGCAGTTCCGGGCGGATGGTAAGCTTTTTGTTGGCTGCGTGAGTGCCTAAAAAGGTCGGGCGTGCACAAATAGACCATCTCCCAGTGGGTCGTTCTGTACATCAAAGCATGTCACTCCTTTGCCAAGAAAGAGCCTCATGTGGGGCTGCGTGCCCATTCGACCAGGGCAACTGCGGCCACTACTGCCTTGGGACGCAGCGTTCCCTTGCAGGACATTTGTCAGGCAGCTACGTGGGCTTCGCTGCACCCGTTTACCAAACACTATTGCCTTTGCAGTCAGGTGTGGAGAGATGGCTTCTTTGGCCGTTCTGTGCTCCGTGACTTTCTGGTGTAATCCTGTTTGCAGACCCACCACCGGGGTTGGTATTGCTGAGGTATCTATAAGGTCAGGAATCTATCAGTAACGTGTCTCTTTCAGATGCACAAGTTAATACTTGTGTAAAGATATATCTGTAAGAGACATTAGTTAGTGATAGATTCCTTACCGCCCTACCCATCCTCCCCGTTCTGCAAACTGATTACTAGAGTTAAGGTCATCCCCTTTCAGGGCCCTAGTTGTATGCACCAATGGTCAGTATCTTGCATGGCTCTGTGTTTCGGCGCGGAAAGTGGTGTACAGAACTGACATCCGCGCACATGGGTGGCGCCTAAGTAATCTCCATGACGTCATCTCGGTGCGCACGACGCCAGTGATGGACGCGGAGCCGCACAACGCCACCTACCGACGCGTAGGGGTACTGCTAAGCAAAACTTTCCGGATCCAGTCTGAGCCTGGGGAATATTTCAAGGTAAGGAATCTATCACTAATTAATGTCTCTTACAGATATATCGTTACACAAGTAGTAACTTGTGCTTCATCAAGACAATTTCCACCAGACTTAACCACAGATTTGCTGCACACAACACCAGAGTCAGAGATAAGTGATAGTTGTTACGCGTGCTGATTCCTCTAGCCAAGATTAACAGAGGCCTCCAATCCAAATGCTCTCTCATGCTCAAGTTCTTTCTGCTCTAAACCTGGAAGACTAGATGGTGTCTTAAGACTTGTAGGATGCATATTTGCATATACGCACTCCTGCAGTATCCCACGGACACTACCTGTGGTTCAAGGGGGTCAGAGCACCTCCATTTTGCATTTGAATCTTTCAGCCTCACCTCTATCCCTCTGGTATTTATGGAAGTGATGCCAGTGGTTGAATCCCTTCTTCTGAGTTAAATGCATATATCCCCTGCTCAAAGCAGGTTTGCTGCAGTCAGTCAGAGAACCCCCTAGATGACAGTCCACTTCATGACATCTTTGGGCATTTCCATCAGAGAGACGAAGTCCTGCCTGGTGTCTGTGCAATCCTACACCTTTCCTCCTGGTGGCACCTGATTGAGCAAGGAGAGTATGGTACCCAGGATTCCTGGGCTTGAGCATGTGTACTTTGATCATGCTGCCTCCTCAGGAGGATCTTCTGTTGTAGAAGCAGGGCAGAGAACTGCACCTCCAATCTACATATCAATGCTTGATGATTGTGTGGTGGCAGTTAATACATCACAGTGGTTCACTGTAGACTTATTTCAGTTGAATGCTTCTAGATATCCTGTGGATTCAAGACATCGCCAATGTTACATTGTTTTTCTTTTTTAAAACATATTTTATTGCCTTTTAACAATAACAAGCTGTGCTGTTCAGGCCAAAGGCCAAGGTAAAATCTGAAATAATATGTTTTTTGTTGCATATTTGCGTCAGCTCAATCATAGACCGTATTTGTCAGAAATAATGGTTCATACAACATATTTACTGGAATTCAGCTCTCCTCAAACACGGTAAACTGTGCTACCCTTTCTCTCCTCTCCCAGCCCATTCCCTGCTTTGTACCAAATTCAGGAACACATTACAGTTTATCTCCCTTGCAGAGTAAAGAGCCACAACTCATGCCATCTCAGAGAAGCATACAACCCAAGGTGTCTTGTATTCATACCCAGCAAAGTTCAAGCTTCTCCTTGGTTGTGGTCAGAAGGTAGGGAATTGGTGTTGGGCTCTTTTAGGCATTTCACTAAGGCATTCCACTAAGGCATCCCAGGCTCTGGCCTTATTTATCGTGCTGCAACCCTTCCTCATCTCCTGTAACAAAACTGCACTTTAGTATCCAGCTCATAGGATGAGTACCTCCCTTTTATTTATTCACTTCGGGGCTTCTGGTGGCCTTCTATTACATTGCAATCTCTTACTTTGCGAGTACTAGTGCTAGGTCCACGAATTGTAGTGGAGACTTAGTGTTAGCTGGTTTCGGAAATCCCCCCAATAGACACACCATTGAGGTGCATGGGGTTGTTCTCTCAGTCACCTCATTGATACTTGCCACTTCTCTCTCTTCCAAAAGTCTCATAAAGCAGGGCAGGCCCAAACCATTTGGAGCATTTCTGCGCCCTGTTTTCCACATCTGGAGCATGCTACAGCAAGTGCTTGAAATGTTCGCATAATTTTCCCCGGGGTTAGGTATGCTCTATGGAAAAAGAAAAAAAAAAGATGATTAACTGGAATCTGGCATTGCGTGAAACTGTGTTGGAGTTAGCTGGTATTGTAGTCCAGTCTGTGTCTGTGAGCTGGAGTGCTGTGTCTTCCTCCCATTTCAGATGCAGTTCCTTCCAAGGTGTATGTATATCTGCCCTCAGCATCTGAAATAGGATAGTGATTGCTCAGGCGTTACCTTTCGTTGTGCAGAGGACCCAGCTCTTTGATGGGCTGAGGGTTCTGCTTTTCCAACTCTCCAGTGGTTCCGCAAGGATGCCACTGCCACTCTGTGCAGTCAACACTGTCCCAGGGGCAGCCCAAGTGTCTCAAGAAAGGTCTTCAGACGACAATAGTTTGTCTTCTCTGTAAAGGTCCCCAACTCTGGTGATGCCAAATGCTGACCACTCAGTCAATCCGACCAGTACCCCTGTCTTATATACGACCTCCAAGCCCTGCAACGGTATTTTTGGAGAGTAAGGTAGGATGGGCGCATGGGTACGCTGAAACAGGACTGCTGGCATTTTTTAACAGCCTACAGCTCTATAGATCCCACTATGAGGGGGCTTTTGGGAGTTAACAGGACCTTGAACAGTGTGTGGAGACTCTGGGTTCTACCAGGGGCATCTCCCCCAGTGCAAAATCGTGAGTGGAGCCATTGATTCAACCACTGGATTTGAGCCTTAAGATAGTAGGCTTCAAGGTCTGGTGCGGCTAGTCCCCCCATCAGATGTAGGTCTGCGCCACTTTGTCATCACCACCCTACGCCTACCTGCTCCCCAGGTACGTTCAACCAGTAATGAGTCTAACTCTGAGAACGTTTTGAGGGGACTGATAATCAGTATTGTGGAAATAAAGTAAGGAAAGCGGGGGAGTGCCACCATTTTTACTACCTCAATTCGTCCTGCAAAAGATAGTTTTCCAAAAACCCAAATTGGCACAAAATGCCCTAACAGCCACCCCAATGTTGCTGTCTAGAACGTTCATGGGGTTGTGGTAGACTTTTACCCCAAGCAATTTCATGCAGGACTCCTCCCATGAGAACCCGCTCGGTTGCTGAGGTTGTGGCATATGGCGACTTGGGGAACATGTGCGATTTCTGCCAATTCATGCAGATGCTTGAGTTATTGCAGAATTTCTCCAATAACGAGATTGCCCCCAGCCGATCTTTCGCTGATCTTCACATGGTTGAGGAACAGGAGCATATCCACATATAGCTAAATTCTGTGGAAATCCCTCAACATTCTAGTCCCCTGTGGAATGCCCCACTCATACTCTACTAACCATTTGCTTGACGGCGATGGCAACCAATAGCTGAGAGAGGGACAGCCCTGTCTGGTCCCTCTCCCCACCATGTAGGAGTTAGAAATGACTCTGCCATTGCAAACCTGCGCGGTTGGTCCTTTGTAGAGGAGTGAAGTCAATTGGAGAAAGCCCAACCCCATTGTAGGCTATCAAATGACTTTTCAGTATCAAGGGAGACTATCACGAGCTCTGTCCTAATCGTGGTTTACGGATTCCATAATAGAGAGGAGTCTGTGAATATTCAGTGCTGTGTATCTCCTGGGGATGAATCCATTTTGGTCGATGTGGACGTGTGGTAGGAGGTGGATGGCTAGTATGCGACTGAGAATTATATTATATATACACACAGAAAAAAGAAGCAGAGAACTCTGGGTAGTTATTAGGTTTAGGTGGAAAGCAGCTTCTGTATAGAGAACTCTCAACACCAGCTACACTCTAGGTCTGCTCACCACAAATGTCTGCTTTTCTATTAAAGTCTTTAAGCATAGGATTAGCAGAGTGCCATCCACGCCGAGATAGAAAGGGACAAAGTCTTTTGCCATTCCTCCAGTATTGAATCTTTCATAGATTCACATGCTTGTATCTTCCCCGTCGTCATGGTGGGAGTCTCACAGTAAAAGAATAACCATAGCAGTAAAAGAAAAAGCTGCCTGGAAACCATAGAAGAATATATCCTTGGGTAACCTCCCATCCTCATTGTGTGGCCCAAACAACAGCCAATCAGCTGCCAGCCCTGAGATACACCATCCCCAGCAGAGCCACCATACCTCAGATTTCCAACCGCCATCGTGTGAGAAGGAGTCTCTCTGAGTCTAGCTCAGTTTGTTCTTTGCTGAACTTTTGACCTTTACCACTTGGAAGTGAGGTACTGGTTTTTCATCTATAGTTCATTCAAAGTGTCTGAAAGCTCTACAAAGAGACTCTTCAGATCGTGCAGATCCTGTGGGAAAGCCAGAATATTTTCTGAGGACCCACACAAGGAGTGCTTGTACTGTCTGTACCCCAAGCACGTTCCAAAGGAGTGCAAGCATTGTCGCACCTTCTCTGCAAAAATACTTAAGGACAGAGAAGCACGCCTGTTATTATGGCTTCAAAAGAAGAAAACCACAGACTCTGAGTCTGATGGAGATTCTGAAGGAAATTCTTCTAGGAAGCATAAGAGGGAGTCTTCTGAGGAGAAAGGAGAACAAAAAAGTCGAAAATCTAAAGAAAGAGAGTCATCCTCTTCTTCTCTGCCTCATACTCTAGACAAAACTATCTTGGAGATGCAGGCTCCTTCGTCGTTGCAGTCATCAAAGTCTAAAGAAATTCCTGTCTCCTCATCGACGACGACTACGTCGTCAACAGCTGTTACGACTCTGTCAACGGTTAGTGTGAGGCCATTGTCTACGTCAACATTTGCCCAGTCGACGAGCAAGGCGTCGACGGTGACGGTTTTTAGATCTCCGACGAAGTTTTCCACATTCATCTCAATTAAAGGATTTGCTCCTTCGACGGGGTAGTCGACGGACAAGAAAGCAGAGTTTTACATGCCAAAAATTTCACCGCTTCTTCCATCCACTATTCTGGATTGTCAAGAGTATGAGGAGGAAGGGCCTTATGGAGAAGCCTATAGTCCCTCTCAACTGCACATTAAAAATCAAGAGTCAGATGAAGAAGAATTCCAGGAAGTAAAGGAACAATTCTCCTTTAAAGATCGTCCGGTACAGGGTTCTACACGTTATCAATCTTTTCATCAAGCTTATAATTATGAAGAAGAGAAAAAAGTGAATCCCAATGTCCAGGAGGAGTCTATGTCGGTACCTATATCCCTAATAATTGATTTAAGGCACATGATAAACAGCTGTTATCGTTTTCCAGAAGATAATGCTTCGGCCTCCACCTCAGCAAATATACCACAGACAGTGGTTCAGACACCAGTGGTTAAATCTCCGCCTCAAGTGCAAAGTGTAGACACCCCGAAAATAATAACTATTCGGGATGTCCTCGTGGAGAGTGGTCATGAAGATCAAACAAAGGAAAGAGAGATACCCCACTATGACATCGTAGGAGATGAATGGGATCAATGTATTGTTCCAACATCACCAACATCACTGTTTCCTCAGGCGAGTTCCCCGCTAGAGGACATTGCCAGTTTCCATGATCTGATGGAAAAAGCCTTGAAGAGGTTTTAACTTTCATTGCCTGTGAAGAATGAATGTTTTCTATATGATTTTAAGGAAACCTCTCGAAAATCTGTAAGAGATATCCTGATAATTCAATATGTATGGGATGAAGGGCTGAAATTGATTAAACTTCCGGCCTCAGTCCAGGCTCAATTTCAAAAATTGAGAAGAAATACTGTGCTCCTGAGACTTCCCCAGTGTACCTGATTGGACGTCCTGAGTCTGTTGGTAAGCAGGCAGCACAGAGACTCTCCAAAAATCCGGCCTCCGCCTGTTTGGCTCCCCCTTACAAGGAGGGTAAGAGGATGTATAGTGTGGGAAAGCGCTTTACAGTAATGGCAGCGGCTTCCATCAGGGCAGCAAACGCACTGGTACTCATCAGCAGATACAATAGACAAATGTGGTCGGATATCGCATCATTTCTGTCCCACCTTCCAGACGACAAGAGAGAGGAAGCGACTACAATTCTCCAGGACGGAGCCAGAGCAGCGTCGGAGTCCATTGACAATAGCGATGGACATTGTGTCAGTGGGCTTCAGGCAGATGGCTGGGGCAGTGGCGCCTCACAGGCAAGGATGGCAGAAATCCACATCTTTCAGACCTGAAGTCCAGGCAAAAATCATGGACATGCCTTTTGATGGGGAGAGTCTTTTCGGGAAGCACATTGATAAAGCGCTTCAGGGGATAAAGGCAGACACGGACACGGCTAGAGCTCTGGGGTCCTTACAGCAGGGCCTTTTTCAATCTTTTTGTGGTAGAGGATCGAGAGGACAATACCATCAGCGATCCTCCTTTCAATCAAACAGATACCAACCTTACCAACAGCAGGGGTACCATCAGTTCTCCAACAATCAGCAGTTTCGGTACTCTAACACCACCTATCAACAGCAGGCTAGGTGGAAACCTGCTGCGTGATGAAAAACACAGGACTCCGGTCGGAGGCAGTTATGTTCTTCAGGTGCCACCGGCCCCGTCTCACCTCAAGCAGATCCATTGCCTCTCTCGTTATCTCAATCGTTGACCGTCAATAATATCGGACAAATGGGTGTTGGATATTATACAACAAGGTCACACCCTAGAATTCTTGCAAAAACCTCCAACTCAACCACCTATTCACAGAAAGCAAAACCATCTTTCAGCCCTCAAGGCAGAAGTCTTAGCTCTCATTGTGAAAGGAGCAATAGAAGAGGTTTCCCCAGAACAACAAGGGAAAGGATTCTATCCGCACTTTTACCTTCTAAAGAAAAAGCAGTCTACCAAATGGAGGCAGGTAAAGGACCTCCGAGATCTGAACAAATACGTAAAGAAAATTTCGTTCTGCATGCTGTCTTTGCAGGAAATTCTCCTATTACTACGCAGAAGCGATTACATGGCATCATTAGACCTCTTGGATGCGTATTTCCATATTCCAATTCACAGAAAGCACAGACAGTATCCGCGGTTCGTGGTGGCGGGGCGCCATTACCAATTCAAAGTATTGCACTTCGGGCTCAGATCTGCACCAAGGGTTTTCACAAAGTGTATGGCGCCGATCGCAGCACACTTGAGGCAGCAAGTTCTCCAGATTTTTCCATATTTGGACGACTGGCTGATAAAAGGCGCATTGTACCAGGAAACGCAACGGTCCCTAATCAGTTGCATGGATCTATTCCAAGATTTAGGGCTTCGGATAAACAAAGAGAACTCTTACCTTATCCTGGCACAGTCACTTCAATTCCTAGGAGCAAAGTTAAATACTAAGGAAGCGAAAGCATACCCTTCGGAAGAACGCCTACAAAAGATTTTGCGTTTGACAGCATCAATAAAATCAAAAAGGTCCACTTCAATCAGGATCTTCAAATCTTTGCTGGGAATGATGTCATCCTGCATCCCTTTGGTTCCCAACTGTCGCCTGCGCATGAGACAACTGCAAGAATCTCTAGACAAGCAATGGGTTCAAGCCCTGGGTTCATTCGAGGACAAACTCAACACTCAGATCAAACGTGCACTGTCATGGTGGGGCATCAGGGACAACTTAACAAAGGGCCTCCTCTTCGAACCTCAGTCTCCCAGTTACGTCATGACATCAGACGCTTCCTTACAGGGTTGGGGAGCACACTTACAAGACCTAGAGATTCAAGGTCATTGGTCAACTCATGAGGCAACGCTGCACATCAATCTATTGCAATTAAAAGCAGTACTCTTGGGTCTTCAAGCCTTCCTTCCCAGAATTCATGGCTCGACGGTCCTAGTCAGGATCAACAGTATGACAATGTTTTATCTTCTGAAGCAAGGTGGCACGAAGTCAAAGTCCCTGTCAGCTCAAGCCCAGGAAATTTGGAATTGGCTCTTACAGCACAACATCGCTCTGCAGGTAGAGCACGTTCCTGAAGTGCACAACACGAGGGCAGATTACCTAAGCAGATCACCTTCCATTTGCCACGAATGGGAACAGAATCACCATCAACTCCTACGAATATTCAGTCTATGGGGCAAACCGAAATTAGACTTGTTTGCGAATCAACACAACAAGAAATGCAAACATTTCGCAAGCAGATTTCTGGAAAGGGATTGAGGGGAAATGCTTTGCACCTTCGCTGGACAAGGATGTTTGCATATGCGTTTCCCCCATTCCCTCTAATTCCTAGGATTCTAAGAAAAATGAGGTCGGAACCATGCCACATAATTTTGATGGGCCCCGGCTTGGCCGAGACAGTTCTGGTACACGGAACTTATCCAATTGTCAGTGGAACCCGGAGTGCAATTTCCAATAATACAGGATCTAATTTCCATGAAACAAGGACAAGTTCTTCACCCGCAATTGACCTCTCTAAAATTGTCAGCTTGTAAACTTATGAGCATGGATTTCAATAATTAGATATTCCTCAAGAATGCCGAGAGATACTGGTAAATTCTAGAGCAATTTCTACTAACAAAACCTTTACAGCAAAATAGAAGAGATTTTGCAGTTGATGTTTAACACAAAATGTACACCCTTTTAATTCTTCTCCAGTGCAAATACTTCCGTATTTACTTCACCTAGCCAAGGCTGGACTTTCTCATGCATCAATAAAAGTACATCTGGCGGCTATCTCCAGATACTGCAGAACACAAGATTGTCCATAGCTTTGGTCTCAAAGACTGATTAAAGAGTTCCTAAACGGTGTGTTCAGACAGTACCCACCAATTAAACATCCACGCCTCCTTGGCAGCTCAATACGGTTTTGTCTCGACTCATGAGAGCTCTGTTCGAACCGATTCACAAAGCTGAATCGCAGATCATCTCATGGAAAGTAGCTTTACTTCTTGCCTTCACTTGGGCCAGGAGGGTCAGCGAGATCCAAGCATTTTCGGTTACGGAGCCACTCCTACAATTCAGACAAGATAAAGTAATTCTCAGGACAAATCCAAAGCTTATTCCTAAAATTCTGATGGCTTTTCATATCAATGAACCAATTGTGTTGCCCACATATTTCAATAACCCTTCCACTGCAGCAGAAAAATCCCTGGACACGTTGGACATTAGGAGCTGCCTCAAATTTTACATAGAAAAAATAATCTTTTCGTAAAACAAATCAACAGCTTATAGCTTATTCTGCGCCCAGGAAAGGTTTGGCCCTCTTAAGAACTTCCATTTCTAGATGGATTGCATCTGCCATCGTTTGTCATGGAAAAGCTGGAAAACCTTTGCACATGAGAGTGCGCGCTCATTCCATTCGGAAGATGGCATCTTCAATAGCGTTGCTGGCAGGTGTCTCGCTTCCGGACATTTGCAGAGCGGCATCTTGGACAAATGTTCACACGTTTACCAGACATTATTGTCTGGACACGGAGTGGAAAGCAGATTCAGCAGTGGGTCAAGCAGGTCTGCAGCACCTGTTTCACTAAGGTACTTGTTTTTCACTATATGGTTTGTTAAATATATAATAATGTATGTATATATTTTCACAGCTGTAAAGGGCCGTTTCGTAGTTCTTAATGAATATTTTATCTTGCAGCAATTTCAAAATATGCAGTATAGTGGTTAAAAAAAAAAATGACACAAAGCAGAGCCCTGGAGACAAAGGGGTCTATCCTAGAAACGCTATATGGGATAAGGACTGCTATCTATTCTGATACAAGCATGTGAATCTATGAAAGATTCAATACTGGAGAAAAAACTAGTTACTTACCTGTACACTATGGTTCTCCAGTATTATCTTTCATAGATTAACATGCGGCCCGCCCACCTCCCAATTTCTTCTTAGGTAGACCACCTTTATCTCTGGTTTCATCTGTAGCTCACTCTTGGGCTGATGGAAATCTGAAGTATGGTGGCTCTGCTGGGGATGGTGTATCTCAGGGCTGGCAGCTGATTGGCTGTTGTTTGGGCCACATAATGAGGATGAGTGGTTACCCATGGATATACTCTTCGATGGTTTCTGGGCAGTTTTTTCTTTTTAATATAATACTGGAGAACCATAGTGTACAGGTAAGTAACTCTTTTTTTCTACAGCAAAGTATTTAAGCATAGGACTAGCACAGTGCTGTCCTTGCCGAGCTGTAAAATGACAAAAGTAATTTCACTCTATGCCTGAAAGGGAGGGGGGGTGGGGGTTGTGTGTGTGTATATACATCTCCCCCATATTGAGCATTTATAATGGACGATATGCTCGAACATCAGGAGGGGGCCGCCCTGGCTTCAATAGGGGCATTATCAGAGCCTCGCCGGTGGTAGTTGGTAGCCTGGCGGCGGCATATAAGTCAACCAGCTTGGGAGCAGACTACTCCATGGATGTGATATTTTGCCCCGGGCCATGGCCTTAATAGCAGTCTGCACTTCCTGCAAAGTGATGGGGCTTCACAAATCCTCATCTTCCTCCGCGCCCAGGCACAGCAACTCCATAGGCCCCAGAAAATTGGTTAAAGGTCCTTGTGGTGGGTCAAGGAAGGGGGGGGGGCATATAGGGTGGTATAATAGTCCTCAAACTTATGATTGATATTTTTCTATATGTAGAGGCTCGCTCCCGCTGTAGATTTCAGCTCTAATATTAGGGAGCTTCTTGATGTGGGGTTAGCAAGCCATGCTGGCAATGTTCCCGCTTTGTCGCGTTGAGCATGGGCCTGGATCATATATTTGTGGTGGTCAGAGCACCTGAGCTTGCTGTGCAAGCCTCAAGTAGTTATTTTACATCCACAATCTGTTGTTGCATCCCTGCGTTCCCAGGGCGTGCCTTTTCCAGGTCCCTCCGTGTTTTCTCTTAAGTCGCTACATCATGTATCCGGGTATGTCTGACCCTTACCACTTCAGCAATACATCTGCCCCTTATCACTGATTTGAAAGCAGCCCACTCAGTCAGAGGGGATGTTGTAGAGTGATCATTGTCTATAAAATAGTCTATGATAGCCTCCCTTATAGGTTGCATAAATACAGGGTCCACTAGAGTTTCAACACGCATGCGCCAGTCCCGGATTCGTGGACACACTCTGTGCCAATCTAATATAAGTAATATCTGGTTACGGTCCGAAACCATATGGCAGAGGTACTCTTTGTGCGACAATAATACACTGTTCATAATGAAATATCACTTTTTTTCAGACATTTGCAGATGAATAATGCATTTTCAAAAAACAACCATATGTAGTTATATTAAATGTAATTTGTTAGCACAGTCAATTAAAACTTAGAAGCACTACTGAGGTTCTTGGCATTCTGAACCTGTGTTTTAAATGTCATTATTCTGTTATGAATTTGGTATCAGTGAACCGCAAATGGCGAATGCGTTATTCATGAGTATTTTCATCATGTTACACCAATGGATTCACTGTGCATTTGAAGGTTTTGCATTGAACACTTGGGTTTCATCTTGTAAATAGCAGCCATGTTATTTCGTTGCCCTTACAGTAGGCTTACAGTAGGCTTTCCCCATGGCAGAGCAAGCATTTAAAGGACATAACCTTAGCATGGGTTTGTGCTGACTTCTGCATGACCTGACGACAGCTGACCCTGTTGCTTGAGGCTAACCTCCCAAGCCAGTTCCTTGTTCAGCAGCTGGTGCAATAAAGTTCAAAGAGCAGGACATGTCCGACCTTTAATGGCACCATTCCCACCAAAAATATCTCCGTCCCATCTGTTGCTGCCTTTCCTTTAAGACATGTTCATCGATCTGGTTGAAGGTTTTATGGTGGGTTTGTCCGGCCTGATGGAACAGGAAACCAAGCATGTGTGCAATTCTTTTCTTAGCCTGGACTTATCCTGAAAGTGGTGCTTTGTGTGCACGTCCTGGGAGTGACTAATAATAATAAGGAATGTGTGTGCCTAGAGCACAATTTTCTGTATAAAAGGCCTGTGCGAAGGCCATGCAGGCAGACTCTCTCATCCAGTTGCTTTAAGCGTGGCTGGGCGACGGAGCCTCACAATTAATGATAATAAAGATGTCTTTTCATATTTCAGATTCTGTGTTGATTTCTTTGCCACTCTTGAATGGACTACTTATTGGTAAGACCCCTGAGAAGGAGTATTGTAAATATTTGGTTCTTCAGTTGGCGCAACCAACAGGGGCATCATCATGGAAGTGAATACCTGGAGGAGAGTTTTTCAGAGAAAAGAACTATGCTGGGGAAGGCAAGACAGGAATCTACTAAAAGAGGTACTCTGTGCACGGAGGTTCTGGGGGATTCTCTGTCTTTGCGGCCTGGCATATTTTTGATTTTTCTGACTTAAAACTCTCCAAAAGATGTCACTCCTGACTGAGCAACCCTTTTTGGCGCAAGTTTTTTTAAAGAGACTGTTAGTGCAGTTAGAAATTGGCAGTTAGAATTTGGACATCTATTTCTTTGGTACAGCTGTGATAATTATTTAAGTGGGTCGCTCCCAGAGTCCTTAGTAGTTGACACTTTGCTGGTGCTTTTGTCGTATGCACCTTTGCGAGTGTTTTTGTTGTTGACGCTTTGCTAGTGTTTTTGTCGGTGACACTTTGCTAGCGTTTTTGTTGTTGCATGGTTCCATTGCATTTGTGGTTCTTCGTACTTGATTCTTTGTTGTGTTATTTGACGACTGCAGACGCCAAAAACCGAGGGTATTTGTTCTTTGCAGGGACTTGGTAAATCCCGTAACCCTTGAAGTTTGATGCTGGATTAGTGAGCTATAAGATGCCTGATCTTAGCGAATTTGAAGCTTTGTATTGGCCAACTTTGTATGCGCTTGAATTAGCCGGTTTATCTAAATAGGTTAGATTTACAAACATATTTCTTCCTTGGTGATTTTGTATTCGCAGGGAATTAAAATATGTAATAATACATAATAAGGATGCTTTACTCTGTATAATTTTATGAATGGATATGCAGAACGATTTTTGGTGTTCTGCCAGCTGCAGCTAGTGAATTGAGTGTATTTTTGGTTCTTACACTGTTGAGCAGTGTTTCTTGTAAATATGACTTACAGCTACGTATAGTCCGGACTGTCCTGTTTTTGTCCTGAGTGTTGATTTGTGGGTTTAAATGTATGTTTGAATGCGTTGTTAAAATGTGTGTTTACATGTCTATTTTGTTTGTGAGTTTTGTTGTACATTGCGACGACGCGATTTACAAGAAATGGTTGGAGAGCGCTGCATTGTGTGTCCTAAATGTTTTCAACACTTCCTGTTTATGTCTGAAATGTGCTCAATGTGTGTGGTTCACATTTAATGGATTTAAATAAGGCCCCAGCCAAGAACGAAATTACATGTTTTTGCAGAAATAAATGCATTTACAGCGTTTTCACTTAAATGCACTGTATTAAATGTTCACAGGCAAGACGTTTTTAGCTGTAGTATATTTGCATAGGAATGTTTTTTCAGCCAGCAATTTTTGTAGTTCATCACGGGTGGATTTTGCATGACGGCCCTTTTACATGACAGAGGCCCCAAAAAGTGACGCAGAATATGACGCTTTTTAAACTAGGCATATGCGCTAAGGTTTGTGAGTTAATGCATCTCAATAAGAGGCAAGGGATGTAGCGGGCTCTTATATGTAAAAACAATCACAAACAGAAATAATTGGGTTTTATTAGAAGACAAAAATTATTAATTATGGAAAAATAATTCATAAAAATTAGTGCTACCAAAATCGTTTTTTAATATTCATAAAGCGTAACACTCATGCTATGACCTCTTAGCATTAAAATGTGATTTGCGCTATGTTGCATCACTTAAATGACAAGAATACATGTGTATAAATTCGCTTGCCATAGGCGCAAGCAAGCTCATTTTTATAACATATAAATTATTATTTTCAGATACCTGACTCTTGGATTATGTAATAGACTTTCTAGTAATTCATATTCTGCAAGAAAATTGTAAAATATTCATTTTGTAATGCCCAAAATCAGAAAGTCGATTTTGAGTAAATTCACTGTTTAAACTGCATTTTTGCTTTCCTTAAAGTGTCTCAGCCTTAAGCAAATGCATGCATTTAGGTTTTGACATAAGGTTGTGCTTTCTTGTGATTCAGTGGGTTAATGTGCCAGTACACAGGCTTGTTTTAATATCAGGATTGGAGGTTCTACTTTCAAGCTAGGCCTACGGACAGTTTGCTTATTTAACACTGATGAAGTGTGTGCCATAGGATTGCAACAAGTAATTACTCTAAAAAAACTGGTCTGTGTGTCTTTAGCTTTTGAGACAAATTGACAGTGAATGTAGTCTAATAATATGGGAATAGTGATCATTTTAGCGCCTAAAAAGAGAAATTATTTTTTTAAAATAGCTTGAATTATTGTTGATTAGATCCAGCCTACTGGCTTTGTCAGCTCCTCTGTGGCAGAAGCTGGGGGCTGGGAGAATTTGCAACAGCTGGCTCAGCGCGCTCCTGAGATGTTCTCTTTTAAGTGTTTCCCCATAAATTATGGAGAAGGCCCCTCAAGTGTTGCCATTTACAGCCTTTTTAATTAGGCCTTTGTTTCCGAGGAATGCAGAATGACCTCTCTGCACGGGCTGCTAAGGGTGAGGTTTCTGGTTTCTGGTTTCACCGTGGTAACATGAAAGACCTTGATTTAAACGGGGAGATGAAAAGGGGTTTCTTTAAACATCATGTTAAATGCTTGGCAGGATTGCTACAATGTTTGCTAGCTGTGTTTTATTTTACAGAAAACGAAATGATGCATCCAGTGTTAGATAAAAATAACATGCAGCCTTTTTCACACAATTTTGAAGGTTATAGGTTACAGGCTTACGTTCAATACAGATTTGCTCATTAACAGTTAAGTAATAAACAGTTATTTTTTGTGTATGGTACAATGTTTTTGTGTTGTGTATTTTTCTGTTTTTGCCAACAGATTTTTCATGGATTGTTCTTAAGAAGGGAAGACACGTGAGTTTGGCTAATTGACAAAAGATGTGTTTTTGCGTCATTTCTTTAACAGAAAAAAAAATGTACATGTTTCTGTTTGAGGTATTTACAGCTGTCATGACATATTATATTTTGACAATTGATCTACAACTGCGTTGTGCTCAAATGTCAAACGCTGGGTATAGAGTTTGTATGGAGTTTGGACCTGACAATTTAGACAGGCCCAAATATTGGGTTTTTGACTGCAGGTTTAAAGTGCATAAAAAACACATGCCATGGTGCTGCATTTTTGTATGTTTGTTCATGTTGTTACCATCACAAGTTCTCCTGTATTGGATGAATTTGGTATAATGATAAATTTCACAGATATGGTTTGCATACTGTGAGGAAGGATGGCAGCACTTTTACCAGTGCATGCCTACCTTTGGCTATACATTTGGCTGTATTGAAAATAAATAACTAAACAAATATAACAGGTTCAAAGTGTATCACCTGATGTTACGTACTGCACATTCCCTTAAAGGAATAGGCAGCCCTAAATTGTTATGTATCCTTGATTGGACCTAAGGATAGAATTATAGATCTGTGACTCACGGTGATCTAATTTTTATATTGCGTTATTTGATTATGTTTTGTTTCCCAAATAGCATATGGCTTTGTCCCCTTGAAAGGAAGCCAGGTTTAATTTTTTTCCTCTCCCTGAAGAGAGAACAGGAACATAGAATTAGAATTTGTGTAACTTTGGTCTTTTGTGTATTCCCCGTTCTCTTGGTGCTGTGTTACATGCCTGAGGCACCCAAGCACACTCTTGTTCTTCCTATAGATTTTTCTTTTGTTGTTCCGCCCCTGACCAATGCCCCTGACCAATGTCGCATTATGCTTAGTTATTAGGCATTTTAGTTGTGTCCTAATTCCATTTCCCTTTTCCCATATTCCTTTCACCAGTCAGCCCATTTATCATTATGGGTGTATTGTTTATGTGTACACTTCTAGACCGTAGTTATGTATTAGGGACCCCCATGTTATGTAAAATGTTTTTTTCCCCCCATGTTATGTAAAATGTTTTTTTCAGACTGACTGTCAAGGTAGTGATAGGCTGGTTCCAATGTCTATTTTTAATTTTTCAGCTTTCTTGCTGCTTTAATTTTTGGTGGGATTAGATGTGTTCTAAACATGCAAATACCAGGACTTTCTAGTGTTTGTTCTTTGTCTTCACATTTGATCATTAGCTTTTGTATTGCATAGTGCATTTAATGCACATTTTTAAAGGGACTTTTCTTCATGTCTTTGATAATGTGAATGATGTTATCTTTCTATTCGAGATGTTCTAGATAAGGAATTTAGGAACACCTAGGCTTAGTCATTGAGGGAACACATGTATTTACCCCATTAGACAATGCCACTATGTGGGGAAATTCATTTTGATAGAATTCCTGTGTAGCTATAGATGACAGAGAATAATGAAAAGAACATACCTGAAGATTCTAAAGATACTGATTGGCCCTTTTGCCTTTGCTCTTGTATTTTATGCTCATAGCACATTGTCACTCCCATGCAGATTGTAGGTCACCTGCTTGCCAGTCCTTTTGTTAAAACACATGAACTGCTTTTTGTGCTTGATTTGAAGGAAACTAACAATTGTGTTACATATCCTGCATCATTAACAGGTCCTGCTAAGATCTTCCAGAGTTAAAGGAAGAGTGATTCCCTGCAGACCTGTGATCAACATTAAGCTCACACCCCATCAGTGACCGCTCTAAGATGAACAGATGTCCTGGCTCTACACTTCTTGCAAACAAGGAAGTCGCGAAGCGGGACAACGATCATCAGCGCAACATCAGTGGTACCTCCAAAGCAAGGCAGTTGATTTGCGAAAGGCGTTGCAGAAGAAAGGAGGAGCTGATTCGTTTATTTGTTGTTTGGGCTCTGTACCTGTTATGTGCTGGTAAACCTCTGTCAGTGTACATTCCCTTGAGCCATTGGCCCGAGTTTTGGCCACCTTCACACTTTTGCTTTGCACCAGTGGAAAGGCAGTGCACCCAAGGATCCACGTTTGGAAAAAGGCACTACATTCTGGTGCCCAGGAGAGAGCAGCTTGAGCATCCTCTGACACTAAATGATGAGTGTTGGAGCCTGAAAGTGCTGCTGATTTTGCTAAATAGTGCTTGGATCTGCACGAGATGCTTTGTGCCCTTGATCAATGAACAGCACATCATTTGTAGTGCCTGCCACCAAGAAGAGACACTGGTGCATTGTTTTGAAACATTGAAACTTTCGAGTGAGCTGTGAGTGTTTTCCCCGGACGGCACTCCAACTAAACAGTATTGTCTCCTCATGAAAGGCCTGACTTGAAGAGGCCCAACGCGAAGAAAAAACTGGAAGCGGATCTGATGGACTTTGGGTATTTTTTGTGAGCTTATATAGACTTGAAGTTTGGAAAATAATTTTTGCTGCTTTGCTGGCATTGTTTTAAAGTATTTCTGTTTAGTAAAAGCAGAATAACGTCCACTCTCTGTGGAAGAGTATCCCTTTTTCATCTGAGAGCATTGATCAGGAACACCATTGTTTCACTTAAACATCTAATGAATTACTGAAATGCATAGGAAGCTATATAAAACGTTATTAGATAATTCTAGGATTTGCTGTCTGCTTAGGACTGTGCAAGTATTACGCATTTGACCTTTTGTTGTTCTTTTTCCCTTGCTGAATTGTATTATGGTATTTTGTTAAATTTTTGATTGGTTACCATTTGCCAGTTGCAGGGTCACGTAGGAGTACAAACGGTTCAGTTTGTGACCTGAGTAGTGGCAGTAGGCCTGCAGGACTTGCAGTGTCCCTATGACCTGCTAATAATCACAGCTGATGTACTCTACCAAGATTGCGTGAGCGACATTAGAAAATGGAGATTGTATTGAGGAATGACGATAAAAAGCAAGAGATGAAAAACAGACATTACAGAATATTGTTCTTTAAGTGCAGTATAGTTCTATCTATTTTAATACTTTAATGTATTTTATTGGCTACTATATTTTGGTATGTTTCCCCCTACACTATTGACGTCTGCACCAACTTCCCAACATACTCTTTCTTTTTCTTCACATGAGTTTCATATTTTACCTGAACATGAACTGGTTAGGTCAGAGTTTACTGATAATTCCTTTTGGTACAGTATTTACATCAACACCAGCTAGTGATGAATAGCCATGTATAGGTTATTGCCTATGTAAGGGCAAAAGGATGCTCTGAGGTTCTTGGCATTCTGAACCTGTGTTTTAAATGTCATTATTCTGTTATGAATTTGGTATCAGTGAACCGCAAATGGCGAATGCGTTATTCATGAGTATTTTCATCATGTTACACCAATGGATTCACTGTGCATTTGAAGGTTTTGCATTGAACACTTGGGTTTCATCTTGTAAATAGCAGCCATGTTATTTCGTTGCCCTTACAGTAGGCTTACAGTAGGCTTTCCCCATGGCAGAGCAAGCATTTAAAGGACATAACCTTAGCATGGGTTTGTGCTGACTTCTGCATGACCTGACGACAGCTGACCCTGTTGCTTGAGGCTAACCTCCCAAGCCAGTTCCTTGTTCAGCAGCTGGTGCAATAAAGTTCAAAGAGCAGGACATGTCCGACCTTTAATGGCACCATTCCCACCAAAAATATCTCCGTCCCATCTGTTGCTGCCTTTCCTTTAAGACATGTTCATCGATCTGGTTGAAGGTTTTATGGTGGGTTTGTCCGGCCTGATGGAACAGGAAACCAAGCATGTGTGCAATTCTTTTCTTAGCCTGGACTTATCCTGAAAGTGGTGCTTTGTGTGCACGTCCTGGGAGTGACTAATAATAATAAGGAATGTGTGTGCCTAGAGCACAATTTTCTGTATAAAAGGCCTGTGCGAAGGCCATGCAGGCAGACTCTCTCATCCAGTTGCTTTAAGCGTGGCTGGGCGACGGAGCCTCACAATTAATGATAATAAAGATGTCTTTTCATATTTCAGATTCTGTGTTGATTTCTTTGCCACTCTTGAATGGACTACTTATTGGTAAGACCCCTGAGAAGGAGTATTGTAAATATTTGGTTCTTCACTACTGTCTGGACAATACGGTCCGTCAAGAGGTGCATTTTGCCTGCTTGGTTCTGCAGGACTTTTTGATCTGAGCCAATTCACAGACCCACCACCGAGAAGGTACTGCTTTAGTATGTATTCACAGAGTGAGGAACCTGGTTAAAAGTATCCTTCAGAAGAACAAGTTTCATACCTTCGGTAACGCTCTTTCTGGTGGATACTCTTATCTAACCGCAGATTCCTCACCAACCCTCCCACCTCCCTGTTCTGCGAGTGGACTCTTTTTCTATCTAAAAAAAAAAAAGTTCCAAGTCTAGAGATCTGCAAAATGGTCAGACCAATCTGCTACTGTACTCTGTGTCTTGTGGAGTGGACAGCCTAAAAAGCAACAGCTGAAATCAGGGCGCATGGGTGGGGCTTATTTGCGTCTTGGCACAGGACACATTTAACTAGGAGAGTGAACTACAGGAATAGAAGTGTTGCAGAAAAGAGCCAAGTTGGTGGGGAGAGGGAGTGGAGCATTGGTAAAAGAAGAGGCAAGAGAGCAGGTATAGAATGGACAGAGGATCAGAAAAAAGGAGAGGGGCTACAGACTACGGGTGGCAAAGGAAATGGAGAAATAGGGTAGATTTAAAATTGACAATAGATAACGAGTAGGGGGAATAGAGAGCAGAGTACGTATAACGAGGGAGGTGGCTCCCTTTGTAGAAGTCAGCCATGCCAGTGTGGTAATGAGATCCAACCTCTCTAGAAAATGTTGGTTACCAGCATTTTTTTATACAGATTAAGCACTTGCCACCTCTTTCAAAGTTCACCAGCTGCCACTGATGGGAACTATTTGTCAATCTGTTTTCGAATCGGGTCTGTATGTTGAATTGCATGCTTTTTGTAGGTGCAGATTATGGCGTTTGAAGGGGGTTTCATTCTCTAGGTAAAATATTTTTTGTGAAAACGAACGTATTTATGTTTGATGCCGCGATCTGTGGCCAACCTGGATGAATACCTACAAGAAAACACAATTTAAAATCCAAGGCGCCGTTTGGTTGATGGCCAAAGCTGTTGGCGATTACTGTGGGGAAAAAAGCCCATAAGGCCATCCTTTAGGATGCAGATCTGTTGGCCCCACTGGAGATGGGCCTAGAAGTGAAGTTTCAGCACGCTGGCGACCGAGAGGCTCAGCCAGAAGTATATTAAACTCTTATTCTACATATGAATAATGTAAACATGTGGGCGTGCCCCTTTAACTTATGTTTTTTTCCTCCTGCTTAAATGATGTCAAATAAAACGTGTGAAACACAATAATCAGCTTTAAATTGAGGAAGGACTGCCTTTAAACTTAATGTTCCAGCAGTCTATTTACATGTACTGAAATGTGCATTTGGTATAAATGTGAAAATGTAATGCAGTAACTATTATCAAAATGTTAACATTTATCCTTTTAAACATTCCCAGGTGATCCTGAAGATGGTGACGGAAATTAAGAAAATTCCTGGCATTTCTAGAGTGATGTTTGACTTGACGTCTAAGCCACCGGGAACGACAGAGTGGGAGTAGTTATCTAGTCTAATCACGAATTGAAATGCTGTTTAAAGTATAAATTATATCCGAAAAACATTCCCAGTGTTGACCTACAGTACTGAGAAGAGGTTGAAGCTGCTACTTGACATCCGATTCCTTTACTGGTGCATTTATCTAAGAGGTGCAGTAATAATTTCTAGAAATGGGGCCGAGGATTTGTACGGGTAAATAATCATGGCAGCATTGCCCCATAGAGTGTCAATATTGCCTCAGTGCAGACAGATTCATACTGCTTTTTTGCCTTTCGTCTTACTGAATCTGCTTGTTTCATGTGTTTTATTGTTGCAGCCATTTCAATGTCTCTGTTTTTTGTATACTGTATAAAAAGAGACAATTCATTTATTTACGTTTAGCAAAACCATTGTTATAACCGAATAATGTAAAATGAATAACTGATGTGACCAACTGCTTTTGAAAAGATTTATTATAAATAAATATTTTGCCAAATGGAGTGAGCAGTGGTGTGTGTATTATTCGTATTTAAAAATGTGTTTACATATCTTGCACTTTGCCGCCTGCCAGTGTTAAACAGCGCTAAAGAAAAGGAAACCTCAATTTTTAAATTTTGGATATAGTTGCAATATTTATATTGAATTTGTGATCATTTTGAAGTCTCGCTGGTGTTAACAGCGCATAGCGCTGCTCCAGCGAAAGACCTATTGTTGTGGGTTTCCTGGGAATGGCTGACAGGGGGTGGTTACGCGCATAACCTCGGCGATTTCACCTCGAGGACGCGCTTCAGCTGGCGGGCTCGCATCACGTGTTCGAACTCTCCTGGGCGCTGCAGCTCTGGTGTTGTGAACATGCCGAACGTGCCTAATGACCGCACCTAATGACTTCCGTCTATCAGTCTAGCCGTCAATGTGCCCCGACGCCCCCACTCACCAGGTCTCTCATACTCCTCTCGTCCTGTCCCGCGGTAGTGGCGCTGCACGGGATTCGTAGGCGGCTAGCTCCCTTCCCTTCACAGGAGCGCGGGGTAGGCTCCCGTCCGCTTTCTGTCTGTGCTGGTGGCCCCGCCCTCAAGCAGGCAGTCCCGGGCAGTCCAGCCTGGCTTCCTGTGTCTCGCCCGTGCAGAGGGACCGGAAACACTCAATCCTAGAAAGGTACGTTGCTTGTTGTGGTCGGCATTTGCTTGCAGCGTTTCTCAGTAGTGTCTACCAACTTTGTTTGATGCGCTCTAAGCTTTCAATTAGCTAGATAAGAATATTTACATTTTAAAGAGCTGCGAATGCTGCTGTATACAAGGAGGCGCGATAGGCCAAGAATCACACAAGCTGATGAAGTGGGGAGCCGGGATCCCAACCTAGGTTTCTTCTTCAAGAGAGACACACTTTCTGCTCTGCCCCAGCTCACCTCAGTCTGAAGTTACAACGCTCACTCTGACCTGAATGGCAAATTTATTTACTCTTATAGCCTTAGACAAACGTTACCATTTATAGACTGTTTTAGGAGGAAAAAAGAACGCCTCAGCTGTGCGAGATCCTGTCTTCCTTGGATCCACCTGTTGGGCAGACTTCACTGCAGGCTCTCTGAGCTGGATGCACCCTGTTTAGTGGCCTCTTTATGCCAGGTGAGACCACCTCCTTTATCCTCTGGGACTCTCTCCCAGCCTCTCATGGCCCTTCCTGTGAGATTCAAGCAGACCTCTTCTCTGAGGTATTGAGCCCCCTCACACCCCATTGGGCCCCTGCATGCGGGCGCAAAGCCTTGAAGCACCCTCTCTGGGGCTTTGCCTGTGTGGCGCTCAGTCCGATGCCCGCAGCCCTCATTCTAGGCCATGCCTGTACAGTGCAGCTCGCCAAGATCCCCTCCGGGCTCTTTGCCTGAGGGGAGCCAAACCACTGTCCCTCCATCGAGGACCCCCATGGGGTGCGCATCCACCCATTCCTATTTGTATTTCAGAGTGCAGAGCCACTGCCCCTTCCTCTTGGCCTGGCCTGTGGGGCTTATAGCGCAATGTCTCTACCTGTAGAGGGCACCTGTGCATGAACCCCCGTCACTGGGCCCCGTCTGTGGAATGCAGGGGTAATTTCCTTCCATCGATGCCCCCCATGGGGTGCGCATGCCCCCAACCCTTTCCCATTTGTACTGCAGAGCCAGAGTGCAGAACAACTGGCCCTTCCTCGTGGCCTGGCCTGTGGGGCTTATAGTGGGATTTCTCTGCCTGTAGAAGGCAGGTCTCCATTAACCCCCTTCCTGCTCCCACATCTGCGGAATGCAAGGGGTAATGTCCCTCGGTCCGTACCAGTTCCCGCTCCCTCACACCCTGACACTTTCAGCTTCTGCTCTGCCTTTCCCCTCCGGGTTGAGGGTCCTGCGGGTGGATGCGCTGCTCGATGGGACTTGGGAGCCCCCTCCCCGCATATGCTCCCAAGTACTGAGTGCTTTAACGCCAATTAGGGGCGGCTGCCACACAGCCCATTGAGCGCCGCCAGCCCCTGAATGCATCTGCCTAGAAATGAACACGAGGCGGGGAGTGGGTGAATGGTCAGGAGAGGGGGCTCTCCCGGAGGAAGGGGCAGGGAGCTATGATTTTATGGAGCGCTCAGAAGCAGCGCCTTTCAGATTTATGTGCACTTCGACAACCGCAAGATCTGAGGAATCCCTTCGAGGGGGCTTCAGGGGGACTTTTGCAACCTTCTCAAAGCGGGCTGGGGCTGATCTCTGGAGGGGTTTGGCATCAATAGTAACGTTTCCAAATTACCATCATGATTCTGGGCAATAGCTTGCTTAATCTTCCCGACGGCCCCCAGCGCCTAGAGACCCTTACGGGTGATTGTGCCGCTTTACAAATGTGGATTATCATGTCATATGCTGGGATTCCCATATAACTAATTACTAATCAAAGGCCGGCTTAATATCCCACCCGCATTCTGTTAGCCCCGCACAGCTGGTCAGGGGGCGTCCTCCGTAGAGGGGTCTGGGCTGCTGCTGCCCTCACACTGCACTACAGCTAGTGCATACTGGCCGGGGTCTGCAGGAAAACGCACAGCTGATACAGCGCCTCTCAAGAGACAACCGCGTGGGAGCTATGCAAATGTTTATAAGTGTGAATGCGGTGGCACTGGTGCCTCTCTGGTGCCTATTAGACTCGCAAGTCCTTGGGGGGAAAAAAACAATTTTGTGTTTGTAATCATTTTGGTGCATTTAAGACAGAGCTGCACGAAACTTCGTCTTAAAAGGATGCCCTGCCACGGTCTAAGGTAGCTCTGTGCCACCATGGCTCACTGCTTTTCTCTGCCCGGCCACAGGCTCTGGTGACTTGAGAAGTCCATGGCTCACAGGGCTCGGGTGGCTTCCTGACACTGTGGAACTGTTCCTTCTATGTTGTCTCAGCGATACCCGTCTCTGTCGGAATCTGGCCTTCCCCTGGCATGGCTAGCATTGGGATGCTGTGGCTCACAGTACTCTGCGCCGCCACAGGCGGGGACTCACTAGAGTCAAATCTGTAGTTGCACAGTTCATTAAAACAAGCATTTGCAATGCAATAGATCTTGCATTTGCGAGAGTTTGAGCTATTGGCATTGTAAATGGCAATGCCTTTTATTAAAAGTGTTTGAAAACCTGTTTGAAAACCTGCAAGCTGTGTGTAAACAAGCACTTTGTAATTGTAGTCCTTGTAGTCCTTGCTTATGAGAAGCAAAGCTGGCAGTCTCTTTTACTGACAGCCTTGTTTCTCGTAAGCAAGGACTATAAGTACAAAGTGCATGTTTATGCATGGCTTTTAGGTTTTCAAAACAAAAGAATAAAAGGCATTGTCATTTACAATGCCAAAAGCTCCAACTATTGCAAATGCGAGACCTATTGCATTGCAAATGCTTGTTTGTTAATGGTTTTGTATATTATTTTTGTGGAGGGTTTTTCGAGCATTAAACTTTTCGTGGCCTTGAGACAGTGCTGTGCTGTCATGCCACCCATCATAGCTTTGACCTTTGTGGTCTTGCAGTAGATATGACAATGCTTCCATATCTGGGAACTGGACACAGGAGCAGAGTATCATAATGTCCTAGGGTGATCACTATAGAATCCCTTCGGTTACAGTACTCTTAGTCAACTTTTGGAGGCAAGTTTCCAATGATTGTGGATTTTTTTTCCCCTCAAAAGTCCTGGTAGAGTGAGGAAGCCTAAATCCACTAGGCCTCCTCCTGCATTCACAAAAGCCTTTTGCACAGCTCTTTCCAGTGTAAGATCTCTGCCTGAGCATTGTACTAAAATCCATGATCTCATCTTGAAAATAAAACTAGACATCTGATAGACTACTAGCCACAGATTCCTTAACGTAGAATTATCCTCAGGTGTGAGACTGGATCCGGAAAACTTTTTGCCACAACATCCCTGCGCGCCGGGGTGGCACCGCGTGACTCCACCCTGACGTCGTCCGCGTCCATCATGTCAGCGAGGATACATAAGTCCCACCCCAGCGCGCCTACATCAGGTTTTTCTCTTTTTTCTTGTGCAACGCGGATCCGGATTGTGTCCCGGCCTGTTTTCATGCCTTCTTTTCTTTTTCACGCTTTGGCGTTAGTGGAACAGTGTGCGAATGCCTTCGGGCTTCAAGACGTATACCTCTTGTGCACGTCCCATGTTGGCGACGGACCCTCGCCCGACTTGCATGTGGTGCCTGGGCGCGCACCACGACTCGACGGATTGCGAAGCCTGTCAGCACCTTAAGCCTTAGTCACGGCGGGAGCGCGGGGTGAAATTGATGTCCGCCCACTTGTCCAGGTCGGTGTTGTCACAGCGTCCGTCCCTTACCTCGGAAGCAATGAGCCACCGGTTCCTTCTGCGACATTATCCCTCGCCACGGCCCCAAGGGCGTTGTTCGCCGGCTCGTAGGTCCTTCAGCTCGTCTCTGAGCCCCTGTCCTCCTTCAGTGGTGGGCGCCGGCTCCCCTAGGGATGTCCGACCCCGCATGTCGCCTTCTTACCCGCCGTTTCCTGGCGTTGGGGTGACTAGGGCTCAAATGACAGCCTACGTTGCGGCGCTGCAGGCTTCTTTGGCCCCTCTTGCACCTCCTGAGACGGCCGCGGATCCCTTACCTCACGCAGGGACTTCTGCGGAGCCTCCGGCGCCGAAGGTTTCGGCTTCAGGTCGTATTAGGGTGGTGTCGTTGACGTGTTGTCCTTTGGGGCTCCCCTCTTCAGCGCCTGGCGTCCCTGCCTCGCCGCAAATCCCTATGCGGCCTTATGTGTTGTCGCAGGAGATTGCCGGGCTTGCCCCTGAGTCCCCCTCCATTCTCTGAGCAGGCCGCTGTCTCTCCAGAGGCCGAGCCGGTGCCATTTCGGCGCAGGAAGCCTTCCTCCCCGACTCTGGTAGAGTCACGAGTGGAGACTGGGGTTCTTTCCTGGGTCCCTCTCGGTCCTTGACGCGAGCAGCTGCCCCGTCTGAGGACGAGCCGGCGCCTTTTCGATGCCGCTTCTTCGTCGTACCAGCGTCAACCCCACCCCATTCTCCTGGGGAGCACATGGTGGCAGGGGTCGACCCATCGTCGCAAATACCCACTTCGGCGTCGATCAGGCGCCTGTGGTTGACTCCATGGAGCCATGCCGGCGTCTGGTTCTTGATTTGTCTCCGGAGGTTCCTTCCTCTCCTGAGGTCTGTCATCTGTTGTTGGTGTCTTCCTCCCTGGAGACAGGGCGCTGCATTGTTGCCTTTTCACCAGCGTCTTCCAGGGAGGGCTCCTCGCCAGCCCAAATCTTTGAACCCTTCTTTACGTGGCTCGCATCTGGCTTTTCCACCGGCCTCTCCGCCTTCCCCTGGGGTCCCTCAGGTTCCCCATTCATCTGTGGATCCCCGCTATTCCGGGGCTGGCCATTTTCCCCGGACATGGTGACGGACGGCTCATTCTGCAGCCGTCGTCCAAGGAGGAATTACTTTCTCCTCTGCGACGCCCCACTGAGGCCAGTGTTGCCTTTGTTCGGGCTATTTATACAGCCGCTGGTATTTTGCAGATGGGTGAACCTGTCACTCCGTTTCCTATGGATAACCTTTTGGAAGTTCTCCACCTAGGCTCTGGTGAATGGGAGCTCTTCCTTCCTTTTAAAGCGTCGCTCCATAATTCTCTTCTGTGGGCTTGGGCGCGCCCTGCCACGGGTGATCCGGTGCCTCAGCCGCTGTTGGTGCTGTTTCTTGGTCTTGCTTTGCCGTCTACGGCATTGTGTTGTGGTGTTTTTGCCCTTTTGTCCGCGGTTTGGCTTGGCCCTCTGTCTCCTGTGACTCATCCCCTTTTGGGGCCCGGTGTTGTTCGGGCTGGGGAGGTTCTCTCGCAGACCCTCCTTCTCCTTGGGTATGGCTAGGGTATCTATTCTCTGTTAAGGAATCTGCGGCTAGTAGTCTCTATCAGATGTACGAGTTACTTACCTTCAGTAACGGTGTATCTCCTAGAGATGATTCTAGCCGCAGATACCTTCACGACCCGCCTTTCCTCCCCGTTTTGCGAGGGCCTTTCCTTGGTCTTCTGCACTTGCCTGCCTCCGGATGGTTGCCTCCTGCGAGTGCCTTCTCATTTCCTCCCTAGGGGGATGCTAGTCTTGTTGCTTGCTCCATTCCTTCCTTTATGGTGATTGGTTGATGGTTTCACGAATACTGATGTGCAACTGCACCCTGGTCTCCAGGTTGGGGTTTGCTCGTGTCCTTCTTCCTTTCGTGGCTTGTGCTTCTGGCTCCTTTGCAGTCCTTAGGGTTGAGGTCCCTTGGCCGGGTCTAGACCCTTAGCTCTTTTGGGAGATGTGTTTTCGGGGGATGGATTGTCATTGCGCTTTCATTCTGGCATTGGCGTCCTTCTCTGTTCTGGGTGGTGGTGGCAGGCTTTTTCGTTAGCCGTGCAATTTTTTTCACATGCTTTCTGCCCCCGGGGAGGCTGTTGTAATTGTTTGCGGGCTTGCTTTGCAGTAGCTGTGCTTTGTTCTTCCTTCCAGGACTTTTGGTGCGTAATACCCGACACTATTCTGGATGGTGCTGTTTCTCACCATTTGTTTCTTTCCTTTCTGTTTAGCTGAATTTTTCCCCTTCTGTTCCCGTATTCTCATAGTTTTTGTTTGTGTTGGCTCTGCGTTGTGGCGCGGAAATGTTCTCAGTCGAAAACTGACATAGGTGCGTCAGGGTGGGACTTGTGTATCTTCACTGACGACGCGGACGACGTCAGGGCGGAGCCTCGTGGTGCCGTTCCCTCGGCGCACAGGGATGCTGTGGCAAAAAGTTTTCTGGATCCAGTCTCACGCCTGGGGATAATTCTACATTAACGAATCTGCGGCTAGCATCATCTCTACCAGATACACCATTACCGAAGGTAAGTAACTTGTACTTATTATTGTGACAGAAACAGCTCTGTGACATGTTCAGGGTATGGTTCATGAATAGTTTCAGATTCCTCATGCTGACTATGGAAATAGAATGAGAGTTGTATTATGTATCACCAACACCTTAAGGTACCACAGGTTCTTTGTACTTATACCCTAGAAGCTGAAGTTTTTGCTTTTAATTTTCTCCCAAGTCAGTAATAGATGAATTCATGTACTGCCCTCCATATGCTGCAACTACTTTTGTCAATGACTTTCCACAGTTTGTATAATCATTAGATGTCTCTGCCTCTAAGCTTCTTATTTATATTGGATGAATTTAATAACGGAACAGACGATCCTACCTATTCAGTTACAAAATGTCATATGGATTCTTCTACATTGGATCTTAGACAATTGATTGTTTCCTCCACTTATAATGCAGGATATCGCATTGATATGTTTTGTAATGAACTTCAATAACTGATAGAAACTTGAAGCCACAGATTGCTTACCTTAGAATTATTTAAAGGTGTCAGATTGGATCTGGAAATCTTTTGTGAGCAGTACCTCTGCCTACCGGTAGGTGGCATTGTTCGGCTCCGCTTGGCATCATCCACGCCGGAAGTGGCGTTCGCTTCCGACCCACTGGGTGGTTCTACATAGGCACCACCCAGGCACTCTGACGTATGTTTTTTTTATTTCCGCACCAGCCAATGTAGATATGGAGAAAAAAAAATACCCATTAGTCATTTTTTGCTTCTTTTTTTTCTTTTTTTACGTTTTATCAGTCTTTTTTTAGGTTTTCCGCCTGGGGTGATAGAAATGTCACAGAAGGCCGGTTTCAAGCCTTGCATCGCCCATCATAGACAGATGTCGGTGATGGACCTGCACCTTGTATACCTCTGGTGCCTCGAACTTGACCACAACCTAAAGGCCTGTCTGACTGCCACACCATGCACCTGAAGGCCTTGAAGAGCAATCCCTCAAGCTTATGGCGGCTCTGCGTTTGATGCCATGATAATTGAGGTACTGGTCGAGTGGAAGGTCCCGGGAGCAGTTGCGGAGCACGAGGTCGTATTCTCACTCCATGTCGTCGAGCCACTCGAGTAAGCCCAAGTCCATCAAGAAGAAAAAGAAGTTGAAGCGTGCTTTGACTTCAACTCGTCCGTCAGCCGATAAGACGTGGGAGCGTCTCTACTCAAGGCCTGCCTTCTGGCCCTCCAGGTTTAGGTTGGGCCCCTACTGCATCCATGTCAGGTGGTCTGGGACAAGTGAGACCCCAAGGATCCACCGATGGAGCCGGATTGGTGCTTGTTGTACCACCTCGACCTTCCTCAGCACCGGTCCTGTGACTGACACCATCTCCGACTCCGACACGGGGCAGGAGGGGCGGCAGCTGATGCCAGCTCTGGTGCCAACTGGCGCCATGGCTTCCTGGCTGGAGCCTGAGCCTTATTCTTATGGGCAGGACTTTGGGATGCATGGAAGGGGTCACTGGACCCTGAGGAATACCAGCCTTATGAGGAACAAATGGACTGGTGTGAGGATCTGGGTAAAGCCAGTGGTCTGGGTACTTCTCAGGATACTGGCCTGCGTTCTCCCCCTGCTGTGGCTATGGAGGAGGGAGCATCCTTTACAATGGTGGTGCGGATGGCAGCTGAGGTCCTGGACCTTAGCTTGACAGTCAAGACCAATGTCTTAACGGAAGTGCTTCAGCTGGGAGTGTCCCCATCAAAAACCGCTTCTTCCTTTCAGGGAGACACTTACTGACGTTCTGCTTAGGGCTTAGTCAAAGCCCAACACAGGGGCTCCTGTGAACACGCGATGGCCCATCGCAACCATCCTGCTCCAGGGGACCCAAACTTCCTCATCAAACTCCCTTCTCCAGAGAGCTTGGTGGCCCAAGCCTCCACATCTCATGTAAATCCTGGCACATTCCCTACCGTAACTCCGGACGGGGAAATCCGAGGCTGCGCAACCTGGAACAGCGACATGTGAACACTGCATGCTTTTTGGGCTGCTATTCCCATGCCCTCTGGGATACAGTTGCATAGGTGCTGTCAACGGTCCCGGAGGAGGCTTGGGCCATTCGTTCCCAGGCTGTTACCGATGGGAAGGATGCAGCGAAGTTCACCATCTGCTGTAGGCTGAGCACCATTGGCACTCTAGGCAGAGTGGTTTAGTCTACAGTGGCCCTGCGACACCATGCCTCATTGAGGACTGCTGACTTTTCTGGGGATGTCAAGTCCTCACTCATGGATATGCCCTTTGTTGGCTCCTGTCTCTGGAGACAAGTCTGATTTGGAGCTGGAGCTCTTTAAGGAAAGCAGGGTTGCGGGCACCTTTTATGGACCCTCATCACACTCAATTTGTCTTTCGCGGCCACGGAAGGGACATACATCCATGTCTTTATACCCCAACCACCACAGTGCGCTAGCTGACAAGCCTCCACGCAGACGCGGTTCCTTTCAGCTATGTGGGGCGTGTGGCCAGCGGTTGGGCCAGTCCACCAACCCTCCCCAGCAGCGCAACCTTCCAAATCCTCCTAGTTTGCCCGTTTACCATCATGGGCACACTGTGGGCAGCAGGATTTGCCATCACCTGCCCGCCCTGCTGGCAGTCCATAACATCCGACAGGTGGGCTTTGCAGTTTGTCTAGAGGGGCTAGTCCCTCCTGTCCGAAACTACCCATCCTTCCATGCCACCTACTTACAACAGGCTAACCAAAGACTGCCTATCTCTTCTCCACCAGCTTTTGGCCAAAGGAGCCATAGAGAGAGTGCCAACACTAGCAGTAGTTAATGGTTGCTAATCCTACTACTTTCTGGTGCTTAAGAGAGATAGGGCCCTTCTTTCTATCCTCAATTTGTGTTCTCTGTTTCTTCTTCCAGAAGGACAAATTCAAGATGCTCACTGTTGCTCAGGTCCTCCCTGCCCTGGAAACTGGACGGTGGCATTGGAATTGCAAGACGCATACTTCCATATTCCCGTCCTGCCTGCCCACATGCTTTACCTGCAGTGCATGGTGGGCCACAAGCATTTTATGTTCACTGTGCTCCCTTTTACCTCACCAGGGCTCCTCGGGTGTTCACCAAGTTGAGAACAGCGGTTGCAGCTCAATTGCTGCGATCAGGGGTGGCAGTCTTCCAGCACCCGATAGCACAGGAATGGGAGCGAATGCTGATAGAAATAGAGGAAGAAGACCTAGAGACCTCACAAGAGATTGTCCCATGACCAGTAATATAAGATAAGTCGTGTATGGAACACAGAGTGGGGGTATGACCACCGGAAGTACAGGTCAGGCAGCCGCTTAAAACTGCAATAACGGACAATATACGGTTGTCAAGCCAAGGTTTACAGTGCCTCCCTGATGGAAGCTAGGAGACCCGGAGGGTGGGAAAGGGTGGGGGGCGTTGCGGTTTGATAAGAGGCGATACTATCATAAAACGCAATGTAATTCTGGTTGTAATAACTCTGAGATGGACTAAATTACTATATTGGAGGGAAAGCTACATGTACATTAGCCCGATGTTAAAGGGAGAAAATGTGAAAAGACTGCTGGGAACTGATATGCATACATGTAAAATGAAATAACTGATACAGTCACGAATAAAGAGTTTTAAAAAAAAAAGGGGGGTGCCAGTCTTCCCCCCTATCTCGACCACTGGTTGTTGAAGGCAGGCTCGTCCCAGGCTGTTGTTTCACACCGCCAGACTATGGCGGACCTCCTGCATTCGCTCGGGTACACTAGCAATGTGCCAAAGTCACACCTGACTCCCTCTCAGATGCTCCCTTTGATCAGAGCTGCTCTGGACACTGCAGTTTCAGGCTTATCCTTCCGAGCGGCATGTCCAGGATTTTCAGGCCATGATACCAATGTTTCGATCTCTGTCCTGGATTTCAGTGAGACTGAGGCTGCTAGGCCTTATGGTCACCTGCATCCTGCTTGTGACACATGCCCGTTGGCATATGCGAGCTCTACAGTGGAACCTGAAGTTCCGGTGGGCTCAGCATCGGTGGAATCTTTTTGACATGGTCCCTCGGAGAGAACTGCATATGACCTACAGTGGTGGCTTACCAACCGCGATTTGGTCAGTGGCAGATCCCTCTCCATTCTCCAACTAGATCTGACAGAGTTGCTAGATGTGTTTCTCCTAGGATGGGGCGGCTGTAGAAGTGAGATTCCTATCAGTGCAGGGTCACCATTTGTCTACGGGTTCACAAAATGAGGATCGACACTGGAGTGGAACAAAACACAAGTTTATTACATCTCATGAGCGGGCTCCATTATACAGACACTGTGCAAGTGTCTGAGAGGGAAATGACTAGCATGGTTTCAAACCTAGCATTATACATTTTTTGTACAGTAAGACAAGCACTGAAACCCATTTGTCATTGTTACATAACGCTTACACAACCCCTTTGTATAATGCTTACATACTGAACTGTTGAATCCTGATAAACCCCCACCCACGTCATTTTTGTAGATAGGCAAAGAAGGTTACAGGTGTTGGTGGACTTATCTATACACTCAGGCCTTTCGGCAGGGCGGGTCTCCTTACTGTTACACTCTAGCATTATCTGTACAACCAGCTTTCAGTGAAAGTGGGGCTCTGTTACTGTTATATCGGCAACCCTAGCTCCGATTTCGTTCTTATTTTCCGTAGGGTAAAAACATACATAGTACAAGGTTCATTTTTACCCCCATATTCTTCTACGTCTAGATCTGATCCTTTCGCCTGCGGGTTACCATCCTCATCTGGATAGCATGCCGTGTTTAGCTCCTTATTAAGACCTCCTACATCAAAGGTAAAAAAAATTCTAACAAGTGCAGCACATAAAACTCGAAACCAAGCCATACAGGAGCTGTTATGGGAGAATGGAAGTGGTATTAGAGGGGTTCCTGCTGCACCCTAATGTACAGGTAACCATCCACAGACCCAACAATTAGAAATATTAGTAATACCATGAGTATATTGCAACATTTGAATGAAGGAATTATTCTCATCGGAGAATCGGTGTCTTTCATCTAATGGTGATAGGGTAAAATAATAGTGTTCAAGTGTTATGGGTGTTGGGCGTACAAGCTTATGTATGCACAGGGAATTTTCACATGTAAAAACCAAGCTATCCCACAAATACCTATAACACTAATTAAACCTGCTGCTAAACCAATTAATGTCCATTTTTGTTTGGTCTCTCTTGACGTATGATGTTGAATATCCGGGCATTCTTCCTCCATATATCTGCAAAAATCAACAATGTCTTTAACTGTATTGTCTCTTAAGAACACTGCCAACTCTGATTCATAAATGTTCCTTTTCAAAAATGTTTATAGTTTATGTCCAATACATATATCAGTCAGTGGGGAATTTTAAAAAAGAAAGCAAACATTTGAACAACATTTTCAACTCTAACAAAGTCCAAGCCAAAAAAGGTCAAACAAAATAGCTGAAACTTGCAGTTCAAAGATAACTATAGCAATGAATAAAAAGTTAGTATAGCAAGTACTCAAGAAAGATCATCCACAAGTTCATCTGCAACAGTCTGAAGGATTGTTAGATATATTGCCATTTTCAAAAGTTGCAATTCGGGTCCCCTACAAAATCCAGTCGTGGAAAAATCGGAGAACTGAAGCTGTGGGCCAAGGCAAACAACAGCTATCTTGCTTCTGACCGGATTCCTTGGCCAAGAAGTAGAAAGTTCTGACTCTACTTCCAGTCCTGGGCAAAGTAGTGTGATAAACTTGAATAGTGTCAGTGGTTTACTGCACTGAAAACCCCCTGATTCTCTCCACTCAGACACTGCAGGACAGATTTTGCCACAAAATCTAATTGTAGTTTAAAAATGAAGGTTCTTTCACCGATTCAGGACGTCCACGCCACAAGTCACACAAAACCTAGTTAGGCCACTTCTGCAACACAAAGGGGTCGATTCCAATCCTGGTAAAAAACCGTCCGTACGATTCATATCCGGAGCCCTCTCCATACGAATCGCACCCGTCCGTCCGAGTCACATAGTATGATCCGTATTTCGTTAATTCGTCCGAATCATCGCGATCCGTACGTATTGCAAGGCTGAAACCGTGAACCGTACGACTCGTACACATGCCATGCGACCCGACGAGTACGATCCGGAACTGGGTATAAGGACGCAATTTGTACGGCCCACGTCCGGTAAGGGCGATTCGTACGGAAAAGCACACAATCCCATACACACCGTACGGTCCGTACCCCCCAAGATCGGGGGTACGGTGCGTACCCCCTATGATTGCAGGGGTACGCACCATACCCCTGCGATCATGGGTACACACCGTACCTGGGGGGGGGGGGGGCATTTTCGTACCTGTTTCGAGGCGAACTCTGCTTTACGGCTGTTTTCGGCTCTCGTAGGAAAAGGGTTGTACCCGACACAAATCGTACTTGCTGGGTCGGATAAAACAGCCGCGGACCATACGGATGTCGCGTACAGCGGGTTCCGAGGGAGAATCGTATGGGGATTTCATTTGTACGGTCTCTGTACGATTCGTACGGAGTACAGCTCCTGGTACGAATCTTACTTAGTCGTACGTACGGGGACGTTGCAGGGTACGATTCGTACAGGAAAACGCTCCGAACGGCTATTCGAAGCGGTTTTTCCCGAATCGGAATCGACCCCAAAGTCTTCTGCCAAGTAGGCCCTCTAACCGGATCAGACTCGCTGTACCCTTTTTTCTCAAAATCTTTGTTCAGTTGGTAGCACGAGGTCTCAGATTGTACCTCTCTCTTCCAGCTACAGTTGGATCAGTAAAAAGCAGCTCTTCAGGTGTGGCAAAATAGTTGTCCGTCATTACTTTGATGCTGAGAATGTTGTGTGCAATTCCTGCGTTCTCAGTTTCCATAATCTGAGTCAAATCTGCTGGCACTTTTTTGCAGTGCGAACCATGGATCCAATTCCTTCTGTTCGTAACCTGGACTGCCGTCCGCGGGCCAATAGGACCTGTTCGGGCCCCTTCCAGCAAGGTTTCACGTCCTTTGACCGCTGAAAAGTTTTTGTCACGATCCGGTCAACAGGTTGTAATGAATGCCCAGGACCTTCAGAATTGTCTGGAATTGAGTCATGCACTGGTTGGTGAATCAAAGAAAGGTTGTCTAAGTTCCTTCATATAATCTAACAAAATAGGGTACTCAAGTTCTCTCATTTTCTTGGGACTTGGGGGACCCCATACATTAATTGGTCTCCCAAAAACCACCTCATATGGTGTGAGGCTAGACTTGCTATGTGCCCCTGCACTTTTGGACATGAGGGCTAATGGCAAAGCATCAGGCCATTCAAGCCCTGTCGAGGCCTGCACCTTAGCTAATTTAAGTTTTATTATAGGGTTCCACCAAGCCGGCAGATTGTGGATGATTAGCAGCATCAAACATCTGATGTATACCCAAACTCTCAGTAATAAGTTGAATAAATTGTGCAATAAAATGAGGTCTATTATCACTCAATAAAATTCTACAAATCCCAAATCTAGGAAAATATTCTTTCAAAGGGATCTTAGCTGTGGTGAGTGCAGTGTTATCTTTCGTAGGATATGCCTCCACCCATTTAATAAAGGCACATACTATAACTAAGGCATATTTCAAATTTGTGCACCTTTCCAACTCTATGAAATCCATCTGCAGGACTTCAAAAGGTGCACTAGGCGGAGAGAACCCTCCTTTTGGGGTAGCTACTCCTTTCTCTGGGTTATGTTGCAACCAATCATACAATGTATAGACATGGTGTTCAGCTGTTTTTCTTATATCTGGATGCTCCCATGCGTGCTCTAGTTGTGTGGCTATGCTCTTTGTACTGACATGTGCTGGGCCATGTGCCATAGTGACAAAATGTAGTACATAATAACTGGGCAATTTCCACCCGTCCACATCTGGCCCTTTTCTCCAACAATTTCCACTGTCCAATATTCCTGTCTTTTCCCAGTGTTCTATTTCCTCCTTTGTTGCCATCTGTTGAATCTCTCTAATCTCTTCATTCACATGTGCAATTTTGTTCTGCAGTGGAGTACATCACATAAATGTTTCCTTGTTGACTACGTGCTGTGTCTTTTGCTGTGCTGTCTGCACAGGCATTGCCTCCACCTACTACTTTCTGGTGTGCACTACATTTAACAATAGCCACCTGCTTTGGTAACACTAATGCAGTTAACAAGTTCTGAACTAGTTCGCCATACTGTATCTTTACAGACAGTCCTTGACTAAGCTCACAAGCTCTTAGAAGTGCAATAAGTTCGGCGGCTTGTGCAGACTTATAGGGGATTCGAGCTGTTTCCACAATTGTTTGCAGCGTTGTTATAGCATAAGCTACAGTAGTAGTGCTATCAGGTAACCTAAAACAAGACCCATCTACATACAAGTCACCCTGGGCATCAGACGGAGGAATATCCGTAAGGTCCACTCGACCCTTGGTTTGCTCTTCAGTGGTAAAAATACAATCATGTATGTCACTAGGCTGCTCAGAAGGCAGAGGCAACAAAGTAGCTGAATTCAGGGTCAGACATAGTTTGAGTGTTATATGTGGTGCTAACAAAGTGAGTTTGTACCCAGTAAGACGGGCACTCGTCAAATGTTGTGTCTTAGTTTGATTCAATAATACATCAACTGAATGGGAAACAAAAAACGTCAATTTAGGGTCCAATACAAGTCCTGCTGATTGTCTAATTGAAATGACAGTTGCTTCCAAAGCCTTCAGGCAACCAGGGATTGCCCTGGCCACAGGATCGAAAACTGCAGAAAAGTATGCGCATGGGTGTTTGTCCCCATGTAGCTGTGTTAGGACAGACAATGCACAACCTTTTCGTTCATGCACATAAAGAGAAAATGGTTTCCCGCAATCAGGTGTTCCTAATACAGGAGCAGAACATAATGCTGCTCAAAGTTGCTGATATGCGTCCTGACACTCGAAAGACCAAGGCAAAGGAAATGGGGTATATTTGCTTGTAAGGGCAAGGAGAGGTTTAATAATGAGGGAAAAATTTGGAATCCAATGGCGACAATAGGACGTAATGCCAATCAATGCCCTTACGTCCTTTTGAGTCTGAGGAACAGGTGAATGTATGATCGCCTGAATTCTGTCTTTGGTGAATGTTCTTCCCTCCTTCGACAAGAGATGACCTAAATAGGTAACCTCTGGTCGACAAAACTATAACTTATTTTTCGATATTTTGTGGCCCACTTTAGCAAGGTGAGTCGATAACAGCCAGGTAGCCTCAATACAGAGTTCAGTGGTGTCGGCTGCTATCAGCAAATCATCCACATACTTTAACAATGAAGTGACTGAAGGTAACTAAGGTATTAAGTTGTCGTTCTAACGGCTTGACTATAAATGCTCTGCTTTCTCTATACCCCTGAGGAGCACAACAGAATTGGGAGGACCGCCCCTTAATAGAGAACCAGAACAAATATCTACTGTAGGGTGCAATGGGAATAGAAAATGAGTTTTTAGGGTCGATGACGGAAAAAACACATGCTGTAGGCGGGACCATTGTTAATAATGTAGCAATGTCTGGAACTACTGGAAACTGAGGTATTACTATTTTGTTTATTTCTTGTAGGTCAATAACAAACCTATAAACCTTGTCTTTCATATCGACAGAGGTGGAATGTTTCAAAACTGGTAAAATAGGGCTATTACAAATATTGCTATCTGTTTCTTCTATTACCCATTTTTGAATGAGTTCTTCTAGGATTTGAACTAATGCACTTTCGCCTTCCTGCGATATCTTATATTGTGGTATTCGAGGCAAAGTAGCATTCTGTTTAACCGGTATGTGTACCGGTTCAATAGATAATAAACCCACATCAGTATCACCTTCTGCCCACACAGAAGGCGGGACAGTGGACAGTTCATATGGGACTTCATTAATGGCATACTGCTTAGCACATATTGGCTGACCAAAAGTAACACATACACCATCTGGTGAGCAATAGATGCGTGCATGGAAATGTTTGAGTAAGTCGAGTCCTAGCAGATTATCAGAAAAATTTGGTGCACGAAGGAACGGTGAGTTAATAGTAAACGGTCCAATATTAAGATCCAGGGGTTAAGACACGGGACTTAGAATAGGCTTGCCAGCAAAGCCCACAGATAGATTATTATAGCCAGATGAGGGAGTCCCAAGGATCAGTTTTTGAGAAAGTGCACTTCGTGTAGCCCCAGTATCCACCAAAATCTTCTGCAAGGTCACCAATATTTAAGCAGTAATATATGGGCCTGTCTGATCTACCGGTATAGAAACCAATCCCTCCTCTCGTTCTACACTGTCCTAGTTAAGCTGCGTACTCGTGATATCTGATGTACTAAAGTCATCTGCATAATAAGTTTCCATCAAAACAGTATTGTCAAAATGATTCTGTCTCCATCTAAAACCAGGACGCTGTTGCAGGCCCCTTGTCATTCCACGTCCCATACCTCTTATCTTGTTGGTGGAGTAATGGGCATTCGGATCGCCAACGTCCATCTTGTTTGCAATACGCACATTGATTCCGCCCCACCGAACCCAGCGTCCGGGAATCTTGATCATTCCTCCTCGGGATGTTAGCTCTAAAAAGTCCTCGACGTCTACCTCTCTGTGGCTCATAAACCTGTTGCAACAACATTTGAGTTTTTAATTCTTTATTTGTACCCTCTTTCTTATCTTTCTCATCATTTACTTGATTCTCATAATACTGGGCCATATCCAACATTTTTTGCGGTGTGGAGGAAGCCCACGTACTTTCAGCTACTTATAATTTTTGCGAAATCTCAGGTAAAAAGTTAGCTGCAAACTTGTCTACGAATAAATGTTTACCTGTGTCAGAAGTTGTCTTGACCACTGTAATCATGAAATGTCATCTCAAACCTGGTGAAAAAGTCAGGGACCGGACTAATCTTTCTTTTGTTTACAAGCTGCTTATTTTGCCCTTGATATTTTCTTTAATGGCACTACCGTCTTTAGATGGGTATTAATGTGACCCGGTAAATCTAATATAAACTGTGGTGATTTCTCCCCTGCTTTCCTATCCACATCTGCCACGTCTCATTGCGGCCAAGTACCGCCAAAAGCTGCATGGTCCTGTTTACGAACTATATGCCAAAGGTCAAGAGACAGTATCAGTCCAAAAAACATGTCAATATCTACCAAAGTCATAACACAAGAGGTCAATGCAGCATTTATTTAGTCATAGAAGGCACTCTGATTCTTCCAAGGGTCAGGCAAGGAAGCTTTAAGGGCCAATATGTCTGATCGCTTCCAAGGGGAATAAATCCATTGCAACCGGAACCCAGCTGCATTGGCAACCTGACCGTCTCCTACAGCTGCCTGAAACACAGGAGTCCCTGCCCGCATAGGGAAAGCTTTAGTCGAGGCTGGCATGAGCCCTAATCAATAACACCAATTTGTCATCTTCCGTAAGAATAGATCTATGACTTTGTTTAGAAGTTTCAGGTATATGGACTACAACCTTTCTATCATGTAAAGGAGTTGCAGCAGAGGCAGCAGGCAATGGGGGATACATTTGAGCTACTTGAGGTACCTGGGGAGGCGCCGTCGGGATCGCATTGTTCACGACAGGATTCAGCTCATAAGGAAGCGGGCTGGTCTGCAAAGCATTTCTTCTAATTCTGAATCCCCCTCCTCTAAACCCTTGGATAATGCCTCTTCCCGAGCCACATATACTTTTTGCAATTGAAGTTTAAATCTATTCTCATCACTTTCTACACTTTCTTCTTGCGCTCTTAATTGTAATCTTCTATACGATAGTCTGTCATTCAGCTTTCATCCTATCCTTTTCTTCTTTAATCTGTTTATGTTTATTATATTTTCTCCATAATCCTACAGCATCAAGCATACTCTGCCCACTTTTCTTTTTAAAAAGCTGTTCTTCTACATAATGCAATTTATTTAAATCAAAGGTACCATGAAGTGGTCACTGTAAACTGACATCTGCCTTCGTATATTTGTTCCATAATGTGCTAAACAATATGGAAGAAATACCATATTTAATGTACATGTCATAATTCGGAGTGCCTTCTAGAGGCGCTGGCTGTCTTTCTTCCAAAATACTATTTTTGTTGCAACAACAACATAATGCACGAAGTGTGCTCAAAACAGGCATTTTTACCAAATTTCTTCTTAACAATAACGTTAAGAGACTCTTATACCAAAAGACGAGAACAAATTCTCACATTACCTGCTAAAACTATTTGCAAATATTCTTTTTCAAAGACAAAACCAAAAAGACAACCAATACGATCCTACCTGATCCCAGTACTCCAACTCCTGACCTGCCGATCCTCGGATCAATAGATCACCTCCAAAATGCCAACCGAAGAGCCCCAGTTGAGACACACAGCCGCCACGAAGTTCAGGTCAATACGCTGAAAATCACCTTGGCCACGAGAACGAGTCTCCATATGCGGGGACCCCCTTAGTGTTTCTGTCTTGTCGAAACAATCTCATTCTGGTCCAGCTGTGTCCTTCAATGGGGCCCACGTTTCCGGCGCCAATTGTCGAAGTGAGATTCCTATCTGTCTCACTAGTGCAGGGACACCCTTTGTCTACGGGTTCACAAGATGAGGATCGACACTGGAGGGGAACAAAACAAAAGTTTATTACATCTCATGAGCGTGCTCCTTCATACAGACACTGCAAGTGTCTGAGAGGGAACTGACTAGCATGGTTTCAAACCTAGTATTTATACATATTTGGTACAGTAAGACAAGCACTGAAACCCATTTGTCATTGTTACATAACGCTTACACAACCCCTTTGTATAATGCTTGCATGCTGAACTGTTGAATCCTGATAAACCCCTACCCACGTCATTTTTGTAGATAGGCAAGGGAGTTTACAGGAGTTGGTAGGCTTATCTGTGCACTCAGGCCTTTCGCCAGGCAGGTCTCCTTACTGTGACACGCAAAGCATTATCAGTACAACCAGCTTTCAGTGAACACGTAACTTCTGACTTTACGAAAGTCCCTTCAGAAACACAAAATGGGGCTGGCAGACAAAATGGAAGAGAAGTAGAGGCTAACTTAACAGAATACATTTTTTACAGTTTAACACGGTCATCAGGGATAGGTTGAGATCAGAGGACTCCGATCTCCAGCTGAATCAGCACTCAACATTAAACTGTTGGAGCTTGAGCGATCCCCTTGGCATTGAAAGCCTTTTTACCCTCTATCCAAGGAAGGCTAGTCTAAATGTTCACCAACGACATGTGGTACTGCAACAAGCAGCACAGGGTGTAGTCGTGGACTTTTTTTTCAGGAGACCCTGCATCTCTGTACATGTCTGGAATAGCAATGCTTTTCCCTGTTGGTTCAACATCTGTAAGGTTCTTTAAACGCCAGAGCGGACAAACTCTGCCGTAGATGCCTAGAGGATCACAAATGGCATCTCCATCCATAGGTGATGCAAGGTCTCTTTCAGCAGTGCGGAGAGCCTTGGTTAGATTTGTTCCCCGCCGCTGAGAACTCTCAATGTCAGCAGTTCTGCGTGCTGGAGTGTCCCAGGCAGCTGTTGCTGGAGACATTTTTCGTCTTGAGTGAAGCTCGGGCCTCCTGTGCGCCCTTTCGCCCAGAGTTTTCAAGAAGATCTTGGATGACCAGGCCCAAGTCAGCCTTGTGGCTCCAGATTGGGTACAGAGTCTGGTATCCCAAGCTGTTGAGCATGGCCATCGGTCCTCCTATCAGGCTGCCCCTTCGAGAGGATCTACTGTCGTAGCAGCAGGGGAGTGTTCTCCACTCGAACCCATAAACGCTGCTCCTTGTTATGCGAACAGATGGAGCTGCAACAGTTGACGGCTTTCGACCTTTCGCCCGAAATCTCTATCATTATCTTGGCAGCCAGTTGTCCCTTTACCAAGACTGTTTACGCCTGCCATCAGGGTAAGTTTGTGCCATGGTGTATAGAAAGACGCATTGATCCCCTTTCTGCCCTCCTTTCTTAGGTTCTCCTGTTTGATCTTTTCCTTTCCCAGCAGGGCATTGGGCACTGTTTAGGGATACCTGTCTGCAATCTCTGCTATTCTTCGGTTGCCTGACAAACCTTCCCTTTTCTAATCCCCTATTGTACAAGGGTATCTTAACATCTACCTATACAAATTGGTGTAAGCACGAGGGCCTCCTTTCTCCCAAAAGTTGTCACTCCTTTTCATGTACTCCAAGCCATCACTTAGTCTACTTTTTACGCTGTATCAATCCATTCAAGGAAAAGGAAAGGCTTCACCGTGTGGACTCATTGTGTTGTCGTTCTACCTTTACCGCACAAAAGAATTGCGGGTGGGCGACCAGTACTTCGTGGAGTTTGTCGGAGCGAAGAAAGGTCTGGCGGTGCAGAAGAGGACCATCTCACGATGGATCGTACTCTGCTATGCATTGGCTAAGATGCAACCCAGAGAGGTATTGTGTGCTCATTCCACGAGAACTAAAGCTGCAACCAATGCGTTTGCTCGCAGAGTTCCGGTCCTGGACATTTGGCAGGCAGCCACGTGGGCTTCCCTGCACGTTTACCAAACACTACTGTCTGGACAGTCAGGTCCGTAGGATGGGCCCTTTGATCATTCAGTCCTGTAGGACTTTCTCCTGTAAAATTCATTCACAGACGCACTTCGGGGAAGGTTCAGAAACCAGTTTATTTAGACATTTCTCCATATAACATTCTAAAAAAGCACACTTAACAATTAAAACATTTAAAAGGACCCCCCTCCTGGCTACCCTACCCCACCAACCCACTACTTTTCATAATTAAAAGTCAGTTTGACAGATCGTAAAAAACGAGCAATTCCAACTGCCACATCGAGAGAACACATTTCGGAAAATAGCATCTGATAGAGACTCTAGCCGCAGATTCCTTAACTTAGAATATCTCCAGGTGTCAGACTGGATCCGGAAAACTTTCCGCAGCAGCACCTTTGCGTGCCGGGGGTGGTGCCGCACGGCTCCGCCCCGACGCCGTCCATGGACGTGACGTCAGCGGAGCCATATATACCCCACCCATCGCGCTGACGTCAGTTTTTCTTCTTTTCCGCATCCCAACACGGATCCTGGAAAACTAGTGGCTCCTTGACCTGTTTTTCAGGTCTTTTCGACGCCTTCCGCATCCCGGAACAGTGTGCAATTACTTCGGGCTTTAAGGCGTGTGAGACCTGTGCCCGTCAGATGTCCGTTACGGACCCGCATGCCATCTGTATGTGGTGCCTGAGGGTGCACCACGACTCCAAAGAGTGCGACCATTGTTAGCGGAGGAAATCAAAGTCCTTACTGGAGCGTCGGATGAAATTGCTGGCCGCACGGATGTCCGGTCCTGCACCTTAGCGTCGCTGCTCTCAAGTTCGAGCCCACTCCCGAGGTTGTTCCTGCAGATGTCGTTCGGAGTGTAAACACAAATGTAAGTCCAGGAGATCTTCCTCCCCTACCAGTGATGCTGGCGCCTGTCTTTTCGCTCCCTCCCAGGCATGGGCGTCCGGCGGTCGTCTCCTCTGTACCATCCCCCCCCCCCTTTGTGGGTGCCGGAGCGACACAAGCCCAAATGGAGGCTTATTCTGAAGCACTCTGCTCTTTTTTTGGGTCACCCCCTCTCCCTGGTGCTCCTTCGGTTCCCATAGAGGTGGAAGGCACTCATGTCGAGTCTTGCCGGCGGATTCGTCCTCTGCTCCGGCTGTGTGCATCGACTCTGATTCCCGAGCTGTTTCGATGCCGACGGGACACGGCCCAGTGGGTCATCCCAGTCGTCTGTCTAGCCCACCCTGTCAATCTCCGCATAGCCCTCAGAGACTCCCTGCGTCGACGTCGGAGGCGGGGCCGGGCTCGACGCCCTGTTCCCCACATGTTGCAGTGGGGTCGACGTCGGACAGCGCCCAACCCGAGACCCCTTGGAGGTTGTCGATGTCCAGACGACTCCGGCTCGACGCCCATACCGACGCCGTCGACGGCGGTGCCAGCTCCCAGGTCTCCTCTATTTTGGGAGGTTGATATTCCAGACTCCTCGGACGTCGATGCGACTCCCACCCGGCGTCAGTCGACGCCGGTGCTGGTACCTGCGCCTCCTCTTATGCCACACGATGACGCTCTTCTGGACTCCCCTGATCTGCGGCCGTTTCAGCCCATGATGCTGGTATCTTGTGTCGCATGGACTCAGCCTCCGGCTCCACTTTTCCAGTTTAGTGGAGGGGTTAGTCTCCAGCCCTCCCCTACACATGGGTTATTGTCACCTCCCCGGATAGCAACTGAAGCTAGTGCTGCCTACACACAGGCTATTCACAATCCGGCTGCTATTCTTTGTTTTCAGCCCCCTGTGGTTCCTCTGCCTTCGATCCTTTTTTGGATCTCCCTATGGAGCTGGTTGAAGTGGAGCCTTTGCTGCCCCTTGGGGCATCCTTCTTTGACATCATGCTGGGCACATGGCCATGGCCTTCCTCTGGTGACCCTGTTGATTGGGCTGTAGCTCGTCGACATCGTCCTGCCCCTAATGTTCCGCTCTGTCTGTCCCTTCATCCTAGGGCTCAGGGCCTAGTTGTTCAGGCAGCCTTTGACTTAGTTTTCATCCGCCCGGCCTCTGTTGCCTCCTACCAGAGAGTCTGGGTGGTTAGACACATGTGGTCACCAGCTTTTCGCCTCTGCCAGTTCTGGCATCCGCGCCTTGAATACAGCTTGCGTGTTTAAAAGCGCATCCTCTTCCCTTTGGGACTTGGTCGAGGCTCTTCTACCTTCAATTCCAGAAGGCCCTCGGGTTGAATGAATCCGCCTTCTGTATGATGGCAGGGTAATGGCACAATTCTCCCTCCGCTCGTCTCTTGACGCCACTGACACGGTGGGACGAGCTCTTGCGGGTTAAATTAATCCGCCTTCTGTATGATGGCAGGGTAATGGCACAATTCTCCCTCCGCTCGTCTGTTGACGCCACTGACTCGGTGGGATGAGCTCCTGATCGGTCGGTGGCTTTGCGCCACCATGCTTGGCTGCACGACAGTCGTTTCCCGGGCAATGTGCGGGATGTTCTTAGGGATCTGCCTTTCAATGGTGTGGACCTTTTTGATAGCCACACAGATTAAGCATTCTCCCGCCTCATGTCAGGGCTACCGTGACTCTTGCGGCACGCCCTTTTTGCCTTATCAGTATTCTTTATTCTGCGTAGGCAATTTTGCCTTGTTGGTCAGATTTTGTACATCTCCCGGTACTCTGCGTAGCACCCGGATAAGCTTAGGCGGTGGTTCTGCCATCTCAGTATTCTTTACATGCAGCCGGACGGCTGGTTCTGTCTTTTCTTTCTGTCCTCTGAATGTGTGCTTAGCCCAAGAGGACTCCCCCTCGCAGGGGTTGACACTTACCCTATGTGGGGTATTTATAGGCTTTTCGGTGACTGCCTTAGCCTTGGTATGCTCCTATGGAGTTTTTCGCCACATTTTGCTGTGGGCTTTTTTTTATACCGTTCTGCGATTCTGACGTTTGTATCGCTCCATTTCACCTTTGGTGCAGTTGGCTCTGGTGATCCTTCATTGCCTCAGTCAAGGGTATTTTTTTAGCGTTGCTGTGATCCTCTTGCCCTTGATGGCTGCTCTTTTTTTGCCAGTTACTTTCTTGGGGCCTTGTTCTGTTCAGTTTAGGCGCAGTTCTCACCACTGATGCCCTATCTTCTTTTTGCTCCAAGATACAATCATTATGTGGTACGCTTCTTAGTGTTGATGCAATCTGTGAATCCACCCTGGTATGATTGCTATCATAGGGTGTTTGCGTTGATTCATCCACTTCTGTGGTGCTGGTTCTGCCCTCCCCTTTCAAGGGCTGGGGTAAACAATATTTTCGTACTTTAGACCTTACTGGGCTTGCCTTTCCAGGTGGCGCTTTCGCCCTGTCCCTTTTTACTGTACCATGTCTTGTACCCTCATTTTCAGAACACTTTTCCAGCAGGAAGTTTTACACATTTCCTGCTGCTTCCCGCACAAGTGTTGTACACACTCCTGCTTGCATTCCTGCTGTACCACTCTCAAGGGGAGTGTTCTCTGTAGGATACTTGCTTCCTCAGTCCTTGGACCATTCGATTGGTCCTGACTGTCGTGTCTAGCTTCGTTTCCTCCTTTATCTTGCGGAGGACCGTTACTCCTCCCGCGTGAAGGTCTGACATGCTTACCTGTCTGGACATTGTTCTGTCCACTTATGCTTCATCATAACTGTTGGTACTTTTCGCATCCTCTGAGTTACGCTTCATTTCTAGGCATATTTCTTAGCCTCTGTATCTGCTGTGCTGTTAATCAGCAAAATCATGCTGTCAACGTTCCTTCATTCGGTGTCCGTGGTCATTGACCCGGTCTGCTCGCCTAATTGCTCTTATATGGATGTCAAGCTTGCTTGGTGCCTCTTTTTGCTGGTTGCCTTCTTGCGATTGCATCTCTCGCATCTGGGCTACTCACGCAACCCTACAGGAGGGTTCTTGTTCTACTTCATGTGGTTTTACCGTCCGCACGGTATGCTTCTGTTTCGTCCAGTCTTTTTACTTGACTATCATTCCTACTGTAGTCCTGTTTTGGGTGTTTCTGATGGTTTCAGTCAGCCCTTTCCCATGCCTCATGAAAGAGTGACTCTCCAATGGCGTGTCTTCTGTTTCTACTACTACTGGCTCTTTATGTTCAAGGGTCGGCATACTGCCAATACTGTCCTACGTATTTGGCTGATACAGGATTCAACTTTTTTTTCCACGGTTGTGCATACTGGACCAGTATGTGTTGACTCTGTCATACCAGTTGTCTTCTCTCTGGGTTTTATTTACAGTCAGCACATCAGATGCTGCAAATCCATCCGTCCCTGGGTTCAGTTTCACTCCTTGCGAAGTCATTAACTTTCCCTTTCACACAGATCTATCTAGCGTATGTTTCTTGCCCTTACCAGGTATACATACGGGGGTAATGCTGTTCTTTGATAGCTTGTAGTACCTTTGCCTCTCAATGTTTTTCGCTCTTCTGAGCTTCATGGTCTGGTGTGGCTGCGCTGGTTGCGGTCCCCACCTGGTTGACAGCTATGTTGCCTCTGCACTTATTGGGGTTCAGTCGCTGACCCACCTCCTCTATGGGTACAGCTTTGATTTCTATTCTAAGTTAAGGAATCTGCGGCTAGACGTCTCGATCAGATGAACGAGTTACTTACCTTCGGTAACAATGTATCGGTAGAGACCTAGTCTAGCCGCACATTCCTTAACGTCCTCCCCGTTCTCGAGGACCTTTTCAGGTTGGGTTTTCCACGCTCGCCTCCCTCCGGGTGGCTTGATCCCTCTGCAGGGTGACGCTTTCACTTCACTCCATCACAGGATGTTGATACTTTATAGCTCTACTCTGCCCAGGCTCGTAATTGGGCGGTATGCTCATGTGTCATGTATCCTTTCCAACCCTACCCTCTGGGTTGTAGAGTGTGGCTTCTATTAATGTGTTTCCGAACCCCTGCTCTCCCCTTTTCTATCAGCTTGGGGTCTCTTACCACCCCTGTGCTCCATTGGTTTGAAGTCAATTGGCTCTGCCACATTTTATAGGTCTCTTCTTGGGGATGCAACGTCTGTTTCTGGTGACGTCTTCTGGTCAATTGTCCTGGCTCCTGTGTCCCCATCTTGTTGTCCTTCACAGTTATACATTAACACCTTGGCTGCTCGAGATATTCTTCCCCTGTGCTGGACCACAATAGAAACGGGTGTGGTCATGACGAGCTCAGCTCGTCATGAGCACACGAGAACTGTGCCTCATGACGAGCTGAGCTAGTCATGAGCACCGAAGGGGTTAAGGTTGCTGACTTTCTGTCTGCCATGATGTTGTTTACATCTTCATTACCGCCAAGGGTGGTTGGCCTTCATTTTTGCGGGGTTGCTTCTCTGAGAGATGCTCTGCTCTTTTCCTTTACTAGTTTGCAATATACAGTGCCTGGCACGTTCCTTTATGGAGCTGTTTTTCACAATTCCATGTCCTTTCATCATTTTCGCGCATTGTTCCCCAGTTCTAACAGTTTTTTGGTGGTGGCTCAACATTGTGGCACGGAAAAGTTTCTCCTACGAAAACTGACATCAAGTGCACCGGGAGGGGCATATATGGCTCCGCTGAAGTCACATCCGTATACGACGTCAGGGCGGATCTGTGTGGCACCGCCCCTGGCGCGCAGAGATGCTGCTGCAGAAAGTTTTCCGGATCCAGTCTGACACCTGGGGATATTCTAAGTTGAGGAATATGCGCTAGACTATGTCTCTACCAGATACATTGTTACTGAAGTAAGTAACTCGTTCTTCACAGCTTTATTCCTATGGAGAGCATCATATTTAAAAAACAAAGGTCTCAAATACTTGATTCGATTTGCAGAATAAAAGACGCAGTCCATAAGAATATGCGTATGGGTACATTCACTTTCAAGGGGGAGGGGCAGAGACCACTATTATTCTGAACCCTAATTCTGTGTGGGCTGGATGAGCAGATTGGATTGCATCCCACCCTAGCCCTTAATATTTCATTCCACAATTCTGGGTCTGGTTACCGTGATAAATAAGAGAAAACGCTATCCTGACCCAATGTAGCAATCGAGAGGCTAATGGATGATCTCTTCTTTGGATACAGTGGGTCGATCGATTCAGACGCCGTAGCAACAGATTCTCTCAGTGCTCGTTTGCCTGGAAAGGGAAGCCAAGGTGTGACTGTACCACTATATAAATGGAGGTTCCTAAGTGCAATAATTCTGGTTCGTACGGTCTTTGCCCACATCCTTTCACTGCTTTGGATCTCTTAACAACACAATTTGGAGACTGTAACCACCTCATCATCCTCCAATTATGTGTACAAATATCCTATAGCCAGAGTAGAGGCCGCCATGTTCCAAGAGATCTGATTGCACTGTCTCCTTACGGCTTGAACCATGGTACCTTGGGGGAGTGATCAAAGTATTTTAAGCACTACCCCTTCCAATCTATCCCATTCATAGGCTGGATCAAGGAAAAAACCTCTACCCCATAAAGGCCTAGCGGAGGTATCGTTCCTTCATAAGCCTTTAGTAATGAGATTCCCCCCCCCCAAACCTACCATTGAATCATGACAGACAGCTGGCCTGCAAAAGGGCCTTCTGCTTGGTGGCATCCCAATGTGCACCCCAATTCAGATTCCTCCTAAAAATTAAGCACAGATATTTATATTGATCAGCTTGCTCCACCACCTGCGTACCTAGATACCTTGAAAAACTCTGCACTTTTTTCCAAAGATCATAATCTTGGTCTTTTCCAGATTGATACAGAGCTGGTTCTGCTTGCTATAAGTTGCCAGGGCAACCCAATTGGAGTGTAATCCAATAATACCAAGTCGTCTGCATAAAGCAGACAAGCAATATGCCGGTTCCTGATTTTTGGCGAAAAGGACTCCGATTAGGAATTAAAAGTTGGGAGGTCAGCCAAAAATAAACTAAAGAGCAAGGGTGCTAAAATGCACCCCTGACGCAGGCCATTGTCAATAGAAATTCTTTGTGATAACCGACCCAACCTATCTATCTCTACCTGAGCCCAATTGCTAGAGTGCAAGAATTGGAGTGCCGCAAGGTTTGGTGGTAGGTTCCAGGTGGCACGTTTTCCCCACAAAATATCCCTATCCACAGAATCAAAGGCTGTCCGGAAATCTACAAAGCAACAGCACAGCCTTTTTATTTTCCTCAAGAGCCTTTCGAATAATGGCCCACAGAGCAAAACAGTGGTCTATGGTGGAATAACCCTCACAAAAGCCCCCTTGTTTTAGTGGGATTCTCTTAGTTTCAGTGGCCTAATCTTCGAGTTTAGCTAAAATAATCTTAGAAAATATCTTTAATGAGATATCGAAGAGGCTGATCAGCCTATAGTGCATTGGGTATGTTCCACTTCCTTTTTTTAAGATCGGTTTCACTATGGACCCCTTCCAGGAAAAAGGATAAAGGCCAGACATAGCAATCCCACTAAACAAGGAGGAGTAAATCGTAGTTCTCCAGACTCTATTTGTTTTAATTATTACTACTGGAATGTTATCCGGGCCAGCGGCTCAGGAGAGTTTCACCCTTTCGATAACAGCCTTTACTTCCTCTACTGAGAACCATATAACTGGAAGAGTTTGCCTGTAAATATTCTGAGGTCCATCTGAACTAGAAGGTCCCCTATATAAGTCTGTCAAATAAGTAGCCCACTGGGCTTCAGGAATCATACAGACAAGTGTGCCCTTATATTGGCCATTAAACTCATTGACCTTTTTGCCAGAGTTTTTGCTGGTCATTTAATAATATGATTTCCTGCATCTTATCCCACTTACTATGGTAAAACGCGGCCTTTTTTGTCTGCACAAAGGAATTTATATTGGCGTATAAGTTTAGCCAACTCTTGGGTGGCTGGGGGGGCATTATGATGTCTAAAGCTCTTTGCTCTGTGTCTCACCAATTGTTTAAACTTTTGGCAATTCGAGTCGAACCAGCCCCCTAATCCCTTTGGACAGGATTTTGCCTGCACGCCCTTTTCACATATATTAACTGAAATGCAGCCCAAAACTTGTTGCACAATATTATTGTACTACACATCATCATCATCAACATAGATAGGGTGACTATCAATCATTTCTTCTTGAAGGGAGGCTAGCTGTTGAAGATGCATGGGCTCTAAGCACGATGTGAGCCTACGTGGGTAGGACATCTCTAAAGGCAGAACTCTCTGAGGATACTGGCTTACTCAGGTAAAGAACTGCTATAAGTGCCCAGTGCTCACTACCCTCATATTTTGCCACCTCAAAACTCTAAAAAAGGTCAAAATGCCAAATGGACATGAATATATAATCAATAGGGCCCAAAGATTGGCCCTGCCGGAAGGTTGCTGCTGCTGCTGCTGGTGAGTCAAATTTCCGGATCCAAGTTTGCACCTTGGGAGTATTCTAAAGTAAAAAATCTGCGGCTAGATCCTGTCTCTACCAGATAATGTGTTACTGAAGGTAAGTAACTTGTTCTTCAGTTACCTGAAGTTTCCCTGTGACACCATAGCCCTATACTCCAGCCCCAAAAGTGCCCACTGATAGGCATTTGCTTTTATAGAGCTGGAAATATTGACGAGTAAGTGTGCCTACAAGGGATTTACTAAGTTTTGCACTATTAGGCATTCAATATGCAAACAATGGTGACAAGCTCTATATAGTAGCTGACATTTGATCAATTAGAAATACAATGTACTTATTTCAATAAATATACTGCAAAAAGTCTTACACTGTGTATATATTTCTATAAAGTGAATTATATTGAGAATATATTTCATAGGCTACAAAAGACTAGGACAAAAATCTATATAAAACAATACATAGCAACTGGGGATTTCCACATATTTTGATGTTACAGACACCTCAATGTTGCTACTGTGAGCACCTCTTTCAAATAATAACAGGAAAATGTAACTGATTAAACAGAAAACATATCCTTAAGTCAAATGATTCAGACAAAATTAGGCGTGATTGTCGACGTTGCAGTCTATATGGTGTACACATCAGCTAGACCATCTTCAGGACGTTAGAATCAAATGATGAATGACCCTTAGGAATTTACATGAATAGTTTCAATTTGTAGTCGTCTTCTAAAATCAGGAAAAAAGTTGCTCATTGGCAACCAGTACTTCACAGCAATTTATGCTTGATTCTGTCAGGGCCCAACTTCAACGACGTACCGCTGTCTCTGCAGTTGGCGTCTTTTGTTTGCATATTGAATGCCTAATAGTGCAAAAGTTAGTAAATCCCTTGTAGACACACTAACTCGTCAATATTTTGACTACCCAAGCCTCCAATGGTATATTGGGTTCCCCACTTTTTCCTATACTAATTTATTGAGCTCAGTCATCATCCAGATCGGCTTTTGCCCAAACTTTTGGTGAATCTAAACATAGTGTCGCCTGCTGCCCCCATTGTTTGCTTTCTTTCAATCAATCAATCAGGGGTTCTTATGCGCGCTACTCATTCGTGAGTATCTGAAGGCGCATGGGCAGATGAGGGTCGCAGATCCGTTAACCGAAGAGCCAGGTCTTGAGTGCCTTCCTGAAGTTATTCAGGGTTGGGGCAAGTCTGATATCTGACGGGAGCTCGTTCCAGGCTTTTGCCGCTATCTGAAAGAGGGATCTTCCACCTGCTCTGGTTCTGCGGATGTGAGGGGGTTTCGGCCAGTGCGAGGGTGGAAGATCGGAGGTTTCTTTTAGGTATGTGGAAGCTGATTTTGTCATTGAGGTATTTGGGTTTGGTGTTTTGTATGCTTGGGTGAGGATTTTGAAGGTGACTTTTTTTTCCATGGGGAGCCAGTAGAGCCTACATTGGTGTTGGCTGATATGTTCGTGCTGGGGGATGCCAAGGATGAGTCTGGCGGCGGTGTTCTGTATGGTCTGGAGTTTTCGGAGTAGGGATTTGTTTATGCCAGCTTAGTGCGCGTTTCCATAGTCCAGTCTGCTGGTGATGAGCATGTGGGTGACTGTCTTCCTTGACTCCGGGAGTATCCATTTAAAGGTCTTGCGTAGGGTGTTGAAGCAGCAGGAGGTGACAGCGTTGATCTGTCGGTTCATGGTGATGGATGAGTCGAGTACGATGCCGAGGTTTTTGACATGGTTTGAGGGGGTCGATGGGCTTCCGAGGGCAGTCAGCCACCAGGTGTTGTCCTATGCTGATGGGGTGGTTCCGAGGACGAGGACTTCTGTCTTCTCGGTGTTGAGCTTTAGGCAGCTGTTGGTTATCCAGACTGCGACCTCCTGCATTCCTTTCTGGAAGTTGAGTCTGGATGTGGTGGGGTCGTTTGTGATGGAGAGGATGAGCTGGGTGGCGTCCGCATAGGAGACTATGTTGAGGCCGTGTTGTCAGACGATGGCAGCGAGGGGGGCCATGTAGATGTTAAAGAGGGTTGGGCTTAGTGATGATCCCGGTGTGACTCCGCAGGTGATTTCCATGGGGTCAGAGAGGAAGGGCGGCAGTCTGATTCTTTGGCTTTGTCCTGTGAGAAATGATCAGAACCAAACCTAGGGCTATTCCTTGTATGCCGCGTCATGTAGTCTGGTGACGAGTGTGCGGTGGGAGACGGTGTCGAAGGCTGCTGAGAGGTCGAGTAGGATGAGGGCTACGGTGTGGCTTTGGTCCAGGAGGTTGTGGATGTTGTCATTGGCGGCGAGTAAGGCGGTCTCTGTGGTATGGTTGCTTCTGAATCCGGATTGGAATGCATCAAGGATGGCATTGTCTTCGATGAATCGTGTCAGTTTCCTGTTGACTGTTTTCTCTGCAATTTTGGCCGCAAGGGGGAGGAGCGAGATGGGCTGGTAGTTCTTGGGGTCAGCTGTGAATTTCTTGAGCAGGGACCTGACTTCTGCACATTTCCAGTCGTCTGGGAAGTTGCCTGTTTCGAAGGGGGATTGATGGTCTGTTGTAATTCGGTTGCAATGGTGGCACTGTGGTAGATGTGTGGGGGGCAGGGGTCAGTGAGGGCTCCTGAGTGGATGCCTTTCATGGTTGAGGTAGAGTCTTCAGCTGTGATCAGCATCCAGGTGGAGATGGTGGGCTGGCTGGTGTGTTGGGGGCGGTCCGGCTGTGGCGACAGGCTGGAGGTCGACAAAGTTGTCATAGAGGTTTTTGATCTTGAGATGGAAGTAAGTTCCAAGCTTGTCGCAGAAGTCTTGGGGCGGGTGATGTCTTTGACTTTGCTGCGAGGGTGGGTGAATTCCTGGATGACTGTGAAGAGTTCCTTGGAGTTAGTGAAGTTGGCGAGGATTTTGTTGTGAAGGTCCTCTTGGTGGCTCTGATTAGGTAGTGGTTGTCCGTCATGGCATTCTTGTAGGTGGTGTAGTTTTCTGGTGTCTTGGTGTTTCTCCGGTTCTTCTAAAGGTGTCTGCAGGTGCATCTGGCTACTTGGAGATTGATGGTGAACCAGGTGGCTTTCCTGGGGAGCTGTTTGTCGGGCTTGTACAGCGGGGCAAGCTTGTCAGTGCAGTTGGAGATCCAGGTGTGGAGTTCTCTGGCTGCGATGTTGGCGTCGGGTGCCGAAGTGTGGTTGTTTCGGGTGAGGGTGGAGTTGAGTTGGTCATTGGTGACCTTGCTCCAGTTCCTTCGTGGTGTGCATGAGGCTGGTTCGGGTGCCCTGGGTTTGTCGACGGTGAAGTGTATGCAGGAGTGATTGGTCCATGGGGGTTGCGTTGTTTGGCTGTTCAGCTGAAGTGAACGCTGTTCCCTGCTGCGAAGACGGGGTCGAGGGTGTGTCCTACCCTGTGGGTGGGTGTAGAGACAAGTTATTTTAGTCCGATGGTGGCAAGGTTTTCACGAAAGATGGTGGAGTTGTGGCTAATGGCGTTGTCGAGGTAGTAGTTTAGGTCTCCAATGAGTATGTAGTTCAATGTGGCAATGGAGTGGGGTGTGATGAAGTCAGTGATGGCGGAGGCGAAGGGGGCTCAGGGGCCGGGGGGCCTGTAGATGAGGGTTCCCAGGAGCGTGGAGTTGGGGCAGGTCTGGATCTGGAAGTGCAGGTGTTCTCTTTGGATCATTAGCCTATCTCATCACCCATTTACATCCAGTAAATTGCCTAAGTACAGCAATACCGGGACTGCCTGGGTGCCAATTCTGGGGATGTCTTTCCTACATAATTTTAATGCTGAATCTAAAGAATGAATGTAAAATAAGAATGGAAAGTGCACATATGCAGCAATGCCTAACCCCTCTGAGGCCCTTTCTTGGGGCTGTTCAATCCCCAGTCTGAGCAGTGCACTGTTGTTGGGGAGTCCCAGTGCAAACCCCTTATAAGATGGAGTAGGGGAGGATCAATTCCTACCTGTTACATCAAATCCCACAGCAAATCTCTATCTACAAGGTCAAAGGTAAAGGAGAGGTCCATAAAGGCCATGTGCAAAGTCCATCTCCTGGCCTTGATGTATATACCCAGGATATGTGTGAGGTTAAGGGTCTGTGCTACAGTCCCTAAACCTGGTCGGAAACCATTTAATCTGGATTAAAGACAATAGACTAATTGGCGACTCAGTCTTGTTCAGGGATGTGATAGGCTATCTCTGTAGACAGGCTATCCAGAAAGAAGTGGCAGTTGACTAAATCCCAAAAGAGTCAGTAAGCTCTATTTAAGTCTTCCCATGCATTCGCCCTGATGTCTTTTTTTCCTTTGCTGGAGTGCTTGCTTACATTTACACCTTGCTTCTCTGATTTCCACAGTATTATGTGTGGTAGTATTTGTGGCTGTCTTAAGGGCTTTAAGTGCTGCTGTGCACTGAAGGCTAAACCATGAATGACTGCTTCGCTCTTTAAGTGGTTTATTTGACGTGAGCCCACTGGAAATAGCTCTACAAATCCCCATAAAGCTATCCACGTTTTTTGCTGGTTCATCCACTATAGAAAGGCAGCCCAAGATGTCATTAGGGTTTGCAGTAACCAAATCCTTAAAAAACGTTCTTTGATAGAGACTTCTAGCTGCCGATTCCTTACTTTTGGATTTCCCAGACATAAGGAATTTGCAGCTAGTCTCTTCCTTATCATGCGTAATGACATAACGCCACTTTATACGGACCCCCTTATGCACTGAATAGCTAACTGAGGGTATGACCTTATCAGGCACACTTTGCTGGAAAAAAGGTTGAAATTGTTAAGTGACAGGATTATGGTCACTGTGTAGAAGTGAGCACACCTCATAGGCCGCAAGATACTTTACCAGGTCTACAGATAACAGGACAGAATCTATTGTGCTACTCTTTCCCCTTCCTATTATTGTGGGTATGTTTTCTTTGCCATTTCCCTGGAAATCAGACGAAAAGGTTAAATTGTACGAAAAGATCAACAGGTTTAGGGCTTCAGTGTAGTTTGAATGTTCAAAGTGCCAATATCATTGCCTTGAGCATTAGAAAATCCATTTGTACGTTCCCATTATACAGACATTTGGAGATATTAAAGTCACCCACCCATATGACTGATATACAAGTCTTTTCCTTATCTACAAACTTTGAGACCAATGCACCCAACTCATCAATAATACCAATTGGGTGGTCTGAGAAAAAGTTAGTTAAAAGAATATTAAACCTATTTGGTGAATAAAGATTTAAGATTTGGTAGCATGGCCTTGATGCTAAAATGTAACTTCCAAATTCCTAATGCTACATCCCACAAAGGTAGCTAGGCCCTCCTTTCCTCTTCCGGCAGCAGATGGAGTTGCACCAATACAGTAAGACTTAAACCCCTTGATGGCTATAATGTTGAAGACTCCTGTCTCCTGACAACAAATTAAATCGAATTTCTCAACGAAGGTCAACCAGTCCTCATTTTGGAGTTTTTGACAAATCCCCGCAAAATTCCAGGATAAACGTTGTACTCCTTGACCGCCCCAATGGTTCTCAGCAAATAGGTATTTGTCCCAGGCCAATTTGGTGAATGCATATCTGAAAGAAACACGTTAGTGTTAGATTCCTTACCTTAGAATATCCCCAGGCGTCAGTCTGGATCCGGAAACTTTTGCGTAGCAGTACCCCTGCGCGTCGGTAGGCGTCGTCTGCAGGCGTCCCCTGCGGCTCCGCGTCCGTCGTTGGCGTCGTGCGCCGTGATAACGTCGCTGGAGTATATAGACGCCGCCTCCGCGCGCTGACGTCAGTTCTTCTTTTTTCCGCGCCAGTGGACGCAGATCTGAAGAGCAGTACTCCGGTCTTTGACCAAGTTTTTTCGAGTTGTTATCACTTTGTGCCTGTTAGGATGCCTGGGTTCAAGCACTGTGATGACTGTGAGCGCACGATGTCGGTCACAGACCATCACCGCCTCTGTCTCCGGTGTCTGGGCCCCGACCACGACGTGGACTCCTGCGTCGACTGCCGGGCCCTCACCAGCAAAGCTAGACGGGAGCGGTCCCGCAAGCTACTGGAGCTCCGGGTGTCGGCCCCACGTCGGGACCGGGAGCGGTCCCGGTCCGGCCGGAGGTCGAGAGAGCGTTCGAGGGAGCGGTCGCGGGGCCGCGCCGAGCGTTCCGGAAGTCGACACCACTCGTCATCCTCGTCAGGTAAGAAACACAAGAGGTCGGGGCGTCGTCATCGTACCCCCGACTCCCCCGCGATGCGGCCGGGGGTTCGGGTGACCCCAACCCCGCGGCTCCGCGAGAGTCGCCGGCGCGGCCTGCCCCATACCCTCAGGTCCCTGGGCACGGTGCGACGCCTGAGGAGATAGAGGCGTTCCTCATGGCCATGAGGGCCCTGTCTCCTCCGGCGGGTTCCACGGCGCCTACGGGCCCAGTGAACCCGTCCGGGGGCCCTAGCGGTTCTGCTGACCCTACCTCGACGCCATCGGATGCTCCGATTCCGGCGCCGCCGGCGGCGCCGATCCCGGCGCCGCTAGGGCCTTCGGGGTCGACGCCGGATGGACGCCCATCCAACCCGGCGCCGATTCCATCGGGGTTGCCCGCGGCTCCGCCTCCGCGCGACGCCGGTTCCTCGGTGCCGGCTTCGGGCGGCACTGGGGCTCCGGCGCCGGCTCCGGGCGGCGCCGTCCCCTTACCTTCACCGACGCCGGACGTGGGGCCGGACGGGCGTCGCTCGACGCCGGTCCCGGCGCCGATGGGGCCCATGAACCCCGAGGAGCCGGTCTACATCGTTGACTCCGAATACGGAGAAGATGAAGAGTTCGGTGAAGGTTGGGAGGGGTCCGAGGACCCTCTGTCACGCGAGTGCCAGTATGACCCGGACTGGACAGGTGACTTGGGGGATGCCAGTGGTCTGGACGACTCTCCTAACCCTGGTTTGATCTCTCCTCCTTCCGTGGCATCGGTGGAGGGAGCTGCATATTCTGTGGTGCTGATGAGGGCTGCCAAGGCCTTACACCTTGAGCTCCCCGTCGCGGCCGTGAGGCCTAACATCCTCACCGAGGTCTTCAAACCGCAGTCATGCCCACAGGAGCCACTGCTGCCGTTTAATGAAGCCTTGTCGGAGGTTCTGTTGGGCACGTGGTCCAGGCCCGCTTCAGGTGCGCCTGTCGATCGGAACGTGGCCAGGCGCCACCGTCCTTGTCCGGACGACCCCAAGTTCCTGTCTACCCACCTCACTCCTGAGAGTCTGGTGATCCAGGCCTCGACCTCCCAGTCCGCATTCCCGTCGGCCCCGCCCGACCGGGAATCCAAGAGGTATGACCAATTTGGCAAGAAGGTCTTCTCGTCCATTAGTTTGGGCCTGCGGTCTTGCAACACCGCCTGCCTCTTGGGCCGCTACACCCACTCTGTGTGGGATACGGTCGCGGACCTGCTGCCAGAATGCCCCATGGAGGTGCGGGCAAAACTCGGTCAGGCTGTGGCTGAGGGCCGAGATGCAGCGAAATATTCAATACGGTGTGGTCTTGATACGACCGACTCGCTAGGCAGAGCTATGTCAACGACGGTGGCGATTCGTCGCCACGCCTGGCTGAGATCCGCCAATTTTTCGGCAGATGTCCAGAGTACATTGATGGACATGCCGTTTGATGGCTGTCACCTGTTCGGTGACAAGGCGGACCACGCGCTGGAACGCTTCAAGGACTCCAGGGTCACGGCCAAGTCCTTGGGTCTCTCGACCCAGCGCCAGCAACCGGGTTCGTTTCGCCCCTTTCGTGGCCAAGGAAGGGGCGCCCCCACACGTGCTGCCAGCCACGCGCCGCAACAATCTTTCAACGCGGTGGCGGCCGTGGAAACCGCCGTGGTGGCGGTCGGGGACAACGGCGGGGTCAGACCACACCCTCCCCCGCAGCATCTACCCCAAAATCCTCCTAGTCCGTGCTTTCGGCCCCATGTGACGCCAGTGGGTGGCAGGGTTCGCCATCACCACGCTCACTGGCGCACGATCACTTCGGACAGGTGGGTGCTGCAAATTGTCCGAAGGGGCTACTCCCTCCCCTTCGAGACCTCTCCTCCAGCCATGCCACCGCAGAACCACCGTGTGTCGGGGGACCACTTGACACTTCTGCAGGAGGAAGTTACGGCCCTCTTGGCCAAGGGGGCCATCGAGCGCGTTCCTGGGCCAGAAGTAGGGCGTGGTTGTTATTCCCACTACTTTCTGGTGCCCAAGAAGGACAAGGGGGGCCTACGTCCTATCTTGGATCTAAGGAACGTCAACGGCTTCCTCCGGAAGGAGAAGTTCAAGATGTTGACGTTAGCTCAGGTCTTGGCTGCTCTAGACCCGCAAGACTGGATGGTAGCGTTGGACTTGCAGGACGCCTATTTTCACATCCCCGTCCTGCCGGCCCACCGGCGTTACCTGCGGTTCACGGTAGGCCTGGAGCACTTTCAGTTTATCGTGCTCCCCTTCGGCCTTACCAGCGCCCCACGGGTGTTCACAAAGGTGATGGCGGTGGTCGCAGCCCATCTGCGCAGGTTAGGGGTTTCAGTCTTCCCCTACCTAGACGACTGGTTGTTGAAGGCGGGCTCGCCCCAGACAGTCGTCCACCACCTTCAGATGACGGCAGACCTCTTGCACGACCTGGGGTTCTCCATCAATGTGCCGAAATCACACCTGTGTCCCTCTCAAAAGCTCCTTTTCATCGGAGCGGTTCTGGACTCGGCGCAGTTTCGGGTTTATCCTCCGGAACGGCGGGTTCGGGATATTCAGGCTTTGATTCCCATCTTTCAGCCGCTATCCCGACTTTCGCTCAGGTTGAAGCTGCGGCTGCTGGGACTGATGGCTTCCTGCATCCTTCTGGTGCATCACGCCTGGTGGCGGATGCGGGCTCTGCAGTGGGACCTGAAGTTTCAGTGGGCCCAGCATCAGGGCAACTTGTCCGACCACGTCTTGATCTCGGAGGGCACTGCGACACAACTGCAGTGGTGGCTTACGGACCGCGATTGGGTCAGGGGCAAGTCCCTCTCCCTTCCCCAACCGGAGCACGTTGTCGTGACGGACGCGTCCCTCCAGGGCTGGGGTGGCCACTTGGGAGAGGCAGAGATCAGAGGCATCTGGTCTCCGGCGGAGTCCCGGCTCTATATCAACCTGTTGGAGCTGCGGGCGATTCGTCTGGCACTGAAGGCATTCCTCCCCTTTGTCAACGGGAGTGTAGTGCAGGTGTTCACCGACAACACCACCGCCATGTGGTACTGCAACAAACAGGGCGGAGTGGGGTCGTGGACCCTTTGCCAGGAGGCTCTGCGCCTCTGGCAATGGCTGGAACGTCAGGGCGTGACTCTGACGGTTCAACACCTGGCAGGTTCTCTGAACGCCAGGGCGGACGAACTCAGCCGTCGGTGCTCGATGGATCACGAATGGCGTCTGAACTCGGACGTGGCGCGAGGCATCTTTCTGCAATGGGGAGAGCCTTGGTTAGATCTATTCGCCACAGAAGAGAACGCGCAATGTCATCAGTTCTGCGCGTTGGAGTTTCCAAGACGGCACTCGCACGGCGACACCTTTCGGCGCGAGTGGAGTTGCGGTCTGTTATACGCCTTTCCGCCTATACCACTTCTGCCCAGAGTGCTGAAGAAGATCAGGCGCGACCGGGCCCAAGTTATCCTTGTGGCTCCGGACTGGGCTCGAAGATACTGGTATCCCGAGCTACTCAGCATGTCAGTCGGTCCCCCGATCCGCCTGCCCCTTCAGGAGGACCTTCTGTCGCAGCAGCAGGGGACGGTCCTCCACCCGAACCTGTCCAGTCTCCACCTCCATGCTTGGAGATTGAGCGGCGGCAGTTGAGGCCATTTGACTTGCCTCCTGAAGTCTGTGATGTTATTCTGGCAGCCAGGCGTCCCTCCACTAAGTCGGTATACGCCTGTCGGTGGAACAGATTTGTGGCATGGTGCACAGCAAAGGCTGTGGATCCTCTCTCTGCCCCTCTTTCGGAGGTTCTTCTGTTTCTTCTTTCTCTTGCCCAGCAGGGCTCTGCTCTGGGCACTATCAAGGGCTACCTTTCTGCCCTTTCAGCCTTTTTGAGGCTTCCTGATCAGCCTTCTTTGTTCAAATCCCCGATTGTAACTCGGTTCTTAAAAGGCATCACTCACATGTTTCCACCTGTTCCGTTTGTGATGCCTCAGTGGGATTTGAACCTGGTTCTGACCTTCCTGATGTGTGCTCCCTTTGAGCCCCTTCATTCTTGTCCTCTCAGTCTCCTGACTTTAAAGACGGCTTTCCTGGTTGCCATCACCTCTGCCAGGAGAGTGAGTGAGCTCCAGGCTCTTTCTGTCCAACCTCCTTTCCTGTCCATTCATCCTGATAAGGTGGTTCTGAGGACTAGACCTTCTTTCCTGCCCAAGGTTGTTTCGGCCTTTCACATCGGGCAGTCCATCACCCTCCCTTCCTTCTTCCCGCCTCCGCATCCTTCAAAGGATGAAGAGCGGCTCCACCGTCTGGACCCAAAACGTGCGCTTTCATTCTACATGGATCGCACACGCCAGTTCCGGGTGGATGACCAACTGTTTGTTGGCTACGTGGGTGCGAAGAAGGGACGGGCGGTTTGTAAACGAACCATCTCTCGATGGGTCGTCCTCTGCATCAAAGCGTGCTACTCTTTGGCTCGGAAGGAGCCTCCTGTTGGGCTGCGGGCCCATTCCACTCGGGCCACGGCGTCTACTACTGCCCTGGGCCGGGGAGTCCCCTTGCAGGACATTTGCCAAGCGGCTACGTGGGCCTCGCTGCACACATTTGCGAGGCACTACTGCCTGGACAGTCAAGTCCGGAGGGATGGCTTCTTTGGCCGTTCTGTCCTCCAGGACTTTCTGGTGTAGTATTGTATTGGTTCGCAGACCCACCACCGGGGTTGGTATTGCTGGGGTATGTATTCTAAGGTAAGGAATCTAACACTAACGTGTTTCTTTCAGATGAACAAGTTACTTACCTTCGGTAACGATATATCTGTAAGAAACATTAGTTAGTGTTAGATTCCTTACCAAACCCACCCATCCTCCCCGTTCTGCGAACTGATACCTAGGGTTAAGGTCATCCCTTTCAGGGCCCTAGTTTTACATGGCACCAGTGTTGGTTCTCTCATGGCTCTGCGTCTCCTGGCGCGGAAATGCTGTGTGCAAAGAACTGACGTCAGCGCGCGGAGGCGGCGTCTATATACTCCAGCGACGTCATCACGGCGCACGACGCCAACGACGGACGCGGAGCCGCAGGGGACGCCTGCAGACGACGCCTACCGACGCGCAGGGGTACTGCTACGCAAAAGTTTCCGGATCCAGACTGACGCCTGGGGATATTCTAAGGTAAGGAATCTAACACTAACTAATGTTTCTTACAGATATATCGTTACCGAAGGTAAGTAACTTGTTCATTTGGATCATGGGTGTTTGCCCCCGAGTCTGGTACCTGCTTGTTCTCTCCTGTGTGGTCAATTGTTGTCCTCCATGCCAGTCAAGGGTGTAAACCTATGCCTAAGGAAAAGTTTGCTTGAAGTATGTTGCAAGAATGATTTAAGGCCTTAGCACAATTTTCCTTTGGGGTGGCTAGTTTTAAGTGCCTATAGAAGAATCCAAGTGGCAATATCTTCATGGAACTGGGTTTCACGGGGCGTGGCTTGGCGTGCAATGGAGAAGGACGCACTAGGGTAGAGCTCCGTTCAGAGCTCCCCTCTCCCAGGCCGATTCTCCGACCTGTTGTCCTGTACCGGCCCCAACTGCAGGCGAGCCCCTGAACAACCCCTGCCCACCCGCTGTCCAAGTTTGGGACTGATTGCAGCCCGGGCCCCGCACCGGCACTGCCTGAAGTGACATAGCCGCCTCGACTGCTGCCATCCCGCGGTGCCTGACTACGTGAGGCCACGGCCTCGGACATGACGCTAGGCCCAGCATTTCGGCTTGCACAGAGCTCCGCCGCGGCCTGCAGCTCCTGGGTGGGAGGCCCGGATGTCTTCCCCCACCCCCTGGCGCTAAGCGGCTAGAAGACCCCCCTACGCACCGCTGTGCTTCTCCCCCACCTGGGGCAGCTACAGACCCTTGCTGCGGCGTTGGTGAATTCCGACCGGACCCCCGGTGGGCTGCACGGTGAGAGGCACGGGACGCGACTTGCTGAGCACCAGTGGCGACGACTACATGGGAGGTGTGCCCGGCCGAGCCAGGAGAGAGCTCGATGCCCCCGGGACACTGATTGGACCAGTGGAGGAGGAGCGGAGCACTAACCAAGGGCAGACAACAACCCCACGCCCCGACCACTGCTCGGTGCCCTGGATCAGCGCACTAGGACTAGAACTGTGGCCTGCTGCGCCTACTGTTGGGCCCTGCGGCACCTGGGGGACACGGCCCGGACGACTCCTCCCCCCCCCCCCTCCTCCACACCAACGCTGAGTGGGCGCAGCGCCTCCTACCACACCGCGGCGCGGTCGCCGGACCTCGGCGCTGGGGGGGGGGGTCTTGCCACGGTGCTGGAGAGCCGGACCGACCCTATGAGCCGGATGCGGAGGATGGGACGCTACACGTGGGACCTGCTGCAGACACACCGGACCTGGTAAGCGGCGCTCCGTTCTGCCCTGGGGTCGGGATAGAGAGGACACGTGGGAGCAGAATATCCAGCCACAGGGGCCTCAACAACAGGGTCTCCAGTAGAACCCATAGCGGCGGGAGAACGTCTGCTCACATTCACAGACTGTGCCACGCCACTGGTGGTCGCTGAGACCTGAACTATCCTCGGGTTGGAGAGCTACCGCACCGTGGGGTGCCCCGCGGTAACGAGGACCCGTACCTGGAGGCGTCCAGGGGACGTGCTGCTGGGGAGTAGCACCCACTCGAGGCTTGCTGAACCGCGCTGCCCCTGAGCCATTCTGCAGCCGAGGGAGTTGGCTGACCCATACTTGCCCACTGCCAGAGGGGCCCCCAGGAGGTGAGTGTCATTCTGCAACCCCCGTTCCCTTGTGGACGCTGCGCAATCCGGGAGCCGCCGATACGAGGTGGCCCTCACAGAACACTACGTTGAGTGCCCCTGCCTGGACACTTGCTATCTGACGGCTGGGGAATAGGTTACCCACACCGACTGCCGGACCTGGCCTCGTGGTGTAGCCTTGCCTGCGCCTCTGTAAAGCGCCTTCGCTCCATGCCCTGCTCCTCTACACACCCACAGGTGGACACCGGCACCGACCCCAGCCCATCGGCCCCGAAGACACGTGACCTACGTGGCACCACTCTTGCTACACCACTCTTGCTACTGCCTCTTCAAGCCCGGACTGTGCTTGCTGATACCAACACACCGGGAACCTGCATACTTGCCACCAGGTGCTACGCCCTAGGTGGGCCCTCTCGTGTACAGGATTTGCGTGGCCGCCCCGACTAGCCCATGTCTGGAGGGGTGAAGACACGGATCGGCACCGGAGGCCCGTCTACGAAGGGGAAACCAAGCCGGCGACCAAGATGGATGCGGAGCAGGTGATATCAAAACTGGACAATGTGTTGACCGTCATGGAGCGACTGGAGGAGTCCCTCCAGCAGACGCGTACCTCCCTGGAAACCAAGATTGGCAACGTGGCGATTGACTTGACCCACCTCAAAGCCGACCACAAGAAGCTACAAGACCGCACTACGACCTTGGAAAGCGCGGTGGCGGCGCTGGAGCCCACGGTGAGCCAGGCGGACAAGCATATCCGAGACCTACTCAACCAAGTGGAATTTTTGGAGGAACGCGCTGAGGACGCGGAAGGATGGGCACGAAGAAACATCCGGTTGGTGGGTATTCCAGAAAAATGGGAAGGGATGGATCCCACTCGGCGAGTGGAAGACTGGCTACGAGACCTGCTGCCGGAGGGCACGCTCTCGCCCCACTTCGTAGTAGAACGTGCACACCGGGTGCCCACGTGACCCCTCCCTCCTGGCTCCAACCCCAGACCTCTAATCGTTCGCATCCTTAACTACATGGGCCGCAACACGATCCTACGTGAATCCAGGAAACTTGGCGACATCCAGATAGACAACGCCACTGTGATGTTCTTCCCCGAGTATACTGTGCAGGTACAAAGACAGAGACACTCCTTCCTAGCAGTGAAGCGGCGGCTGCGGCAAGCACACTTCTTCACTAGCCCCGAGGAGCTCGAGGCCTGGCTGGATGGAGGAGTGGCTGCGGCACCCAGAAGAGCACAGGGAACCGCCACGTTCTTGCGCACACGTGGATCAAGACACCCACCCGCACACAGGAAATGCCGACCCACTCTCCGCCGGCGGACCTTATCCTACAAGAGCAACAAGATGCGCTGCGCAGGGTCAGGGAAATCAGCAGCTCCCCAACACCGTCCCTTTCCCCAAACACCAGCCCGACCACATTTCCGAGTGACGAGGAGGCAATCTATGGACTACCGGACTCTCAGCAGTCTGCAGATCCCCCGGATGTCACACCGCAAACAGTGGACCTTCTCGGCTGAGAGGGTCTCCGGAGCTCCCCCCCTCGCGACGCGGGGCTGGTACGGTTACGCCAATGCTGTCCTGGCTCGCCCTGCGGTGAGCAATTTGCAGAATTGACTGATGTGGGGATTTCCCTACCCCGAGGAGCCAGGTGACGGCGAGACGCAGTGAGTAGCATTTTGATATGTACACACAACCCTGCGCTCTGCCTCAGGAGGACGACCTCCTCAGCTATGACTCCAAGTACACTAATGGCTCATGTCCCGGCCCCTCTGACGGCGAAGATCACCCACAAACTCTTCCTTCGCCCGTTGACATGGGACAGACTCTTTACCACTGCATTGGGCAGGCGGATATCTGGCACTGCCTGTCAGTCACGGCTTCTCCCTTTTTCCGGCCCGGGAAGGGGTGACATTCCTTCCATGGACATCATTGTCATTTGGACTCTTGTTGCATTGGCTGATTAGCACCCCCTAGAACTGTATAGTTTACTTTAGCTCCCTTGAGTGTTTGGACGGCGACATGTTGTGCGACCGACCATTTGGCATTTACCAATTTGTTGACTTTCCCTTGGTTTATGTATTCTTTCTCCCCTACCCTTATATACCAGAAGGAGTCATTACATACAGTGTTAGCAGCTGAGTGTGGACTAGAGGCGGGAATGGAGGTGGGGGACCTAGGTGAAGCTTCCCCTGGTCGGTCGGAGCTGGCTGGTGAGTGTGGGACTTACACAGGTGGTGACTATGGCTGAGATCCAGATCTGCACCTGGAATGTCTGGGGCATGCACACACCGGCAAGACGGTACCAGATTTACTCCTACCTAAAACGCCATAAGATTAATATAGCGCTGCTCCAAGAAACACATTTGAACAAGGCAGAGGTTCGTGCATTACATCGTACGTGGCGCGGACAACTCTATGCCAAGGAGTACTCCTCCTTTGCACGCGGTACCCTCCTGTGGGTCCGTCCTGGGACCCCCTGGGCGGCCACGGACACACATCTAGATCCTGAAGGCAGATACGTGGTGGCTCAGGGTAGACTGGATGGGCAGCAGGTGATACTGGCCTCCTTGTACTCCCCTAACACTGATCAGGGCACCTTCCTTGCACGCCTTTCCACGACAATGGCGACCTGGCATGCTGTTCCGTGGATACTGGGGGGTGACTATAATTGTATATTAGATGCGACACTGGACCGCTCCTCCCCACCCCAGGCTGGCGCGCCGACCCATAGTACCATGAAGGCACTACTCAGCTGGGCCACGCAATGGGATCTACACAACTCTTGGCGGACTCATAACCCCACGACACGGGTATACTCCTATTACTCGGGCGCACGATCTGCACGTACGCTTGGACAGATTTATGGTATCGACTGAACTCCTCCCGCTTGTTACTGACACGCGATACATGGGCCGCACACACTCGGACCATAACCCACACATCCTGACCATTGCATGGGAACGCCCACACCCCCCCCCATTCCCACTTGGCGACTCCAACCGGCGCTTTTGTTAGATGCAGCTTTCCGCGATTCCCTCCTCACACAGATGGCCCAGTATTTTGAGGACAATACCGGCACGGCATCCTCCCCACAGATTGAGTGGGACGCCGTAAAGACTGTGATTCGTGGCCACTGCTTAGGTACGCAGGGACACATGTGGCCACAATTAGAGGGTGACTTAACGCGGCTGGAGACCAGCTTACTCGATCGCGAACGGGACGCGGTCGGCGGCACCGACGGCCCACTAGCGGAAGCGCGGACGGAGCATAAGCGCCTCCTAGAACGGCTGCGCATTCTTAATTATGCGGCTCATTCGGCGCGTACACATCACATGGGCGATAGGCCTGGCAAACTATTGGCCTGGCTAATCTCGCAGGAAGAACGCGCGGCCCCAGTGGCGGCGATACACGCAGACGGGAGGGGGTTACTGTACTCGCAGCGACACATTCATGAGGCGTTCACGACCCACTATGACGCACTGTATCGCTCCCGACTACGTAACCCTCACCCTGACATATCGGAGTATCTTCACCCCCTCAGATGCCATATCTGACCACTGCACAACAAGACGAGCTTGGGGCATCGCTCGAACCTGAGGAACTCCGTGAAGCCATCTTTAACTTGTCCAATGGCAAGTCCACCGGCCCTGACGGTTTACCGACCGAATTTTACAAGGCTGGCTCGGACGTTCTCATTCCCGAACTCCTGAAGGTGTATGCTGCGGCCGCGGAGGACTCCTCTCTCCCTCCCACGCTTAATGAAGCCAACCTGATATCCATACTTAAGCCTGGCAGAGATGGCACGCCGAAATTATACATGCCCACTGAATCGGGAGGCCTGGCAGTTCCCAACATGGAGCTGTATTACCTAGCGGCACAGATGCAGTGGGTGTCGGGATGGCTCTGCGGTAAGGGCCTGGGCGACACTGCCACGGATGTCGCCACTTGGACCCAGACGCAGGTTTGCAAATTGTTCCATCCTCTGGCGCACTCCCCCTGTCCTTCCCAGTTGCATTTAGCGGTGGCGCGCAGATGCTTCCTCCGATGCCTGCGACTCACCCGGGCGACGACGCCGTATGCCCCGATACTCCCCCCTACTGGGCACCACTGGAGCACTGACAGAGGCCCTACTGGCCAGCTGGTCACGGGCAGGAGTGGAAACGCTGGGAGACCTCTACGCTGACGGTGCACTGCTTTCCTTTGTGGACCTCGCCGCGAGTACGGACCTCCCAGCCGGAGAGTTCCTATTACACGCGTCCCTCATTCGTACTCTGACTGCCGCCTGGGGCGATATATCTGCGGAGTTGCCGATGCACCACTTCATGCAATATTTGCATGTTATGGGCGACGGCTCCCATATAATACACTGGCTGGCGCAGGCCCTATTGACCCACATGCAACCTTCCACCTTGCAGCTAAGGGAGAAGTGGGCGGCCGATAGAGGGAGGGATTGGACTGACAAGGAGTGGGCGATGGTGCTGATTGAGCCGACTAACATCCCCCGCAACCCCGCTTCAAACTTATACAATTTTATATCTTGCACCGAGCCTATCTCACGCCCGACAAGATTAACAGATATTTCTCAGTCACTGACTCCGCCTATCAGCGCTGCTCTCTGGTAGGAGCGGATCTCCTGCATATGCTCTGGCAGTGTCCTAACATCCAGACATACTGGGACGAGGTCACAACACTACTTACACAATGCACCGACGAGCAAGTACCGCGAACGTGGGAAGCCTGTATCCAAGGGCTCTACAAACGCACGAAGTTAAACAAGGTACCGGCGAGGTTCTGGGATATGGGTTTGATCACAGTCAAACGCCTACTCACCAAACACTGGAAAGCCAGCACCCCCCCACATACCCGACACTGGCACACATCCCTTACTAATTGGGCGCGGGCAGAAGGCACAGTTCTCCTACGGGAGGAAACAGCGGGCCTCCGGAAATTCCCCATTGTGCAGCTCTGAGATGATATCCTTAAGTCCTTCCAACAAGCCTGTCTGGAACAGGGGATTACATGAGGTGGCATGGACCAACAATACCACATTGACACAGAGCACTGCTTGGCGTTTCTGCACTTGCTGTCTCCCCCTCCACTGGTCAAAGCCTTGCCCAAGCCGACGATGGCGCCCATGATTCTTCACGACATTGCGCATGCTTGAGCTACATAGTGCCCGCGGCCACACTCCCATTCCCGCTCGCCTGCATCACACGCTCCACCCCTTGCGACAACCTGACTTTTCCTTTTAGCACTGTCACGTCTCATGTGCATCACGCACTGACCATGCCCCCGGAGTGTGGCCGCAGTCCTGGCTGCACTCTGGAGACATCATCTATGGACCCCTACTTGGGCCCCCCACACACTCACTCCGCTACCCCGCCGCATCCCGACCTGGGCCCGCTGACTCTTTACTACGGCTGCAACACCCACCCCCCAACCCCCTGTCACGCCAACAGGCGCTTTAGCTTTTTCTATAAACAACAAGAGGTACCAGAGGGTCTCAAAACAAACACCGCCCAGAGGTGTACAGAAGTTGCCCAAACACCCACAACTCTAAATTGATTCGGCACAGGAGGCTCTCAAGGGATGAGGAAATTACCCATCAGTCACCATTCGGATCCGCCCTTCATCATTTGGGATTTTATCCGAACCACCCGTCTGAGAAAATCAGTGCCACAATCAAAGGTCAACCCGGTGGTAAGGGGGGTCCCTTTGGTGGTATTGACAGTAACAGTATGGTCTACCACTCGATGTTAATGAGTGGACAAAGACATGGGACTGTGGGGTGTGCAGTGCAAAAAAATGAATGAAAAAAGAAGAAACCAAGACAAAAGAGTGTGTTAAAATTGGTTTAGAAAAGCACAGGATGTTATTTATTCTATGTGTGCCTTAAATACCAAGATTAAAAGTATGTGTGCCCTTAAGCAGTCTGGTTATGTAGACTGCCTGAGGTAAGGGTGGACCCTTACCTCAGGCAGTCTACATAACCAGACTGCTTAAGGGCACACATACTTTTAATCTTGGTATTTAAGGCACACATAGAATAAATAACATCCTGTGCTTTTCTAAACCAATTTTAGCACACTCTTTTGTCTTGGTTTCTTCTTTTTTCATTCACTTTTTTGCACTGCACACCCCAGTCCCATGTCTTTGTCCACTCATTAACATCGAGTGGTAGACCATACTGTTACTGTCAATACCACCAAAGGGACCCCCTTACCACCGGGTTGACCTTTGATTGTGGCACTGATTTTCTCAGACGGGTGGTTCGGATAAAATCCCAAATGATGAAGGGCGGATCCGAATGGTGACTGATGGGTAATTTCCTCATCCCTTGAGAGCCTCCTGTGCCGAATCAATTTAGAGTTGTGGGTGTTTGGGCAACTTCTGTACACCTCTGGGCGGTGTTTGTTTTGAGACCCTCTGGTACCTTTTGTTGTTTATAGGTTCTTTGGGGATTGTATCCAGAGCCTGGTCTATAAATCTCCCCGAGGTCCTCCCCCACCGTAGTGTTTTTTGTTGCTTTAGCTTTTTCCCCCTGCTATCTTCCCTCTCCTGTTTTGGTTCCTGTATCTGTTCATTTATTGGTCATGTTCCTCGACCAGATCTTCTACTGCTATTGACAGAGACATCATGCATGCCATGACGGTGTCTACCTGACGCCGCCGATCACACGAGACAACTCCCTTACCTTAGTGAGCTATACTAACACGCATCAGCTAATATCATAGTGGCATCTCGAATGCATACTTTCCAGTTCCCCTACTGCCTGTCCACACGGTAACTGACTGTTGTAACTACCAGCTACATTTCACAGTGGACGTGGGCTGTTGCTCATGTAATACAGATGCCAGGGATACGTAGCGACACTACAAAATAAGATTAGAAAAAAAAACCACAGGCCTGCTTACTTCATATACTGTGTATTACAAGCTGCAGACATGTTCCTACTATACTACGCCGCCGGACCCAAGGGCTGCCGACTAAATGGCTGTCATATCTTGTCAATATTCTTTATGATTACCGTACTACGCAGCCGGCCCTTGATGGTTGTAGGCTCAGAGCTGTGTGAAAGATGTCTTCTGCAATAAAGGTCTTTAAATATTAAAAAAAAAATGGAACTGGGTTTCCCCATGCCATCTCTTGCTCTCTTGCTTGGGCCAAAATGTCTCCAGCAACCTTAGGATTGTGTAAATTTGTAATAACAGTGTCACCTGGGTAATTCCTTTCTAAAGGTCCAATACCACCAACTCGCCACACAAATAGGATCTCATTATTTAGGTCCAAATGACCGTTTACTGTACGGTTTAACCAAACCAGAACCTTGTTCCTGAGGGACCAAGTTGATTCTGAGGAGCCTACGGGCACCCGAGGTACATTTGTCAAGATAACATATTGGCAAGAGGCAGAAGGGAGATATATCAGAGGTAGAGAAGGTGGATTTATAACATTATTTCAGATCCGTAGTCAGTGGTGCGATGCAATAGCTGGAGGCCTATCATGTTGGGATAGGGGTTGTGTAGGTTCCGCTGGGGTAATGGACGCATTAGAAATGTCAGTCCGACCACAATTACTCACTTTCCTAGCAACATTTAAAGGCTGTGTAGTGGATTTTGATGGTTGTATGGCCGAGATTGCCGAGACTTGTGGGGAAGGCACATTAGAGGTTTTGTGCTGCTGAGCCTCACCTGAACCACTAGCGCTCGCTTCTACAAGTTTAACTAATTGGCTTATATTGGTCTCAATAAGAACAAGACAATCATAAACAGGGGGCAGTTTAACCTCGAGGAGCCCGCTGATATGATTCCTTAAAAACTCCCAGCAATCAGCAGTCAAAGGTAAGGTATGTACCAGGTGGAGGTGCCCATGTATCTCCGATACCTGTTTGGATATTTTTCGACTTTTGTTTAGGCACTCTTTTCCTTCACTTAGATAATGGCTCAGCATTCAAGGGACTTGGAGAGTGATAACAGAATCCTTGATTAAGTCATGTGCCTCTGGCAAATCTAGGGCAGGCGCACCCAGACCCTGGATAGTGGACCCTTCAATCCCATTTGGTGAGTTAGTAATATTGATTGGGGCAATGGTTGCTTCAATACTTGTTACGTCTGCCATGAGCGGGGCGGCTGAAGACAATTATATTATGGAAATGCTTCTGTCGTGAGCGAGAGGCGCCGCTCTCTGCAAGCTTTATTTAGTTTGCCACAAGATCAACCTCCCTCACCAGAAAGCTACTGATAGTGAAACCTGGGTGATTTTGTTGTATATTCATCCTGATCACCAGATTTGCCTTACTTTTCCTCATATTGATTTGAATATACAAGTTTTAGATAATAAAATGAGGGTTTAAACTCACAAGTATCCCCGGCTATAGCAGGTGACCAGCGGAACCGCAGATAGTCAATGAAGAGAGGAGAATCAAAACCAAGAGGGTAGGCCCAGACCAGCCTTTGTCCGGCTATGACGGACTTGCTCCTGTCTTGGCCTGGGCACTTGCCCCCGGTGTGTCCTGTGCTGCAGGGTGCACTTTTAGCATGATTGTCCCCGCCCCTCTGGGCTTGCAGTGTGCTTGGGGACCAAATCCCACCCTAGCTGTGCAGGCAACTACAATGTGGGCGGTACAGCGGGCATGGGAACCTATAGGAAAAAGACCCGCACTGCGGAATGTAGAGCATGTAACAGTTAGCGTGCCAGTTCATTGTTGCCGGAGCACACGCCGGAAGTAGTTGACTGCTGCGCTCACGCCGGAAGGGGGAGCACGAAGTTAAATAAAGGTGGGCTGGCTGCGTTCGGCAGTCCGCGCTTGATAACCAATGAGTGTGTGTGTCCCTTATTTCACCGCGGCATTCCAGCGCACGGCGCCTGCTACTGTATGGCCCAGAGGCCCTCATATGTAACACTGGTGATGAGGAACGGAGCGACTCACGTTCCACAGCGCTCCCTGCAGCGAGGAGCTGCAGCACGCCCAGCGTCTGTACTGGTCGATCACAGGGCAGACCCAGCAGCACAGAATGGGGCCCACGCATTTCCACGAAGACGGTGAGGCCTGGCACCCAGCACGAGAACAACACTGGGGAGCCAGCTCAAAAGAGCAGATTTCACCATCCAGCACCAGAATACAGCACTACAGGGCAGGGCACGCCCACAGCATTGCTGGTGAGTCGCGCACGCCACTCAATGGCCACACTCAAGCTACTCTCTACCCAGCACGGCCTGAGCATGGCCGCAAAGCCGCATTCACGAGTACCGACCGCACAAGGCACCAGAAGCGCCAGCCGTACCACACAAGATCCCAGAGCTGCTTGTCAGGACACAGAACTTTCGCTGAGAGACCCAGCTGTCTCAACCAGCCAGCACCATGGGTGATCAAGAGGATGGCGTGTAGGCCCCAGCAAGAACCACAATACAACACCCTCCCATAGGAGTCCTGCCTCCTTTCAGTGAATCAGCGGACCCCGCAACAGCATCGCCAAGGTGGCAAGTCTGGCTTGGCCGCTAAACAATTACTTTATTGACACCCGAGAAACAGACGGTGCCGTCACTTGCGCGTTGCTTCTCCACTACATGGGAAAGAAAATCTATATGCTCTTTAAACACCTCTCTAACACTGGACCACGATAGGATTATGCAGCGGCAGTGGCTGCATTAAATGCACTTTGACCCTCAACTAAACACAGACTTTGAGCTCTTCAAACTGAGGCGAGCCTAGCAAAGAGAAGGGGAGTCAGTGGACTCTTTTCATGCGAGGCTGAGAGAACTTGCCATTACTCACCTCGTGGGGGAGGGAGAGCAGCAGAGGAGTTCAGAGCTCAGCTGATTCTAGGAATCCGCAGCAAGGTCCTGCGAGGCCTTATCCTAAGGCAGCCGAACATACTAATGGATGACATACTAGTGCTGGCACGATCTTTCAGCCGCGCGGGCGGAGGAAATGGACCTCACACTGATGCGCAACACGGAAAAGAATATCACTGTCAAGATGGAGCGAGCCAATGCTGTCAGAATGCCAGACAAGACCTACAGCTTGAGAGGCCGTCCATCGCCGATCCCGAAAGGTCAATGCGGGTTTTGTGGCTACGAAGATCACCCCCCCACAGTCATGCCCGGCACAAGGGAAGACCTGCCCCAACTGTGGTATTGCGAACCACTTTGCCTCAGTGTGCAGAAAGAAGGCGCCACGGAAGGAAGGTAAACATCCCAAACCAATGCGGAAAAGGGTCCGCCAACTATTGAGCATCTCGCTGTCTTCCTCGCCAGGAAGAAAGAAGAAGGAACAATCCCTCTATCAAGCAGAGGAATCCTCGTTGGATGAAGAAGGAGAGACATACCTAGTCTCGTCTGAAAAGACAAAGGCATCCCCAGCCCGAGTGGTATCAAAAAGAGATTCCTTTCTGTGTCATTAACTTTTGCTTTGTGACCAACTGGTCTACACACTAATCTTACGTTACTAGTGTTCAAAAAGTGGCTTTAGGTAATTATTACTGCACAACACTGAAGTTACTTATTTCTCTCAACATTTTATTCTCATACAATTAAAATCATTGCATAAAACTAATAACAAAAACATTTCTTTCAAGCATATACTCAAGAGCAATCCTAGTCTAATACAAAAAACTATTCCTATTCTGGTTTAATGCTCAACAAACAAGTTAAAAATATTTTTTCCATACATTAAAATAGTGATATTCAAACATCAAAATACATGGTTTGTAGAAAGTCCCTTGTCGACGCGTTTTTTATTGCGTTAAGATCTTTAAGCACCTTCTTCAGGACAGACTTATGAGTTAAAATAACTGATCTTCTTTCTAAAAATAAATACATACAATTAGTGAATTATGTCTAGTTGAGAGCTAATAACAGTCTTTACAGTGTTGGGCACCCTTTATACCAAGTCACTATCTATTTCTATAAGAGTATTAGGAGGTCAATCTTACTTGGATTGCTATTACGTCAACCTTCTCACTATGGGGTTTCCACTCTTATTTGATTTGTTCAATTTCAGTTTCTCTTCATACCAGTGTCAATCATTTCTAAAACAAGGATAGCCCCGATGCACAGTGCACATAGCTGGGTCAGAAGTCCGCGCGGTGATCAACAAGAGTGCATCAGTCACCGTCATGGTAATCCAATAGGACAACAAACTGAAGCCTAACCCTGAACTTCAGCTGTCAAAGACAATGATTTTTGCCTATGGTAGCGATTCACCCTTGCCCCTTCGAGGCAAAATGACCCTGCCAGTGCGGCCAGAAGACACAGAAATCACAGTGGATATCCATGTCATCAACCAAGAGGCAGACACTCTGCTGAGCAGTCAGGCAGCAGATTACCTAGGGCTGGTGACGTTCACCAGGAGCGTGCAAGCTGACCACACCAAAGAACTGCTCCGTCAATTCGAAGATTTGTTCATGGGGCTGGGACGGATAAAGAAAGCTTCAATCAAACTGCATATAGACCCAACTATCGTACAGACGGCACTGAGGCACAGGAGGATCCCTTTCCACCTCTGACCGCTAGTGGAAGAAGACCTGCAGAAGTTAGAAGATCAAGAGGTCATAGAGAAGGTCTCAGGGCCCACACCATGGGTGTTCCCCATGGTAATCGCCGAAAAGCCTCACCCAACCTGGGAAGATAACACTCTGCATTGACATGCGCCTCCCCAACAAGGCCATTCGACGCGAACAGCACACAACGCCGACCATGGATGACATCGTGCCTGACTTGAATGGATCCAGATGGTTTTCGAAGCTGGAGCTGAATGCCCGATATCAACTAGTGCTTGCCAAGGAAAGCCAATATATGACCACCTTTTTCAGCACGCATTTGGGACTCAGAAGGTATAAATGCCTACATTACAGCTACCGAAATTTCCAAAACACAATCAAAGAGATCCTGGTCGGGCTACCTGGCGTACCAAACGTAAGTGACAACATTCTTATCCACTCACAGCCGAAGAGCACTACCAGCACGTGAGAGCTAAGCTGAAAAGACTCTAGGACCACGGGGCTACCCTACACCGGGAGAAGTGTCTGCTGTTACAGATAGAATTCTTTGGCTACACCTTCGGACATGAACTAATCCAGGTCGACCCCCGCAATCCCAGGCCATCAAGAATGCGTCAGCACCTCTAACAGTGGCTGAAGTCCACAGTTTCCTCAGAATGGCCACCAACTCCTGCCGTTTCAACCCAGATCTGGCCACTATTGTGGAACCACCCTGAAACCTCACCCACGCAGATGCCATGTTGCAATGGGGCCAGACCGAAGAGGCCACTTTCCAAGAAGTCAAGAGTGCTCTCCTCGACCATACCACACTGGTGTACTTCAACCCCTCCAGGTGGACAGAGATACTTGTGGACGCCAGCCCAGTAGGTTCTGGCCGTCCTGACCCAAGAGCAAGAGAGCTGACAGTGGGCTGCCTTAGTGTATGCCAGTTAAGACCTCTCCCGACCGAAAAACGATATGCCCAAATTGAGAGGGAAGCCCAGGCAATCCACTGGGCATGCAGGCATTTCCACTTATACATATGCGCGCACCTGTTCAGGATCATTACGTATCATCAACCCCTGGTACCGTTGTTCATAGGTTCCGCACCACCCCCCCCCACCACGCATCGAACGGTGGGCCATTGGGCTCCAGCAGTATGAGATGGACGTGGCATACCAGCCAGGCTCCAAAAACCCTGCTGATTTCCTCTCGGGACACCCAACCACAATGGAAGATGGAGGTGAAGAAACAGAGGTTGACTCCACAGAAGCCCACCTGAACATGATCTTGGCGCTCACGTGCCCTCGAGTGCTGACCCTCGAGGAGGTGGCAGTTGCGGCGGAAGCAGACCCCGTCATAACCAAAGTCCGAGCAGCTGTTCAAGAGGGACACTGGCGTCCGTTCCTACAGTTGGCCACCTCCTGGTGGCCCAGAGAAGGAGAGTCTGATACCTATGTGGAGGGTTAGAAATGAGCTGAGCGCTACTAAGGAAGGATTTCTGCTGAGAGGGTCTCAAATATTTATCCCATCGTCCCTTCAATCACGAGCGACCCAACTCGCCGACGGAGGGCATCAAGGAGTGGAAAAGGTGAGGGCCCGCATGCAGGAAAAGGTTTGGGTCCCGGGAATGGATGCCTTGTCCGCGAGACAGTCCGAAGGTGTCCCTCCTGTCAAGTGACAAGTGGCCCCGAGAGGCCCAAGCCCATCCAAACTGAAGAACACAGTAAATGCCCCTGGGAGAAGCGAAGTGTGGACTTTGGGAGCTTCCCGGACGGACGAGTCACCCTAGCCCTGATTGACAGCTACTGAAAGTACCCTGTCTTTGGAGGTTGTCAACTCTAAGGCTTTCTCGCATGTCAGCCCAGTACTATAGAAGATATTTGCCTTGTTGGGTGCCCGGTAGAACTCAGGAGTGACAACGGTCACCCCGCAATGGCCCCAGGCCAACAGCAAGATTGAACGATTTAGGAGGACCTTTAACAAGGATCTTCACATCGTAGTAGCTGAACATGCCAATCCTGAACAACCCCTACAGAAGTTCCTGCGAGAATACAGGAGCACCCCTCAGAGCTCCACGGGTCAAGCGCCCTGGGCGCTAATGTTCAACGGCACTTGCCGGAATGGCCTCCCTACCTCACCTGGGTGGACACCCCCTCCTTTTGATGAAGACGCCGCGCTCAGGAGAAGGGAGAACCCGAATAATGCAGCCAGCCAGGCCAGGAGAGCCGTATCTCGCCAGTTGCGCCGCGGAGACACCGTCATCATGAAGGACTGGAGGGAAATTCCGGACTCGTTATGAACATGGATACTGGACTGTGGTCGACGTGAAGGGGACCATGGTGACAGTTGACAAGGAAGGAGAGACTGCACCGCAACATCTCCTGCTTTAAGCAAGTGACCAACCCCGCCCATTATGCTGAGGCAGCCGACAATCCTGAGGGACCAGACGACAGCCAATCGGAGCCTAGAGAGGCAGAGGACTACCATCTGAAGCCTGCCCCATCACCGAGAACTCCGGAAGCTACCCAAGAGCTCCACGAGGTTGCCCCCTCGCCCAGTATACCAGTCTCTGAACCCAGACCCAGCCCAGGGCAACTCAGGTATGCTCTGAGGGATAAGCCACAGCCGCGCAATCGCCTGAGAGACTTTGCCTGCCAAGTAAGTAAGTGAGTGGTGAGACACCCAGGAGCCAGTCAAGGACTGAGTTGAGATGGGATGTAACAGTTAGTGTGCCAGTTCATTGTTGCAGGCGCATGTGCCGGAAGTAGTCGACCCGTGCGCTTATGCCGGAAGGCGGAGCGTGTAGTTAAATAGAGGTGGGCAGATTGCGTTTGGCAGTCCGCGCTTGATAACCAACGCGAGTGTGTGTCACTTATTTCACTGCGGCATTCCAGCGCATAACGCCCGCTACTGTACGGCCCAGGGGCCCTTATATGTAACAGAGCATACTTTTAGCATGTGATGATTGTTCCCGCCCTTCTGGGCTTGCGGTGTGCTGGGTGACTGAGTCCCACCCCAGCCGTGAAGGCAACAACAATGCGTGCAGTACAGCAGGTGAGTCCTACGCTGCGGACTGCAGAGCGTGCTTTTAGCATGTGTGAAGATTGTTCCGGGCATTCTAGGCTTGTGGTTTGCTGGGGGACCGAGTCCCATCCAAGTCATGTAGGCAACAGCAATGTAGGCGGTACAACGGGCAGGGAAACCACCAGGAAAGAGTCCTAGGCTACAGAGGGCGCTTTTAGCGCATGTGATGATTGCAAAACCACCAGGAAAGAGATTGTATTATTCTTAACTCCACAACTACACCATGAAGAAACATGTTGTTCACTGAATGCGAGTGACAGTATAACCTATGTGCAAGTTTTATCATATATTTAAAAAAAATCTATTAAGTAGTTAAAAACACAACTGCTGACTTGAAAACATTCACACATAGGACTAATATGTGGTGGACTAATAAATAGGTGAAATTGTTTAGAAATAAGTGCTGTGCTGGAAACCGGCATACACTACCACAAATTAAGCACTTGGGGTCACATTTACAATAGAATGGTGGAGCGCGGTGTTAAGCTAAAATTGCTAACACTGTGCTCTGCCATTCTGAAACCACACGGTTGGACCGTATGTACAATGATATGGTGCACCCTGCATTTTCCCTAGCACTGACACTAAATTCAGCTGCTTTGTGCCAACGCAGGCACCCTTGCACCATAGTGCAAGGCTGCTTGCGTCGAGGGAATGATTGTTAATGTGCAGGAAGATGCCCCCTCCAGCACATAAACAATCACTAATGGTGATTTGTGACTTATATGTGTACTGCATTGTGCACCACACATATATGTTGTAAATCGTCATTTTTTAATAATTGTTTATGTGCAGGAAGGGACACCTTCCTACACATAAGAAATCATTCATGGCGATTTGCTGTTTTTATATATGTGCTGCACAATCCAGCACACATTAAGAAACTGCAAAAACAAGGAGAAATGTATATTTTCGCTTCATTTCCCCATGCTAAGACCAGGTTATTTTTTTTTATTTTAATTTATGCGCTGCTATATATATATATATATATATATATATATATATATACACACACACATACACCCTTGTAAATTGGGGGCAGGGTCAAAATCAATGGGTGTTGCGGAGGAACATCCACCGCAACACCAATTGCCTCCCACTTTCACGTTAACCATAGCATGAAAGGGGGCCCATATTTACAAGGCGACGTTAAGCCACGTTAAGTGCCTTAATGCCGCCTTGTAAATAAGGGGGAGGATTTATCGCCATTGAAACGTTGGTGACGTTCCTGCGGCGATAAGCCTTTGTAAATTATGCCCTTTGGTCTGTATGGTGTCCTCTAACTAACGGGTATAGCAACAGAACTCAGGTGAGAAGTTAAGAAATCGCCTCAGAACTCCCAAGGGATCCTAGTGTCCTCGATAAATACAATATCTGGAATGTTTACATCTTTTGGCAATTTAAACATCTTCTGTAGTTTGAGACAGCAGGCGCCTCTGTTATTTTGCCTGCGCACTGCCTATTGGGCGGTGCACCAACGGCCCTCTAAGTCCTGCTTGGGTAGTAAAAGACGGACATAATTGGAGTGCAGTAACCCTCTTGAACAGCTAGGCCCCCGTGCCACTGCATCATCTTCCTTGGTACTCCTCAACATCACCTGAGACGGGTCCCCGTGCCTACGCAGCAACGTGAATACTCCCAGAGGTCGCAGCAGCCGCCAGTCCCTCGTTGCTTTCCGTTATCCAGTCAGCGCCGAAGAGACACTGCATAGGCAGAGGGGCTTTCTACTGCAATAAACTACCTGTGCACTTCAAGGGTTAACACCTGCAAAGCTTGTTAGCTGTCAATCACCCTGGCATGTAATTTACTCATTAGCGCTCAGTCCCCTGACAGACGACCAGGCTCAGGTGTTTCCATCGCTGGAAGGTACAGGGGCATGTAGTGACAAGCATTCCGTGTTATGAGGAGTGCTGTAAGGGGTAAACATCAACTCTGGGTTGTGTAAAGACAGAGGTTTGATGAGGGGAGAGGGGTCTGGGAAGGGATGCAGTGAGGGCGTCGAGGCATGATGTGGGGAAGGTAGATGCATAGTGAAGAGAAATAGGGGTATGGTGAGGCGTGATTATCACAAAAAGTGTGATTAGAAGCAAAGGCGTATTAGAGAGGTCTGATAAGAGTACCTAGAGGTATGGGGAGGAGGGAGACAGGGCAAGGGAAGAGGGTTTGGCAAGAAGAGTAAGGTGTATGGCGAGAAGAGAAATGTATTGAGTGGACCTATATAGAGATTGCTAAAAGAGAGTGATGTGGGTACACCAGATACACGGCGTCCACCCACTATTTTCACTGGGTTGACACCGTCCCCCCTGCCAAGAAGTTGAGCCCCACAGAAGTATGTTGAACGTGTCCCGGTGTAAGACACCGGGACATTTTCAGCCGGTCTGTTTGTTGTCTGCTATTCCCAGCAGCACCATGCAGACAGTAAGGGAGCGTGCTTTTTCACCTTCAGCTGCTCCGAAGTTATGGGGCCATCAAGCCTCCTTTTTTTTTATATCCTGACTGGAGGCGGCCTGGTGCCTCACACTTAAATGTAAATTCCAGAGAGGAGAAACAAAGGCACAGAGCTTGTTATCTCTTCATAGGTACTTAAGATTGGCATGCTTTTGCCTTTGTTCAGTCCTTGTATACAAGAGATACATGCACTGTAAGAATGTCAGATGTGTTGGTCTGTCCAAGTATTTACAGCAATAATTTCAGCAGCACCATTTTATTTGTTTTATAGCGTTACCCAACCCAATGCAGGGTGTCCGAGCTCTTTCGTAATATACACATTATGCATTGACAATAAATCATGTACATGTGTAAACCGATGTACAAGATGAGTGACATGAGACAGGGTTACAAGGTGTAGGAGTCCCATGTCCTTCGTAGCTCACTGTGCTATATTACAGGGATTACAATTTATGAACTGCAGAAAACAAAAGGATCTCGGTGTTAAAAGCAGTAACCCACTTTATTATCTACACAAAACAAAAATCTGTCATCTGCATGTAATGTGATGTGCTTTTCAGGAGACACATTAACCTTAAACTACTTTTATTCACATTTAGAAGTTCACAAAAACACAGATCTCTCCAACAAATGCCTTAAACTCCAGTGCTATCTCACCATTATTACAATTCCCTGAGATTTACTTGTCACCTTTACAACAGATGCCTTAACCCATTCAAATATTTTAAAATGTAGACTTTGCAACCAATTAAGCATAACAGATCTACTGCCATACTTCTCCTTGTTGCCATTTTCTTTTGTGGCAGGGATTAAAAAAATAAATGTATTAGTTGAGGCCTGATGGAGCAAGGTTTCGCATGTAAAGAGACTTGCTCAGATTCAATCCTCTCGAAAAAACATATCGTACTAATAAACATGTTTTGTCTTATTAACCCCTTGCATGCTGATGACGGCCCCCAGCCGTCATGCACTGCGGCGCTCGTGTGCTGATGACGGCTGGGGGCGTCATAAACCCACCAATTTGTGATTTTGCCGCACACGTGCAGAATCACGGCCGCATAGAAGGGGTTAATAATGCACCATACAACATTTCTAGTAAGCTGGGGAAGCTTGACAATGTGCTGTTACTAACAGTAACTTGAGTGACCTAATATGGCTGCAGCAATGTGGGAATTTCACTGCGCATGCGCCTGTCACACTCACGTGACATGACGTGCCCTCTGTTTCGGTGGGAAAACTTTGCTTCTGTGCAATAGAACTAAAGATGGCTGCTCTATGTTTCACATGCTGGTGCTTGCACTGCTGCTTGTACTAAACCCTGTTCGTTCTGCCTAATCACTACCGCCATAGTTAAAATAAAGTAAAGGGAATAGAGTAGAGATAAGTGGTATACAGTGCATTCATGTATCCTTTGTTCTAAAACTGTTTCTCTTTGACTTTGCTACTAACTCGGATTTGGGCCTGATGTGTCATTGCTGAACTCCATCTTGAAACACTCATCGCCCATGTGCTGATTTCTCCCGAGTCCCCAAGCCATGGCATTGAAACCGTGCCAGTGACATTCTTGCCTTTGATGCGCCTGGAAAAATAAACTCTAAACCCTCAGAAAGGAAGACAACTTACAAATCTTCGTATACATTGTATTTGGTATTGAAACATCCATTGTTCAGTGGAATAAAAGTGCATGGGAAAATAAAACTATGGGAGGGAACATTAATTTGAATATTTGAATGAAATGATCTCATAACTGGTATGGTGTGTTGACCTCTCCTCGCTTTTGACCAATCAAATTGAGGGAATACATGTTATGTTATAAATGTTTTTATATCGCGTTATGTTATAAATATTTTTATATCGCACTCTGCTACTACAAAGTATCCTGGCGCGGTGAGTGAGGTTATCCAGAAAAAAATGCGCATAGAAAAAAAAATGATTATATGGTAATGTTAAACAAATGTGTTTTGAGCCCCTTCTTGAACATAGAGATTGTCGGAGACGCTCTTAGATGCAGCGGGAGAGCGTTCCAGGCCCTGGCAGTCTGGACAGAAATGGATTGACCGCCCAGTCTTGAATACTTAAATTTGGGCACTGTCATTTGGTACAAATTTGCAGAGCGAAGAGCGCGACGGGGAACATACATGACAAACCTTTTTTGCAGATACAAGGGACCTAATTGGTGGGTGGCCCGAAACGCGAGAACCAAAGATTTAAACAGGATTCGATGGGCGACTGGGAGCCAGTGAAGACTGCGAAGGTGAGATCGCACACTGGCTCTCCTAGAAAGTTGGAATAAAAGCCGCACAGCCGCATTTTGGATGACCTGGAGCCGCTGGATCAGATAGGCAGGTAGGCCACTGAACAGTGCGTTGGCATAATCGAGCCTAGAAAGAATGAGGGCACGACAAACCGTTTCTTTAGCCTCTCTCGGGAGGAGTGGGAAGAACCTTTTTAACGCTTTAAGAGTGGCAAAGCAGATACATGAACTTGCAACATTGGGGGGTGGCACACTGCCCTGGAACAAGGTAAAACTAAGGTAGGCTTAGCTAGTTAGATTGTCCAACTTGTCCACATAGCTGATCTGTCACTGACCCAACACACTCAATAGGCGATCAAGAGCAGAGGTCCTGGCGAAGCTCTCTTTCAGAAGATTCGATAACCCAATCGGGGTTCTGAGAGAGAGGAGTTCGATAACCCAATCGGGGTCCGACTGTTAGCTGCAGAGAGGGGTGTGACGCTGGCATTCCACTTTAGCTGTCGGTGCCGGTCCGGACCTGCGTTGGTCCTGTCCTGATCCAATTTGGTCTGTACTTTTCCTGATTCTGGTCTGCACCTGTCCTGTCGGCACCTGAACTATCGGGAGTCCTGTCCTTTCCCAGCCCATGGCCAGGGTTGGTTTTCACACCATTCTAGGTAAATATAAATTTGTGTGGGTATGTCATTGTACGGTTTCCCTTTTCTTACCCTTCCTATGTTTCAATGCTTAAAGAAAGTCTTATAATATTTTCACACCATCTTGCTTTGATAATTTTCTTCCTAATTGAACGTGCTTTAATTGAATTGGTATGGACTATGACATTTAAGAATTTACATAGATAAAGAGTTTAAACCTTTGCCAAGTCTGTGGGTATTTAATGAATGCAAATGTTTATTTACTACCTATTATGTAACTCCCTGGATCCCTTAGAACTCTAGGTACTAGTGACCAGGATTGGTAAGTAAATGGTATAGGTCCTAAAAGGTTAAATCCTGATTAGCGAAGGTTTACCTGTTCAAAGTGTGTATGTTTATGGGCCCAGGTGAGTATGGTAAAATGAGCATGTGCGCCCACGCTCTATCAGTTTTCTTTTGGTAGCAGATTAGTGGTTAGGGTTTAGTTAAGATAGGTAGTTAGTCTGAGGTTCTGTAAAATCTGCCTTGTCCTGTTATGTTATGGTTCCGTCACGATTTTGGTGATGTTGTACCGTATTTAGCAAGTATGGCTAATATGGAGTGAATTTGTCATGTTAACTAGCGAGTTCATTACGTATTCAGAGACTTTGTCTCGAATATGGGTTCCATTTTGTCCGTGCCTCCATTTTGGTGTTGCCATCACGTAGGCCCATGGAGGTAACTAGACGAACGAAGTTGCATGGGCTTCGTTGTTCATGCACTTATTAACTAAGTCTTTTTTTGACTCTAAGGTGCATTGTAAGGAACTGACCTCTTTATCTGAAACTGACCCTTTGCGAGGCCAATTTCCTTGGTTGATTGCTATCTGAGATTGCAAGTCAAAGTTCAGGACATCGTCAACTTTTAGCTTTTTTACACATGCCTTATCTTGCTTGTTATCTATCATTGTTTCCTTTTTATGTTCCTTCGTTACATGCATTGTGCTTTCAATTATGGGTTTGCCCGGCTTGTGGACATTGAATTTGGGACATCCTAATAATTAACTTGTGGGGTTGGTACAATGTAAAGTGAGCCTTTTTGGAATGTGATAATGTATAGAAATGTGTTTCTATTGGTCAGAATTTGCTGCAGTGAGTGTCCATTTGTAATGTGAATATTGTGTATAAATACTGATGTCTTGCTCTACAAAATTGAGCAGTTTCTTGAGTTGTACACCGTGTTGTGTTGCTGCGATTACTGCTACTAGCTGCAGCTAAGAAATTTGATCTCTGACGCCACCTAGAAGTATTCCGTGTCTCTGTTAGCCAAGACAGGAGAACCCCAAGACTTTGGGCGTGTCCCTGGCGCCGTTGGGTTCTAAAAACCCGGTTCTTCAGTTGACGCCCAGCGGTGGGGCGACTTCAGCGGTACCGGTCCAAGCCCGAGGATCGTGAGGAAATTCTGGAGGAAGGCCGCCACTTCATCGACCCCTGCATGTCGACGTGGACCGAAGGTATTTTCCGCGAGGCTTCCCGCTTTCCGACGGCTACAAAGGACTGCTGCCCAGACTCTCGCCCTGTCTTGGACCCTCGATAGATGCTTTGTAGAGCGAGACGATAGACGGTCTTCTGGTGGCGTGACAGATATTTTGGTTAAGTATAAGTGGGTCGCTCCCACGACTTTGTTTGGTTCTTTGTTTGGTTCTTGGTTTGATTCTTGGTTTGATTCGGCTACTGCAGTAATCGAAGCAGAGGGGCTCGTATATTTGCAAGAGTATCGATAGTTGATAACCCCTTGAAGTTTGAAGCTAGATTAGTGAGCTATAAGATGCCTGGTCTTAGCAAAATTAGGAAATGGTTTAGTTGTGGTTGCAACAAGGATTCCCGATTGGAGGACTCGTGTCCGATACCTCCGGTTGGAACTCCAACTTATGAGCTGTATTCAAAACACGGAGTGGGTCCTATCACCTATAATGAGGTATGGATCCGCTATACTAGGAAAGATGGTGTCTTACGATGGCCCCAACATGGTAGTTTTGAATCAAATATTTTAGACAACCTAGAAGTTGTGCTGTTCAAGAAGAAAGCCTGGCCGGCAATGTTTGACTCTTTCCGCCTTTGGCGAAAGGAAGCCAAACAGAGAAAAATTAAACAAGCAAAAAGAGATAGGAAAGATAAAAATATGTCAGTATTACAAGCTGCTAGGCAGTTTAAGGAAGATGGAGAAGAATGTGTGAGTGAAGTCTTAGATAGACAGCGTTGTATGGCTATCGATAAATGTTATCCAGCCTTGCCGCCTTCCCTTCCAAAAGTGAATGAAGACCCTGAAAAAGATCCTTTGATCTCTCATTTACTGAGATTGCCACCCCCCTATGTGCAGGGTGCTACTGCACCTCCATTACCCCCGGTTGTTCCACCCTTTGTTGTTCAACCTCCTGCTATTGTTCCGCCAACCGGTGCTCCACAGATGGTTTTGTCTCCTCCTGCGCAACCCATTCTAGGGTCGCCAGCTTTGCTACCAGCTTTGCCTCAAACTCCTTTGCCTTCTGCTTCTGCATCTTTGACTTCTACTGTTCTTGTCCCTACACCTTCTTTGCCTCAGAATACTTATTCTCCTGTTCTTATGTCTACTTCTTCTCCTTCTGCTCGAAAACGAATGACCGAGACTGTTGTTAATCTGTTGTCACCATTGTTTGGGTCACTGAATATGACCCCTGTTTCGGAACGCAAGCAGAGTCGTAGTCAGCTTCCTAGTTCCGAGGAACGGACAGTGTTGGATTTGTTGGCTCGTAGGTGGATTTTAAATGCTCTGAGGTATGATTTGCCAGCGGTTATGGATGTTTTCTTTCAGTGGGAACCGCCTAAGCAAAGGTATGTTTTTGATGTAATGTGTACTTTTCTGCGTCAGGAATGCGAAGATAATGAGTTGGGTCCGATTCCGGAGGATGTGCTCGATGTTCAGTCAGAGTTTGCTAAAGGGATGATAGTGGAATCTGATGTTACAGATGCCGTAGAGACGATACTTGCTTTCAGATCTAGGCTTTCGCCTCCGACATTGTATGAATCTGATTCCTCTGTTAGGAGGAAAGTGAAACAGTACCCTATGAGAGAAGTTCCTCCTGTATGGAAAGAAGCAGTTCAGGCTAATGTAAATCACGGTATTGTTGCCATTCCAGTTCATTTTCAGTGAGTATGGGTACATGTCCCTTGGAAGAGAGCAGAGGTCTTGGCTCTTAAGCAGACCTTACCTGACCCTCGTAAGAATCCTGCTGGTTATTACAAGGAGTTGTCCCAGACAGTTGAAGCGTGTATTATGAATTTAGCTGACATCGATATGTTGATGGGTAATGTAGCCCCTCAACCTTTGTGGGCGAAGATTCATCATGAGAATCATGCTGCTGAATTAGGTGATACCTGGGCGAATATTGTTGCTGCAGATGGTAGACAGGAGGGAGGTGCTAAACCTGAACTTTTAGTTTCAGAATTACCAGGTAGAATTATTAATTTGATGAAAACGATGATGCCCGCTTTACGAGTGAATTGTGTAAGTTAGCAGCATGTAAGCAGAAGAAAGACGAGAGTGTATCTGATTTCTTCACTAGGTTTGAAGAGACGTTTATTGATCTTAGTGGTCAGGATATGAGTACGGAAGGTGGCCAAAGGTTGTTTGTGGATAAAATTGTCTTTAATTTGCTTCCCGAACTTTCTAATAAGTTAAAGGACTCTGAGAGTTCATGGGCTGTTTCTTCGTCGGCCCAGATATTGGCTACTGCACAATATTACGAGAATAGGGATAAAGATGAGAAGGATAAAATAGAGAAGAAAACTAAGGATCTAAAGACAAAAGTTCTTTTGCAGCAAGCTTATCCACCTCGTCAGAATCAGCCTCAATTTCAGCAACCTCCACAATTTCAGAGATTGTTACAGAAGCCTGAGCCCTATGCTCCGCGATTCTTTCCTTGCCCTAATCAGTGTGCTTATTGCAGAGAGGAAGGTCATTACAAGAATAGTTGCCCGGCTTTCTTACAGCGTGCGAATGGTGTACCTAGTCAGAGAAGTTGTGGTAGTTTTCAGCAAGCTCCTAGGGGTAGGGGACATGGTGTGATCCCCCAAAATGAGCGTTCCTCTTCCCTACAGAATTCTGCGAATTATTTTGACAGACAGAATGTTCTGAGTGGTCAGTCTGCCCAGTATTATGTTGAGGATTACTATGTCGAAGGTGAGAGTTCTGGTTATAATGATAACTAGGACAGCCAAGGACAAAGTGAGGGAGTAGTGTCAGTTCCAGTAGATCAGAGTGGACCTTATGTTGAAGTGATTACATCAGGTGTGGTAGAACCTTTTCTTTTGGATACTGGTGCGACAAAGTGTTCTATTATGCACTCTAAACTTCCTGGCGCACCTTTGTCTGGCTTGACCAATGTTTCAGTAGGATTTTCAGGCGCCCCAGTTCGTAATTCGGTTTCTAGTCCTTTGTCCCTTTCCTTTGGCCCTTGTGAATTGGAAGCTCCGCTTATTCTAACGACTGGTTGTGGTGAGAATCTGTTGGGTTTGGACATGCTGAAAAGATTGTATGCGACCTTGCATTGTTCTCTTTCAGGAGTACAACTTACCCTTGGTAAGAAAGTGAATTTCTCCTATGTATTTGTCTAAGGATTGTTTGCCACTGGAATTGCGTTCGCTTCCTGATACACTTTGGGCCACAGGTCCAAATGATGTTGGTCTTTTGCAGATTCCTCCGTATGTTGTTACCCTTAAGTCGAATGCTAGGCTGCCTCGTATTCCACAATACAGGATTTCGAGCGATGGTGAGAGAGCTCTTTTAGCGATTGTCTATGATCTTGTTGAGAAGGGTGTAGTAGAGGAAACAAGAGGTAATGTGTGTAACAGTCCTGTTTTGCCTGTCCTTAAACCAACTGATGCTTCTCAGCCACCTGTGTACCGGTTTGTGATTGACCTTCGAGAGGTCAACAAGATTGTCGTGCCACAGTTTCCTGTGGTACCTGATATCACTGCTTTGTTGACTCTGATTCCTGCTTCGGCAGCTTGGTTTTCTGTCATCGATTTGAAGAATGCTTTCTTCAGTATTCCTATTGCTGAGGAGAGCAGTGATATTTTTGGCTTATCATTAGGAGACCGAAGCTTCCGGTTTAAGAGAGCTCCCCAAGGTTATTGTGAAAGTCCCTCCATCTATAGTCAAGCATTGAAAACTCAGCTTGACGGTTTTGTGTTACCTGTAGGTGCTACTCTTATTCAGTACGTCGATGATTTGTTGATTACTGCTGATAATGAAAAGATTTGTAAAGAGGCTACTCCTTCTTTGTTGTGGTTTTTGTCTGACCTTCATCATAAAGTGTACCCTTCAAAGTTGCAATATTGTCGCCAAGAAGTGACCTACTTAGGTCATCTCTTGTCGAAGGAGGGAAGGAGATTGACCCCAGAACGAATAACCCTCGCATGTGCCTATTCTGCGGAGACCCCCAGCCTCCATACTTACCGGCCCCCGCATTCTGCTGCTGCCAAAGGTGGGAAATAATGTCAGCCAACAAAGCCTGGTATCAGTAGTGGTCGATGTTGGCCGCAGTTTATTAATAACCAAAGACATATTAATAACACAAACTGGTTTCAAGCAATCTTCCATTTTGCGAACATTACTTATCAATCATAATTGGCATATTACACATTATGACACCCTCTTCTAATAGCAGGTGTCAGTCTCTTTGTGCCCTCCTTAGTTCGAAAATGGGGCTTGTACACAAACCAGTTTGTTGCCAGTCTATTGGTGCTCCAGTGGTTGGTTGCACACGCCTTCTGCGTGTTGCGGAGGGGAGCTTTCCAGTCGGGAGTTAGGTCCCCAGCTCGCTACCAAATTGCGCCCTGCCGTCCGGCCGGGTCTGGGCCGCGAGTGCCGTCTCCTCCTGTTACTCCCCTCCTTTATGCCGCCACGTCACCCTGCCGTGCGGCATTCAAAAGTGAGTGGCCATCCTCTTACACACCGCCCGCCGGTGTGTTTTCTTAGCCAACCAGTGTAGGATTTCCGCTAACGCCCCTTCCCTTATCCAGCACTGCGACTTTTGCTGTTCCTTAGGTGTGGGTGGGTGGGCTTCAGTCGTTGTTGCTGTCGCGCCGTTCTCCCAGCTCCTCGAATGCGATGTGCTTCTGCTGGGAGGGCGGCGTCGCTTAAATCCTCCTGAGCCCTCCATGCAGGCCTCAGGTGAGTCCCCCTGATTGGGGGGTTCAAACAAAGCCAGGTTGACCATTGGGCGCCCTTTGGGGGCGCCAGGTCAACAGGTCACTTCCGGTCGGGTGGCTGGTGCGCACCCCGTTTCCGCTGGTTCCTGTGTGCATCGAAGCGCCCAGAACCAGTTTTTCCCCGCTGGTGGCACCACGAGGGTTATGGCGCCGGCCTTCGAGCCTCCCCCACCCTTCGGGCGGGTGCGGCGGTCTCTGCAATAACCCTCGCATGTGCCTATTCTGCGGAGACCCCCAGCCTCCATACTTACCGGCCCCCGCATTCTGCTGCTGCCAAAGGTGGGAAATAATGTCAGCCAACAAAGCCTGGTATCAGTAGTGGTCGATGTTGGCCGCAGTTTATTAATAACCAAAGACATATTAATAACACAAACTGGTTTCAAGCAATCTTCCATTTTGCGAACATTACTTATCAATCATAATTGGCATATTACACATTATGACACCCTCTTCTAATAGCAGGTGTCAGTCTCTTTGTGCCCTCCTTAGTTCGAAAATGGGGCTTGTACACAAACCAGTTTGTTGCCAGTCTATTGGTGCTCCAGTGGTTGGTTGCCCACGCCTTCTGCGTGTTGTGGAGGGGAGCTTTCCAGTCGGGAGTTAGGTCCCCAGCTCGCTACCAAATTGCGCCCTGCCTTCCGGCCGGGTCTGGGCCGCGAGTGCCGTCTCCTCCTGTTACTCCCCTCCTTTATGCCGCCACGTCACCCTGCCGTGCGGCATTCAAAAGTGAGTGGCCATCCTCTTACACACCGCCCACCGGTGTGTTTTCTTAGCCAACCAGTGTAGGATTTCCGCCACGCCGCAGGGAGGCCCACGTCTCACTGTGGCTCCCCCCCCTGCACCTGGTTCGTGACTCCCACCTTTCTCCATATTTTCTCTTTTTTTTTTTTTTTTTTTTTGGTTGCAACCTGCGAGTGACATTGCACCCCACAAGTTATCCCAAAACACCTTCATCCCCTTTTCGGATAGGTGTACCCCGTCTTGCCCATAGAGTTCTGGGCGGCCTGGGTGGATGAGGCCGTGCCGAACTGATTCCAGGCCATTGGCGAGACAAAACTTGTGCATTGCCACATTTAGCTTCCTTCTTGCGTTGTCGACGGCCTTGTTGGAATCGGCACCTCTCCAATGTTTCCTGCTGATCATTTCGGACCAGACTACCGTCGTGGGTCCCAGCCACGCTGCTGTCTTGGTGAGATCCCTTTGGATGGCTTGCCCGACTGCTTTTCGCCCTAGCCGGGTCAGGTCATTGCCCCCGAGGTGGATGATCAGGACGTCGGGCAACCAGGCCGAATCTGCCATGAGGCCGTCCAGCGTCGGCAGTAGCTGCTCCCATCTCATACCTGGCTGCCCTATCCACCGGATGTACGTTGCTTTGGGCCTGTTTATGCTGCGGCCCCCTTGCCGCCACCAAGACTCCATTCGGGACACGAATGAGTGCCCCACCACCCAGACCAGCTGCGGGCGTCCCCCTGTCGAGAGAAAGCATTCTGTTAGGTGGCTTTCTGCGCACCGTGTGCATTTAAGAGAGGGAGGGGGTGTGCTGTCGCCCTGCCGTGCGGCATCCCAAGGCGACTCCCTCTCCCCCCCCCCCCCTTTCGGGGCTTTCTCTCTCTTTTGCCTTTTTAAAAAAAAAATGTATACGAGGTGAGGGCGTATGTACGACTTGTACGCCCTGGAGCGCCATCTGCCCACTGCCTGGATCCTGTCCTCTGGCATGCCATGCTGCGCTGCCGAGGTCGCTGCGCCGATCCTGAAAGAGTGAGAGGCAAACGAAGCCGCGCAATACCCGGCTTTACCAAGGCCTTGGCGCATTATGGCTGTAAACTGGAACTTACTCAGGTTCCTCCCGTCCTTATGTATGAAGAGAGGGCCCTCACCAGCTGGTCGAGCCCCCATGCACCTGAACAACCAGCATACCGCGCAGAGCCCCGACTCTGGGATGCAATGGAGACGTATCGTCGTCCCTCTCCTTGCCCTGTCCGCTTTGGACTGTCTCAGCGTTAACTCCACTGCCCTCTCCATTGGTTTAATGTCTCTTGCCTGCAGGCATTGCTGCGCTGGGCCCGACTTGCTGGGGGCTACCAATTCGCTGATACGGAACGCTCCGAAGAACGCCGTCGTGAAAGCCGCCCTAAATAGCAGCAGCTCATATTTATCCGATATTAAGCCTGTGAGGGCTCCAAGGAGCTGCCCCAGTTTGGCAAAATCGATGGGACGCCTGTTGTCCTTCTTTCCACCTTCAACCCTCCTCCAGCCTTTCAAGGCCGTCTTTAGATAGGCCGAGGTAGTGGGGTCCTCGCCTGTGTAAAGCCTGGCAAAATGGGCAATGGCGGACAAATGCGCCTGGGCCCACGATCTCGTTTTTCTCGACTCGAATGCCCATTGCACGAATTTCTCGACTGCTGTGCGAGTTTTTGCCCTGTCTTCCAGCGATTTTAGGCCCCCAATTCTCAATACTGTGCCCGCGTATGTCCTGTATCTTCTGTTAGCTTCTGCGGTAAGTGATTGCCCTATTAGCCATGATAAGTCTACTCCCCCAGGTCCCAAAGGGACGATGGAAAGGGGGTCATCTCCTTGTCCGCCCCGGGCACCAGTTCTCTGAAACGCTTCATTTGGGACCGTGAGAGTGCGTCTGCTGCTGAGTTCTCTGCCCCTGGCACGTGGCGTGCTTTCAGCTCCAGGTTCCCTTCCAGCTGTAATTTAATTAACCGTCGCATTAGCCTCAGCATGTCCGGGCATCTCGCTGCGCCTCTGTTAATGGCCTGCACCACTCCCATGTTATCTGACCAAAGCGTGAGTTTCAGGTTTTTTATTTTCTCGCTCCAAATGGTCAGTGCCACAATGATCGGGAACAGCTCGAGAAACGTGATGTTCCTGGTGAGCCCCTGCGCATGCCACTCGTCCGGCCACTGGCTGGCGCACCAACTGTTTCCCAGGACCGCGCCGAAGCCAAGGCTTCCGGCCGCGTCTGTGTAAAGGGCTATCTGTTCGGCCGTTACCCACCCTGCTCTCCAAATCAGCACCCCGTTGAAATCTTGTAGGAACTCGTCCCACACCTGCAGGTCCTGTTTCACACCTGCGCTCAGCCTGATGTGGTGGTGGTTATGGGTGACGCCGGCCGTTAGCCCTGTTAGGCGCCTTGAAAATACCCTGGCGGGCGGGATTACCCGAGCCGCGAAGTTGAGTCTACCTATCACTCGTTGGATCTCCCTCAGGGTGGCCTTGTTCCGACCCCGTAGCTTCGATACTTCCTCGCGAAATTCCTTTACTTTGCCTGGAGGCAGCCTGGCCGTTCCCGCTATAGAGTCCAATTCTATGCCCAGGAACGTGAGACTTGTGGTCGGGCTTGTAGTTTTTTCTTTTGCGAGGGGGACCCCTAGGGACCTGGCTAGGTCCTCGAAGGCTGCCAATGTGCTTGCGCACACTGAGGAACCTGCCGGGCCTGTGAACAGGAAATCGTCTAAGTAGTGCAGTTTTCCACCTTCCTGGTGCCGGTCATGCAGCGCCCATTCTAAGAAGGTGGCAAATTGCTCAAAATATGCGCATGATATCGCGCATCCCATGGGCATGGCTTTGTCAATAAACACGTCCTCGCCCCATTGGAAACCCAGTAAGTGGAAGCTGGAAGGGTGGACCGGCAATAGCCGGAACGCAGATTCGATATCGGCTTTCGCCATGAGGGCTCCTCTGCCTGTCGCCTTCACCAGCTCGATTGCGTCGTCGACTGACGCATAGCCCACTGAGCAAGCTTCGGGGTCGATACCGTCGTTCACGGAGGAACCTTCCGGAAACGAAAGGTGGTGTATCAGCCTGAATTGACCTTGTTCTTTCTTGGGGACCACGCCTAGCGGGGAGATGACTATGCCTCCTTGCAATTCCCTTGGGAGAGGGCCCTCAATTCTACCCAGTTTCAATTCTTTCTCTATCTTGGCGCTAACCACTTCGGGGTGTTGGCTTGCCGACTTCAGGTTGCTCGCCCCCGCCGAGGGGAGCGGGCCCCGGAATGGAATAACAAAGCCTTGCTCGAAGCCCTCTACCAGTGACCTGGCCTCTGCTTTGTTCGGGTATTTGTTTGTTAATCTGCGCAGCTGTTGTGTAATAATGGGGGATCTGGCCAGCTGGCGCCTACAAATGTCCACCAGTCCCCTCCTTTCCCCTGCGTTGGGGCTAACGCTTCTTGCTCTTTTCTCTCTTCTCCCTTTTCGCTTCGTGTTTTGAACCTTTGCATGCAACGGTGGCGTGCTTGCCCCCACAGCTAGCGCATGCGTGTTGAAACTTACAAGACGAGCCCCATGAGCAGTCCCCCGCCTCGTATCTCCAACAGATCGCCTTAGTTGCGGTTGGGGAGTACGATCTCCCGTTCGACCGTCTTTGATAAGAACCACTCTTCCCCTTTTGGTATGAGCTCCGAAAGGGCTGGTCGCCTTTTCCCGCCCAGGCCCTCACATCTTTGGCTGTGAGCATCTTGTGGATGAAACCCGACACATCCTCCTCATTCCACTCCATTTCGGGGTGCCTCTGTATTTTTAATCTAAACCCTTTATCGTATTCTAACCAGGCATCCCCCGGGAACTGCCTCTGTGCTAGGTGGATATTAGCCTCGTACAGCCACAAGTCAGCCGCGCAATGGGGGAACCTCTCCACTATAATGCAAGCCATAATTCTGAAGGCGTCTAACCAATTGTCGAAACTGCGCTCTTTCCTGGCCCCACGCCTTTCTCTCCTGTCCTCCTCCTTCCTGTCACACGTGGTTAGATCAAGTCCCTCTAACTGTATCTAAAGCAGCGAAAATATGTCTATGAATTCCTTGCGCCATATCCTCTATTTTACCGCTAGGGGGATGAGACATGCCAAGCCGGTGGCTTTCGTAGTCAGGGACGCCGGACCGGGGGATGGCCTGATGTAATGGTCGTTGACTACCCCACTCGGAGGTGGGCTTCCTGAAACGGGGCCGTAACCCCAACCGGGTAGTGGGGAAATTTGTTCCCCCTGGGCGGACAAGCTTACCTGCTCTTGCACTCTTGTCTGACGGGCCCACCCCGGGTCGACCATATGCCACGTGAGACCTGCTGCTTCCTCCGCGCGCTGCTCCCTAGGCCCTGGTACCCCTTGCCCTGTGCCATTAAGTAGCCCCGGCGCCAGCGATTTTAGACATTCCTTTACGATGTTGCTAATATGCTCACCCTTTTTCTTTTTGTCGGTCGTCTCGCCCTGATCGCTGCCCTCTGGTCTCGGCGGAAGAGGTTTCTGCCGTACTTTCCTCGGAGGGTTCCTCTTCGATGTTCTCTTCATCGGCGTGTTTTTCAGCTTCTTGGGTGCGGAAGGCCCTGGTTCTTCGTCCGCCTGTTCCACCGGTCTGTTCTCTTTCCCTTTGCCCAGGTGAGGGTGAAGCCAGTCGTCGCCGTGGATGGCCGATAACTCGCGGATCTTCATCAGTACCTCTGCCATCTCATCCGGCTGGCCTTCCGACATGTCGTGAGTCTCTGCGCACTTGTGTGTGGCTTCTTGGTTTCTCGCGTCTGCGTCAGGCCGTCTGCTGGGGGCACCACTAACTGCGTGTGCTTATCCCGGGCTCTGAGCTTGCCGCGGTTTTTTACCTGTTGTTGCTTCGGGGGAGCTGGCACGGCGCGCCGCGCTCCGTAAGGCGTCCTCGGCGATGATGACCTGGATCTTCCACCGGGGCCTCGCCGTCGTCCGCTTCGTCCTTCGCCGTGTCGCCTCTCTTCCTTCAGTCGTTGTTGCTGTCGCGCCGTTCTCCCAGCTCCTCGAATGCGATGTGCTTCTGCTGGGAGGGCGGCGTCGCTTAAATCCTCCTGAGCCCTCCATGCAGGCCTCAGGTGTGTCCCCCTGATTGGGGGGTTCAAACAAAGCCAGGTTGACCATTGGGCGCCCTTTGGGGGTGCCAGGTCAACAGGTCACTTCCGGTCGGGTGGCTGGTGCGCACCCCGTTTACGCTGGTTCCTGTGCGCATCGAAGCGCCCAGAACCAGTTTTTCCCCGCTGGTGGCACCACGAGGGTTATGGCGCCGGCCTTCGAGCCTCCCCCACCCTTCGGGCGGGTGCGGCGGCCTCTGCAATTCAAGCAATTGCGCAAATGAGTGTGCCATCCACACAGAGAGAAGTGCGTGCCTTTTTAGGTACTACATCGTATTGTAGACAGTGGATTCCCAATTTTTCACTGTTGGCGAAACCTTTGTTAGCATTGACTCTGAAAGATACTCCGCATCCTCTTCCTTGGTCTGACGAATGTCAGAAAAGTTTTTCTGAACTACGCGATGCATTGTGTTCGGCTCCTGTGTTGGGTACTCCAGACTATATTAAGCCTTTCATGTTGTACGTGCACGAGAGAGAAGGTTGTGCATTGTCAGTGTTGACACAACCATTTGGGGACAAGAAGCGTCCATGTGCGTATTTTTCAGCAACGTTAGACCCAGTTGCTAAGGCGTTGCCGAGTTGTCTGAGAGCTACAGCTGCAGCGGCTGTTTCTATCCGACAGTCTGCCGGTTTGGTATTGGATAATACATTGATTGTGATGGTCCCACATGCAGTGGATACCTTATTGAATAGGACCAAGACACAGCACCTTACTAGTGCACGTCTGTCAGGTTACGAGTTGACATTGTTGGCTAGTCATGTGCACATTAAAAATGTAATGTGTTGAATCCAGCTACGTTGTTACCGATCTCTACAGAGACGGATCCTCAGGAACAGAATGATTGTTTTCTTCGTACAGAGGAAGAAACGAAAGCTAGAGTTGACCTAAGGGATACTCCCCTTACGGATGTTGATGGTACGCTGTGGGTAGATGGTTCGTGTTTTAAGCTATCCCAACCTTACATACAGTTGTTGAGACAGCACACATACCACAGAATTCTGCGCAAGCAGCAGAGTTGATTGCACTGACTAGAGCGTGCGTGTTAGAAGGAAAGCGAGTGAATGATTACACAGATAGCCAGTATGCGTTTGGTGGTGCCCATAGTTTTGGGCGTTTGTGGAGAGACCGTGGGTTTCTTTCTTCCCATGGAACGAAAATTCAGCATGGACAGTTGGTGAATGAACTTTTGGAATCTCTCACTCTCCCAAAGCAGATTGCAATTGTGAAGTGTAGTGCGCATAAGAAAGTTGTGGACAATGTTGGTGGAGGGAATGCATTTGCGGATGAAGTTGCGAAGGAAACGGTGAAAGACATGATGAGCCGTATGTATGTTGCAGGCCCAGCTAATTGGATTATGGCTGGTGGAATGTGTGAAGACACAATAGAAAGTGTGAAAGTGATTCAGGCTGAAGCGACTGAGAAGGAAGTAAGTACGTGGAGAAAGACTACGGGTATGTTGGATCCTACAGGTTGTTGGGTTGAGTTGTCAGAACACCAGCGATGGTTGTTGCCACACGCGTATGTGCTCCCAGTGGTTACTATGGCTCATGGAATGGCTCACATCAGTTCAAAGGGAATATGCAAGTTGTTGGCTCCAGTTTGGCAGAATGCTGGAATTCCGAAATGTGCAGAGAACGTGGTGAAACATTGTATGATTTGTTTGAAGTATAATCCTGGTAAGGGAACTCCAACTCCAGCTGGTCATTTTGCTCCTCCGACGTATCCGTTTGAGGTGATATAGTTAGATTACATTCATATGGAGAGATGCAATAACTTGAAGTATGTCCTTGTGGTTGTTTGCGCCTTTTCCAGGTGGATAGAGGCTTACCCCCTAAAGGATAATACTGCCTTGTCTACAGCCAAGGTTTTGCTCAAAGAATACTTCCCAAGGTATGGTTTGCCGAGAATTGTATGGTCAGACAATGGGAGTGAATTTGTGGGTCAAATCATGAAGAAAGTGTGTTCTGGTTTGGGAATAAGGCAGAAGTTCCACGCTGCGAATCACCCCCAATCAGCTGGTCTTGTCGAGTGCTACAATGGCACGTTAAAGCTGAAGCTAGCTAAGATACAAGCAAGCTCTGGTCTTACATGGCCATATGCCTTGCCATTGGCTCTTTTGTCAACGAGGACGACAGTACATTCTCGTATGGGACTTAGCCCATATGAAATTGTGTTTGGTCGTCCGGCCAATGTTTGGGGTGTGCCTCGTCCTAAAGAATACAGCAGTATTGAATACCCTATGTTGGTGGATTACTTACATGACTTGACTGCTAAATTACGTGTTCTCCACCAACAGGTCTATGACAGTTTGCCGACAGCTACTACAGATCCAGGACATTCAATCCTACCTGGTCACTACGTCCTGGTCAAGAACTTCCAGCGTATCAAGAATTTGGAACCCAGATGGGCTGGTCCTTACTTAGTCCTTTTGGTTACTAGAACCGCTGTTAGAGTAGTCGGCAAAAAGAACTGGGTGCATGCCACCCACTGTAAAAAAGTTCCTTTGCCTTTACCGTATGATCAGTGGGTGAGGGATGTTTATAGCTGATACAGATTGCGAGAGAGTTCCCACATTTGTGCCTTTTAGTGATGCTCATTTGACATGGACACGGTCAGAACGCGAGGATGATGATGTTCTGCAAGCTGCTGTGCCTCCTCATCTAAAGATTGACACCACCAATCCGGAACTTTTATTTAAGGATCCAACTGTACCTGATAAAGAACGTTACGATTTGAGGCCAAGAAAGCCTGTTGCTATGGACAAATAAAACCGGATTTTTTTTATATAGTGAATTACACCTTGTCAGATCAAGAGACTTTTTTTACTTTTTACTTTTTCGAGTCACCATCCGGACTCAGCTGCAGGGTCGCGGTACAGCCTTAAGGGGTGAGCCACGTATTAGTGCGATCTTGGCGCACACTTAAGTAAAGTAGGTAATAGCCGTGAGCCGCACATTAGAGGATGGAGTTTTTTGAGTCTGATAAGTGTGTTTGGAAAGTGGATTCTAAAGTCCGAATATGTATATTGATTCGTAGCAAATGTTTTTTAATAATGTGTTTTCCTATGCTTGTGAATGTTACGTTAGCTTGTGTGGGTTGGATTTTCTATATCACACAATTGCCGCTTACATCTACCTCCCAATCTACTCTCTCTTTTTCTACTGTTTTTCCACATGAGTTTCATACGTTACCTGAACATGAGCAGACACGAAGATCAGAATTCGTGAACAATTCGTTTATACAGATGTTGCATCAGTATCAGCTAGTCATAAATACCATGAATTGTTGGGTGTGTGGTCTTATGCCACATACTACAGATAAGGGAATGCCATATTTGGTTTGGCATTTTTCGCCTAATGGGTCAGTTTGGGCACTCGAAGCAATGTTTATCTATGCGAATGAAGCCTCTTCTGTACGTTCTGTCAAAGACAATGCGAGTAATAATGCCTTGATACAGGGAATAGTTGATATGATTAGAGATATCGATGCGTATAACGCTATCCCTAAAGATGAGGTACGAGCATATGTTGGTTGGAATAAGACGACATATAGTGTTAGCTTGACGGAGAAAGAAAGACAGCGAAGGTCTCCTCCTACTTGGATTGTACCCCACCGAGGTCATCTTTGTTTGCAAGGTAATGGTCAGAATCCGAGAGCTCAGCTTGGTAAGAGTGTGTGTGTTCACACATACGTTTATACGTCCCAGAAATCTCCATTCGTGCCAGAAAGAAAGGCACGTATTTTGTTTGTCACGACAGAGCCTACACATGGTTGCCATCTGATTTTTCTGGCACATGTTATGTGGCATTTCTGCTTCCCCCTACATACACTGCTGTTTTCGATTACCATAAGACAAGTTATGGTAGAGGTGTTATCGATGCGAAAGATACTGTCGCACAAGAAGCTGGAGACTTCTTTAAGGGTTTCCTGCAATTATGGGGTCCTATGGCTAATAGTAGGAATATTCATCAGCTTACGAGAGTGGTTGAGGCCACTATAAATGAGACTGCAGGTGCCCTTAGCAATATTACAGCTGAGCTTCAAGCGGATCGCCTGATGACATTACAGAATCGCTTTGTTTTAGATATTATACTTGCAGATAGAGGTGGGGTATGCAAATTGATTAGATCTAGTTGCTGCATTTTCATACCAGATAATGCCCCGACAGTGTACCAAGCCATCCAGAAGTTGCGTAAGTCTGCTGAATCTATACATGTAGACGAAGGTAATTGGTCGTTGATGGGATGGTTATGGGAATTGCTGTCCAAATGGGGATGGAAGATTCTGATGTTCCTTGGTATGGTGTTAGCTATCCTTTTCTCGTGTTGCCTATGCATCCAGTGTGGTCCCGCCATTTGTAGTCTTTGTGCTACAATCTGTGTGAGAAGACCCGTCCCGAGAGAAGTGAAGGCTAATAAGATGATGTTACAGCAACACCTTGATGACCTGATGAGAATAGATATAGACCTGGATTCAGATTGACTTGAGTTTAGGTTCTTGCCTACGTAATGGCAAAAGGAGGGTCTGAGGTTCTGTATAATCTGCCTTGCCCTATTATGTTATGGTTCCGTCACGATTTTGGTGATGTTGTACCGTATTTAGCAAGTACGGCTAATATGGAGTGAATTTGTCATGTTAACTAGCGAGTTCATTACGTATTCAGAGACTTTGTCTCGAATATGGGTTCCATTTTGTTCGTGCCTCCATTTTGGTGTTGCCATCACGTAGGCCCATGGAGGTAACTAGACGAACGTAGTTGCATGGGCTTCGTTGTTCATGCACTTATTAACTAAGCCTTTTTTTTACTCTAAGGTGCATTGTAAGGAACTGACCTCTTTATCTGAAACTGACCCTTTGCGAGGCCAATTTCCTTGGTTGATTGCTGTCTGAGATTGCAAATGAAAGTTCAGGACATCGTCAACTTTTAGCTTTTCTACACATGCCTTATCTTGCTCGTTATCTATCATTGTTTCCTTTTTATGTTCCTTCGTTACATGCATTGTGCTTTCAATTATGGGTTTGCCCGGCTTGTGGAAATTGAATTTGGGACATCCTAATAATTAACTTGTGGGGTTGGTACAATGTAAAGTGAGCCTTTTTGGAATGTGATAATGTATAGAAATGTGTTTCTATTGGTCAGAATTTGCTGCAGTGGGTGTCCATTTGTAATGTGAATATTGTGTATAAATACTGATGTCTTGCTCTACAAAATTGAGCAGTTTCTTGAGTTGTACACCGTGTTGTGTTGCTGGGATTACTGCTACTAGCTGCAGCTAATAAATTTGATCTCTGACGCCACCTAGATGTATTCCGTGTCTCTGTTTGCCAAGACAGGAGAACCCGAAGACTTTGGGCGTGTCCCAGGCGCCCCTGGGTTCTAAAAACCCGGTTCTTCAAGTCGCGTATTGAATATTTGATTTTGTACTGATTTTATGTATTAACCAAAACCCGTTTGTATTGTTCTATGTTTGTTTGGAATCTCCGGGGGCAGAATAGCGGGTGGTAAATGGAAGCCACACTGCAGTGAGGTCACTTGCATAAGGAATTAAGAGCGTATAAAGTTAGGTAGAACTTGAAGCACTAATTAGGGATTTTCTGTATAAATGTGTGAATAAATGATAGCAGAAGAGTTTGCTGGTGAAACTTTGGCCTTATATCACCTAGAAAGGGTAAGCCTGAGGGAGTAACATGTTTTCTGATGCTTGTGTGAAGAGTAAGCGCAAGGGATTTACTCGCAGTGTATGAAGAGTAAGCGGAAGGGATTTACTAGAATTTAGTCACTTAGGCACAGTGGTGAATGTTTTACTTTGTTAATTAATGAATATTGCATTTAAAAGTGAGAATAAATAAATGTTCGTATTATCTTGCACAGGAGGGAGGCAGTTGCGGTGCTGCGCTGACGTCACCAAGAGCCGCGCTGGTATTGGTTGAGACAGCGGGTGTGTAGCTAATGTAATAATTGTAAAGGAGGGGTGAGTGCAGGAGCGTGGGAACTTCTCTCACGAGAAAAGCAGCGCAATTATTGGTTGAAATTTATTTGAATTCTAAACACTGATTGGTTATTGAAAATAGGAAATGCACTAGTATTGGTGAAGCATTTAGTAAACAATTGAGTGTAGCTACATATTAATTTATCAGTACAAATCATATGTGGCATAAAGATCCAGCAATTATAGGAAACAGACCCAATAGGAGGTACCTAGGGTTTGCGCAAGAGCAATACATAAGAGGAAGACCTCATATCATGTACGGAAGAAAGAGAAAAATGTCGCTTTAAAAAAAAATTTAAGATTTCTTTAAGAAAGATAAAACGATTAAAACAAGAGAAGGGATTATTATTCCGCCACCAAATACGCCTGCATCATACATGACGGTAGAAAGGGGCTATCACACTTGTGTGTGGTTAGAGAACTGGATGGAGTACACTAAAGATGACGGTGTTTTAGCATTTCTAGAAAATGATGCTTTTAATGGTAGAATTTTGTACAACTTAAAAACATGTATGAATGAATTAGATCCTAGACCTAGATTGACCCAGTACGAAGCATTAGAGGAATGGGAAACTGAGGATTTTGAGTGAGATAGACCCAGAAGCGACAGAAATTGGAGTAAATTCTATCCTAGATTTCCTAAAGAAACCAGAGATAAGCAAATGGAGACAATCTATATTAGTGGAAGGATTATATCCTGTACTGACTTTAGAAGAACCATCAGGAAGCAAGTGCACAGAGAAAAGGAAGAATTTAATGACTAGTAGTGACTCTGATGATGATTATCTGGGGGATTTGCTAATGAAAAATCTGCCACCATACCATGAGGAAGCAAGTAGAGTTAACCCTAGTGCCCCGTTCTTAACACCACCTTTGGTTCCACAAATTGTACATGAACCCTCATTAGAAAAATTCTTACAGGAACAGGAAAGAGAGGCAATAAATAAACAGAGAAGTGAATTAATTCAATATTTCCCAGTTGAGTCCTGAAGCCTTGATTTGATTTGATTTATAATTTTATAGAGCGCGCGAATGCCCAAGGCCGTCTTGGCACTGGGTCAGAATCAGGAGACTCGGGATCTAACCGGAAAAGATCTAGCTGGTCGTAAACAACCAAGTCTTCACTTCCTTCCTGAAAGAAAGCAGAGAGGGACTGTTTTTGATGGAGATTGGGAGAAGGTTCCAGGCCTTGGCTGTTTGCAGTATGAAGCTTCTTCCTCCTCATCTTGTCAATCTGTATTTGGGCACCTAAAGTAGTTTCGCTTGCCCGGATTTAAGCGTCCTGGTGAGCTCGTAAAGTTTGAGATGGGTTCTCAAAAACTGAGAGCTTGATCCGTGAAGCAACTTGTAGGCCAGGCAGACCGATTTAAACTTCACTCTTTTGGTTATAGGAAGCCAGGGGAGGGATTTTAATCTATGGGCAATTGACTCATGCTTAGGGACGTCCAGCACCAGCCTTGCTGCTGCGTTTTGCAAGCGTGGAAGTTTTATTATTATTTGGGCCTGGGCACCGGCATATAGCGCGTTCCCATAATCTAACCTGGACAAGGCCAGAGCTGTTACTACCGTTTACCTGGTGTCATGCGGGATATAAGGCAGAAGCTTCCTCATCATTTTCAATATGTACCAGACTGTTGATACCAGTTTGCTAGCATGAGCGTCAAAAGAAAATTTGTTGTCCAGAGTCATACCCAGATTGTTTACCTTGTTTACTGGGGATGGGCAATTACCTAGGCTGCCTGGACACCTTTCTGGTGACCAAATGTTTTGGTCTGCCCCTAGCAACATTACTTCACTTTTGTCCCCGTTCAGTTTTAGGCAATTGCTCTGCATCCAATGCTTGACTTGCGCCATGCAGAGCCTGAATTTGTCGGCCGTCTCTTTAGCATCCTTGGCAATGGACACCACAATTTGGGTGTCGTCAGCTTAGGAAACTGGAATAAAACCACTTTTCCTTATGATTGATGCTAACGGTGCCACAAAGAGGGTAAAAAGAGTAGGGCTTAGAGAGAAACCTTGCGGCACACCACACGGTGAGCTAAAAGGTTTCGATCTGGACTCTCCAAGCTCCACTGTAAACGTCCTGTTACCCAGATAGGATGCCAATAATGTACATGCTGAGGTCTGAGCTCTGACTTCAGCCAGACGAGTCCAGGGAGCGCCGGAAATCACCAGCCCGGAAGTGAGGAAACTGCTCTATCCCCCTGGGCACCGTTTGTTCAATCGCCACTTGCTGTGATGGACCGGGTGCCTGGATCGAGCAAATCAGTAATATTGAGCACCTCAGCAGTGTGCAAAAATTACAGTAATTGCCACAATCTTAATAAAAGCTTTTTTTAAATCACAGGTTTAAAACACAGCGTTCACCTGGCCGAGCCACGTAGTCTCTAATATCAGACTCGCGTCAGCTCTGCCCCGAGGCTTATAACAGTTAAGGGCGCACAATCTTAATAAAAGCTTTTTAAAAATCACAGGTTTAAAACACAGCCTTCACCTGGCTGAGCCGCGTAGTCTCTAATGTCTCTAATGTTGACTATAACGGTAACTATAGGTCCTGTTGTGCCCTTGTATGGAGATAAACAAATCTGTCCTAAAACTCCTGTTCTGACCACACCTGTAGTACAGCCTAGAAAGAAAATCTTGATTGTTGATGGCCAAGCAAGTGAGTGTGAGCCAGTAATATCCCTAATGAATTTACCTATAAGAGAACCCGGACGAAACTCAAACAGGAAAAACACTCCCGGAAGCCATAGGGAGGTAAGGATGTAAATATCCTCAGGTACAAGAAGTGTTACTGTAGTATCCCCAGAAGAAATAGAGAGGTGGTCTCGAGAAATAGAAAAGCCAAAATTACAGCCCAAAGAATTGGATATTTTTAAATTAAGGGTTGAATTGGAAGAATTACTTGCTGGAAATATGGGGTTAGAGAGATTAAACACATTCAGTGAGGACAAAGTGTTGTTTATATGTCGAAGTATTACAAAAAATACAAACATTTTCCATTAAAAATTAATGAATTTGGCTTTGGAGATGGGAATTGATATTGGAGAATCTAAAGTGTTACAGAAACCTTACAGAGCTGAATTTTTCTGACGAAGATTTAGAAAACATGAATGTGTCAGGACAAAAAGTGCAAATAAAGGAATTATTGTCATTGTTACAGAAGTGGGGTGATTTAGACAAGTGGAAATCTAGATGGACAAAGAAAAAAAGGAAGTACAAGTGAAAAATACTACATTTGAATATTTGCTGAAAGAATCAGTAAAGGTAGAAAGGTTGTGTCCAATGAGAGAAGTGCCAGGAGGAGGGTATGTACAGGTCCCGTGGTCCCGACAAGATATAATTTACAAATGATTTCCCGAAACTCAGAGAGAAACTTGTAGAGTGGTACAGGCAAGTCAAAAGATTTGTAAAAGTCTCAAAAGTATTGTTGAAAGATTTAGATGAGTTGGTTGATATTGTAGTACCCGCAGATTTATGGACAGAATGTAAAATTTCTATTGATTGACCCAGTGACGAGTACCCAAGATGTCCAAAGACAGGAGCACCATCAGATGATGTGATGAAAAAGTACCATCAAGTCATAACTTTCCTGAAAGGGAAAGTACCCCCAAAAGAAACGGATTGGACAAGAATAGATAGAACTACCCAAAATAAAGATGAATCAGTACATGCATATTATGAGCGCCTTTTGCAGGTATTCAAGCAGTACAGTGGGTTGGAAAACATTGATACGAAAGACATGACACATTTTATTTATCGGTTTGTGTCAGGGTTAAAGCCAGAAATTTCGCAAATGATTAAAGATCATAAAATCTGCTGGCAGGCCAAGCCTGTTGATGAAATACTTAAGTATGCAAAATATTGTGGGGATGAAATTGACAATAAACGAAAAACGAAAGAATTTAGAAGAAAAGGTAATGTGGACACAGGTAAAACTAGCAGAGCAGCAAGAACTCCAGTTGAATCAATTAAAAAATAATCAGAATCAAGGAGATGGAAATGGGGGTAAACCGAGAGGAAGAATGAACAGAGAGGAGGCAAAGAAAACATTTCCTTGTCATGGGTGCGGAAAAATGGGGCATTGGAGGAACGAGTGTAAGGCTGTACTGAGTAATAATGTCCAAACTGACAATTTGAATTCACAGACTCAGAATGGGGTGTCAAAGAAACAACAGCAGCAGGTAATACAGAACCAGTTACCACTTGCACCTATACCAGATTCTGGGAGCCAAGCTAAATACAGTGTGGATACCACAAATTGGGAGGGAAGTGGAAGAAGAGACACAGTGACTTCACAATTTCTTTTGAGTGACACTTTTTTTGAGGAAGATAGTTACTGATGGTGCCTGAGAGGGGAGGATGAGGAGTGCGTACTTGGCGCATCCTTGCCGGTAGATCAGTCAGGTCCATAAATTGAGGGAAATGATGTTACCTTTTTGTTGGATACTGGCGCTACCCGTTCTACTGTGAGAACAGCAGGCGTTCCAAACCTACTCCTCTCGGGAGAAGCGATCCAAGTAGTGGGCGTTTCTAATAAACAAATTAGTACCCCTGTCACAGAACCATTGGAGATCAGAATAGGGAATTTTAAAGAAATGCACACATTTGTAGTGTGCAACTCCAGTCCAGTGAACCTATTAGGTAGAGATTTACTGTGTAAAATGAATTGCAAAATCTTTTGCACCCCAAGTGGTGTTCAAATTCAAACCCCAGACGAAGATGGAGTTTATAAATTAATGTTAGCCAAACAAGAAACTGAAAATAAAAAATATGATAGGTAAAGGTCTACCAAAAGAGTTACAGCATCCAGTGAATCCTGAAGTGTGGCATTTCACTGGAAAAGATGTAGGATTAATGGCAAATGTGGACCCGATAAAAGTAACAGTGAAAGAAGGTGCATTTTAACCAAACATTCAATACCATACAAAATGAGCTCAGAAATAAAAATAAGGTTTGAAGCAGAAATAAAGCGTTTGGTTGAGCAAGGCATTTTACTAAAAATTATGAGCAGTCCATATAATTCACCTATAATTGGCATAAAGAAACGGAGCGGAAAATATAGGGTCGTGCAAGGCCTCCGCAAGGTTAATAAAATTGTTGTCCCATGTGTCCAGTTGTGCCAAATCCTGCAGTGCTTTTGTATCAGATACCGTGGGGAGACGGATGGTTCACTGTAATTGATTTGTGCCATGCCTTTTTCCCCATACCATTACATCCAGATAGCAAATTTCTTTTCTCGTTCAAATTCCACGACCATGTTTACGTTTGGAATCGTGTCCCTCAGGAGTAAAACAGAGAGTCCATCAATTTTCAATCAGATATTGAAAAAATGTCTTGGATCTCTGGTCCTGCCCGGACAGTCTGTTCTGGTGCAGTATATAGACGACCTGTTGGTGGCGTCTAAAACTCGAAATGACTGTGTTATTGATACCATTGCATTGCTGAATAATTTGGCTGAAGGCGGACATAAAGTGTCACCTGAAAAGTTACAATTATGTACCACATGAGTAAAATATCTGGGGCACCAGATTGAGAGAGGTGTCAGAAGAGTTACCTCTGAAAGAATCAAAATAATCAGAAACATGAATCTACCTCAAACACAGAAAGAAATCAGATTGTTTCTTGGAGTTGTAGGTTACTGCAGGCAGTGGATTGTGGGATTTGCAGTCTTAGCTAAACCCCTGCTACAAATGACAACAAAGAGCGAAGGACCCAGTAGAGTGGTATGACGAAAGCATGGCTGCCTTCTTGAAGCTGCAAGACTGTCTGCACTCTGCGCTCAGCTCCAGTTTTAGGGATGCCTGATAATTCAAAGAACTTTGCACTGTTCTGTGATGCATGTGATAACTGTGCATTGTCCGTCCTGACCCAAACTCACGGTTTAATGAGACGTTCTGTGGCATATTTTTCTGCTACACTGGATCCAGTGGCATCTGCATTGCTGGGATGTCTGAAAGCAGTAGCTGCAACCTGCATGAGTCTTGAGCAAAGTGAATCCATTATTATGGGACACCCTGTAACTGTGTATGTCCCACATGCAGTGGTGATTCTATTAACCGGAACACGTACTCAGTATTTAACTCCTAGTCGGCTGACTAAGTATGAGCGAATCCTTCTAGGTGCAGGGAATGTGACCATTGCCAGATGCAATGTCCTAAATCCAGCTACACTGTTACCTGATTCACGTTTTGAAGAAGTGAAAGAGGAAGTCGAGCATGATTGCTTCGACCTCACAGAATACAGTACCAAGCCCAGTCCAGACATAAGAGAAGAGCCATTGTTAAAATCAGAATATGAGATAATTGAAGATGGCTCATGCATGACATATGAGGAAGGAGGATTGAGTGCCTCTTATGCTGTATGTACGTTGTGGGGTCCAGTTGAAGCATCCTATTTACCTGGAGTCAAGTCTGCACAAATAGCTGAATAAGTTGCATTGACAAGAGCTTGCAAATTTGGGAAAAATTGGAGAGTAACCATATACACTGACAGTCAGTATGGTTACGGGGTTGTGCATGACTTTGGCCAACTCTGGATGCAAAGGGAGTTTCTGACTTCTTCTGGTACTCCTACTAAGAATGGACATTATGTAAAAGACTTGCTGGAAGCAATTCAATTGCCAAAAGAAGTGGCTGTGGTTAAGTGTGCTGCTCGCAAATCAGGAAATGACAGAGTGACAGCTGGTAATAGATATGCTGACCAACTAGCCCAGCATTGTGCCAAACATAAGATGGCAATAAATAAAAAAATCGATGCATGTGGAAGCAGCTGCCAACTTATGTTGCTTGTAAGAGTGAACACATGGGAGGAAGTGAAAGATTTGCAAAATGAGGCAGAAAGAAATGAAAAGGAAGAGTGGGAGAAAATAGGATGTCGGAGAAGGGCTGAGGATGGTGTTATTGTTTACCTTGATGGGAGACCTGTGTTACCAGATTTTATGCTTGCTCCTATGGTTAGGATGTCCCATGGAGATTCATACATAGGTAGGGATGCGATGGTTAGACTGTTTAGACAGAGTTGGTTCAATGTGAGATTCAGGAATGTAGTAGAGATTCTTTGCCAGAGGTGCATAACCTGCCAACGAATGAATCCTGGTAAGAGAACTGAAGTGTTGCCAGGAACGATTGGAAAGGCAGAAGGTCCCTTCATATGACTCCAGATTGATTTCATACAGTTACCCCCTTGTCGAGGACTGAAGTACGTTCTTGTCATAGTCTGCCTGTATTCAAAATGGGTGGAAGCCTACCCTACCCTCAGGAATGATAGCCTCACTGTAGCCAAGTTCCTACTGAGAGAACTCATACCTAGGTTTGGTTTTCCAGTAACAATTGAATCAGACCGAGGGTCTCAATTTAATAATGAAATAATTTGTCTAATCTGTGAAGCATTCCAAATTGAACAAAGACTGCACTGTGGATACCGCCCAGAGGCTTCTGGAGTGGTAGAACAACTGAACGGCACAATCAAGTCGCGATTGGGAAAGATGTATGAATCTACCCGATTGGAGTGGCCTGATGCTTTACCTCTTGTTCTGATGGGACTCAGAAGCATCCCAGTCAGAAACACAGGCTTGAGTCCCCATGAAATAATCATGGGAAGAGCAATGAGGCAAGCATGGGTACCAGGACACAAACTTATAAAGATAACTGATGATTTAGTGCTCGAGTACTGCAAAGAACTAGCTGACCAAATGCTTTCTATCTCTCACCAGGTTGGGGAAGACGCTGTCGCCAGACAATCAACTCAAACACATGACCTGAATCCAGATGACTGAGTAGTGTTAAAAGAACATACTCGAGAATCTTGCCTAGAACCAAGGTGGGGAGAGCCACATCAAGTGATATTGGCTACCACCACAGCTGTAAAGTGCTGGGGAATTCCAAACTGGATCCATGCGAGTCATACCAAGAGAGTGACTGAACCTGATGACATAGGAGCTGAAGGTTGTGCAGCTGAAGGATCCCAACAAGTGGATCCTGAAGTAGCTGATGAGGAACAACAGAGCACCAGTCATGATGAATGGATTCCAGTAGTTGACATACCTGCAGAAATTGTGAGAAACAGAAGTCAAACCTATCTAGATAAACAGAGTGATAGTAAGGATGAGTCAGGAATAAAAGAACGCACTCAGATTACCGAAATCCAAGCCAATAGTAATTCTGAGGAGGACCAGATAAGGAAAGATCGATGTACTCAGACATTTGAAACTCCAAACAGAACTCCTGAGTCTGAGGAGGGACAGATAGGTATTAGGGCGAAAGCTCAGGCAGAAGGCAATCAAGAAATCCAAAGACCTGAGCAGGACCAGATAGGTGTAGAAAAACGTGTTCAGGAAGAAGGCGAACAAAGTCAAACTCAAAGTCAAATACAGCAAACTCCTGAACTAGGCCAGATTAGTATCCAGGTAAAAGAAACAAAAATAAGACCTGTACCAAGTCAGATAGAGAGGTATACAGAGGACGACATTGAACCAGATGTGCCACAACTGAATGAAAATGAAAGAGCATCTGAAGAAAGTCAAGCACAGTACCAGCTAAAAGACTCAGAAAAGGAGATAAGTGGCAGGTTTTGTCAAAAGACTGAAGTTTCGCCTTAAAACAGTAAATGAAGAACAAGAGCAAGTAAATGAAATATCAAGCCAAGCTGGACCATCCATAGAGGAACTAAGAAGGAGAAGTCCACATTTGAAAAGACTGAATAGCAAGTTCAAAGGACCTGAATGGACCTACGTCATACTTGAAGATTTCGAAAATCTAGAACTGAGTGATGACGAACTGATTGTTGATCAGACTGACGAAGAAGTGAGACCCACTTGAGAAGAGATTCACTGGTTAAAGTCTGTGAAAAAGATACAAAGAGGGGATAAGTCTCCTTAGTCAGAAATGGCTGAATATAATGTTAATAGAAAACCGAAAACAAACTGTCTAAGAACATGTTGTAGAATATGCACATGTAGCATATTAATAGTAGAGAAAGCAGTTAGCCTTAAGCAACCTGAAGTAGATTTAGAAGTACCAGATGAGGTAGATTTACATTATAGTAGAGCTAGAAATAGAACTAATTTGAATGTATTTGCTAAATTGTTAGTACATTATGTAGAAGCTATTGAAATCAGTGATTGTTATGTGTGCATGAAGTTGCCCACATCAGTAGCTGAAGGGGTCACATACCATCACTTACCCCTGACATATGGTATTTCATATAGTATTTTACCTAGTCTGTTTTATAGAACTGGAAAATTGCAATATTATTATTCCAGTTTTGATGTAATCTTTTCTGAAGTTCCTTTAAGTAGAAATCTAAATCATATCCTTAGTACTAGAGATTCTACACACTTCATGGGTGATTATTTTGTAACAGTGGGATCAGTAGATGTAGCTGAAGCACACAAAACCAATTTAACATATACATTACATGAGAAAGAAAAGATGTTTCTAGATTTAGTAGAGAAAAGGAGGCAGGATTCCCATAGAAAAGCCTCTGATCAGAAACTAAAAATTCCTAAATGGGCTGAAAATAAAGAGTTTACCTCTAATGGCAAGACTCAAGCTGCTATGTTGCTGGATTTCAAAAAGAAAGGGAAACTCTTTCTCCATCGGGAGACAACAGATGATTATAATAATATAATCATTGGTTCAAGTGAGTATGAAGAATATTTCAAAGTAATTGGGTGTTGGGGTTTCAAAGATGGAACTGAACCTGTATTTCCTGGAATTTATTATATTTGTGGGAACAAGGCCTATTTTAAACTGCCTGATCATTGGTATCGGAGTTGCTATTTTGGAATAGTATTCCCAAAGGTATATCATATAAAGAAAATCACTGGAAGCAATGAAGAAACTAATGGACTAACACGTAGCAAAAGAGCAACGTTTGCTGAAATTGTAGGTGATATATCAGTGCATTAATACCTTCAGTGGAAGTGGTTCTGAACCCTCAAAGGATTTGCAAATTGTCCACAGTAGTGGATCGCTTATCGACTGACACTGCTAGTGGGTTTTTAATGATCAATACTGAACTAGTTGCGGTAAGATCAATGGTTTTACAAAATTGACTTGCTCTTCATATATTATTGGCAAAAGAGGGCGGAGTCTGTAGAATGCTGAAGACGCAACATTGTTGCACTTACATTCCAGACGAAAGTGTTGAAATTGGAAAATATGCAAGAAACATTACACATTTGAGAGAAGAATTGAAACCACTGGAGGTTGACAGCATGGAAGATACTAATTAGTGGTCTCTCTTCGATAGGTAGTTGGATTTCTAACGTAGGAAAAAGTTTTGTAGGTAGAATACTGATGCCAATGGTGGGAGTAGCCCTACTGATTTTAGGGATAATAATTTGTTGTAAATGCCACAAGCATAAAAAGACATATACAGTAAAAATTGAGCTTGAAGAATTAAATGGGGATTTATACAAGAAAATGAAAAACTTTCACATAAATAATGGGGAAAAGCCTAAAAGAGTGTTTGAAGAAATAGAGCTAAGTAAATGTTGAAAGTTGGCATCTGTTTCTGTAATTTGTGATGATATAAAATATAATCAAAGAGGGGATTGATGGAGCAAGGTTTCGCACGTAAAGAGACTTGCTCGGATTCAATCCTCTAGAAATAACATATAATGTATTAATAAACATGGTTTGTCTCATTAATAATGCACCACAAGACATTTCTAGTAAGCTGGGGAAGCTTGACAATGTGCTTTTACTAACAGTAACTCGAGTGACCTAATATGGCTGCCGCAATGTGGGAATTTCACTTTGCATGCGTCTGTCACACTCACGTGACATTACGTGCTCTCTGTTTCGGTGGGAAAACCTTGCTTCTGCGCAATAGAACTAAAGATGGCTGCTCTATGTTTCACATGCTTGTGCTTGCACTGCTGCTTGTACTAAACCCTGTTCGTTCTGCCTAATCACTACCGCCATAGTTAAAATAAAGTAAAGGGAATAGAGTAGAGATAAGTGGTATACAGTGCATTCATTTATTCTTTGTTCTAAAACTGTTTCTCTTTGACTTTGCTAATAGCTCGTATTTGGGTGTGATGTGTCATTGCTGAACTCCCTTTTGAAACTTTTATCGCGCATGTGCTGATTTCTCCTGAGTCCACAAGCCATGGCATTGAAACCGTGCCAGTGACAGTCTTGACTGCGATGTCCCTGGGAAAATGAACTCTTAACCCGCAGAAAGGAAGACAACTTAAAAATCTTCATATACATTGTATTTGTTATTGAAACATCCATTTTTGGGTGGAATAAAAGTGCATGGGAAAATAAAACTATGGGAGGGAACATTAATTTGAATATTTGACTGAAATGATCTCATTGCTCTGTCTCCGGCACTATCTCTGCCCTTCACTGGTTACCGGTCAGACAGAGGATTAAGTTTAAAGCGCTCTGTCTGGCTTTTAAAATCATGAAACTTTCCTCGCCGCCGGCTCTTGTCAACTTGCTCATCCCCTACATCCCTCCGAGATCTTTAAGATCGGAGGCTCTTCATCTGGCGGTCTGCCCCTGTTTCAAACTCCATTATAAAAATGGGGTGACCCAATAAGGTTTTTTGGACCTGGGTGATCGATACTGTCAAAGGAAACAATGGTCCAAACCAAGATTTTTTCGTATATTAAATAAATAATACACTCACAGTTATTCTTTTGCCAATTTGAAAGAGTATCTGAATTAATCTACTCTAAAGAATAAAGCAAACATGATTGTTTATAAAGGAAAAGCAACAACCTGAAAAATATTGAATTTATTTCCAAAAAAGCGGGAGTTTTTAAAAATTACTCCATCATACTACAATCAATATATACATTTGTACATCTTCAAAAGACGAACGGTAAAAAAAAGGGGGAGCAAGCTGCTTCTAACAAGAGGGTGCCGGAAAAAGGAAAGGGTGATTGAAAGGAAAGGGGTGTAAGCCTCAATTGAAAAGTGACACAGTATTTGAAATCATTAGAGAAAACAAAGCTATAAAGGATTGGTAGCTGATAACGCAATTAGGCCACTGATGTTTTATCTTTCTATTTCTTACATTTATACAGTATAAACTAACATGTATAATGAAAAGACTTTAAATGGTCCTAATTGCTTATTAAAAAGGCGTCGACGTTTCGACCCGTCTTGTGGTGCATGGGTGGCTAGGGGCCTCGACCTGCGGGTCTTCTTCAGGACGTGTGTGACCCAGGCCCTTTTTACCGTCGATGTTCAATTTACGCCCAAAAGTTTTTGGCGTGTTGTATCCTATATGGGATGAACGCAGTCCTCCTGCAGTGGAGGGTCTTGTTGTATGACCGTAGTACCCACCAACCAGATTGGTCGTCGTATATTGGACCAGAGAAGTTGATTATTTAATCAGAAAAGTCGAGTAGGCAGTGGTAGGCGGCAGACACAGCTCGCAACAATTGACCGTTGGTCACTTGCAATTCAATCTTGTTACTGCTATCACTGATATACTCGGCATAAGGGTTGTGCTACCCACAGTCGGACGTCAGTGCAAACTGAAAAGCTTTTTAATGATCATGCCACGTTGGTAGGAACCAACCCAAACGGATGACACAGGTTCCTATGTGTCCATCACACGTGGGGTAGATGCTTGGAAACCAAAGCGGACGATCCAGGTACCGCTCACCGGGTTCTCCGCATTGCTCCGTCAAACCGATCCGTCGAGCTGTGTCGACGCCTTTTTAATAAGCAATTAGGACCATTTAAAGTCTTTTCATTATACATGTTAGTTTATAGTTTATACTGTATAAATGTAAGAAATAGAAAGATAAAACATCAGTGGCCTAATTGCGTTATCAGCTACCAATCCTTTATAGCTTTGTTTTCTCTAATGATTTCAAATACTGTGTCACTTTTCAATTGAGGCTTACACCCCTTTCCTTTCAATCACCCTTTCCTTTTTCCGGCACCCTCTTGTTAGAAGCAGCTTGCTCCCCCTTTTTTTACCGTTCGTCTTTTGAAGATGTACAAATATATTGATTGTAGTATGATGGAGTAATTTTTAAAAACTCCCGCTTTTTTGGAAATAAATTCAATATTTTTCAGGTTGTTGCTTTTCCTTTATAAACAATCATGTTTGCTTTATTCTTTAGAGTAGATTAATTCAGATACTCTTTCAAATTGGCAAAAGAATAACTGTGAGTGTATTATTTATTTAATATACAAAAAAATCTTGGTTTGGACCATTGTTTCCTGTTTCAAACTCAGTAGAATGGGTGGCCGCTCTTACCGGGTGCTTGCCGCGGGGCTGTGGAACTCGCTCCCGGTGCACATCCGAGCTCTGAATGACCTGTCCACCTTCAGGCGTGCTATTAAAACGTTTTTGTTTCCTGTCTCTGAGTAGCCGATCCCCCCCTTTTTTTTTCTTCTCTTTCTGCGTGTTATGTTATAGTATCTGTCTAAGCGCCAGGACGCCCCTTTGCTGGGGCAGCTGTGCGCTATAAAAATAATATTAACATAACATAACATAACTGGTATTGTGTGATGACCTCTCCTCGCTTTTGACCAATCAAATTGAGGGACTACATGAACTTGCAACATTGGGGATTGGTACACTGCCTTGGAAAATGGTACAACCAAGGTAGGCTTAGCTAGTTAGATTGTCCGACTTGTCAGAATAGCTGACCTGTCACTGACCCAACGCACTCAATAGGCGATCAAGAGCAGAGCTGCTGGCGGAGCACTCTGTCAGAAGAATCGATAACCCAATCAGGGTTCTGAGAGAGCAGTTCGATAACCCAATCGGGGTCCGACTGTTAGCTGAAGAGAGGGGTGTGACGCTGGCGTTGCACTTTAGCTGTGGGTGTCGGTCCTGACCTGCGTTGGTCCTGTCCTGATCCAATTCGGTCCGTACTTGTCCTGATTCTGGTCTGCACCTGTCCTGTCCTGTTGGCACCTGAACTATCAAGAGTCCTGTCCTTTATCCCAGCCCGTGGCCAGGGTTGGTTTTCATACCATTCTAGGTAAATATAAATTTGTGTAGGTATGTCATTGTACTGTTTCCCTTTTCTTACCCTTCCTATGTTTCAATGCTTAAAGAAAGTCTTGTAATATTTTCACATCATCTTGCTTTGATAATTTTCTTCCTAATTTAACGTGCTTTAATTGAATTGGTATGGACTATGACATTTAAGAATTTACATAGATAAAGAGTTTAAACCTTTGCCAAGTGTGTGGGTATTTAATGAATGCAAATGTTTATTTACTACCTATTATGCTAACTCCCTTGATCCCTTAGGACTCTAGGTACCGGTGACTAGGATTGGTAAGTAAATGGTATAGGTCCTAAAAGTTAAATCCTGATTAGCGAAGGTTTACCTGTTTAAAGTGTGTATGTTTATGGGTCCAGGTGAGTATGTTAAAACGAGCAGGTAAGCCCATGCTCTATCAGGCCCAGATTTTGCATTGGGATTGCAACACTTTTTTGGTACATCCCAACGCCAAATCTAATTTGTTAAATCTCATAATGCGCTTAGATGTACTCATGATATACGTAATATTCATATTTGTGAGGTCTTAATATCTGATGTCACTTCCATTGATGTCACATGCAATGTCACACCTTGTGACCTCATGCGCTGTGATGGCACATGTCATGATTTCACTTGCATACTGCCTAACCTGGTTAGCACCCACGCTTCTTTTTTTAGGACTTGTGCCCTGATAGTGAGGTGTGTTGGGGAGCATTGTAAGTCGAAGAACAGGGAGGGAGAGGTGTAGTGAAAGGGAAGATAGTATGGGGCAGCAGTGAGAGTAGGACAGTGAGCAATGCTACTTGCAAAGAGGTCCTAACCAAGAGAGTGGCCAAAGTGGGGAGGGACCTAAAGACAACCTGAGTCGTGATAAGAAAAGAAGACTTTTGCTTAAATCCAGAAAATATACAACTAAACTGCAGAGTGGTAAAATTCTTTATGCTGGATGAACAAAAAACGCCCAAAACGTCAAAAGTCTTATAATGCCTTGACATTACAGGCTGTCCTGATGACGGGAATATGTCTCAAGCCAGACCACTCCAAGGACACATTGCCAGCAGTAAATGGATAATCCCTGCAACAAGTGGAGATAACTTTGAATGACCTAATTACCATGACTTGATAAAAGGGAATACAAGGCTGGAGCTAATGAATATGAGACTGCAACTTACAGCATCCAGCTACTTAATCACATTTTTGTGATTACAATTAATTCTGATTTTACATTGCGAACATTTTTCTACCTTTGGGTTTTAACTGAGTTTTTCCTGAAGATTGCCTTGGACAATTTCTGATTTCAAATGATTTTATTAAGAAGAGAATTTATATACATACAGAGTACAGTGTACAGGTATACATTAGAGGTAACGTGAGGGCAATATTGGTCCCATTGTGCGCCTGTTAATAATAAAAAAGGCAGCAAAGGTGGATGAAAATCACACTGACTGTCTGTGGAAATTTTTATCTCTTGGTTAAGCATTTATATTGCAATGGTTTTAATTAACTATGCTAAAATAAAGAAACCTGAAATGTGAGACTTTAAAATCATCCTGGCAGGGAGTTCAAAGTCCTTTCTCGTGCAAGGTTTGCTTGCTTTACAAAGAATGTGACAAAAAAGTTTCAAGAACAGGAAATATTAGGGTGTGCAGGCAAAGAGTGACTTCAGCAAGAAAAGGGGCAGTGCTTTGCATTTTCAGCTGTGACATAACTTTAGAACAGCAGGTCATGAGGTAAGAGAAGTGTGTGTGCGGAAGGATGGCAGCAGTAACTGAAATTCTTCAAAGGTAGATGTAAGCAAGGATCTGCACTATAACCGGAATACTGGGAGCTAGCTTCTGGGGAGGAGATGTGACCTAGTGGCAAGAGCTCCAGTCTTTGGAACATGGCCAGTGCTTAATTTGAGACCGTGGTTTCCGGTGCTCAGAGCCAGGTCTTATTTGTCAACACCTGCACTTATGGCAGTCTGCCTCATGGGGGCGTTGTCTGTTTAATTTAGAGATGAGTATAACAACAACTATTAATTAGTTCTATATACATCAAAAAAGGGTTATAAAGCGTCCAAGGCCATTCTTATAGCTTATGGGGCATGGAATAATCTGAACTGTCACACTTTTAACAATGAGGTGTTAGTGGTTGTATTGGCAGTGCTGGCAGTAGCAAAGGTTGGGACAAGCTGCAGTGATCTCCTGACGAGGGCCATCACACTTATGTTTTTGTTTTAAACAAATTAAGCACTGGGGTATCCAGCCGTGAATCCCGTTTCTCTACTTCACCAATTCCACATATCAACCAAGGTTAACATAAATGTAACACATGCCCACTACTAAACAACACATTAGTCTATTGTAACCCTTCAGGGCTAGCCACCATGATAGCACATGCTCTTCAGCAGTCAAGACAGTTATTAAATACAAACTTGACAGACCACTTTGACTCTGGTCAAAAAGAATCCCAGAATCGTAAAGGGCGCTAATAAATCATAAGCTTCCATGACTACCACCTTGTAGTTTAATGTAGTTAATGTGTAATGGGTATGCCCAGACAAGGGTCACTGTGGCACAGGACTCAAACTGAACCTCGCTGCTGAAGTCCAAATAGTCCAAAACCAGTCTGGGGCTGCTTGTGTCCCCTCCTGGAGGGGCGCTTGACTCACATTTCAAGATGGACTGTTCCCAGGAGGAGCAGAGTCAGTACTGATTTACATAAGGCGGGCCTCTGTCTAGAGCAGAGCGCCGGGAAACACAACTATGCAGTTTAACGGTCGGCGCCAATAACCTAAAATGGCCGCCTTCCGTTTCCGCTACTCCCCTTCCTGTTCCGTTTGACGGAACACTAGAACGCTACCACATATCTCCCCCCTTTATGCAAATATCACAATAAAGCAAAGTTCTTACTTCCAGTCCATGTTAAAGTCCTTATATTTCTCTGGCACCTTTACTTCCCTTCCAACTCTGGTCTTCACCTTCGCCACTCCTACATTGCTGTTCAGTTCTTTCTCTCCCATGGGCCTCCCTGCGCTTCCACTCTCGTTGTCCATCACTTCCTCATTCTCTTCTTCCTTGCACCAGCTCCTCAATCCTTTGCTCACACCTGCTTCGCCTTCGCCATCCTCCACTTGCGGCATTCCTTCTTCTACATTCTCACTTCGCCTTCGACTACTTCCTTCTTCTCCATCTTCCACGACGTTCTCTGCTCCATCTTCCACTTCACGTTCCCACTTGATGATTTTGCTGCATTTGGCCATCCTGTCCTGCGACCATACCTTCCCATCGCTGAGTAAGGCTGACCGGGCGTACAGCTCTAGAACTTGCAAGGGTGGTGAGAACTTGCTTTCCCCCTTCTTCTTGAGGACGGCCAGCTTGACTCTCACCCAGTCACCCCTTTCCAGTTCTTCTCCTTTCACGTTGTGATTTCTATTAAAATGTGTCGTGTACACCTCTTGTGCTCTCTCCAAGTTCCTTTTTACCACTGCTGGAGACCACTTTCTCTGTATCACTAACTTCCTCCATGCCACGTTGTCCTTGGTAAATGCTTCTCTCCCTCTCAGGACCTTAAAGGGGCTGTATCCTGTGCTTCCCGGTGTGATCCGATATGCCCAGATCATCTTTTCCAGTTCCTTCTCCCAATCTAGCCCATCATTGATGGCTGCCTGGATGGTACCCATAATCACGCGATTAAATCGCTCCACTTGGCCATTGCCTGATGGATGATAGATTGGCGTGTGTTTCACTTCTATCCCGTTTCTCTCGGTGAAGGCAATCCACTTGGCCGAGGTGAACTGCGGCCCATTGTCGCTGATGATGACCTTCGGGATTCCCTCTCTGATGAAGGTGGCTCGCAGGAAGTTTACAACTGCTTCCGTATCCATATTTTCTCTCACCTCTATTTCTGACCATTTAGAGTATTTGTCGATGAGAGCCACTACATACTTCTGTGTCCCCGCTTTGTTTAGGACGGGCCCAATTATGTCCACTGACAGCATCTCCCAGGGTCCATCTGGTATCGGGAACTTTCCTAGAGGGGGTCTGATCATGCTTTGTGATTTGCCCGACTCACACAGTCTCACGTGGCGTTCGACCTGCGCATCAATGGCCGGCCACCAGTATGCTTGCCTGGCAAGGGCTTTGGTTTTGGTGATGCCCTGGTGCCCTTCATGTAATAAAGTCATTAAATGTTCCAGTATGCCTTGGGGTGGTACTACTTTGTCCCCTCTCAACAAGAAAGTGGGATTCTCGGCCAGTGACAGTTCATCCCTCACTTCCCAATACCTCCGGAGTTCCTCTTTGAGGTGTCTTTTCTCTGGCCATCCATGGATGACGTATCCCTTGATGGCTTCCAAGTCACTATCCTCTTTGTATGCCTCTTCCCACTCTTGCGCACTTATCACTTTTTCGGTATCCTGAATGGTGGCGACCACATAGCCTTCCCAATTTTGTTCCTCTTGGCAGCTTGCGTCTTCCATGGCTGCCGCCCTGCTAAGGAAGTCCGCCACCCTATTTTGCGGTCCCGGGATGTGTTCCACATCATATACAAAGTCCAACAGTCGCAGAGTCATTTTCGCGATCCTGGGCGTAGCGTGAGCATGGCCACTTGAGGTTAACACTCGGACTAGGGGCTTGTGGTCCGTCTTCACCAAGAATTTTGCTCCCCACAGGTATTGGCGGAATCTCTCCATGGCCCACACAACTGCCAACATCTCCTTCTCAATCACGCTAAACTTTTCCTCGTTGGGCGCTAGGGACCTGGATGCGAAGCTGACTGTCACTGTCTCGCCATTCTCTGACCGTTGCATCAAGACTGCCCCTAGGCCTTTGTCACTTGCGTCAGTCGTGAGGATTGACTCTGCACTGGGGTCGAATCCTTTGAGTGGAATGGTGGCACTCATCTCCCTCTTCAGTGATTCGAACTCGGCCTGTTCCTCCTGGCCCCATTGGAACTTGTTCTTTTCTTTGAGCAGCTGACGTAGGTGATGCGTTTTAGTGGCAAAGTTGGGAACAAATTTACTGTAATATTCGGCCATTCCTAGGAACGACTGAACATCTTCTTTCTTGCTCGGGGCGGGGGCATCCTGAATCGCCTTCATGTTAGATGTTTTTGGTTTTATCCCTTCTTCGCTCACCTCATGACCGAAGTACGTGACTGACTGTACTCCGAATTTGCACTTTGACCACTCCGCTGTTAGCCCATTGTCCTGCAAGGTTTTAAGTACTTTGTGAAGTTTTTCGTTGTGGTCGTGCATGGTCTTTCCCATCACCAAGATATCATCTTGGAAGAACTGTACATCTTCTACGCCCTTGAGTAGTCTGTGCATCATCTTCTGGAAAACCGCGGCCGCCGAGGCCAGGCCAAACGGCATTCGTACAAATTCGTAACAGCCGAACGGCGTGATGAACGACGTGAGGTGGCTGCACGATGGGTGTAGTCTCACTTGGTGGTAGGCTGATGATAGGTCCACAGTGGAAAACTACTTGATGTTTTTTGTCTTCGCTAGCATCTCGTTTATTCGAGGCAGGGGAAACTTGTCAATGATTATATTTTTGTTTAGTTCTCTAAGGTCCACGCACAGCCGGACCTTTCCATTCGGCTTCTGGGCTACCACCAGGGGAGAAAGCCATTCAGCGCTTTCTATGGCTCTGATCACACCTTCCCTTTCGAGTCTGTCCAGTTCCTGTTGTACCGCTTCCCTGCTCCGGAACGGGATGTTCCTCACCTTGTGCACCACCGGGGTTGCCCCCTCCCTCAGCTTGATCAGGTGCTTGTATCTCGCTAGTTCCCCAATCTGGCCGTTGAAGACTTTGGGGTATGCTCGTTTCCACAATTCAGCGTCATCTCTCCTGTCCATATCCATCAGTAGAATCTTCTCGATGCCTCCAGGGTTAAGTTGTATCCCTAAGGCACCTTGGTCTTTCCAACTCAGAACCGAGGGGCCTTTCTCCGCAATGTATAACTTGCACATGGCCTGGCGGCCTCTGAACTCAAACGACAGGGGACAATACCCCAACATCGGGATCTTCTGCCCTGTGTAAGTGACGGGTCGCAAGTCCATGGGGTGCAGATTCTCACCATGCTTTGATACGAATCTCTCTTCCCATACTTTCCTTTGTATGATGGAGATGGGAGCACCGCTGTCCGCTATCATTTCCAAAGGTATACCTCCGATGTGCATGTCCAACCTGGGTTTGTCGGTGCCCGACCCATCCAACTCCAGCACCTGGACGTCTATGTATAGGATTTCTTCCAAGTCTTCTGTTTCCTCCGATCCGGTTGTTTCGTCCTGCTGTTCTTGGTCCACATACTTGACTGATGTTCCTTTGGTTTGGCCGCGGCATACCTTTTCGTAGTGCCCGAACACTCCACAGTACGAACATTTTGCCCGAAACGCAGCGCACACTTTGTCATTCCCTAAGTGCGTCGTACTCCCGCATCTGTAACAGCTTTGACGTCCCCCTTTGTTCGCTCTCTGGTCTGCTGGATTGGAATGTTTAGGACGTCTTCCTTCTTGATATCTCTGCGGCTCTCTTTGCTTGGGACGCTCTCCCTTCCCTTGCGTCGTTATCTTGCATACTGTTTGCATCCCTTCCGTTTCCTTCTTGGCCGCCTGGGCACATCGTTTGGACAGTTCGACCTTTTTAACCATTGCCCAAATTTCCTTGAGGGGGGCATCTCCATTGACCCATAGCTTCTCTTGGACATGGGTGCTTGACGTGTGCATGATAATTTGGTCCCTAATCAGGTCGTCATGTAGTGCGCCGAACTTGCATGTGAGTGCCAGTTTCTGCAGGGCTACAACATATTCATCCACCGTCTCATTGCTCTTCTGTTTCCTCTGGAAGAAGTTGTAGCGGTCAATCGCAACACACACGACAGGTCTGAAATGCGCGTCCAGATCAGCAATTGCGTGGCTAAACACGTCAGTGTCTGTGGCATCTCTCTCTATTTTGACAATGGTGTCGTAGACCCTTATCCCTTCAGGGCCCAGATTATGCAACAGAATTTTTTTTCTTCTCTTGCTGGAGTATGGCGCACCCGCCTCTTCTTCCAACGCGTCGAGGTAATTGAGGAAATACCTCTTCCAGTCTTCCCATAGCCTCTCCGGTTCCCCCGAATTGGTCAGGAAAGGTACCAGTTGCGTAAGGGACGACGACTGTACCGCCATGTTGTTGGCTCTTCGTCTGGCGGGCTGGAATGGGACTGCTCTTCCCGGGGGGCTACCTGGCGCGGGTTGCGCAGCTGCGTCCCTTGCTTCAAGGTCACCGTCACTGGCTTCTACTAGCGGGGCGTGCGCGGGTGCAGGCAGCGCCAGTGGGTCCTCTTCTCCCTCAGGGTGAGTTATGTTCGGCCCCCCTTCGCTTTCACGCTGTTCCGCCAGTTTGACAGTCGCAGCCTCTCTCCGCGGTCCCTACGCCTCCACAGGCACGTGTCTGGGCTCCTTTCTGTGTGGGCCTCCCTTTTCTCCTGCCCCGTGTGGCACCTGGTGGGGACCCGGTTGGACGGGTGGACTTTGCCCCGTGATGCCCAGGACCAGGTGGGGCGCCTGCAGGCCTACCTCCTCCAGTAGTGCTCCTGCGGTGCATGGCAGTCCTGGGTTTGCGCCGTCCTGCGCCTGCTGTGGTCCTCTTCCACGCTCCGTGGATCGGCTGGGCTGAATGCCACCGGTTCCGCGCTCCCGGTGCAGCATGTTGTGTGTGGGTTGGGCTTTACGCCTGAAGCCTCGTCGCCAATGTAAAGATGGTAAATCATGGAGACCACACCTTGGTATTACTACTTAATTTTTTATTCTCACGGAGCGCCGGGAAACACAACTATGCAGTTTAACGGTCGGTGCCAATAACCTAAAATGGCCGCCTTCCGTTTCCGCTACTCCCCTTCCTGTTCCGTCTGACGGAACACTAGAACGCTACCACAAGCATTATGGGAAAAAAACATGGACTGGAATTCTGCCTCGAGCAATTACCAGTAGATTAAATTAAGTCAAGCATTCCATCCATCTCCTTGTTGTTTGTTGTACTTCATTTTACCCAATTTCACTAGCACACTTGATGACAGTTATGTATAAAAGGTAATCATATGGAACAACTGACAAGATGAGGTATACACTGGTTTTACAGTGCTAAGATGGAATAGGCCTGCTGAGTGCAGTGCATTGTCAGCTGCAGCGATCAATTCAAAAATGAAATGGATTCAATTGACACAATAGTTCTTCAGCCAATAGAGGTAATTTCTCTAAGGCAGAGCCAAGGATTGAATGGGCGTTGACACTCCAATACCTTCTGCATCCTAAATGTGATTTCCTACACAGAGGTGCTTCCTAATAATTAGACACCGCCTGTACTCAACCAGTACAAATTAAGCACCCACCTGTCCATCCAATATTCTGTATGTCCCTCTTTTGGTCCGTCCAACTGCTGCCTTTCCATGTGTGCCAACTTGTGTAATCTGACTGAATGTGTGTTAATGAAATGTTTTGTTTAACTTTTTGGATGAACCTTTAATTGACACGTATTGTTTGTGGACCAATGGTCCGAATAAACGTGAAATAAACTTGACCTTGAACTTGACTGAATGTTATGTGAGAATGTTTGTGTTCTCTGTATGAGAACCTTGGTTGTGTTGCTCACTCTTGTATGATTGGTGATTCTGTGATGTATGTGCATGGGTTTGAAACAACAATATAAGTTGAGACGCACTGCCGAAGTGTTCCAGAGTTTGTATCAATGTAGCGTGCTACCGGGGATTCACTTCCCAATCCTCAAATTGTGTGGTGAATCAGTTATCCAAGGTGCATCTCTTGATTAGGGGATGTCCCCCAGTGCACAGCTGTATACCCCTCTAGGGGTGTATTTTTTAGAAATGAAAGTAATCTTGCCGATGGTATCGGTTGTGCAATGATGTTTTATTCACATCAATCCAAAACGTTTAAACAGTCTTCAAATTGTCTTGTATTCAGAAAATCATTCTGCGGGTATGTGCAGGGGTATGTGCAGGGGTGCCTGTAGATCTTGTGATCTTTGGACATGAGAAAGGGTAACAGCCTCCACTTTCCATATTTTGAGAGACAAGCACACCTTCCATGAAGTCGAGATGTCAGTCCCACATTGACCTGGGTGCAGATAGACATGCTGTGAAATATCTGTGGTGGAGTTCTAGCCATTGTTGCATCCATGACCCTTAAGAGGAGCCCAGATGTGTATAATTGTGTTTGAGCTATGTAATCGTTGCCTCTATCCCACTCTCTATCACCTTACTTCTTGCACTACCCATTTAGGTTTCCCCTTCTAGCCCTGCAATTCTTTGTTTTCCATCACCCCTTTATGACTTGTTCTTCCTCTTCTAGAATCTTGGGTCCTTTGTGTCATCCGGAAAAGGCATTACAAGAACTGTCCACTTTCAGGATGGTACTGGCTGTCAAGGAATAGTGCTGCTCTTAGTGAGCCTTGCAGCCTGTTTTTTCAGGACAGCATGAAAGTGGTGTTAAGGCAGTCCGATGAGGTTCAGAATGTAGACAATCCCTTAGAATGACTGAGGACCCTTAGGCAAATACATAACTTGGTGTGCTTTACATGGCATGGCTATTGCTATACCATAGTACTTGGGTTGGTTTGTCTTATTTAAATCCCAATGTAGTACAAATTCGATAAAAAAAGTGTCTTCTTACTTATGTTAGGTTTGTAGCGTTGATGAAGTGCACATATGCTGTCACAGTGTTCTTGTGCTGTGACGTACTCTACATGTACTCCAAGGCAATCATCATGACACCCTCTTTGGGAGAATAACTAATGCACTCCTAAACAGTCTTCACAGCTTCATTAGTGGAAACCCAGCAAACTCCAAGACAGTCATCACAGCCTCATTGGAGGAATAGTCAACATGCTCCAAGAAAGTTGTCATCACAGCCTCCTTGGTGGAGTAGCCAATCTACTATAAGACAGTCATCATAACCTCATTAGGGGAATAGCCTACATACTCCAAGGCAGTGGTCATCACCTCCTCGTTGGAGGAATAGCCAAAATACTCCAAGACAGTGATGATCACAGCTTCATTGAAGGAATAGCCAATCTAATATAAGATAGCCATCACAGCCTCCTTGGTGGAGTAGCCAATCTACTCTTATTGCCGTAGGATTTATCGTGGTCTTTTGGATGGATTCAGATACTGCCTGTCGTTACTATTAAATTACGATTTGGGCACTAAAACCTATATAAAGGACCTTTGATGATTGACTGCGCTCTGTGGGGTCACACATCGAAATTATATGTTAAATAGACCTATTAGTACGTACAGATTCATACTTTGGACTTATGTATACTAAATCCTTTGAAATCAGCGGATACATTTGTTACTAGACGATCACTGGACCATTTGTCTTCAATTTGGTGAGACAAGCCTCTCCGTTATTGCGGTGTTACATTCTTATATCTTCGCTTTTCATCTTCACTTGAAGTCTTTTCCTACTAGCGCCCTGAAGAAGTCCCTTTCTGGGACGAAACGTGTCGGCTGTACGGTGCTCCATTTTTCTATTGAAATAAAGAAATAAAATCGAGGAACTTCTATTTCTGTGATTTATTGGAATTGTACCCTATATTTATTTATTACATGTTAAATGTTGTGGTGCACCTGTGCTGTTATGATATGCTGTCACAGTGTTCTTGTGCTGCGATGTACTCTACATGTACTCCAAGGCAATCATCATGACACCCTCTTTGGGAGAATAACTAATGCACTCCTAGAAAGTCTTCACAGCTTCATTAGTGGAAACCCAACGTACTCCAAGAAAGTCATCACAGCCTCAGTGGAGGAATAGTAAACATGCCCCAAGAAAGTGTTCATCAGAGCCTCCTTGGCGGAGTATTGTATTGTATTGTATTGTATTGTATTGTATATTGGATTTATATAGCGCTTATCACCCAGGGGTCTCTAAGCGCTTGCCTTGGGAACCCGTCCTGGCTTTTCCCTGTGAGATAGCCCCTACAGGGCATCCCCAAGGTGAAAGCCAGGCATCCCGCCGCAGGGGGGCGTTGTGGAGATTAAGCAAGCCCAGAGTTACAGAGTGTGAACCCATGATTAGGTCAGGCACCGAAGCGAGAATTATCGAGTCCGTGGACATTTGAGCTCAAGACCCTGCCGTGTCGGGAATTGAACCCTGGTCCCGGGTCTGACCTCTGCTTCAGGGTCTGCCTGCCCTAACCAGTGAGCCACACTTCTCCACGTAACCAATCTACTATAAGACAGTCATCACAACCTCATTAGAGGAATAGCCTACATACTACAAGACAGTGGTCATCACCTCCTCATTGGAGGAATAGCCAAAATACTCCAAGACAGTGATGATCACAGCTTAATTGAAGGAATAGCCAATCTAATATAAGATAGCCATCACAGCCTCCTTGGTGGAGTAGCCAATCTACTCTAAGACAGTCATCACAACCTCATTAGAGGAATAACCAACATACTCCAAGATAGTGGTCATCACAGCCTCATTGAAGGAAAAGCCAACGTAATCGAAGACAGTCATCACCGCCTCATTGCAGGAATAGCCAATTTACTCCAAGACAACTGATGGAGCAGGATTTTGTGAAAAGAAACCTGCTCGGATTGACACCCCCATAATATGTACTAAACGTAAGTAGTAATAGAAAACTTACGTGCACCTTAAACGAACATGAGGGAAATTGCTTTGCGCATGCATGCACTAACGTGAGATAATGCATGAAGGAACTAAAACTGTATTTACATTCTGCTTTGAAAGAAACGAGAAACAATGCAAGACTAGGCCACATGTGCATTTTGTAGTGTGCATGTCACAGCTTGCTTTGAAATAATAATAATTCAACACGGTTTTATACCAGGCAGAGATATCACATCTCATGTTAATATGGTGATTGGAGCTTTTGATTATGCGGAAAAAGAGGGGGTGGGTCTTGGTATGATCCTTTTAGATGCAGAAAAGACCTTTGACAAGGTCGAATGGGAATTTCTATGGGCTACACTAGCTGCATTCGGCCTTGGGAAACAGTTCAGAGAATGGGTCCATGCTTTATATTGCAAACCTAGAGCCAAACTTTCATATTCTGGGACATACTCCAAGCCATTTGACATTTTATTTGGCAGAAGGCAGGGCTGTCCTCTTTCACCGCTGTTATTTGCCCTTAACTTAGAGCCATTTATACGTGCTCTACAAGCTGATAAAAATATTAAGCCTTTAAAAACCACTTTTAGTAGTCTAAAGATAACCACATATGCGGACGATCTGGCAATTTTTTCTACCAAACCTGTAGAAGCAGTTTTAGCTATTGAGAGGGCAGCAGATGAATTTGGATTAGTATCTGGATATAAATTGAACATTAATAAGACGCAGGCGCTCCTTAATTTTGAATCGAACCCGACAATTCTGGGGAGCTGGACTTCCACTACTTATTTGGGGGTCAAAATTTCTGCTAAAATAGGTCAAATAATATCTTTAAATTACACTCCTCTACTAACCGAACCTGCCAAAATAAAAAAAAAATGTCATAAGCTTCCTATAGGGCTAATGGGGAGATGTAATTTAATAAAGATGAAAATACTCCCCTAAGTCTTATATTTATTACTTTACGACTTTGCAACATTTACTTTAAAAAATTGGATGGAATTTTAAGTAGTTTTATTTGGGACTTTAAGAAGGCTCGTCGGGCTATTGACTTACTTAAATTACCTTATAAACAAGGGGGTCTCGGACTATCAGACTTTAGATATTACTTTTGGTCATCATTTGCAGGGCGTTTCCGTATTTTGTTAGGGATTGATCAGAGGGACTCTTTATATCGACTGATCTTGGTGGATAACAGTTTATTTTTTTTATCGTATTAACGATCCAAATTATTTTAAACGCAGCAAATTTAAGACCATTAGAGACTGTGCTTTTATATGGCGGCTATGACGGGCTATGGCCATCAAAAGTACTTTAGCAATACTTCACACTAAACTTCCATTGTGGGGGAACCCAATGCTACCAGAAATCTTTCAGGATTTTAGAGGTAGATAATGGTCTAAGCATAGGATCCTACATCTAGGGGATATGTATGATGTAGGAGGACTCAAATCATTTGAAGCTTTACAACTTCAATATAAGCTGCCTACTAACTTTTTATTTAAATACGTACAGATAAGGGATTATATTCAGAAAAATGTTGACCCTAATTTTATTATACAATCCTCGGTATGGGATCTTTTGTATGAGGAAAAAACGAAATCTCTTATAGGCACTATGTAAAAGCTGCTAACTAACTTTAAAGCTGACGGGTGTGAAAAGTTAGCGCTACAATGGAGTTAAACATTAAACTTGGCTATAACAACTGGTATGATCTCGGAGGCTTTGGGCAGTATTGGTGATTCGGTCCATTTTGTGAGTTTGCAACTACAACAATTTCGTACAATCGGTATGTTGTATTATACACCCGAAAGAATTAGTAGATGGGCAGGAGGTAATAATGTAGGAGAAAAGACTAGGGGCCATATGTTGGTAATCTACATTTACCGATTCTTAAAATACCAAATTTTTCCGATTCGGTATTTCAGAATCGGTAAATGGTATGTAGGAAGCAATTCGATAAATATTCCCGAATCGATTTAAAAATCAGTATTTACCGATTCGGTAATTCCCATTCATTCCTATGGGCCTGGAGGCCAATAGTAATGAATAGGAAGCCGTTCACTATTACCGATTCAGTAAATACCGAATCTGTAATAGGGGGCACATATTCAAGGGTGGCAGGGTGTCATATTGACACCCTGTTGCACCCCTGAATCGTGCATGTGTGCACATGTGGCACACATACATGCCCTAAGGGCATGTATGTCTGCCACATGGCACTTTTAAAAAAGCACAAAATTGCTTTTTTAAAGGTTTTCGATATTTACCACCAACTTGTAGTTGGTGGTAAATAACAAATCCTGAATGCAAGAAGACACTCACTTGAGTGCCTCCTACATAGCTTTTTGGATTCGGTAAATACCAATTCCTTAAAATAAGGAATCAGTATTTTACAGATTCCTTAAGGAATCCATAATTAGCGAATCCTTAAAATAAGGAATCAGTATTTTACTGATTACTTAAGGGTAATTACCGAATCCTTAAACCTGCCTCCTACATCTCAAACCCTAAATACTGGTCGGTAACGGCCGAAATTTGGTAATTTGGGCCGTTACCGACCGGTATTGGGCTACCTACATATGGCCCTAAATGTCATAAATGTGGGATCCAAGCTGCAAACTTGATACACATGTTTATAGACTGTCCGAAATTACAATCTTACTGGCAGGAGATAGGATCAATGTTTCATAGCAAAGTCGGAATAGGACCTACATTTACTACTCTAGAAATTATGTTGGGGTATAAAGCAGATAAGCCCACTCTAACATGGTTATTCTCCATTATGATGGTAGCGGCAAGACTCGCAATTGCTCGGATATGGCTCTCTCCTCTACCACCCACAATTTATAATGGGTGGTCTATTGTAAAGTGACTTATGGTATGGAATGTGCATTGGTTAAAGCTAGGTACACAGCCTCTATGGTCAAAAATGTGAGAATTTGGGGCTTTTTGGATCTTTCAGTATAATGTATTACTGACTATTAATGAGGGAACTATGATTTAAGAATTGAATGTCCCAGATCAGGTTAATTATTTAAGTACTATGACTAGACCCTTTTTTTGGGGGGGGGGGGGGATATTGTAAAATTAACCCTTCTTTAATTGTTGTTTTTATGTATATAGTTGAAATTGTGCTATGAACTACTGTATATTACTCTAATGTGATGTCAATAAAAAATATATATAAAAAAAAGAAATAATAATTAATGCTGCTTTTGCTTAAAGCTATGCTAGGAAAAACATAAAAATGAGGGATATGCTAATGTGGGAGGTGAACAGTGAAAAGTGCATTTATATATAATTAATGAACGTTTATGTTTCATCTGTTATAGTGAGCGAATGAGACTCTATTGTGCTTAAGTTGCCAAATAAAGGAGGGGTTGAGTAAAATGAGTAAACGGGACATGACTGAGCAGAGAAGAAGTGCTGAGTGCTGTAAAAGATGAACACAAGCTCAAGGACGCTTAGCACAGAGCGAATTGTTCTCCTGGCAATGGATGGGACAGACCGTGGGATCTAGAATTTCTACAATGGACATTGCTTAAATTTGTGTGTGAAACAAACCAAATCTATCTTGTATTGAAATTATGTAAACGAGTCAAAGTTAGGTAATGAGAACGGAAGTAAAACAATAGTAGATAGTAGTCATGAATAGGAACCTGATGGTGTCACAAACCCAACTCCTGAACTATCTAATCAACTTTCGTATTTCGTGAAATGTTTCAACTGATGTGGGATGGACATTTAGGTTTTAGGGTATAACAGGGGTGCCTTCGGGGATGTGGTTGGGTTAGGCTGGCTACGGAGAGAGAGTGGGCGGAGATGCGCCGCTGTTTGTCGGTTTGAAGAGAGGCCTAGCTGATCCTGTCCTGTTCCTGTCCCTGAAATCTTTGTTTCCTGACTCTATTTCAGGGGACCCCGACTACTTCTTTGACCAGGGGGGTGGTATTTCCACAGATCCTTTGGGTTTGTATTATTCTGACTCATGCTTTGCATAATTATTTGCAATTGTATTTTTGTCTCTGAAACTTTTGTCTCTTCGTCTATCCACTCCGTCACATGAATATTGATTGCATTTTCCTGAAACTGATGTCTCTTAATCTATCCACTCCTTCATGTATCGTTAATTGTATGATGTGTTTGATACTATTTGCTAATGTTTTCTCTCTTGTGAATTTCATTACTTTGCTTATGTAACCGTATGCATTGAGTAATTGCAATCAATCTTAGATAAAACTTTATTAACCTTACCGAGAGTCTGTGATTATTTAGCTGATTGAATAGTTAGTTAGATAGTAATATCATTACAATCAACTATTCAACTAATTGGTTCATCGACCAAGTAGAAGGAAAGTTGATGTATAAGTTATATATATATGTAGAAATGTCAACATGAATCTGTGAAGGGAACTGAAATTTGATGTCATTATAAAAATTGATCCCCAGTGCAACAGGGATTTGGGTGAATGTGTTTGGGTCATTGTATTGTGATGTTAATGAGTATTGATCCCTGATCAGGTATTAACTCGCTCTGAATCACAATCATCACAGACTCATTGAAGGAAAAGCCAACGTAATCCAAGACAGTCATCACCACCTCATTTGAAGACTAGCCAATGTACTCCAAGACAATAATGACTGCCACATTGGAATAAAAGCCCATGTTCTCCAAGTCAGTCATCATTACAGCTTCATTGGCAGAATATCCAACGTACTGTCAATGCAGACTCATTGGAGGAATAGCCAACTTCTCATCCTAGTGGGAGTTTCAGGTAACCTGTTACACATATATTTTACAGAACTAAGCTACAACATATAGCTTGTTGGGAGTATTTAACCATCGGAAGAAACTGGAAAATTCTAGAAGTTAAACAAAAAACAACTGAAGCCAATAAAACACTGAGACACCAATATATATTTTAAAGATGTAACTCAAATCAACTTGAATTTTATCCACAGTGTGTTCCTGCATCAAATGACTTCCTGATTGCAGGCTTCTAAATAAACTATGCCCCCAAATATGTTTTACTGTTCTTTAAAACCATTTATCTTTGCAATGTTTATTGAAAACTAAACACCATGGTTGCCAGTCAGGCCTTGTTCTCCTGTAGTATTAACTAGTAGTTGAAGTGCATTAAGAAAAGTAAGTGAACTGTGATGTTGAGTGCAATGGGGGCAGGGTGAGTGGGCATGGGAGCAGGGTCAAATGTGTGGCTAAAAAAATCTAAATATTCTGTACCTTTTTTCACCTTCAGGTAACTACAATATAACACGCAGCTTAAATAAAAAATAAATGCAAGTTGCGTATGGTTAGTGCTACGAGGTCCCAGTCTGTGACAGAGAGCACTGTGAATATGTAACTCATTATTTTAAACGTGCATTACACACAGTATAAGATAGGCTGCTACGAAATGTGTAAAATAGTTTAAGATAAACAGCTTCCAAAATTCAAATTTTAATAATGCCCAATATGTACGTAGTGCCATTTTTTTGTGACTGTCCTTTAAAAGCACTCTCTTGCAATACCACTCAAAAAGAATAAATCTGTGTAATCCAGAAGCTTTAAGTTTAAGCGATTCCATTAATTAAAGCCAATACTGGTTTCCAAGCCCCCCTTACATGGGCAGGTTAACCAGCTGCGCATATTTACATTTCCTTCAAGCAGGAGACACTCTGGCAAGAAGACGTGTTTAGCTCTCTGCCCCTCCCTAGGTTTTTGCAGCACAGGAGACTCTCTGCCTTCAGATTCGGATTGGGATCAAAAATTGGTCCAGGCACCCAAAAATTAGAGTGGCCCACATTTGCAGAGTATGATCTTTCATGAAGTATTGCATGTTTAGTAGTGAGTGAAAAATTACTTATATTTGATTTGATTTAAATCATAAAAGAGCGTTACATCCACCAAAATGCATAAAATTCACAAGCAATTGTATCAATGCATTAATTTGCACGAATCTCATTAAAATTGCAGTAAAACAAGTTAAGAAGGAACACACTAGGTCTTACAGACTTATAGGTAGCCAGCCGTGCTGTAGAGAGCAGGCTTAATATGGCCTTGAGCTGTGCACCAGATCACAATCTAAAATGTGGCCCTGAAGCGGTAGACACATTTTTTTTTTGTAAATCTTTTTATTATTTTCAAAACAAAAAAAGAGAAATAGACATATTGGGTGCCATACATTCCGGTACAATAATGAGGTGAACAGGCATAAAAACAGGATATATACGAGCAATGCAAAAAACCAGTCGAGACACCTACGCTTACGTTTGAGAAACAGGATGTGCAATAGTACAATATATGATCCACGTTAAGCGCCAGTCCTCCGAGCATGTCTACCCAAAAAAAATCAGAATAATAACAGAAGCATGATCACCAGATATAAGAAGACAATTGAAGTCAGGATATTCCACCAACTATACTTATAAAGAAAGTGAAGAGAGAGTGAAGAAAAAGAAACCATAGGACAAAAACCAAAGACGAAATAAAAAACCCATCCCCCCACCCTGCACCCCTGCATATGGCTATTGCCTAACCCCAACTAGCAGTGTGCCTGTCGCCCCAACTAACTAACTTCTAAAGATAGAAAGAGAAAGTGGAGGAGGGCATATTCATACATGCCCCCGGTCCACCCCTCCTCCCCGCCAGAACCAAGAATCCCCAAACTAAGGTCAAGAAGTCTATTAAGCCGCATATACGTAGCGCAACAGGGGAACCTTTAAACACCGCCCAACCTCCCGAACGCATCATGATAGCAAACCCCATGTCTAGCAAGACTCGATGCTAAACCCAGTCACTCAGTCTCATCCTTGACCCGTCCGATCAGACGTGCAAGCCCCTTCCGGACAAACTGTCGCCTCCGCAGGATAGTCAGAACACGAAAAAGATGTATCAAAGTTCAAATCGAGATGTAGCAGAGAGATGAAAGCGCTGAGAACGCCATCAAGTCCAAAAACTCTCCTCACCGTTATGGACTCCCAGCTTCGTTTCGTTCGCCATCTTACTGGTGCCGATATACGGGGGAGAGACGCGGTTTCAAGCCAACTACAGTTCCCATCAAAAGACTCCGGAAAGGGAGCACCTAGCAGTCCTTCCTTAATCGGCAACGATCGTAGGCCAGACAATCCATTTACAGCATCGAGCACGCTTCCATCAACCAAAACATTGGTCAGAGGCTCCGACACGTCCCACAGTACGGGGTCTGCTTCTTCCAATGACTTGGCCATCTTGGGGGTCTCGAGTCATTTCATTTCTTGTAGTGGAGTAGGGTCCGGTCCACTCTGCCTGATTCCAGACAAACACTCCATCATTTTGTGAATGAAGTGACCCAATGGCTACCAGCACAGTTCGTAGTGACAGGTCACTCTCAGTCCGTTCCACCACTCCTCGGTCGGTCTCAGTCATGTTCAAGTCCCCAGAGAGCCCGGTCTCCCCGGGGGGAACAGATAGATTTGGAACGGACAACAGCAGAGGGGGACTTATCGATTGGTTCAATATCAATCCGGACTCAGCTACCGCAGGCGGAGATCTCAACACAGCGAACACCGGCGGGGCCAGACCGGGCCACCGGGCCAGGGACCCACGCCAACCGCTTCAGTTGTGCATCGTCATCCCTCCTTCGATGTTACCAACTCGGCCAATCGCCGTCAACTTCGGTCCAAAAATACTTCCACTTCGGTACACCGGACCCTGTCCCACGACTACAGCTGATGTTGTTCAACTGAGTCCCGGCTGGGCCAGTACTCGAGACCCCGGCTTCCAAGCTGGTCTAGGCCGCAAACTGCCACACAACGTAACTTCGTCCACCAAACCGGTAGAAATCTCGGGATTGCACCATTAAGCTGTAGTTTGGTTCATACACACGGAGGCAGGGCACAAAATCAGGATAAATGACAGGATCATCTGGCAGGAGTCGGAGGTCGGCTGAGCCGGGAGATTACGCGGCCATCTTGTTTGCTAGCGTAGCTCCTCCCTGGCGGTAGACACATTTGATTGACAGAGTTCATTCAAAGAATAAATCATTTTTTTTCTCTTTTTTTAAAGTTAAAATTATGTTCCTTTTATGAAGTGCTGTCACTAGTGATAGAGTCTGCTTGGTGATCTAAATGAAACTAGTACCACTGGTAAATTTCTATTGTTTCTCCAAGATAAAGTGCATGGTGCTGTAAACAAATGGACTGCTAAATGATCAATTGTACTTTATCACCTCCGAGCCCAGCCGATTCAAATTGTCTATCACTTTTCTAGTTCCTTTGCCGCTATGCTCATAAACGTTATTGCCTTGAATGCCAGTTGTACTGTTGAGCCTCCTAGGCATTTTATTACAGTGGATTAACAAGTCCTTATTTGGTCTTTTTTCAATAATGGCCATAGGAGGGCTTCCCGTATGGGTAATAGTGCCGGACAAATACATAGTAGGTGGAGTAGTGACTCTTTTCCTTGGCCATAAAGGCGGCAATCCATTGTGGACCATACCCGTTTCCATTTTGGAATAAGATCTTTTGATGAATAAACACCCAGTCTCAGTACAATCCGCTTTTTTTGGTTTGCGAAATGTTCTGTCAGGTATGGTTAGTGTTTTAACATTTTTTTATGTTGGCATTACCATCCAGATGTTGGTTTTGGAAGTCAAGGAGGCTTTGTCTATTACCTGAGATTGTAGCTTGATGGTTTTGTTAACTATTTGTTTGAATTCAGGGAAAGACAATATTGTTTTCCAAGCGTCCTCTAGTTTTAGAGCTGCAATGGATTGTTTTAGGGATAGGCAGACTCCGTTGGTCGATCTGGATTTCTTTTCAACCTCCAGCCAGCAGTAGTGTGCTAAAGAGTCTTCCTCCGCTGCCCTCATTCTCCGATAATATTTGGCAAGGGCCCCTTGTCTTGTTGGAATCTGATGTTTAAACCCAAATTCCAGTCTGATCAGGGCTTGTGGAATATGGCGTGGAATTACAAATAGGTTCTTGAAGAGGCTGGTTTGCATGGTGTTTAAGGCTGTTGCGTCCTTTATATTTAGAAGTTCAGTTCCATACGCGATTGATGGTAAGAATTGTGCTGCCGCGATTGTTATTAAATGGGTTGTTGAACTGTCGCTCAGTTTTTTTTTGCAAGATTTTAAATGCAAATAGTAGCTATTTTGCTTTGACTTTCCCTAGTTCTAGATGTTGATTGAAATTGAGATGTTGATCTAGCAGTACACCCAGATATTTGTATGTTCCCACCTGGTCCAGGGGGTTGCTGTTTATCGTCCAAATACATTTTGATTGTTTTTTATGTGAGCTTGAAAAACACATAACCTTGGTTTTTCGAAAATGGTTGACTAGTTGGGTTGAGGCTGTACATAGTGCTAGTTGATTTATCAAACGCTGTAGTCCTCTAGGCGTTTGAGAGAGCAACACGATATCGTCCGCATATTGCAGGCTTGTTGTTCGAACGTTGCCCAGTTTTGGTGTTCCCTTGTGTTAGACGAAGATTGTTGTCTAGGTCAGCTATATGGATGTTGAAAAATAGGCAGCCAAAACACACCCCTGTTTTAAGCCATTTACTGTTGTGATTTTGTTTGTTAGGCTTCGATCATCACCCATTTTTCTTTGTACCCATGTTTTTGAGTGGAGATTGATGATTGCATCTAACAATTTTGTGGGGGCTCCCCAAGATTTCTGGGCAGGACCCTTAACGGTGCAAGTAGTTCTGGCAATTCTGCCCGACTACAGGTACGTGCTTGCTTTGCTCCAACATGGAGCCAAGTTCCCTTGACAGTAATCTGGCTGTTTTTTCTTCATTTTTTCTTGTTTTTTTCCCTTTACATGTGTTTATTCAACATGTTGGGCTTTAACCTATTACCATGTAATAGTGTGTGACTACAGGGCTACCCCTTTTTGCTACGTGAGGTCCTTTGAGATGCACATTTTCTCCCACAATCAAAGGAATTCAGGATGAATGTATTGAATGTATGCTAAACACGGAGATTGATAGCAGCGTTTCCTGTTTGGAGTGAGAGACACGGGTTATTTTCACAGTGATTTCACACGCACAAGGATGTGGATATTGACAGTAGGCGACACATGCCACCACCACACTACCTTTGGCCACCTAGCTGAGTGTGGTAAAGCTAAACAGTATTATTCTACACACATCAAATAGGTATGTTGGACGATGTGTTGTTTCACCCGCCTGCTATGACTACACAGGTGCATTGATAAGCACATCTCACATGGGAAGTAGCAATTTATCAATTAATGATACACTTTGTTCGGTTTCAATGTGTTTTTTATCTTCACAGATGGAGCATCAGAAGAGATAAAATACTCTTGTGGAGAAAAGAAGCAGCTACCTGCCCTTTATAAATAGCAGTATAGGGAAATTCCCTTGTTATTGTTTTTCTTTCCAGGGAGGACGTTTTTCACTGCCCTGAAGAAAGTCCAGCACATTTAGGGGCAAAAGCGGACTAAAACATGTTTGCACTAGGGTCTTAGGACCATAATACCCTAATTGACCCTCTCATCTCTATTTTAGTATCCCTGACAGATCCAAGAATAAAGGGAAACTGGGATCTGTCTGTGGATTTTTAATCTTTAATTCCCCCTGGCCAATGATATTACTATGATCTCCCTGGAATATGGTTGAGCCCAACCTGACCTGTTGGCGTCAGGGTGACCCAAAGATGAAGCTTGACACCACTAGGGTGTGTGAGGGTAAATAAAACAAAATGATTTGTTTCCAACCCCACTCCCTAGTGGGTTACTATCTTTAGCTTCACGTAGGGACTTCCTATTACTGTTGTATCAGGGTCCACCTGAGGTAAATCGTGGATACGATTTACGTACCAGAGGAGTACTTTTTGTGGTCTATTGGTTTAGGGATAGGCAGACTCCGTTGGTAGAGCTGGATTGCTTTTCAACCTCCAGCCAGCAGTAGTGTGCTAAAGAGTCATACTCTGCTGCCCTCATTCTCCAACATATTTGGCAAGGGCCCCTTGTCTTGTTGCAATCTAATTTTAGGGATAGGCAGGCTCCCCAAGATTTCATTTTCGCCCATAGCATGAATCTAGGGACCTTGTCAAAAGCTGCTTTGAGGTATACAAAACGGGTATACAAAACTTTTGAATTAACTATAGCTTGATTGGCCAGTAGCGTAACAGCTGATAAATTTGTTAGGGTGCCCCTCCCGGACTGAAAGCCTGTTTGTGTGTTGGGGATCCGTTTCGTATGATTGCTCAAAGTCCTCTAGATCTTTCAACAGGTTTGCTGCATAGATTTGTGCCTCGACATCAATCAATGCAAAAACAACAGTTGATGGACAGAATGCAGAACAACGTCATACATTCACCCCAGTACAAAGATCTGGGCCTAAATCAATCGTTTTTTTGCTCACCGGACCACCCCAGTTCAGTAATGGCCATATGCAAATCAGCCTTGACCCTGTGCCTCATGGGAACAGTCCAGCCCGAACTGCCAAGCCATGTCTTCCCTGGGCCGGAATCAAGCATCCTAGGACCGGTTCCTGGCTATCAGCCGTCTTCAGCCAGGATAGCTTGACTCCAGTGGCGTAGAGACCACGGGACTCACGTCTGAGCATACCCGTCCCACTGGGGGTGACGAATGCAAAAACAACAGTTGATGGACAGAATGCAGAACAATGTCATACATTCACCCCAGTACAGAGATCCTTGCCTAAATCCATTGTTTTTTTGCTCACCACCCCAGTTCAGACTTGGCCATATGCAAATCAGCCTTGATCCAGTGCCTCATGGAAACAGTCCAGCCCGAACTGCCAAGCCATGTCTTCCCTGGACCGGAATCAAGCATCCTAGGACCGGTTTCTGGCTATAAGCCATCTTCAGCCAGGATAGCTTGACTCCCGTGGCGTGGAGAGCACGGTACTCAAGTCTGAGCATACCCGTCCCACTGGGGGTGACGAATGCAAAAACAACAGTTGATGGACAGAATGCAGAACAATGTTATGCATTTGCCCCAGTACAGAGATCTGGGCCTAAGTCCATCGTTTTTTTACTCACCACACCACAGTTCAGACATGGCCATTTGCAAATCAGCCTTGACCCTGTGCCTCATGGAAACAGTCCGGCCCGAACTGCCAAGGCATGTCTTCCCTGGACCGGAATCAAGCATCCTAGGACCGGTTCCTGGCTATCAGCCGTCTTCAGCCAGGATAGCTTGACTCCAGTGGCGTGGAGAGCACGGGACTCACGTCTGAGCATACCCGTCCCACTGGTGGTGACAAATGCAAAAACAACAGTTGATGGACAGAATGCAGACCATGTCATACATTCACTCCAGTACAGAGATCTGGGCCTAAATCCATCGTTTTTTTCCTCACCACACCACACCACACCACCCCAATTCAGACATGGCCATTTGCAAATCAGCCTTGACCCTGTGCCTCATGGGAACAGTCCAGCCCGAACTGCCAAGCCATGTCTTTCCTGGACCGGAATCAAGCATCCTAGGACCGCTTTCTGGCTATCAGCCGTCTTCAGCCAGGATAGCTTGACTCCAGTGGCATGGAGAGCACGGGACTCACGTCTGAGCATACCTGTCCCACTGGGGGGACCAATGTAAAAACCACAGTTGATGGACAGAATGCAGAACAATGTCATACATTCACCCCAGTACAGAGATCTGGGCCTAAGTCCATCATTTTTTACTCACCACACCACAGTTCAGACATGGCCATATGCAAATCAGCCTTGACCCTGTGCCTCATGGGAACAGTCCAACCCGAACTGCCAAGCCATGTCTTCCCTGGACCGGAATCATGCATCCTAGGACCGGTTTCTGGCTATCAGCCGTCTTCAGCCAGGATAGCTTGACTCCAGTGGCGTGGAGAGCACAGGACTCACGTCTGAGCATACCCGTCCCACTGGGGGTGACAAGTGCAAAAACAATTGATGGACAGAATGCAGAACAATGTCATAGATTCACCCCAGTACAGAGATCTGGGCCTAATTCCATCGTTTTTTTGCTCACCACACTACCCCAGTTCAGACATGGCCATATGCAAATCAGCCTTGACCCTGTGCCTCATGGGAACAGTCCAGCCCGAACTGCCAAGCCATGTCTTCCCTGGACCGGAATCAAGCATCCTAGGATTGGTTTCTGGCTATCAGCCATCTTCAGCCGGGATAGCTTGACTCCAGTGGCGTGGAGAGCACGGGACACACGTCTGAGCATACCCGTCCCACTGTGGGGGACAAATGCAAAACAACAGTTGATGGACAGAATGCAGAACAATGTCATACATTCACCCCAGTACAGAGATCTGGGCCTAAGTCCATCGTTTTTTTACTCACCACACCACAGTTCAGACATGGCCATTTTCAAATCAGCCTTGACCATGTGCCTCATGGAAACAGTCCAGCCCGAACTGCCAAGCCATGTCTTCCCTGGACCGGAATCAAGCATCCTAGGACCGGTTCCTGGCTATCAGCCGTCTTCAGCCAGGATAGCTTGACTCCAGTGGCGTGGAGAGCACGGAACTCACGTCTGAGCATACCCGTCCCACTGGTGGTGACAAATGCAAAAACAACAGTTGATGGACAGAATGCAGACCATGTCATACATTCACTCCAGTACAGAGATCGGGCCTAAATCCATCGTTTTTTTTGCTAACCACACCACCCCAGTTCAGACATGGCCATATGCAAATCAGCCTTGACCCTGTCCCTCATGGGTACAGTCCAGCCCGAACTGCCAAGCCATGTCTTCCCTGGACCGGAATCAAGCATCCTAGGACCGCTTTCTGGCTATCAGCCATCTTCATCCAGGATAGCTTGACTCCAGTGGCATTGAGAGCACGGGACTCACGTCTGAGCATGCCCGTCCCACTGGGGGTGACAAATGCAAAAACAACAGTTGATGAACAGAATGCAGAACAATGTCATACATTCACCCCAGTACAGAGATCTGGGCCTAAGTCCAGCGTTTTTTTACCCACCACACCACAGTTCAGACATGGCTATATGCAGATCAGCCTTGACCCTGTGCCTCATGGGAACAGTCCAGCCCAAACTGCCAAGCCATGTCTTCCCTGGACCGGAATCAAGCATCCTAGGACCGGTTTCTGGCTATCAGCCGTCTTCAGCCGGGATAGCTTGACTCCAGTGGCGTGGAGAGCACGGGACTCACGTCTGAGCATACCCGTCCCACTGGGGGTGACAAATGCAAAAACAACAGTTGATGGACAGAATGCAGAACAATGTCATCAATAAAGGCAATTAATCTGTAGTTGGAGGGATCTGAACCAGCCACTGATATATGTATTGGTTGCAGAATGCTTTGTCGCCATGAATCTGGAATGGTACAGGTCTCTAGTGTGTATGCAAACAGCGAGGTTAAACGCACAGATCAGAATGCTGGGTCTTTTTTAAATAAAGCGTTGGGCAAACCATTTGGTCCCAGGCTCCTATCAGATCTTTGTTTTTAAGGCATTCAAAACCTGTTTTTGTGTGATCTGTAGATGGTAGTCTTGAGGGTCGGGCCTTGATATTTCAAGTGTGCATGGCTGAGAATTACCTTCTGACTGTTTAATTTTAAGATGAGGGTAATTCATCAGTTTTGATCTATAGGTCATGGGATCTATTCTTTGATTACTTCTGGATGCTGGGGCCTGGGAGTTCAGTCCCAGAATGATGGTCGTCAGGGTCCCTTCTTTTGAAGTGTTCTTATTGATCCTTGTCTCCTTCAATATTTTATTTTTAACGTAGGCGCCAGATAGAGTCTGGGTGTTAAATGTGGCAGCCATGTGCGCTCTCCACATGTGTTCAGTTATGTCAGAATTAAAGTGCCTATTTTTCCCATTTGATAGCAGATTAATGAGTGCCCAAAACTGTTTTGAATGTTGTTGCTTACTCACATAAAGCATTTTCGTCCAGACTTTCTCTTTGTAAGATCGCTTTGCGGCTCTGATGTCTTTTTTTAAGTCTCTTTTCATGAGTTCAATTGTTGTCAAGGTCTGCCGGGCAGGGTGTGGGCCCTGAGTTTGCAATAGTCTATGAAGTTTGTTTAGTTGTCTTGTTTTTTGTCCTTAATGTGTATGTATACCAGGCTGCCCCGATGGTTGCAAACAGTTTTTGGCTTTTGGAGTTGTTTGAAAATAAATTATTTAGACTATTGGAGGTGTTGCATGTTTGGTATCATGGGGCTAACTTTCTAATAACTTTATGGCAAACAAAGTTTTCATAGCTTCTAGGGCCAGTCTCATTGGTCAGGATTGAAAACGTCATTATTCCACTGCATCTCAGCTCCTTGTCCCCTGGCACTCATTTTCTTATCCATGAATCTCTCTTTACCAATATGCCCCCCTTCTTCCTCCCTCGGATCCATAACTCCTTCCTGGCTATTAGGTACTAAAACACATACTTGTTTGTATGAATCCTCACTTTCCACTGGCCAACAGGTCACCAGATGATCATGTTCATCCTTAGGTCTGGTCAGTGATAACCATGATCACCATGAAATTCTCTGAGGCGTCTGTTCTCTCTCAGCTCAACCATTGCTCTGTGCAAACTATGGACCTTACTGCTACATCTCCAAAGCTCCTTCACAAACGTGAGCCCCACAGGCTCCCTGTTGGAAGGTGGTTTAATAGTAGTGATAAGTAGGGACTTAGTTGAGGTCACAATAAATTATTCCCTTGCAAAACCAGCGGTAGCTGGCAATGAGCAGGCGGGCTTAACTCAGGAGACAGGTGTGTAAAGCATTTAAAAACACCAATACGTTAAATAAGTAAGACACAATACACAGTAAAAATCCAACACTCATTTATGAAAAATAGAAAATATTTTTATAATTAAAATGACATCAAAACGACAACAATCCAATGTAGGGAACCAGAGATATGATTTTTTTAAAGATTAAAAGTAAAACGTGCTTATAAGCGAATAGCACTCAAAGGGTTACAAAAGGTGTCACTGGACCACAAAAAAGTCAAAGGTCCAGGCCACTTTTACACTTACTTCCAAAAGTGTTTCTTGATGCAGGAAAGTGGTCCACAGCACCAGCCGAGGGTTCAGAAGATCTGGTTTATCTCTTGGGGTCTCGGACTGCAACGCCCACAACGCACCTGGTCAATCCAAGTAAAATCCAGGTGGAGCTTGTCAGCTGGAGTTGTCCTCATTGTTGATCCTGCAAGTAGCCCTTCCACCACTTTTCTACCTGTTGCTGATTAGGGAGTTCACGACTTATCCTTTAAGACAGGCAAAGTCCTTTTGTTGTGATTCCTTGTGAGTGAGCAGGTGCAGTCTTTTTGAGTGCAATCCTCTTTTGTGCAGTCCTCTCTTGTGCCGTCCAAGGGTCCAGCAGGAACAGTCTTTCTTCTCTAGGCATTTATTTTGGGTCTTTGAGGGTCCACAACACCAATCCAAGGTTCCAAAATCTCTGAGTTGATCCTTGGGAAGTTGGGACTACAGGAACCACAATGCACCTGCCAAATCCTTAAAGGTCAACTGAATTTTGTCCAGCTGGGTTCTTCTTGGTGGAGATGATGCAGGTGGAGCTCTGTCAACCTGTTGTTTTCAGGTTATCCACTCCTTTAACTTTAAGATCGAGGCCAAGTCCTTCCTGGGCTGAAGACCAAAGTGTGCAATACAGTGGCATAGCTAGACCTACTGCTACCTAGGGCGGGCCCTAAGTTTGCCGCCAGGTGCAGGTAAACGCGGGGGTATGGAGCTCGACATACGACTTGTTCTGGGGGGTGGCGGCCGACGGACAATTTGTTCTCTAGAGGGGGGGGGGAGGGGGGGGGGTAATGGTGACAATCGACAAACACGACTTGCTCACCTCCACTGCCCCCAAAAAGAGTGTCGCCACCCCCAGCTACGCCACTAGTATAGCAGGAGCAGTCCATCAGAGTACAATTCTTTAGTTGCAGATCAGGGTTCCAGCAGGGCAGTCCTTCTTCTCTTTGCAGTTTCAGGCAGGGATCTCAGTTGCTGGGCAAAACTCCCATATTTAGTCACAGTTCCTGTGTGTCAAGAAGGGGGGCACTCCTGACCAATGGGATGCAGGGTACCACTAAATTGAATGACCACTTTCCCCAAAGTGTGGCATATTCTTGACCGAGAAAGCACTATTCTTCCAAAATTCAAAATGGAGAAACTCTCTCCTGGAAGGTTAGATCTGGCTAAGCCAACCCATTGGTGGGGCTAAGTTTCCCTAACACTCACCTTCCAAACCCTCTGCTAATCAAATTACAGGGGTTTCTGTCTTGCTATGGGGTGCAGGAAGTGGGGGTGAGTTTGTGCTACCTTAAACTGTCATTCCCTCTTTGACAACCAATTTGGCTACTCCACCCCCATCCTGCCTTTTGGACTGCAGCCTGCAGTTTTCCTCCCACCGGAAATCCTTTGTCTTTCGTCAAGCCACTTCACACCTCATTAAGACAGCTTGGTTCAACCTGGCAGCTTCTGACCAATCAGAGCAGGACTACTTGAAGGCTGGATTTTGGCTTACATTAAAGAAAGTTCTATAACTTATTTTCTGTGATTGTTATAATAAATCTAACAGTGGCAAGTTGTTGTATTTATCCTCACTATCATTTTGATACTTTGAAGTATATTTTAGCGCCTTTCTTTCAATAGTTACACGTTAGAAAAAGTAATCCCATGTTAGCCTATAGAGCCATTGTGCTACAATGAGGAAAAAACGACATTGGCAGCTTTTCCCTCACAAAATATCATTTATAATGCCCCTTCTTATAGTTACAAGGCACCCTACCTCCGGGGCACCTAGGGGATACATTAGGGATGATTTATATGCAAAAATAAGTTAGTTTGAGACTTTGGATGTAGCTTTAGTTCCAAAGTCGAATTTGTATATAATTATGTTTAAAAGCAGCCTGCAAGCCAGGGCTGGCTTTTAAAATGACAGCATGCGCTACAGTAGTGCACACTTAAGTACATTACATCAACTGGACCTCTAGGACTACATGCCCTACCATATACTAGGGACTTACAGCTAGGTTGTCAGTACCAATTGTAATTATACCAAATTACCATGTACTTTAATCAGAGCACAGGCTCTGGCTAGCAGAGCTCAGAGCACAATCAGAGTCAGAAAAACAGCATCTAGTAGTCAATATTGGGGCAAAAAGTGAGGAGGGGCACTTCAAACAAGTCCTAGTTTCTCACACTCATCTCACTCTCCCCCTTAGGTTCCCTGCAAATGCCAAGCTCAATTTAGCTCCTTGACGCTCCAACTTACTCTCAGATATCTAAGTGTCCAGCCTCAATCTTATCTTGCAGAGGCACCTGCTAACTGCAGTTTCAAGAGACTTCTGCCCACCCTTCTGAACCTCACTCTCCTAAAACCTATCACTCTTAGGGCCCCATTAGGATGGCGGGCAGATCGCCCCTCCCGGGCCGGCAGTAGTCACCATCGACCCGGCGGGCGATCCACACGCCATCCTCGCAGCAAAGACCCCCCGCCATATTAAAATGGCTGGGGGGTCCGCGGCGGACGGAAAGACCGTCCCCCGCTTTTCCAGGGTTCAATATGGTGGCGGTGTCTGTTAGACACCGCCAGCCATATTAGAATGTGTGCTGGGACATGCCCTTCCGTGGCGGCATTGCAGCCACGGAAAGGCATGCGGAGTCTGCTTGGGGGGGACCGTTGCCGGCCCTCAGGGTACTCCGGTATTACCTCATCTGAACACCAACCCAGTCAGAATGAAGGCAAAAATCTTTGATTATAAATTGTAATCTGCACCCATAATTACTGGTATCATACAATAGGGTACAAAAAGAAAGACATAAAATGCAAGACTTCAAACGTAATGCATTTTGGCAAAAATATGAATGGTCACCTCATCCAACCGTCAAGCACTTGCCTCCAAATGAAATGAAATGAAAATGCGTTTTGTAAAGCGCAAATAGTTGCCTGGAGGCGTCCAAGCGCTATGACTAAAAGGTGTTCTTACAGTAAGGCAGATGGCATGGTGGTTGAAGGGGACCTATGCTATCACTCATGATGGATTAGTAATTTGACCTGTTTTACGTCAGAAGGAGATGAGGTTGGCTGGATTTGGAATTTTTTACAGGTCAAAAACTTAGTAGGCAGACATTTTGCATGGTTAATTATTTTGGGGTCTGCTTTTGTGAGTAGCCTGTTTTTTTTAAGTGTTCACTTTCACATCTAATTAATCTAATTGAGAGACCTATATGGATCTAGGAACCATAATACAGGCCTCACAAGTACGATTGCGGAAAATAACTTATCAGATATAATATACCAATCTAACTTTTTGTGCCTGCCCAGTTAAAAGGCTTTGAGCCAGTTCACAAAAGCATTTATGACTACAGAACAATGTACTACTGAAGCCATAGTTGTTGCTGATTTACCTTACACAAACAACCATTGGCTTTTTCAATGGTTGTTTGTGTAAGGTAAATCAGCAACAACTACGGCTTCGTTGTATAGAATACTGAAAATGCTTCAGTTCTGAAATGATGAGACTGAAGGTGTTAAAGCTAGTCTCTTTGACGATACCTCAAAGTAGTGAAGGGTGAGGTAAGGTTTTTTCCTTCACCCTGAGGGCAAAAATGTAGAGCCCTAGCTTGTATTTTAACATGTTTATTATGCAATAATTGTGTGTATATTTTATGTTTATAGAACTGCCGGTGCTGAGCCCTGGAAAGCCCGGCCCACGTAAAGCCCCCGAGGGTAGGTAAAAGTGCACCTCAAGAGTAGCGCTTTACCTAGTCAAAAAGGCCTTGTTTATATGCCCGATGGTGCTAGTAGAGCCTCGTGCCAAAACCAACAAAGCAACAGAAGCGATCTGAAATAATTAAGACTTTTCAATTGTTTGCACTGAATTGTTGCATTTCGTTGCATAATACCCCGATAATCAGTGAGAGAAGTGATCTGAGGAGTCGCTCCGTGTTTGTCACCCCCGCATCCTCTTCTTTGACAATTAGCGACGCACCTGCGCGCGAGCCCCAGCCGTTGGCTCATTTCTAAATGACACCGCATGCAAAGCCTCAGCTCCGCGCATTGCACAGAGCAGGAGCGTCAGTCGCTTGATTGACAATTACAGCATGCTCAGCGGAGAAGCCACAGCAGCCGCAGGTTCTGTCTCCGAGGGACTCTTTTCCACACATGCCACGGGCCAGCAGCTTCTCGGAAGCATCCACCGCAAGGACCTGCCTGATAAAGCGCCCTGACAAGCTCCCGCTGGTCCCCCCGCGAGGGTAGTCCGCTCACCATGGGCAAGGTGAACTTTTGCATGCTTTTTGGACTTTTCTTCTTCCTGCAGCGTCACCTGGTTGTCCGCGGCGAAGAAGAGTGCAGGTTGATTGGAAAATTTGACATCCACGGATTCGTCGAGTCGAAGGACCACGAGCTGATCATTGGAGGGATGTTTCCGTTCCACTTCAGGACCATACTAACCAATGAGTCGAGCTGGGAGGAGCCCAAATCGCCGAAATGTGAAGGGTAAGGATGCGACCCTAACTGTTGCATGTTTAAAATAGCTGTTATTGACACAGGTGGTTCTGTGTGGCTGCAATTGCGATGCCAACTGGTGTACTGCTGAATATTACGTCATAGGGCCTCATAAACTGCCCTTCAGCCTGAATAAGCGATGCAAACCGGTGTGTTTTGCATGTTATGTTGTTATAGGAGCTCATATAGGACCAAAGACTGCGGCATGCGATGGCTGCTGGTGTACTTATATACGCTACGTCATTGGGCCTTATAGACTGCCCTTTGGCTGCAAAAGGCGATACCAAATGGTGTACTGCTGAAGGTTAAGTCTTAGGGCGTTATAGAGAGGTCCATTGGAATTATGCGACCCTGGAACACCGTATTTTGCAGCACGGGTGACTAAATTATGCGACAAAAAAGCAAATTATGCATTAAAATGCGTCACATTTTTTTAACTGTATTAATTTTTTTGTCGTTTTTACACATTGTAATACTGCCTGGTCAGAGATTTCACCTCGTTAGTACCAGTTCGACAACCAAATACACAGTGCTTCAAATGGAATAATAGAAACTCATTTACGCAGGGCCGGCTTTAGCTGTTGGCGCACGGTGCCATAATAATTTTTGGCCCTACTCTCATGACCACCGGGCAAAAGGGGCCCTCGTCTCTCCATAGAAACACTCTCACATACATTTCATTTGTTTTAAAGCACTGGTAAGGCCGACTTTACTAATAAGAATGTATATCTACCCAAACAAATCCTTTTCATCAACATTAGAAACAGATAATGAAAGACTAGGGAGAAATACATAACTTCCTAACCTATTTTATGCAGTTTGCATGCAGCTCTTTGATGCCAGTTCGCAACAGTCACTGTTATATATTAGTGTTGTATCTTATGAACTGCGGTAACAAACGGATCTCTGTGGCGAAAGTGGTAATCCACTCAGCTATTCACACAAAGTACAAATCTGTGATCTGCACTGTAAGAGTTATTTGCAGCAGGTATTAACCCTCGGAGCTACTTTATGGCAAGTAAAAACTGCCCCTAGACAAAACTCTGATGTCTCTCTCTAGCAGGGTGTTTATTAGCCTTTGATCCGTTTCTGCTAAAAAAAAATGTTTGTGTGAAAGTATGCAGATTGTGCAGCCCGTGAAGAATTATGTGGCAAATGCAGCAAATCCATCATTTGCTAAAAAGTTGCGGCCGCAGAATTGCATAATTCCAGTTGCCCTGGCTTCAGCTGCAGTAAGAGATGCCAACGGGTATCCTTTTGGAAAATATGCTGTATGACCTTACACTGGCCGCAAAGACTGTACTGTGTGATTGCAGCTGGTGTACTTAAAAATTTATTGTTATGGGACCTTCTGGAGTACACTGTGTGGTGGGTGCCATTCCTTCTGGTGTATTACTAAATGTTATGTTATCAGACCTTATTGAGCACCCAATGGCTTTAGTGTGTGATGGTCAATCGTACAATATTGAATGCTATATTGTAGTACTTTACAGACCACACTGCAAATGCAGTTTTGATGCAGTTGTTATGTTCTAGGACAGGGGTCTCCAAACCGGTCCTGGAGGGCTGGATCCATGCCAGATTTTTGGGATATCCCCATTGAGATACATGTAGTAATTTAAAAAATCTGGCATGGATCGGCCCTCCAGGACCGGTATGGAGAGCCCTGTTCTAGGACGTTACCCAGTGCAGAATATCTGCGGTATACTACTCCCAAAGGTCTACTACTCACTGTTATATTTATAGGACATAACAGAGCTCATTGTGGGTGTGACACTGGATGCCCGTCCTTCTACCACTGAATTTTATGTTATAGAAACTTACCACTTTGAGGTGGGTGCGGTATGTGAATCAATTTGTTGTATTTAAGAATGTTATGGTATAGGACTTTATAGAGTTCCCTAAGGGTGTGTTATTTAATGCCCGAATTGTCTACTACTGAATGTCATGTTATAAGACCTTTTAGACCACACTGTGGCTGCAGCATGCAATGCAAGTGTTGTACAAGTGAATGCTATGTTATTCGGCCTATACAGCAAACAATGGCTTCCGTTTGTGATGCTCAATGACCTAGTATTGAATGTTTTATTATAGGACTCTACAGACCTCACTACAGCTGCAGTATGTGATGCAACTGTTATATAAGGGATAACGTTTCCTCTGCCGTACATTATAAGGATAATGCAAGCCACCAAGGAATTCCATAACCATATAGAAGAACAAGGACAAAGGGCAGTTTGTTTATAATGTTATGGAACTCTGAGTGGACTTGCAATATCCTTATCATGTACACCAGTGAGTACTTTAACCCATATAATACCTGGTCACACCATCACCCTTCCCACAACCCACTTAAAACCTTGACACGTAGTTCTTTCATATGAAAGAGCGATCATGTTTGCAAACATGAATAATAAAAATAAAACCTCTAGTGTAAAAAAAACCCATCAAAAACCTGTTAGATATGTGTTGCAAACAGAACTTTAAAAACTGTTCAGTACGGTCAGTTAAAAAAAAAAAATCTACAGTGCACAGAACATGCAGAAACAGGCAGAAAGATTCTAGGCTTTTTCTAGCTAAGGAGTGAAAAAAACACATTCTCTTTGCTTGTCATTATAAGCTATTAAAATAGAGCTGAAGAAAGAAAAGCAACACAGGTGCATCAGGGTCGCCGGTTATAAAGAAATTAGAGACCGTTGTTTATACAGGGATTACAGAATCCCTTGTAGCATAGGACCTTATAGAGCACACTAAGGCTGAGGTATACCATGCCCAATGGTCTACTACTTAATGCTATAGTACAGGACTTTATAGAGTACACATTGGCTTTTGTACAAGATTTTCAGTGGTCTAATATTGAATGTTATATTATATGACTCTACAGACCGCACTACAACTGCAGTGTATGATGCAACTAGTATGTTATGGGACCTTATAGAGAACACTATGGCTGCGGTATACCATCCCCAATAGTCTGCAACTAAATTTGATACTAAAGAACCCTATGGAGCGCACTATGGCTGCGGTATACTATGCCCAGTGATCTACTACTGAATATTATAGGACCTTATAGAGCACACGCTGGCTGCGGTATACCAGTGCTTAATTTGTAAAATATTAAGCACCAGGGCTGTGATCAGGAGGCCACTGCAGCTTGCACCATCCATCACCCTGTCATTGCTGCCAAAATAATTACTAATCACCTCTCTCGGATGTAAATGCAACAGTTCAGATTATTCCAGGTCCCCAAAGCTAAAGGAATGGCTGGGGAGGCAGGTATTAGCAATTTTTTTTATGTATATTGTTTTCCTAAACAACGGTTCTACTTCTCATCTCTAAATTATATGAGCAGCGCCACCTTGTGGCAGACTGCCCTAAGTGTGGTGTTGACAATTAGGTGCCAGTGCCGAGCACATGAAACCAAGTAAGTGCCGGTGCTCAGGACCGGAAAGCACCGGCTCAAATTAAGAACTACCATCCCGAATAGTCTACTATGGAATGTTATAGTATAGGACTTTATATAGCGTGCTTTAGCTTCAGCACTGGGTGCCCAGTGGTCTACCATTGAATATTATGTTCTAGGACTTTGGACAGGGGCTGCAGTATAGAATATCACTACCTGCAACGTTTGAGGATGTTGTGGCCAGTCTTGGACTATTGACCATGTTCAGGGCTCTGTTGCTTCCTAGCCCGGTTTGCGCTATACAAGTAACCCTACTTATATACCTGTATAGGACCTTCTAAAGCACACTTTTACCACCCGTGGCATATCCAAACACAATTAATTTAAATTTTGATAAATATTTATTTATAAATGTTTTAAGTAGCGTCCACATCAGTCATTACAAATGTTGCACTGTCTTAAATTCATAGAAACCTCAGTAGTCTTCTATAGCTTAACATGCCAAGGCTAAGTAAGTTAAGACAGGCTGGACCCTGATGTCCCTCTGTGAGCACCGTACCCAGCCCTATTGGCCCACAACCGCCCCATCAACAGAGCTGTTGAATGAAGCAGGAGGTGACACAGAAAAACAGACACTGCACCCAACCACACTTATGAATTTGTCCAGATACCTTTCAGTGCAAAGCAGTGTTGTTTGATTAAAATGTATAAATTCTACCTTGTTCACACACCTGTGGCCCCCTTACAATTCACCTCTAGAGGCACCCCTGGGATTGAGTGCTGGATATATATAGTATACAAAAGGACGGAGCGTTTGAGCAAATCAAACACTCACCCCCAGTCAACTGATCTGGAAGTAATCCATCACCATTCTTTACTCACTCCGCCAACCAAGTTCAGACATGGCCATATGCAAATCAGTCTGACCCTGTGCCTCATGGGAACAGTCCAGCCCGAACTGCCAAGTCATGTCTTACCTGGACTGGAAACAAGCATCCTGGGACCGGTTTCGGGTTCATAACCCTCATCAGCCAGGCTATGTTGAAACCAGTGGCAAAGTGAGAAAGGGACTCACGTCTGAGCATACCCTGCCAACTTAGGGCGTACAAAGCGATACAAAAGGGGATGATGGACGGAGCAATTGAGCAAATCAAACACTCACCCCCAGTCAATTCGGTCTGGACTGTTCCCATGAGGCACAGGGTCAGACTGATTTGCATATGGCCATGTCTGAACTGGGGTGGCTGAGTGAGCTAAAGAAGGGTGATGGATTAAACCCAGATCAGTTGACTGGGGGTGAGTGTTTGATTTGCTCAAACGCTCCGTCCATCATCCCCTTTTGTATCACTTTGTACGCCTTAAGTTGGCAGGGTATGCTTAGACGTGAGTCCCTTGCTTTCTTTGCCACTGGATTCAAGATAGCCTGGCTGATCAGGGTTATGAACCCGAAACCGGTCCCAGGATGCTTGTTTCCGGTCCAGGGAAGACATGGCTTGGCAGTTCGGCTGGACTGTTCCCATGAGGCACAGGGTCAGACTGATTTGCATGTGGCCATGTCTGAACTGGGGTGGCGGAGTGAGCTAAAGAATGGTGATGGATTAAACCCAGATCAGTTGACTGGGAATGAGTGTTTGATTTCCTCAAACGCTCCATCATCCCCTTTTGTGTCGCTTTGTTCGCCTTAAGTTGGCAGGGTATGCTCAGACGTGAGTCCCTTGCGCCATTCACATTTGTATTCCGGCCACCGCACCATACACCATGAAACAAAAATTAGCCAGCCCCTTTCAGCCACTGTCTAACTTTACTGTGAGTTACAGAACAATGGGGAAACCCAAAAGCCACTGGACCTGGGTTATATACAGTACAGCACGAAGTGATCACAGTGGAGATATATTAATCATTAGAAACATCACCTTAAGTTATTAAATTATCCAATTTAATTATACTTAAATTTATTCACATCCGCAATCTGATAGTATTTCTCAATTGTTTGAATGCATCAGAAAGGAATGAATCCCTTTCTGAAGCATTCGAGCAATTGATGTGGATGGACAGGTCAATATTATTCTATGATAAAAATATTGCACATTGCCTTTCCCTTTCTTATAACCTTCACCTAAATACATTCTCGAGCACTCATTTCCTCTCTCTTTGGAGCACCTTAGTATAAATATGCAGATACTTTGCACATCAAAATGCGGATGTGAATATATTTAAGAATATTAACATTGGATAATGGAATTACTTAAGGTGATGTTGTTTCTAATGATTAATGTATCTCCACTGTGACCACTTAACTTTACTGTGAGTGAGGCAGTCTGCTCTTTGACCAAGAGAATATTCACACAATATAGTTCCATTCAGTACAATGACTATTATGTCAATTGGTTCTTTTTAAGACCCCAAAAATATTTTTTCTTTTAGACATTTTTTTTAGATTGATCGAGACCCGGCAGCTTCTCAACAATAAAGTTTTACAAAACCGTGATGAACCAAAACAAGCATTGACAAAGTCAAAAGGATGGTAGACAACGCCAGTTTTATATTTGCTTTGCCAATGCTTGTTTAAAACGGAGGTATCTGAATTACCTTATTGTTACTAGAGCAGAAAATTGTTTTATTTGCAGAGCAGCAGGCAGTTGATATTTGTTTCACCTTAACAAACACAAGAAACTATATGCAGTGTAAATGACGTCTTTTAGTATGAGATAGTGGTCTTGGAGAATGGTAGATTTGTGCTGCATGTTTATAATACTCTGTCAGTTATCATTGCTTTAAAGTAGTGTGTATGTTATTTATAATGGTTTGTATATCTGTTGGTTCTCAATTTGCCAAATTACCAACTTAGTAAGCGACTTGTTCACATACTGCATAATTTACGAGTGTGTATATATATATAAATATATATATTCACTGAAAAAACCATAGGTTTCAGACATGTTATAGTTAGAAATTAGCATTTAAAAAACCTTTCAAATTCACTGAAAAAACCATAGGTTTCAGACATGTTATAGTTAGGAATTAGCATTTAAAAAACCTTAGAAATTCACTGAAAAAAACATAGGTTTTAGGGGTGTTATAGTTAGCTGGACATTTCACTCGTACAAAACCATACAATACATCAGTGATGTCATTTGAGATGTCATCAGTGATGTCATCAGTGATGTCACTGACCATTTCATGAAGGATGTAATATGTGACATCATCAGCAGTGGATTGCGTGCACGCGAGTTATACTTAGTACAACTAACTATGATGGAGGAATTTCAATGGTTTTGTACGAGTGAAATGTCCAGCTAACTATAACACCCCTAAAACCTATGTTTTTTTCAGTGAATTTCTAAGGTTTTTAAAAGCTAATTCCTAACTATGACATGTATGAAACCTATGTTTTTTTTCAGTGAATTTCAAAGGTTTTTTAAATGCTAATTCCTAACTATAACATGTCTGAAACCTATGTTTTTTTCAGTGAATTTCAAGGGTTTTGTAAAAGATAATTTTTAAATGTATTGTTATATTTATTTTTTTGATACTGATTTACTACATTTTTTTACACTTTATTTTTAGATTTTATTTTTTAAATTACATTATAATTACATTATAAAATATACTTTCTCAGAATGAATTACTTTAGTTTAAATACTTTGCAAATAGGCAATAGACATTTAAGTACAGTAGTTACAGTTGTTGCAATGGGCAACACAATTTGAAACAGAATGCAACATTGAGCTCAATGGGAATTTCTAGTTAAATTTAATTAGTTACTTTATGGATTACCTTTCTAACCACAGGACTGGATCCTAGATTCAGTCCTGGGACATCTCCTGTAAACAGTTGAGTAAAAGTGTTTTGATTACAGTTGTGATTTTTAAGGAATATTATTGTATTTTAATTCATGTTCAGGTACCTCACCTCCTGCCTGTAAGGCAGAGTGAATTCACACAGTAACCATGGCTCCTTCATCCGAATGGAGTATTTAATTTTCCTTATTGTAGAATCTCAAATGTTCACCTTTCTTATAGAAGAACACAACTATTTCTCCCACCAGTTTATTTCTTTTTGTTGTTGTAATAGTGTCTTGGCGCTTGCCGATTAGTGAGCAGCCACTGTTCCAATGAGGTTGATTTGTGGGTCTATATGTATGTCGAGTCCCTAAAGCAGTGCTGATACTTTTCACTTGTAGTGGCTAATGCTGCAGGTCCTTAACAGCAATCTTACTTTCTCTCACTCCTGGTCTTCCTTATGGATCAGGGGTAGCACATTTTCTGAACTACCAATTAAGTACTCCCCCTTATACTCTGGGAAAACCCATAGACAAAGGAGGTAGGTAGGTCAGAACTGGGACTCAGAGTAATAAAGATTCCTGGTATTTAATTGCTGGAAGGATGATGGAATGCGCTCCATGTTTATGAAGGCAAATTTGTACTACAGCAGAGTACACGACTAAAAGAGTAACTCATGGTCAGAGTTTTTTAGTGCAACGGAGTGGAGAGCTGGTACGAGTGACGCAGGCTCCCACATGTCATTTTATATAACAACACAAGTGTCCAATATTGGTGATTGATGACTCTGCCCTGACAAAATTGCCTTGAAGGATTGTTGGCAATGAAACATGTCGGCTGAGTAATAAAGTGGTCTGCGTAAATGCAGCCAGTTTTAAATTCTGAATAAGTGCACAAGTGAAGAATAAAGTTGGGATATTTTCACGGGTTTTCGTCTTTGTGGTAGTCGTGAGGTACACATCACTGTGGTATTAATTTTTTGCATTAATTTTTGGGACACATTTTTATTTTAAGGCAAGATGGTTACCAATGATGAGAAAAGTGAGCATAGCTGGTGAGTACCAATCCGCAAGCTCGACTGGTGGTGTGCATGTGAGGTGCCATCTTGTACTTGCACATTTTTTTGTAAAGGTAACACATACATTGATGTAACCGGTTTTAGATACACCTTAAAAACCACACCCCTATATTTACAGGGGGATGTGGGTATTGACTGTCATTTGCAAAAACTTTTGCTTTATGAAACTTAAGCAGTAAAGTGGAAGGACACTATCTCCGATAAAAGTGAGGAGTGGCAGGGAAAGAGAGTGACGGAACCCCCACCTCGACTTATATGAATACACTCAAGAAGAGAAGCTGTGGATGAACAGCTCTTTGTGTTTATGTGATGTAATTGCTTATTACCTTGTCATCCAATTTGAGGAAGTATCCAAGTCAACATCACTTAATCACAAGCAAAAAAAATTGCTGCAGACAGAGGTTTACACATGTGAGCCAGAACACCAGAAAGTGTGGTATCCTTGATACTGCCTTTAAAGCAGCAGAACCAAAAACCCTACTCCAGCAATGCCTCTAAATCCCTTCAGAAACACATCTTCATTTTCAGTGCTGCAATCAAATTTGCAACTTTTTCGATTCAGCTCAGACCATTTATGATCTGCAATGCTTAGTGCCTTATAGGATTAGTATCTATGTACAAGACCATCTTCGACCTAATTAAATTTGGTGCATTTATTTATTTTTAATATGGAGAGGGTGTGTGAGACGCCCTCCACATCCAGGTATTGGGACCCTATCCCTCTGGACCTGGCCAATTTCTTACAAAAAAAAAGCCAGCCAGGTATTGACCCTGGGGTTGCCATTCTCCGAGGCCAACAAACAAAGATTGCTTCTGGCTTTGGGGGGGAGGAGCAGAATAGTTCGAGCGTGGCAGGAGCAGAACAGAACCTCCCTGCCTGCGCTGGCAGGGACAGTGAATGTGCTGTTGCAGTGGGAGCAGAAATTAAGTTCCCAGTGGGTAGGAGCACACCTACTGTTGCCATCAACCACTGACACCCAGAACGGGTGCTGGCTGGACAGCTCCCTTTGGCCCCAACAAAACAAGATCTTGTGAGTGTCCTGGTATTTGATGGGGCACCCATCAAAAATAAAAACAGGGCAGAGGGCCCTTTGGCCCTACAACTAGGCCCCCCCCCCACAAAGCAGTATTTTGTGGGTGTTCTAATTGGAACATGGGGCACCCACCATTAAAAAAAAACGTGGAGTGAGGCTGCATAAACCTAGGCGAGCAGCTTGGCTGCTTATCAAATATTCACTGCTTTAGAAAGCAGTGCCCCATGATTCCTTGCGAGGGGTTTCTATTTGCATTGTTTTCTCTGTTGTGGTGTCTCAAGGAGGGGCAGGGGCACCACTAACTATTTTTTTTCAAATGTTTTGATGGGCTGCAGAGACTGCAGCAGCCCTCAGAACCTTTTAAAGAAAACTTTCAGTAAGTCTTCTGGGTCATTAAATATATGACCCAGGGAAGCTTCCTATCATTTTAAGCACTTTGGTTTGGAGAAGTATGCTGTTTAGCTGGAGTGCAGGAACACCTTGTGGTTTGTTCTTAAAGATGTAAACATAAGATTATTGTTGTTTTGATTACAACTGTTTTATTAAAAATGATTTAGTTATACTTATTTTTAATTAACATTGTATTGTATGTATTCATTACAAATACACTGGATAATGTTGACAATAGTTTAATTTGGAAAATATGATTACTTTACTATCGTGGTGACCTTTTGACAAAGGCAATGGGTCTGCTTTATATATGTTGAAGGGAATGACCCACTGAGAAAGCTAATAAGGCTGCCTTTAATGTATTGATGTTCTGAAACATGGACATACAGTGGGTCTGTCTCATTCAAAATGACACCTTTTATATTGTAGTGATCAACCCATATGGCCCAGTGGTGAGTATCTCTGCTCTCCTGTTTTCCTCCTGTTTCTACTTTTTTGCCTTTTTCTCTTTTTCTACTTTCCTTTGCCGCTGCTCGTCCCGTGGCTACACCCCCTCCAGAACCGCTTACTGCCTCCCAGCTGTCCAGCCCTCCCCAAACACTTCCTAATGGCAGCCGAAGCTTGGCTGAGCGGCTGGCGTGCCAAAGGCCAGCCCGTCTGCGCCTGGACCGCGCCCAGCACAGGCCCTGGTTCCTGCACCTTCCATTGCTACAACGCCATCACCCTCAATGCCTCCAACACTGGACGTACCACCACATGTCGCTTCACGTTGCTCAAACACACCCAGGGCCTATTCACCTGCCCCAACTGCACCTTCTCCTGCCGCCGCACACCAGACCCACCAACCACACGACCAACAAGAACCAGACCTGACTACCTTACCTGCATTCTACTCAACACACATTCCCTCCACAAGCACTCCGTGGAGATCTGGGAGCTGCTGAACTCCATCTCCCAGACATCACTTTCTTCATGTAAACCTGGATGAACCCCACCTCAGCCCAGGACACCCCCACCACCATCCCCGACGGCTACAAAATCATTCACAAGAATCGCACCATCTAACCTGGAGGAGGTTTCCCCATCGTACATAAAAGCACCCTCTGCTTCACAACTAGCTCGGACGACCACTCAGAGGCCATTCATGTTGGTGGTTTGGCACAGTTAGGTATGGTAATAATATATTACTTTACATTAAAAAACCCTGGAAATTCACTGAAAAAAACCCAGTTAAAATTCACCAGTTATACTTAACTGAAGCAACAATAATTTGCGCCTTAACCATGCACTGCTTATGATCTCACGTGTTGCATTACTTATGATATGTTATATGACATCATTGATAACATCAATGATGACATCTGAAATTACATCATTGATGACTACACTGTGCATGGCGAGGGCTCGAATTATAGTTATCTTAGTTAAATATAACTGGTGAATTTTAATTTTCCGAATTAAAATATTCCATATTAACTGACTATACAATCACTTTAATCTATCTATTTATCTATCTAACTATCTATCTATCTATCTATCTATCTATCTATCTATCTATCTATCTATCTATCTATCTATCTATCTATCTATCTATCTATCTATCTATCTATCTATCTATCAACGGAATGCCCGTGACAATCGCGGCAATGCTAGTAGGCGAGGAGGGGGGAAATGTACAGCCACCCACTGTATGATACTTGCACTCACACCCTTCCTGCGCCGTTCTCGCTGTTTTTCCTACCCCTTGCGTCGCTATCTCTCACTTGTACACCATTGAGCACCAAGTATTTTATGGTTGTCATTTGATTTGTCTGAATACAGTGCTGCTACAACTGTATGATCATGACCCTGTTTTACAATTCCCTTTGAATACAAGATGAATAACAACAAAAGAGTAATTGAATATCTGTCTCCTTTATTTCCTTTCGTGTAATGTTTTCAACATACATGTATAATTGTCTACCAAATATTACCTGTTGGGATATGTAGCTTGAGTAAGCACACCAAAGTCAGGATTTTGTCAAAGATACACAATTTCATAATAATTCCAGATCTCCAGCTGTGGCCTTGCACCTTTGCAAAATCAGTGTGGTGGTAAAGATACTGATGAACTCATTGAAATGCTTACCTACTTAACTTGTGAAGTTCCACCATGCTTCACCCATGTGTAGGCTACAACAAGAATTGGCCACATGCAGCAGAGGTCCTTCTAGATTTCAGCTCATTAAGTCATCACAAAGATCATCTGGTAAGTTAAGGATTCTAACCAGCATACGATGCATGAATGGTCAATCTGAGACCATGGCAAGGAGCTTCAACATGGGGGCATGGTTGTATGGCCCATGTCCTCCATGTGACTGTGTAGCACAATGCCCTGTGTTCATGTTGTAGAAGTGGAGAGATCAAGTGAAAAAAAGTGTTGCTGTACTCTGCCAAACACCAAATTAGAAGAACCGCTGCTCCTTTCATTTCAGCAGCTGAGCAGAAGACTGTAAAGACTGTCTGGCATAATGCGCCATTTACCTGTGTCTTACTCAGTGGTTAATTTGTCCTGGAAGTTGCTGGTGGGTGGTCCCACCTATCATTTTAAGGGACCGGGGACTCTTATTTACCTCCTATGGGCTGTGATGCGGTTTGCCAAGGCTCTACACTATGCCATGCCGCTCCTTCCTTAGCGTCGGCCATTGCCAACAAATGAAGCCTCTTTCCTTGGCCCCACCATGTCACTAAGCAGGGACTCTCTTTCCTGAATGCATGTGAACCTTGAATTAAATGGAAGCATGTAGTCTGTGTTGTTAAAATTGTTAAAATTGTGTGTGTTACAGCAGACCAAGCCCATGAACAGACATATGTATATTATTGTGCAGTTTCTCAGCCTGATTCGGTACTTCAGAGAAATCACACAACAACATGAGTCTCCTGTAACTGTGTAGCTGTGCAGTACAGGTCCCAGTCAAGGGATGTTAACCCTGCTGTTTGGCCATGGAACTGCCTGAGCTATCACCTGTCATCTACCCTCAAGAGCTATACTTGTGTCTAGCAGTAGCAATCATGATCTGAGAAAATGACTTGCAACAAGCAAGTGGTGTGGTGGGGATATTTAGAAGTAGCCAAGGTCAAACCATGCACCACCAGAGATTTACGCTTCACCCCATACTCTCACATTCTGCAGAGATTCAGCCTCTTACCCCCTGCAGTTTCTAGCGGTTGACAATTATAGCCTTCATACTGCCTTAACCAGGGTCAGCTGACCCCCTGTGGTTTGGTCTGGGTGATTTCCCATTTGGTTCCCCACACCCACAACTACCATCAGCCTGCTTCAAAAGTCTAATTGAACTCCTGCTGGGAATCCTGGGAAATCTCAACATCTTCTGAGTTTATGACATGGAACCAGTAGCCCAAAGTACTTTCTTAGATCAAATAAGGACAATGCTGTAAACTCAAGGGAGATGGAATAATTACAAGATAACTAGAACAAAATGCTTCCAGAAGAATTTACTTTAAATACAATGAATGTAGCACATTTCATAAGATTAATGACAATTTGGAAAAAAGAATCTCATTTGTATTCACACATATATATGTAAATATGGATAGGAAGAGGGTAACAAGAAGCAAACTCACGTAGAACAAAGAGCATAAAAAATTAAATTTAGACAATACACAGTCAAAATGTGATAAAGTTCTGCTATCAAGACATAGGCATACACTTCCAGCTAAACACATTTTTTAAGTACAAGATATATTCATTTTTAGAACTTAGTAAGAACCAGCGTTGAACTTTCGATCGCACAGTGTTACACATTCACAACACATTCACAATGCTCTCCTCAGGACATAGTACATTCTTAGTTCCTATAAGTATAACCAAAGCTACAACCGGAACATAAACAGAGAACAACATCAACAAACAATACACAGTCGATACAACTAATGATTTTGACACTATTAGGATTACATATGATACGCAAAAAAGTCAATAAAAAGCACAATAAATTGGCATAGCAGCCAATTAGAGTACACCATATTTATTTAGCAATACTTCCTGTAGAATAGAACATCAAATAGTTTGCATAAAAAAAACACATCTATAATACCCAACATCAAGAGAAGGTAGTCCAACACCAATATCCACTAGTTCACCATTAGCCAACACCATGAAAAGAAGGCACCCGTATGTGGATCAGGTAGAGTAATTAGTAGAACAAGAACACCAATGATGGTCAGTCATCCCTCAAACTGCCATGTATAAATCACGTAGCCAATTAAGTGCAAGAGTCAGTCAAATTAGTTGGTGTTGCACTACAATCTCTTGATGTTGGGTATTATACACTATGCACCATTTGACCCCTTTAATTAAAAAAAATCGTAAGAGGTGTGGAAGCTCCTGAATCCCATTTAGGAAGACACGCTTGCTTTATTTGCAGCTTTTCATGTCAGCTGTTACACGCAATCACTTACTAAGATAACCAGCTGCCACTGATCCAGCATGTTATATTTTGAACAATTTACTTAGCAAGAGCATGATTGAACCGTTTAGTCTCCTTCACACAAACAAGAAATACTTGCCCCTCAACCATACTCTAATCTGACAGGTAGTGAGAGCACTGCAGGCTTTGGACCTCATCAGAGATGGAAGAAAGATGTGCCAGTGGTAGAGGTGGGCCAAGAACTTGTAAGAAAAAAGTTTGGGCACCTGCACTTTTTTAAAACAGATTAAGCACTGATTTTACTATGTAATTCTTTGCTTCTTGCCAAGTATAACACACACCATACTCTGTTATAGAGTAACACTCCACTGAGACTGGATGAAAACAAGATAGCCTGCTGTGCCTATGCTTCCATTGTTCTAGTGCAATATAAACATGCTTGTGCAGCTGCAGCTTGTCTTGCTTCTGGGTAGGAGAGTGTCTGCTGCACCCTCAAACTGAGAAGCAGTCCTTGTGTACTGATCTGTGCCTGAACGGGCCGTTTTTCATGCTCTGAGGCCCAGATCCTCTCTGAATGAAGACCGGCAACAATGCTGATGCAGGAATGGCATTGTTTAAGGATCATTGAAGTTAATTAAAAGAGCATAGTTTTCATTAAGGATAATCAAGAAAACAAAGGATCCTTAGATACTCCACAGTAGGAAGCAGAGGAATGAACCACGAGCAAATTAGATGTACAGTATGAGAGGGTGTACAAAGGAAGCGCTTGAAGAATTTAGAGGCAAAATCTGTGTATGTTAGAGTCTTGTGTCTTTCTATTATGCTATGATTGCTGAAAGTGTCCAAAGCTGCTGACTTGTCAATATGAATGAGTATGGTCCTCGGTCCCTCACTGATTGTTCACCGAGTTAATCTGAGGACTACCAGTAATATATGTAAGAACTTGAGCAAGTTTTCCCATTGCAAATTGTAGCTCCACTCCCTCTAATTTCTTTACCTTAGTTTCAGATCAGAGAATTATATATTTGTTGTTCACCTATAAGGGATTGATTGTCTTTTTCCTCTTTCAAATTGTTTGAGACAAGGATTACAACAATTTCCAATTTAAAAATAGCAAAGCTGTCATTTTTTTAATTGAACAAATTTAGGACATCACTGGCACTGTATTACAAATCCCTACTTCAAAAAGATCTAAGCCTTTTCCTCCTACCGCTATTGTTATAACTCCCAAAACACTTTTGCTGTAAAGAAAGCACCCTTCAGTCTAGTACGCATTTGAGAACAAAAGGAGAAGGACCAGGAGGCTTCCAGCCTGGAGTCGGTAAGCGTGGGGCATATTTGATGTGACAACTATTCCTGGGGAATGTGGAACTTTTATTAGACTGAAGGGTGCTTTCTTTACAGCAAAAGCGTTTTGGGAGTTATAACAATAGCGGTGTAATGAGGGACTAATTTTAAGTTTTAGGCTTTAAATACAGATATATTCACCTGGAATATAATTGTTTTTTCCCCATTTCAGACCTGTATTCAGGGGAAACCATGCTTTATATACCATTCAGAAGGACATAGACCTAAGCAGATATCTAGGAGGATTCATTGTAATGCCTTAAAAGAATTTTAAGAGGTGAGAACCAATACAATTTATGAATGGAATAGTATTTTCCATTGTGATGCTCAGAAAAATAAAGGATTCTTTATATATAATTTTTTTATACCATAGAAACATATAACTGAAGAAGCGAATAATTTAAACTGAAGTAAGGGGAGTGTAAGGACAACAAGCTCCAAGGACAGAACTATTAGGTAATTAGAGAGCAGGATGAGAAGTTATACCCCTGGAATGGTCTAAAGGGGTCCTGGTGTGTAGATCACAGGAATGGCAAAACTATTTAATATGGGAGTTTATCAATATTTTTTTTTAAAAGTGACTTTGAAACAAACTTGTTAATGGGGTCTGTAAAAACCAAGGACTATTGTGGGGATGTAATGTCATGAGATAGGACCAATGTACAAAATATATGTTAATTCACCAAGGGAGATCGTGAAATTAATGTACTCTCTGTGGCCCTAACAAGTGTTATAGCGAAAATTGCATTGTCAATAGCACAAGTGTGTTGTTAAATAGATTGATAATATTTTAGATTATTTTATATTATGTTTAGATTTTAATTTATAATCAGTCTATGTTTGTGACAGCCCTAAAGAAGCGCAGCGGAGCGCAAAACACGTGTTGGTTTTTTCTGACTGCTTACAGTATTTAAGACTGGTTTTGGATTGATTGACATGGAGAATAAAACTTAAAGAAAAAATAAAATACAACTAAAGAAACCAAACAAGAAGATTTTGTTGTGAATTGTTGTTCTTGTGCACATCTCAGTATTGTGTGGTGTTTTATTACCTACTGGCGGTGGCCAGAAGGTAGTTATAGTTAGGACCAAGTTTCCATAGGAAGAGCATTTTTGTTTTGCTTATAACTTTGGCGTTGGTTGATGAATCCTCATCAATTTTCAAAACGAATTCCTTGTTCATATCAGCTCCTATGTTGAAAGTTTGGGGGTGATTGGTCAAGGGGGGTTCCAAAACGTGTTGTTTCCATGTTAATTTCCATAGGAAACTTTAGACAAGGCTACAGGTTGAACAGGTGAACGGAATTACCCGAAATTTGGCAGGGAGAAGGGTCTTGGTCTACAAAGCACGCTTTTTTTTATTTGGTGTAAATCCGTTCAGTAGTTTTGGAGAAATATCAAAATTTACAGATATCCATATTTGGGAATTCTGCCATCTGATTGGCTAAGGAGTTACGAGCACGAGCTTGCTGCTTATTGGTTGCGAGCGGTTGCAACTAGGAAGTGTTGGCCCCCATTTTGTGATTCTGTTGAAGCGAGTAAGGGGAAAAAGGGTGAAGAAAGGAGGATAGGAGCACTGTAACCTCCGTGAGGGAGTGCGAAGTGAAGTAGTCACTCTTACCGGTCTGAAAGTGTGGTGTTGCTCAGAGTGACATGGTGCTGCGATGATATGCTGCTACACTCGGGTATGAAACCGAGAGCCTAACCGTGAGCTCATTGCTGTAAAGTGATGTGCTTTGGTCTTTGTAGCATATGTGTGCAAGTAGTGTTAGTAGGCGATAATACCATACACGGAGTGGGAAGCGAGCTACTGACCTCTATCGTGCGTTTCTACTATACCGGAAGTGGGAAGCGAAGTAATCACGCCTACCGATGTGAAGACTCGGGGATCAAACCAAGGTGATTGCTGTAAAGGGATGGACTCTGGAAGCTGTAGTATACCTATGCAAGTAGTGTTAATAGGCGTTTATACCATACAGGGAGTGGGAAGCGAACTACTGACCGCTACCATGTGTTTATACTATACCGGAAGCGGGAAGCGAAGTACTCACGCCTACCGGTGTGAAGACTTGGGGATCAAAGCGAGCTGATTGCTGTAAAGTGATTGGCTCTGGGCACTGTAGGATACTAGCCATTGTAGTATAACTGTGTAAGTAGTGTTAGTATGTGTTTATAGTATATAGGGAGTGGGTAGCGAACTACTTTCTTCTACTGGTCTAAAGACTTGGGGATTAAACTGTGAGCCTAAATCGTGAGCTCATTGCTTTAAAATCATGGTATACCTGTGGAAGTAGTGTTCGTTTGCATTTATACAATACAGGGAGTGGGAAGCGAACTACTCACCCGTACCGGTTTCAAGACTTTTTGATGAAAGCATAGGGTCATTGCTGTAAGGTCATGTGCTCTGTGTAGTTTTCCAATGTTAGTCATAGTAGAATGTTAGTGTGTAATTCTACTAGAATGTAAATATGTAATGTTAGAATGTAGGGCTGTCATGAGGGGAACCTTGGGGAGTTTGTACACGGTACTGGAGAAAACGGTTGCCTTGCTGTCTGCTCCTGTTGGTGGCTGTTTAAGGTGTCTTGTTTTTCTGCAATAAATCTACTTATACGATCCACTGCTGTCTTCCTCTTCACTACATAAATTTGGCAAAGAGCGGGAGAAGTTGTTTGCGTTGTGCTGAAGACCCGTTTTCTTCTTGTAGCTGTTTCTACTCAACCCATGGTCGTCTGCTCATTGAACTATGTCATCCGACCTCTGGTAGGATTTATATTTTTAGATTTTGCGCTTCCTCTGCCTCTTCACCACACTCTGGTTGCTGTAGTACACATGTATAAGTAGTGTTAGTATGCGTTTACCAACCAATGCATCATGGTCCTAGGGAGCACAACCTCCTAGGTGCAGCTCATACAATGTCCCGGGGTGTGCATCCGCAGGACATTTATTTATTATTTATTTATTTAAAATATTTATAGAGCGCGGCTGTCACCTGGCAGGTATCCTGGCGCTAGTAGCTACTCCTGGGGTTTATTGCCGGGGGGAAATGAACTGTGGCTAGCTGGTTTAAAGGGGTAGAGGAAAGAGCCATGTTTTGATTCGTTTCCTAAAGGGGAGAAGATGGGAGATTTGTTTTCTATTAGAGGGCGGGTGCATGTCTTCCACCCTGTGATAGCAAATCCTTGTTTGACTAGTTGAAGCGAGGGGAGGAAAACCACGTATCGCTTTAATAGAGCGGATCCGGATGGCAAAAATGAAAGAGAAAAAAAAGAGAAGCAGGGTCTCACCCGTTCATTTAAATGTGGCCCCTGGTGGGTAATGTTCCATGGCCAATCCTTTTATTATATTGCGGGTCTCTGTAGGACTGGGGATCTTAATGTCACATGTAAATTAGGCGCAGGAGGGCACAGAGACATTTTGCAGCCTAGGGGATTGCCACCTTCCTGGGTATTGTTTCCTAATTGTTCGGGGGGCTTCGAGGCCAACTGAAATCCAGGGATCGCCACCCTCCTGGGCTTTACTTAAATATGCAGGGTGGGCCTCGGCAATCCCTGAAGCCTTGGTGGTCCTAGGCAGTGCCTTATTGGTTCTGTAATCACACGGGCAGTACTCATGGTGTTATAAAGTGATACACGCATAGAACCCTTGCAGTTGTAGAATTACGCAGGCTTCATTTATGTAATAGTCTGTTGGTTCATATTTGGTAGGTGCACCACAAAATTACAAATGTTTTCCATCATAACCTCCTATAAAGAGATGATTTTCACAATAAGCTACAGACAAGTGTTGTCAGAAAAAGAAGACCTATACACTCACTTATTTATTGGGAAAAAAAGAACCTTTATTAAAACAACACAAACAAATGGAAACACAAGTTTATTAGAACAAACAACAGTATAACATGAAGTATGTGGGTCGGACTCCTCCGGAAGCAGCGTACAAAACCTGCAAGACAAAAATGAAACCTAAGTATGTGTGCCATGTGGAAGAGGAAAAGAAAGGTAGTCCGAATGAAAGGAAGATGGCGAGAAGGGAAGGGAGAGGGGGTGAGTGGAAGGGAGAAGGGGAGGGAGAGTCAAAATAACAGAGGGAGGAGGAGACAGAGCGTCGGCCTTCTGCAACAAGCCCTCAGTGTTTACCTCCCGTCACCCGTTTTTCTAGGGCGCTGGGGTCTGCGAGAAAGAGTGTGGTCAAGCAAGTCCTTAAAATGAAACATATGAATGAGGCCAGAGGTTACATTATTAGCTACGGAAACATCGCTTCCCTGCACCTGTGCACCCAGGGTACTGCACCTCAGCACCTTCCGCCACACTGTGCTCAATTGTATGTCCTGCACACCCAGGCTTCACTGCTCACCTGCTTCCATCGGTGTGTCCAACGACATGTTGGTGCAAGCCCCGAGTCTGGTGTACCTTTGTAGGGTGGGAGAGCAGGTCTCCGGTTGGGGACGGTGTCTTGATACCATGATGGAAGGTGTAAAAATGCCGAGGCATCATGACGGGGTGAGCACCCGCTCAGCCCATTTTGGCTCAATCAATTCAGTGTCTGAAAAGGGAGAAATAATTTAATGGTGGAAACGTCTGGAGGTAAATAAAGGTTTATTTCAAGCTTAATAGAAAACACCAGTTGAGTGCATCCTTCGTTTTTGAAGTACGATCTACCAACTGTTAGTAGTAATCGTGGTTCAAAGAGGAGTTGGAGTGCACGAAAATACAGAAGGTTAAATAATAATATGTTATGCCATTGTTTACATACAAAGGAACAGAGTGCATGCTAGAAGCATAATGTGCGCGTGTAATGCAGTGGCAGAAGCCTGTGTGCATGTACACTTAGTTATGTTATGTTATATAAAGCTTAGTAAGTGCTCGAATGCTGAGGCGTCTTGGCGCTGATGTGTGTAAGCAGGGCAGGGTGCTGAGCTGGTTACTACTCGGAATTAAACAGCCGGGATTTCAGGCTTTTCCTGAAAGATAAAAGATTCGGCTGAAGTCTCAAAGCCACCGGCAGTTTGTTCCACAGTTATGCCGCACAGCTGGACAAAAACCTGCCCCCCCATCTAGCCCGTCAATACCTTGGGGTACATATCAGGCCAAGATTGGCCGACCGTAGGTCTCGTGAGGGGGTACAGAGCCTGAACCTGTCCTGACAGTCCTCTGAGTCACCTCTGTATCATGCCTTAGGCACCAGGCAGAGCGCCTTGAATTAGATTCTCTGCTGGATGGGGAGCCAGTGTAATGTCCTCGTACCCTGAGTCGTGGGGTGGCCTTTCAGAAGCTTTAGGATCAATCGTACTGCAGCATTCTCAGTGATTGGAGTTTGCTGATCTGATGCTTATCGATGCCCAGAAACATTGTGTTGAAATAGGCCAATTTGGACAGAAAAAGGGCGCCAATACCGTCTTCTGCAGTACAAGGGGAATAAACGGGAAGATTTTACGCAGGGTCTTTAATAGGAAAAAACTACTGCCAGATGTTAAACTGTTCACCTGAGTCAACATGCTAAGTTTGTAGTAAAAAATGACCCAAGATTCCACACCTTCTTAACGGGTAGAGGACATTCCCCAGCCTCCAACAGACACCAAGAGTTGTTCCAAATTGGTGGTCCGGTTACCAAATTCGATCACTTCAGTTTTTTCAGTATTGATTTTCAGAAAGCCCAGACTCATCCAATTCATGACATCCTTCAGACAGGCGTGAAAGCACGCCGCTGTTAACTCCGGCATGTCTGGCACAGATATCACCAATTGCAAGTCGTCTGCATACGACACAAAAGTGAAGCATGTTTCCTCACGAGCATAGCCAGCGATTTCACATAAACATTAAACAGTGTTGGGAACAAAGCTGAACCTTGAGGCACACCACAGGGCAGATTAAAACTGTCCGATTGTAGGCCGTCCCTGTTCAGACTTTGTTTCCTGTTCTCTAGAAACGAGGAGAGGAGGGCCAGAGCCAGATCACTATTTCCTATCTCCTGTAGTCGCCGCACCAGCACCGTGTGGTTCACGGTGTCGAATGCGGCCGACAGATCTAGGAGAACAAGGATTGCCCTACCCCCACCATCCACTACTCTCCGAATCCTCTCGGCTGCAGTGATCAGGGTGGATTCAGTAGAGTGTCTTGGGAGAAAGCCATAATTGGAGGGGTCCAGTAGCCTGTTACTGTCCAGGTATTCAGTTAATGTCTTATTGATCGCTTTTTCAAGGACCTTAGCTATGAATGACAAACCCGAAATTGGCCGATAGTTTTTAAATTCAGTAGGGTCTAGTGTGGCCTTCTTCCGGATTGGCCTTATACTCGTGGTCTTCCAGGCTGCAGGGTAAGTCCCTGATGCTAGGACTTGATTAATCAGAGGTGTAAGGATTTCACTGATCCTCTCAACGGCCAGGTGCATGATGGCCGGGGGCAGGGGTCACAGGACGACCCAGATTTAATAGATTTTAAAATATCTGTTACCAGCTCTTCCGCTAGGGGTTTAAAGCGGGTTAGTTTAGATGGCGCTGTCTCTGCCCCCTGGGAGAGTTGATGTGTACCTGCCAAAATGTTTGGTGAATTAGCCAGGCCATCGTATATTGTTTGTACCTTGTTCTGGAAAAAAAACGCCAGCTGATTACAGAAAACTTGGTCAGGTTTAAACAAGCTACCCTGCTGCGGTTTGGCTAAATAAGTCACAGATTTAAACAGCTCTTTTGCTGAGTTTCCAGCTCTTGAATTTTCAAAGTGAAATACACTCTTTTGGCTTCTAGAATGGCCTCCTTATATTTATTCAAGGCTACGCTGTAGGCATCTTTACTACTCATACTGTAATCCACTCTCCAAAGACGTTCGAACTTTTTGCATTAAATCTTTAGCCCTTTAAGTTCAGGGCCATACCACGGCGTTCCCAGAGGGCGCCTCCTAGCTGTTCCGGTATGCTCAGGAGCAACACAGTTAACCACTCTCAGGATCCATTCATTAAACTTTGATGCGGCAACCTCATTATCGTTATCTAGAATTGGAGGGGAGTGGTTTAGAGCGGCCTCTAAATCTCTGCTTGTTATCTTATTCCATCGTCGAAACGTCACCTTAGTGGCTTTGTGGGGGGAACACCTCCTGGTAGCCTTACCCCTAACCTCGAAGAATACCGCATTGTGGTCCGTCCAAGGAAGTGCCTCCACCGGCCCATTAAAATGTCAGGGTGGTTGGAAAAGAGTCCATCTAAAATATGACCCCCTTGGTGTGTAGATTCAGACGCTAACTGATGTAAGCCATACGCTTCCATGAGGTCTAAGAGTCTCCCTGTCTCAGGGTTTGTGCCCAAATCCTAATTGTAGTTAAAATCACCTAATATTGTGAAAAATTCGGAATCTGTACAGGATTCCACGTAGGACATGAGGGCCAGTGGAAAAGCAGGTCTGGGGCCCGGCGGCCGTAGACCAATAAACTGTTAAATAAAATAAAGTCTTAAGCCTAACACAAAATTGCATAGCTTTGGCCTGGGGATCAGCTACTGCTTCCACCTGTACCTTCAGGCCGACTTTATAAATGATAGCTATGCCGCCCCCTCTGTTTCCTGATCTGTCTAGGTTGCATAGTGCGTAACCAGATGGCAGAGCCACTTTCCAGTCTGGGACTGAAGTTTCATCCGTCCAGGTTACTATTAAAAAGACCATGTCAGGGTTGTGTAAATTCAGAAACATTTCTACTTCATATTTGTGCTTAACTACAGTACGTGTGTTCAGAAGTAAGTACAAAAGACTGTTTACTGGTGTAACCGCGGGTCTTGTCGCCGGCCCTTGATCATTGGGAGTGGGGGATGTGTTGTTGTGAGAGCCACCCTGTTTTCCCCCTCTACGTTCTTAGCTTCCCCACCATTCTTCCTCGTACTATTATCCATGTCCCCTCCCACTCGATAGTGACAATGAGTGTACAGGGACGCTCCCCTCTCACCGTCCATGTTAAATATGGCGCAGTCTCTGCAACGCTCCCCACGGAGCTTCAGCAGCGCCTCTCTCTCTCGAGTAAAATAGGGGCCCCAAACAACCAGGGGTCCTAGCGCTGGGCGCGTTCCGGGCGCTGACGGGCCCAGACGGGCTTGCCTTTGGTGTGCCCACTGCGCGCTCGCGCCGGTGTGATTTTTAAGCAATTGGACGGTCGAGAACTAGAACGCTGACCCAAGTGGAGGCGGGCCCGCTCTTACAGGTGAACACCGCGGGTCATAGCGTAAAGGAAATTCTACCCAGGAGAGTGTGTCAGCAAAAGTTAAAACCGGCAAAATTAAAACCCAGACAATTTCTCTAAAAGTACATTACATTTAGATATTTTGCACAGTGAGCACACTCGCAGCCAGAGTAGCCGCCTTTCAACAGCACTCAAGCCACAGCATTACACACCTTAGTAATGAGCTCACTGCTGCGCCCAAAAAGTCAACACCACATGTCTGTAGGGCAGGGCTGGCCGCTGTCTCTGGCCTACAGTACTGTCCAGCCGGTCCTTAAAATGAGACAGAGATGAGACTGAATCAGGTCAGAGATCACATCATTACACACGGGAACACCGCTTGTTTGCACCTGCGCACCCAGGCTGATTCACCCCGCCCCTTCTGCAGCAATGCGCTCTACACATGTCTGTAGGGTAGCGCTGCCCGCTGGCTCAGGCCTACAGTACGGTCCAACGGTTGTTAAGCTTAGACAGAGATGTGACTGAATGAGGTCAGAGATCACATCATCACGGATGCACCTAACCCCTCCCGCAGTACGGCCAGAGATTAGATTATTGCCTGCACCTGTGCACCCAGGCTGCTGAACCCCAGCACCTTCTCCTGCACTGTGCTCAATTGTAGGTCCTGCGCACCGAGGCTTCACTGCTCATCTGCCACCATAGGTGTGTCTAACGACATGCCGGTGCAAGCTCCGAGTCTGGGGTCCTTTTGAAGGGTGGGAGAGCAGGTCTCCGGTCAAAGACGGTGTCTTGATACCACGATGGACGGCGTCAGAATGCCCAGGGCATCATTACGAGGTGAGCACCCGCTCCGCCCATTTTCGGTCAATTAATTCAGTGTCTGAAAAGGGAGAAATAATTTAATGGTGGAAACGTCTGGAGGCAAATGAAGGTTTATTTCAAGCTTAATAGCTTAATAGAAAACACTAGTTGAGTGCATCCTTCGTTTTTGAAGTACTAACTGTTATGTTATTGGTAATCGTGGTTCAAAGAGGAGTTGGAGTGCACGACGATACACAAGGTTAAATAATAATATGTTATAACAAGGATTCACATACAAAGGAACAGAGCGCATGCTAGAAGCATAATGTGTGTGTGTAATGCAGTGACCAAAGCCTGTGTGCATGTACACGTAGTAATGAGGTCACTAAAGTGCCCTAAAAGCCAACGCCACATGTCTGTAGGGCATCGCTGCCCGCTGGCTCAGGCCTACAGAACGGTCCAGGAGGTCTTTAAAATGAGACAGAGATGTGACTGAATCAGGTCAGAGATCAAATCATTGCGCAAGGCAACATCACTTGTTCGCACCTGCGCACCCAGGCTGATGCACTCCACCCCTCCCACAGCACCGCCCTCAATTACAGTCCCTATGCACCCAGGCACCACTGCTCACCTGCTGTCATTGTTGTGTGTGCAAACACTACGGGCAGCAGTGTTCACAATTCAGATGGAGTTTTGATTGCCAGGATGGTGTACACCTCAATGATTCCTTTTTTTTATTGCGCATTGTGATATGCGAGGTGAATGCGGCCATATCACCTGAGGCAGTGTGGAAGAACTGGGACATGTGGCGTCGTGGTTATCCTATTTATGCATACGCAAAGTGGGCTGGGCTTTTGTACGCAAGGCCAGCGTAGGGGGGTGAATAATTTTTCCGGGGATCTGGGCGTTGTTCAGTTCCTGCCTGACCAGGAAGTGTAGATATGTGTGTTTCTTTTGTAGTTTTGACGTCGCAGAATGCGCAATGTATATTAATGTAGAATGTATCGGTGGCAACTATCCCTAATGAGATGCTGTTCGAAAAGATTGACTGGCGAACATTACATGTCGTTGTCAAGGTTGTGGATATGGGCAGACATGCATGTCAATGGTGTGCGATAATATTGAAAGTGTGGCTATCGCGAAGCGTACACATGTGAATGTGATCGGATGGAGGGAGGATCAGCAGTGAGGCTATACACAGTGATAATCCTCATTACAGTCAAGCAATGTATGTCAAACGTGAATCTGAAAGTCACACAAATGACGCACTACTATATTGGTAAATCCTGACAACAGAGAGTACAGCAATAAAAATCTGCACATTACTGTTTGTCACATGTGATCTAGGATGTGCACTCTGCCCATGGCTGATTATATTCCTTAGAGCCACCAATACCCAGACCGAAAGGCAGCACAATAATGTGCACACACACACACACACACACACACCAGGGTCGTGTAACACACATTCGTTTTTTGAGGTAAGTTTGAGATGCATGGCCATCACACTTGGAAGGCTTATTGTACAGAACATGAATATTGATCAAGATGATGGTTGCATGTTGTGTGTAGTATAAGATATGTGTACACAGATAAAAACTTTTCGAAAAAGTTGTTTAAGGTGAAGTAGTGTTTCTCATCAAATGCTGTAGAGAGAATGACTAAAATGGGTGGGGTCGTCCAACTGTTACAATGGGTAATGTTATGAACTAATCAAATGCTTTTATTTAAGGTCACATGGCAATCGCGCACCGAGCGTGCATGGAGACCGCACCCGATGCGATTTTGAGAAAATATATTTATCTTAATATAAGTTTACTACAGTTAGAAATATATAAATGTTTAAAATATTTTAGATTATCGCTTGCTCTCATATACTGTTTAAATTTATTTAAATATTCTTTTGAAACCCCCCCCAAAAAAAGAGGGAATGGCGTAACCGGCGACGCACTATACGTCTGTGACGTAACACAGGGCCTGGCGGCTTGCACTCGTCGCATACGCATCGCGCGCGACCCAATACGTACATGATGTAACGCGTGGCTTGGTACTGCGTATCCGCATACCAAAGTAGCAACCGGGGCGACTTCATGCATATATGATGTTCCGTGGGACGCGGTGTCACAAACCCGTCGAATACGAAATGTGCATCATTTACGAGTCTAGCAATATGGTGAATCGGATTCGCGTGGTGATGGAGCTTGGTACGCTACCGGTATGGGAGTGCAGTTTTCTAAAAAAATGTTTTTTTAAAAATACATATTTTTGGGGGAAGATATAAAACATTGCATAATTTTTAAAATTAAAAAAAGAAGTATAATAAAGTTCCAAAATATTTAAAAATATAATAGGAAAAATATAGGTTTTTTAAACATTAAAATATGAAATTAACATTTACAAAACCTTTGAAATTCACTGAAAAAAACCATAGGTTTTACAGACGTTATAGTTAGGAATTAGCATTTAAAAAACCTTAGAAATTCACTAAAAAACATAGGTTTCAGTAACGTTATAGTTAGTTGACCATTTGAATCATATAAAACTAGAGAAATTCGCCTGATATAGTTAGTTGAGTTAACTATAACTCGCGCGCCCGGAATGCACTGGTGATGACGTAACATATTACATCACTCATGACATGGTCAGTGACATCACTCATGACATCACTGATGATATCTCAAATGACATCACTGATGGAGGGATAAAAATGTATATTCCCACTCCAATGATTGCAACAGTAGGGAAAGTGTTGGATAGCGGAGGGGTAAAGATTACTATTCTCCCTCCAGTGAGTGCAACTGTAGGGAAAGAGTTGGATAGCGGCGGAGTAAAAATAACCATTCCCACTACAGTGAGTGCGCCAGTAGGGATAGTGTTGGATACAAAAGGGGTAAAATACTATTCCCACTCCAATGAGTGCAACAGTAGGAAAAGTGTTGGATAGTAGAGGGGTAACAATTACTATTCCCACTCCAGTGAGTGCAACAGCAGGGAAAGTGTTGGATAATGGAGGGATAACATTTACTATTCTCACTCCAGTCAGTGCAACAGTAGGTGTTGGATTGCAGAAAGGTAAAAAAATAATATTACCACTCCAGTCAGCTCAAAATTAAAACAAACAAAATATCAACAACAAAAATATTTTAAAAAATAAAGAAAATACAAATATATAAATATATCATCAAAGCTTTATTTCGATATAAAAATATCATAAAAGCATTTTACAAATTATGTAAAAAAGATACAGTGTAATAATTACATAAAGAAGCCAGGTTAAAAAATCTTAAAAACATCATTCGGGGAGTGCAAATTGCTTTACAAAAACAATAGAAAACCTATTCTAAATTTTGAACAGATAATAGACTGCATACCATAACCTGGAAAATTCATTTCGCGTAATCATCCCATCAATAAATAAAAACTTGTTAAAAGATAAAAAAGAAAAATGCCCGCGTGGGAAAGTTAAAAGATGAATAGATCTATCTCAGCTTTGATACAGAATAAGAGCGAATTTTAGAAAAGTCTTCAACCAGGACATAGCGCTTTTGATCTTGTCTCCCAAGCCCAACTAAGGAATTCGGCCACACCGCAAGCCAGAGTTGTATTGGTATCAGCTTGCAATATTTTAAGCGCTTCACGGTAATTCCTGGTTCCTAATTGCCAGCAGGTAGGTTTTAACCATCTAATTCTTAGTTTAATGTAAGCAGGGCATGCGAACAGAAGATGTGGGACGCTTTCAACCACTCCTTTACAGTGTGGGCAAGTTGAGAGTGTTTGATGGGGAGGCTTCCATTTATTTGTGTGTTCACGAACAGGGAGTGTGCCCAATCTAAACTGATTATAAAGGGCCCTGTCCCTGGGTTTCTGGATAAAATCTAAATAGGACTCCAAGCTGGGGGCCTGTTTGTGCTGACGAAACTCGTCAGTTAATCTACCTGGGCCAGGATTTCTATTTTCCTGGCTGTCAACCCATGCCCAATAGGCTCCCTTAATATCTAACCTGGTCAACGGAGTCCCTAACTCCCAGGCTGCTTTGAATCCCAATACTATAAGGAACTTTTTTATATTTGTTAGCCAGCTAATCTTATAGGATCCCTCAAGATTCATCACTTTTCTTAGGCCGTCGGCGTATTTAGATAACTCAGGTGTGCGCCAGAGACGGGCCCAATAGAGAAGTGGATGTAAGATAACAAGATCCTTCATTGAGCGACATCCCAAGTCGCTCAATAGTGGCTTAGTGGGTGTTCCCTGTGGGAGTGAGACCAATTGGCATATATCCTAATGATGTCTTAGGAAAATCAAATGGTTTGATTGCTGCAGAGGATGATCTAAGTAAAAGAATCCAAATGGCCTACAAGTCAGCTAGGGAACATTTGACAAAAGTGAAGGTCTCTTACAAACAATATGCAGACAGAAAAAGGAGGAGCAATCTAGAATATTGGAAAGTTGACAAGGTGTGGTTGCATACTCAACATTTACATCTAAAAGGAAACAGGAAAATCCAACCCAGGTTTTTAGGACCATTTAGAATTAGTAAGGTAGTGAATCCAGTAACAGTGAAACTCATCTTGCTTCTCCAAGTGAAGGTTCATCCAGTTTTCGATGCTTGAAGAAATTCTTGCCTGCTTGTTTATGAACTCATTTGGCCAGAAAAAGATGCAATCTGGCCTTGTATCCCCGTTGGGTAAGATGGCGCCCGCATGCCTGTTTTCTGTTAGAAAGATTGATGCACCATATTATGTACCTTGAACCAATGCTCACCCAACATGGCGGCCACCATGCTGTCTGAGGACAGCGTTCTAGTTGTTGCTGTCTTTCTTGCCTGACAATGCTGTTGAAGAGCGAAAGCAGTAGAAGCCTCGCACTTCAACTGAACTTTATTGAGGAGAGCAGTGTTTTCGTCAGGTGCCTGCTCTGAAGAGATTTTCAAGTGTTCTCTCATCACGCCTGTTCAGCGATTAATCAATTACTTTTTTCCCTATTTTTGGCTCCTCCTTCAGGTGAGTGGTGTGCACACCAGGAATTTCTCTCTGTTGGACCTGGGGTCTCCAAGTCACATAGGGTAGCTTGGCACAGAGTAGGAAGGCCTATCCCCAAAGATACATGTGTAAAGCTTGCATCACACCCTTCAGTATCACAGCGTCCATCCACCAAAAATAATGACACTACACTGTAATTTATAAAAGTAGAAAAGCTTTATCTTTCCTTAAGTTAGTTTTGCAGTTACACGCAAATTATTAAATCATCAGCTAATCTGTTTCCCTCTTTTAATTGATATCATAAACACATGGACTAGCATAGGTACACCATACAAGAGCACTACTCCCTTCGCAATTAGATTACCATGTCATGGTATACTCATCAATTTATTACATTTCCTAAAAGGGTGAGAATTTACACTGATGACGATTTTGCACACTGGTACCTTGTTAAAGGAAATAATCCACTATCTGCCTAGAATTCTAATTGTGGTTGGTAACAGTACATCATTATCCTTTCATTGCATTCGTTTAATTACATACATTAAAGAGTATTTATTTATTTTATTTATTTATTTATTAAGCAACTTGTATCGCGCAGACTAAACCCGAAGGTATCAAGGCGCCTACCAAAGTAAAAAAACAGAAAATACAGAATACCACTACGGGTATGCAAGTGTGAAGAGATGAGTTTTAAGCGCGGATCTAAAAGTTTGCAAAGAGGGGCTAGATCTTACTTCCAGAGGGAGGGCATTCCACCACTTGGGTGCCAGAAAGGAAAAGGCCTTACCTCCCCATCTTGCTTTTCTGACACGGGGTACAGAGAGGAGGAGTTTGTGACTGGAGCGAAGATTCCTACTAGGGTTATGCCGAGAAAGAATGGATCCCATGCTTGTAGGGCTGGGTTTAGCAAGAGCTTTATACACCAGGCACATGGATTTGAAAAGGATCCGTTGTTCAACGGGGAGCCAGTGCAGTTGTTTTCGGGCTTCAGTGGCAGAGGCACGTTTTGGTAGGTCAAGAGCAAATCTCGCTGCCGCGTTCTGGACCACCTGCAAGCGCTGTAGGTGACTCTTGTTCAGCCCTGCATACAGCGCATTGCAGTAGTCCAGTCGCGAGCCCAGAAAAGCGACAGCAAGTTGCTTTCTTGCCTGGGGTGACAAGAAGTGCCTGATTTTCCTCAGTGTGTGGATAATCCCCCAGCAGGTTGAAACAGTCCTGTTGACCTGTTGGCACATACTAAGGTTGGGGTCGATCATAACTCCCAAATTTTTTGCTGACAGGGTGGGCTCTGGACATGCGCCCAGCGAGTTCGGCCACCACTCCGCCGACCAGATCGATTCCTTTCCTCCAAAAACCATCACCTCCGTCTTCTCCCCATTCAGAGTATAATTCAGATTCTCTTTACATCCAGCCTTCCGGGATTTCCTGGAAGGATTAATCACTTTATGGAGGCCACTCCTGAGGTAAATCAATCACAAGAGGCTTATTTCTTCAAAGAATACTGGCAACCCCTACATTTCCACAACACCTTCTGTTCCTTTCTTTCTTTCAGCACCAGTCCCAGGTTCGCCCAATGTTAAAGAGGGTGGCTCTTGAGCTCCTAGATCGAACAGTGACTCCCCCTGGCCTTCCTGGCCCTCCTCCTATTAAAATCAAAAGGGTGACTGGTCTCCTCACGTTTCAATCGGGGATATGGGAACACTGCCTGGCCTCCCTCCAGCCCAATGACCCCACCTTACTTGACGTGGTGTGTGAAAATCAAGGTCCTCGTGTTCCCGAGTGCCCGAAGATGTAACGTCCCCACAACAGGCGTTCTCTGCAGTCAGGCAGGAGGGCCCTCAGCGGCTGGCACACGGAAAGGAGCTTCAGCTGACCCCGCCTGTCAGAAGCCGGCTCCTGGTGTCTCCGCCCTTTCGCTCTCCAAGAAGGGAAGTTCCTCCCCGGAGTCTGGCTTCCTTCGCAAATGTTCCGCCTCCTTGCGCTCTTACTGGTGGCGCGGGGCGGAACTGAACTCGCACCCGATCTCCTCACCTCACACAGATCGCCTCCCTCTGCCACACGAGCAGACTCCCGGCTACCAACGGGTCCGAATCCCGCTCTACACCAACTCCACAGCCGGGGCGCCGGGCAGCCTGCAGCAGCCCAGTCAGGTACGAAGACAGCTTGGAATTTGGGCCAGTGGGAGGGGGTGGATTCTGAGGAGTCCGATCAGATTACCAGCGGGTTGGTGAACCGGACCTCCAGGCAATTTAGCGAGGGCAGAAGGGGGGTGGAATACAGCAAATCCAAGCCCTCATGTGAAGAGGCTACTCTCTCCCTTCAGTCCGATGGCCTTGCCTGCCCTCTCACCCCTCCACTGACTCCAGGACTTTTCTCACAGGAACGTTCAGAGAAAAAGAGGGGGGGGGGGTTGCAGTGATTTCCTAACCCCAAAGCAGCAGGGTCAGATCCACACGCAGGGGAAGTATCAACAGCAGGGGATAGCAGCCCCAAGGGACCATCAACCCGCCTTCAGTGCACTAATCTCTCTGACCGGTGGTCTGGACTCCTAGCTGAACTCTCTGGTTTTCCCACTTCTAAAATGGCTGCCCTGGTGTTGACCATTTTATAGGCTAGCCTCAGGCTTCCAGAACCAGCTGGAAGGTTCTGGAGCTTCCCTATATTGTCCTATGGGTCTATCCTCAGAAGAAAACAGTTATGGCAGTTAATGGCCACCATTTTGTGTATCCCCTAGTTTTTAGTCAGGAAAGGCACCTAAGGCAGGGGGCAACCAAACCTACAGGGGCAAGGAGCACCTAACCCCTAGGTCAACATCTGAAAAATGCCAATGGACATCAAAAATAAAAAGATTGAGGAGCAAAAAGGAGACAAAAATAAATAATTAATAGGAGGGATCACCCAGAGGGCTGACAGGTCTAACACTCTCTATCTGAATGTTAGCATCTCTGGATAATTATGAGGGAAAACAAAGTGTTCTGAAGAATCCTGTGAGAAGAGGAAGTCTCGACATCGCCAGTTAAAGGACAGTAAGATTCAAAGTTACTGTTTATTATAGAGAACCTTGAGTTATACTTCAGACTTGGTTGTCGTATTTGCTAGAAGTCTCAACATCACCTGTATAAGGACAGTTACATTCAGAGACATTGTTACAGTTTTTTCTTAGAAAACCTTGAGCTATTCCACAGACTTGGTCTGTGACATTTGCAAAACATCAACCTTGAGATAATTCCAATATTTCCAACTTTCAAGTCGTATTATCATTAAGGGAATAATCAAGGTTTTTTAAAAATTTATATTATCACATTTAATAAGAAAGGGGCCAGCCAGTACAGTGTCCAGGTAGAGGAAAAATATGATTGGTAAATGAGTATGTTAGAAATAAGAGGAAGTTAGGTAGGGTGTTTGAACAAATGTTTTGTCACCCAATTACAGGTTCCGCCATAGAAATTTCCCTGGATGTGAAAGGTTACCAAGTGCAAATTAGATGATCACAAGCAGTATCGAGCGAAGACTCAGGCGGAATTCCTAGACCTGGATGCAGTCTCTCTTTGTTTCCCATTCTTATTTCCCCTGTGTGGATGTGAGGAGATTTTTGAATTCTGATCTGCCCTTGCATCTCGCACAAGAGATATGGGAAAAGGCATCTGCTCCTGTGGAAGTTCCGGCACTAGCAAGTTCTTGACTGTTAAAATATATATTTTTATGTTCCCTTTGACATATTAGTAAATCACGCTACTTAAGCCTTTAAGCCCACAAAGCAGGGTGCATTGTATTCAAAGCAGGACATGTACAAAGTTAATCTTATTATGTCCTTAATGTTAACATGACCTAATATCTATTTTCACTGTGGCAGGCCTAGCTGACCCATGAAGAAAATCAGAGTACAGATTAAAATACTAATACTGCATTTTGGGAATGGGAAACTGCTATCTTTAAGATTTTTAATAATTATTAAAAATGTATGCCAATTGTGAAGTCTGACTTTTAATAAATATTTTAATAAATATTAAGGAAAAGTACTTTTAGTAAGCTATCTTTCCCCTGTTTGACATTCCCAGTGGCTAATTTGCATTAATTCTCCAATTTCCCCCAACATGTGCTCAGCCTGAGAAAAGGTGAACCCAACACATTGACCTGAATGGCAGAGATGACATCTCAGAGCACAACAGAACATGCACCTCCTATTGACACCTCAGTCTCAAATTCTGTATGACAGGTCTGTCTGCAGCACATGTGAAAGGGAGAAAACAGGATCCCAAGACAATTCTTTTGCATCCCAGATCTGACTGCGTTTGTCCTACCAGACGTCTGTGTCTTGGTTTATTGTGGGTACAGTGCCTGCCTCAAACTGGATTTTATTGTTTCCTACCGGGGGTAATTTCCCTATGACACTCCCACACACCCCCTCTAGTCTTGAGAGGTCAATGTCAGTTTGATCAAATAATTTTATTATCTTGAAAATGCCCTGACACAAGGCTTTTTGTACCTGTTTGCATTCAAACAAGAACTAATGAAAAAGTGATTAGGGTCCCTCCCTGGAACTGTTTGGTCAGGCAATGCCCAGGAGTCGCCCCACCCACTATCTGTTTTCAAGCACAAAAATGACATCCCAATGCATCTTGATCAGAATACTGCTGGGCTTGTGAAACAATACCAACAGGACTGAACCTGTCAGCATCTGCGACCTCTGAGAAGGACCTGAAAAGGTTGCACCACCTTCCACTTGCCAAGGACAGCAAGATCTCCAAGGATCTTAAGGCTGATCTCCTAGAGGGCTCTAGGAATACAACATAGCAGAGGATGACCTTCATGTGAACAATTCCAGCTTCCCAGTGGCAGCTTGCCACCTACTGAACTTTGCTGTTGCCCTCAGACTGACACCCTAGAGGATCTAAGTGCTCTCCCTTTGTGGGCCAGGGGGCCTTAGAAGTGTACTCCTGTTGTTGTATGGATACCACAAGATGTTTATTTCCAAAGCTTTTCCTCCAGAGCTTCAAGGAGACCGACCACGAAAAGTATGCGAATGGCAGTTCTATGGAGCTGTAATGAATTTCAGTTTTGTCGCTTGTGGAGAAGAGTTTTTCATAAAAAATCAACAAAGTCCCCTTTGACAGGCCTAAAACTTAGGGCACGTCCTAAAAAGGTCCAGAAGGCAGGTGCATTGAATTTAAAAGTTGGACATATACTTTTAAGTTCTACTTATCCTTGTAGTGAAAAAAGCCTACATTTGTTTTCACTACTACAAGGCCTACATCTCCCATAGGATAACATTGGGTTACCCTAGTACATTTAATAAGTGATACCTTTTGTGTGGGAGTAAGTAGGAATATCATATTTGGTTTCTGAGGAATTGTAATATAAAACCCTCTTTAATGTTACAGTCGGATTTTATGTCCCAATGTGGAAAATGCCACTGAGACAGCCACACAACAGAAGGTCTGCGTGTTAGTAGGATAAGCCATATCTGGCAGAATGAGGGGGCAGTGCTGTTACCTACCACTCTTGCAATTCAATGGGGCAGCCTTAGCACACACACATACACACACAAAGGACTTCACACAAGCCTATTGTGCCCCCAGACAGACTGGGACCAGGGCATGAACATTTGTCTGTAGGGGGAACGAACACTCCAGGAGCTTCTACCACTTTAAAGTGGGCACTGGGTAAAAAAAGGTAACCCAAAGACACACTCAGTGAATTCTTGGACTCCTAGATACTACAGAAGTAGGATACCCTGCTTCCCTGCCACTTGAGGCCTGCCGTACTTGCCAAGAAGGAAAACTGGACCAGCTCCCTTCATTTTAGCCCGAGTGACTCCAAAGGTAAGCTGACTGACCTACTGTTCTGAGCTACAGGAACATAACAAGCTCCAGAAACTTCCCTGCATATGCACAGCTGACCTGCTAGCTGGACCTGCAACTGGATCTGCACCTGGAACTGCCTGAGCCCTGCTTTCCTCTTCAAGAGTGAGTTCTTAATCATCAATTTGTGCCTCCCTAGGCCCTGGACCCTTGGCCGGCATCAGAGTGCACTCCTCAGACTCAAAAAGAAGAAATCTTGAAGTTTTGGGCTCTTTGTGACCCCAAATAGGCCAGTTCGCACCAAGATCTTACTGCCCTGCTAAATGACAAAGCAAAGCTCTGGGGAACGCAACTCTTCGCGCTACATCAATCGTCAGCGACGACCGACAATGGAAGTTTTGCACATCATGATACAGCATTGTCACCCACAGTCACGGCCAACATGAATTGCCAGTGATGACCATCTGCGACCCCTAATGGGATCTTTGCTCTACAGTGACAACCGTCCATGAGACTGGACCTGCGCTTCACGCTGAATCAATGACCATACACAACGCTCCCCCTGCTCCTTGTGGCCTCCTTCACTGAGAATGGATCTCTTTGCACTGGATGTCAGAAGGTAACTTTTTCTGTGGGACTAACTTGCTCCATGTATCTCGCCAGCGCTCCATCCTGATTGGCCTTAACTTGTGACTTTCACCCAATCACGTACAGCCAGACAACCAACAGCGACACTTTATGCTTTTAGGTGGTATACTTACCTTAAATCTTTGAAATTACAAATGTCTGATTCTACTGATTGGATTTTTGTAATTTTGGTGCCAAATAATTTATTACATTTTACTCTATTTTTCTAAATTGGTGTGGGAATTTTGTTGTGTTGTGCTTTTACTTTATTGCCCTTTGAGTGCTGCATAAACACTTTACTTATTGCCTCTAAGTTAAGGATGACTCTTTTAGTGCCAAGCTACCAGATGGTTAACCCCTTCGATGCTCATGACGAGGTCAGCTTGTCATGAGGCACAGTGGAGCTGTGCTGATGACGAGCTGAGCTCGTCATGACCACACCCATTAACATTGCCCCTCAGCACAGGAGGGGAAGATCTCAAGCAGTGATGGTGTTAAGCATGGGTTAGCTTAGTGACTCTTGTGGTTCACCCTGCCAAGGATGGTGGCTGTTCCTTGAGAAGTGCTCACACCCCTTCAAACAACAACCAAATTTCTCACAACCTAGAACTTCCAGGCTGTGTAGTTGAAAGATCGCTGGGATTACATATTGCTGCAGCTTGACTTCCACATGACTTGAGACATCTGCCCCGCCGTTAGAGTTCAGCAAGGCTCCCATTTGCAAGGCCAGGGAAGTTTAAGGCACCAAGCACTGCTTTACCTGAGACATCTTCCATCACAAATAACCCTGCAAAGCTCTGAGTGGCTTGCAGGCGAAGTTTAAGGCATCAAACCCAACACAGCCCAGTCACGAAATTTCTATGTGACATGTCCTAGCACTATATTACACAATAGTTATTGGGATCTTCAAACGCCTACAACCAAAAATTGTACGTTTATAGACTATGACTTATCCTTCTCGGTTATGTTAAAAAAATAGTTGAACATCCTTCCATTACAATGACAATGTGAATGCTTATATAGCACACTTTAGCACCAAGAGAGCACTTTATGATGATAGCTACTATTAATAAAAGCACTTTAACGTAATGTAGCATAGTATAACATAACTGACAACCTCCCCAACCAATCATACGCTTAAAAATGTTCATTGATTGCTTAGGTCTCAAGGCTTTAACATCATCAGTGGTATTACTATTCCACCAATGCATGACTTACTGTGTAGCTACTCTTTCTGCTTCACCTGCCCTTTATGCCACTCTTCTGTTATCCCAATGGCATTTCCACCGCCCCTCTCCTCCACGGCACTTTGTTAGACCCGCCAGCTTTATGGTGTTTTTCCCCCAAAACGTTTTGCCTGCTTGCCTCACTTTTTGCTGATCTGTTTTTGGTGGCCTTAGGACTCTGGCACTTTACCACTGGTAACCAGTGCTAAAGTGCATGTGCTCACACCACTAAACAGGTAACATGGTAACATTGGTGTATCCACAACTGGCATATTTCATTTACTTAAGTCCCTAGTAAAGTGCACTATCTTTGCCCACGGTCTGTAAATTAAATGCTACATTGACTTGGCATTCAAAACCCCTTGCTAAGCCTTAAACTTCCTTTTATTATGCATAACCCCTTCCATGCTCATGACAAGGTCAGCTCGTCATGGGCGTTACCTGCGCTGTGCTTATGACGAGTTGACCTTGTCATGAAACTATAGTATTCAAGCAATCTCAGCACAGGAGGGGAAAACCCCCTAGCAGCCAAGGTGTTAAATAGTCACCCCTAAGGAAGGACCTAGGTAGGCCATAGGGCAGGGTGCTGTGTGAGTGAAAGGTAGGATATATAGGTTTTAGTTTTACATTTCCTGGTAGTGGAAAACTCCCAAATTCATTTTTCACTACTATGAGGCCTACCCCTCTCACAGGTTAACATTAGGGATTCCTTAATTCATGTATTAAGTGTAATTGCTGAGTGAGAAGGAGCATTTTTATATGCTAACTCTGCTGTCCAGAGGATGTTGGGCATTCACCTTCCTTATCTAGGAGATACAGATGTAAGTACTATTCAATTTCTTGATTAACTCTTTCTGTCTGTTCTTCTGTTTCTGGGTGGTAGCTAGTGGAATATTGAGAATCTACTGCTAGCTGCTGCATCAAGACCCTTCAAAATCAGACAAATTGAGACTCAGGATCTGAAATCATTACTGCTAGAATACCATGGGCCCTGACTATATGTTGTGAAAACAACTGAGCCAATTGAGGTGCCCTGGGAGTCTTCTTTAGTGGAATAAATTGTCTCATCTTGGTGAAGGTATCGACAAATACGAAAATCATGTTGAATCCCTTGTTTGAGGGCAAATCTACAATTAGATCCATGGTAATTAATTGTGTGCCAAGGGTAAGGAGCAGTGGGGAGAGGTTGAAGCTTTCCCTCTGGGGGTTGTCGATTTGCCTTTCCTCAAATGCATTTTCACAAGTCTGAACGTATTGTCTTATTTGGGGGGTGATGGCGGGCCACCAGAAATATCTTTTTACTAATTCTGTGGTTTTTGAAATTCCTTTGTGGCCAGTCAAACGGTCATCATGACAGGCCTGTAAGGCAGCCATTTGAAATACTTGAGTTGGTAGATATAAGGCCTCTCTGACATAAGATAGATTCTCTAGGACTCTTCTATTCTTGTCCTCTCTAGCCAAATTTGAGATTTCTTTGTCTGAGATGGTTTCTTTGATTTTTTTCCTTGATCTCGGAAAACTGTAGGATGCAACCAAACTTCTCCTCTGGAATTATTGGAAAAGTATTCACATCTTCTGATTATGATTTAGTATCCATTCTTGATAAGGTGTCTACTTTACCATTAGTAGAACCTGGTCGATAAGTAATGATAAAATTGAAATCGGCAAAGAACAATGACCATCTTAATTGTCAGTAGTTATGGTCTTGGCTGATTTCAAGAATTGAAGATTTTTATGATCAGTGAATACTGTGACTACGTGACGTGCTCCAAGCAAATAATGCTACCACTCTTGAAAGGCGTCTTTCACCGCAAGCAACTCCTTGTCTGCAATTGTGTTGTTAATTTCAGGTGGAGTCAATTTCCTCGATGTAAAAGTGACTGGATGCAGTTGTCCTGTTTCCTTGTGTCATTGGGACAGGATTCCTCCTATGGCTTGGTCTGACACATCTGCTTCCACATAAAATGGTTCATTTGGATCTGGATGAAGAAGAATCAGTGCTGAAGTGAACGACTTCTTTAAGAAAGTTAATGTCTCCTCAGCATCACTGGATCAATGTAACGGTACACTGTTTTTAAAAAGTCTGGTAATAGGAACAACCTTCGTAGTAAATTCCTTGATAAAACGACAATAGAAATTGGCCAACCCAATGAAGCTTTGCACATCCTTCACATACTTGGGTGAGGGCCAATCCAGGATGGCTTGAATCTTAACTGGATCCATGGAAATTCAGTTCTCTGACATATGAATCTCAAGAACTCCACTTCTTTAACATGAAACGTACGTTCCTCCAACTTAACATACAAGTGGTTCTCTAAGAGCTTCTTAAGAATTGCTTTTACATGCTCCACATGATCCTGTAAATTTTTGGAAAAGATCAAAATATTGTCGATGTAACCCACTGAAATTCAATCCAGAAATTCATCTAAAACATTGTTCACAAAGTGTTGGAAGGCTACTGAGGCGTTACATAGCCCATAGGGCATGACTTGATATTCGTACAATCCAAATCTGGTACGGAATGCTGTTTTCCGTTTGTCTCCTTTTGCCACACGAATCAAGTGGTAAGCACCACAAACATCTAATTTTGTGAATTCCTTTGCCTCTTTTACCTGGTATAACAAGACGGAAATCGGAGGCAATGGATATCGATTCTTCACTTAAACCTGATTCAGGGCTCTATAATCTATGCAAGTTCTTAACTCTTGATTCGTTTTGGGACAAAAAAAGGGGGGAAGAGACGGGATTGAGAGGGACAGATGAAACCATTTGCCAAGTACTGTTTGAGATATTCCTTGAGATATTTATTCCTATTTTCTTTAAGGGCATAGATTCTACTACAAGGCAAATTCCCTCCTGGTTCCAACTCAATCTTGCATCCATAAGGCGGTAACTTTTTTGCCTCTGCCTTATCAAAGACTACTGCTAAATCTTCATACTCCACAGGAATGACCACTTTATCCAAGGCACAGACTATCTTGGAATCTTCGTCTGTCAATCCATAACAATGTTTCTGGCAATAACTTGAAGTTAGCCGGACTGTGCTTTGCTCCCTATTTACTTCTGGGTTGTGCTCTGTCAACCATGGTAAACCCCGAATCAATTGGAACTGCGGGGCCTTTATGAGATTTAATGATATTCTTTATCGAGGTCCAAGAGGATCCTAGAGCACTATGGGTTCCGGCTCATCTGTGATTGGACCAGAGGACAAGTTGGTACCATCTATGGCTCTCACTGACTCTGCGACTTCTTTCTTAATGACATTTATTCCTGTTCTTTTAGCGTATTGGATGTCGCACAAATTTCCAGTTGCACCAGAATCTATCATGCCTGAAACTTCCTTCATAGTCTTTCCTCCAAAATTGAGATTGAAAGATTTGGTTAAATGGGCGGAAGCCGATTGTACGTTATTTGCCACCTGTTGGTGATCTGGGAATGATTTTTGATGAACATCCATCAGGGTAATCCTCTTCACTGATGGGTTTTCTCTTTTCCCGAATTATTTATCTTTGGTTTCTTAGGACAAAATGTCCTGTTTTACCACAATATAAACAGAAGTTTCCGGATCTTCTTTTTTCTTTTTCTTTTTCTTCCTTAGTTAAGGGACCTGTAACACCGCCAATCTGTATTGGTTCCTCCACAGGGTGCCCTTCAGAGGTCTTGGAAACTTCTGCCTTGCTCCTGTCAAATTGTGGTGGCATAGGGCAAACATCTCTTTTATGTTCAGCTCTCCTCTCAAGCAAGCATTGGTCAATCTGTAAAACTAAATCTATTAATTTTGACACCTCTGCAGGTCAATCAGGTATTTGAGCCAGTGCATCTTTTAATTCATCACGCAGCCCTTGATAGAAAATCGCTGCTCCCTTTATTTTTCTAGCCATTCTGTTTCCACAATTAATTTATTAATTGGGCCAGGTACAAAATCAGATCTCTGTTGCCTTTAAGATCTAGTAGCTTATTATCAGTAGCTTGGGAGACTAGTCTGCTATCAAAAATTCAAAGAAATTCGGTCTTAAATTTTTCAAAATCATATAAGATGGGGTCGTTTTGAGAAACCGATGGCATGGACCAGGATGCCGCATCACCACTCAAATTACACAATACAAAGGCAGACTTAGACTGATAATCTGCAAAAATAACTGGTCTGCAGAGAAAATGCAGTGAAAATTAGGTGAGGAAAATTTGGGCCTCATGAGGATCTCCATTAAAGCGTTCGGGAGGGGCTAAAGGAATTACTGGGGAAATAAAATGAATTACCTGAATGGTGACCTCAGGAGTTGGGTTTAGGAAGTTTTACACGTAGTTTCAACAGCACTAGAAGATGTTCCTTGAGTTAGTACATTTAATCTTTGCATCAGTTGTTGAGACTCTACCTGAGAGTTTTTTAATTTCCTCTCTTAAATTTTTATTCTCTTCAATAGTTAAGATCAGTTGTTTCTGCGTATTATCTATGAGTGTGGCCAGGGCATTTACGTCTGAACTGTCAGCCATTTTGCTCAGGTGAAATATTATGCCACTTCAATCTGTCAAGAACTTACTAGTGCCGGAACTTCCACAGGAGCAGATGCCGTTTTCCCAAATCTCTTGCGCGAATGCAAGCGCAGATTAGAATTTGAAAACCTGCTCCTCGCATCTACCCGGGGAAAAGGGGAATGTGAAACAATGAGAGACTGCCTCCAGGAATTCTGGGTGAGTCTTCCCTGGATACTGCTTGTGATCATATGATTTGCACTTGGTAACCTTTCACATCAAGGGCAATTTCTATGGTGGAACCTGTACTTGGGTGACAAAACATATGTTAAAACATAGGTTAAAACACCCTACCTAACTTCCTCTCATTTCTAACATTCTCATTTACCAATCGTATTCTCCTCTACCTGGACACTGTACTGGCTTGCCATCTCTGATGATATGTTATAATGTATGTTAAAAATCCTCGAATACTCCCTTAATGATAATACGAATTGGAAGTTACAAAATATGGGAATTATCCCAAGGTTGATGTCTTGCAAATGTCACGAACCAAGTCTGAAGAGTAGCTCAAGGTTTTCTAAGAATAAACTGTCTCTGAATGTAACTGTCCTTATGAGGATGATGTTGAGACTTCTAGCAAATACGATAACCAAGCCTGAAGAGTAAAGGTTTTCTATAGAAAACAGGTACAATGTCTCTAGACTTTGAATCTTACTGTCCTTTAACTGGCGATGTCGAGACTTTGTCTCACAGGATTCTTGAAAAAACGTAGTTTTCCCTCAGAATTATCCGGAGACGCTAATCTTCAGATAGAGAGAAATTCCTGGTGTGCACACTGCTACCCTGAAGGAGGATCCGAAAATAGAGAAAAAAGTTGTTGATGAATCGCTGAGTAGGCACGATGAGAGAACACTCGAAAATCTCTTCAGAGCAGACGCCTGACGAAAACGCTGCTCTCCTCCATAAAGTTCAGTTGAAGTGCGAGGCTTCTACTGCTCACGCTCTTCAATAGCGATGTCAGACAAGAAAGGCCACAACAACTAGAACACTGATCTCAGACAGCATGGCAGCCGCCATGTTGGGTGAGCATTGGTTCAAGGTTCATAATATGGTGCATCAGTCTTTGTAACAGAAACCAGGAATGTGGGCGCCGTCTTACCCAACGGGGATACAAGGCCAGATTGCGCATTTTCTGGCCAAATGAGTTCACAAACAAGCTGGTAATTGTTTTTCTGACAGGCTACAATGGTAGGACTGAAGCCATGTTTTCCTTTGTCACACTAGTTGATGGAACAGTAAGTTCTTCAGGCCACAGGTTATTTTTTTAACTTTCCAAGCCATGGGTGCTGTTTCTCCACCATATACTATAGCTCATTAAGGATTAGAGGATGGATCTAGTTAATGTATGTTCTTATCTTATTATAAGTATCAATTTGTAGATCAAGTTGTTGGGTTCGAGAGGGTGTTGCCTAACAGCTAGAGGGGTTAACCTCAAAGCAGGGGAGCCTGGTTCGAGTCTCGGCAGGGAGGCTCAACATCCAGTGATAAGATAAGGTTCTTTTATTGTTGAGTAAACAAAGGAGCTGGTTCAGAGCAGTGAACCAGATTATATGAAAAGTAAACAGCCAACACATGTTTCATATGGACTACTCTGAACAGGACGTCATAAGCCCTTTTGCCACTTCAGATCGCAGTTCTTTCAGCTAACACATTTGACTGGGCATATATGACTCTCTACAGGACCAATAGAATTGCTGCCTTGAGAAAGTCTCAGGCCTGCATACCAGAAAGGGGTGAAACACCTGTTGGCTGTTAACTACGAAGTGATACTTATAATAAGATAAGAACATATCTTAATTCAATCCATCCTCTAACCCTTCATGACTTATATCTTAATGGGTAAAGGGTTTCCCATTCTCTGAGGACAATTAGGAATTTCAAATTGATCCAATAACAAAGGATTGGCGATCCCTGGCACATCAACACCTCCTTCTTTCTATAACTATATACTTTAGGGCCTTATATGAGTTAAATATATGGCAAACAGAGATTAGACAATTTCGACATGTTTTAGAGGTCAGAGTGTATACACTGGGCATTGTACAAGAGTCCCCCAGGGTGCAGAGTCCAAAGCCAGGGATAAAAGTAAACAATAATGGTGGTGAGCTCACAAAAAGGGGCATTTTTCTACACTTTGAAAAAATGTAACAGCTCCCTAAACAAGCAATCTTGGCCAATGGAGGAATGCATTAAGTGGATATCAATTTGTTTTACCCAGAAGCAAACACACTAGAAGTACCTTTTTCAACCCCATAGAACTTATTGCAAAAGTAAATCTTTCATCTGGAAGTTATTGGCTTAGATTTACTTTGAAGAGGCCAATTTACCCAGAAGTAGTCAAGTAGGGTCAGTAATCAGTCTTTGATGTCTAAATGATGATTAATGCAAAAGGATCAACTGTAATTTAACCTAAGGTGCAATATAAATCTGAAGACGTCTTTTCTTTCAAAACAAGTTAATGTCAAATTTATCAGGGATCGAAGATACAGATCTCTATTTTCCTCCCTGTATTTCCCCCATCTCTCACTTCCTGCAGCTCTAGCATGCAATGTCTCTCTCTCTGGCTCTTTGTTTAGCTGGCTTGCCATTTTAGTGATGCCTCTCTCACATGCTATCTACCACTTTACTATTTTCTGCATGTTACTGCACTATGTGCCTTTCTCTCCTGCCTTAGCTCCCTGTTAACCTTAATGTGTATCTCTCAACCCCTCTCCCTTGCCTTTTCTTTCTCTTTGTATCTCTAACCATCACTTTTTTATATTTACATATTTTCACCACTTTCTTCACATCTCATTTGCTTCATCTGCCTCAGTCAATTCCTGTCTCCTGCTAGTCTTCTCCCCACCTGACTGTCCTCTGCTCCTTGCTGCCACATTCTAAGCATACTACATCCTCACCCCAAGTAGGCATCTCTGTACTGGACACAGTCAGGGGCAGAAGAGCTGGACACATTTTTTCTAGTTGCTAGGTTGCACTAGTGAGTAGTCTAAGAAGGGAGGAAGTAATCTATGTTTATCTGGAAAGTAGCTCCATGACTAGGGTTGCCACTCGGCCAGTATTTTATTGACATAACCGGTAATTCTACACAAATACCAGTAATCAATTTGTAAAATAGTGACATCCAGATTTTTACTCTTTTTTGAAATCTAAACTTAAAACAGCAACAGGGGCTAGCTGGGATTTGGGGGTCTTGAGTGTTTTCAGAGCTAATAAGAAGACAAGAATAAATCTCCTGCAGGAATAACTAGGGTGACCACCTTCCTTAAAGACAAATACTGGCTATTTGCTCATGTTTTTGAGGTGCTTGAACATTCTTCCTCCCTCTCCTTGCCGAAGGGCTACTCTGCTCCTGTAATACCCTTCATCCCTTAAAGCAAACCACGAAGGAGCCTCCCTGATAATTATTTGTTACATTCATACCTTGAAATAATTTTGGACTCCATTCACAAAGTTTAGGTTGTGATGGACTTGACTTACCCTTGTAATACCTCTTGCTTACTAGTGTATACTAGGAGTGAGCCATCAATACTCTTGCTTACCCCTGCAATTCAGTAGCAAGCTAAAAGTACCACAAGAATAAGTCACTCCTCACAACCAAAACATTGTGCATCAAGCCTATAATTCTTACTTTTAGAAGCTTTGCTGATACTGGTAATTAATGTAGTTTTTCTTCATATGGTTTATGCTGGATTTATGTTTTGTGATTTTGTTTATCTCACAAACCTCCAACAAACCAATGATTAGATGTTGATATAATGCGTTTTACTAAGGGGCATGAATCACAAATCATTTGAAGAAGAGTGTACTTGAGGAAAGGAACACAGTCCACACCAAAATGATGACAAAACTATATTTCTGTTATAACCTTGCTTACCATCATCTTGGTTTGTCCAAATTAGATGTGGAAATTCCAAATTTTTCTTATCCTTTCTTAAATATCAAAGAGGATCAGCTTTAAATGTCAACATCAAGGCTAATTTTCTCATTTTAGGTTTTAATAACAGGTTGAATGACAGCCAGTCAGGAGGCAAGATCCCTGAAAATAAAAGCTGCACCTTTCACTTGTGATTTAATTGTTCCATAGTCAGAGGGGCAAATAGTCCATGTCATATGGTTAGAGAGTTTAAATGTCAGCGAGCAATTTGAAAGGGCTGCAAATATTTTCTGCAGGCAGGACATAGATCTTCTCAGGGGGCCTCTGCTGACGTCTTGAATACGTGGCACCCACGCTTGCTTGACCTTTGTGATAGTCGGTGGGATTTTGTCTGCTTGTGTGTCTACTACTGTCACCCTCTAGTGGAATTCTGGTTTGCCAAAACCTAAAATCTCAGTGCATCCTACTATGGCTGAACTTCAAGAGAGACTAAGATACTAGAAGCAAGCTCTCCTCATCCATCAAAATGGATTGCAGAGAGATACACACCCAGGATTACCAGTTTGCCTAAAATAAGTCCCCATTTCCATTATTGAGGAATGAAGATGGATTGAAACTTGTCAGAAAGGTCTTTATCAAGTCGAGAGCAAGAATCGTATGTGATCAGCAAGATTATGTGCTGAACATTGCTTGAGAAGAGAGCCAGTCTAAACCACTGTGCACTACTTAGCTGGATTGGTCGACCATGAGCACCATGGCCCAGATTTACATAGCAATCAGGAAACACGGGCCGCAAGTACAACTGCAAGCTGCATTGTGTGAATGGGAAAGAGCAGAACAGTGCCATATCTACCAAGGTGTGTCATACAAAACAATTAACTATAAAAACGAGAACTAAATTAATGTAAACTATACTAAAGCAGGGATTAAAGTAAATGATGTTCCTATAACTGGTAATTCAAATCAATCAATCAAACAAACATGTGTAAAGCGCGCTACTCACCCGTGAGGGTCTCAAGGCGTTGGGGGAGAGCAGCTACTGATCAAACAGCCAAGTCTTGAGGAGTCTCCTGAAGGTCCACAGGTCCTGACGAAGGTGTATGGGGAGGGTGTTCCATGACTTGGCGGCGAGGTGGGAGAAGGATCTGCCACCGGTGGTTGTTCAGTGGATGCGTGGGACGGTGGCGAGGGCGAGTGATGTATATACATGTGTTCTGTACCACCTACATTAATAATTTGCACAAATACCTACAGAACTCAGTTTTGAAGTAAAGTGAGTGTGAATAGGTAGTTTTTGCAAAGATTAAAACAAATGAACTTCATAAAATGAGGGATAATACAGATTCACAACATGTAATAAAAATAACTGTAGTAATATTAATCAAGGTTGTTAAGCAACAGGAATGTATGTAGCTACACTGTACTTCAGCAAGTGGTCTCTTGTCACTGAAGGAATGTAGCATTACTGCACAATGACGTTCATCCTTACTGTATGAAATTGGGTTGGTGCTTGACTGGGGTGTAAGCCCATGGTGAAGCAGCAACCACAATTCTTATCAGGGTGAGGCACTAGCCAACCATAAATTAACCTTTGCTTAACCCTCTGGTAGCTTGGCACAGAATAACCCGCCTTATCTTCGCGACAGTGTTTAAAGTGTTTGTGAAACGCTTCAAACAGTAATAAATTGAAACTACTGCAGAAAAAGGGATCCCACACCAAGTAAAATAAATAGAGTACTTTTTAATAAAAAAACAAGAACAAAACAACAAAAAATCCACTCATTAGAACTGGAGATATTCAGTTTTAAAGGTTTAGTGAAAATAGCGCCAAAAAGCACAAAGCGACAACTATGGGTCAGATGTGATGCTGACAGGATGCCCACTCTGCTCAACTGCTGCTCTGAAGGACTGTTGCCATGCTGTGCTGACCTCCTGCCTGATGCCCTCTTGCCTAGGTAAGAAGAACTGGACCTGTATATCTTGAACCCCGAACCCAGAGTAGCTCCAAGGGCTAGCTGGCCAGTCTCCTGATCTGAAGCCTCAGGAATGTAACAGGCTTTCAACAATCTTGCACTTGCACAGACTCTGCCATCTGTGAGTCTATCCTGTCAAGTGGTGCCATCCCAGTCCTGTACCCTGGAAGTGGGCTAAAAGTGCTCTGCCAACCTCTGTGGGTCCAGCGGAACTGATGTATCTCCTCTGCAGCGCAGCATAAATCCGAGCAGAACCGATGTACTGTAGCTGCTGCATCGATTGGACTTTTCACAAAGACCTGCATCATCTTTGCAGCCCCACCGAAACCTCCGCTGCGCGAGGCACCTGAGGCAGCCTCAATGAGGACATTGAACTGCACAGTGCAGCCTCACAGCTCTACGGAACAGAAGGATCGCCCTGTCTGTGCACTGCATCCTTGAAGCCGAACTTCCCTTCGTAAGCCCCGTCAATGGATCCTGGACAAGGACTCAGACCCTAACATCGCAGCCTCATTGCATATCGGAACTAACACATTGCTTCGGCTGTGCAACGCATCTTCAACCAGGATCCTTGTAATGCTCTGCAAACCAGGGTTTACGGTACTCTGTTCCGCCGGTCTAACTTGGTCACTGTAGCTAGCCTAAGCTCCATTGCTGTCAGCCTGAACTTGTGACTTTGTTCCAGTCCAGTGCAACCAGACAAAACATCAGATATAAGAGCGTCCACAAGATTTCAATAAAAATATCTGTATCATCAAGATTAAGGTATCTACTTAGAATGTGCATAAAGCACACAACGTCCAAACAGCAAATACGAGGAAGGAAAATCTGATGGGATGTCAGTAATTGTGTTGGAGTCATTAATTTAAAGGGGTACAGTAGAATTGTTGTGATCTAATCACAAATCCAGAAAGTACAGCGATCATTCTGGTAAAGGGAAACCCCGTCAGTGTGCTCATTCAAATGCCTAATTTAGCCGCCTCATTCCACCAGCCTCCCGTCTTGGGTCACTGCCCAAAGTGAAGTGGGAACGAGGCGGCTAAATTAGGCATTTGAATGTGCACTACAACCAGTCCAAGTACATCTTGGGTACTGTAGTTCATTATAACAGTCACAGTGCCTGGAATGTACATTAAAAGTACATGAAAATGAAAGTAGTAGTTTAATTTACAAATACAGATAAACCCAATACCTATAGTAGTCAAGTATGTTTTAAATATATAAACCATTAACATGTAGAGAATGATTCAACAAAATAGGCACCAATAGTATGCATGTAACTGGTTCAAATGCATCAGATCCCAATGATAAGGTCAATGCCCAGAATACATTTAAAAACTCAACCATATGCAGAACTAAAGTTGTAGGACTAGAATAATGTTTTTCCATCCTGTACAGAGTAATATAATGTGCATACATCAATGATAAGGGTAGCTTCATATCAACAGTTTGTACAATAGATACCACTACATATAAATACATATCAGCAATAAATATAACATTACATAAAGAGTTACTAGGCATCTGGAGGCCAAACCCAATAACTATCCAGTTAATTAATGATATCATCCAGGATAATTGATATTTTATATCAGGCACATAAATAGGTAGAGAGCCAAGACTCAAGGAAATAAGATAGTCCTTCCAACAAGTTGAGGCCAATGAGTTTTAAGGTGTAGAAGGTCAGTATTATGCCAGATTCCATCTGCATCGTCTCAACTCACAGTTGCCTCATCTCAAATGTATTTTCGGTTTGTATATCCATACAAATTTTAACAGTTTGAAATCATCACATTTTGTAATGACCAAAATATGTTCATTATCGGTTGCTTGATGGGTTTGATCATGCTTCTAATGAATTTTTTCAACAGGGATAGATTATCATTTAAATCAGATGAGTTGTGTTATTTTAAATTAATTACCATTGTTAACATATATTCTTATAGAATTTGTGCAATGGGGACAGAGTACCCTGTCTGCCAAACTTAGGGTGTGCCCGCCTGAATTTGAGTCAGACAGACCATAAGTTTTAGATAAACAGAGTAAAATCTACTTTGTTGGTGTAAAGCTTCCTTCAATGTCCCAATGGACTAGGGTGGTGGAAGGTAAGCCATTCGACCATCTACCCTATTTAGAGTGGACCGTCGAATGGCAATGCTTTGACTATCTATTGCTGCTAGGTATTTTTTTTTCCTCCAAAACAAAATCTCACTTTAGGAGAGTGTTTTTGAAAAATTACAAATATTGAAAATGTTTTACAGCCATCCGTCTATTTTTGATGCAGTTTTCTGTCAAACCTTTCCTACATTAACAGAAACCGCCAATGTACCAGCTGACATTTCTGCATTTTGCAGGCAGGGTATTGGCTGGGTGGCTGACGTAAAGTCCTCTGCTACCATGTTTGTCTTTACTCCATCATCAAAATCTTGAGTAAGGCCCTCTATTTACAGTGGTACAGTAGACGCAAAATGATGGGTTGAAATGCTTCCCGAGCGATTGTTAGTGGTCATACTATTTTCAAGCATTCACCCCGTCACCCTTTGGGTATTTGTTTGCCAGTAGTGTGCCCAAAAACTTGAAACTGACACAGCTTTCCATGCCTACTACTGCCAATGTTTGTGAATTACATAAAGTAGTAAATCCATATCCATTGAAGGAGAACTTATACAGGTGCAGATTTACTCCTTTTTTTGGTAAACCGGTCACTATATATATTTAAGTTCCTGATCCAAAAAAAATGAACATGTTAAAACCTGTTAGTGAAATGAGGACGATGAGAAACACTAACACAGACATATCTGACCCGACTCAGGGCCTCCAGACCCACTACCAAACCAAGAAAACAGTTATTTGGTAGGTATCGCAATTCAAACTGCCCCTGTGTAAGCTTCATATAAAGGGGTTGGGTTAGATTGGTAAATCTGTGTGTCTGTGTTGAGATAAACACATTGTCAAATATAAAACAGTTATTATATGGGCACCAAAGTACAATGCTTATCAGCAGTTGTGTGTGCTTTAGAAGTGTCCGAGGTCTGGCACTAGGAAAATATTTAATGGACCTGAGTCCATTGGTGTGTGCTATATAGGTGTACAGTGATATTACATCCATGGTCATGCGGTTAAGCATGATACATTGGTGTCTGTATGATAACTTTTTTTATTTGGTAAACAAGTTTACAGGCAGATCAGCGGGCCAGCTATAGGCACCTGCTTTGCCCCCTGCTATGCTAATTTGCATATAGGCTGGTGTGAGAAGCAGGTGCTTGTAGACCAATGCGCTGAAGAATAGACTCACACTGGTTTTGTGGACCCAGTATTTTGATGATTGGTTTATTATTTTGAGGGGATCTACATGTTCTATCAAATCCTTCATCCAGACACTTATACATCCACTCATTCTTCAATATGTAAAACATATTTAAACGTTACAGAAACACTCAGTCACTGGATGATGTCATCAGTGATGTCAAATGAGATGTCATCAGTGATGTCATCAGTGATGTCATTTGAGATGTCATCAGTGATGTCATCAGTGATGTCACTGACCATGTCATGAATGATGTAATATGTGACATCATCAGCAGTGGATTGCGGGTGCGCGAAATATAGTTAGTACAACTAACTATATAGGAGCAATTTCAATGGTTTTTTAAATGCTAATTCCTAACTATATAAGGCCTGAAACCTATGGTTTTTTAAGTGAATTTGCAAGGTTTTTAAAATGCTACTTCCTAACTACATAAGGCCTGAAACCTATGGTTTTTTAAGTGAATTTGCAAGGTTTTCTAAATGCTAATTCCTAACTACATAAGGCCTGACACCTATGGTTTTTTAAGTGAATTTGCAAGGTTTTTTAAATGCTAATTTCTAACTATATAAGGCTTGAAACCTATGGTTTTTTCAGTGAATTTGAAAGGTTTTTTAAAATGCTAATTCCTAACTATATCAGGCGTGAAACCTATATTTTTTTTTCAATAAATTTCAAAGGTTTTGTAAATACTAATTCTATTATCGGATAGTTTATATATGTTATTATCCTTCTGGGACCACCTGAGCAGCCATCTTGTTTCTCAGGAGAAGTCAGGCACAAGAGAGCACAAAACAAGAGTGGAAAACGCAAAAAGGGGGCAGGGTTGAGACCCCCTAGCCCTTCTCAGGGGGTTCCAGAAGGACCACCAAGTGCAAAAAAAAATTCTTTTTTTTTTAAATCGCGGGGTACGCACACGGTACGCGTACCATACGCATACGGTGCGCATACCACGCGATTTCAAACTTTTTTTTTGTTGCCCTTGTTGGTCCTTTTGGGACCCCCTGAGAAGGGCTAGAGGGTTGGGGGGTCTCTACCCTGCCCCCTTTTCGTGTTTTCCACGCTTGTTTTGGGCTCTCTTGTGCCTCAGTTCTCCTGAAAAGCAAGATGGTGGCCAACACTTCCTGGTTTGGACAGCTTGGAATGTTGAAAGTCGACTGCCAGCCAATCAGAAACTCGCTTGCGCACGTAAGGGTACGCGCACGTACTCGTACGGTACGCGTACCGTACGCGTACGGTGCGCGTATGGTGAGCGCATATAGATATATAATTTGCTCAAATTCAATTTTCTCAACAACTACTGGAGGGATTTTCACCAAATATAGAAAAGGCACTACTGCATACCTGTCCCTACCATTTTGCCAAGTTTGGTGTAATTCCGTTCAGCCGTTCGGGCTGTAGCCGTGTCTAAAGGTCCCATAGAAAATGCCATTTGAAAAATTTCAAATTCAATTTTCTCAAGAACTACTTAAGGGATTTTCACCAAACATAGCAAAGGCACATCTGCATACCAGGCTCTACCATTTTGCCAAGTTTGGTGTAATTCCATTTAGCCGTTCGGTCTGTAGCCGTGTCTAAAGGTCCCTATGAAAATTAACAATGGGAAAACACGTTTTGGGACCCCCCTTTCGGCCCCCGCTTGACGAATCCCCCCGAAACTTTCAGGGAAGGAGCGGAGCGGAGCTTGCCAATATTCCGGAAAATTACACACAGATTCCTCAATCTGCGCCAAGTCTTTCCCAATAGAATGTTGAGCGCATTTAGATATATAATTTGCTCAAATTCATTTTCTCAACAACTACTGGAGGGATTTTAACCAAATATAGAAAAGGCACTACTGCATACCTGTCCCTACCATTTTGCCAAGTTTGGTGTAATTCCGTTCAGCCGTTCGGGCTGTAGCCGTGTCTAAAGGTCCCATAGAAAATGCCATTTTAAAAATTTCAAATTCAATTTTCTCAAAACTACTAGAGGGATTTACACCAAACATACAAAAGGCACTGCTGTATACCAGTCCCTACGATTTTGCCAAAACTGGTGTAATTCCGTTCAGCCGTTCGAGCTGTAGCCTTGTCAGAATGTCCCTATGGAAATTAACATGGGGAAAACATGTTTTGGGACCCCCCTTTTTTCTTGGCCCCCGCTTGACGAATCCCCCCCGAAACTTTCAGGGAAGGAGTGGAGCGCAGCGAGGCAAATTTAATGAAAATTACAGGCAGATCCCTCAATAGGCGCCAAAGTTATTCCCAATAGAATGTTCAGAATTTCCCATGGTAACTAGGTCCTAACTATATATACCTACTGGCGACCGCCAGTAGGTAATATAGATATAGATATAGATATAGATATACATAGATATATATATTATTTTAGGCTTAGATTGCTGCATAGATTAGGCAAAAAAAGGAAGCAAGGGGAACTCTGGGTAGACCCAAGTTTAGGTGGAGAGCAGTTCTCATATAGAGCACCGTGCAGCACCAGTATTACTTTGAATCTACTCACCTCAAGTGTCATTTTTTAGGCATAGGATTAGCGCAGTGCCCTCCATGCCGAGCTGGAAAGTGACAAGGTCTTTTGCCATTTTTACAGCAAAGTCTTTAAGCAGCTAGTGCCATCCATGCCGAGCTGAAAAATGACAAATCCTTTTACCACTCCAGGCACTGTATTGAGCGTTGGATTAATAAAATATCATCCAAGCCAACATGGAATGAATAAAAGCAACCCATGACGTGTTTCGCTCTTGTTTTAAGTTCTTCAAAGAGATATTGCCTTGTCCAGATACAAGGGAGCAACCAGTATACATCAGAACAATACACTGGCAGGCTGCGAGTGCTGCATAAATTATGAAAAAAAGACAGCGAGGAGCTCTTCCTTTTCTGTATCATTTATGTAGCCTACTATATATGAAAGTTCGATGTTCCCTACTACAGGCATGCACTAATAAACGCAGAAGACACTAGGGCACTTGTAATGAGGCCCCAACACCAAGCACTAAGCAAAACATAAAGCATAAATCATTTATTATGCAACCTGATTCACCAGCAAATCCCCAGGTTGGATAAAATCATGTGCCTGCATTCTAAGATGCAAGCCTGGTCTGATCTACGACATTCTCATTTAAAGATACCTTTGTATTGGAGAAGGTGATTGACCATATTGACGTTATTTCCCATATAGCATTGCATACCCTTGATTATTCAATATAAGTGTTTACTCTCAGATATCTCCCACCTGTCGCAGCATCAGCTTTTGTTTTAGTGTGAGGTGTTTTATATAGATACAAAAATACCACAATCTGCAGTATCAGTTTCCCATTAAAGAAACAGATAATTGTGAGCTGCGCTTTTAGGGGAATGGTGCTAGTTTTATATGCATATCCTAAACTGAGTTAAAGAGAAATAGCAGGTAAAAGATATATAAAATATTCTGCAAAAGTATACATACAAATCATAACTGAAATGTTCCTATTATCAATAAAAGCAGCATCTGCGTTCATTTCCTTCTCTTGCATCACTCGCATGTATCTTGTTATTTTCCACAGATCAGACGCTCCTGTCTCAGTTTTACCTGAGGCCTGTTCTCAAACACCTTGCAGGTCGAGCCCTTCCTTCGCCGTGTTAAGGCTTTCGTTTCAGAGGCAATTATTTCTGTCCCCAAGCTCCTGTTATTACATGGTTTTCGCAAACACTCTGTCACAGCAAACTGTCAAGGCAGCCTTCCCCGGGGTCGTATTTCTGCAACCACCAGGAATCTTCAGCATGCTGATAAAACTGCTATATTCTCCAGCGAGGACTGCTCTTCCACCTGCCCTTTTCTGATTGGCTAAGGAAGAGCAACTAAACGCCAGTATCCCACAATGGAAGGAAAAACAGTGCATTCACATCAGTGAATACCCGTTTTACCAAATAGTAATTAATCTACAAATATAGATTAAATAATTAAAAATCCTTTAAATACGTCAATCGATGCGAAATATGTGATCTCATGACTTAATTATTTAGCAAGGTACTCAGCCCTCGAGAGGCAAATACATAATCAGATTATTATATAACATATAACATGAAATCAAAACAGCTTAATCTATGGAAATGTTAGGAAAACGTATGCAAATAAAAAGTGGTTCAATCAATCAATAACTTTATATGATTATTTACAAATAATCTTAAAGAGCAAACATCAAAAATGTACAGGTCAGTTTCACAATATATAGATAAAAATACATAACAATTTCAATGAGTTCCGCAAACGCATAGCCTTTACTGAGCATGACAAAACCCTGGTTTAGCAAACATACATAAACAAGCATTTGCAATGCAATAGTTTTCGCATTTGGGAGAGTTTGACCTGCAAGCGGGGCGTAAAAATGCACTTTGTACTTATAGTCATTGCTTACGAGAAGCACGGCTGGCAGTAACTGTACCACTTTTACTGCTAGCCTTAATGTGAATGATGATTCTCACAAAAGGTAACGTACTGGTAAAATACTAAAACATGAAACAATGTGTACAGAGTAACCTAATTAATTGATACGAAATTGGGCATTTCCTTCTTAAAGATGAGAACCCTCACTCACCACTCGGGTGACATGCTTCATCATTGGGTTCCCTCTTACACACAGTGCCCGCAAGGTGTACTGTGTGGGTTATAACTCTCCCTCAGGAGAGGAGCGAGAGGTGTTTTTCACTCCAATGTCATAAGTGAGTGAGGGGCAGAGTGCAAAAATTATAACAAAAAGTGTATTAAAATCAACTCATCTAGGGAAAGTTTTCTTTACTCGGTATCCCCAATGGATGAAATAAAAAACAGTGTAACAGTAAGGATATAGATTTTCCTCATCAGACTGGGTCAACATGTTTCTGCCAGGTAAAATTTGCGGCATTCATCAGGACCATTATCATGTCACTCTGCTGTAAATTGTGATAAACAAAATACCATACTTATGTGAATTCTAACTCGACCACTATCCATCTGGTCTAGTCTCCTTAAGCAGAAACAATTCTGACTCTACCCTACATAGGTCCTTTGTCTAAATGAGGGTACCAGAGCGCCCGTCATCACGGCTTCCTGGACAAAGGCCAAAGGGAGGGAGCCTTAATGTGAACACATCAAAATGATTTTATGCACAGCAAGGGAGTCTTGTGTGGACATTTGAGCGCCAAGAGAGCCATTTGCAGAACTCAGAATGGGACCCTTCGTGTGTGCACACAGGATGAAGTACAGCAATGACTGCACACATGTCAAGTCAAGTCAAGTCATAAATTTGTATAGCGCGCTACTCACCCAGAGGGTCTCAAGGCGCTTAAGGGAAGAGGGGTTCGTAATGATCGAACAGCCAGGTCTTGAGTTGTTTTCTGAAGGAGAGGTAGTTCTGTGTAAGACGGAGGTGGGTGGGGAGGGAGTTACAGGTCTTGGCCGCCAAGTAGGAGAAGGATCTTCCTCCCATGGTGGCTCTTCGGATGCGTGGAATCGTGGTGAGGGCTTGGTTGGACGATCGTAGTTGGCGGGTGGGGGTGTAAAAGGTCAGGCGAGTGTTGAGGTATCTGGGTCCTAGGTCGTGAAGGGCCATGTGTGCGTGGGTGAGGAGACGGAACGTGATTCTCTTGTTGACGGGGAGCCAGTGCAGGTCTCTCAGGTGACCAGATATGTGGTTGTGGCGAGGTATGTCTAGGAGGAGTCTGGCGGAAGCGTTCTGAATTCGTTGAAGTCTATTCTGTAATTTGGCTGTGGTTCCGGTGTAGAGGGTGTTTCCGTAGTCCAGACGGCTTGTGACAAGTGCTTGGGTGACCATCTTCCTTGTTTCGGTGGGGATCCAACGGAAGATCTTTCGGAGCATGCGTAGGATGTTGAAACATGATGATGAGACGGCGTTGACTTGTCTGGTCATCGAGAGTGAGGAGTCTAGGATGAATCCCAAGTTGCGAGCATGGTCCGTTGGTTTGGGTGCGCTGCCTAGGGCCGTGGGCCACCAAGAGTCGTCCCAGGCAGAGGGGGATGATCCTAGGATAAGCACTTCCGTCTCGTCTGAGTTCAGTTTTAGGCGGCTGTTCTTCATCCACTCGGCTACGTCTTTCATCCCTTCGTGTAGGTTGGTTTTGGCTGTGGTTGGGTCGTTGGTGAGGGAGAGGATCAGCTGAGTGTCGTCTGCATAGGAGATGATGTTGAGATTGTGTTGGCGTGCGATGGATGCAAGGGGACTCATGTAGACGTTGAAGAGGGTGAGGCTGAGTGAAGATCCTTGTGGTACACCGCATATGACTTCGGTGGCGTCTGATCTGAAAGGGGGGAGACGGACTCTCTGGGTTCTTCCGGCTAGGAATGAGATGATCCAGTCCAAGGCCTTATTTTGTATTCCGACGTTCCTGAGTCGTTGTGCAAGGGTGCGGTGGCAGACTGTGTTGAACGCTGCGGAGAGTTCCAGGAGGATGAGGGCCACTGTTTCCCCGTTGTCGAGCAGTGTCCGGATGTCGTCAGTGGCTGCAATGAGGGCGGTCTCGGTACTGTGGTTGGCTCGGAAACCGGATTGTGAGGGGTCTAGGGCATTGTTAGATTCAAGGAAGGCGGCGAGCTGACTGTTGACGGTCTTCTCTATGACTTTGGCGGGGAATGGGAGGAGCGAGATGGGACGATAGTTCTTAAGCTCGGTGGGGTCCGCTGTAGGTTTCTTCAGGAGGGCACTAAGTTCGGCATGTTTCCAGCTTTCCGGGAAGGTGGCGGTGTTGAAGGAGCAGTTGATGATGTCCCGGAGTTGGGGGGCGATGATGGAGTCGGCCTTGTTGAAGATGTGATGGGGGCATGGGTCGGGCGGCGATCCGGAGTGGATGGAGTTCATCGTGCAGATGGTGTCTTCGGTGCTGATCGGGGTCCAGGCGCGGAGGGTGGTGGTGGGGGGCTTCTGTTCTGTGGTTGGGGGAGTGGTCAGGTCGCCAAAGCTGTTATGTATGTCAGCGATCTTGCTGTGGAAGAATGAGGCAAGAGAATCGCAGAGGTCTTGAGAGGGAGTGATGTCGTTGTTGCCGGCGTTGGGGTTGATGAGCTCTTTGACAATGCTGAAGAGTTCTTTGCTGTTGTGGGTGTTGTTTTCTAGTCGCTCCTTGAATGCTGATTTTTTGGTGGTGCGGATCAGCTGGTGGTGTTTGCTGGTGGCGTTCTTGAGGGCGGTCATGTTGTTTGTGGTTGGGTTTCTTCGCCATGCTTTCTCTAGGGTGCGGCAGTTCTTTTTGGAGTTCTTGAGGTCGTCTTTGAACCAAGAAGCTATTTTGCTTTCTGGCTTGTTGGGAGGGTTTTTCAAGGGTGCTAGTTCGTCAGCGCAGTGGGTGATCCATTGTGTGAGATTGATGGCTGCTTGGTTTGGGTCCGTTGATCTGGCGGGAGGGTTTTGGTTTAGAGATGTGGTGAGTTGGTCGGTGGTAATTTTGTTCCAGTATCTTCGGGGAACTTGTTGCGGGTGGTGGTGGGTCGTGGTCTTTCTGAAGCTGAAGTGGACGCAGCTGTGGTCAGTCCAGTGGAGTACTGTGGCGTGACTGAAGGAGATGTGCTTGCTGGAGGTGAAGATTGGGTCGAGTGTGTGTCCGGCGTAGTGGGTGGGGGTGTTCACCAATTGTTTGAGTCCGAGATTGGTGAGGTTGTCCAGCAGGGTGGTGGTGTTGCTGTCGTTGTTATTCTCCAGATGGAAGTTGAGGTCTCCTAGGAGAATATAGTCCTCGGAGGGGAGGGCGTGCGGGCTGACGAAGTCAGCGATGTCTTCGCTGAATTGTGTGCGGGGTCCTGGGGTTCTGTAGATGTGTGCGCACACACACCCAGAGCAATTAGACTCGGAGCACACACACCAAAATGGCCTAGCGTATGTATGCATGCATAGTAAGGGGACCATATATACACCCAGCGTGGTAGGGGCTGTGGTAGAATCCGGAAAAGTCTGGGCTCTACATTGAGTTGGCAGTGTAAGCTGGTTTCTCATTTTTCCTCTTTGCTATCTTGCCATGTCACATTAGCCAAGCACCTTTCATATGAGTAATTTCAAAACAAAGCCAGCTTAGACAAATACATTTCGGTGATTTACAAAACTGTATACGTAGCACACTGATAGAACATTTAGAGAACTGAATTGGGTCACTAGAGTGAAATAGAGTAACTTGGTGTAAACAGGGTGCAAGTTGAGATTCCAAACACTTCGGACCTCACAGGACATTGGGGCTGGAACAGTCAGTCACGTGTAATGCCAGGCTTGACATGAAACACTCAGCCTAAACCCACATTTTTTTAGAGGCACTGGCATGTCATGTGGTGTGGGGAGTGACATGGAGGGTGGGGGCATTGAGAGGGTTTCGATTTTTGCTACTATCCATTCTGCCACTGCTTTTTTTTATCTCAAGCTCTGCTATGTTTCTCAGATCATTATCGCCTTGTGATTATCACCATGTGAATATTTGTTCTTTGGGGCCAGTTTAAATTTTTCGCTTACAAAGCTAGATAATACGCCTGAGGCCACAACTACAAATTCGGTCACGTTTGAATGCAGCCAAAAAATCTTAGCTCGGTCAAACACAGCGTGTACCCTGCTGGTATGTAATAGACCTGAGAATCTTCCCGAAAATTGACTAATGCGTGATGTGATTTCCAGTAACACTATCTTTACTTCCAACATGTCCCATGTCTTTTTTAAACCACATTTTTGACCACATGCACCCATCAGTGACTGCAGATGATTGTTTTAGCTTAAATAAGTAGGCACTCATCGTCTGCACTCCCAAGTCAGCCTTGCACGTAGGAATGCGTGTGTGTCGCTTTCCATACCTGCGGCAATACTCCATGGTAGTGAACCCAATCCAAAGCGTGGGAGGAGTCAGACCCCACAAAGTATAGACAACAGATCGCCTAACAGCGCAATCACTGTTTAAGCCTGACCTAAAAAGGTTGAATTTTCTGTACGTGTTGAATGTGCATATGACAGGACTTGAGAACAGAAGACAGCTGCTCTCAAATAGTCAACGGTGAGTCAAAAAATCATCAAGGTTCTAGTAGAACAGAAAAATGGGATAGTAGTAGGGAAGGACGAGAAGCTATACTGAATAACGCAGGTATAAAGAGGATCTCACTTTTCTTTGGAATACGTTTTTTAAAAAGTGCAGAACTATTTGATTTTCTAGAGCAGATAAGCAGGGCATCATATAATCATGGAGAGAGTCAGAGAAAGTAGAAAAAGAGAAGTAGACATGACAGTCGTTAGCATAGAAATGAATGTCATAAGTGTAACAAGAAAAGATAGAGGCTAATGGAATGTAATGCCTTTTGTAGATTAATGACAGCAAATCAGAAGTGACAGTTGGTTTATCTTTGTTTTGAAAGTATGCATAGGATTTGCTTATTGATTGCTGTGCTATTGTTTTGAAACCTCTTTGGGTGTAAATAAAAAACTCTTTATTTTCTCTTTTCGGCTATGTATGTATTTATTTTATATATATCTATTAGCTGGTCAATGATCCAAAGACACAACCAAAGAATAAGAATGACTGACACGGTAACAAATAGTTCAAGATGACAACACAAAATTCCATCTTAGATGCACCTACACTCATTTTCTCGCAAACACCACAACATTAAGAGTCCAACTGCTTGCTATGTGTCACATTCCAGCATTTATATTTTATATTGCCAACATCCCTGCCAATGGCAAACTTATTCTCTCTACTCTGAAATGTAACATTGATGACTTCTGAGGCATGTATAGCACCCAATTTAAAATTATTCAGGATAATAAACCATTTCCACATCAGAAGTCACGAAAAAGGGTTAGTTGGTGAGGCAAGATGGCGCCGGAGTGAGTGGTCGCAGCAGCAGCGCTCTGTGAGCCTGGGCAGGCTCGTCAAAACCTTTAACCTTGACCTCGACCCTTCCGTGGTACAGATGGCCTAAGAAAACCCAGATGTAATGAAGGGCATGAAAAGCATGAAGGTCAAGCCTTCTAAGGAGAGACATTGAAAAAAGAAACCCGTGACAGGCTACAATCTTTTGCGATCGCCGTCTGTTCCCTCAGCCGCACTCCTCCCACACCTTTGAAGTGAAGCTTAGCTTCACTTCAAAGGCCCCTGCTGCTTTCACACCCTCTCCCCGCTCCGCCCCCTCCCCTGCCCGCCGTGTCGCCTTTCTCCTCCCCCCTCCCCACAGCAATGCCCTCAAGTGTCCCGGAGCCCCGCGTCTGTCATAGTCTTCTTTTAAAGCAAAGGGGCTATTGTTGGGAGACGTCTGCAGACTGTGAGTTTTGCACTATCGTTTGTGTAAAAGACCTCTTCCTACCTAAAAATCGACACAATAATGCATGCCATACTAAACTATAGCACTAAATGCCAGTTTTGCATATCACATCATTACATATAATTTTGTTCCATTTTTCATAAATGTATGCGAACTAAAAGAAAAGAAAATTACACACATTTCACACACCTTTATAAATACTACCTGCTTAGTGACCTCTACCTTTTCCTCAAACTTTCTCCTGCTTGCTTTGTCTTTGTTCCATACATCACCGATGAGGCAGTAAGTGGGCTAATCAGCAAGCTCATGCTACCCTTCACCTGGTTTTGCCAACACTAACCTACTATAGCAAGTGTTTCGATGTCTTCTTTCTCCCTTCCCCATCATCCTCTTCCTTATCTTGCAAAGTTTGAAGTGCTCAACACCTTCCCAGTGAATCGGGTACAGGCAGAACTCTCAGCAAATAAATTCCTTCAGCCGCAGCTTGACACAAATGCATAAAACACTCACTGGATCTTAGCATTTGTGAAGGCCGTAAAGTGTGTGTTACTTTGTGCTGGGGGGAAATTAGTAGTTGCTCTGCCATATGATGTAAAATAATAAAATGACCATGCCTAAGGCTATAGGCCTTGTTTGTTTATGTTAAAGCCAATAGGAGCGGCTTATTTTAGTGAAATGTCCATGTCATTTTGATAAAGGCAATAGGATTCTGGGTATTGTCGCACCACACGTACCACAGGCTGGAATCCTGTCCCTTGATTTGTGATATCCTTAACAAAGCCAGTAGGCACACCTTCTTGATAGTGAATAACTGTTCAGATTTTTGCTATAGGGATATAAAGGGGTTTTAATATTTTGAAGGGTATGGCTTGCTGGTGCAAACATTGTGCTTGAAGCCTCAGAGATAATCAGTACAGGCTCTCTTTAGAAGGTTTATTGCCCACTGTGACCTTTCCTTATAATATATGACTTAAACACAGGTTATTCTGTGACACCCATTTATGAAGTGTTCCAAATTGTAATTCCACCTGCAGTCCTGAACGTATATACAATTTTGCACATTGTATTTAGTTATGTGTGTAAAGTACGTTTCCATATTAAAGAAAGCTGTCTGTCATAGTCTTCTTTTAAAGCAAAGGGGCTATTGTTGGGAGACGTCTGCAGACTGTGTCCAGGAAACGGCCTTTTCCCAAAATGCACCCGAATAGCGGGCTTCATTTGAACAAACGGGACGGATATTTGCGAAGAGTGTACACATATTTATTTTACACTCCAGGGGAACACTTGTTCTAGTGTGTACCGTGTGCACAGCAAACCGTTACCTGCGCACACACGCCCACGTACACGCACACAATGGTGCAAACGCGCGCGCACAGACACATACAGAGAAACACACTCGCATGCATATAGACACACACACTACACACAATAGCACGCACATTCACATTAACGCAGGCACGTGCGAGCACACATACACACGAACATACATGTCGTTTTGCAATGAGACTCCCACAGATGATGATAAACACCTGCAGGCACGCAGTCACACGGAAACAGTCGCAAACACACAAACACTTCTACAACAGATGTCCCTTCAACCATTTTCTAACAAAGACTGACAGAGACACACAGACCTTCCCAGAATAAATGCACGTAAAAACGGACAGACACGCACCAGGACACACCACACAGACGCACACTGTAGGGGTGTAACAATGTCCTACCACTCACGCCTCCAGGGTCACCAGGTCACGTGCATGTTACCCACCTGTGTGCCACTGCTGTTATGTCAATAATGCCCAGCTCTGCTGATACAAGGCTTCTAGACAATATACACAACCACCCCATCCACCACCGCATCCACCATCACCACATCCACCTCATCCACCACCACCGCATCCACCACCACATCCACCATCACCACCACATCCACCATCACATCCACCACCACCACCACATCCACCATCAACTCCACATCTGCCATGACATCCACCACCACCAAATCCACCACCGCATCCACCACCACCGCATCCACCACCGCCACCACCACCACCACACCCACCACCACTACATCCACCACCACATCCACTACCACCACCACCCCATCCACCACTACCACCACCACCGCATCCACCACCACATCCACCGCATCCACCACCACATCCACCATCACCACCACATCCACCATCACATCCACCACCACCACATCCACCACCAACACCACCACATCCACCATCACCTCCACATCCACCATGACATCCACCGCCACATCCACCACCACATCCACCACCATCACATCCACCACCGCCACATCCACCACCACCACCACATCCACCACCACTTCCACCACCACCGCATCCACCACCACCACTTCCACCACCACCCCATCCACCACAACCACCACCCCATCCACCACCACCACCCCATCCACCACCACCACCGCATCCACCACCACCACTGCATCCACCACCACCACCGCATCCACCACCACCACCGCATCCACCATCACCACATCCACCGCATCCACCACCACCGCATCCACCACCACATCCACCATCACCACCACATCCACCACCACATCCACCATCACCTCCACATCCCCCATGACATCCACCGCCACATCCACCACCACCACATCCAACACCACCGCATCCACCACCACCACCACTACATCCACCACCCCATCCACCACCACCCCATCCACCACCACTACCACCACCGCATCCACCACCACCACCGCATCCACCACCACCACCGCATCCACCATCACCACATCCACCATCACCACCACATCCACCACCAGCATCACCACCACATCCACCACTACCACCACCACCACATCCACCATCACCTCCACATCCACCATGACATCCACCGCCACATCCACCACCACCACATCCAACACCACCACTCCCACCACCACTACATCCACCACCACATCCACCACCCCATCCACCACCACCACCACATCCACCATCACCTCCACATCCACCATGACATCCACCGCCACATCCACCACCACCACCACATCCACCACCACTTCCACCACCACCGCATCCACCACCACCACCGCATCCACCACCCCATCCACCACAGCCACCACCCCATCCACCACCACCACTGCATCCACCACCACCACCGCATCCACCACCACATCCACCACATCCACCACCACCACATCCACCACCACATCCACCATCACCACCACATCCACCATCACATCCACCACCACCACACATCCACCATCACCTCCACCACCACCACCACATCCACCATCACCTCCACATCCACCATGACATCCACCACCACCACATCCACCACATCCACCACCACCGCATCCACCACCACCGCATCCACCACCACCACCACCCCCACCACCACTACATCCACCACGACATCCAATACCACCACCACCCCATCCACCACTACCACCACCACCTCATCCACCACCACCTCCGCATCCACCACATCCACCGCATCCACCACCACCACATCCACCGCATCCACCACCACATCCACCACCACATCCACCATCACCACCACATCCATCATCACATCCACCATCACCACCACGTCCACCATCACATTCACCACCACCACCACATCCACCTCCACATTCACCATCACCTCCACATCCACCATGACATCCACCGCCACATCCACCACCACATCCACCACCACCACATCCACCACCGCCACATCCACCACCACCACCACATCCACCACCACCACCACTTCCACCACCACCGCATCCACAACCACCACATCCACCACCACTTCCACCACCACCGCATCCACCACCACCACATCCACCACATCCACCACATCCACTGCATCCACCACCACATCCACCACCGCATCCACATCCACCACTTCCACCGCATCCACCACCACCACATCCACCACTTCCACAGCATCCACCACCACCACAACCACCACCACATCCACCACCTCATCCACCACCGCATCCACCACCACCACATCCACCATACCCACCACCATCACTTCCACCACCACATCCACCACCACTTTCACCACATCCACAACCACCACCACCACATCCACCACCACTTTCACCACATCCACAACCACCACCACATCACAACATCCACCACCACCGCATCCACCACATCCACCACCTCCACCACCACCACATCCACCACCACCACATCCACCACCACATCCACCCCCACATCCACCATCACCACCACCACCACATCCACCACCACCATATCCCCCAGATCCACCACCACCACATCTATATGTGTGTGGCTATTTGTGTGTTTAGGTGCAAATATATGACTTAAACACGTGTTATTCTGTGACACCCATTTATGAAGTGTTCCAAATTGTAATTCCACCTGCAGTCCTGAACGTATATACAATTTTGCACATTGTATTTAGTTATGTGTGTAAAGTACGTTTCCATATTAAAGAAAGCTGTCCACCACCACCACACCCACCACATCCACCACAACCACCACCCCATCCACCACCACCACCACATCCACCACCACATCCACCATGACATCCACCGCCACATCCACCACCATCACATCCACCACCGCCACATCCACCACCACATCCACCACCACTTCCACCACCACCGCATCCACCACCACCACCGCATCCACCACCACCACCCCCACCACCACTACCGCCACCACCACTACATCCACCACCACATCCACTACAACCACCACCCCATCCACCACTACATCCACCACCACATCCACCATCGCCACCACATCCACCATCACATCCACCACCACCACCACATCCACCACCACCACCACATCCACCATCACCTCCACAACCACCACCACCACCACCACATCCACCATCACCTCCACATCCACCATGACATCCACCACCACCACATCCACCACATCTGCATCCACCACCACCGCATCCACCACCACCACCACACCCACCACCACTACATCCACCACCCCATCCACCACAACCACCACCCCATCCACCACCACCACCACCGCATCCACCACCGCATCCACCATCACCACATCCACCGCATCCACCACCACCGCATCCACCACCACATCCACCATCACCACCACATCCACCATCACATCCACCACCACCACATCCACCATCACATCCACCACATCCACCATCACCTCCACATCCACCATGACATCCACCACATCCACCACCACCGCATCCACCACCACCACCACACCCACCACCACTACATCCACCACCACATCCACTACAACCACCACCCCATCCACCACTACCACCACCACTGCATCCACCACTGCATCCACCAGAGCCACCGCATCCACCACATCCACCGCATCCACTACCACATCCACCGCATCCACCACCACATCCACCATCGCCACCACATCCACCATCGCCACCACATCCACCATCACCACCACATCCACCATCACATCCACCACCACCACCACATCCACCACCACATCCACCATCACCTCCACATCCACCATGACATCCACTGCCACATCCACCACCATCACATCCACCACCACCACATCCACCACCACCGCATCCACCACCACCACTTCCACCACCACCACTTCCACCACCACCGCATCCACCACCACCACATTCACCACCACCACCACTACATCCACCACCCCATCCACCACCACCCCATCCACCACCACTACCACCACCGCATCCACCACCACCACCGCATCCACCACCACCACCGCATCCACCATCACCACATCCACCATCACCACCACATCCACCACCACATCCACCATCACTACCACATCCACCACCACATCCACCATCACCTCCACATCCCCCATGACATCCACCGCCACATCCACCACCACCACATCCAACACCACCGCATCCACCACCACCACCACTGCATCCACCACCACCACACCCACCACATCCACCACAACCACCACCCCATCCACCACCACCACCACATCCACCACCACATCCACCATCACCTCCACATCCACCATGACATCCACCGCCACATCCACCACCATCACATCCACCACCGCCACATCCACCACCACCACCACATCCACCACCACTTCCACCACCACCGCATCCACCACCACCACCGCATCCACCACCACCACCCCCACCACCACTACCGCCACCACCACTACATCCACCACCACATCCACTACAACCACCACCCCATCCACCACTACATCCACCACCACATCCACCACCCCATCTACCACCCCATCCACCACCACCACCACATCCACCGCATCCACCGCATCCACCACCACCGCATCCACCACCACATCCACCATCACCACCACATCCACCATCACATCCACCACCACATCCACCACCACCACCACATCCACCATCACCTCCACAACCACCACCACCACCACATCCACCATCACCTCCACATCCACCATGACATCCACCACCACCACATCCACCACATCTGCATCCACCACCACCGCATCCACCACCACCACCACACCCACCACCACTACATCCACCACCCCATCCACCACAACCACCACCCCATCCACCACCACCGCATCCACCACCGCATCCACCATCACCAAATCCACCGCATCCACCACCACCGCATCCACCACCACATCCACCATCACCACCACATCCACCATCACATCCACCACCACCACATCCACCATCACATCCACCACATCCACCATCACCTCCACATCCACCATGACATCCACCACATCCACCACCACCGCATCCACCACCACCACCACACCCACCACCACTACATCCACCACCACATCCACTACAACCACCACCCCATCCACCACTACCACCACCACCGCATCCACCACTGCATCCACCAGAGCCACCACATCCACCGCATCCACCACCACATCCACCGCATCCACCACCACATCCACCATCACCACCACATCCACCATCGCCACCACATCCACCATCACCACCACATCCACCATCACATCCACCACCACCACCACATCCACCACCACATCCACCATGACATCCACATCCACCATGACATCCACTGCCACATCCACCACCATCACATCCACCACCGCCACATCCACCACCACCGCATCCACCACCACCACTTCCACCACCACCACTTCCACCACCACCGCATCCACCACCACCACATTCACCACCACCACCACTACATCCACCACCCCATCCACCACCACCCCATCCACCACCACTACCACCACCGCATCCACCACCACCACCGCATCCACCACCACCACCGCATCCACCATCACCACATCCACCATCACCACCACATCCACCACCAGCATCACCACCACATCCACCACCACCACCACCACCACATCCACCATCACCTCCACATCCACCATGACATCCACCGCCACATCCACCACCACCACATCCAACACCACCACTCCCACCACCACTACATCCACCACCACATCCACCACCCCATCCACCACCACCACCACATCCACCATCACCTCCACATCCACCATGACATCCACCGCCACATCCACCACCACCACCACATCCACCACCACTTCCACCACCACCGCATCCACCACCACCACCGCATCCACCACCACCACCACCACCACCACCACCACCACTACATCCACCACAACCACCACCCCATCCACCACCACCACTGCATCCACCACCACCACCGCATCCACCACCACATCCACCGCATCCACCACCACCGCATCCACCACCACATCCACCATCACCACCACATCCACCATCACATCCACCACCACCACCACATCCACCATCACCTCCACCACCACCACCACATCCACCATCACCTCCACATCCACCATGACATCCACCACAACCACATCCACCACCACCGCATCCACCACCACCGCATCCACCACCACCACCACCCCCACCACCACTACATCCACCACGACATCCAATACCACCACCCCATCCACCACTACCACCACCACCTCATCCACCACCACCTCTGCATCCACCACATCCACCGCATCCACCACCACCACATCCACCGCATCCACCACCACATCCACCACCACATCCACCATCACCACCACATCCATCATCACATCCACCATCACCACCACGTCCACCATCACATCCACCATCACATTCACCACCACCACCACATCCACCTCCACATCCACCATCACCTCCACATCCACCATGACATCCACCGCCACATCCACCACCACCACCACATCCACCACCACCACCACTTCCACCACCACCGCATCCACAACCACCACATCCACCACCACTTCCACCACCACCGCATCCACCACCACCACATCCACCACATCCACCGCATCCACCACCACATCCACCACCGCATCCACATCCACCACTTCCACCGCATCCACCACCACCACATCCACCACTTCCACAGCATCCACCACCACCACATCCACCACCACATCCACCACCTCATCCACCACCGCATCCACCACCACCACATCCACCATACCCACCACCATCACTTCCACCACCACATCCACCACCACTTTCACCACATCCACAACCACCACCACCACATCCACCACCACTTTCACCACATCCACAACCACCACCACATCACCACATCCACCACCACCACATCCACCACATCCACCACCTCCACCACCACCACATCCACCACCACCACATCCACCACCACATCCACCCCCACATCCACCATCACCACCACCACCACATCCACCACCACCATATCCCCCAGATCCACCACCACCACATCTATATGTGTGTGGCTATGTGTGTGTTTAGGTGCAAATGCAATGTTCTTGGATTTTCGTCACAATAAAATACACTGAACATAATCTTCACAAAAGTTATTTACAAACGTTTAAGCTATTGCCATTATAAAATACAATAACTTTTATTTAAGTATTAATTATTTACAAAATTAAAAGCCATTGTTATTTGTAATATCAATACATCTAAGTCACGTAAATACAACACACATTGCATTACAAATGCTATAGGTGTCACATTTGCAAAAGTTAAAACTATTGACATTGTAACTGACAAAGCTATTAATTTTGCTACTTTCAAAACCAACACATAAATAAAAAAAGTGTCATTTACAATACCAATAGCTCAAACTTTCCTAATGCGAGACCTATTGCATTTCCAATGCTTGTTTTTTCTTTTGGTGCTCGTAGCTGTGACTATGATCCTGTGATTCTGTGCCTGTGTCCGAAATAAAGGGAAAGAAAGGCGGAAGGTTTTGGCTGTAAAAACTGTGAGTTACCCGTGCAAACCCATCCCGTGAATATACATATATACTTTCAATGTTTCTCTCCAACTCGGACTCTGACTCTTAGACTATTGGTGGGTGTCTACGACCCTAAATTCAACTTGTGCCTTGCCTAATCACCCCCAAGGTCGGACTGTGTTTGAATTATGAGAGAGGATAAAGTGCACTGCTTGTAAGGCTGGAATGGAGCTGGCGTTTTTCCGTGAGTGAGGGGAGGAATGGAGAATAAAAGGTAACAGAGGCTTCTGTTTCTCTGCCGAATTTCTATTTTCCCTGGCTTTTCTGGACCTCCTCTGCCTGCCCGTCCTGCTCTTTGCCCGCTCTGATTGCTCATGCTTCGGCCTCATTCACTCTTCAACTCACCTGGTGTTTCTCGGCATCTGACTCGGCTGACTTGCCGGACTCTGAACTCTGTCAGTTCTGCTTGGCGCCATCTGCTCACACGACGACAGGCGCCGTAAATCTCACACGCAGCTCTTATCCTGTGCATCTCGGTGCCGTGAAAAACGTGAGAGCCTACGCCTATGCATGCAAGGAGAGAGGGGCAAACAGAAAAGAAAGCAGAATAAAAGGAGGCAAAAAAAAAAAGGGCGAATGCAATTTAAAAGGCAATCCAAAAGGCCGGTGTGGCAGGAAAAGCCTCGAGATTACTTCGGAGAAACTAAAAAACATTTTGAAACAGCAAATAAAGTCAATGTTACAATAATAGCGAAAATACATGTTTTCAACACAGACTGGCATATTGCAGGTGCCCTGAGCAAGCAGTATAGCACATTTAAAGGAGGTGCTTGCAAAGCTGTTAAAGCGGCGCCAAAAGTGCCCAAAAAAACGACTTATTGGTGTACCAAAAGGGGCAGAGAAGGTAGAAAACTACCAAAGCAACCTCAGAACTGGTGGCAGTTACGGGCACAGTACCAGACAAAGGAAGAGGCTTCGTTTTTGAAAACTACACAGGATATGGAGAGAAGGGAGAAAGGTGATGCTGCTGCCGGAGATGTCGGATCGGCAGCGGAGGCACAAACAGTTGTGAAGCATACTACAGCATTTACCGGAGATAATGGGGAAGAGGACGCAACGGCTTTGAAGAGCACAAGTGAGGTCCAGAAAAGAACCCTAGAGGACTTGAGAAACTCACAGATTCTGGAAAACAATCAACCCCCACAAAACGCTGAAATGGAAATGGTATATGCTTCGCAAATAACTAATGATAGACACAGAGGCCCTGAAACAAGAGGATCCAAAGCAAAGGAAAAGGAAAAAGATGTGGAACGGCAAGAACCGCATGAGAGTGGAAGAAATAAAAATAAAAATGCGGAAAAAAAAATAAAGAAGGAGAAAGAAAAAGCAAGACGGAAAGCCAAAGAGAAAGAGCGTGAGAATGAGAATGAGAATGAGAAGGGGAGAGATATAGAGGATAACGCAAAATTGGAGTTAATGGCCAAGAAAGCACAGAGGCTTCAAACAATAAAAAATTTAAAGGCTGCTGCAAAAACAACAGGCTCCCAGGCTACCTCTCAGCCCAGAATCTCTAATATTTTTAGTCCCCTACCCAAGGATGGTCCGACCAATGCTTTAAAAAATGAAAAATTACAGATCAAACATCCAAGCAATTTGAGCGTGGATGTCCAAGGTATGCCCCTAGAGAACCTCGATTTAGAGGAAAATGACACTTTAGATCCAGACCTAGGAAATCAAATCGCAGATCCTAGTGTGGACATGGAAGGGACTAGTGCTCCCATAGGGGTAAAACCGGTGAAAATTAAGCAAGGGGAGCAATCAGACCAAAGCAAGATGTACCCTATGGGCGTTCTAAATATCGAACATCCCTCTTCTTCTCTTAGTTCCCAAATGCTTCCACGAGGGAGAGATCTACATTTAGGAAATAAATCATTCTCCGAGGAAGATTCTGATTCGGACATCTACGAAACAGGGATGTCCATTTCAAGTGAATCAAGCGAATTAAGTGACACAAGTAAAGCAAGTCCAGGCCTACAAATCGGGACCTTATCCTTGGAGGTCTCCGGCTCTCACGAATCGAGAAAACCCAGCGAAACAAACTCCAGGAAAAAACGGGGAAAAACGAGGACGAGACGCAAAAGAGAATGTAATCCTCCTAATGAAGAGACAACAGATCCAGGCACTAATACGGATCACGCCAAAGCCAGAACAAATTCCGCACGAAGAAGCCAGATTTCAAAATCATTGGGAGAAACACCACGTCAAAACCACAGCTTGGATGAGATAGAAGTGGGAAGCCAAAAAACAACGGGAAACAGAGGCAGCCTTGGAATAACAGCAGAGCCCTCATTGAGTGAAGTGTTGAGCTCAATAAAGAATTTTCATATGGATGTCAAAAAAGATAGCCAAAGGAACCGGGCTGCCATTGAAAAATTGCAAGACGCGGTTAAAAAAGTCAGTAACATATGTACTGAGATCTCAGAAAGAATGGCCGCAGTAGAAACTCGCACGGAAAATTTGGAAATTGATGTCGCCAAACTGCAAAAAACAGAAAAGGAGCAGGATGGAATAATAAAAGACCTCATGGCAAAAGTCGAAGATCACGAGAACAGATCCAGACGTAATAATCTAAGGTTTCTTGGTATCCCAGAAAATTTTGAAGGAAATGACGCTAGAGGGACAATGATCAATATACTCAAAACAGCGTTCCCGGAATTGGAGGCCTGGGATATGGACAGAGAGACACAGCGTGTCCATCGCTTTCCTTTGATGCTACCAAAACACGCCCATAAGCAACGCCAATATCCCAGGGCCATGCTGGTCCATTTTGGAAACTTCCTTCTTCGTGAAGCAATCTATAATCTTGCCAGACCTACAAGCCAAAGGGAATACAAAGGGTTTAAGTTTTTTGTAAGACCAGATTTCGCCCACACCACCGTTGAGCGAAGATGGAAAATGCGCCAACTTTTCGCGCCTTTTGAAAAAATTGGAGCGACAGTTTTTTTACAAAACCCGGCACGGCTGAAAATCATATTCAAGGGCTCAACATGAAGCTTTACTAGCGAAGTACAGGCCGAGGACTACTTAAGAGAAATTTCAGAAACTGGGACACGAAATTCAGGAAAATAATTTAAAAAAAAAACCAAAAAAAAAACACACTTAAAGGAACTGTGGAAAGAGATGGTCATTGAACTTAGCTGTCCTAAACAGCCTTAGAAAGAGTTAAGGTTTGGAAGTATGGGGAATCACTAGAAGGGTAAAATGGGGTGGAGAAGAATACAAGCTTATAAAGCAAAATTTTGTAAGGTTATCTGAACAAGTATAAAGACTCTGGGAAACACTATATTCCATCAACCTGCTCAGGCCACGGGGTCCTCTGTGGCGATCTGATCATACGGACGCCCACAACTAGGACCCGGGACCTAGGATGCCTCATAGGATGGTAAGGGGGGGGGTTGGTGGGGGGAATCAGGGGTGGGATAAGGGAGTAGTGGGGGGACGTATAGGACCAAGAAATTCCAAGCATATGAAGGATAGAAAAGACTTTGTCACAATGGTGCCAGATAATTCTGTAATGACCAAGAAAATAGGACATGGATATGATACAAGGCAAATGATAATAATATTCATGATATTATGGCTAAGTTGAAAATTGCTTCACTAAATATATGTGGCCTCAATGATATTAAAAAAAGGCAGAAGGTAGCGGCAGGGCTGCAATTAATGGAAGCTAATATAGTTTGCTTACAAGAGACTCATATTGAAGGTTCTCAGCATTTCTTATTGAAATCATTGGGGTATAACCTTATCAACGCCTCGACACAGGGAGTCCGAACTAAGGGGGTGGCGATTTTAGCAAAAGGTGTGGGGCTCAATTTGACCGAGTACTTTCTGATAAATTTGGTAGATGGGGAATCGCCGAATGCAAGTATAATAATGGACTGAATAAAATGACAATCTGTACCATTTATGGGAGTGTTTGTGATGAACCCGAGACGCTTACATATGTTTCTAATGAGTTAACTCACTGGCCCCTACCTCTCATAGTTTGCGGGGATCTTAACTTACATCTCCCCGGTGACTGGACAATGGGGCTGGAATTTAAATATCACGGTAGGAAACCTAGAGTTTTTCGGGCACTTAAAGATCTGTGTATGGTACATGGCCTAATAGATGGGTGGCAACATAATCACAGTGGAGATCCTGGCTTTACGTTCTATTCATATCCACATTCGAGACATGCTAGATTAGATTACATGTTTATGTCAAATTCATTGAAAGCTGCATGTACGGTAGATAAACTTCCACGTTTATTATCGGACCATAACCCTCTAATTCTGAACTTATCTTATACTTTGAATAAACGTCCAATTACTACCTGGATGTTTGAACGGGCTCTGCTAAAGAATGCAAATTATTGTCAACACATGAGGGGGTGGATCCCGGGTTTTATAGCAGATAATTTTGGAAGTGCTCCCGTAGCTATAGTTTGGGATGCTCTAAAAGCGGGCATAAGAGGCAAGACACTGCAATTCTCGCTTAGGTCTAATAAGGAAGGGAAACTACGCTTAGCTGTACTACAACATAACCTGGGTAAAGCCGAGGAGGATCTGATCGCTGCAGCTCAAGAGGGCCAAGTGCTGGACAATGCATTGGCTCAGGTAGCCATCGCAAGACATTTTATCACAGAAATAATAGTAGAAAAGGCCATCATTAAAGCAATAATCAGTTAATAAGTCAGTTAATAAGGAGAAAGTGTACGAGCTGAGCGAACTGGTTGGGCATCAGCTGGCGGTGCGCACTAGAGAAGTGGCATCAGCAAGCACTATCAAAGAAATTCAGGACCCCAGATTAGGCTTAAAGACTGAACCAAACGAAGTAAGGGCCGCATTTCAGAGATTCTATCAAGAACTCTATACAGAACCCATTGTGGGGCTTGGGGACCCAGATTTATATTTTGGATGTAAATCTGGGGCCCATGCTCAAGAAGGAAGATCAGGAAATGCTGGATGAGTTACCTAATTGGGATGAGATCCTGCTCTCTTTAAATGCGCTAAATAGTGGGAAAGCGGCAGGACTGGACGGGATTCCATCAGAGTTCTATCTGAAATTTGCCGATCAATTAAAAACAGTAATGATGGCCTTATTTGCTCATATATTTCAGGGAGGGACCCCTCCCTCCTCATGGTCTGAAGCTAAGATTGTGGTCTTCCTGAAAAAAAACAAAAATCCACTTGATTTAGGTTCATATCGTCCAATTACCCTGATTAATGGAGATTCAAAAATGTATTCGAAACTTCTAGCAGCTAGACTGGCCCCAATAATTAATAAAATAGTCTCCAAATATCAACATGGGTTTATACCAGGACGGTCAACAACTGACCACGTTCAACGGGTGATCTCGCTATTTGATTATACAGAGTCAACAGGAGACGCTATGGCGCTTATCCTCCTTGACGCGGAGAAAGCATTTGATAGGGTCTCCTGGAGATTTTTATGAGAGGCAATGTCTCATTGTGGAATCAATAACAGATTCATCATGGCTTACCAAGGGCTATATAATAAGCCAAGTGCTAAAGTATTGGTTAATGGGCTCCTGTCAGAGAATTTTGCGATCACAAGAGGAACCAGACAGGGTTGCCCATGCTCACCTCTGTTGTTCGCGATCTATATTGATCCTTTTATTCGGTGGTTAGACAATTGTGTATCTATACCACCGATTCAAATACGTAATTATAACACAAAATTTTTTGGCATACGCCGATGATATTGCGCTTGTCACTAGAGATCCTAATTTAGCCATGCCAGTGATTGAAGAAGAGGCACACCTATACGGATTAGTATCTGGATATAAATTGAACTCCAACAAAACCCAGATTGTACTCAATAATAAGATTGTGATGGTAGATGCAAGAGTGACGGAGGAGGCCGTTTACCTAGGTGTTACAATAAGTGCAAAAATTCTAAATATTGTGGATATCAACCTAAACCCATTGATCTCTCGTACTAAGAAAGAGTTGGCCCGACTGGATAACCTACATTTGACCATAGGGGGCCGCTGTAATCTGATTAAGATGCTTTTTTTGCCCCGTTTTTTATACTTCTTCAGGACCATTTGCCTTGAGTTCTCCCCCAAAATCTTTAGGATTATTGAATCTATGATTTCAAGCTTTATTTGGGGATATAAGAAACCCCGAAGAGCCCTTAAACGGCTGGTATTACCAAAGGAAAGAGGAGGGTTATCTCTACCTAACTTTAAGCTGTATTATTGGGCCACCGTCCTGAAATATTGCGTTAAACTGATATCATTTGATGGTATTAACCTAGAGATCCCGTCACCTCAAGAACTTATACTAGGAGAAGATTGCGTTGGTTGTTTTTGGCGACATACCAACGATAGCTACTTTAAAAAAGTCAAGTTTAAAACTATTGTAGGGGTTTATAAAGTATGGTGTAATGTCCGTAAGATTTTGGGGTTGGGACGATTTTCATTTTATACGCCAGTGAACAGCAATAACGATCTACCCCCTATATTTCACGATAGCTGTATGAACAGATGGGCCTCGGTAGGGGTGGTGCAGCTGGGCTGTTTTTATAAACAAGGCTGTCTCAAGATGTTTGAAGACCTACATGAGGAATATAATATTAGCCATAGGGACTTCTTTAAGTTTCTGCAGGTCAGGGATTTCTTATTAAAGAAAACTGGCGGGCGGGAGAATTTTCAGAATAATCAATTGATTGATAATTTATGTAAAGAAATTACCCCCAGGATTGGGGAAATTTATGAAATATTGAATCTAGCCTCCCCAGATGATATGGATAAACAATGCACTGCTTGGCAGGCTCTGCTGGGAGTCCATATTACAATCCCCCGCATGGCTTATGATTTAGCCCAAAACTCGTTAATGTCGATAAAGCTACAAGCACAATTTTATAAAACATTTTTTTTCCTGTATTACACAACTAAGAAAATCGCCAATTGGGGAACAGGGAAGGGAACTACGTGTCGTCGCTGTGCACTCTATGGGGCTGATATTGTTCATATGTTTGCCACTTGTAACATGCTCTCCGGCTTGATTAAAGATATGTCAGAATTTCTTTCTGAAGTATGCCAAACAAGAGTAGAAGTTTCAACAGAGGAAATCATGCTGGGGGTAGCGAATGGTGAACAGCAGTTAAACATACAGGGATTGATATTTGTGGCTATGGCAATATTCCGACTTAGTATCGCCTCTGCATGGCTAGATCCTAACCCACCGGCATTCCAACAATGGAGGGCTAGACTATTAGCGACCTGCAGTCTGGAAATGGCAATCTATAGGAACAAAGGAGCTAAAAAAAGATTAAGGGGCATGCAGATCTGGACACCTCTCTTGTTGTGGATTCAGAGACATTTATGATTGTATTCTGTTTGTTCATTTCTTTTTCTCTTTCTATGCTTAGGAAATGCGAATCGTAATGTATTAATTTCAGATTTATGAATGTAATAAGTCGTTTCTTTATGACATGGTCTTGGTCAGGGTGACGGGGGGAGGGGTGGGAGGGAATGCATTTATTATGTAAAAAATGTTAATAAAAAGATTTAAAAAAAAAAAAAAAAAAGAAGTCACGAAAAAGCCAACCCAGAGCGGTACGAAAACATACCAATAACAGGCACATGCCACTTGGAATAACGTAATACATATTTCTAATGCATATCATTTCCCTTTTACGAGTGCTAAGGAGTGATCATTCAGCATTTTTTGGGTAAAAATGATCACCTGCAACGATAACACATTTTACTTGGTAAAGGAACGTATATATGTAAGCAAAATACATTAAGATGTGTGCAGAAAATGTCATACAGTAATGGACCTGGTTATTGAGGGACTCACTTGTTACGTCGATCTTGTAATGAGGGCCAACGTGGCGACTTGAATAAGTATAGACAGGGGGCGTGCAATTGTATGAAATCATCTGGTCCATATCCTTGTCCGTGCCCCACGTTGCATTGCATGTCTCCAGCAGGAACATCCTCAATGATTGTACATGCGCCCGCAAAGAGAGATGTGTATTGTCATAAAACCTTTCAGTTTCGACCTACCTTTCAGTTTCTGGGGCTCAACCCACTCATATTTTTTTTAACAGCGCTACTTCATAAACTTGTACTCTTTAGATTCCGAAAGAAGTGAAATAATAGGAATTATGTTGTAATTGCCGCAACCTTCAACATTAGACCTTAATACAGTAACAAGAAGATTCCCATTGGAATCAGTTCTCCCTCATTCTGCTGCTGGCAGTGTTCTGATGTCAAAAGATGCATGTAGGGCACACTTGTGAAGAAACTGCTGCTCAGAAACTAAAACATTCAATCATATTGCTGTGGGTGACGTGAAATGCCAACACAACTAAAACAAGCAGTGGCGAGTGCAATCTCCTTTTAACCCACTTACCCCCTCATCCTGCTGGTTTTTGCTGCCGTTTATATGCATTCAGGTCGGTTAAAAATAATGCTAAATCCAGTGACAAAACAAGTACATAAAGCGCAGCACTCGTGAAACGGGCACTGCACTGACACAGAAATGACAAAACGCGAGCATTTGAAAAAGTGCTTGTTCTAAATAGAAAACTAGTGGTGGACAACAATCAGAACGGCTGACTCGGGAGCAGGGGATCCATGTTCAAGCCTCAGCGTTGAATCAACATTCTGTGAATCTGGGCAAATCATTTAATCTCCCCTTGCCCAGCTATATGCTACTAATTTAAATTAGACCTAAAAAACAGCAATCTTGGAGGAGTGGTGGGTGCAGGCAAAGACAGCAAAGGGAGACAAGCTAATGTAAATGAAACAAAAGATAACAAGCAGCATGCCCGTCAATGGGACTTAACTTGTGAAAAAGGTGGGGCATGTACCAACCATTAGCCACTTGCAGGCTATCATTTTTGAATGACACAGTAAATCCAAAGCGTTGGAGGAGTCTGATCCCACAGTAAAGACAGCAGATCGCCTAACAGAGCAAGCACTGTTTAGTCTCTACCTAAAAATAAAAAGCAGGTTTGTGCTGATAAAATCCACTTAACTTCAAGATAGACCGTACATAGTGTTGATAACAATCATCATAAAATTACAGAATTGAATAAAATTAAGTAAAGTCTCTGGGGAAGATTCATCACAAGGGCAGATTAAAACTAAAGCAGAGTCGAATGGACCCAAAGGGAAGCACAGATAACTTTTTATTGAAACAAGAAGAAATTTGGTCAATAATGACCTTTCCCATACATTTGTACCTGAAGGAAATAAGGATCTATACCAGCACATGTCCGCATAATGGCATTGTTGCATGGTGTTTTTCTCCATTCTACCTTCTCTCTATTGGCATGCGCCAAAATCCTAAAGAGGGTCTCCACCTTAATACCACCCTCCTTAACAATCAAATCAGTGGATGACTACAGGTCAGGTCTTCCAATGGCTTCAGTTATACCCTTAATGTAGTGTAGCCAACGAATTTTGTGACCTAAATCGCACGATAGACCAGATGTAATAACCTCATGATTAAAGGTAGTGTGCTGGTTAATGTGAGAACTTGGCCTGATATGTGATGTCCACTATTCTAGTGGGCACATTGTATCAGTCCAAACAACCCTTATGGTGATAATTGTAAAGTCAACCTTATAGACCAGCTATCCTAGTGGTAGCATGGACAAAGCAGTTTTAGGTTAAACTCAAGAGGGCATGTGAAGCCAGCTGTTTTACCATATGTAACCCTTTTAATACCAAGTGAAAGGACACCACACAGGTTGTATATCAAAATATATATGTATTTATTTCTAACACAATCCTCTGAACTCTGTATGAGGTCAGAGGCACCAGCACAATACAAGATACTTAATTAAAATACAATAAGTTGCACAAAATACAGTAATGACCTAGGGGCACTTTGAACCATATACTAAATAGTGGTATAAGAACCAAGTCACGAACAAAGGAAAGGCCTAGGGCCTGGAGAATCGCTGGGGCTACACTGTACTACCAATGGATAGAGAGCAGGAGGCCCACGGGATGCGCGTGCAGGGTCTCATTTCATTCAGTCCTCCCTGCCCCAATACACTATAGCCTGTCTGGGGTGGTTCTAGCACCTCCAAAGACAGGAAACCTATTGTCCAAGCCTCCCTCGCTGGAAGGACTCCCAGCAGCAGGAGGTCAGACTTGTGTCTGTGGCAGCAGCATCCATTTTGTGATGCTGAGGCTCTGGTTAACTTTAACCAGGATTACTGGAAGTAACATGTCTTCTCCCTCTAGAAGGGTGGAATGCTACCCCCGTCGCCAGAACTGGCGAGGGGGTAGTATTCCAAAGCGTATGACACCTTACACAACATGTTTTGATAAAGCCAAACCAGAGTTAGCATTTAACCGCGAGGTTCATAATGCACTTAAGAGTATATGGTATGGCAATATCCTAGAACAGCTATAAGGACATGGTTCCGAAAGCTGCAGACAGGCTCAGCTCATGCTAGAGCACCATCTCACATCAAACCAGGCACTCTGCCTCCAGGATTGTTAAGGCCTGACATAGGAGTGACTTATAGGTGCAAATGTGTCTAGATATAAGGTTAGATATAGGTATACTATATCTAAGCAAGGGGTGGTTACATGACCTTGCCCCAGCTGAGTGATCAGCCAGTTGTGTCAGTTTGGATGGCCAGCCAGGGTGGCAAAAGATATGCTGCAGCCCCTGGTACGCCTTGGGTGCACCTATGCCCTGGGTACCTATAGTACACTGTACAGGGACTCACAAGAGTGTCCCAAATCCCAATTGGTGATGTACCTAAAGTACATGGTGTGAATTTAGAGTGAGAACAGCAGGGCTGTGGGCCTGATTAGCAGGCCCACAGCCACAGCTAAGTCGAAAACCAGTGAAACAAAAAGCAAAAATTGGGGTGACCATAGGAAAGCAGACCCTACTCTCCTACAGTTAACACATAATGAAATCCAAAGAAGCAATGGGGCAAGTTTCATATAATTCTCTACACATGTAGTGAGGTTTAGATGGAGGTAAACCTAATAAATGTCTACAAAACTGATTCTCTTCCTGCTAGAGCTTTGAACACTCTTGATATCCCCAAGCAGCCACTCCTTTAATCATAACCGGCAAACATTTGCGCTTGTAAACTTTCAATATGGATAAAGTCTGTGTGCTTCCAATATCTCTTATATAGTCAAACACGGCCCTTACAGAACTATTAAATTTGAGACATCTATTACAGACACAAGATAACCATGTGCTATGTGAATCAAATATAACCCACAAATATAAGGACTCATTGACCTTCAATATAATCTTCCCCTTAACATGGGACTAATTCTACTAGTTGAGAACCACCTGCCATATAATAAGTTTTAGAAATGTTGGTCTCCCAAGATCTACATTTTCCATAAACCTAAAGAAATTATCTATAAGTGTTTGAAGGTCATTTGAGGTGTGAGAAATCAAAACTGCCTCCCCAGCCTACGGAAGGACCAGGACAGGGGTAGAGCCAATGTTGGGCATGTTGTTACCTTTCAAAATTGAAAAAGTCATTCTGACTATATTGACAGCATCCCTGACCAACCCCACAGTCTCAGCCAGAAAACATGGTACACTCACTCACAGCCCCATACCAAACAGTTGTTTTAACTCCACAGTTTAAAGTATGTAAAAATCTAGCAGGGCACACGGCAGCCCTATCTTCTGAAGGAGGACAATAACTTAGATCAGTTAACCCAATCAAAGGTGCTGCCTAAATCTATGAAATCCATGAAGGAGAGGTATAAAGCCCCCTCTCATATGCTTATTAGTTAATAAGTGCTAATTCAAGCATTGCTGTTGTGTCTCGAGCCCCTCCCTAAACGTGGATTGAACTGCACTATTAACATTATTGATGTCTGCCCAACCCTCAATTCTACGTAGAACAACGTGGCCTGAAACCAGGAACAATAACTGCTGACTGCCATGATTTAGGTATCCCAGTAGCAAACATTGCATCCAAAATATTAGTGATAATCGGTGCCCTTTGATCAAGATTTGTTCAAATAAGTCTATAGGAAGTCAATTGGGAATAAACTAATGTGATCATTTAACCTAGCCCAAGATGGTTTTTACTTAATAAGTTGCTGTGCTAGATTTGGCTATTCATAATTAATGATCTTACAAGTCCCCCAAAACTGTTTTTCAGTTGGACCAATCCAGTTAACCCTTGCTGAAAATAGGATGTTCTCATTATCCAGAATGTTAATTAGTATTTTTAGTCGTCCAATGGAACGCCTTCCACCGCCCCACTGGTAATGGTGGAACATTTGCCAGAATCGTTACAAATGGGCAACATTCAGGTAGAAGACTAAGAAGCTGGCAGAAATATGTAAGCTTGATTACCCTGCATGCATATTTGTGCTGATATGTCCCTGTTGGAGTTTAGACAAATACTTTGTCCACCCCAAGCATCAGGTGGCACAACTAAAGTAGTGGATGGCTGAGAAATACTTATTGGCAAATGATATAGGATGGGCCGTGAGAACCCACTGATATTTCACCTATTGCATGAATAGCAGTTGGAGAAACTGGTGTTGGGACATAATTCCAGGAGCTAAATTCAAACTTGTAGTTTATTTCATTACTCCTCCAGATTTCTTACTTTTGCCCCAAGTAGAGAAGTGTGATTCAAAAATAGCTCTAATTTAACCTTTTTAAGATCTCAACTTGGGATGTTACCACATCCTCCTGAAAACATGGACCCATCATCAGGATTCCCGGTGTAAGAGAAGTTGGTAGGGCATTCCTTTAGCCCTAACAAACGCTTAACCCTTTTTTGCCCTTTTTGGTAAAGGACCAAAGGGTTGTGTCAGACTAAAATAACAAACAAAATAACCCCCCTTGGATCCTCACAAACTGCAGGAGGCCCTAAGGAGGAAACAAGGGGAGGAGTTAAAGGATGATCCTTGGGGGCTTCAAAGATAAATGTCTCTCATCCAGATCAATCTCTTTGGAAATCACTCCAACTGCTCTTGCTAAAAAAGCATCCAAGGAGGTCCCTTTATATTTGGTTACAGCCTTAGACCTAGGCATCCTCCTCCTCCCCATTACAACTAGATGGATTGAAGGGGGTAAAATCTCTATCGGAAGAAGAGTCTTAAGGCTAGCCGGGTATGGTGGCTACAGTGTGCACTGTAGGGGTATGCGTTTGACCTCATTGTCACAGATTCAGATCTTGGCAGGTCCACTCAGCTTTTCATCCTTCTGAGGTCAATAAAATGAGTACAATTGAGTTGAGTAACAATAAACATCTGTTTTTCAGCGCCAAGATACCCTTCGGAGTAAACGTGAAGTTTACAAATACAGATGGTATGTTGCTTATCTAGTTAGTACGTAATACAGCATATGCTAAATGAAAGTAGTAACAATAGCTCATAAATAGTGCAGCACAATGAAGAAGATACAGTAGCCAAGGGACTTGGCACAGCCCAGTCTCTTCTGGGCAATGATGAGCAAAAACAAGCCCGATCCTGGCCAAAGTCTTCGTCCGAGGGCAGCCTGGCATGTTTCACATGTGTCCTGCACTGTGGGCTTCAAGTGTGATTTTTATAGCGCTGAAGGAAGTACCCCTCCTCTAGTCACAGCAGTAGTCACAGCACTCTGATGCCCTCAGGTCAAGTCTGTGCTATATGAAACTCAATAAATAAAAAAAGTAAAAAATTATATGCAACTGAGTCCTGACCGACACCTGCAGCAATAAGGTGTCCTGCACTGCGGATTAAAAGTGTATTTGTTATATCACTGGAGGAAGTACCCACTGTCCAGTCACAGTGGAATTATGGGCAATTGAGTCCTGGCCAAATTCTCTCTGCTCAATAGAGTTAGGAAGGCCGGGATCAGACCCAATACATCAGTGCAGCTGTCTTTTTGTAGAAGTTTCTTCCTGACCAATTTCATATGTCATATTTATATTTCATATACATGGTCAGACTGGCCATAGAGTGCTTTAGGAAATTCTCCGTTGTGCCAGTGTCTTGAAAGCAGTTTTTTATAGGATTGGGCCTACCTCACTCACTTGCCCCTCATTTCTCTAAGTGGCTACTGGTATTACCGTTCCAGTTAAGGTCTGGTGTTAGCCAATACATTTTGATTTTAATAAAATTATATATAACATTCTTATAGGGGTATTTATTCAGTCCTCTTCATCCATTTGTCTGTTATTGTGTCATTCACATATTTCTTCTGTCCACTGGAGCACACAGCATGGGGCAGTAGGTCTGCCCTCTTCAGCCATTGGCTAACTTTACTGTGAATGATGGCATTCAGCGGTTTCACAAGGAGAATACACACACAAAATAGTACCCCGCAGTAGAAGGAACTTGTTGCAAGGAAATGAAAGATATGTAGTCCAGTGATGTATATTAGGATCAGAGCTTTATTCTCGAGAGAGTATCCAAGCTATGCCTCATACTATGCTTCATACAATGCCCCACCAGAAGCAGCCTCCTTGCCGCTCAGCCCTTACACACCGACTGATTCCATCTTCCACTCAAATACACTCAACATTCTGATGACATCACATAGACTGAGCAGCAAGGCAAAGGGTAACAACAGAGAGGATGCATTAATCACTTACTAGATTATAAAACAACTACTATAGCAATTTGTGCTTTTTGAGACCAAAATATTTTAGTTTTTAGCCAGTTTGTTCCTTTTTTATATTGTTGAGGGTCCAACTGCTTATCCAATAATTTTATACAAAACCCATATAAAAAAACAAGCATTAACAAAGACAAAAGGCTAGCTGCGAACAGTAGACCTATTGGCTTTGCCAGTACTGGTTTTATAGTTAGTCTGAGATTCTGACTTTGCACCAGTTTAGACAGTTGTAGTCCCTCGGAATAATAAATAAAATCACAAAGGTGAACTGCACATGTCTGCTTGGCCGAGTTATTGTACTGAAGAAGAGCTCCATTTAGAGGAATTGCCCTGCTGCAAAAGGGACTCACCTCTTGTTAACACAGATCATCCCAAATTGCAGGGTACAACATATCCCATACAGTGTAATTATGATGTCCATCACACTGTACATGTTACATCAGCCATTGCCAATCTCAATGAGCTGCAGTTCCAATTTACAACAGATTGCGCATGCAGGTAGCAAACTAATGTGAAACATACAAGCAACCAAAAAGCTTAGGCTTTTTCAGATTTACTCTGCGCTCCATGTAAATATATATTTTTTCTACTCAATAAAAAATTACGGAAATAAAAAAAGAACCACTGGAAGAAAAACGTAGGACAGGGCAAACAATGTGTAACCTGGGTGCTGTGGCATCCCTTTTCATTTCATGCTTGGATTTTCTTTCCAAGAAGCTTTGATCATTTTGACTCAGTATCATTGTACCATTGGTCAACTGATTACCAAAGCATGTCATTGTCAATGTAAACAAACAAACCCAAAACATATATTGGAGTCTTGTGAAAACAACAATGCCAAGGAAAGAAGTCAAAGGTAAATAAAACAAAATCAAAAATTTAAAAAAAAAAAAAAATGGCAAAGAGTATTAAGTGGAATCATCTGACTTACATCATATGGCCTTTGACCTAACTGACAATGACATCACATAACATGTGACCTAGGTCAGATTTGTAGGAAATAACAGTGGCTCTCTGGGGCAGTTTCCTCAATTCAATTCTCCAATAGCAATATTTTAGAGTGACTAAATCCTGAGACTTGTTATGAACCGAAAATCCTGAAAGTAGATCGAATCATAAGCAGCATAAGGAAAAATGTGATATCCTAGTTAAACATATTTTCTACCCATGGGACTTGCACATGTTCCCCAGGTGGATACTGAGTTAAAGATTTATTAAAGGTTTGTGCAGTGCAAAATGGGGGAAAGTGGTGCAAACAACAGCAATGGATCGACTTTCAAATAGCAAGAGCTATTATGTATTGAAGGTTGACCCCCTCCCAGAATCCAAACCTTTTTGTACCATTGTTTTGTTAATGCTTTCAAGGGTGAGTGTGGGGAAAAATATATCTCAATCCCATATTCTCCTCCACACTGTCTCAGTCCTCCTGAGCTAACCGCTCTGACCAAGCTACTTGCTCCGTGCTCCTGAACACCCCTCCCCTTACAGATCTATTAAAACTTGACCCCGAGCCCTACATTGACCTCATTGACACGTCATGGGTTAACAGCTGTGGAAAGCCTCTGAATCTTGCAGGTTGGCTTAAACTTGCTTTCTGGTCCCTTGTGCCCATATATTGCTCTATGTTCTGAGCCTGCATGGCACTTCTATTTGTATATGTACAACCGTATTTGGCCTTGGCCACATCTTATGAGTTTACTGATGACTGCACTTTCTGCCCTATATATTCTGCTGTGACTATTCACAAAGGGCAGAAGAAGCTTGTTCCAAGACGTGACAGTGCGTCTGCATTCTGCCTTGGCATGCCAATAAACGGACAAAGGTGCAAGAACATTTCCTGTGTTTTGGGAGGCAGCTGTGGTTTATTTGCTTTGCGTCTTCGTCTTCGCTCTGAGGAGGAGGGTTGGAGGATTTATTACCCAGCTTAATGGATTTATTACCCAACAGAAGTGGTGTTAGAAGTGGGATCATTGAAGGACTGTAAAGTCACCAGTTGGTAAGTAGGCTGTAAAGCTAAAATAACTTGCTGACGTGACCTTTCAGTGTTTCAAATGGTCAGTTAGAACATAGTATTTTTTTAAACAAAAAAAAAAGAGAGAGATGGTAGTAACCGGCATCTAATATAACTAGGGGACTGGAGAGAAACATTGATTGATTTTTTTTTTCATCATTGATTGAAGTCTTTTCCATCAAGTGATTGAAATTTATATCATCATTGAAATATTTCTCTGTATCAACACCTTGGAGTTGATATGCGGCAGGGGTCTACGGGATCCCATACGCGACAGAAGAGCCTAGGCAGGACAATAATTTATGACCCAAGAGTAGAGGGTTGAAAAGATAAAAAAGCCCTCCCAGAGTGTGGCGAGGGAAGCGGTGACCATTGGCTGGCTGCAGGACACAAGGAAATGTTTTTCAATTTTGCACTGTCCTGTCATTGATCAATGACTGTATTTAATTATGTTTAGAGTCTTTAAAAAGTATTGTCCTGCTATGTTTATTTGAAAATGCTTCTTTGAGTGATATCAAAACAAAATTGCATCAGAGAAGTCAAATTGTTTTATGTGGTGTCTGAGTGTTCCACAACTGTATATTTTTTTCTCTCAAGTCTCTCTATCCAAATCTTAACAAAATTTTACTTCCAGGAGACAAATTTGTTTTATCTTTCAGAGTTTGAAAATTGTGAGTAAAGGGCACAATGGGTTCTGGTAATTCTAAAGGAACTATGGAGGTGGTAAGGCCTCGCATGGTGAAAAAGACAAAGAAATTGTTTAAACAACTGTCATTAGAGAAGGATTTTAAATTACCAGCAGATAGCCCTGCAGCTCAGGTTGTGAAAGATACAAATTGTTTAGAATATGTAACTCCTTTTTGCGCACTAGTATGGACGTGGAAAGGGAATGAAGGGCTGTGGCCTAGATTTGGTTCTCTTGAGATAGATGATATTGAACGCTTGACAGAAAGAATACACTTAAAAGGTGACCCATCATGGGATTCACATTATGTAAAAGATTGTTTACAGCAGTGGCTTTCAATTGCAAAAAATAAAGCCCTCCTTTCAAAAAAGAAAGGCCAGGGGAATGCCTCCACTGAATATAAAGACTGTTCTGCAATATCAATGGTGAATAGTGAGTGCAAGAAGCCTACTAAAAAAGAGCTAGAATTAGCAAAAGATTGGCCCGCATCTTATAGCCAGTGTTTATTGGAATTAAGTAACTATGTGCAAACAGAACAGCATTTGTTGTCACTATGGCAAAAGTGTGGGTTTTCAACAATTGAAGCAGAACGTGTTAAGGAAATACCAAATGCCACTACTTCTAGGCGGGCTGCTGCTCTGCTATGTATTTGGACGCACCGCCAAGTAAATATTGATATAAATACGTTGAAAAAACTGTTTATCGCCTCCAAGCCTCAAGGTCTTTTTGTCAAACTGGGGGAAGGAACAGACAATGAGCAAATAACTAGTAGCGCATTGACTGAGGAGGAGATTTTGTTGTTTACTGAGGAAGAAAGGAAAAGACAGAGAGTAGATGCAAATAGTGAATCTAATTCCTGGGTCTCTCATAGAGCCAGCAATGAGAACAGCCACCAAACAGTGGGACAAAACACCCTTCAGTCTGCAGGGCCTGTTTCTCCTGCACCTCAATTCTCATCCCCTCTTCCAGCAACTTCAATTTACCCATCACTTTCAGGCCCCTACAAACAGTGTGAAAGACATAACACACCTGAGCAAGCACTGGCTTCACAACCAAGCTTAGCACGTGTACCTTATTTCCACATATCCCTGGAAGGTGATTTAACTAGGGTACCTGACATACCAACTAACCCCAGAGAGGGCAGTTTTAGAACACCAGTCTTGAATGGGCACTTATCCTTAGGGGGGGACATGCTACATGCTTTTGAATCCCCAGCCCAACCTTCCACTTTTGGTCTGAGTGAAGACTTAGAGCTGAGTGCAAAAGAGAGAAAGGATGAGGAACATGAGCAGTTGGCACACCTGAGGAAAGAGGCAGATGAGTTCCAAGAAGAAGTGAACACTGATAGGGAGGAAATACAACGCTCCATTAATAAACTACAGGATAAGCTAGAGAGAAGGGAACGGCTGATACATATACAGTCACAAACACGGTCCCTAAAGGGAAAGGGTGAGAAATCATATACTGATGACATATTATTGAACACTAAACTAACTGCACCAAAAATAGTGTTGGGGGGGACAGCCATGCTAAAACCATGGACACCCTTGGAGGCAACACAAATGACTAAGGACGCACCTGACCCACTGACTGCCAGTATAAAATATTATGAGTGGCTCCAAAAAATATGTATTGCCTATACCCCCCTCCCTCGAGATGTAGAAATGCTATTAAAAATAGGATATGGGAGCAGATGGTCTTTAGTAAAAAGTGCATTCCAAATTCCACAGGAAAGGGATTGGACCATACTGACTAATAATATGGATGTCACAGAAAAAAGATTGATTAATTGGTTAGAGTCAATCAGGGACACAATTAATGGCCTAGCAGTTAAACATGGTGATTTTTCTCAAGTCACTGCCACGTTGCAGAAGCCAGGTGAGTCAGTGGCTGATTACATCTTAAGGTACAATGAAGCATGGGATAACAGTGCAGGGGTACCATGCACCACAGAGGCCTATAAGGTATTGGCTACGCAAACCCTTATGAATGGATTGCTAGCTTCTGTGGCCCACAGTTGTAAACTACGCCACCCTGATTGGTCCACTAAAGGATATCACGAGTTGTGCACGCTTCTCATAACTATGGAAAGAGATGGTATTTTTAAGGTAAGGAAGGACATCGCTAAAAATGACAAAGGAATGATGTTGCAGCAAATACAAAGAGAGGAGGAGCCAGAGGGAATGTACTATCAGGGGGCACAGCAAAGACAGGATAATGGACAAGGATACCAGAGGAGAGACAAGAGTGGGGATCGGTGCTATTGTTGCCAGAGGTATGGGCACTGGGCACGCAATTGTAGAAATAATAGAGGTAGAAGGGACTGGAATGAGAGAAGTGACCAGTATAATAGAAATGATAGAAACAGGAATGAAAGGTCCGACAGAAATGAGACCCAGCCATCTGCACCACCCATGCCCAGAGACCTGAAGCAGACCCAGCACTCCCTGAGGAATCCTTTCCAGGAGCAACATGGATCAGCATAGGACAACACGGAGAGAGAGATGGGACAAACTGCAGCAACCAGAGCCCAGTGCTTTATGATGAAGGTATCAGAGACACCAGAGGAGAATCCCATGTTTCAAATTAAGGTAGGAGATAAAGAGATCGATTTCCTGATAGACAGTGGTGCAACCCTATCCGCAGTAAGAAACAAGTTGGGTCCTGGTAGTGGTGAAACAGTTACTACTATAGCAGTAAATGGAATGATGATGCATGAAGAATTGTCAGAACCCCTACCAGTTTCTGTTGATGACCTCACAATGACCCATCAGTTTCTGCTGTCACCAGATGCACCCATCAATTTGCTGGGGAGAGACCTCCTCTGTAAATTGCATGCAACATTATATTTTTCACAAAATGGGATTTACTTACAAGTACCTGAGGACAGGTTAGAATTGGCTAATAGAGCACTTACTGCTTGCAAATTAAGTGAGGACTCTGTGTTATGTGCACCCCCTGTCTTCTCTCTCTCTCCAACACGTTACCAATGGACTCCATTACATGGAGGTTTTTATGAAAACATGTTCCAAGAACTGTTTAAATACAGCCCTGACATTGAGAGTGAATTGGTCACTCATTTAGTACAGTTGACATTAGTACCTGAGCCCATACACTGTACTGCAGCATTTTTCACAGGAGCAGTGCCTGAATGGTACGCCTACAGGGCAGATAAACATTTGCACTGGACAATGGAGTTGTTTGAGCACACATTATATGTAGGAAAAGAAGGGTGTGCAGTGAGCATTGAACTAGGACCACAGGAAATGAGATTATTTCAAGTGCCAGATTCTGAACCACATGTATCCATAGCTGTAGCACCAGGTTACTACCCTAAGGATTTGGGCCCCATGGTCAAACGCCTTCAGGACTTACCTAGAACTAAGGATTTTACATTTCCTTTAGGAATGGTGTCTGTGTTAGGAGATGGAGAAGGATGGTGTTGGACGTTGTGTATGAACAGAAAGGACAGGACTGCAGTTTTTGACAAACTTGAAGGGAATATGGCTTTACAGCTGACTAAAAACAAAATCCTAGAGCAAGTGAACTCAGAAGTCTGGGGAAAACACAAAAATGAGGCAGGATTATTGAAAACATGCCCTCCCCATAAAGTGACACTTAAAGAGAATGCCGAATTACCTTATGTCCGTCAGTACAGGCTGTCACCTCAGGCAGAGGAGGGAATAAAACCTGTGATTGAATCTCTCTTGCAACAAGGTATCATTAAAAAGACATCCAGCCCCTTTAATAGTCCTATCATTCCATTACCCAAGGGCAATACTGGGCAGTATAGGTTCATACAGGACTTACGACAGATAAACAACATTGTGGTTCCTTTAGCACCTGTTGTGCCTGACACCAATACCATATTATCTTCCATACCTGTAGAGGCAGAGTACTTTTCAGTCATTGATCTCTCCTCTGCATTTTTCAGTATTAGAGTCCATCCAGAGAGCGAGTACCTCTTTGCTTTCACAGTGAAAGATACCCAATATACTTTCAGAAGACTGGCACAAGGCTATACTGAGAGTCCCACGGTCTATGCACAGGCAGTAAAGAGAGACCTGGATAGCCTACACCTGGAAGGAGGTAGTATCATCTTGCAGTACGCGGATGATTTACTCGTGGCATCCCCATCACTTGAAGCCTGTGAAAAAGACACTGTAGCGCTGCTGAATCACCTCCAGGAGAGAGGACACAAAGCTTCATTGTCAAAATTTCAGTGCTGCCAAAAAGAGGTGACTTACCTGGGTTATGTGGTATCCAAAGGAACTCGCCGCATATCACCTGACAGGATAAAAATGATACAGGCCATGCAGCCTCCGTCTACCAAGAAAGGAATGCTGTCATTCCTGGGGATGATGAACTACTGCCGCCAGTGGATCCCTGAGTACAGATCCTATGATGCCATCCTGCGACAATGTACACTACAAGATGCTCCCAACAACATTGTACGGACTAATGAACTTGCAATCTGTTTTAAGAAACTGAAAGAGACTTTGTGTACTGCGCCAGCCCTGGGGCTGCCTGATTACAAACTGCCCTTCCATCTCTATGTGTCAGAGCAAAATGGCATTGCAAATGGTGTGCTGACACAGCAGCATGGCTCAGGAAAAAGACCTGTGGCATACTACTCCGTGACTTTGCCTGCAGCAGTAACTGGGCATCCAGCTTGTTTGAGAGCAGTGGCGTCAGCAGCTGTGATGGTAGAGAGGACGGCTCCCATTGTGTTGGACTACCCTTGTATTGTTTATGTGCCACATTCGGTACAGTTGTTGTTGTCATCTGCAGCAACACAACATTTTTCGGCGGCCAGGCAAACAGGTTATGAGGTCACTCTGTTGTCTAACACCAATATCACCATTAAAAGATGCCCACCTGTTAATTTTGCAACATTATTACCTCCACTAGGTGATTCAGATGAGACCCCTGACCATGACTGTGTTGAAGTTGTAGAGACATGCACCACACCCAGACCAGATTTGCAGCAAACACCATTGAAAAAAAACTGACTATGAGTGGTACACTGACGGTTCCTCCAGCAGACTAACAGACACTGATTACAGAGCAGGGTATGCTATAACAACAGTAGACACCATAATTGAAAGTGCAGCCCTCCCACCTGGCACATCTGCCCAGCAAGCCGAGCTGTATGCTGTAACAAGAGCATGCATCCTAGCGGAGGGGAAAGATGTTAATATTTACACTGACTCTCGTTATGCCTTTGGAGTTGTACACGATTTTGGCCAGCTGTGGCAGTATCGTGGTTTCATAACAGCAGCAGGACGCCCCATTCAAAATGGCCCCTTAGTAAAGAATTTGCTACAGGCAATACTACTGCCCAACAGAGTAGCAGTAATAAAATGTGAGGCACATACAGGAGCTAATACTGAGATAGCCAGAGGTAACGCGATGGCTGACACAGCAGCAAAAAAGAGCATGTTACAGCCAGTACAGATGGTGCCTTCAATGGCAAAAAGTATTCCAAAAATACAGCTGATTCAGAGACAATTGTTGCTAGCTGATGTGAAAGAAGCACAATGGTCTGCACCTCCAGAGGAAGAAAGAGCGTGGAGTGATGCTGGATGTGAGCCAAATGATGAGGGATTGTGGGTACACCCGGATGGGAGGCCTGTGGCCCCACGCAGTATGTTCCTGCCCCTTACAAGGCTTGCCCATGGACCCACTCACATGGCTCAAGGAGGGATGAATGCTTTGATTAGACAAGAATGGTTTGCACCAGGGATAACAGCTTTCACTGCACAATTCTGCTCCCAATGTCTTGTCTGTGCCCAACATGCTAAAGGTCAGTCCCCCGCTACTCATGATCACTTGCCAGTACCAGAGGGTCCCTTTACCAACCTTCAAATAGACTTCGCCTACATGCCCCCAGTGAATGGATTCAAATATTTGCTGGTATGTGTGGATCAGTTTTCAAAATGGGTGGAGGCGTTTGCCACTAGGAAGAATGATGCAGCAACTGTTGTGCGATGCTTGATGAATGATATAATACCCCGATTTGGGGTCCCCCAGAGCATAAACAGTGACAGAGGGGGTGAATTTGTTGCTGCCATTGTGGAAAAGATGTGTGAGTGTTTGGGAATAGAGTGGAAACTGCATGCCCCTTACCACCCACAAAGTTCAGGGCAGGTGGAGAGAATGAACTCCACAATAAAACATAAATTAGCCAAAACAACTGATGCAACAGGCCTGAAATAGCCAGAGGCGCTGCCTTTAGTGCTGCATGCCATAAGAGCAACACCATCTAGAACAACTCTCTTGTCCCCCCATGAGGTATTGATGGGGCGGCCTATGTCGGTGGGGTTGAGGTTGCCTCTCACAGCATCCCAAGCAGCACTGCTGTGGACGGATGAGCAGATTTCTGACTATGCTGTACAATTATCAGTGGTATTGAGGCATCACCATCTCCAGGTGAAGGAAGCTTTGCCCCATCCTTCCGTAGAACAAACACACCCTTTTAAACCTGGCGACATGGTCATGGTGAGAAAAATAAAAAATGTTTCTCTTACTTCTAGGTGGACTGGACCCCACATTGTGCTCCTGGTTACCAGAACATCACTAAAGGTGGAGGGACGTCCCGAGTGGCTGCACGGAACAAGATGCAGAGCTGCACCAACAACGCCTGAGGCAGAGTCACCTTTAACAGACGAGCAACGGCCACAAGTGGAGCAGCGCGGAACACAGGACAAGGGGGAGACAGACCAGACCTTTCCTAACAACAACGCTGAGGGTCCTTCATCAAGTGTCCCAGGAACGGTGACACCAACTGATGCTGTTGAGTGAAGCACGCAGGGCAGGTCCGGGAAACCGCCCCTGAACAAGACGACTACGGACCAGGAGGAGAAGCAGATGACAGCACACCACAAGAACTTTCATTATTGACACTTACAGAAAGTACCCTGGAACTGAGACAGAAAGGCACTGCCTAACAACATTTTAAATTCTGAAAGGAACATTTACCACTGTCCAGAAAATGCATTGCATTATACGAACAATATTTTTAAGTACCTTAATTATGTGTGTGCTACCTGTACTGCAACAACCTGCTGACCATCCCCTCATTGCAGTACATGAGAAAGTTGCCCAGGCTTTAGGTCTTCAAAATTGCTGGATTTGTAGAGAGTTATCCAGACACCAAAGCGACCCTATTGGCCTTTATGAAACGCCTGTGCCTATACAAAATTATGCGCAAGGAATAGGATGCCTCATATCCAATGTAACCTGGGATTGTGGAGAAGGAAGGATTGGATGGTACCCACGTTGTACCATACTGCCAAATATTCAAGCCCAATATCAAGTGTCTCCTACAGTAGAATACAAAGACAAGGAAAAAGCATTTCCTGTATGTTTAAAGCATCATGTTTCAGGATATAACCCAGCTTCGCGATACTTAGGACATTTAAAAAGCAGCCAGTGTCCTAACATATTAGAATTTGATAATATCACAGGGAATTGGAACATAAAAGACAGACAGTTAGTAAGTAGGAACTGGACAGCTAAGGTACGGGGAAAACAAGTAAACTATACTTTGCATTACTGGAACATCACTGTAGATAGAGAGACACTATTAATAACACCTGATGGCCTTCTATATGATCCATTTATTGAGCAAACGAATAAGCGCGCTAGGGCACCAAATCTGATTTCTAAAATATTAGAATACCCCTTATGGTCAGCTCGCTGCTCATACATGGCACCATGGGCAAATGTTACGCTTATAAATTCTTCATGGATTGATTACAAATGGTGTGATCAATTCCAAAATACTTTCCCTGAAGGGGTAGGCCTTCCGCTTAGTAAACATCACACATTAGACACACAGTTACAGGGCGGAATGTATTTTGTTTGTGGCACTAAAGCATACAAGGTGCTTCCCCGCCACTGGGAAGGCATGTGTGCTATTTCTTACCTTACACCAAACATTTCAGTCGTGCCACACATTGCAGCTAATGAGCCACTAAATTTGGGGAGTTTTGCTCATAGATATAAAAGAGATATGCATGCACCTATTCTGGAAACTAGACAAGGTCTATTCTTTGAACTAATGCGTATATTTATTCCTGGATATGGGGTATATGATTTAGAATTGGCTCTAGTTAATATGTCTGCTGAGCTAGCTGTAGCATTCAATGCAACAAGAGATGCACTTCAACAGTTGCAGATGGAAATTAACTCAGTAGCTGCCATGACTATTCAACATCGAATTGCACTTGACCTCCTGACACTACAACAAGGAGGACTGTGCGTTTTATTAAATTCCTCTTGCTGTTATTTTTTAAACAAAGGTGGGAACATAGCAAGGGATGTGGCACAAATTAAGAATGCAGTTCAAATATTCCGTGGAGCTGAAAAAATTACAGATTCTGATGACTGGTCCTGGCTATGGTCATGGCTACCAACAGGATGGTTAAAGCACTTACTTTTAGTGCTTCTGGGTATCTTTTTAACAATAGTGATATTTTTGTGTTGTCTTCAGTGTTGCTGCTCCATGGTACAGCAATGGTGTAGTAAAAGCATCCATTCAATTTCTGCAGTTAAAACTCTACCTCCTACAGAACAGGAGCTAGCCTACAAATATTTCCAAATACAACAGGATGTAGAGAAAGCACACAAAGAAACATTTCAATTAATGGCTATAGAGATATAATATAAAAGCATTAAGTATTAGTATATAATTTTATCTATGTAGAAAAATGAATACCTCTTGGATGGTTCTACGCCAATATATGCATGTTATTTAAAGACTGTGATGCTAGTCAAAGATAAGTACTTTTTCGATATTTCTACCATATGTATGTAGTCATATTTTTCTTACAATGGTATTTGATATTGCTATCAAAAAGGAGGGATATTGTGGGGAAAAATATATCTCAATCCCATATTCTCCTCCACACTGTCTCAGTCCTCCTGAGCTAACCGCTCTGACCAAGCTACTTGCTCCGTGCTCCTGAACACCCCTCCCCTTACAGATCTATTAAAACTTGACCCCGAGCCCTACATTGACCTCATTGACACGTCATGGGTTAACAGCTGTGGAAAGCCTCTGAATCTTGCAGGTTGGCTTAAACTTGCTTTCTGGTCCCTTGTGCCCATATATTGCTCTATGTTCTGAGCCTGCATGGCACTTCTATTTGTATATGTACAACCGTATTTGGCCTTGGCCACATCTTATGAGTTTACTGATGACTGCACTTTCTGCCCTATATATTCTGCTGTGACTATTCACAAAGGGCAGAAGAAGCTTGTTCCAAGACGTGACAGTGCGTCTGCATTCTGCCTTGGCATGCCAATAAACGGACAAAGGTGCAAGAACATTTCCTGTGTTTTGGGAGGCAGCTGTGGTTTATTTGCTTTGCGTCTTCGTCTTCGCTCTGAGGAGGAGGGTTGGAGGATTTATTACCCAGCTTAATGGATTTATTACCCAACAGAAGTGAGCGTGTCTGAAAAGGGCCAGTGCAAATACCATAGCTTTCAGGACAAAGCCAGTAGTGTAATCTCACTTGGCGCTAATGCCTACTTTAACCAGGCGCACGCAAAGGGTCAGCTGTGTCTTACATGCCGAACGTGCAACACTTGTGCATTATACTAATGCACATATCTTACTTGTCTGATTACTGCATTGTTTACATTTATTTTTTATTTTTTGTAAACAATAAGATCTGCGTGTACAAGTAATCATCTGCAAAAACACTTCATTACAGTTATTTCATTACTTTTAGCAACGGTCGACCTCACAATCCTCTCTCTATTATTACATATAATCTTCTGAGTCACTTTCTTCCTCGGCGGGGTGGCGGGGGGGGGGTATATATATCTCCTCTATACATATTCCATTTTCCCCATACGCTACTCCATTTTTTGGGGTCATTTCCTATTAACAAATGTGGCCTTCTCCGCCACCATAGCCACATCCATATCATTGTTCTATTGCGCCACAGATGGTGTGTTTTCAACCCCCCACTTTCGAGCAAAGTTTCTCTTGGCTATCATCATGCCTGTCGTTGCCCATTGTCGTTCGGCGTGTGTAGGGTCCATAGGTCCCCATATATTTAAAAGACAACATTTGGGCTCCAGCTGGACTTGTTTCTCTGTTACCTCTGCAATGGTCCTCACCCATGCCTCCCAGTATGGTCCCAGTTTCGTACAGCCCCACAGCGTGTGATAGAAGGTGCCCACATCCCCACACCATCGCAGTCAACTCGGGTCAGAGAACCCTCCCATCTTGTGTAGGACTACCCTGGTATAATAGGACCTATGTAGTATTTTGAACTGTATCAGCCGCAATTTGGAGGAGATTGCCACCTCCTTAGGCGACGCTACCGCATCTCGCCAATCAGGGTCATCCATTTCTCCTACCTCTATCTGCCAGGCTTCCCTGAGACGATCAAGTGGGTCCACCTGGTTATTTATTATTTTTTATATGTTAGTAAAGTTGCTCGTTTGTATAAGTGGTCCGTGAGCAATCGGTCTTCTAGGGGTGACGACTCCAGGAGAGTCTCGGCTGGGGGAAGAACCGCCTCTATGGCATGTTTGATTTGCATGTATCTAAACTGTTCCCTCGGGGCCATCTTGTACTGATCTTGCAGATAGGCGAAAGTGACCACCTCCCCATTACGCCATAGGTCCCCCAGCCGGGAGATTCCAATCAGGTCCCATTTTTGGAACCCGTTGCTATTGCCCAATGTTCCTAATCGGCCTGTGTCCCATAAGGGCGTGTGCTGTGTATACCTACCCGTCCACCCCAGATGTCTATTAGCCGTATGCCAAATGTGAACAGTATGCTTCGCTGGGCCCATGAGGTTACTGGTTCTGCGTTGGGCATAAAACGCTCTTTTTTTTTTTTTTTATTTTGTTTTTCTTTTTTTTTTTTTTTATCCTCATTTGCCGTCTCGCCACCCAAATCCTCTAACTTAGTCCACCACTAGGCTTTTTATATCTCATAAGCTGGTTAGAGTATTGGGGCATAAACTCCACCTATTTTGAATCCGGCCCCCAATCGACCGTCCGTTCTTGGCCGTTTGACTCACCAGGTGTGTCCACCCCTTACTCCATTCCGACCTGGACTCCCGTATAATAAATACCAGCGAGATAGGCGGGGGCTTAATCATCGGAAATTGTATCAAATAATATTATCTAGCCAAAACGTTACAAAAAAGGCACCCAAAAACTCCGATTTCTCTTGGTGTGATCTAAAGTATCAAGCTTAGCTGTATACCTCATAGCCAATATCCAGTCCATTAAGCTGGGACTGAGTGGTGAGATCTATAATTTACATATTTCTCTACGTGCTAATAAACACCCATAGAAAGTAAGTCTTACATTATCATTCATGCGTTTACTTTCTAAATCAAATCTTCCTGTAATTATTAATTCGGGGCTTACCTCTATTTGCAGAGTCAGAACTTCAGATAAGCAATTACTTACGTCCAGCCAGAATTGTCTTATATTTGGGCAAGAGACGAACATGTGAAGATCATCCACATTTGGAGTTTTACATTTCGGACACCCCACAACTCCGCCATTTTTGAATTTGAATTTGGATAGTCTGCGAGGGGACCAATATGCCCTATGAATAGTAAACAGAAGGTTTCGCCCTAAATTTGCGGGTTTAACAATACTGTACAGCATAGACATTGTTACTTGCCATTGGTTCTCTGTCGCGATCTTCGGCAAGCACTCTTTCCACAGCACCTCCGGAAGTAGAAAAGGTCCGTCTTCCATTTCCAATATCGTCCAATACCAGCAGCCACTTTTTTTCTTAAAGGTCCCTAAGCCCAACTTCATCTCAAAGTCATTCTGAGTCCCAATTACATTTTTTGGATCATTTGCCCATCTCTGGATCTGTACATACTTATATCTCGAAAATACCTGGCCCCACAATTGTTGACAAAGGCCCCATGGGACTAATTCACCTTCTTGAAACAAGTCTTTCTATCTCTGCATATCATCCTCTTTTTTTAACTGAGCAGCGAAAGCATCTTTTGTCCAAAGTGGCGCTCCAGGAGAGTCCCATATTGGGGCCATATAACTGAAATAAGGCAATTTCAATTTTCTTCTTATCTTATATCATACCTCCGCTAAATCTCGTAAGACCTTTAATCTCACCTTTTTGAAAAATTTAGGGTCTGCATACTTATATAAGAAACCGAAATCATTATATCCACAGCTTTTCAACATCACATCAAATATTTCTCCAATCGTTGAGTTAATTAGGGTACCGAGCAGCATCCTGCAATTCTTTAAACAGAAAACCCAAGCATAAATTTGTAAATCTGGAGCCGCCAGACCACCTTTGTTAATTCTCCTCCTTAACTTTTTCCACGATAATCGTGATCCTTTTGAGGCCCAAATGAATGATGCTATCTCACTCTGTAATTTAGCTATCCATTCTTTTCTAAATCCAAGGGGGATAGTCTCAAATAAAAACGTAACTTTTGGCACAATCACCATCTTCACAAGATTAGTCCGGCCATATAACGTCAAAGGGAGATTCATCCACCCTTTTAAAATGGCCGCAACTTCTTTTTTAATCTTGAAAAAGTTCACTTTAGCCAAATCTCCAACATTTTGAGTTATCCTAACCCCCAAATACCTCATTTCTGATTTACTGATTATCCTTTCAGTGTTTAGATTCCAAGCCATTATCTCAGTTTTGTCTTGATTTATCTGATAACCTGAAACGATTCCAAATTCTTCTGCTATTTTCACCAACTGTTCTAAAGAGTTATGTAAATTAAATGAATAAATAATAATATCATCCGCATATAAGCCCAATTTTTTAGACCAGTCACCGATTATAAAGGGGGGTATCTCCTCTGAGGCTCTAATTCTACAGGCTAAAGGCTCAATATATAAATTAAACAACAAGGGTGATAGAGGACACCCTTGTCTAGTTGCACGCATTACTTTAATGGACTGAGTAAGTATCTCATTGACTAAAACACGTGATGTCGGAGAACAATAAAGAGAAAAAAGAGATTCAGTAAAATTCATTCCTAGGTTAAGGTACTGCAAAAGTGTTTTTAAATAGGCAAAGTTAACTCGATCAAAAGCCTTGGCGGCGTCTAAAGCAATCACTGCCAAGGGAAGCTCGTGCGTTGAAGCCATATCTATTATACTAATCAAAGTAAAAGTTAGATCTTTCAGATATCTCCCTCCAATAAAACCTTTTTGGTCCTCGTGTATCAGTTTATGAATGATCTTACTGAGTCTATCTGCTAGAATTTTTGAAAAAAACTTATAATCACAATTCTGTTAACCCCTCCAACCCCCAGGGTCATCCTGTCTAAGTGATATGTGGGATCTGTGTCTGGTACATGTAAGCACTGGTTAATTACTGTGAGTTTGTGAGGCTCAGTAGTACGCCTTTATGTATGGCAGGGCTATTCCGCCATCGTACCAGCTCCACGTCAATTTGTGTGCAGCTATTCTGTCCGGTTTGCTGTCCCATAAAAGGCCTGTTACCTCCGAGTTAACTGCTTCAAAGTATGCGTCAGGGACTGGGTATGGCGTGTTGTGCAGGACGTATAGGAATCGGGGCAGGGCCATCATCTTAAAGAGGGCTGCCCTGCCCAGCAATGTAAGCGGTAGTGCTCTCCAGTGTTTGGTATCTCTTTTTAGTCTTTGCAAGGGGGGCTGTAAGTTTAGGGTAAAGAAGGAATCTTGGTCTGAGGTAATATGGATACCCAAGTACTTAAAACTGTTTGTGACTATCTGGACTTTACAGCCTCTCGGCAGCCGTGGAGGGTCTTCATGCAAAACATATAGGGGCTCATTATGATCGCGGACGGACTTGAGTCCGTCCGCGATCATCGAAGAGGAGGGAACCTCTGCATGGCCTGCGGAGTTCCCTCCTGTCCAATTAGGATGTGACCGCCACCCTGGCGGTCACATTCTCTATTTTTAACATTGCGGCGGGTGCGGCTTCAAGCTGCACCCGCCGCAATGTTAAAAATGCATACATTGCATTTGTATGCAGAAAGCGGCAGGCACCGCACGCTGCCTGCCAATTACTGCCTACAAATGCAGGGGTGTACCATAGGTACCCCAATGTGCACCCCCCACCCCCCCTTCACCCAGGGGGCCCGCAACGGGCCCCCACAGTGAAGCTCCGTATGCTTTTCCACTGCGGAAAACCCGCCGTGGTAAAGCATTTCTTTTTGGGCATCCTAATATGGCTGGCGGTTTCTGAGAGACACCGCCACCATATTAGGGCTTTTCTGCCGCGGTTTTAAGGCAACCGCGGCGGAAAAAGCAGCGGACAGAAACCAGGACCCACCAGCCATCCTGATGTGGCGGTGGGTTTTTGGTGGGTCCGCTGCGGTTTTTCAGCATCCTCCGGGCCGGCGGTGGCTTCCACCGGCCCGGAGGATGCAGAAAAACCGAAATCCTAATCTGCCCCTAAGTACAGATTTATCCCAGTTAGTGGCATATCCTGATACTGAACCGAACACAGCACAGATGTTAAGAATGGCATGTAGAGATCGTGTAGGCGAGGTGATATATAGTGATACATCGTCGCAATAGAGGGATATCCTGTCCCCCCATTCCTACCTCCACTTTAATCCATGTATCATAGGGTCCCATTATATTCACGTCGCCAGTGGCTCTAAGGCTAATGCAAACAATGGGGGTGATAGTGGACAGCCCTGTCGTGTCCCTCTACCCAGAGTCATTTCCTTTCATATATGACCATTTACTACTACGTGCGCAATGGGGTTGGTGTAGAGTAAATGTACCACAAGCAGAATTTTGGTCTGAATCCTAGGTGTTGGAGTACCGCAAATAGGAAGACCCATTCCACCGAATCAAAGGCCATCTTTGCATCCAGTGATAGGACTGCTGTGTCCTCCAGTATAGTGTGTTTTGTGCCCAAAACGCAGTGTAGGCGCCTTAGATTTAGTGCGGTGTTCCTACCGGGCATGAAACCAGACTGATCCGGATGAATCCGTTTCAAGAGGTATGGTGCGAGTCGAAGCGCCAGTGTTTTTGCCAATATTTTCCCCTCCATATTGAGTAAAGAGATCAGGCGATACGATGAACATTCCTACACTGGTTTGCCTGATTTATGTATGGCTACGATAGTGGTTAGCTGTTGGACTTTAGGGAGTGTCCCCATTTCTCGACGTGTCTCAGACATACGCAATAGGTATGGGGTTACCTTATCGTCTGTGCACTTATATTATTCTATAGGAATACCATTTGGGCCGGTGGCCTTCCCCGATTGTATTTTAGTGATAGCCACTTTGAGTTCATCTACTGTCATGTTAGCTTCTAGTTTGTCAGCCTCCTGGGGTGTGAGTCGAGGCATATGAATATCTTTGAGAAAAGCTATTGCTTCCTGTGTGGTGGTGGTATTTGTGGATGTGTAAACTCGCTCCTAGTGCTGTGCTAGTGTGTCCACTATGATTTGTGGGTTCGTAATGACGCCCTTATGTGTTTTAATCTGTGCTATACATTTATGTGATTTTTCCTTTTCTTCAAGCCACGCGAGGAGCTTGCCCGCTTTATCTCCGGATTCGTGGATCCAGTGTTAAGTGGCTTTCATGCGGGACATGGTAGCGTTTCAAAGACTTTTGCGGTATTCCTGTCTTTTAATGCGCACAGTGTGATCGATCCCATCTGTAGGGTTTGACCTGCCGGGATTCCAATCGCTCTATCTCATGCTCCATTGTTTCTAACTCCTGTTTCTCCCTTTTCTTATGCCCCTCAATTATTGATATAGCGTGACCTCTTATTACTGGCTTGTATGCTTCCCACAACGTAACTGGGGAAGAGACTAAACCTTCGTTATCTTGAAAGTAGTGCATGGTTGCCCTGACTAAGGTTTTCTTGATCTTAGAGTTCAGGAGGTACCCCAGGTATATAGGAGACATACGAATTTAAGTAGTGCGATGTGTTACTAGTTCTGCCGTGACCGGTGAGTGGTCATAGATACCCCTGGGTAGGTGTGCGGCTCTACCTAGCTTATTTAGGCTGTCTACTGCTACTAGTACGTAGTCTATACTAGAGAGACTATTGTGCACGCCTGAATTGAATGTGTAGTGCTTCTCATTTGGGTTTTGGAACCTCCATATTTCTAACAGGCCATGGGCATCTAAGAAGTCGGCTAGAGGTAAGCTAACCCTATTTTGTGGGTGGGTCGGCGTGCGATCCAGTGTGTTGTTTGTAGTCATATTAAAATCTCCTCCTATCACTGAGTCTCCCTCTGGTAGTGTTAAGAGAAATTTGCCCAGATCCTGTAGGGCGGGAGTTTGTAGTGCAGGCGGTATGTAGACAAATACTAAATTAATTGGGCGTCCTTCCCACTGCAAAGAAACTGCAGCAAAGCGGCCCTGGTCATCTTTAAAGGCAAGGTTGAGAATGAGGGGGAACAGTTTCCGTATCAGTATCCTCACCCCCTGGGATCCGGTCGTGAACTCGAAGTGCGACACTAATTGGAATCCCCATCTGTCCAGGGCCCGACATGTGGAGCCCGTCTGGTGCATCTCTTGTAGCAGTGTAACGGTCGGAGACATATGACTCAGGTATTGCAGTACTAAACCCTGTTTTATCATATCCCGCAGGCCATTAACGTTCCAGGAAAGAAAGGGCAGCCTCGGCCGTGTGGTACGCTGTGTTGTTAGGTCATGTAACGCCATTGGGCATGTTAGTCTTCGTGTTAAGTTGAGGTGTGAAAGTCGTGATGTGTACGTTTTCAAAGTGTATATACAGTGACAACTGCTGATCTAGAACCATTAAAACTTCAACATTATAAGCATATCTACCAAGACGATACAAAGATAGCAATAGTAACTTCCCCATTTCTTCCCCCCAAACATTTCTCCCCTCCCTGCATCCCTGCCTAGTAGGTTCAAAACTACCCACCTCCCCAATAGCAGAGTGCCTATAATTCCCAACAATGAAGGAATCATGAACATAGGGTTGCATGGTGTGGCGCCTGTGAGTCTCTCCCTCCCGGGCCCGTAGCAATCCCAATCATATTATACATTCCCTGATAACGTATATGAGTGTCTTTAGTTCCCAACTGAGACTGTGCACCCCCAGTTCGGTCACGAGCACCGCTGAGGCTTCAAATCAGAGCTTGTCCAAACCCCATTCTAGACAAGCCAATAAGTAAAATATCTACCGACCATTGTAGTCGTTGCAGTCTTTCATTTCCCGGAGCGGGCAATGTCGCTGCCAGGGCTCCCAGACCTGAAACTTCTGGATCTTGATGGTGAGCGTCGCCTATCTTCGAGTCTGCGATCCGTGTCTTTGGTGTAGGTATTGGCATTTATGTTGGCTGTACCTTCTCTGTGGCGTTGGGACTTGGCCGGTCCCTCATCAAGCCTTTGCTGGGCGTCGTCCGGTGCCGTGAAGAACCATGATTTTTCTCCATCTAGTACCTTCAATTTAGCTGGGAAGAACATCATATACTTTATACCTCTGTCTCTGAACGCCCACTTAACGCCCTCAAAGGAGCGACGGTCTCTCTGCACTTTCAAGGTGAAATCGGGGAAGAATCTGATCGTCACGTTATCATAGGGAAGATCTTCTTTCACTCTAGCTGCTTGCAGGATTGCATCTTGGTCACGGAAGTTCAAGACACGAGCAATAATAGTGCGGGCGGTGCACCAGGCCGTGGCTTCGGGATTGAATCCCTGTGTTCTCTCTCCATGGAAAATAACGGAGAGGGACTCTTGGGTTTGACTTGATTAAGGATAAGGTCTTCTAGGAAGAGCTCCAGTTGGGCCCTTACGCTCCTTCAGGCACCCACACTGCTCGTATGTTGTTACGACAGGCTCGTCCTTCCTGATCAACCAGGTGTAGCACCATTTCCTTATGTTGATGTACCAGTTTTTATACCTTTTTCTCCAATTCATGAGTGGCGTCTTGCAGGTCGCTTATATTTTCTTCTGTGGCTGTAACTCTTTCAGACGTCTTCCGCATATCAGCCCTCATAAGGTTCATTTCGATCGTGACCTTGTCGATGTTGGTCTCCAGGTTAGTTCCAACTGCCTGTATTGCTGCCATTATTGAACCTAGCGAAGGTTCTTCCACTGGCGCGTCCTCTTCATTTACTCCAGAGTCCATCGTAAGCTGCCCTGGTATTGCGTATTTGTCCATTTTGTTGACCTGGACGGTGGTCGTTCCAGTCTTCGGTTTCGTCATGGTGATGTGGAGGAGTCGTCTGGACCGCCGCAGCGTCACAGCTGTACAATTGTTTTATTCCGGGTTGGGAAAACGTTAGGGATGCGTTCTTTTTAATGGCACCCCGGAATGCGGAGCTGTCCCCGCTACCGCTTCATTATCTGCCGGTGATGCACCGTGTCTGCCTCTATTCGTTGGGTGTTTCCTCACAGCCCCCGTCAGAGGTCCGCTCCTATGTCGCCACCCGCCAATTCCTCCGTTTCACCTCCGCCAGGATTGCTGTGTCTATGGGCGACAATGGAGCTTACAGTGGCTGGTGCTTAGTTTTGCGCCCTTTGCAACGTGGCTTATTCCGCACCGGTTACACCCGGTCTTCCTTGCTCCTGTATCACGCTTGTCCGTGCCTCACTGTAGGGTCCTGCCTGCACCCCTCGCACCCTCAGGTATGGGCCAAATATGTGTTATATTCCCGCACCTGGCTGCCGCTTTCTCATGCACTGTACGAATCCTGGCTGTCTCAGCAGTGGCTGGCGGTCAATTTGGCGCCCTTTGCAACGTGGCTTAGTTGACACCAAACACACCCGGTCTTTTTAAAAAAATAATGTTTTAATTAATTTATTTATTGGCATTTCAAACAAGAATCAAAAAAAGAAACAAAGGACCAGCACAGGAATTAGTAGCATTAATCAGCGACACTGTAGAATACACTTATCAGTCCAATAAAAGGACAGCATTTCAGAAACAATAATCAATACTAACATACAATAAAAACATAGTCACACCCAGTGTGCTCAGGCTTAGCCCACTAAGGGCATATCAAACGTGGACCCAAGACCAGTCCGGAGCCCCCTTGGTCAACAGTTACCTACTCGTCAGCGTGAAGGGGCGAACCCACCTGTGACCTCCCCACCGTCAAAGTTGTGTCAGCCTAAAGTGTAGTGGAAACGTCCCGACCAGACCTTTTCTACAAGTACAGTGCCCAGAAGTTCTTGGGTCTATTGCTGGGGGGGGGGGGGTCAATAAGTCGCCATATAACTCAGTTTGTGTGCAGCAGTAAAGCATTTCTTTTGCCCACTGGGAGAGCGTCGGAAAAGGGCCAGGAAAGAGCAACGCACCTCTTGGCAACAAGAAAGGCCATGTCTTCTAAGGTCTGTCACAATGGACTTAGAGTTACCCAAAATAGCCAGCAGTGGAGCAGGGACCAGTGTAAGTGCAGTGACTCTATTTACTTCCCCATAAACTGCGCACCAAAAGGCAGAAATTCTCGGGCAGGACCAGGACAAGTGTACAAAATCAGCCGCTTGTGCTCCGCATCTCTCACAACAAGGGCTCTCTCGCAGTCCGTATCGAAAAAGCCGTCCTGGGGTGTAATAAACCCTATTTAAAAACTTAAAATGCAGCAACCGATGGAGGCCATTTAACGATATCTTTTTGATATTGGCGCAGCAGTATCACCACGTTTCATCAGGTAAGTCAACGGCAAGGTCAGTCTGCCACGCTAGGTGAAGCTTAGTGTAATCCGTCGTTCTTTCTGAAAGAGTGATTCGGTACAAATTCGTTATTAGCTTAGTCGAAGTATTAGCATTAATGATAAAATCATATGCCGTAATCACCGGAGGCTCCGCCATGTCCTCCCCCAACAGGTCTTTTAGCGCATGTCGGACCCTGTGAAATTGAAAGCGTGGAAGGAGGGAGCGAGTAGTATCCTCGGATTCTAGCTCTTCCCAAGTACGGGCCTTGCCATCCAAGAATAAGTCTCCCATGTGATTTATATCTAGAGCAGCTAGCGCTGCCAGCACTCCCCTATTCTTGCAAGGGACAAGCCATGAATACCAAACCAGGGGCTCCCTTGGGGCATTCAGTCCGCCCTCCTCATAAGGACGGGTAAGGATATCCCATGCGACTCTGGGTTGTTTCCCAGCCCATGCCAGCCGAAGAATAAATGAGTGTAGTTGCGGAAAAAACATACTAGACAGGACCATGGGTATGTTACTCAACAGGAACAGAAAATGAGGGAGCACAATCATCTTTATGAGGGAAATGCGACCCATCAAGGACAAATGAAGTGCTATCCACCTAGCCACATCGTCTTCTAGCTTGGAGACAGCCACGCCACAGTTCTCTCTGAGAACCACCTCAGAATCTGTGTGCAGTCGGATCCCCAGATACCGTACCGCATCTGTGGTCCACTGAATGGGATATTCCGATTCAAAGCTCTTGGTGGCGGGCGTGAGCGGGAACATGAGCAGTTTGGTCCAATTTGCGTGGAGCACCGTCTGCAGGTTTACCTCCGGATCACGCTCATACAATAATGTGTCGTCCACGTATGTGGACACAATCAAGTTGTATGTAGGGAACCGTATACCCCTATGTCCATGATATTCGTGCATGCGAGAGGTTCGGCCACCAAAGCATAAAGTATAGGAGAGAGGGGGCATCCCTGCCTAGTTCCACGACCGATGTTGAAGGAGTCCGTGGTAAGCGACCTAATACGAACCCGGGCCATAGGATAAGTGTAGAGCGTATTCAGTAGTTAATGAATAGGTCCCCCGCCCCCATACGATTCAAGACATGACGTAGGAAAGGCCACTCAACAGAGTCAAAGGCCTTTTCCATGTCCAAAAAGACAGCGATAGCGGAGACATCTGGACGAGTATGTTGGAATGCTGCAAACACCGTCCTCAAGTTGCAAGTGAGGTTACGACTCGGAACAAAACCCGCCTTTTCAGGGACAGCTAATGTGGAGACCATAGGGCTGAGGAGATTAGTGATGATTTTTGCGAAAATCTTCGCATCAACATTCAATAACGATAGCGGTCGGTACGACGAGCAATCCCCCGGGGGTTTCCCAGGTTTGAGAATGGCAACAATTATCGCCTCTCGCATCGTGGGGGGCATCTCACCCGCCTCTGCCATGTTTTCAACAAGTGTCAATAGTCGAGGGATCAGTAGGTCAGAGTACGTTTTATAAAACGACACAGTTAGTCCGTCACTACCCGGCGCACTCCCGGCCCTCATTGACGATAGAGCCCAAGCAATTTCCTCTTGCTAGAACAGCCGTATCAAGAATTCGCAGTGCAAGTTAGACAGCCAGGGTAGCTCAATATGAGTCAGATAGTCCAGAACACGTTCCTCCGGGGCAGGGCCTCTGGAGGCATATAGTGAGGTATAAAACTCTCTGAAGCTGTCCGCCACCTGCTCATCAGTTAGGAGCTCGTCTGTCTGGGGCGATCTCATGTCAGGAATCGCTGTTCTACTCCTGCGCTGCTTGGTCAGCTGTGCCAAAACCGACCTGGGACATTCCCCCTCCCCGTAGGATCGCGCAGTGGCATATTTCCCCAAGTGCTTAACCTCGGTATCAGCTTCTTCACTCGCGCAGCGTTTGGGCAAGTTCCATGAGTTAGGTCTTCATCATTATCCAGTAGGCGTCGTGGCTCAATATCCTTAAGCCTGTTTTCCAGCAGCGTCAGGCGTCCCCAAAGAGATTTAAGGACCCCCGCGTGTTTAGAGATGACAACTCCCCGTATGAATGCCTTAAAGGCCTCCCAGACGGTCAAGAAAGAGTCAACCGAGCCGACATTAGCGTCAAAGAATTCCTCAATGGCTACAGCCAGTTCCTCCCTGAAGGCAAGGAATAAGGGGGGAAGCACCAAACAAATGGTGGGAGGCGTTTCGCCAGCGCAGTAAGTGTGATAAGGACAGGGGAGTGATCCGAGAAGGTGCTCTGGAGTATCGAACACGCCCGGACCTGGGAAAGAAGATGGCAAGTGGACAACCAGTAGTCAATCCGCGTATGAATGTCATGTGGAGCTGAGTAGTGTGTGTACCCCCCTTGAGTAGGGTGCCTAGATCTCCAAACATCTTGCAGTCCTAAGTGCGTCATCTCCGCATCTAGCACTCTGGCAGAGGCCAAAGGGTGGCGATCAGGGCCATCAGATCTATCCAATAAGGGCTGTCTTGTCATGTTAAAGTCGCCCCCCCCATAGAACATGTCCTCCGCAGTATTCTCAGACCCTAGTAGCTAAGTCAGAGTAAAAAGCAGGATAGTCGTAGTTAGGTCCGTAAGTATTCACTAGATGAAACTCCATACCTTCCCCATGCATTTGGTGATCGTGTATCGCCCCTCCCTGTCCGTCATAATAGGGGTAAAGGTCAGGGATGCCTTAGGGTTAACCCATGTTAAAACCCACCTAGCGTGTGAGGTAAAGCCTGCAGCGTGTATGTTATTCAAGAAACCTCTGTAGCGTAGTGGCGGGCTGTCTGGGCGTACGTGGGTCTCATGTAGCAGCGCTACATCAATCCCATGTCTCGAGAGGTACTGGAGGACTCTCCTAACCTTGCGATGGTCATTAAGACCCCTAACATTCCACGTCAGTATTGTAATGGTATCTGTAGTGTTCCTCTGGGGTAACCATATGTAGGGACGTCTGTGCAGTGTAGTCCATACCTGTACCAATTGTACATGTCGCTTCGCATCTATGCAAAAAGGTCCATCATTCACACATACAACTCGTAACCAGACCCCCCAACCCCAGCAACTATGAAAAGCAATAAAACACTCCCCTCCCATAGCCCACCCACACCTGCCCAACCCCAACTAGGCCGCAATCTACCCTCCATCCCACCAATTCGCTCTCACTACCCACCCACACCTGCCCATCCCCAACTAGGCTGCGAACCTCCCTGTCCCCCAACTAGCCCACCCCGATCTCCCCTCCCAACACAAAATTTCCTAAACACATAAGGGAACAGTTCCGTAGTCCAAATTCAGTGGGATTCACACGAGGGCAAAGGTAGCAAGCAATATTCAATGTTTGTGCACAACTTATTCATATTGTCACCCCTCCCTCCCCCGTCTCAATATCCAAATACCTTGTGTGTGACCTTAACCTGTATCCTCCCAAAAAATTCCTCTTTTTATCCTTCAATCATATTTAGGGTTCCCTCGAGCAACTTACTATGGAGTAGCATTGCCTTCAAAGATATCAACCCCTTAATCATAAAGCCTGACATCAGTGCACTACAGGGTCATATAAAAGAGAGATCTTCCTGTTGTGGGGACCATGCGTTATGTATCTGCTCACTTGGCAGCGGAACACGCAGGAGATCTGAATCTAACCCAGGTCGCCTACCTCAAGAGGTGTCCTCCACCAACAGACCTCCCTCCAAGCTACTGCAAGCCACCCGGCGACAGGGGGCACACCCCCGAAAGGGCAGCCATCAGGCCATCGAGTCCCCCCTCCCCCTACTCGTGTCACCATGTCCCAGGGGCGCATAGTCCAGAACCTATCTGTACGATGAGACGTTAGTCCTGATCTTCCAATGAGCCCCCAGCCGCTTCAGACTCTCCATTCAGGGAAGGTCTATTCTCTTTCCGCCATTCTTTAATGGACATTTGCAGTACTTTAGGATCCGTGGAAAAACAAAGACTTCCCCTGTCGGTTAATCCTAAGTTTCGCAGGGTATAGCATTGCATAGTCAGCTCCCAATTTGCGCAGTTGTCGTTTCATCAGTGTAAATTGTCGCCTTGCCTCTTGCACCTTAGAGGTGAAGTACGGGAACAGTGAAAGGGTAGACCCTTAAAATTGTAGAGGCTGTTTATCTCTTGCCAACCGGAGTGCTACATCGCGGTCTCTATAGTTAAGTAATTTTGATATTATTGGTCTCGTAGGAGCCCCTGGTTTGGGTCACGGGCTCAAAGAGCGGTGGGCTCTTTCCACCATGAACATTGTGGAGAAGGCTGAGTCTCTGAGTAGTTTCTTAAGCAGACCTTCTACAAAGACCTCCATATTTCCCATCTGCATGGTCTCGGGCAGGCCTGTGATATGTAGGTTACACCGCTGAGAGCGGGCCTCGAAGTCCTCTGTCTTGTCCAGTAGGGACTGCATGGCTCTGGACATCTGTTTTTTGTCTGTATCCAAGGCAGTCTGCGCTTCTTCCACCTCCGTGATGCGCCGCTCCGCCATATCCATCCTCTCCACCTGTTTATCTAGTCGTTCGGCCACATGATACGATCCATGCGATAGGAAAGAGCGTCCATCTTGGTGCCCAGTGAGGATATGCCACCCTGCAGGCTCTTCTTCATGGCCAGCAGTAAGCCTTGGATATCTTGTTGTGAGGTGTCTTCCACCGGGTCACGTTCCCCCACATCTTTACCCGCTGTGGTGTCGCTTGCTTTGGTACCCTTTCAATCAAAGGACAGTTTAGGTTGCGATCTGTCTGTACGTCCCATGGCTGAAGGGCCAGTCGTGTCCCCGCAGCAGGGGGGAGGCAAAGTAGGATCAAAAACAAGATCACTGCAGTATGGCGTATTATAAATGTGTGTACTAGTATGGACTTTGTACAGTGGGCACGATCACTATGTTAGCCCCTCTGAGGCAGTTCACAGCAGTGCGATCTCGATGTGTCTGTGTACCCTCTCATCTCAGCTATTCACCCACTGGCACCACAATGCACTCGTCCAAGGGTATCGCTTTGTTCCACAGGAATATCTCACTGCAAAGCGGACTTAGCGAGAGTTATCAAGCCTCATGGGGTGAACCTAACATCTTACACGGAAGACACTCAGCTGGTACTGGCTATACAAAACAACGGAGAGAGAATAGCAGCCAATTTTCAGCACGCCATGTTGGCTATCAGCAATTGGATGGCCACTAACTGCCTTAAACTCAACTCCGAAAAAACGGAGGTGATGATTTTTGGCAAGCTTTACCCGACTTGGTCAAACTCTTGGTGGCCCACAGATCTAGGTCTTCCGCCCAACCCTGTTACCAAGGTCAGAAACCTTGAAATTATACTTGATGACAAATTGACATTTGCTGCTCATGCAAATACTATCGTCTCAGCCTCTTTCTACAAACTTAAAACTATTTAAAAAATCCTCCCCTATCTCCCCCCTAATTCAGGAAAAACACTGGTCACAGCTTTTGTGATGTCCTCACTGGACTATTGCAATGGACTCTTCATTAATGCCCCAAAAAAATTTTAATTTGAAAACTGCAGTCTGTGCAAAACGCCGCAGCCAGAATGCTTTCAGGAACCCCAAAGTTCAAATTCATTGCCCAAAATATTAAAGGCTACCACTGGCTCGCGGTGAAGAACCGAATAAAGTTTAAGGCACTGTGCATCGCCTACAAAGCTTCCTGCAAGCAAGGACCACGCTTTCTCCTAAATTCTTTAGTCTTTCGTGTCCCCAACAGATCATTACGATCTTCTAATGCACTTCTGATGTCTGTGCCACGGACTAAAACCGCCTCCTGAGGCGATCGTCGAATCGTTGTTTCCACAGCCAAACTATGGAGCTCTCTGGATATGGAGATCAGATCCAGTCCAACACTGATGGCCTTCAGAAGAAAAATAAAAACTTGGTTGTTCAATCATTAAACCCTCCCCCGCCCTCCCTAATGCCACGTTCACAGCGCCGAGACGCCCTTGGGCATTTGTGAGCTTTATAAATGTCATAAATAAATAAATAAAAGTGTATTAACCCAGCGCAGGTCCTCGCGATCCTTCCCATCCCTTACGCTAGCTCCAGAAGGTGACCTCCAACCAAGACAGGCGGGGGGAGGGGGTGAGACTACCTCAGGGCCCCCCACCACCAACCCGGGCGAAATGAACAATGTCAGAGCCCCTCCGCGATGCCTCCAGTTAGCAGCAACTGACTATATGCCAGGGCCTGTTGTGATTTCAGCAATACCTCTCAGTCAAAATGGCGGCTGTCTCACGCTCTCCCACTGCCCGGTGTATCCCTGACCTATCTGCCTCCAAAGCGTAGAAGGGGACGGTCTGCCCTCACTCGTGTCCCTCGAGGGAGTGCTCCCCTACCGACAGGACATCAGTTCGCAGCTCTCCGCTACAATCAGGGCGTTGAGGCGGTCTCCCATACCAGGGGTCTCTGCCGAACCTCTGCACTGCCGCTGCCCCCAGGCATCTCTCTGTCGTCCGCGGGCGAGCCTCCCAAATAGCGATCTCAGGCCGGCACTCACTCCAGGGACCCGTGCCCAGCCGCCGTTTTCCAGCCGGGTGCTAACGTGTAGCTTGCTCCCCACAGAACGCGCGGCTCACCGTCTCCGAGGCGGGATGTTGTGGCGTGCGTTGCAGCTCTTTGGGGGGGGCGGCCTGATTCCCTCACCCTCCCCACGCCGATCTCTGTCACCCTTGCATGCCCAGCGTTGCTGCAGTAGACACGATGTGAGCGCTTCACTCTGCTGCAGTCCCTGATAGCTTCTCCGCTGTCCGATGGCGGCCGAGCACCTGGCTCCGACCTCCGCTCTTGCCGCAATTTAGACCGCGGCTCTCTGACGCGGCTCAGCACCTTAGGCCTCGGGGGTCGTTTCGGTCTCCTCCGACAGGGTCCCAGCCCGGATCTACGCCAGATCGTGTCCCCGGGTGCTCCGCTCCAAGAATCTGTAGCTTAGGGGGATTTTACATCAGCACACGAGAAGTATAAATGCATGATATTTTTTTCTTGAGATGGGGGAGCTCTCTGCTCATTACTTGGTCCTGGTGGAGATTGTAGCTATGACGCATTATTCAGTCGGCTAATATTGCCGTTTATTATCATTCATAGACACGAGAGGTGGGACAGTACTATGCCCACGTTGGATGGTGATGAAAAATACATGGATGAGGAGCATCCGACTGCACCCAAAACAAACACAGGTAACTCACAAGATGCCTGCGTTCCCTCTTGTCATCATGTTGACAGTGCATAGGAATAGAAGGAGTTTACAAAAATGGCTCCTATTATTATGTTTTTACAGGGTTTTACTACGTACATTCAGGCTTGAACCAGTATCACTTTTCCAGTAAATTCGCCTCATCTTTAGAATTGAGGGATAAGGACACCTTGAACACTATAAGGTAGAGTTATACCGTCCCTCTAACTAATACCCTATGAGTATCACCCTTGAGGAATGACACTGATAGACATAATTATATCCCTTACAGTGCTATATTCATTATTGAAATTGCATCCCATCGACTACATATTCGGATTTAATAATTTTTGGAAGAAGCCATTCCTCTCAACACCATTCTGGTAAATATTAAATTTGGAGTCCTATCATGATTAATGGACCGTTTTTAGTGAGAGCAAGTTTTTCTATATATACATGTTTTTAATATCTATTATTGTAGGATTGAAGAAAACTTCTTGGGAGCGTGGGAATAATCGCCACCCCATTCTTCTGAAAGGGTAAGCCACTTAGAAATGGGTAGGGCTTGACCTCTACAGTAGCTGCGGCAGTACTTATAGAATCCCTGTTTTTGTTGTAGGGTCATCTATTACCCTTGGTTGCCTCGCCAGTTCTTTGTCCTGATGAAGACTCGCATGGCCAAGGCTTAATTGACCGACAGGCCGTAAAGACGAGTCGAAATGTCGACGCCCTTAGTAATAAATACCTGGACCATTTTGTCTCTGTATATTGATGTGCAGACCTTAGTGTTGACACTGAGGAGTCATGAACATTCAAAGAAAAACATTTGAGCCAATTTGTTTTTGATTTTGGCCAGGTTGTACACTACGATTAATTAATTTCTTCGTATGGTATATATAAAAAACAGTTATGATTATTTTATGTCATAAATATTTTCTGTGAATTTCCTTTTCCATCTTAATCCTTCACACACTTTTTCACCTAGAGCTTTTCTATCTGCATGCTCGAATCGGGGCAACCATTGCTATTTATATAAACAATGTTTGAAATTAGTAATTTGCTGACCTGGTAATATTAAATATTACTTGTGCTTGAATTATAATTTGTCTTTTGCTGCTGCCTTTTTTGAATGCTTTCGAAGTTCTCATGTCTTGTAGAGTGAGATACATTTATTGTGATGAGCTGATCTGTAATGACAAGCTTTTGATTTGAAAATGTACTGATTAATTCAGGTATCAATGAAAACATAGAGGTTTTGGACCATTTTTTCTGTATCGTAAATAACTCAGGTCCAGTACCTTTTTGGGTCACTCCATTACTTTAATGATATATTTTTTCTGGGCTTTTCTCAGATTTTTTGTGATGTTTGTCAAGGGCTGATTTAAACTTTCCTTTGTCCATCAGGTCTTTGGATCGGCGCCATTGTCGTTCAAAATGTTTGCACTTGCTCTTCTCTGATCTAAGATCTGCTGAGTACCAGGGGGTCTTGGGACGGGTTGAGGCCTCAGCCCATTTTTTCATGGGAATTAGGGTGTCTATGGTGTGTCTAATAGAGTCTTGGAAAGTTGTCAGGCGTTCCTCAACTGTGGCCATAGGAGATTGGTGGGGATGTATAAAAGTTTCCCGAAAAAGGGTTGGCACACGTTTGTGCCATTGTCTGTAGCTATAGGTCGTTGAGGATTTATTGTGTGCGTGCTCGTGAGGGCCAACCAGGTCGAATGAGACTATCGAGTGGTCGGACCAAGTCAAAGGGTTGGTGGATTTATAAATTGTCTCGGAAGAGTTGGAGAGGACCTGGTCTAGAGTATGACCAGCGATGTGTGAGGGGGCGTCATTCTTTTTTATAAGGCAGAGGGCTGCCATTTCTTTAAGGAAGGCGGCCGCTTCTGGGTCCTCTGCGTCCTAACTATGGACATTAAAGTCCCCAAGGAGAAGAAATGTATTGGAGGAAATTACGTGGGGAGGAATCAAGTCCATAAGAAGTGCAATGGAGTTGGAAAGAGGTCCAGGGGGGCGGTAAACAAGTGCACCCTTCCATCTCAATTGTGCATGGAGGTCCAGCCTGAATATGAGAATTTCTATTTTATCACAGATATATTGGTCTATTGTAGTGGCTTTTATTCGGTCCTTGTATATAATAGCCGTCCCGCCTCCCGCTTTGTGGGGTCTGTCCAGTTTTATGATGCAGTAGCCATCAGGGAGTGCAAAAGCGATGGCTGGGTTGGAGGTTGGTTTTAACCATGTTTCTGTCAGAAATCCAATGTCATGGAGAGATGTGGCTAGTATATCCCAGATTTTAGTGGCATGTTTGGGGAGCGAACAGACATTGGCCAGGAAGCAGTCCCAGCTGGCTTTGATGGAGGCACTGCTATCCATGTGGGAATTAGTGTAAGGCTTACTAAATACTGTAGGAATACTTTGGAAACCACAATAGAAGCACGAAAGGGTCCCTTCCATAATGAGAGGGAAGTGGTGAGAGCATACGTGAGAACCAGTGTCCAAGGTGGAGGTAGGTGTGCGATCCCTGATTAGTAGCAATTCCTGACTGGAGTAAATTGTCCTTGTTTTTGGGTTGGGGGTATGATCAGCATGGAAACCGGCAGGGTTTCTGGCTCCTGGCGACAGTCTGGCGCGGACGGGTGTAGACGGGCTTGCCTTTGGCGCGCCCGCTGCACGCGTTCGCTGCGCGTCGGCCAGGGCATGGGTATTTATCGTTCTCGCCAAAGGCCAGCTGATCTGGTCTCTGACGTCACTTCCTGGTGGTGTGACACTCCCTCTACACAATCGGAACTTTCCGTGGTGGAACGGGGAGGCGCTTAGTAATCAACACATGCAGACAAGTACAAGGTCTTAGCGACGCAATGTGAAGTTAAAATAAGTGAGAACTGTGATTTTTAAAAGAAGCAGTGACTTTGTTCTGGCAGGGCAATCTCAATAGCGCTAAACTAATGTGTGGCAATAGCGAGCGTGCGAGCATCGGAGGGGGTGTGTCAGGAAGGTTTCAATGGCAGCGTGTCTTTCCCAGAGCTAACTGCTTTCCCAGAGCTGACTACTAACCTCTAGCGCGTCCAAGGGGGGTGGGGAAGCAGAATAAAATCAATGGTAGAGTCTATTTTTCTACCAGTAAAAGTTGGGGGCATCGATTCACCATCATCAAAAAATCACTATTAAAAAAGTTATGTTTCAAGATGCTCTGGTTTCGAGCAGACCCATAGGGAGAGTGGCTAAGGTGTGGTAGATGTTCCTCATTCCCTATTTCAGTCATTTACCCTGCAGACCCTATCTATGCCAAATGAGCATGTAGAAGCATTACATTTGCCTGCTCATAAAATGGACCTCCTGTCTGGGTTTCTCAAAGAATAGTCAGAAATAAATTGGCCACTTTCAGCTATCATATCATTTGGACAGTTTGAATTTTTTTAAAATAAAACTTTATTACAAGAACGTCCAAAAACTCACAAAGTCATATTGTATTGTATTAATTAGCTTCTTAGCTTTTCAATTCCTATTTCTTAGTGAAATGAGAACTCCTTAAGCCCCTTTGGGTGTACCGGACAGTCTTGCAGGTGCACAGAATTATTGGAACCCATCAACATAGAATTCCTTAAGAGCCCAGGTGTCCTGGTAGCAAACAACATCATATTCTTTGATTAGCTCTAATCAATCTCTATTATCCAGCTTGTTGCAAATACCCACAATATTCCAAAACAAGAATTTTGAACAATCTGATTCAGCATCACTCAAAATTCACGGAATTGATTGGGTTTCAGATCTCATAGTGATGGAAAAGATGACTAGAAGGGTTGGGAGCCGTTCTACATCTGACAAAGGGTCAAAATCTCAAAATAATTTTCATGCACTAAAGAAGGAGTCGGCTTACAAGTTGAAATGGGGATATGACATGTAGAAGTACAAGGCACTGGCCTAATGTGTGTTGGGGGGAAATCTAATGACAAAGCACGGATAGTACATTTAACACTTACCCAATAATTCAATCTGTGCAACAACTGACTTACAAGTCAAGGATTTCTAAAGTTTATGACAACACAATCACCCCTCTAAAGCTTAGGTGAATATTTCACCAGGCCCCTCTTCTTGCCGTGATAATTTCATCAGCAAGGTTTGTGGGCCAGCATGAATTTACTGTACACCAATGTGCAACTTTATTTTTTTTATCTTGACAGTCCTCGTGGGTGTTATTCGATAAAGGGGGGATGCCCTCTAGAAGGATAACGCATGGAGCACATTCTTGCTGGAGCTGTAAAAGGTCCACAGGGTGTTTGTTTGTGGGGGAAGAGCTCCTTCCAGATGGGTTGTCACAAGAACGGAGTTCCGCTGCATCAGCAAGTGCTTGCCAAATGTTTTGGTGCCTATCAACATTTTGTGTTGGATGAGTAGGCAGCCTACTCGGGATTAAATAATTCAAAAGGATTCGATTTAGACCTGCGACCCTGTTCCCAGGCCTACGCTCTCCCCTCAGCTCCGCTCCACCTGCGCTGCCGCTGAGCCCTCCTGCCCCTCCGGGAAGGGTTCGAGATCACTGCCAGCTTGTCATCCTGTGAGCTCTGCGCCTTGCCTCCTCACTGCTCCCGTAATCATTGTACTGTTATTTTTTTACTTTTAACTCTGTTATTGTTAATTTTGGTTACTGTACTGTCTGCTGCGTTTTTCTTCGCATCTCGTGTTCCCTGTTTGTGACGCCCAATTGGGCTTCTGCTAAGCTAAGTTGTAGCTTCCTTGCACTTCAAGCAGTTCCCGCTGCTGCTGCCCCTGTGGCCCGCCCCCGTTCATGCCCAATCGCTCCTCGCCTCCCAGCTGCAGTCCCTCCCCTACTTAATGGGGGCCACTGCACGGCCGCGCAGTGTGCGCGCCGAAGGCGTGCCTAAGGCAAGCCCATCTGCGCCCATCCGCGACCAGCTCCAGGAACCCTGGATAATCAAACATCCATTGCTACTACACCAACTCCCTCCTCGCACTCAACCCCAGAAGACGCAGAGACTGCAAACTGGCCTCATCAAACACGACCTACGGCCAGTTCTCCTGCCTCCGCTGCCGCCAGACATTCACCACCACTTCGACCTCCAAAACACCTAGAACCTACACTGGCGACACCCTCAGCTGCATCCTCCTCAATGTGCGCTCCTTAGACAAGCACGCCATGAAAATCTAGAACCTGCTTGACTGTCTTTCGCCCAACGTCGCCTTCTTCACGGAGACCTGGACTAACGCTGCCTCCGCCCATGACATCAACACCGCCATTCCGGATGGCCACAAGATACAGAGGAAAGACCGCCTAAACCACCCGGGAGGAGGCCTCGCCATAGTTCACAAAACCACCCTCTGCCTTACCACTTCCAGCGAGACCCTCCCCTCTTGCAGAACACCTGCACTTCCCGATCTGTGGGGCGCTCATCTACAGAACCCCCGGCCCCGGGCACGCTGTGCCACCACCATCACGGACTTTATCGCACCCTACGCCATCACATCAACAAACTACATACTCGTCTGAGACACAGAGCAGTGGACACCATCGCTCCCCAACTACAACACACCATCAACACCACCTTCAAAACAGGCAGCTTCCCTGATAACTGGAAACGCGTTGAAGTGAGACCGATTCTCAAGAAACCCACAGTGGACCGCACCGACCTCAGAAACAACCAGCCCATCTCACTTCTCTCCTTCGCGGCTAAGGTAGCAGAAAAAGCAGTCCACAGAGAGCTGACACAATTCATCAAAGAACATACCGTCCTCGACCCATCCCAATCCGGATTCCGAGCCAACCACAGCATTGAGACAGCACTACTCGCCGCCACAGATGACATCCGTACCCTCCTGGACCAGTGCCATTCCGCAACCCTCATCCTCCTCGACCTGTCTGCAGCCTTCGACACTGTCTCCCACCGCACACTAATCAACAGACTATGAGAGGCCGGCATTCAAAGAACTGCCCTAGACTGGAGCCACTTGTTTCTCACTGGAAGAAGCCAAAGGATCAGACTACCGCCCTTCATCTCTGCCCCCACCGACCTCACCTGCGGAGTACCACAGGGGTCATCTTTGAGCCCGACCCTTTTCAACATCTACATGGCTCCCAGACATCGTCCGACAACATGGCGTCAACATCATATCCTAGGCCGACTACACACCCAGCTCATCCCCTCCCTCACCAAAGACTCCCCAACCGCAAAACTCCAAAACTCAACTTCCAGAGAGGAATGCAAGAAGTGGCAGTCTGGATGACCGACAGCTGCCTAAAACTCATTGTAGAGAAAACAGAAGTCCTTGTCCTTGGAACCACCCCCTCAGCATGGGACAACACCTGGTGGCCCTCCGCCCTCGGAAGCCCACCCACCCCCTCAGCCCACGCAAAGAACTTCAGCATCGTACTCGACGCATCACCCACCATGAACCGACAGGTCAACACAGTAACCTCCAGCTGTTTCAACACCCTCCGCATCCTCCGAAAGCCCTTCAAATGGCTTCACCCCCGAATCAAGGAAAACAGTCACCCATGCACTCATCACCAGCAAACTCGACTATGGCAACGCCGCCATCAACAAGTCCCTACTCCACAAACTGCAAACAGTACAGAACACCGCAGCCAGACTCGTCCTCGACAACCCCCGTCTAGAACACATCAGCCAACACCTGCTGCGACTCCATTGGCTCCCCATAAAGAAGAGGGTCACCTTCAAAATCCTCACTCACGCCTACAAGTACCTGAACAACTACGGACCCAAATACCTAAACAACAGAGTAAACTTCCACATACCCAAAAGAAACCTGCGATCCTCCAACCTCGCACTGGCCGAAACCACATGGATCCACAGACCCAGATCAGGCGGAAGATCGTTCTCCGATATTCAAGCCAAGTCCTGGAACAAGCTGCCGGCAGACATCAGACGTGCCCCCTCCCTCAACACCTTCAGGAAGACCCTTAAGACCTGCCACTTTGGCTGAAAAGAGCTGCACCCCCCCCTCCGCCCCCCTCCCCAGCGCCTTGAGACTCTCACGGGTGAGTAGTGCTCTGTATAAACCCACTGATTAATTGATTGATTGAAAATGGGTGGTAAAAGGAGAGGTTACCTTAATATAGCAGGAATTACTCCAGAAATGACTGTAGGATGACAAGAAAGACTATTTTGTAGCATGTTCAGGTTAGGCAGGTGATCCGTGAGGGCTTGCAATACATGTAAATGTATAGGCATTTATATAGCGCACTACTTACCCGTAGGGTCCCAAGGCGCTTCGACCGCTGCAAAACCCTTCCTGGCTTCCCTGAGAGATGGTCCCTTAATGGGTATCTCCAGGGTGAGACCAGGCATCCCCGGCGGTCTGGTGGGGCCGTTAGTGAAGATGAGGCAAGCTAATGCCCAGAGTTGCCGAGTGTGATCGCTGATCAGAGTGGGCACCGAGGCGAGAGAATTATCGAGTCCGCTGACCCTGGTCCAGAAACCTGCTGCGCCAGGAATCGAACCCTGGTCCCGGGCCGTCCTCTGCTCTCGGGTCTGCCGCCTCTAACCAGTGAGCCACACTACTTCACTTAATGACTTAATTTTTGAGAGGGCAACTTGTTGGAAATACCATAAATTAGCCTCCAAATTATGAAAGAAGGGTTTACGTGCTGCCTGAAATATAAAACTAAGTTCTGCAGCTGGCATGGAGTTACTGATATCATTAGGGGTCATTCCATCCTGGTTAGTGAGCGGTCTTTTTGCACCAACAGTGTCCTATTGGATGTTTTTTTCTTTTTGTTTTTCTGCTTAGCTGGCAAAGGTTTAAAGGTGAAAGGAATCTGGCTGTTTGTGGTATTCATAAGAAGATTTGAGGGGTAATCCTGAAAAATACCAGAAATTGTGCAAGAAGTACCAGAAATCGGAGCTGTCACTGGGGCCAATAAACTGTCTTGCCTGGGATTCAGGGCAACTTCCAGGATGACATCGGATGGGGTTAGGGAGAAACTGAAGGTTGACAAGAATCAGTTGTAGCAATATGTTTTTGCACAGCTTCTAGCCAACTTTCAACAATCTCCATTTCAGATTAAATAACACCCATGGCCGAGGGAAAATAGGTTGTAATTGGAGGCGTACCGTTTGTACTCTTAGCCCCAGGCTTCCTTTGAGCAGAGATGATCTTTTTCCCCATATCAATGTGTGCTAAGCTTTTCTTTCATGGTTGGTGCTAAGGATTTTTAACTACATCCCCCTTTTCCCTATATCCACCCTTCAGCCTGTTTACAAGGCCCACCCACCATTAGAGTATGCTTTGGCGAGCACGAGATGGCCGATGATGAAGCAAGACACCCAGGGGGTGTGTGAGGCCATCCCATTTATTTTAAGGAAATCCCCATCAGGTCCTACAGGTGGAACACTGGGACAGACAATTCACCCGCAATAGAGGAGTCTCTCAAACTACAGGGTGTCTTGCCCTGAGTTGTTACTCTTTTGGCAAGGGTGCATTTGTTTTTTGTTATTTAGCATTCACAGATTTACCAGAAGTGGTAGATCTGGGAAAGTGCCAAAATGCTACACCTTCCCAGGGGAGGCGTTGCAAGGATAAATATATATTGTTATCCTTGTCTAATCCTCTTTTTACCTGTGGTCCATACTGCAGCTCCCATAGAAAGAGAAAACAGCCTCAGAGGATTGTTGTAGTGTCCTGCACAAAAAGAATCTTGCTTGCAACAGAGGCTCCCTTGCACCATGACACTGGAGTACCTGCATTGGTGCTAGGCACCCAAAAGTGCACCGGAGCAAGGAGAGGACAGAAATGAGCCATATCATGTTAAATATGGAACATTCCTGTCTTCTCCCTTTCACACAGCGCAGTGAGGGGTTTAGCTGCGTTGTGTTGCATAAAATATTGATAAATCTGCCGCTAAGTGTGGGAGATGTATAGCCTGTGACCTAACGAATGAAACAAAGCTTGTTCAGTATCGAAACCATAACATCACTCTAAAAGGTTTCGCTACTCTAAAAGGTTTCACTAACGATAGGGTTAATAGTGGGTTGAAGGAGTATGAAGACATCAGCAAACAAGAGGTCAATTTTATCAATGGCTGAACGTTCTAATTGATACATGGCAATATCGTCATCAAGCATATACAATCAGGTTCCTGGTTTCACTATGGGATGTTAGTTGACAACTGTCAGGATGTACTCTGTGCACAACATTTGAGAGTCATTCACTGTTTGTTTTTAGGATGTGCGGCAGCACATACGTCTTGCGTTGTGAAACGCTATTGTTTACAAAAAGGGCTTGCCATTTGTCTGCTACAGCGTCAATCTTTGCGGCATCCCTCATTTGGCAGTCCAGCCGAAATGTCATTTCGGATGCTTGCTGTTGAGCAGGGACCAAGCACAGGTTAATTAAACCTAATCCATGCCTGTTCACTGCTCCTGGCGTGATTGAGGTACTATTTATTCCCCCTCAGGCTCCTTAAATCTTGTTCTTATAACATTTGCTGGGCATTCAAAGACCGAGGTCAAATGTCAGCCGCTGTTTTATGCTTCCGAGTTCTCCCTTTCTGTAAACAGGTTTGTAAACCTTGTTCTAAACTTGTCTCCCTTGCTGGGCATTCAAAGACCAAGGCCAAATAGCAGGCACTGCCTTCTGAGGGCACTTGTTTGCTTTTCTTTTGCTGACTTCAAAGTGAGAGGATTTATGTGACAATCTTGCTGGATACTGGGGGTAGGTAGAAAAGAGTTTTTCTAGCACACGACATTTAAATGAACTGTGTTAGTATTTCAGAATATATCAGAATTAGCACACTTTTTGTTATTTCTAAAGTGTGTTGGAAACAAATACTTTAATATGATCAAAACACATCATTACACTGAGGTGATGCAATTTCCACACGTTTTCGTCTGTGCACTGTACAATTTTATTAGTACAAGTGTATGTCTGTGCAAATGTAATAATCATTTCAATTGAAAGTGTGTTGTCTGTAATGGCAGTGTGCTTCCACACCATGCATACTCTTCTCCACTCTACACCACTCTACTCTACTCTGCTCTCCTCCACTATACACCATGCCATTGCACTCTGAGCCACTGCACTCTACGACACTCTGCACCACCGCACTCTATGCCACTGCACTCTACTCCACTGTGCACCACTGCACTCTACTCTGCACCACTCCACTTAACACCACTACATGCCTTTGCACTTTGCACCGCTCCACTCTACACTGCTGCACTCTGCACCATTCCAGTCTAGGTCACACCTATCTACTCTGCACAGTTCCACTGTACGCTATGCCATTCTGCAGCACTGCACTCTTTGCCACTGCACTCTGTGCCAATACACTCTATGCCAATGCACTTTACTCTGTAACATTCAACTCTATGCCAGTGCACTCTACGCCATTCCACTGTCCACCACTCTAATCTACTCTGCACTATTGCATATTGTTCCACTGCATTCTACACCACTTTAGTCTACGCAATTACACTCTAAGCCACTCTATGCAATTGCCCTCTACCCTGCACCACTCCACTCTACGCCACTTCACTCTATGTTGAAACAATTTACTCTACACCACTGCACTCTATAGCCCTCTACTTGACTGTACACCACTCCACTCTATGCCACTGCACTCTACACCACTCCACTCTTAACCACTGCACTCTGTGACACTGCACTCTACACAACTGCACTCTATGTCACTGCACTCTACACGCCTGCACTATACTCTGCATCACTTTATGCCACTCTATTCCACTCTGCAGCACTGCACTCTGATACTCTACTCTGCAACACTGCACTCTCCACCACTGAACTGTACGCTACTCTACTCTGCACTACTCCACCCTCCGCCCCTGCATTTATGTATTACCAATGATCGGATAATTACTGCAGCAGAACAGCTTAAACTGCCTGCATTCAAGGTATGTATGGAAACATATGGCTCTCCCTTCTCACATCGACCTTAATTACGTCCTCATTATAATGTCCATGGATTATCTAAAGCCAGTGGCGTAACGAAAAGTGAGGGGGCCTCCCTGCACGGTACTTAGGGGGCCCCCTCCGAGCTCAATCAGGAGCGCTCCCGGCCAGAATTCAGTGCTGAGGAGGCCCCTTGGAGCAAGGGGCCCCCCGCACCGCGTGGGCTGCGGGGGCCTGTGTTACGCCCCTGTCTAAAGCGATCATTGTGTAGATATTTCCAGAGCTTTGGACTTCTTCAGGCTTACTGGTCCATTAAGAATACAAGTCGCTGCTCTCTTTACAAAGAGCAGGGCACAAGTCGGGGAACCCGCTATTTTCACAGGGTGGACTCCATTCCCCCTGGCACGAAGTTGGGCCCCAGTGAAACATGCTGAATGTATCCTGGTGTAATTTACCGGCACAGAGACACATTCAGCACCGCCTGCATGTCGTCTCCTTTACGACAAAAGCAGCAAAGTGCAGGCGGCGAGGGGGCTTTCTTATCTGAGACTCCAGCTGGGCCCATAAGAAAACCCCAGTGTGAAGGGCCATCAGCACTCCTTTTGTTCCAGTAGGAACCTGGTTGGGGGTATCTGGGGCCTAACACCTAGATGCCTATGCAATGGAGGGGAAATAAAGGCACACAACTTATCCCTTTACAAGTACTTAACAGAAAATACATCTGGAGCCTTGTTTTTCCTTTTGTATTCAGCCTCTGTATACAATTAATATGCAAGCACAGGTTTGCTTGCACCACATACAGCTCTTGAGGCACAGCCGGGAGCAGGGCACTGACAGCCCATTTTAAAACTATTGGGATAAAATTTGTATTGCTTTCTTTTACTTTGCGCCGCATTTCGAACCTTCTCCTACTCAGCAGAGTGCTTGCTGACGTAGGCTCAATCTTCCCTGCTGAAACGACGGGATTGGCCGGTCGCTAGGCCACGCCCACCTCCGTAGCCACGCCCCCTCTGGACCCCTCTTCCCTCTGCTATAAAGCATGTGTCCCCACCGGACACAAATCTGGGCCCTAAATGTCCCCACAACGCCCCCCACCATTTCCCCCTGCCTCTGGTCAGACCACTCCCTCATTTCCTTTTCCCTTGCACTATCCCCTGAGGCTAAGGCCCTGCTCCCCAAGAACACTTGGATTAGGAAATGGGGCAAAGCAGACATGCCGTCTCTCTGCTCGTCCTTGTCCGAGTCCAGCCCTGACCTTTCAGGCCTTGCAGCCTCAGCCCAATTGGAATCCATCAATAATTGGCTGATTAAATCGGGCGACGATTTCGCTCCCCTGAGGCGGATTACGGTCAAGCGAGCCCATGCAGCAAATAGGTGGTTCCACTCTGACCTTAAGGTGAAAAAACTAGCGGCACGAAGAGCTGAGAGAGCTTGGAGGAGAGCCTACAGCCCCTCACTGAAAGCCGCATACCACTCTGCCTTACATATTTACAAAAAAGGCATTCTTGAGGCTAAAACAGAATACTACTCAGGAAGGATTTTAGCGGCAGAGTCCCAATCCAAAGAGATTTTTGCTACCGTCCATGAACTGGCAGCATCCAACAGAGTCACGACAACAGTCCCTCCCTCTCAACATCTCTGCGATTCGCTGAACGAATTTTTCATTGAGAAGGTCGCACAGATAAAAATCAATATACCACCTCCTTCTCTAACCTTTGTTAACCCATCCCCTCCCCCTTCTATTTCCAAACTGGCTAGCATTCCACTGCTGACCAAGGACTCCCTCCTTCCCCTCCTTCGACGGGTGAAGTCGGGTTCCCCTTTGGATTTTGGTCCCGCCCATGTTTTAAGAGAGATCTTCTCGGCCTGTCCCACCCCTCCTCTTACTTTCCTTAATGACTCACTAAGCAATGGTGTGGTTCCTCCCTCCCACAAATCAGCAGTCATTATCCCGATTTTAAAAAAAAATGGCGCTGATCCCCTGTCCCCTGCCAATTACCGCCCCATTTCCCTCCTACCCTATTTGGGAAAGGTCTTAGAAACCCACGTCACGAGTACCCTGAGCACTTATGTGGAGGCAAATCAGTGCCTCTCCCCTTGCCAGGCGGGCTTCCGACCTCTGCACTCCACAGAGAAGGTGGTGATCTCAGTGATGGACAGACTCCGCGAGGGTATTGACATCAACCTCCCGCAAGCCCTTGTTCTTTTGGACCTGTCCGCCGCTTTTGACACGGTGGATCACTCCATCCTTCTCACTCGTGTCAAGGCGGCGGGCATAGAGGGCTCTGCCCTCTCCTGGCTTAATTCCTTCCTGTGTGACAGGGCACAGGCTGTTCATCTCACTGGTTTTACTGCCTCCTCACGAAAGGTGGAGTGTGGCGTCCCTCAGGGCTCCTCCTTATCCCCCCTTTTGTTTAATTTATATATCTACCCCCTTATCTCTTCACTACAGCAGCTTGAGGTCACGGTGTTTAATTACGCCGATGACCTCCAGCTTATCTTTAATCTCTCTCACTCTGCCTCCTCTGTTCAAAACTTTCAAACCGTCATGTTATTCATCCAAGATTGGATGAACAGCAACCACCTCAAACTCAACCCTGACAAGACAGAGTTGGTCTTGACAGGAGGTGGTTGCAGTCCCTGGTCCCCTTCGTTCTGGCCCCCTTCACTTGGTGTCCCCCCCCTCCCGGTCCCTAAAGTTAAAACCCTTGGTATCTTTCTCAATCCCCAACTATCTGTAAACCCCCAGGTGAGCTCAGTGGTCTCCTCCTGCTTCTTTTCCCTCCGGATAATTAGAAAGATATCCCGCTTCTTTTCCCTTCCGGCACTGAAAATAATTGTGATGGCAATGGTGCTCTCGCGTCTCGATTATGGGAACATAGTCTACAACGGCGCACCGGCCTATGCCATACACAGATTGCAGCTAGTGCAAAATCAGGCTGCCCGCCTGATCCATGGGCTGCCCAAATACCATCGAGCAACCCCACTGCTGAAATCATTGCACTGGCTACCTGTGAGGGAGCGGGCCTTATTTAAACTAGGTTGCCTCACCTTCCAGGCTAGAATGGGCACTGCCCCCGAGTTTATGTGCTCGGCCATCAAACCTTACCTTCCGGGCAGAGAACTCCGCTCTACCCACATGGCACTCCTGGCCACCCCTCGCTTTAAGAAAAAGAAAGCAGGCGGGGCGAAATTTGCGGTCCTCGCACCTGTCTTCTGGAACTCCCTCCCTATGACCCTTAGATCCGCAACTTCCTATTTGGAGTTCCGGAAGAATCTCAAAACCTTCCTCTTTTCCAGAGCTTTTGATGCCTAATCTGTCCCTGTTGTTGCTGTTGCTGGTAATAGCTCCTTCAGCGCCATGAAACCGCTGGGTATAAGCGCGCTAAACAAATGCTTTTAAATTCAAATTCAAATTCAAGCACTGTGAAAATGTCAGCTAAATCAGTCTGTATGAGTATTCACACGAATAACAATTTTAATACCGTTATTTTTGTAATTTTATTATTTTATAGTGCTATGCTTTTAAGGTGTTGGAATGCTTTACATCACACACAAATTATGTATTGACAGTAAATCATACAAGTTTGCAAATCAATGTACAGGATGTGTTCCATAAGGCAATGAGGGTTACAAGTTGTAGGATTTATATACTGCCCTTACCGGTATGCATTACGTAATATGAGTGCATGGCCAGGAGAAAGAAAGTCAGGATTTCAAATGTAACCCAGTGCTTGGGGTGGTCTATGCTAATAAGACTTTATTACTACCCAAAGAACCCCTTTTTAACAGCCTTATAATAACAACATATTGAGAAAAAACATGAAGGTATAAACCAAGGCCACTGGAATGATGTGGCAGCAGAAGTCCAAATCTTACAGCAGCAGGGTTAACTAAATTATGCGGGAAGAAAAGCAAATGATGCAGAGTAATGTGGCACATTTTGTGATTTCATTAGCCTTACTTCATTATTTTGTCAGTTTTACACTGCTAACATTGTTTGTCCAAATATTTCACCTTATTAGTAGCAGTTTAATACCCAAATACAACAATAAGCAACTGAAAGATGACCAGTCAACCATTGAAAAGGGCTTTCCATTGCACAAGGACACATGGCACCATACTTTTAGTAACTTTTGATCTGTTTCAATTAGAAACAGTTTTTTTGTTAAATTTGCAGATTATGCAGCAGATGGAGGATTGTGTGGAAAGTGTGCCAAATCCATAATTATGTGGAAAACGCTGCAGCTGGGGAATAATACAAATCCATTGGCCCTGGCAAACCCATGCTTTGCAGTTTGCATGCAAGTACTTGATGGTGCTTCACAGTGGCATAACACAGGCCCCCAAGCAAAAGGGGGCGCCCTCAGCGCAGTACTCTGGCCAGAGAGCTCCTGATTGAGTCCGGGGGTGGGGGGCTGCATGTTCCTTGCAGAGGGCCCCCTCAGGTTTTGTTACACCAGTAAATGTAAATGTCCTGGTACTTATAGAGAGCACTGTCACCAGACGGTCACCTATTCAGTTTCATGGCGCTGACACTGATACCACTGAGGAACCCCTCCTGGCTTTCCCTGTGAAGTGTCCACTCCTGGGCACCCACAGGGTGAAGCCAGGCATCCTTATCGCTGTTGGGGCCGGTGTGGAGGCTAAGCAAGCTATTGCCCAGAGTTGCAGCTTGGGGCCCATGATCAGAATAGGCACCGAGGCGAGAATTAACAGGTCCGAGGAAATCGAGCCTGAGACCCCGCCGAGGCGGGAATCGAACCTTGTTCCCTGGCCAGAACTCTGCATCAGGGTCTGCCGCTCTAACCAGTGAGCCACACTCCTCCACTTACACCAGTGCCGCTTCATAGTTTATTACCAATCTACATAAAATAAAAATCTCTCATCTGCATGTTACAGGATGTGCTTTGCAGAATACACAGTAACTTTCTATGCTACTTTATGAGTTGTGATATCTTTTAATTTCTCCTGTTTTGCATTAAAGGTTAATGCTTTGACTTTAATTCTTGGCGCACAAGGGTGGAACATGGGTGGCAGGTGAAATCCACATGCCTGGCAATTGTCATGTGCACCTTAGATGTAGCTAAAATTTAATTGATGGAACCTGGTTGCGGGAGCGGGCTGTTCTGGAGACATCAGCAGAATGTTAATTATCCATGACTAAGAGGCAGGAGCCTCTCGAAACGCGTCGTGAAAGATTGCACATGAATGCTGCAGCACGTTTACTTGAAAATAAGTCGGATGGTTCCTTTTGAAGTTGAGTGCGTTTTAAAGCTTTGGGGCATCTTTGTATGTATATATATATATATATATATATATATATATATATATATATATATATATATATATATATATATATATATATATATATATATATATATATATATATATATATATATATATATATATATATATATATATATATATATATTCCAGTACTCTATCCTTCAGAATCCAATCACCAGCCAGGACTCAGATAGACAAACGCGGACCCATTTTTTCGTGCTTTTCATTATTTATTAAAGGTTATTTCGCCACGCATCAGTATGCCGCCATGACACGTTTCGGTCCGACCTGGACCTTGATCACGGCTCCCTCCAGCTCAAACACATGATTGTAGTTATAATTATGCCGAAAAACTTGCGCGAATGTGTATATACAATGTTGCACTTTCAACATGACATTTAATTCGGGCAACTCATAAATATTACGAGTTGTTTGCGAAATGTTTAGAACTCGCTAATAATGCACTAGCCTGCTTGAACTACGAGTCTTTTACTTATGTCTATCTTGTAGTCCACTGTCACGTGATCGGGGTTGTACTTTGCACTGATGTTATAATTGCCGCTAAAAACATTAGCCTTCGGTGATCAAGCCTGCAGGACAGGCGAAACGTGTCCGAGGGGCTGACTTAAATAAAAGAATTTTGGCCAGCACATGGTATCGTCAAGCGTGGTGTTTCGCTGCGCGTTTGAAAAATTAATGTTAAGGACTTGGCTACGGAAGTCCTCCTACGACGATACACCCGCTGATCTGGCAGGCAAAGGCGTACTCTGTAGGAAGGAGTTGGGAAGATATATATATATATATATATATATATATATATATATATATATATATATATATATATCGCAGCTCAATACCTTCTTGATTACAAAGATATATGGACGACACCAGTGGTACGTTGCAAAATTTCTTTATTGCAGTCACACAGCAACGCGTTTCAGCTGTCATTTATTTTGATCATATTAGTGTTTGCATCCTAGCATAATGAGGACAGATAGAAGGGGGCCAGTACCCCTGATTTCATTCGATTTGCACTAATGCCTTATTTTACACAAATAATTGCACTAAAGGCGATATTTGCACATTAAGAATCTTGCACTTGCTCTTTATATACCTGTTGATCTAATACACAGCAATTGATATAGATTGATATGGCACTATAAACAATAATGCTGTACCCAGAAATGTGGATATATTCAATTTTTATAGTCTTCAAAATGTAAGGTATTTGACCGTGACACCTCGTTTTAACCATAATGTTGTCAATGTTGACAGTCCAATTCAATGCACTATTTGAATTGTCAATTGTTGCTAAATTTGGTATTTTACTGTAATTTATAAATAGCATCTAACCAACACTTTTATACATCGCAACTACCGTATAAACCTAGTATTTTGTTTATGTCCATGCACAGCCCTCTCATGTGACGACAGTGAACCTAAATGTAAATGTAAATGTAAATGTATTGCGATTTATATAGCGCACGTATCACCCGAAGGCATCAAGGCGCTTGCCTTGGGAACCCATCCTGGTATTCCCCTGTGAGATAACCCCAGCAGGGTATCCACAAGGTGAAAGCCAGGCATCCTATCACTGACACTTTATAAGGGCCAACCATATACGAGAACATTGTCATGTGAACAAGGCTCTTGGAGCCGAAACGTCATGAGACTACCTGCACTAGAAAATAAATAAGGAAATCACCTAACTGGTCCGTGTCCGTGTGCTTTGTATCCTGGCTGGTGTGACCCCAGAGCGCGAAACGAGTGACGGAGTGTTGGATATATATATATATATATATATATATATATACATCAGCACTTTACTGTAAAAATGTGTGTATATATATTTATACATGATTCTTATCATTTGCTTAAACTTGGTAACCCACATTTTCTATAGATTAGCGCAAATTGCACTTTATTGCTCATTTGCACATGGGTAAGGTTTAATCCATAATATTGCATTGGATTAATGTCAACTTCAGCAAAATACAACAGAGACGGACTATTTTAGAATTATATGCAGTCACTTTGCCTAGTTTGGAGTGTCAAGTGTCCACTTTAATATATATTGTTTATACAATGTTATACAATGTATCTTATAAGGATGAATGTAAAGACCATCAAAATGTGGATTTTAACCATTTTGCACTGTTTGAAACAGACCCTGGCAGAAATTGTTTGGAAAACAGACTACGAAGTACTATAAATGTAGTATGTCCTCACCCTCTATGATCACATGGTGTAATGCAAGAGAAAGAAGAAAAAAATTTAACTTGAAAAAAACTGTGGAGCACTAGGGGCCTCATTTATGAAGGCCTTGCGCCGCCGGTGCGTCACTTTTAAAATGGCAAAAAGTGACGCACCGGTGGCGCAACGCCCTCATAAATAAGGCCCCAGGTATTTAACTGTGGTTGTTTTACTTACTGACTGTCTGTGAGCAAGGGCGGATGCCCGAAACGCGTCAGATTTTGTTAGACTCAGCTTTTAAATAAACCTTTGTGCCTTCAATTACGCTGGATTTGTGTGGTTTTCCATGGTCGTGTGAAACGGAGCTCTGGGAGGCTGCAGCTGTTGCATATATATATATATATATATATATATATATATATATATATATATATATATATATATATATTCACAAGAAGTTCCATTTAGCGGGGGTTCCGACCCTGCAGGGCGGCCTCTTGAAGGCAGGAATGAAGATTCTACTGCTTGTAACTCCTCACAAAACTCACTAGAGCCTGACTTCGTCCAACAGCAAGAAGCCAACTTTATTAGTCTCGAGCATTGCAGCTTGTGACACACTTAAGTAGTCCCGACGCGTTTCAGCGTTACTCCGCCTTAATCATAGGTAGGTGTGTCTTAATTACTTCCAAGTGGCCCTGGTCCCTCAGTTGCTGAACTGCAGGTCCCAACATGCACCAGGTAGGTATCCGCAAGTTATACTGGACTCGTGCCTTTCTGCTCGATAGCGTTCTTTCTCCCAGAATCACCAATACTTTTGCCAGCCTGACGGTGCATTAACATTTCTGCTGCCAAGTGCTTTTCAGTTGCCATGTGCTTAAGTAGATGCTGCAGTGTTCCCAAAATGTGTGCTTCAGCAGCGAAGTTGCAGGAGAAAGGAAGACACCCTTCTCCTCTCCCTTTCTTCAATGAAATACCAAATGGCCAAGGAAATCCAGATATGGCTGGCAACGTTGCAAGCGGGTCATCCCCCTCTATTAAATATTCACAAAGAGTTCCAACTTCGTCAAACAGCAAGAAGCCGACTCTTTAAATAAAAAAATAAAAATAAATAAAACAGACAGTGAGACACATCAACACTGATTGTTAAAAAAAGATGCTGGTATAGAACATCAGAGTTGTGCATCTAAATTTCAATCCTCATCCGAAATGAGTAAGGATACTGAAACACAATGCATCTTTAAATGGGTGACTCAAGTGACCCAGAATGTGCCCCCTAAGAATTCAATAAACGAAAAGAGGAGCTCAACAATCCAGGTATTAGCGCCAGAAGTTTTTGACTTTACAACTAGATCCAACCAAGCCTCCTCTGCTGAAATGTAATGAACCTTCAAGGGAGTCTCCCGGAACAAAACTTAGAAAGGGACGTAATAAACACTGTATAAAAGGAAATTCCCTCTTCATGAAAGGAAGCTGGTTCTACTGAATCATTGTGACACAAACTCGAGCACAATCCATGGACAGTTTAACACTTAAGTGCCCAAACGCATGGCTAGAGATAGCGATTCTTTCACTCGCAATGTCTTGTTCCAGCATCCTACACAAGAGAAAGTCGAGAAGATATTTTAAATATGGGAAATCTTTTGTGTCTCTTTGCGGCCATTCCAGCACTGGCCAACATCAAGTCATATGATATTGTTGATTGAATGCGAATTTCTATAGCGTGAACATTACCCGAAGGTGTCAGAGCGCTTTACAAAAGAATCAGTTGCGATATAAGGTTACATGAGTTACATAAAAGATACAAACAGGAAAAAAATTGCAAATGTACAAGTTGTAAAGTCACACAGGGAAGAGATACACATAGAAAAAATTGCAAATGTACAAGTTGTAAAGTCACTCAAGGAAGAAGAGATACAAATAGAAAAAATTGCAAATGTTCAAGTTGTAAAGTCACTCAAGGGAGAGATACAAATGGATAAACTCTAAGTATCACATAGGAATGGTAGTGAGTACAAAGGTCTACTACATATACTAGTGGTTAGAGTTATCTCTATATAAATATATGCAAATAGTAGATTTTCTCAGGATTCCATTTTACCGGGGTTAAGGGGGTACAAGGCGCAGTCCAGGGTCACACATTGTCCAGTAAGTCCATTTGCGCCAGAAAGTCCGTCAAGATGGAAGATTTAGGTTAAAGGCCACTACGACAACACTACAAAATGGTGGTGTTGCTGTTTGGAGAGAAACCAATCGGAAAAACTGTATGAGTCCACGGGGAGATGGGAGGGGAAGGCAAAAGTGCGGCCCCCTTCTCTCTCTCCAGGGCCCCCTTACTGATTCCGGGGGTCCCTCTCACCTCAGTCTGTTGTCTCCCGGTGTCTGTGCTGTCTGCAGGCCTCTGTGCCCCCGCAACGCCCTAGGAAGAGGCTCCAGCATTTACTAAGGAGGGAGGCCAAGCCACCACTCCCAGACCCTGACTGTGGCACTCTAATCTCCGTGCCTGCTGCCAGGCACCAATGTAGCCAGGCTCTCACCAGCGGCAGCCAATCCCAGCGCCGTAGGTGTCGCCTGCTCCTCGGCCAGCGGAGCCCCGCTTCTCGGCACACCAAGTTGCTCGCAGGCCTCAGCACCCACGCGCGCCTTCCTCAAGTTCTTCGCTGCTCCCATGGTGTCTGGTGGCACTCTGCTTAGGTGGGCCGAACTACAGTCCGTGGTGCTCGCTGGGCCCTGTTTCAGCTCCTCCGGACACTGGGGTCGCCTTCGGGCACCGCTGCAGTCCGGTCTTGGCGCCCTGTCCGTAGCCACTAGGCCCAGCGCCGGGCGCTCTGGCTCGCTTCTCGGCCGGCGGTGCTCCGTCGTCTTGCACTGCGGCCCGGTCCCTCCGCCACTGTCAGTCGGCTGTCCGGGATCACCCTGCCTGCTACAGCTCCGCTAACGTCGGGAGAAGGGCATCCGCAACCACACTCAGCATGTCCCTGTGGCCGAACAGCCCCGGGTGACGTCTTGCCGTCAGTCACTCCCTCAATGCGCCTCCATTTGGGTCGGCCCGGGCCAAAGCTTGAACCAGGGCATCCCCGAATTATCCACAGCTCCAAATGAGGGCACCCAGTATCCCGATGGCAAGGATAATTTAGGATATTCTTCTTTCCTCTCAATTAATAGCTAATATTACCCCCAAAAATGGAGCTCGATTTAGTGTTTGCACGCCTTAGAATAATCGTTTTTGTTGTCATGAAGAAAGAGCATATTTACTCTTTTTTTAGGCAGTGTGTGGCTTTACTTTCACTTTGATTGATTGATTGCCTCACATCAGCGCAAGAATGGCCGCATTCTTCCCGCCACGGAGAGCTCTTAATCAGCTTCCTTCAGGTCCGGACAGGGGTGGGGTGTTAGGAAGGGTGGGGGCGGGTGTGTGCCATCCATGAATGCAGGAGCATTTGCATTTCAAACCAACATGGAGTTGTGGGCCTCCCAGTACAAAGTCCAAACCTTCTCTAAGTAGAAGGTTTGCTGCTGGTGGATTATAAAAGTGGTGGGACAAAAAACTGTATTATAGTGTAACGAGCGAATGAAGAGAGCGAGCCCGAACTGCAAAAGGAGGGTGCGGGGGGGGGGGGGGTTCCCCCTGCAAGAAATTTTTTCAAAAAATTGATTCAAATGGCGGCTTTTACACCACAAATTTACTGCAAATTTTTGCAAACATAGGCTCCAAATATAGCATTTTAAAACACAAGTGAGAAGAAAACTTTAGAAACATATCAAAAATGTGCCCAATATTATAACTGGTCTGCTTGCAAAATGACCCTGAAGCCGAGCAACGGAAACAGGCCCTCTAAGTGTTTTCTACCTGTAACATATCTCTGTCTCTTTACTGTATTGGTTGATGAAGTCATCAAGGCTCACATCATTGGTAACATCGTACATTGCAAATACTTTAAAAATTAGATGGCGAAAGAGTTCCATCCCAGGATTGCTGTTCAACCTTGTTTTTTTTAAGATTAGCCAGAGAAACATAAATTATATTCCAGCAAACTGTGTTTAGTTTGTAAAATATAACATTTATATACTATAAATGTACACAGACAGAAGGTCCACATAACAGAAATTGATGTGTTTGTCACCCTCCTCCCTCTGTCTCCCTCCCTCCCTCTCTCTCTCTCTCTCTCTCTCTCTCTCTCTCCCTCTGTCTGTCTCCCTCTGTCTGTCTCCCTCTGTCTGTCTCCCTCCCTCTGTATCCCTCTCTCTCTGTCTCCCTCACTCTGTCTGTCTCCTTCCCTATGTCTGTCTCCCTCTGTCTGTCTCCCTTTGTCTGTCCCCCTTTGTCTGTCTCCCTCCCTCTGTCTGTCTCCCTCTGTCTCCCTCCATCTGTCCCCCTCTGTCTGTCTCCCTCTGTCTATCTCGCTCTGTCTGTATCCCTCTGTCTGCCTCCCTATATCTGTCTCCCTCCCTCAGACTCCCTCCCTCTGTCTCCCTCTCTCTATGTCTCCCTCTCACTGTCTCCTTCTCTCTCTGTTTCCCTCCCTCTCCGTCTCTCTGTCACCCTCCCTTTGTCTCACTCCCTCTCTCTTCATCTCCATCTCTCTGCCTCTATCTATCTGCCTCTGTCTCTGCCTCTATCTCCCTGCCTCTGTCTCTGACCCTATCTGTCTGTCCCTGTCTCTGCGTCTATCTGTCTCTGTCTGTGCCTGTCTCTCTCTGTCCCTGTCTCTGCTGCAACCGGCAGTGTTTGCTGACAGTCTTAAAAAAAAAACCACAGGTACGATGTCTGCAAGGTCCGTGGGCTGCCAAGGAAGGCTTGACAGGTCGCTGGTGGCCCGTGGGCCGTACCATGAGGACCCGTGGCATAAATCAAACACAACACATGTCCAACCACACAAGCCACAGGGTGTAGTGTGCTACCTGCATCGATAAGCCGACAACATAGGGGTAGTAAGTGCCTTACAAGCGCTATAATACAGTACAGTAAAATACTGCAGTGGCCTAAAACTGTGAGGCTAAAGCAACAAACATTTGCAATGCAATAGGCCTTCCAGCCACATAAGCCTAAGCCACTAGCACTACATACGACAATGCCTTCCATTTATGTTTTAAAACAAAAACAAAAGGCATTGTCACCCACAATGTCAACAGCTCAACCTCGCACAAATGCAAGACCTATTGCATTGCAAATGCTTGTTAGTACATCTGTGAACCTGGGCCACTTGGCCAGTCTGTTACTTACTGACCAGTTATTACATCAGTTAAGAGGCTGACATCACAGTAAGCGAATTAGCTACATGCTTTTTTAGGGCTGCTAGAGAAGTAGTATACACCAACACCAGTACACTATGCTGGCCCTCTTGGTATTTCTTTTGACAAATGAGTGCACTCTGGGAATTGTAGTTTTTCTTTGTTTCAATTAAAACAACTGAACTAATGCACGTAAAATGAAATGAAAGAGGAATCAGCAAATCTTCTAGGTCACAGGAATGATGGGAGACTAGAGTAAAGGTCGCCGTATACCGAAAAAAAACAACAAAAGGGACCCCAAGGGCCAAACTGGGTTCAAAGTGTAGCAGAACTCGCAGTTTACAGGCATAGTAAAAAAGACCACCTGCCACTTTGCAGAGATGGCAAACATGACCTAAGGCACTTTCTTATTGGGTCTCGCACTAGTGCAGAAATAACTTCCCTTAGATCCAGCAGTGCCACGACATTAAAGTGGTTTATTAAAAGGGCGGGTAAATAGCTGCTGTTAACGTTTACTGGCACTGTTAGCTTGAAGGGGAAAGCCCAGCAACAAGTACCACCCTAGAAGCGCTTACTGGACCATGGCACATTCATCTGCCAACGTGTGTATGCTGGTGTGCCACAGGGTGAGTCAGTTCCATGGGGGTGCCTCCCGTGAGCAAATCAATCTTGTAAACACATGCGCTCTCCACGTCCACCAGTTCAAAATGAGAGCCTGTACACAAACTGTTGTGCACATGACACCACATCCTCCCAGTGTGCCCCGCAGGCCCCTCGCTCCCACCCTGACCCCCTGCTCTAAGTGGCTGCAAAAGTGGAATGAAAACAGACCATCTCGATTGTTCCCAGGGAACCCAGGGATGCCTCGAGGCCACGCCTTAACCTCTTCTCCTCTTCCTTGCTTCATCGTCTGGCCAAACTCTAAACAACCCGTCTTGAAACAAAGAGAAGACACACCAACCAGTTCACGTAGCGCAACGCAACATTTAGGAGCATATTATCAACGGGCAGCGATAATTATCGCAGGCCATGCTTAGCGATCATTTTTTTATCGCAGGCTAGCTCCGGAATTCATCGCTCTGGTAGCGCGTTATTAACAACACGTTACTCCAGGGCGATAACATTTCCAGAGATAGCAAGGTTATCGCCGTTTTGCAAGGAACATATCTGGTTTTCCAGCGTTGTTCCCTGCAAAACGGCAATAACCAATCCACCCTAATGTTAGGGATAGGTAAGTCTGCATTTTAGCAGACGTTAATTACTGGAGAAAACGGTTTTCTCCAAAAACTAGTGTGTGCCAAAATGCTGGGGCAGCCTTGCAAATATCGCGACGTGAACATCAGCGATATTTGCTAGGTAGTCCAACCGTGGTACGCCAGTGACGCCCATTTTGCATCTCATTAGAGATGCAAAGGGAGGCGTTGGGAAAAACGGTGCTAACATGCGATTATGCATGTTAGCACCCTCTTGTAAATAGGGCGATAGTTTTATCTCCGCATTTTTGGCTTTTTATGCTAAGTCCTTGTAAATATACCCCCAAGTCTCTTCATACACAAACCCAACCAACTACACAACCAGTTCAAACACAAACTCACCAACCCCACACAACACCAAAGATAGTACAAGTGAACACTGAACAACCACTAACAACTACCCAAACTCACCAACCACCCACAACACCAAACATAGCTCAAGCAAACACTCACCAACTACTAACAACTACCCAAACTCACCAACCACACAAAACACCAAACATAGTACAAGCAAACCCTCAACAACCACTAAGAACTAACCTGACATATAAAGCCATTCACAATTACCAGGACAGGCATTGAAGTACCCAACTGCACCCATAAATAGCATAGGCACACAAACTCTACTGGCCCGTGGTACAACTACCACAAACACAGAACTGAAAACACATGTTCACTACACACCTCAAACTCAGATGTACCATCAAACATACCATAGGCCTACATCCAACTCACACAAACTCCCACATCGCAGAGTGACCATATACCCATCTAAAGACACACTGGCATACACCAAATCCAAGACCAACACAATCACGATACACATAGAGCCTGCATACACCCTTACCATTTTGAGATCTCAGGCACCAAACATACAAGTACACTCAACATTCCAGACATCAAACTACCCGCCACACATTCTCAGCTCTGTTAACATACAAAGGTGTGTGTGTGCGCACACACATGTCCAAATCCACTCGATAAACATTATCAAGAACAGACACATAACACACCATAGACACAAATGAAACACCTGCATATACCCCCTACAGACAGAGCCATGGACATGCCCCTTCTCCCCCACCCACACATATAACACAGGAATAAACACTGACATACATCTACACCCATGCAACTACTCTGTAGACATAAATTATGACACACACCACAGGACCACAGCTAAAAACCTGGCACCCACATACACATTATCTGTCACACACAACACTTCAAACACACACATGCGTACCCATCATGCATGCACATGTGCACAATTGCTCGACCTCACATGCAAAAACATAGCCAACGCCTTCACTGTGCATACACATAGAACAGACAGGACACACATTTGCACACACACTCATGCCACAGCCACACTAATGATAAAAAAATAGCCAGGGCCACATTAATTATGCGACAGGGAAGGATCGAATTATGCACATTCCCTGCAAGCACACTGACTGCAAGAACTGACTGCAAGAACTGACTGTGTATGCGCACGTCTAAGAGCAGCCCCTCAAACACACACGCAGTGCACAGTCCTGGCACACAACCCCTCAGCTTGACACTCACATACAGGCTGCACAAGAACACCATAGGCCTGTAAACTCACACATACACACCCGCTCCCACCATTCCCAACCTAACCCCCAACCCCAGCCCCGGCCCGAAGGAAGCAGACCAAGAGCTCTCCATGGGGATTTGTTTTAACACCCCTCCAGCTAATGACACGGGTGGACTGTGGTGCCCAGTACAGGAGCATGGGAGCATTTAGACCAGGGATCATGTGTGTGCAGAAGTGGTGAAAGGAGGTGCAAATACTGAAGATGCTCCTCCTTTTCCCCTTTTGTTCTTCCTCCGTTGGGTCGGCTCCCTGGTTTTCTTTGGACTTGGCCCTCGTAACTTTTAGACTGGAACTCGTGTGCGCCCCGCCATTTTGGGACCCTCTCCTGTTGTTGCTCTAGCCCTGTGTGCATCTTGCCATGTTGAGATGGTTTCCATTGATGCCCACGACCCGGGTCTCCCATTTTGTTGATTCTTGTCCTTTCCTTTGGTCCCTTGGATTCCATCCTGCTGACCTTCAGACATTTCACTTACGCTGGACTGCCTTATCTTTTTCCACCCCTCAGGTCCCCCTCTCTCCTCTCACCAATCTCAGCCTCCAACTCTTCTCCCCCACATACCGCTCTCGACCCCTTTCTATTAATAAAAAAGAAAAATCAATTTTTTATTTCTCTTTTTACTCTGTAAATATGTGATATATACTTGTCCAAGCCAAATCGCTGGTAAAATGTAATCCTGAGAAAATCTACTATTTGTATATATATGTATATAGAGATAACTCTAACCACCAGTATATGTAGTAGACCTTTGTACTCACTATCATTCCTATGTGATTCTTAGAGTTTATCCATTTGTATCTCTTCCTTGAGTGACTTTACAACTTGTACATTTGCATTTTTTTCTATTTGTATCTCTTCCCTGTGTGCTTTACAACTTGTACATTTGCAATTTATTTTCCTGTCTGCATTCCCCATGCAACTCATGCAATCCCAAGTCCCCACGCATCGCAACTGGCTCCCCCGCAAAGCGCTCCGACTCCCTCGGGCAATGCCCGCGCCATAGAAAATCGCATTAAATAAAATAAAATAAAGGGTACACAAATGCCCCATAGCTCCAGTGTGGCCTATGGAAGAGCAGCAGTTCTGTCTGCACACAACCATTGACGTGCCTTGTGAGACTGTGACGCACACACATTCATTCAACCACATATGCACCCACTCCATGCATCACGGACTAGAATTGATTCTGTTGACAGGACTTCTCAGCAGCAGGCTGCAGCTCAAAACAGCCTCGGAAGGTGGCGGTGCTCAGTTACCAGCCTCATTGTACAGCGAGTGAGTGCAGGGCATCGCAGTGCAATCCTGGCCCTACACTGGGAGTTGGGGGAGTTGCGGGGGCTTGGGAACTTCTCTATACATAGATATTTTTAAATATGAAGCACTATGTTTCAAATCTATTGGCTGTCAATCAGTAGGTTTCACAGGCAGTTCTAAATAGAAACTCTTAGAACACGGAGCATTATTTTCCCACAGGTGCAAGTCTTGTGCGTGCCACTGCCTATATGAAAAATGTTTTGTGCCCTCTCACTTTTCTGCTAAGCCCGTCTTCCTGCAATAAATCCCTGGTCTGCAGCTTAACAGGGGACCAGCCCAGATCTACTTAGAGAAGGTTTCTTTTATTTTTATTTATTTTACTTAATGCGATCCTCCACAGCACGAACACCACCCGAAGGCGCCACAGCGCCCCACAGAAGAACCAGTCGCGACACACAAGGACCCAGGACCACATGAGCCACATAAAAGATACAAACAGGAAAAAAAACTGCAAATGCAAATCGCCTCACTTCCCGACGGCACATTAATTCAGATCTCTTCACCCCTGATGCCTGGAATATGTGCCCCCTTTATGTCCCTATACTTCTCCTCATCACTGCTTTCCTAGTAACACCCTTCTCATATCCCCTCCACCCTCCTCCTCCTCATTTTCCCAACATAGTCCAAGATATCTATATTAGGTATTCACACCATTAATATTTTCTAAACTCATATAGACACCAACCCATGACAAGAGGTTACTTGATAATGGGAACATCCTAAGGAGCGCCTTGGGAGCACAGCAAGTAGTGAGGAAAACAGGACATCTCTATCAACAGATCCCTGGTGAACAACTTACCAAATGCAGAATTATTTTCTACAAGGAATAACAGGCCCCAAAATCAGCAGATTGGGGTTGGCTTCCATTACTCCTTGACTCGTCCTCATACACGTATCAGCTAGTTAAGTACTCTAAACTTCTTGGAGGCAATTGGAGTGTGTTATCGCTACTCTCCTGGAATACAGCTGGTGTAAATGAACTCAAAATTGATTCAGAGCTAATGGGATGGGTAAATAGATTTAATGTAACATGATATGTCTACAGGAAACATGGACAAAAGAAAATGGTGTGCCTCTAAGGTGAAACCCACTGTGCAGTTGTTGGAACCTGAAAGACCATTGGCAGCCTCACAACATTTATTTCCAATATGTTGGACCACACATGGTTGACAGTAGAGATAGCCTCTAACTACATCTTAGTCACAGGTAATACATTTCGCAGCAGGAATAAATTGTGAATTATGCCTTACAATATATATATTCACCCAGATCTTGCTAGAAGAAGATTAGCCCAAGAAATACCGTTCATTCACCTGAAGGATCAACAGAGCACAAGAACCTGAGCACTGGTTAGCAATGGTGAAGAACACAGACTCCTAATATCATCAAAAACCTGGTCAGAAAAAGTGTAGAAGGAAGGCAAAAAATTGGAGGGAAGATGACCCTAAGGCTGTCAGGTCTAACACCAGACATGTTAGAAGTCTTTGTAAGACTTTGGGCCAAATGTTAATGCAGACAATTTTGATGCTTCTTCCTATGTATTAAAAAATAAATATATTTGAGCTGAGATAAAACATGGTGTCTGGCACCATCTACCCCTCTAGCCTCTTTTAATGAAGATGCCACACAGGTTTCTTGCAATTAATTATCTGTAAATAGGGGGAGAGGGGGCCCCGTAAAGCACCAAGCCTGGGCCATGATACCTTCTCTGCACCACACTAATACTCTGATTGTTCCAATCCCATTGAATAACTTTGCTTAATTGGAACATTCTTGGGAACGTTGAGAGCTGAACAGCTAATATAACATCTCAGAATGGAGTCCATAACTCTTGGGATGGCACTGATCTTGAATGTCTCAGAAAATACATCCCTCATCCAAAGCTCTGGTAATAAGAAGAGAAGGAATTATTGTAGGGCTAGTGCGAGTGCTTAATTTGAGCCAGTGGTTTCTGGTGCTCGGCACCGGCACTTAGGGGCTGATTCCGATTCCGGTCGGAAGGGCTCTGAACCATGTTCGGAGCCCTTCTGAACGCATCGGTATGAGCTGGCCGGATTCCTTTCCGACCGAGCCATTCTGATGGGCTCGGTCGGAATGGAATCCGACTCGGATTTCCGGATGGCTTACGACCGGCTCGGAGAGCCCGCCTGCCATCCGTAAATCCTTCAGCACTCCCCCGGTCGCCTCTTTACGACCGAGGGAGTACGATGGTAGTTTTTTACTGCCTCACGAAAAGGCAGTTGGAAACTGTGTCTGGGGGCCCCCAGCAGGGCCCCCATGGGTGCGAGGACGCCAAATGGTGCCCCTCTGTTGATCCCTGCACCCGGTGGCAGGCACCTTGTGGTGCCGGCCACAGGGTGCAGGGATGAAGTGCACCCCTGCTTTACACAATGCAGGCATGCATTCCGCTCGGAATGCATTCTTCCATTGTGAAGCATATGAATACGACAGAACAGGGTTCGGTCGCATCGTACTCGCAGGGCCGTAACTGACGACAGCAGGTCGGTCGGTTATGGTTCCTGACCGATGTCGGACGGACCTGAGTCCGTCCGACATCGGAATAGGCCCCTTATTTGTGAACACCTGCACTGTGACAGTCTGCTAAAAGGTGGCGCTGTCCTTGTATTTTAGAGGTGAGCACAACAGCTGTTTATTCAATATACATTAAACACAAATAATTCATGTCACTCAAGTCATTCTTTGGGGGCATGGAATAGTCTGAACAACTCACTTGAAGGAGTGTTATGGTTGGTAGGGTTCACTGACAGAATATCGATGTAAAAAATATAGCAGTAAAAAAATATTGATGAAAAAATATAGAACGCAAAAATATCAACTTGCTATTTTTAAACAGGTAAGAACAAAAATATCGGAAAAATAAATCGATGTAAAAAATATAGTTCTACAAAATATCAATTTTTATATATCTATAAAATAAAATAATAAATATTAAATCTGTAAAATAATAAACTGTTTATAAAAAAAAAGTAGATTTAATATAAATGTGAAAAAATAACAAAGTATTAAAAAAGGTAAACAAATACATAATAATTAATATATATTTACTTTAAAACAATTAATAAACTATTCATTTTAATTTATTTTATGATTTTAAAGTTATATAAACATTTACAAATATATATTTATATATATATATATATATATATATATATATATATATATATATATATATATATATATATATTTATATACACCAATAACATAACATCTAATAAAAACATTCTATTATAAATTAAAACATTAAACTATTTAAAAATCTTCAAACTTAAATTTCACACTCCAGTCAGTGCAACAGTAGGGAAAGTGTTGGATAGCGGAGGGGTAAACATTGCTATTCCCACTCCAGTGAGTGTAACAGTAAGAAAAGTGTTGGATAGCGGAGGGGTAACAATTACTATTCCCACTCCAGTGTGTGTAACAGTAGGGAAAGTGTTGGACAGCAGAGGGGTAAAAATTACTATTCCCACTCCAAAAATTGTAACAGTAGGGAAAGTGTTGGATAGCGGAGGGGGAATAATTACTATCCCCACTCCAATGAGTGCAACAGTAGGGAAAGTGTTGGATAGCGGAGGGGTAAAAATGAATATTCCCACTCCAGCGAGTGCAACAGTAGGAAACGTGTTGGATAGTGGCAGGATAACATTTACTATTCCCATTCCCATTCCAATCAGTGCAACAGTAGGGAAAGTGTTAGATACCAGAGAGGTAGAAATAACTATTCCCACTCCAATAAGTGCAACAGTAGGGAAAGTGTAGGGTAGCAGAGGGGTTAATATTCTCACTCCAGTCAGTTCAAATTTAAATACAAACAGCATTTTAAAAACTCAAATATTTAAAAAACAAAATAAATTAAAAAATATATAAATATGTTACAAATTTAAATACAAATATATTTAATATTAACATTGTTTAAAAACATATTATAATGTTAAATACATATGACAAATACTTACAAAGATTATGTTAAATAAAATAAAAAATTACTTCAAAACAAATAAATATTTTTAATTAGAACTATTTAAAAACAAAATCATTATTACATAAATTGACTTTTTTAATTTCCTTCCGTATAACACCATACAATTCACAACCCACATCTAAATTTTTTTAATGTACTTCTTTAATTAACATAAATAATTACCAATTAAAGAAATATTGTTAATTAAATAACAGATTAAAACTCATAAAAAAATTGACTTCCCACACTTTACCCCATAATCCCCACAGTTACAATGAAACTGTAAAATAATTCATTACACAATTCAAACTTATTTTCAATTAAAAACAAATAGTGTTTAACAACTAATTATAAAGTAAGTAACATTAATTTACTCCCACACTGTACCCCATAACAGTAAAACCCACACACAAAACAAATATATACAAATACCCTAATTAAATATCAATTAATTAATTAATATTAATAATCAACCAATTATTAATTAATTGAACATATATTACTTCCCAGGTTTTACCCCTATAAACCCAACAGCCAACACCTTAAATTAATTACAAAATGTCCATATTTATTTTCAATTAATTAATTAATATTAATGAACTACTAATTATTCATGAATTACTTCCCACCCTATACCCCTATAAACTCCAAAACCCGCACCTAAAATTAACTAAACAATTTCCATAATTAATTTTCAATCAATTAATTAATATAAATTACCAACTAATTATTAATGAATTAAACATAAATTACTTCCCACCCTTTACCCCTATAAACCCCACAACCCACACCGAAAACCCATTACACAATTACAATAATTCATTACCAATGAATTAATTAACATTAATTTACAACGAATTAATAACAAATAAATGACTTCCCATCTTTTACCCCTATAAACCCCACAACCCGCACCTAAAACAATTTCACAGTTACCATCATGAATGACCAATTAATTAATAATTTTTAATTAACAACCAATTAATATTTATTGGCAAATAAATTACTTCCCACAATTAACACTATCAAATTTATAAATAAAAAATTATCATTAATTTATTATAATTAAATTACTTCCCACCCTATTCCCCTATAAACCCACAACCTGCTACGGAACTAAAAAACGCAAAATGTGCTTAAATTAAAATTGATAGCTACTAAAAATGTAACATATATATTAAAAAACATAATACTTATAGAAAAAAACATACATCACATACATTTAAAATATAAATAAAAACACATACCACTAATTTAAAAATCCACATTTTAAACAGCTATATTTTTGCCATCGATATTAATGACTTCTATATTTTTTAAAACAGTATTTCTTACCTTAAATTCGATATTCTTGACCATGATATTCATGCTGTCGATATTTCTGTGATTCGACATTTCCAACTTGATATTCTGTCTGAATACCAGATGGTAGTTGCATAGGTGTTGTGGTTGTCAGCGCTGGCAAGACAATGGGTGGTAACGCTGCAGTGGCCTCCTGGCGCGGACCCTGGCACATATTTTATTCCAAATTAAGCACTGACTAGTGCAGCATAAATGGAAAGAGACACGATAGAGAAGGGGGCTGCACTGGCAAATCATATCAACACAGCTTCACTAAACAGCAGATATGGGCTCTAATGCTAGTTATTGTTTCCTACAAACCCACCTTACATATTGATTGATTGAAACAAGCTTTATTTCGATATATAACACATATCTTAAAAAGCATTACAAAAACACATGTATATTAAAAACACAGTAGAATGTAAAAACGTTTCATTTCATTATAAACATGGAGACGATATGGTGCACAGATACAAAGTAACCAGCTGGCTATTGGGGTACTATGAGTAGCTTCAATGATCGGGTACGCCATGCCCAGGCCAAGAATTTAGCAAGGCAGGTAGCAAACAGAGGGCGTGGGTCAGATTTTAGGATTCGAAGAGCTTCAAGATGGGATCTAGTTCCGAGACTCTTACACAAAGGCTTTAACCAGATTCGGCGTGGGGCAAAATAGGCTGGGCACTCAAAAAGTAGGTGGGGCACAGACTCTATTCTGCTGCTACAAAAGGGACAAAAAGGAGATGGATGTGAAAATGACCTCCAGCTAGCCGTCAATTTTCCCACTGGCAGTAACCCCAACCTGAATTTGATGTATAATGACCTGTCCCAAGATTTAGTAATCAGATCTAAATATGGTTCACAGTAGGGGACATCCTTGATCAAGAGGAATTCAACAGAAGTTCTACAAAGATTGGAATTACAACTTCTGTTGGCCGTCACCCATGACCAGTATAGCGACTTTAATGCCTGTTTAGGCGGGGCAGATCATGCCAGCCCACGCATCCTCAAGGCCCAGTTCGATTAGAAGACACTTGACTTCCTTGAACCAGCGGATTTTGGAACAGCCCGGTGTTAAAAGTAATTCCCTTAGACCCTCAGCATAGCTAGTCAATTCTGGTACCCTCCAGATACGTGCCCAAAGGAGGCGGGGGCGCAACCTCGCCTGATCCCCTATGGGACGGGTACCTGAATCCAGGAGGATTGGGAGAGCAGGAGTGCTGTGCGGCAGGCCCATAAGGTCTCTGTGAAATTTGTTTTCCGCTCTAGACAAAAGGTCTGTGTTCTGGATGCCCCAAAGTTCGGATCCATAAAGTGCTGCGCTCAACCCACTTGCCCTGTAGATATCCAATACTGGGCTAATGGGTTTGAGAACCGAGGCCCAATGTTCTTTCAAAAGTGCCCCCACCACCTTCTTGTGGGCCAACGATGCCTTTTGTAGGTGGGGTTGCCAGCTCATTGAGTCGCTTAGGCGAATGCCCAAATAGTCGAATTCCTTTACCCTTTCAAGTGGGACAGAGTCCAAAGATGGTGGGGTAACAGTTTGCTTACGGGCGTTCAAGGCCAGGAACTTGGTTTTGCTCACATTTATTAATAGACCCCTTGCGTCGCAGAAGTCCTTAAAGCCAGAGAGTAGGCGTTGCAGGCCCATTGGTGTTTTTGAGATCAGGAGGGTATCGTCTGCGAACAGGAGAGTAGGAATTTTCCTACCAGCCAGGGAAGGTGCGTCAGCAGGATGTTTAAGAAGATGCTCCACCACTCCATTAACGTATAAAGAAAATAGAGTGGGGGCAAGCACCTTACACATCCTTGTCTGTGGCTTATCCCTATAAGACAAACAGCCAATAAGTAAAGTTATTGACTGGCTGTGTAATGATGCATGAGTTGCAGTGACAATAAGAAGTTCATGTTACATTTCTGCCCCATTCCTGTGGGGCTTTTTAAAGTAAAGAATCTGGCCTGCAATCCCTGGGGCAACTGACTAGATTCTGTGCCCATCAGAAACAGACACGCAGATGCAGTATCTTCCTGGTGCCCATCTCTTTAGGCGAGACTAATTGACCTGTGAACCACTTGCATTCTGGTATGCCCTGAGATGATTAATATAACACAATCTTTCTTGTGCTAGTTCATCATGCAGTTTTAGAAGCTTGATGCAAAACATATGCCCTCCTCCTCCCGCTGGTTATGAACAGTAGCCCCTAAGTTTCAAATCTCTCCCACAAATTCATTGCTTTGAGCTGAATGGGGGCCCCTTCAAGGGTTGGGGTGCCCCGAAGGGTTGGGGGCGGGGCTGCTTTGCATTACTCCCCTATGTAGTATAGTTTTTCTCATGAGTTTTCTGAAAGCATTGACATGCAAACAGCAAGTGTTTTATCTTTACATTCCAAGGGTAACATTGATTGGTTCAGCGACATGATACGTTTTATGACCATAGCAACAACACTATTTTGTTCTTTATATGTAATATTGATGTAGATTTTGCCAAAAATCACTTGAACATTGTTAAATAGCGCTTTACATTCATTTTCTAAATATATGTCCGAAACTGTGATATTTTGTTACTTAATTTTTCATTTACGTGACTTTTGTAACACAGTCTTCTTCTGAAAAGTGGATGTTTTGGATTCTTCTATAAGGCGAAAGCCCACACTTTTTCGACTAGTACACTGTGAGATATATTTTCCTGTTTTTCCAGGTTTAACTTCCGAAGTTTACGCTGGGCCAGAGCCATGATGCACGCGATCAGAGAAATTAATAACAGGACGGACATTCTGCCCAATATAACTCTGGGCTATCAGATATTTGACACCTGCTTCACCATATCCAAAGCTGTGGAAGATACATTGACGTATCTAACAGGGCAAAATGAAACAATGCCTAACTTCCGGTGCAGTGCTGGTGCGCCATTGGCCGCAGTGATTGGGGCTGGTGGATCAGCCCTGTCGATTGCAACTGCGAGAATCTTCGGCTTGTACTACTTCCCACAGGTATGTTTAGTGGAAAACACACAAACATTGCTTTGTTAGATAAATGTTACCACTGAATTTGTGTGCTGCCCAGCTAGTTAATCGCAGTATTCTTGTAAGTAGGCTTTATATTTGCCATTTAAATTCACCATGCACGCTATAGTAAAGGTCACCATTCAGTAGAATTGATTCACAACAAATGTTTTATTTAGTTATGCATTTTTATATAGCGCTTACATTATCCAAAGGTGCTAGAGCTCTTTACAATAGACATATTGTTGGACTTTGCCCTTTCTGCAGGATTACTGCCAAACTTTTTGCCTCCACCCCTTCTGTTTTGTGAACTGGTTTTTGTGGGCTTTTAGGACTCTGTGCACTTAACCGCTGCTAACCAATGCCAAAGTCCTTGCGCTCGCTCCTTTAAACATGGTACCATTAGGAAAAAGAGAGAGGGACCCTATAACACTAAAGGGTAGGGTACCAATAGACCAAAGTCAACAAACGATCCCCTTGGGAGCAAATATTAGGCCACAAACACTACTAATCACATACACCACTCACAAATTCTCATTCAGACAGGAATATTTGGGTGGTGTATTTGATTAGTAGTGTTTGTGGCTTAATATTTAATATACTTATAAGTTCTTAGAAAATATTAATAGTGTTTGTTTGGCAACAGGTAGAAATGTCATGTTTTTTCTAAAATTAATTGTGATTTATAACCTTCTTTAATTGTAAAGTCGGATTTTAAGTAACAATTCTGAACAGTTAGCATATTCTTGTCCTAACCATTTGGCGCCTGCAGCTGTATCCTGGGTTACATGACTGATTTGCAGTTGGCATTTGACCTTTGTGTTTTCCTCCCAGACAATGAGACAAAGGGAGACCAGATGTTGTCAGGATGGCCAACCTACCAGGATGGGAGGAGAGGAGCTATTCCCTGCCCCACTCAAACTTTAATGGAGCAGCCTCAGCACACTCTATTGTAACCAACACCACTTGGAGCCTGGCCAGGGAAGGAAGGAATATCCAGAACCAGATGTGGGGGGCAGTCTATAAGTTCCTCCCACTTCAAAGCTGGCACTAGGAATAAATATTGGCCCCTCGTACCAACTCTTTAGTACACTTCTGGATCTATGGACATTGCAGAAGAAGTACTGCCATGCTGCCAGGACTGCCCGGCTGCTTGCGACCTGCCATGCTTTATGAGAAGGAAGACTGGACATGCTCTCTTCATCCTAAGCTATCTGAGGGACTTTTTTTGTAAACACATTTTTATTGAGTTTTCTGGAAATTAATGTCACATTTGTCCGTACCACTTTTAACATTGTTTGCTTAGTTCTTATTACAGTACTACAAAGTTATGCCCCTCAGTGGTAAAGCATTTATCAATGATATTCAATAGCTTGACTTCGATGACTCAAATTCAAATTCAAATTCTTTTATTCGGTTAGACAGTTAGTTAACCATAAAAAGTACATCATAATTTTAAAAATACATATTCACATGAATACAAGACATATAATATTATTACAATGTTATAATACAGTTTAAAACGCCTATAACGTTACAAAGAAGAATAAGAAAAGGGAAAAATACACTTTCAATCAACTACCTTGCTCGATGTTTCAATGTGTTAGTTCCTCATTCCCTATTGCTTTACGCATTATTATACATGATTTCAAATACATTGCCAGGCTTTTAGCCTCGTGTTGTGAGTTTAGCTGTTGCAGTGCAAGAAGCGCTGGTCGACAGGTCCTCAACCCCATCTGACGCAACACGGGCAATACCCAGCGTTTACGGGGTGTGGCATAATAAAAGCAGAAAAAAGCTATATGCATGGTGGTTTGGGATGAGACCTTATCGCATGGGCATTTCTCTAGATTGTGGGACCAATTTAATGGATTTGGAAAGGTTATCAATCGGAAAAACAAATTAAAACGAAACCTAGTTAGGAGGTATTTTTCGTAGTTAGTCAAATAATAAGTGAGATAAGGCTGTAAGCCTGGAGATACTTGTACCATCATGACATGGGCATTAGATTGCTTGGGTAGTTCGCCGCTCAAACGAAGTTCCCTAAGATGGTTAAGGCAATGGTACTTAAAGGTTTTTCTAGTTAGCTCACTGATTAATGACGGCTCCGTTATGTATTGGTTAAAATCCAAATCTTCCAGGAATTTGACAACGTATGCCAACATGGGATCTTTTTCCAAGAGGTCAGCCCCAGACAGTCCGAGATCAGGGCACGGGTAAGGTGACATTCAGGCTTAGACCAGATACGGTGCCATAGGAGCATTGGTTGACATTTGATGTAATCAGCTAGGTAGTCAATCCCAAGCTCAATATGGCATCCGTATGTGGGGGCACTCTGGGGAAGGGCCAACAAATATTTTACGAAGCCATTTTGAATTTTTTGGAGTTCAGCCGTATTTACATAACCCCATACACCAGCCCCATATGTGGCAATGCTCTGGCACTTAGCTTGATGGATTTTAAGTAGTGGGGTGGGAGATGGCTTACCCAGTTTTCTAGAAAGTGAGATTAGGGCAGATGTAGCACGTTGGTACAGCAATTTTCTAGTTACCAGTGCCCTTTTCCATGTTAGCTGGTCATCTATTAATATACCCAAATAAGGGTATTCCCTGACTCGTTCTAATTTTGATTGCTCGATAGAAAGGTACTTCGAGCTTGTCACCTTGGGCCCCGATTGCATGACAAAGGTCTTGGTCTTATTCACCTTTAACCCCAGGGAAAGCATAAAGTTGCAGTATTTGTCCAGTTGTTTCTGCAGTTGTACCAGAGATCTAGCAAAAATAACTGAATCATCAGCATAGAGCAATGCTGGGATAGGGCGGTGGTTAATGGTAGGTAAATCCTGGCTCCCTTCAAGCATGGCTGCTTCCAAACCATTGGTGTATAAATTAAACAAGAAGGGAGCCAGGACACAGCCCTGCCTAACTCCGCGTGTTATTTGGAAGGAAGATGTTAGTTCGCCACCTGTGCCAAACCTTACGCGTGCCGAAGCTTCAGAGTAAAGCTCGCGCAAGAATTTGATTAGCGGCGGATCAACCCCCAGTTTCTCCAGGATGGGCCATAGCTTGGCGTGAATTACACAGTCAAACGCCGCACTAAGGTCGACGTAGACCATGTATAGGTTTCCCCGTTTAGCTCCCACATACTTCCCCATTAAAAGTGTCAGATTTAAAGCCTGTTCGACAGTGCCCAGTCCCTCCCGGAATCCATATTGGAGGTCGGTAAAGATGTTATTCTCAGCCGCCCAATCCTGCAAACGGTCAAGGATTAGGCGACCCGCGACTTTTCCCAATGAATCCAGGAGGGAGATGGGCCTGTAGCAGGCAGGGTTGTTTCTATCCCCTTTTTTAAAAATAGGAAGAAGTATGGAGGAGGACCAAGAATCCAGAAGGCCAGTGCTAAGAACTGCTTTCATTAGCTGGGTGATAATTGGAGACCATAGGTCAATATTGGAGACAAATATATCTAATGGGACGCCATCCGGGCCGGGAGCCTTTCCAGTTTTTGAAGAAGATAGAGCGCTTATGACCTCCCCCAGGGTAAAGGATAGATCAATTGGATACACTCCTTTTCTTGGGGATCCAGGTTCTTGATTGCATTGTGCCGTACTGTCCGAGGGGAAATCACTAAAGATTTTAGAAAAGTGAGTCACCCACTCATCCGCGGACACTGCTACGTCTAGGTATTGGTGAGAATTGGCCTCAAGCAAGAAAGGAGATTTTAAAACTTTCCAGAACTGGGAACTGTCCTTTATTAGGCAGCTCTCATGTAGCTGTGCCCATAGTTTTACCTTGGTCTCTTTTTTACAACTAATTTGGGCCTGCTTATATTCAGATCTTAGCTTAGCTATTTTGGCATTATCTCTGACTGGATTGTGGAGTTCTTTCTTTAGGGCATTTAATGCTTTTCGGCATGCCGTGTTGAACCATTTTGGACCTGGATGGGTAGCTGTTTTGTGAGTTCGGACTAATTCACTCTGGATAGTTTTGAGGATTTCCCCAAAACTGGAAATAATTTGGTCGGGGGTAGAATCCTCATCAAGGCATGAATTTATCCAGGGGAGTGCTTTGGTTACAATTTTAGTTGATGTTATTTGGGGGTCTACCCGGGACCATTTCACTGAATAACCATTGGTTCTATCCATAGTTAGTGCATTTTGTGTCAATAAACTCTTCAGTGAAGGGTGGGGAGTATTAGTAGGTAGCTTCAGTGCAATGCTGTTGGAAAAATGATCACTAGATACATCTGTTCCTGTAGTGAATTGAATAAGCGTACCCTTTAAAGAATATGAACACAAAATAAAATCTATAGTACTAAAACAGCCCCTACCGTGGAACGTAGGTTTAAATTCCACTAGGGGGTCAACTAGTTCGTTGGCATACAACAGTTCTAAAAACATTAAACTTTCGTTAATAGAGTCTCCTACCGCAGAATGAGTAAAATGTGTCAGTGGGCAGTCGTTTTCATCTGTAAGGCCACAATCAGTTGTCCTATGTTTTGGGCACAATTGTACATTGAAATCGCCACCCCATATTACATTACACAATGTGGGTGAATGTTTAGCACGTTGTTCACTTATAGACATAGTAATTTCTGACACAATTTTCATACAGTTTGGCGGGGATAGATTATTGTAAAAGTTGATTATGCTATATGATGTACCGTTTTTAAAAATGATCACAAGAATTTGATAATTCGAAGAAGTACGTTTTATAAAAAGTTTTCTTACTTCAAGTTTATTTGAAATATATATAACAAGGCCCCCATCGGTCTACCGTGAGTTGATGGGCAGGCCGGTGAATGAAACGTTAGGTAACCCTGTATATGCAGTGGGACAATTGCCCAAGTCTCTTGGAAGCAAAGTATCTGATGTGCGATAACAAAGTCCAGCCAAGCAGTAGATAAGATCTTGGTACGGAGACCTGCCACGTTCCAGAACAATATTGATACTAGCTGGAGCGACTCCGTTTCATTAATAGATACAGGGCTTCTTATCTGTGCAGATGGATCCAGAGATGCACGGTTGATGTTCTTAAGGGGGGAGAACTGGGAAACACCGTTGCTGGGGTTAATAACATTGATTGCATTGGTAGAACACCAAGACGGGACTGGGTGGAGTGAACCTTCCGCCTCAATAATGTTTATATCTGTTGCAATTTTATCTACTGTGGGAGATAAAAGCATCATATTAAGCTGCGGACTTCGGGATTGAGAGAGATTTGCTGGGGTTGAGGATGGTAGATCAAATAGAGATAAGATCTCATTTTCCAGACCCTGTACTGCTGATGGTCAGTCCACCATCTCCAGGCCGTCAAACCTGTTGTAGGTGGATACACCCCTCCAGTCCGGAAATGACGTAGTTTCCCTGCCTCCTTGTCCTTGCCAAGTTGACCAGTTCGTTTTATTATTCCAGTTGCCAACCTGGGTCCAGTTCCATTCGTGTCCTGGTAGTAGGGGCTTGGCTGGTGGGTAGAAAAAAGCTAATCTTTTTGTTGAAATTCCTTCAGGGGAAGTTTGAGGCCCCCATGAGGAAATAAGTTCCACGGTTTGGGGGTCTTCAAAGTTTATTATTATGCAATCCCCTGGGATCAGTTTTGGCTCCTTCCCTACCCACGGAACTCTACGGACCGATACAACTCTGTTGTTTGCGTAGGGGGGAAGTGGACGATTCATTGACAACCAGTGAAGAACCTTGTTTTTTAAGGACCAGCCGGGCTCATCGGAGTTAATATGTAGCTCCGGGACCCCAGTCATAATAATGACATAAGGTGTTGCTTCTGGTGGAAGGTAAGCTGGGCGCGCACCATTGCGTCTAGTATTATATGCTGCGTTCTTTGTAGCGGGTGTCTTGTTGGGTACGGTCGTCTTTTTAGGGGCTGGTGTCTTTGCTGGAATTGGGGTAGGAAGGTGATTGGTAGATTGGCCCTCTAGTACAGGTGGAACAAGAAGGGAAGAAGAGGCAGTGGTAGTAGGTTTGTTTGCTGATGTAATGACTGATGGTTGCTGCGAATTAGTGTGTATTGTGTTTGCTGATTTTTGTTGGGTCACTATTTTCTGTTGGACCACCGTTGTAGCATTAGCCGCTTTGGGTGCTTTGTGTGCTTGTGTAGGATTTGTTCCCCCGGCAGTTTTTTGTTTTGAGTTACAAGTTAAGACTGCAGGTAGTGGGTGCGTAGGAGGTAAGTTTTTCTTGGATTTAAGGTCGGAGGTTAGTGTAGCTAAGGATTTTTCAATCTTAGTTAATGATACCATGAAAGGTTGAAGGTGATACTTTATTAGTGCCTCGATTGAGTTTAGCAGGTTGGTATCATGTATAACTATGTCCTGCCCGGTGCACATATTGCCACTCGAAAGCAGGTTATGGGTGTCAGATGAGAGATTTATGGTTTCTGAAGCAGGTATAGCAATTGGCTGTTGGAACATGGCCGAGTGATTTGAAGCTGCTGATGAGGAGGAATTTTTATCTGATTGTATCAAAAGATCCTGTCGTGCTTTGCTGGTATTTTGGGGGGAGTTCTTATTTCCTTTTCTTTTTCCCTTGCTTTTTTTCGGGATAGCACCTTCTCTCTGGCCCCTCGTGGAGGGGGATGGAAGGTCCTCCTCTGGGGGGTTTGTAAACAGGGTCGGGGTTCGCTCAAGTGATGGGGGAAGGTGAGATACAGAGGTTTGAGATATTTGAGTTGTGGATAGGTCAATGGACACAGACAGGTCTACAGTCCCAAGGACTGTTGGGGTCTCTTGTTGGGTACCAGAGCCGAGGGTACGTTGAGGAGTTACGGCGGATGCGAGTAGTCCCAGTGAGGAACGCCTTGCTGCCGCTAGGTCCTGCGAGACCCTCCTTTCTAAAAGGAGGACTCCTTGGTTAATAGCATCGTTCGCCTTGGCGATGAATTGGTCAATGACTCACTTCTGGACCATCCGCTGCAGACTTAGAGTCTCAATATGTACTCATTATTTAGCTGTAACTTCACATTACCTATGTATCTTATGCAAACTATCCCCAACTGTTCCCTCCCCCCTCCCCCCTGGGTGTGTCACATTAGCCCTTTCAGTATGCAGCCAGTGCAATGTAAGGCCACCACTTCTGGCTATAAACTCAGATATCGTTTATCAGCTGGCTGACCTCATGTCCTGGGCTACAGGGACACAACAAGCTCCAGAGCCCTCTCTGCAACTGTCCAGCTGAACTGTTGCAACTGGAATTGTCTGAGCCCTTCTGGCCTCTGCTAGAGTAACCCCTGATCTCCAAGAGGCAGCTCCTCAGGTCCTGGGCCTTTGGCTGGAATCGGAGTGCACTGAAGGAAAGTGACGAATCCTGAGGTATTGGGCTCTGCACAACCATGACCAGGCCTTTTCACGCCAAGATCTTGCTGCCTGCAAATACCGTCCATGACGCCCTGCCTGTTATTTGCACTATATCAAAGACCAACTGCAGTGTTCTCCCTGCTCTTTGCGGCCTTCTCCACCACAGCCTAACTCTTCACACCAAATTTTGAGAAGGTAACTTTTTTAGTAGGACTAATTTGTTCCCTATATCCGGTCCACACTCCATCACGGTTGGCCTAAACTTGTGACTTTTCCATGGTCTAGCATGACCCGATGACCGTGAGAGGCAATTTGTGCTTTTAGGCGCTATACTTACCTAAAATTTGAAGCTGCATATCTCCGTTCTACTTATTGGATTTTATTAGCATTTTGGTCTAATTTTTTTAATGAAAGTTTACACTAGGGGGCTCATTAGGATGACGGGCAGACTTAGTCCGCCCGCCATCCTATCGGTGATAGGGACCGCCCGCCATAAGGGCGGGGGCCCTGTGGGGGGTATTTGGATGCGCCCGCCACAGTGGCGGGCGCATCCTGCAGTTTTAACATTGTGGCGGGCAGTGCTCTCAGCACCGCCCGCCACGCTAACCCACAACCCGCCAACCCATGCTAATATGGCTGGCAGTGTCTGATAGAAGTGTTATTTTGTTATATGTATGTTGGAGTTTTGTTGCTTTTGTCTTGTTTGGTTTAGATAAAGATATGTTATTCTTCTAAACTGCTGTGGTGTCCATTTGTAGTGTTTTCACTCTGTTTCTGAGTATGTTATGTACAAATACTTTACACATTGCCTCTGAGATAAGCCTGACTGCTCGTGCTAAGTTACCAAGGGTATGAGCAGGGTTTGTCTTGGGTGTGTAATACCCTTACCCTAACTAGAAAGAAAAGGTCCTTACTTGGATAAGATGCAAGACACCGTCAACTAGAGACCCTCATTTGTAACACTCCTCTACACACCTTTCAGTGATTTTTTCAAGGAAAGGTAGGTTGAAGATGATTCAATAGTTGTTAAGCTCATTAGTATCGGCAAAGGATTTTTTGAGGAAAGGGATGACCTATCCAGTTTTTAGGCAGTCGGGCTATGCTCTTTGGCTGAGAGAGAGATTCACCAATTTTGTCCAGTAGGGGAGCATGTGAACATAAAGTCTTTGTCAATTGTACTCAGGATTCAGTCTACAAAGTGGTTTGAGGGTTTGGTGTTCATTATAATTTAGAGTAAGTCTTCCTTCATAATTATGTTAACTAGTTGCCAAGTGTCTTTAGATTTGCATACCAAGGCAAGGGTAGGATGGATGTCTTGACATAAAATCGATTTTACTTAGGAATCTAAGAACTATAGAAACTCTTCTGCTTTCGGTGGTGGGTCATCAAATTTGATAGGTATGGACGTGGAGAGGTTGTTAGAAGATTTGAGCAGATCAAAGAGTCGCTTCACTTGGTTCTTGGCTGAGTCCAAGGGGGAACTAAAGCAGTTACATTTCTCACATACAAATTGTCTTGTGCACAGGCATCTTGCAGTTTGGAGACATTTGAGGTTAGTGGTGGAGGATGACAGTCTCCATTACCTCTCTAGAATTCTTAAGGCTTTCCTCAATGAAGTCCTTGTTGAATAATGCAACTGATAGTTTGGGGCGTTTAGTTTGGCCTTGTGATGGAGCTACATCATCAAGAAGAACTAAAAGACATTCAAGGCTGTCAGTGGTCCAGCCATTGACACCTGTGTTTGGGTTGATCAGAGGTAGTACTTTCTAAGCAGTAACATATAATTGCTCTTTTCGGTTGGCCAATTGTCATGGTGTGAGAGAGTTGTACAGTGAAGGGAATATGAAAATGATCATAAAAGTCTACCAGCATGGGTTCATTCTTTAAAGGCAATTCTTTAGAGATTATGAAGTCTAGTTTAGAACCTTCTGTGTGTGTTGGTTTTAGGTTATGTTGGATCACATTACTGCTGAAGAGAGTGGAGTTGAAGTGGTTCACTGCTGAATCTTCTGTGGTGCTCCAGTGCAGATTAAAGTCTCCCAAAAAATATGGGTTGTTGGGTCATTTACAAGGTCCCTGCATTCCTCTGAAAAAGGCCTTGTCATCACAAGGTGGGTGGTAGATTGGATTTATTCTGAAATGGGAATTGTGTAGTGCAGTAGATTCATAGTAAAGTAGGAAAGCATTGGAATGCATAACAATGCCTTTGGGTATTTCTTTGCATTGCAGTGAGTCTCTGAAGTTGGCTGCAATGTCTCCCCTTACTTTGCCTACGTGCTCCTTTCTGATGCTGGAGTAAATTGGGGGAAGTAGAAGATCTGATGTGTTGTAGGATTTGTCATTGAGCCAGGGCTCTGTAAAAATTAAGAGATCAAGGTAATAGTGTGTGAAGATACCCAAAATGTACAGCTTGCGGTTCATTGCAGATCTGTAGAGATTAGCACAGATTGTGGAGCACACAGCATAAAGCTGAGATAACTAATTTGGTGTAAGGGGAGTCAGGGTTTTGGCCATGATAGGAATAATGTTCCTATAAGCCATTGTCAGCTTTGGGCGGGGTAGGTGTTTGGAGTGAGTCAAGGGAATGGTCTGAATTCTGGGTTGATTAGAGTTATCTATGGTGGTGGTGGTGGTAGTGAGAGTAGAGGAAGTAAACATGGCTGGAGGTAACGTGGAGTTGTAACTCATAATTAGGTCAGCAATGTTAGTTTGGGAGAAAATGGGTATGAATCGATTGGGTCGATCTAGCCTACTACTCCTCATCATTGAGCTCCAGGGATAGTGTGCCTTCAGCTAGGAGGTACAGAGTCACAGAGAGAAAGTGGTCTAGAGCTTAGATGGGATATAATATAATTGAGCTAGAAGAGTTTCAAGTTGAGTTTGTGTTCTAGAGGATGAATTATGGAAATTAAAGTATGGTGGGAGTGGAGTTAGAAGGATGGCCATGAAGATGTGTGGTGTGTAATGGTGGTGTGTGCAAGAAGATTAGGCTGTGTGGGTGAGCGAGTTGGAAAATGATGTAAGGTGCAGTTTAAGGGAGTGACGTCAGGTGATATGTGATATGCGTCCTTGGTGGGATTGCAGAAGGTAGACAGTGGTGGTAATTGAATGAAGTGGGGACAAATACCAGTTGCTGTGTGCTGTTGTCATGTGGTGAGAGGAAGTAAACTGAGTGATAGACGAGGAATTGTACTCTGAGTGAATGAGGGGGATGCGCACATAGCAGGCTAGGTATTGAGATTAATCGTCAGGTATTGGGCACCGGCATGATGATTGTACAAGCGGTGATTTGGTATGAGTGGAGAGTTCTTGTATAGTAAATTGAGGGGGGAAGGGTGCAAGGTGGTGTGGGCAGGAGTCATCACAGGAGGTGGTGTATAATGTGTGAAATCAGAGGGAAGGTAAAAGGGGTGAATGGGGGTATGCTGCTGCTGAAGGCACTAACTCACAGTAGGTCACACAGAAGGGTGTTTGTAATGTGGGAGGGGACTGGGGTGTTACGTGGTCTGTCACTGTGAGGGGGAATGTTACAAGATGATGTAACATTGAGTTTGCTGTGGAAACTTGTTGATCCATGACGTAGTGTTTCATGGGAAGAAGATGAGGTCAGTTTTAAGCTTTTCATATCGGCCACTGTGGTACTGATAGGCAAAGAGTGTGTCTGGAAATTCTTCTAAGGTGTTATATTTAGATCTTTTTGCCAATATTTTGGAGAGATTCGAAGGGTATATATTTTTAATTAGTTGTCTTCTGCTTTCTCCATCTTGATGGACATTGCAGGTGATTTTGGGGCAAATGGGGTAGTGACTCAGAGTAGTGGAAAGTCAAGCAGTAACAAGAGTTTGCAGTTCGCATCAGCATAGAGTTCACTTCCATGATTGCCTGCCCGTCCGCGCCTGGACCGCGCCAGAACCCCTGCCCCCTGCGAACGCCACGATGCCCTTCTCCGCTACGAATCCAGCACCATCCACGCACTCAACGCCGGTCGATCACGCATCTGCTACCTGCCCACCCCAAAGCGCACCCAAGGACCCTTCTCCTGCCAGAACTGCAGCTTCACCAGCATCTGACCCGCCAACCCACCGACCGGGAAAGAACCCAACCACCGCAGGTGCATCCTTCTCAACACCCGCTCCGCACGCAAACACGGCGTTGAAATCTGGGACCTTCTCGACTCAACCTCCCCAGACATCGCCTTCCTGACGGAGACCTGGCTGAACCCCGCCTCGGAATCCAACATTGCCATAGCCATCCCGGAAAGCTACGAGATCACCCGCAGGGACCGCACCAACGGAGTAGGAGGAGGAATCGTATCGTCCACAGGAACACTCTCAGAGTCTCGACCAACAACGATGACACCCTCAGCACCACTGAACACCTATACTTCCAGATCCACACCGACCCCAACACCACCCTCAGAGGAACCCTCGTCTACAGACACCCCGGCTCCTGACCACAGTTCAGCGACTCCGGCACCGACTTCGTCAGCACACACCCCCTCGCCTCCACGGACTACATCCTCCTCGGGGCCTGAACTTTCACCACAAGAACAACAACAACACCCACACCACCACCCTGATCGCCAACCTCGGACTCAGACAGCTTGTAACAACACCCACCCACTCCACCAGCCACACCCTCGACCCGATCTTCTCCGCAAGCTCCCACGTCATCTTCAGTCACACCACCAAACTCCACTGGACCGGCCATCGCTGCATCCACTTCTCCTTCCGGAAAGCCACCATGCACCAACGCACCCAACAGATGCCTCGCCGCTGCTGGAGCAAAGTCACTGAGGACCAGCTAACCACCACCCTCGCCCGGAGCCCACCCGCTTACCCCACCGACCCCGCCACCTGCAACCTCAGACAGTGGATCGACGACTGCGCCAACACCCTCTCCCCACTCAAGAAACCCTCCAACAGCCACACCAGCAAGAAAGCCAGCTGGTTCACTGAAGAACTCCAGGCCTCCAAGCAAACCTGACGAAAGCTAGAGAAGAACTGGCACCGTGAATGAACACCGAACAGATACGCAGCCCACAAGAACGCCACCTGCAGACACCATCACCTCATCAGATTCGCCAAAAGGGCATCCTTTTCAGACCGCCTAGACAACAACGCACACAACAGCAAAGAGTGCTTCAACATCGTGAAGGAACTCTACAACCCCGGCTCCAACACCAACGACATTCCACCTTCGCAAGACCTGTGCCACTCGCTTGCCACCTTCTTACATCACAAGATCACAGACATCCACTACAGTTTCAACGCCATAACTGCCTCGACAACCACTGAGACCTCAGCCCCCACGACCTCCATCCGCACCAACCGCCTGCTCTCCTGGACCAACATAAAAAACAACAACACCATCAAGATCATGAACACCATCCACTCCGGGTCTCCGTCAGACCCATGCCCACACCACATGTTCAACAAAGCCAGCACCACCATCGCACCCCACCTCCGGAAAGCCATCAACATTTCCTTCGAGACAGCAACCTTCCCGGAAAGCTGGAAGCACCTCAAGAACTTCCGGCCCATCTCCCTGCTCCTTTTCCCGGCGAAGGTCATCGAGAAGACCGCCAACAAACAACTGACCCGCTACCTTGAGGAGAACAGATCTTGGACCCGTCCCAGTCCGGGTTACGCAGCAACCACAGCACCAAAACTGCTCTCATCGCCGCCACCGAGGACATCAGGACCCTGCTTGGCAACGGAGAGACCGCGGCCCTCATCCTCCTGGACCAGTCAGCCACCTTCGACACGGTATGCCACCATATACTACGCACACACCGCCATGACACCGGGATCCAAAAGAAGGCCCTGGACTGAACCACCTCCTTCCTCTGCGGCAGAACACAGAGCGTCCACCTCCCCCTTCAGCTCTGAAGCCACCAAGATCATCTGCGGCGTACCCCAGGGCTCATTCCTCAGCCCAACGCTGTTTAACATCTACATGGCACCGCTCGCCCACAGGCCCGGACTGGCCATAGCGGGCACCGGGCAATCCCCCGGTGCACCGCAAGGGTGGGGGCCGGTTTTGAGCCCCTGGGGGCCGATTTTGTTACAGCGCCGTTTTTGCAGCATAGCTGCAAAATCGGCCCTGCAACAAAATCGGCCGAAAACCGGCCCTAGCAAAGCGCTCGGCGGCACCTCCACCTCCCCCCCCCCACGAGTGGGGAGGGGGGGGGGCAGCCAAGCACTTTGCCAGGGCCGGTTTTGTTTCCCAGTCCGGCCCTGCTCGCCCACGTCGCCCGATTCAAAGAATTATGACAAATCTTCTTAAAGGCATAGATGGTGTTGTGGTTTTTCAAGATGATGTGTTGGTTCATAGTGCAACATCTGAGGGACATGATGAAGCGGTTGGTTGTGTTTTAAAAACTTTATGTGACGCAGGTGTTGTATTGAAGAAAGAAAAATGTGTTTTCAAGGTACAGAAGATAGAGTATTTGGGGCATGTAGTGTCTGAACATGGTGTGGAGCCTAGACCAGGTCTAGTCAAAGCTATTGTTGATTCACCAGCACCTAATGACAAGGTAGGTTTGAAATCTTTTGTTGGGTTGTGCGAGTTTTATTCGCGTTTTCTTCCTGATTATGCTTCAAAGGTTAAACCGTTATCTAATATGCTTAAGAAAAGTGTTCCTTTCGTTTGGAATGAGGAGTGTGATGCTGTTTTTAAGTGGATCAAAGAAAGCTTGGTAAGTCCTATCGTTTTGAAACCTTTTGATCCTAATGCCACATGTACCATATCTCTGGATGCTAGTGGTGTGGGTTTGGGTGCCATTCTCACTCAAAATGTTAAGGGGCAAGAACATACTTTGGGCTATGCTTCAAGAGTTTTGCATGGTTCAGAATTACATTTTTCTGTAATAGAAAGAGAGTTATTGGCATGTTGGTGGGCCATAAGAAAATTTTCTCCATATATTTGGGGAAAGCATTTTAAGTTATGCACGGATCACAATCCCCTTGTGTCTATTCTTTCTGGAGACAAATTGAAAGAACATACGCCCAGAATTGCGCGTTTGTCCACCAAACTTTTACAGTTTGATTTTGAGGTTTCGTTTATTCCTGGATGTAAATACGTTAGAGCGGATTATTTCTCTAGACATCCTGTAGAATGTGGTGAAGATCCCATGGAAGATTATGATGAGGATGATTGCTTCGTGGCTGCTGTTATGTTGGATGAAATGTGGGCTATAAGTAAAGAAGAATGGAGAAGAAAACTGCCTGAGGACATTTTACTTGGTGAGGTAATCAAGTGTGTGAAAGGTGGTTGGTCTAAAGAGAAGAATGCCCACGTTTCTCTTCAGACTTTTGTGAAGGTAGCTTATGAACTATCCATTGAAGATGGATTGTTGATGCGTGTAGATAGATTGGTTCCTCCAGATTCTGTAAGGTCTAGGTTGATTCAGGGTGCTCAAGAGGGTCATCTGGGCAGAACGTTCACAAAAAAAAGATTGAAGGAAAATTTCTGGAGGCCACAGAAGGACAAGGATGTCGATATTTTTGTTGGGAAGTGTGTTATTTGTTCAAATTCAGAAAAGAGTTTGAAAGTGCGGACACCTCCTCTTCAACCTATTGACTTACCTAGCAGACCATGAGAGAAAATTGGAATTGATTTAGTAGGACCCTTTAATACCCTTCCCATGAATGCAAGGTTTGCTATTGTCGCTATTGATTACTATTCTAAATGGCCAAAGGTTTGTTTTATTAATCAGCCCAATTCTGTTAATGTCATAGATTTTCTGAAGGCTATATTTTTACGAGAAGGTTGTCCAACCACCATTGTTAGTGACAATGGTGTAGAATTTGTAAATTGATATAAATTGATACTTGTATAGCGCACTACTCACCCGCAAGGGTCTCAAGGCGCTTGTACGAATACCGCTGTGGAACCCATCCTGGCTTTCCCTGTGAGGCATCCACTCCTGGGCACCCCCAAGGTGGAGGCCAGGCATCCTTAGCGTTGTGGGGGCCGTTGTGGAGATTAAGCAAGCTATTGCCCAGAGTTGCAGAGTGGGACTCCATGATTGGAATAGGCCCTGAGGCGAGAATTATCAGGTCCGTGGAATTTTTGAGCCCAAGACCCCGCTGAGGCGAGGAATTGAACCCTGGTCCCGGGCTAGACCTCTGCATCAGGGTCTGCCGCTCTAATCATTGAGCCACACTTCTCCACTAGTTTTTTGTTAGTCAAGAGTTTGAGAGTTTTCTTCTCCAAAGCGGCATCAAACATAGTAAAAGTGCACTTTCTCACCCTCAAACCAATGGTTTGGTTGAGCGTATGAATCGAGTGATTAATAATTGTGTACAGTGGGCTTTATCAAGTCAGTGTAATGTTCAGAATGCTGTAAGATCCATGCTATGGTTCTATCGAACCACACCGCATTCTTCTACTAAGGTATCTCCCTTCGAACTTCTTAGGGGAAGGAAACCTTGCTCGAAAGTTTGCCCTGGTTGGATGGCTAGTTGGGTTAAAATGAATACTTTAAACAATGTTGACAACATTGTTAGGGACAATGTTTCTCATGCTCAAAGTCAACAAAAGAAGCATATTGATTTAAGGAAAAGATCTGCTTCACAGGTCATTGAAATTGGTGATTTAGGTAGGATTAAGATTCCTACCCTTGCGAAGAAAGGTTTGTCTAAATTCTCAGAACCATTCAGAGTTGACAAGATGTGTGGAAATGCTGTAAGGGTTAATAATAAAAATTGGTGGAATTTATCTAGAGTGGTTAAGATGTTTAATCAATCAGGACTCAAGGTGAATGAGATATATGATCAAGGAGAACACAAGTCTGATATTTTGTATCAACCTTCATCTAATGATTCTGTTGTTTCTACTTCATGGAATGATTCTTATTCTACATGTAATCATACTGTTGATTCTCCTTCTTCTTTGAATTTGCGGAGAAGTGAGCGTCAGCGATCCTTGCCATTAAGATACCGATTTTAAGATTCTAAGATACTGGTTTTATTCTTCTGTTTTCATCGCTGTTTTTTTTTTTTGTTCTTTTCTTTTGTTGTTTTAAGAGGAGGAGGATAATGTAGTATTCTCTTCATTTCCTTGTGCTTGTTTATTCACCCATCTTGGAATGCTATACATGTCACAGTTAATCGCATTCCACTTGTCACTGCGGTTTTCAAATGTTGAGTCAGTTGCTGCCAGATTGATTTAAGATGACGCCGCTGCTGCGCAGCACCTGCTAAAGATAGTAAATTTATCTTACAAACTATATATTGTTGTGACTACTTACTACAATCTGCTTCAAAACCAGCACATTCACCCTGATGGATCTAGAGGTGTGATATCAATGAACACCGCTAGAAAGTGCTACCTCTGCCTTCAAGTCAGGCCTGCCACATGCTCAGCACACCGCGGTCACCAACAGTCAACTCATGTAGGCCAGGCTGTGTCAGGCCCCGTTACGCCACACTAGTTGGTAATCAATAACTCTCACAACGAACACCACATTAAAAGTCTGCAGCTATTGATTGTATCTATAGGCTGAATGCCTTATATGCTTCTTAAATTGTTTTAAATCCTTTTTATTTATAGGAACGCTGCAATTATTGTATGTTTCATTAAACATAAATCGCTCTTTAGGTCCATGTATTCAGTAAATAAATAAATATATGAGCATCTCCTGTACTTGTTTCTAGCACATATGAATGAAAAATTACAAAAAACTTTACCCCTGACTTGCCTCTTGTCCCAACGGCAGGCCACCTTTCAGTTACTGATTGCTCAATTTAAGTCACAAACTGGTATAAATGACGTGAAACCTTTGCCCAATCAGTATTGACATTTGTAAAAAAGACCAAATAGTGAAGTAATACTGCTCCAAAATGTGCCCCATTACATGGTATAAATTGCATTTTCTTGGTGCATAATTTAGTCAGCCCTACTGCATAAGAAATATCTTAGTCCATTCGCACTCCACCACAAATTCATAGAGTCTTTTTCAACTCCAGTGTTATGTTTATGTATTAACTTCATTGATGCACAATCAAACACAAAAAATGTCTTCCTAAAATATCTTTCATGGAACTTCATCTAGGCTAAGATTAAAAAACAAATATATATATATATCGTACATAAAACCTTAACATGAGAGTAAGAGTTGATATCACTTCCTAAAGAAGACCCTTGAGCCATAGAAGTAACTTTCCTCCACTATCAAAAACATCTAATTTCAGTGAATATTTTGTTTCTATGAGAAGATAGAACAAAGCCAACACATGTAGGGACCACTTAGTGGCATAACAAAGCCCCGACAGCCAACGCGGTGGGGGGACCCCCGAGCTCCAGGTGTGATGTGGGAGATTCAGATGTGGACAGAGCTAATTATGTATCACCAAAGTAAAAATAAATCTGCCATACATCCTAAAGGATGCAGTAGTCTCCCTGCAGGCAGCAAACTCCCTGCAAATCCCCTTACCAAATTTCAAGTATTATTATTTTGTAAGGTTTTGCAAGCTCTGGAGAAGTTTGCAATGTACCACAATACCAAGGGTGCTGAAGCTTGGGTGGCGGCTATTATGGGAGTACTGTTGTACTTCACAGGAGAGCTGTGCCGTCTTGCGAGAGTCACTCTCCCTTTGGATCCCAGTCACAAGTTTCAGAGTGTCCCTATACTGTGCCCTTAAACTACTCTTTTGAAATAAATTCATGATATTGGGTCTAGTCCCTAATGGGCACATGCATCGATCCCGCATTTTGTGATTTCCAAATATTGAATTTTTACTGATTCGCTATTTAGAAATCGCAAAATGCAATGCATGAAGGAGTCGCAAAAAAAATGTGATTCCTTGAAATTCCTTAATTGAGACTCACAATTAATGAATGGCTTCGATGGGCCCCAGGCCCATAGAATCAATGGGAATTGCATGCGTAATTTGCGAGTACCATATAGATACTTGCAAATTGTACATGCAATTTCAAGGGTGTTATGGGGGCCAAAAGGCACCTGGATGCACCCCTAAAAGAGCAATTAAAAAACAGATTTCGAAAAATGCACTTTTGTGCATTTTTCAAAGTTGTCACGAATTACCATCAACTTGACGTTGATAGTAATTTGCATTTCTTAATAGCAAAATCGCAATTTTTTTTTAGTTGCACTGCTTTTAAGGAATTGCAATCGCAAATTAGGAACTCACAAAAAATTGCTAATTATTAAATTGCGCTCCCCAAACATGTTCATGCATCGCAAAAGGCTAATTTGTGATTGCCAAAACCTTTGATGCATGTGTCCCTTAGTCCAGTAATGGCAGCCGCAACATTTTTCTCTGGGTTGTGGCCAGCCAATAAAATTGCTTGGTTCTCTGGGACCGGTGCTGGTCTTCTGGCACCAAAAGGTCTGACGAGATACAAAGCTCCCTCGGCCAATTGGAGGGCCCCATTTTTTCAATTTTTTTGCTACAGCAAATTTACACCAAATCAGAAAAGGCATGCTTTCTGAGTAAAGTTCTAACTTTTTGCTAATTTGGTGCAGTTCCATTTTGCCATTTTTGCTGTACTGATGACGGACATTTCGTATCAGAAATATTGTAGAAAATAAACATTTTGAGACAACACCCCCCCCCCTTTTTTTCGTGGCCTCCCCTTGATGAAGCACTCCAAAACTTTCTGGGGAAGAGTTACGTTGGATTAACTTTTTTGTGAAAGTTTTGTGCAAAGTTGTTAATCAGAGCTAATGTTATTAACAAAACAAAACACTCCCTATTTTTGCAAACTCTACCTAACTATGACTAGTTGTGGCATCACAGCCAGAGCTGGTGACTTGGAAACTGAGGAACTTGGGGGGTGATTACGATGTAAAAAGGCCCGCCACCTCCAGCCGTGCGGTGGCCGGCCCTCTCCATCGGACAGCAATTTCCCCCGCCAAATTAGGATGGCACGAGAAATCGGACGCGACTGTGGCAGGGGCAAAGACCGCATGCGTGATGGAGTGGTCAGCATCTCCAGAATTTTGGGGGTGCCTAGCAGGCCCGTCTGCCAAATTACAATGATGGTTGCAGCCTGCCTTTCTGTGGGGGGTAAACTGCCATTGAAAGGCTGGCGGGGATTGTTTTGGGGTCCCCTTGCGGGCCCACCTATTGTTGCGGGGAGGTGGTGGTACACTGGGTGGGTACCCAGGGTACCCCCTTACATTTTCCTGCGCTACGTGGCAGGCACCGCATGGTGCCTGCCACATAGTGCAGGGAAACACACTACATGCATTTTCACATTGCGGCAGGTGCTGCAGCCAGCAGCACCCGCCTCAACGGCAAAGATGCAAGATACGAACACCACGGTGGCAGTCACATTGTGATTCTACGTGCGGGACCGCCGCCATACATGTGGGCAGTCCCAAGCACCACCACAATGGCGGATGGACTCAAGTCCACCCGCTATCATATTGACCCCCTAGGTTCGAGCCTTGGCATCAGCGAAACATTCTGTGATTCTGAGCAATAGCTTAATCTCAACGTGTCTAAAAACCAAAATGAATGTGTCCATGTGTAATACAACGGTTGCTCACTTAAAGTGCTCCAATACCTTTGAGTCAAGTTTGTGCTGTAAAAACACTGCAACAGAAAAAGGGCTCTGGTTAAGATCTCATAGATTGCATCACTCATGACATATCATTGATAGTATCTTAAATAACAGCACTGGGCACAATGAGGGCACAAGTTCAAGTTAGCTCAGAAAACTATAACAGGTATTTTTTTGGGGAGTATGAAATGTAGTTTTAACTGGCGTTTTCAGCTAACTGTAACATCACTTCAACCTTTCTTTTTTTCAGTGAGTATATATATAAATGTAGTTAGGCTAAACATCCCCCAAAAATATTTTCGGACCAAAATATTGTGTATAAAATTATATTGTGATATGGAAATATCATCTGCAAGAATATAGTTGTCAAGAATATTGATTTTAAGGTAAGTAATATCAATTTTGAAAATATCTAAACCATTAATATAGTTTACAAAAATATAGTTGTTCATAATATCATTTTTTAATTATTGTTATGTATATTAGTATATATTTTGAATGTATAGTTATACAAGTTTTGTATAATTATTGTTTATGTTTTTTAATATAGTTGTTTAGCAATTATTAAATTTAGTTTAATACATGCTTGTGCTTATTAGTACAATAGCAGGTTGTGGGGTTCATAGGGGTGCAGGTCAGGAAGTAAATTAATTATAATTAATTAATAAATACATTTAGATTAATATAAATTATGTAATAGATAATTAATTATGTAATTATTTTTTATGTTAAATATGAGGTGTGGGTTGTGGGTTTTGTAGTGGTATATGGTGGGAAGTAAATTCATTATCATTAATTGATAGTCATTTTTCTAATACTACATATTTAATTGATAGTTAATTATGTTAATTGTGTAATGTTTTTTATGTTACATTTTAGGTGCTGGTTGTGGGATATTTAGGGCTATACGGTGAAGAGTAAATTAATTAGAATTAATTAATTACTTTTAAATTAATATTCATTACTTAATTGATACATTTTTTTAACAAAGATTTTTAGCTGCATGCTGGGGGTTATGTGGGGGGATAGGGGTTGCACTGACTAGTGGGAAATGAAGATTTTACCCCTCCACAATCTTACACTTCCCCTACTTTTGCACATACTGGAGTGGGAATAATACATTTTACACCTCCACAATCCAACACTCACCCTACTATTTCACTGACCGGAGTGGGAATAGTACATTTTACCCCTTCACAATCCAACTCTTTCACTAGCGTTGCACTGACTGGAGTGGGAATAGTAAATTTTACCTCTCCACAATATAACACTTTCCCTATGGTTTCACTGACTGGAGTGGTAATAGTACATTTTCCCCTCCGCAATCCAACACTTTCCCTACTGTTGCACTGACTGGAGTGGGAATAGTACATTTTACCGCTCCGCAATCCAGTACTTTCCCTACTGTTGTAGTGACTGAAGTGTGAAGAAAACGTTTTACCCCTTCGCAATGAAACATTTTCTATACTGTTCCACTGCGTGGAGTGGGAATAGTAAATTTTGCCCCTTCAGAGTCCAACATTTGTATCAATTGAATTGTGAGTAGTATATTTATCATTTGTAGAATTGTATAGTTTAGTTTAGTTTATATAAAATTAAATGAGGTTTTTGTGTATGTAAAAATATAATATTTATAATTAATAATAATTTAATATTTAATATATTTTTTGTGCATTATTTTTTTTATGTTGTTTAATTTGTTTATTTTAATTACATTGGTATGATTTTTTTAAATGTTATTATGTTATTAGATATATGTATATAGATATATGTTTACTAAATTATAACATTTAAAATACATTTTAGAATCAAACATTTTATTAGGCGGCTCAGTAGCACAGTACACAGCCCAGCTGCCTACATCTATTCGCCGTCTGTGCGTACTCCTACATGAATCTTACACAGCGTCTGGGCCTACAACCCAGAGGTCGGCCCGCGTATCTGTGGTAGCAGAATCACTCCACCGGATGCATCGTAACCGCAATTTTGAAAAGATAAAAGTCCAAAACAAACAGAAAAACATTTCCACCTACCCCTACCCCCTCCTCCCTGCCAACCCCCTGTCCGCCCCCCCTTCCCCTCCCAGCCCACCCCACTCCGCATTAGACGAAACCAGGCACAATTATCACACAGGCACCCCCCTTCTCTGGGGCGTGTCTCCCAAAGACTCAACTGCACGTCGTGGCTCCCACCGGTTCCAGAGGGATAAGTTGAAGAATTTGCAGATATTTCGGGCAAGTCACTTCCCGAAGGTCTTTGGACAAGAGCTGCAGAAATGGCGCCCATAGAGTGGCATATTCCGACCCCCTGCCATCCATGCCTAGGGAAAGACGCTCCATAGCTAGGTTGTGCCACAAATGCTGAAACCAATCTCTAATGTCAGGCACCGCCTGCGAGCCCCACCTTGCCAACAGCACCTGTCTGGCAGCCAGTAGCGCCAACGCCAGTTGCCGGCCTATAATTGAGCGTAATGGGAAATATTTAGGATGAGGCAACCCAAGTAGCATGTGTTCCGGGAGTTGGGGCAATGTTATCTGAACGCACTGTCTAACTCATCAAGCACCATTGTCCAGTAGCGTTCTAATTTCGGGCAGCGCCACAGCAAATGTATCAAATTCCCAGACATCCCGCACCCCCGCCAACAGAGGCCTGATTTGGCTTTATCCCACTGTGCGACACGCGCCGGTGTATAGTACCAGTATGTCGCTGTCTTGTATGCTGATTCGGTCCCTGCCGTGTTGGATGTCGTGTGATGCGCCCGATAGAAAACCTGCTCCCATTCCTTGGTCGAAAGGGGTCGTCCTAGCTCTACCTCCCACCTCACCTGCGCCTTTGGGCACTGTTTCGAAGAGCAACCTAGGATCATAGCATACAGCTCCGAGATGAGACTCCGGTCATCAGTTTTATGAACAAGCCAACGTTCAAAGGCCGCAAGAGGTCGTGACATAGGGGACACATTAGCTGGGCTAGTCACCCAATGCGCCACCTGAGCATGGAAGAAAGCGTCCCCCGGCTCCAGCGGAAAGTATTCCGCCCGCAACACAGGGAACGGGATCAGTCCATCCAACTCAAAGAGCATTCCCACTCTCTTGCAGCCCTTCTCGCGCCAGCGGTGGAAGACCGGCGACGCACGCCCTGGGGGAAAGTCAGGGTTGTCCACAATCAGCGTCATATGAGAGGGGAAGGAAGTCCATCCTCTACGCAGCGCCAGCTGGTCCTAAGCCCGTAGCGCCGGGGAAGTCACTGGAGAGGAGTACAACCCCCACGCTCTATGTCTACGCGGCAACCAGAGATCCCTCCAAATATTGCGGCCTGCCACCGTTTGATCCATGAAGAGCCAATGTTGGCTGGACATGGGTCTGTTCCATTCTACCACATACCGCAGGCAGGACGCCTGAAAGTATGCCGCGAGATTCGGGAAGCCCAGTCCTCCTGCCGCCTTCGGGGATGTGTGCGTTTGTTATACCATAAGAATTTATTGAGCAACCCCTGGAGTTTCTGCAACATGCCCTTCGGTGGCGTCAGTGGTAGCATTTGAAACATATAGAGTATTCTAGGGAGGATCGTCATCTTAACGGCAGCTAATCTACCAAACCAAGCTAAATTCATGCGGGACCAATCCAATAAGGACTTAGATACCTGCTCAGCCAGCCCAGTGTAATTCAGGGCAAGCGTTCTAGGCAGGGTCGGGGCTAGACGGATACCAAGATATGTAGTGTCGGACTGTGTCCATTGAAAATCAAAGTCCCGTTGTAGATCTGCCACATCGACAAGCGGGACCGACACATTCAGAATTTGAGATTTGGAAAAGTTGACCTTAAACCCTGCCGCCTTTTGGAATGCCTGAATTTCTGCTGACAAGTGTCGTAGGGAAGGGTAGGGATCCCGCAGCGCCAAGATAACATTGTCTGCATATAAACTTATTTTATGCTCATCAGCCCCGAAGCGCAGGCCGGTGATGCCGGGGTGGGACCTGATACGTTGGGCAAATGGCTCCATATAAAACGCAAGGAGGAGCGGCGAGAGTGGACACCCCTGCCGCGTCCCACGGGCAATGGGGAAAGATGTCGACCTGCAACCATTGACTCGTACCACAGCTTTGGGAGCAGCATAGAGGCATTGGACCCAGCGCAAGAAGTTGCCACCAAAGCCGAACGCTCTCAGCACCTCGAAGAGGAACCCCCAATCTACCCGATCAAAGGCTTTCTCCACGTCAATGGAAAGCAGAAAAGCTTGTGCCTTCGACCGGTGCACCAAGTCCAACAGATGGAGCAGTCTCTTGGAGTTATCGCCACCCTGCCGGGTGGGTATGAAGCCTGTCTGATCGGGGTCAATCACACCATCCACTAGAGGGCTAAGACGCGCTGCTAATATTTCCGCGAACAACTTAGCGTCTATGTTCAGGAGCGAGATTGGCCTGTAAGAGCTGCAGTCGGCAGGCTCCTTTCCGGGCTTGAGGATGACCATGATGGCCGTGTCGGGCATGGACAGGGTGACCGTCCCAGTGTCCAGGAAGGAGTTGAAGAGCCGCGTTAAAAATTGGGCCAGTTCCCTGCAAAAAGTTTTGTAAAAAATGGCTGAGAACCCATCGGGCCCGGGGGACTTGGCCAGCTTAAGCCTAGAGATGGCCGAAATGACCTCCTCGACGCAAATCTCAGCCTCAAGCGATTCCGCAGAATCAGGGCTTAGGGGCGTGACACCAGCGGTCTCGAGATATTGCTTTATGTCTGCAGGCGCCGCATCCTCACTTACGTATAGCGACTGATAGAAGTGGTGAAAGGAGTCAACAATTTCCGCATCACTATTACGGGACATCGCCCTATTATCCCTAATTTCCGTGATGGCAGTTGCCTGGGCCCTCGCGCGTAGGCGGTGCGCCAGCATCCTGCCGCCCATATCGCCACACAGATAAAATTTGTGGCGCAGGCGCAGCAAGGCATATTCTGCTCTTTCAAGATCCAGGTGCTTAAGCATGCGTCTCTTAGTTTCTAGTTCTCTCCACACCCTAGGTGCCCCTGTCCTCTTGTGAATCGCTTCCAGTCCCCGCACTTCTCCCTCCAACTCCCTCGTTTCTCCCTACCCAGCCTAGCATACGTGGCCCCTAGCGCAATGAAGTCCCCTCTGACCACCAGTTTTAACGCCTCCCAAATTGAAGCTAACGCAGTGTCCCATACTGTATTTTCAGCCAAGTAGTGGGTGATCGTGTCCCTAATTTTTGTGACAACTGAATCAGCATGCAACATGGAATCACGAAGCCGCCAGCCAGCAGAAGGGGTTCGTGGGCTATTCAGTGAGACCTTTACCGAGAGGAGCGCATGGTCAGAAAGGGAGCGTGGGGCGATGTCAGCATCAGACAGGTGTGGCAGAAAGGTGGATGTGGCCAGGAAGTGGTCTAAACGTGCATAGGTTTTGTGTGCCGCTGAATAATATGTATAGTCTCGCTCTTGGGGATGCTGTACGCGCCACACGTCATAAAGCCCACCCTCCTCAAGCCATTGTTTCCCTTCCTGGGACTAAGCACCGGTGTGAGACACCCTATTTTCTGACCTGTCCAACCTCCCATCCATCACAAGATTAAGGTCCCCACCAATCAGTATGAGCGTATCGGGGGAAGCAAGAACCTGCGCCAGGGCCGTGCGCAGAAAAGGCTCCTGTTGAGTATTTGGGGCCTAAAGGGACCCAATGGTGAAAATCGTGTCCCCCCACTGAACCCGCACCGCCAGGAACCTCCCTTTGATCTCTACCAGCTGGGCCAACACTTTGCATCGCACACGAGAGCTAAACAGCAGCAATACTCCATTCTTCTTAGCGGGGCTCGAGGACCAGAGCTGCAAGGGGTAGCGCCTGTCACGCATGTGTCAAACATCTTTAGGCAGGAGGTGAGTTTCTTGCAGGAGGCACACATCACCATCCACATTCTCAAGTAGGGACAGAACTGCAGAACGCTTCACAGGGTTATTGAGCCCACGAACATTAAGGATCACCACTTTCAGCTCCCTAGACAGAACACCACAGGGAAAAGATGGGCGCTATCGTGCTAGTCCCTACCAACCACAGGCATATTGTACTCTGCCGGCTGAGTACCCTGGTCCATCTCTCAACAACCCAGTGACAGCACCATCTTCGCAGCACCCTCCCGGGCTCCCTCTCAGGCACTCTCTCGTAGCGTCCAGGAGTCAACCACACCTCACACTCTTTCAGAAGCCCCCCATGTCTGATGCGGAGCCCCCCTCTCCTGAACCACCCACCTCCAGTTCCCCCCACCCCCCAAAAAAAACCCCAACTGAAAAAAACAAGCTAGAACAATGAGCGGGCAACAAACGACAGTTCGTAAGGCAGGACCCAAAGGTAGGGGAATGTGGCACCAGTCGTCATTCCTCCAATTCCCGATACGGGACTCTCCCACAATTAAGGACATAAAGTTCAAGTTGTACCTGTGTGGAGCGACCACCTCCAACGCCAGCAATCTACCCTCTCAGGACCTCGCGGGACCTTTGCACCGTCCTTCATTGCAGCTTCTGTTACGAGGGCCACAGAAGCCACCGCAGCCCCTCTCTCTTGACGGCTCGCCGATGGGTCAGGCAGCTTCACCGTCACAGGCTTACCCACTCTCTGCCAATCCGAGGGGCGTCGCTGTCGCCCTGTAGATGTGCCGCCGCCGTCGGGCTCGGAGTCAGGGTGATCCAAGCCCAGGATTTCCATGGCTGTTGCTAGGGAACGCACCCTGATCGGTTTATTCTGCCACCTGAAGATGAACCGGAACGGGTGTCCCCAGGAGTAAGCCACATTGTGCTCCCGCAGGTGAGCCGTAACGGGCCTGAATTCCCACCTTTTCAGCACGGTAGAGGCAGCCAAGTCCTGGTAGAGCAAGGGGCGATGGTCCCGAAACTGTAGAGGGTCGAAGTCGCGCGCTTTCCTGAGAATTCGCTCTTTTAGCTGAAAATCATGAACGTAGACCAGAATATCAGGGGAGGGGCCTTCGGACCCCGCGGTAGCCCAACACGGTGCACTCGGTCCATGCGTATCTCATGTAAGTCCTCTTCATTCAGGTCTCCACGTACTCTCATAAGTCCGACCCCTCCCCCTTCCAAGGAACTGCATGAATTCTTATATTATTGCGGCGGGACCTGTTCTCTAAGGCTTTGGCATGGGCTTGAAGATCCAGGTTCTGTTCCGTCAGCCGAATGACATCCTGCTGGAGCTGGTGTATGTCCTCCGCCATCCCCAAGTAGTGCTCCTCCAGCGTCGCAACCCGTTCCCCCACTCCATCCACATCTCTCCGAATTTCCCGTAAGTCCGATGCCAGCTGGGAACGCAGTTTTGCAATATCTTCCTTGATGGCGGAAAAGAGTTCGATCATAAAGGCCTTGGTTGCGGGTTCCTCATTCCCGCCCTGACGCGGTGACTTATCAGCCACGGGTGACACTGACTGCGCTGCACCTTTCGGTAGGCCATCCTTCCCTGTCTTGTCCTTTTTCAATCCGGCAGTCGCCATGCTGCCCCCCCTCAAACCGCACCGTCAAGGCACACATGGGACAAGGGGGTGTCACCACAGCCGTCTAGGAGCGCTTCGCCTACCGCACAACCGTGGGGGAATCCAACGCCGATTCGTCTAGGGCTCTCACACCAATTCCCTCGTGAAACTCCGCAGGCCAACAGGCTCGCTACTCCACTGCTCCGCACACCTCGCTCTCGAAATGCACCTCCCCAAGCAGCAAGCAGCCAAGGAAGGCAGCACGATGACTCTTCACAGTGCTGGCCTCACTGGGATGTTCACATTGGACGCACCACGGGCCTTCTCCTCCATGGGGCGCCCCGCAAATGGTCGCCTAGCGCAGCTCAATGCCCTGCTGGCTGCCGGGCGTGTCTCCCATCACCGCCTCTCACCTCCGCAATATCTCACCGTGCAGGACGGGCTGGATCTCTGGTCACCAAGGCCAAGCCGCATCAAGCCGCTAATTACTCCAGCGGGGCCCTGCTGCCGCCCCACGGCCGGCAGATCTCTCAGCCCTCTCCCAGGGCAATGCTAGGTAGTTCGGGGCTCCCGCCCTGCTATATCGATGTTTCACCACTCCTACGTCGCTGACTTCACGGGCCCCAGGCCACCCTTCGTCACATCAGGGCCCACAGTTGCCGCCAGCAGTGACAGCGCCGCGGGGGCTCCTCCAGCGTTATCGGGACACCAGGCCCACCTAGACCCCAAAGCCCCGGCCTCGAGTGGGCGGTTCAGCCGGATCTCCGCACTCCGCGCCCAATTCCCGCTCACTGTGCCTCACGTCGGCGGGCACCAGGGGTCACCGTAGCCTCACTTCCCGGCGCCTCCTCCAGCCGTGTGAGGTATGCCGAGGCTCCGACTCTGCCGGCTCTCGCCCGGCAGCTCCTCCGCTGCACCGCCTCTTCCATTCCGGGCACTCCCGCAGCTAGGGCACACTCCAGCACCTGGTTTCTGGCGCGCTTTAGGCCGCTCCTACAGCCGCGGCGAAATGTTGCTCCGATGGGCGAAATAGGAATTCCAGCTGGTCCGCCGCTGCAACAGAGCGTCGGGAGGCCAATAATCCCCGACGGACAAAGCTTTTTAAAATACATTATAAAATGCAAATATACATTGATAATCATACTAATAATAATATTATATTTACATATTATTATACATATATGTTAAAAAAATTGAATAAGTAAAATAAATATGTATATGTTTAAAATTAATTAAATCTGCTGATTTTGTGTTATGTTTGTGTTACTTTTGAATATATTTAATGTTTAATATTAATATATATTTAAAAAACAATATTTTGTACAATTATATTAATGACAATGATCTTTTTAAATCAATATTTATGTAATGTACATCATAAATATAGGATTACAGAATTTATGACAATGATATATGTCACGATAAATCTGAACCTAACCATAATGTCCCTGAAACCTGTCTTTTTTTGTGAATTTCTGTTTTTAAATTTTTTTTATTTCCTAGGGGCATTCATATATATATTTATATACACACACACACATATATATATATACAGGTGCGCGGTGTGTGAACAAGAGCACAAGTTGCTCGAAACGCGTAACCTGAGAGGTTTGGATTAAAATCTCCCTTACTGCAGCCTTCGTGGTCCGTGTCTTCATTTCTGGCAGGAGTGTGCTGTTTGAAGATTTGTTTGTATATAAATTTATATATATATAACTTCATTCTAAGCTTCTTGCCAATCCCCTCAGTCGGGAAAAACGAGTGCGGACTCTAATTCACTTCTGCAAAGTATTTTATTCAACCACTAGCAGCCCGCCCCAGCGTTGCCTGGGGCAGAAAGGGGCTGGGGGCAGTACACCCGCTCCCGCCCGACCCCCTCCCGCACCGACTCCCTCCCGCCCGACTCACTCGCGCCCCCCTCCCGCCCCGACTCACTCGCGCCCGACTCACTCGCGCCCCCCTCCCGCCCCGACTCACTCGCGCCCCCCCTCCCGCCCGACTCACTCGCACCCTCCTCGTAAACGATAGGAGAGAGGATGTGCTGTGCTGTGTTTCTGAGCTAACTAAACCACAATTAGTACTTATATGTTTTAATGAACTGTGTAAATCAATGTCCAGTTTGATGGCTTCCAAGAAAACTTCCATTGAAAACCCATACCCCTTCCCCTCCACCAATGGTTTAATTGCACCTGTTCAGTACTCGCGCCCCCCCTCCTGCCCCGACTCACTCGCGCCCCCCTCCAGCCCCGACTCACTCGCACCCCCCTCCCACCCCGACTCACTCGCGCTCCGACATTTTCCTTTACTGCTGCCTCCTTATTGCCTCCCCCTGCATCACACAGTCTCGCACTGAATTCTCCCTTTCCTTACCTGTGCGGCCGCTCCTCACTGCACAGCCGCTCGTCACTGCACCGCCGCTCCTCCTTCGTCGTCATCACGCAGGTCGGGTCGCGGTCATCACGCACATCGCGTCGCGGCCAGCGCTAGGTCCCGGCCGGCGCTACTTTCAGGGGACTACTTTGTTTACAAACTTAATTTTTTTAATTTACTTTTTTTTTTAAATTTATATAGCCTATCTCCATCTACACACCCTGACATTTTCATAGATGTATTGGGTGTGTAGATTGGCGCTGTGGTTCCCGAATTTACCTGGCCAAAAGGTGCAAGTTCTCTCTTTATAATAGTAGTATAGATTACAACGCCATGACCTGAACAGGCCTTGATCAATGACGCGGACGAAGAGTAAATTACCATATTTAAAATGATGAGTGCATAAACATGTGGTGCAAGCTACAATAAACAGAGAAGACATACGTTTGGATGCATTTGTATCGTCTTTGCCCAGGAGAACTGCAGACAGATACACATATCTGATAAAATTACGATGTCAATTGGAAACCACAATTTACTTTAGTTCATAAATATACTGTATATATGTTTTCTCTCCAATAGATAAAGACTATTTCGATACAAAATAAAATTCAATTAATTGATTGGTACATTGTGTACCTATTTATTGAAGCATTAATGCTTTGTATGTGGTCTTAATTAATGGTACCTATAATCATGCATATTAACATTGTCATGTCCTCTGTGACTTTGACCACAAACAATATAGCCCAAGTGGGTCTACTTTCATTGCATCTTTCTGTTAGGTATTACATTTAAAGTGCCTTGGTGCATAAAAAACCTTAAAGTGCCACCCTAAAAAACAAACACTGTTCGTAAGTGCTAACTTGAATAAGTGATGTTTAAAATATGAGACTTAGTGAATTGCATAAATGGGACATGCATGTCTAATGTATTCCTGAAATTGTGCGTTTACCTTACAGGTAGAAATGTGATCATTCCTAGATGTTAAAGACAAGTATAAAATTCCTCACTGGAATTATGTCCTTGTGGAGTTTTGGTGTCAAGCTCAATGGTGTAGCGTGTTTCAAGTTTTCTTAGTTCTGCCTCTCTGTTGCCTCCATGTCTTAAAATGGGAACTGAGTCTACAACAAAGTATTTGAGATGTTCTAAGTTGTTGTTGTGGATGTCCTTGAAATGTTGTGCAACCGGATATGCTGGGTCTGAATTAATAATTGCCCTCAAGTGTTGGAGTATTCTCTTGTGGACTTGCAGTTTTGTGCTGCCCACGGTTTGCAATCCACAAGAGCACTCCAAAACATATATTGCATAATCCGTTTTGCATGTGAGGAACTTTCTAATGGTAATGGGCTTGTCTCTGAATGGGGTTTTGTAGCTTGTCTCGTTTACACCGAACCTACATGCACGACAGGTAGTGCATTTTACAAACCCTTTTCTTTGTGTTAACCAGTTAGTTATTGTTTTGACTTCCTGGCTGCTACTGACTGGGGCATCACTCATGGAACTTGCCTTTCTAAACGTAATGCTTGGATTTCTGGGTAAAACACCCCCTTGTACTGGATCGCTTAAAACAATGGGCCAGTTTTTCTTCATTATCTTACGCAATTTGTTTTGCAGTTTATTATATGTAAGAATTAACCTCCTGTTCGGGTCTTTATGTTGTGTTGTTGCTGTACTTGACTCTTTGTTAGGTGTAATGGCCAACTAATCTGATCTGTTTAGTGCTCGGGTTTTTCTAATTACGGTATCAGTTGTATTTTCAGAGTAACCTCTGGCTAAGAACCTACTTTTGCTGTCATTTTGGGCCCTGACTAAATCAATATCATTATTGCATATCCTCCTAATTCTAAGCATTTCCCCATAGGGAATGCTGTGTATCAAATGCTTAGGATGGTAGCTTGGGGCGTGCAGTATAGTATTGCCAGCTGTCTGTTTCTGATGCAATCTTGTTTCGATGTTATGATCATCTATAAATATCCCTACATCAAGGAAACACACTGATTGTCTACTTAGGGTAGCCATAAAGTGCAAGTTAATAGGCACATGCATCAATTGCGCATTTTGCGATTTCCAAATAGCAAATTTTACCGATATGCTATTTAGAAATCTCAAAATGTAATACATGAAGGATTCGCAAAAAAAATGCGACTCCTTCAAATTCCTTAATTGCAACTCGCAAACTGCGAGTCGCAATTAAGGAATGGCTTCCCATTGATTCCTATAGGAATCAATGTGAACTACATGCGCAATTTGCGAGTACCAAATAGGTACTTGCAAATTGCGCATGCAATTTCGAGTTTGAAAGGGGGCCAAAAGGACACCCTGATGCACCCCTGAAAGTGCAATTAAAAACATGTTGCAACACACACGCACCAAGGGCATGTTTGTGTGCAACATAGAACTTAGAATAATTCACTTTTGTGCATTTTTCAAAGTTGTCGCAAATTAAAATCAACTTTAAGTTGATGGCAATTTGCATTTCTTAATAGCAAAACTGCACTTTTTTTAGTTGTTGCATTGCATTTAAGGAATCCCAATTTGTGATTCATTAAATGCAATCGCAATTTAGGAATTTGTTGAAATACCTGATTTTGGAACATGAAGAAATGATTTTCTAAACAGAATAAGACCATACTGACTAACATCTTGTTGTGTTGGTAAAGATACATTGGTCTTGAACCTAGGAAAATTTTTATAGCCCTAGTACCGTCTTGATGGTGGATACTAGTAAATAATGCAATAACATCTAAAGACATTAATAGATAATCTGAGTGCCATGCACAGTTACTAATATTTCTGAGAAAGTTACTAGTATTTTGGATATAAGAATGCAGTGATCATACATGTTCCTGTAAAAAAAAGTCAATGTATCGGGAGGTATTTTCTAGGAGGCTTTTTCACGATGAAATGATATATCTTCTTGGTGGCCTGGTGGCTTGTTTGTGTATTTTGGGGATAAAGTAAATTACAGGCATGATTGGGTGATTGTTCTTCAGATATCTGTATTCATCTATACTCAGAAGGCCTGCACTTTTCCAAGCCAGTAATTTGAAATAAACTAATTTCCAGGCACACAAGTTTTCTGGTTGTTACTTCTTTTGTAGCACTCTCGTTGTTTAGTTGTTTCATTGTTTCTTCCAAATAGTTCTCTTTTTGCCAAATTACTATATTGCCCTCTTTGTCTGAATTATGTATGACAATTTGATCATTGCCTTGTAACTTCCCCTTTCGCTCCTATCTTGAAAGTTTCGGGGTGATTTGTCAAGCGGGGGCCGAGAAAAAAGGAGGGTCCCAAAACGTGTTTTCCCCATGCAATTTTCCACAGGAACCTTTCAAACAGCTACAGCTCGAACTGCTGAACGGAATTCCATGGTGTAAATCCATTCAGTAGTTCCTGAGAAAATGACATTTAAAGGTATTTAGATATCTATGGCCGCGCAGGATCCGCTCACCCTAAGCGCACCCTGCCGTGCACGAGCTGTATTCTAATTGGCTGTCAACACTCCAAATCAGAAATTGTTGGCAGCCATCTTGTGCCTCGGTAGAACTGAGGCACAAGAAACCTATAAAAACAAACACGTAAAACGCGAAACGGGGGCAGGGTAGAAACACCCTGACCCCCTAGGCCTATTCAGGGGGTCCCACAAGGACCCCCAAGGCCAAAAGATAAAAAAAAATCTGCAAAATCCGTGCAGGGTGCGCGGATCTTGCAGATGAAAAAAAAACGAAGTGTGGGCTCAAGCGCTATATTAGTTATTAGCCCCCGGGGGGCCAAGTCCCGGGGGCATCTTGATAAAAAGAAAGTGTTGGGGGGCCAATCCCCCCATGCTGCCCGGGGAACCGCCACCCCTGGGACAAAAGTATGTATAATTGCAGGGGGCACACTGTCCCCCTCAGCCCTGGGGACCGCCAGCCTCAGGGCTTAATACTTTATTGTTGGGGGCCTCTAAGGCTCCCCGAGCCCGGGGACCGCCACCCCCCGGGGCGTTTTAAAATTTTTCTTTACATACCCTGTGTGGGGGGGGCTCAAGTCCACCCACATGCCTTGGGGACCGCCACCTCACCGGGGCACTAAATATTTTAATTTGGGGTCCGTGACCGAACCCCCCATCCCCGGGGACCACAACCCCCGGGCTTTTGCAGATGGTGGGAGGGGGTGCGGCCCACCTCCTGGAGCCTTGCAATGGCCCTGGGGACCGCCACTCCCCCCAGGGCCGGCTCTTGCAGTGTCCCGGGGTGCCCACCCCCGGGACACTGTAGTTTGCTATGGCAGGGCGGGAGCCTCGCGGCTCCCACCCTGTCATAGCAAACTGCTTTGCCATTTGGAAGAGAGAGCAGGAAACCTGCTCTCTCTTTCAAATAGCAAAGCAGATTGCTTTTCCACATGGGGAGAAGCATGTGAGCTGCTCCCCATGTGAAAAAGCAATGCTGGCTCCCGCAGGAGGCAGGGAGGCGGCAGGACTGTTGGGGGATTGGGGACCACCCCACGGTCCCCAACGGAGTGGGCCAGCCCCGGGGGATGGGGTCCCCGGGGCTATTAGTGGCCCGGGAGGGGGGCCACGCGCCCCCCTCCCAAAATGTAAATTATTAATAAATAAATAAATAAATAAATAAATAAAGGACGCCCCGGGACCATGAATGGCCATAAGGAGGGGGGAAAGGCAACCCCCTCCTATATGTAATTTTTTTTTAAAGGGCCACGCCCCAGGGGATGGGGTCCCCAGGACCGATTATGGCCTCTGGAGGGGGGACACGTGGCCCCCTTCCCGAATAAAAAAAAAATAAAAATTTAGGGGGTAGACCGTGGGGGATGGGGTCCCTAGGGCCAAACTATTAGGAAAAGAAGGGGGGGCACACAGCCTCCCTTCTTAAACCCCCAAAAAAGGAAAGAACTGGCATCACTTCAGAGGCCACGACCCCTTCTTGTAGCACTCTGCAAACGCGCCCCCTGGCGCGTTTGCAGAGGGGGAACAAATTCCCCTTGAATACTGGGGGTCCCTGGGGGCCAACTAGCCAACCAGAAACCTCCAGTATGCGCCAGGGGACTACGTTGCAGAGAGGTGTTCTGAGGCATGCCCCTTTTTACACCTCTCTGCAACGCAGCTCTGTGGCGCTTACTGGAGGTAGCTGGTGGGCTAGTCACACCCCAGGGACCCTCAGTATTCAGGGAAGTTAATCCTCCACCTTAAAACATGCCACAGTGGTGAAGGGAGGGGGCGGGGCCTGAGTTCACATGTGTGCAAACACACCCTGTGGTGCAGTTTAAGTTGGGGAATTAATTCCTTGTCAATCCTGAGGGCCCCTGGGGGGCCAAATAGCCCACCAGGTACCTCCAATATGAGCCACGGAGCTGCGCTGCAGAGTGTTGTAAAAAGGGTCGTGGCCTCTAAACACCTCTCTGCAAAGCAGTCACCTGGCGCATACTGGAGGTACTTGGTGGGCTAGTTGGCCTCCTGGGACCCACAGGATTGAGGAGGAATTAATTCTCTAACTTAAAACGCACCACAGGGTGTGTTTGCAGACATGTCACCTCAGGCCACGCCCCCTTCCTTCACCACTGTGCAAACGCGCCCCGTGGCGCATTTTAAGTTGGGGAATTATTCTATTTCAATACTGAGGGCCCCTGAGGGCCAAATAGCCCAACATGTATCTCCAGTACGCGCCAGGGAGCTGCGTTGCAGACAGGTGTTCAGAGGCCACGCCCCTTTTTACAATTCTCTGCAACGAGGCTCTGTAGGGCTCATTGAAGGTACCTAGTGGGCTAGTTTGACCTTAGAGACCCTTAGGATTGAAGGGGACTTAATCTCTCAATTTAGAACGGCCACAGGGCTCGTTCACACAGTGGTGAAGGGAGGGGACGGGGTCTGACGTGATGTGTGCAAACATGCCCTGTGGCGCGTTTTAAGTTGGGGAAAAAATTTCACTTAAAACCTGAGGGACCATGGGGGCCAAGTAGCCCACCAGGTGCTTCCAGGAAGCACCACTGCGCTGCGTTGCAGAGAGGTGGTACAGGCCGTGCTCCTTGTTACATCTCTCTGCTACGCATCTCTGTGGCGCTTACTGGATGTACTTCGAATTCCGGTTTACTCACCTGTTATCAGGAGAGACCTCAGGGCTGCATCTTTGAACCCAGTACTGATCCTGAAAAGTAATTCTAACCATACTTACCAGTAACTTGAATTCTCCAGTATTAGGGTGTCTTTCATAGATTCACATGCTTGAATAATTCCCCTTCGTTGAAGTGGGAGTCCCACGGTACATAGAATAGTAGTAAGAAACATATATACATAAATACATAAATATATATATATATATATATATATATATATATATATATATATATATATATATATATACTTGGGATGTATTCTTTGAACATTTTTTCAAAAAGGGTTTGTTAAACATTGTCCTCTTGTAAATCATGAAATTTAACAATGGTTTTAAATGAATTATATATATTTATATATTTATATGTATATATTTATGAAGTTTTTTTGTACATGCTATTTATTTGCGTATTTGCACATGTATATACTTCAGTTTATTCACCCACTATGGGTTATATTCAAGATGGAACTGGACTATATAAAATAACGGTAGTCCCTTTATTGTTTCCATGTACCCTTTTGAAAGAATGCTAGGTTTTAAATGTGGTGGTTATAATTTAGTCCACCTTTAGTGTCTATGACCAGATGGATAAAATCCCATGTAACTTTGCGATCACATCATGTGATCAAGACAGTGGATACTGTCGAAACGCGTAATGGCGGGCATGCTGAGCGAGATTGAGCTGAAATAAAATCACACTTGTTTGGCACCATTCCTGGGTTCCTCTCTTCGTTTGTCCAGAGCTGTACAGGATTTTTGCAGCCTTGTGGATTTGGGACGAGTTTTTCTTGAATATATATATATATATATATATATATATATATATATATATATATATATATATATATATATATATATATATATATATATAAAAGATATACAATATAAATATCCAATAGTATGTATATTTAAAAATAACATTTTTGAAGTACCATAAAACAGTATTGACTCATAGAAAGCATTGAGGGAGTGTACACTTTTCTAACATATCCATGTCATTATAATGGTCAATATTCCAGCCAATCAGGCTGCAGCACCCTCTAGAACAGGGGTCTTCAAACTGTGGGGGGCGACCCCTAGGGGGGCCGTGGAACGATGCAAAGGGGGTCGCGCCTTCACAGTGTCACTTCTGCCTCCAGGGCTTCAGCCCCCCTCCTCCCCCATCCTGTGTCTCAGCCCGGGCTGCTGCAGTGCAGCTCGCGCTCCTGGGGCCTCGGCTGGGAATTGTCTGGAGTCTAATCTCCGGCCGAGTTTTCACAGGTCTTAAAAGACCATTAGCATATTTACATGTCTTTGTTAACTGATTACTAAAGATTAGTTTTTATATGGTTCCAGTACCCCCTGGGCCCCCACTCTGTCTATTTCTTACATTTGTATTTTTACACTTACTGCTGTAGTGTGAGAATGCATTTAATGAAAAGAAATATAAAGTTGGGTTGCCAAAAGAAACATGCCTGGTATGTGTTGTTTAAAGATCCTGCAGAGGCCTACTCTTGACACTAAATTGAGTTATAAATAAAAAAGTATGTATTAATTAGGTATGTGACTGTTCTGTCTTTATTCTCTTTAATTATTAGCCATGGATCATTAAGGCATCCCTAGAACACAATTAAAAGTGCTTTCTATTTATATTTGCTGTTCTAAGTATTCACAGATAAGTGCAAAAAATACAGCTGTAGGTGACTGCTTATTTCTGGGCCATCGAAATTATGAGCTGGTAACCCTAATCATTAGACTGGAAGTTTGTTGCAGGATCAGCACATTATTTATTTCCTCCACCCTCGAACCCTGATTAATGCCATTATAGCAATAATTTAACTTATATCTGAAACCCTACGCTTCAAGTTTTTGGGAATGCACCCTGCTTTCAGACTACTCACTTCTCATTCTCGCCTTCACTTTCACGTTCACCCTGCACTCCCAACAATCACAATGCACTCACACTGATCACCATGCACTCATAGCGATCACCATGCACTCACACTGATCACAATGCACTCACACTGATCACAATGCACTCACACTGATCACCATGCACTCACACTATTCACCCGCTCACCCTGCACTCACACTATTCACCCGCTCACCCTGCACTCACACTATTCACCCGCTCACCCTGCACTCACACTGATCACCATGCACTCACAATGATCACCATGCACTCACACTGATCACCATGCACTCACACTGATCACCATGCACTCCCACTGATCACCATGCACTCACACCAATCACAATGCACTCACACCAATCACCATGCACTCACACCAATCACCATGCACTCACACCAATCACCATGTACTCACACAATTCACCCGCTCACCCTGCACTCACACTGATCACCATGCACTCACACTGATCTCCATGCACTCACCCTTGCTGCTCCCGGCCATGGACAGCTGAGCTTCTAATGTGGCAGCGTGTATTTCTGCAGATTGGGAGGCCCTTCACAGAGGTTGACTAGACATCTTTCTGTTGTTAATTTCTGTATTTTGGTTATAAACTGGTACTGATGGGGTAAATTCTTTCCTCAGTATTACTGTGTTTAAAACAATTCTAAATAATAAAGCAGTGCTACCCCAAAATACACAGCATCACAGAACATTATTTACATTTTCTACTCACACAATTTAGTCAAGCCTGTCGCATAATTTGGTCCTCACCTTCCTCATAACCTAGAGGTTTAGAAATTTTTGTCAGGAGGGGGTCCTTACGCTTGAAAATGTTGACAGGGGGGGTCTCGGCATCCAAAAGTTTGAAGACCTCTGACCTAGAGGTTTAAAAAATGTTGTCAGGAGGGGGTCCTAACGCTTGAAAATGTTGACAGGGGGGTCTCGGCATCCAAAAGTTTGAAGACCTCTGCTCTAGAACCTTCTCCTCAGAAGCTCTAACCCTCAGATTTTCTACTGCAAGTCATGTGAAGGGAGTCTCTCTGAGCTTTGCTCACTTTTCTTCTATCAAAATACTACAGAATCTTCAGAATATGTCTTCTTCTAAAAGGTCTTTGTTTCGACCTTGTGTTGCCTGTGGAAAACTTCGCCTTTTTTCTGAGGACCCTCATAAAAAATGCATTTATTGCTTGTATCCGGATCATGAGGTGAGGAATTGCAAGTTGTGCAGGACCTTTTCATCAAAGACTTTAAAGGACAGAGAGGCCTGTCTCCTTCTGTGGCTGCAGAAGTTGAAGACCTCAGACAACCCAGTGTCTGATGTAGAAAGCGTGTCTTTCCACCATTCCAAGACCTCTCTTAAGCGTGGGTGTGAGACTGAGATTCCTTCTCCTTTCCTTAAAAAGAAGAAGCTCTCTGATGCTCTAAATCCAGTTCCCCCACAGAGTTTGCCGGCCTCTACGCCTACGGGACCTGGTTCTCTGGTGCTGCAGACTCCAGCTGTGCCCTTTTCCTCTAAAAAAGGTGCCAGCCCGTCGACGAGCTTGTCGACGCGCACGTCGACGACGACGAAATCAGTCAACGTGATTTCTACCTCGACGACGGCCTGCTCTCTGTCGACGAAGACAACATCTTCAACATCGTCGACGATGGTTCTAGAGGTTCGGCCTATCTTGTCGACGATAAAAATCTCGTCGACGGCCAAGAAGTCCGTCTCGTTGACGGCTCCCCCCAAACGTCACTCGTCGACGAAGGCTTCGTCTTCGCGTACATCGTCGTTGATCCTAACCTCTTCATCGACGATGGTCTCGTTGTCGGCGAGTACCTCTTCGGCGGCAGTCTCGTTGGCGGTAGCATTGCCGTCGACGATGGCTCTGTCAGCGCTGAAGGCCTCGTCGACGCTAGTACCCTCTTCGTCGACGGCAGTTTAGTTGTTGACGATGACCTCCACGACGACATCGACGACGAGCTTGTCAACAGGAGCGTCGACGGTGCATTTTTCTTTGGCGACTGCAACCACCTTCACAGTGGCAACAGCTACAACTCGACGTCTTGCACCACTAGTTTTGAGCCCTGTGCAACATTCCACAGCTCCGCCTGCTCAACTATTTGCATCTGCAGATGAGGATGCCTCTGACGGTTCAGATGTGGATGACAACTTTCGAGCTGCAAATATCCCGTCTGAATTGAATATAAAATGGCAAGATTACGATGACGAGGATCTAGAGTCTCGTATCTCCATTGCAGATGATGATAATGATGATGATCAAGGAGTTCCTATGGCTCAATTACCACTTTCGTTGATTTCAAACCTACAATATATGTTAGAAGACTATAATCGTAGTTTGCCACCCTCTACGCAGGCCTCTCCCCTACCAACATCAATACCGGTGACAGTTCCGGTTGCACCGGCTCGGTCACCAGTTCCTCAGGACGCCGATGATGAGGATAATAATATGGAGCAGGATGATGACACTGTTCTGCAAGATTGGGACAGTTACCAAACTCATACTCCGTCCCCTCCTCCAGATCCCCCTCTAGCATCTCCTCCGGTGGATATAGGAGGGTTCAACCTTTTAATGGAAAGGGCAGCAAAGCACTTTCATTTACCCTTGGTCACTAGACAAGAGGATTATTTTGTCTATGATTTCAAGGATCAACCTTTAAAGCAAGTGCGTTCTATACCAATTATAAACTTTATTTGGTAGGAAGGACTCAAACTTATGCAACAGCCGAATTCAGTTCCGGCGGTACTCCCACGCCTCGACAAGAAATATAAGGCGCCTGACAATTCACCTGCCTGCCTTGTTTCCCAGCCAAAGCCGAACTCTGTGATTATGCAGGCTGCCCAAAAGAGATCCCGTAATCCGGCTTTTCCTTTAACATCCCCGCCTGACCAAGAAGGTCGACGCCTGGATACCATCGGCAAAAAATTCACCACCATGACTGCTACTACAGTGAGGGCAGCAAATTCCCTGGCCATCCTTGGACGTTACGACCGACAAATGTGGTCTGAGATGTCAGCATTTGTTGACCTTATTCCTGATTTATTTAAGGCGGAAGCCCTGAAGATCCTACAAGAGGGTGAAAAGATTTAGTCAGAAATTATAGATTGCGCAATCGACATTTCCTCTATAGGTTTCAGACAGCTGGCAGGAGCCGCAGTTTTAAGAAGGCAGGGCTGGCTTAAAGCCACGTCCTATCGACCTGAAGTGAAAGCAAGAATACTTGACATGCCTTTTGATGGGGAATCCCTCTTTGGCAAGCATGTGGACGATGCCTTGAAGTCCATCAAAAAAGATACGGACATTGCTCGTGCATTAGGATCTCTCCAATATCGGAAGCCGCCTTTTCGTGGAGCACGTGGCCGGGGCTCCTCATCCTCCTTTCGTGGCTCTTCCACTCAATATCGCTCCTATAATGACAACAGACAGCATTACTCTAACCAAAATCAAACCAGACAAACTGATTCTAAACAGTATAGGAGGAAATCTACCTACAGGGGAGGCAATTCCTCTAAAAAACAATGTCTTTCTCAAAATCAAGTCACATCCTACTGCGGAGATTGGAGGTCGGATCTCTCAATACTCTTACAATTGGTCGAAAATAACATCAGATCGTTGAGTCTTGGATGTGATCTCAAAGGGCCACACACTAGAATTTGTCAAGTTTCCTCCCAACCGCCCTCCAAGAGGTCCCCCTACTACACACTTAAAGGAACTGTTGGCGCAAGTTGCAGTTATGATCCAAAAAGGAGCAGTCAAAGTGGTTCCTCGATCACAACAGGGGACAGGGTTTTATTCCCAATTTTTTCTTATCCGAAAGAAATCCCGATATTAGACCTCAGGGCCCTCAACAAGCACATCAATTCTCAGACTTTTCGAATGCTGACACTGACAGAAATCTTACAGTTCCTAAACCCCAGCGAGTTCCTATTTACAATCGACCTCCAAGATGCCTATTTTCATGTGTCAATCCACCAGAGGAACAAAACACTTTCAATTCAAGGTTTTACCGTTCGTCCTTCTTTCCGCTCCAAGGGTCTTTACAAAGATCATGGCTCCAGTGGCGGCTTTTCTATGACTGCAAGACATACAAATTTACCCCTACTTAGACGATTGCCTGATAAAGGCTCCATCCTTTCTCACAGCAAATCAACACACTCAAACTTGCCTGTCAGTCTTCAAAAACTTGGGTCTTTCAATCAATCACGAAAAATCTCAAATACTTCCGGCACAGAAACGAGTCTTTCTGAGAGCATTGGTAGACACAAACCTGGCAAGTGTGTTTGTTTCCATAGAATGCCAGACACGCATCCCCAACATGGTGACTCTTCTACGTTCAAAAAAGATCTGTTTCAGTCTGAACATTTAAATCCTTTCTGGGTATGACCTCTTCCTGTATTCTGTTGATCCCCAACTGCAGTTTACATATGAGAGTAATTCAGGAAGAGTTGGACAAACAATGGCGGCAAGTATCAGGTACGTTCAACGACAAGGTCTCACTGACGCCTCGCATACAGGTGGCATTGGAGGGGTGGGCTCACCCTCCCAACGTTGCAAGAGGACACTCTTTTCTAGAGACAGCTCCCACACTTACCCTTACCACAGACGCTTCCATGGTAGTTTGGTTTGCCCTGTTCCCATCATGCACTGGGACAGGGACAGACTAATTTGCATGTAGCCAGGTTCGGAGCTGGGATGGTGCAGTGAGCTAAAAATCGGTGATGGATCAAGCCCTGATCTTTGGACTGGGTAAGAGTGGTCTGCTTAATTCAGACACTCTGTTCATCACCACCCCCTTTTCTGAATCGTCCATGGAAGGTTGGGGCACTCACCTACAAGGAGTGTCCATCAATGGCAAATGAACGTGGCACATCAAACGCCTAGAGCTCTTGGCCATCTTTCTTGCTCTATAGTCCTTCCGTCTCCTAGTGGAAGGAGAGTCAGTGTTAGTGCGAACAGACAACACCACCAGTATGCACTACCTCAACAAGCAAGGAGGTACGAGATCACTACTACTCTCCAAGCAGGCACAGCAGATCTGGGAATGGGCAATAAAACATCGAATTCACTTGACTGCAGTTCACGTACCGGGCATCTCCAACGCCCTTGCAGACTCTCTGAGCAGATCTGCCACCAACAACCACGCGTGGGAACTCCACCAACCAACTCTGGAGTATGTCTTTCGCCTGTGGGGCCAGCCGGATCTGGATCTCTTTGCGACTCCGCTCAGTCGTAAATGCCTTCACTACGCAAGCTGCCATCCCCACAAAGGGTCGAGCGGGAATGCATTTTCGATCAATTGGTCGAGAAAATTTGCATACGCTTTTCCACTGATCCCTCTTCTGCCTCGCCTCCTGCACAAGATGAGAGCACAACCATGTCACATCCTGCTAATTGTGCCCAGGTGGCCATGGCAGCGCCGACCATGGTTCACGGACCATCTTCTCCTCTCTCAGTGCGGACCAATAACTCTTCGCCCCCTGCCTCAACTTCTTACCATGAACCACGGACAGATCTGCCATCCAGACCCGGTGTCTCTCAAGCTTACCACTTGGAACCTGAGCACCATGAGTTTGCCCATCTAACTATTGCACCTGACTGTAGGGAGGTCCTCGCTCATGCACGGGCTCCTTCTACCATTAAAACTTATAAATTAAAATGGAAGCGCTTTTGCATTTGGTGCAACTCAGTAGACATTGACCCTATGCTCGCTACCCCATAGCAAATCTTGCCTTTTTTCCTTCTCCCGACGAGGTCATGCCTTTCTGATCCCACACTGAAAGTCTTTCTGGCTGCGCTTTCTCGCTTTCAACATGATGGTTCCACATCTCTATACTCCTCCAGGATCATTCGCCAGTTCTTTAAAGGGCTATTCCGGATGTTTCCACCCATCCGACGTCCTCCGCCTTCATGGCGCCTGAATCTCGTCTTGGCCCAGCTTCTCAAGCCTCCATTCAAACCAATCCACTCAGCGGATTTGAAATCCTTCCTTGGCAGGTTTCCCTCCTACTCGCACTTACGTTATCCCGGCGTGTGAGTGACATACAAGCTTTTACTATTCAGCCCCTTTTCTACAGTTTTAATAGGACGCTGTCATACTACGTACAAATCCAAAGTTTATACCAAAGGTTCCATCAGATTTCCACCTTAATGAACCTGTGATGCTCAAAACTTTCTTCCCTAACCCTCAGTCTCCTGCGTAGCGTACTCTTCATTCACTTGACCTAAAACTATGCCTTAAGTTCTATATCCAGCGTACTGCTGCATATCGAAAAGCGGACCAATTATTTGTAGCATATGGGCGGATACGCAAGGGGCATCAAGTCACCAAGCAGACTATCACACGCTGGATTTCTTCTGCTATTTCCTACTGCCATCAACGGGCTGGTAAGCCTCTTTCTGCTCCAGTGCGAGCACATTCGACGAGAGCAGTTGCATCTTCTACTGCCCTGTTCGCTGGAGTGCCTCTCCATCAGATCTGCAGGGCGGCAACGTGGTCCAGCAGGCACACGTTCACAAGGCACTACTGTCTGGAGACAGCTAACACTGCGGATACGGCTGTGGGTCAAGCGGTGCTCCAAAATCTCCTCAAATAAAGGTGAGCATCTGTTGCTTCCCGCCTCCTGTCATTAAAGGTTTTCTTGTGCAGATAATGTGTTGTTACCAATTTGTCTTTCTATGATTGCAATTTCATGCATTACCTTTTATGGTTATTGTTATTATTGCTTACTGCTTTCTATTCTTATTCAAGCATGTGAATCTATGAAAGACACCCTAATACTGGAGAAGAACAAAAGTTACTTACCTCCCCTTAGAGGCTCTCTTCTCCTCATGCACTCCTTGGTCACTCTTGTGCTACGAAAATCTGAGGGTTTGAGCTTCTGATGAGAAGGGGGTGCTGCAGCCTGGAATATGGACCATTATAACAACATGGATGTGTTAGAAAGTGTACACTCCCTCAATACTTTCTATGAGTCAATACTGTTCTATGGTACTTCAAAAATGTTATTTTTAAATATACATACTATTGGATATTTATATTGTATATCTTTTTATATATATATATATATATATATATATATATATATATATATATATATATATATATTTATGTATATATGTTTCTTACTACTATTCTATGTACCGTGGGACTCCCACTTCGACGACGGGGAATTATTCAAGCATGTGAATCTATGAAAATACACCAATACTGGAGAACCACAGTTTACAGGTAAGTAACTTTTGTTCTTTCCTTCCATAGGCTAACATTGACTGGTTTCACTTGGAAATTCTTCTAAGTGTGGAGTTTTGGAACTTTAAAATATTCCCCTAAAATCATCCGAACAACGAATTCCAATTTACTCACCTGTTATCAGGAGAGAACCCAGTGCTGCATCTTTTAGCCCAGCACTGACCCTGAAAAGTAATTCTAACCGTACTTACCAGTAACTTGCATTTCCTTCTATAGGAATCCATTGTCTGGTTTTCACCAGAAAAGTTTTTAACCCCTTTGATGCTCATGACGGAACGGTTCCGTCATGAGCGTCGGTTGGCCTGTGCTCATGACGGAACCGAACCGTCATGAGTCCATAAGCCCAATGCACGAATTTGCGCCGCGCTGATGAGGTTAAGTGTCTATTTTCACAAACTACAAATATTCCTAAAAAATCGCCTGCATGACTTAAACAAATTCTTTCTGCTGTTTACAGGAGATGCAGCAGTGCTGGATCCAGGATCTACCACTGAGTAAGAAAAAGTAACGATAACACTACTTACCTGCTAAGTGAATTTCCTTCTATAGGGTAATATTGACCGGTTTTACTTGGAAATTCTTCTAAGTGTGGAGTTTTGGAACTTTAAAATATTCATATAAAATCAGCAGAACTACGAATTCCGATTTACTCACCTGTTATCAGGAGAGACCTCAGTGCTGCATCTTTGAGCCCAGTACTGATCCTGAAAAGTAATTCTAACCGTACTTACCAGTAACTTGAATTTCCTTCCGTAGGATATTATTGCCTGCTTTTTGCTGCAAAAGTTTCTAAGTGTTGATTTTTTAACCCATAACCAGCGGCGCTAATTCCGCCGCGGTGCGGGCGTTTCCTTGCGCGGGCGGGGCCTCGTCAGCCGTTGGACGTGCGCAGCACTACGAAGGTAGTGCTCGCGACGGCAAACAGCCGACGGCTGCACGCAACGGGTTAAACTTACAAATATTCCTCTCAAATCAGCCGAACTACGAATTCCAATTTACTCACCTGGTATCAGGAGAAACCTCAGTGCTGCATCTTTGAGCCCAGTACTGATCCTGTACCAGTAACTTGAATTTTCTTCCATAGGCTAACATTGACTGGTTTCACTTGGAAATTCTTCGAAGTGTGGAGTTTTGGAGCTTTAAAATATTCACCTAAAATCATCCGAACAACGAATTCCAATTTACTCACTTGTTAGCAGGAGAGAACCCAGTGCTGCATCTTTTAGCCCAGCATTGACCCTGAAAAGTAATTCTAACCGTACTTACCAGTAACCTGTATTTCCTTCCATAGGAATCCATTGTCTGGTTTTCACCAGAAAAGTTTCTAAGGGTCTATTTTCACAAACTACAAATATTCCTTAAAAATTGCCTGTATGACTTAAACACATTCTTTCAACTGCTTACATGAGATGCACCAGTGCTGGATCCAGGATCCACCACTGGGTAAGAAAAAGTAATGATAACACTGCTTACCTGCTAAGTGAATTTCCTCCCATAGGATAACATTGGCGATTCTATGTGAAAATTGTTCTGTCAACTTTTAAAATACAATAATATTCCTTAAAAATCACTACTGTAACTAAGCGCTTTTACTCAACTGTTTACCAGCCGCGGTGCGTCCATTGGGGCGTAGGGGCGTAGCCCCACAAGCCACATGGACCCGCATCGCGGCCGCAATCCGGCTTTTATAATAAAATTACTCACAGTCTAGTGTATGAGTCAGCCGCCGGGACACACCCGGCGATTTCGGAATGTGCAGGGGGGGTTGCCTGCTGCAGCTTGAGTGACAGTACACTCAGACTGCAGCAGACAGACGGACCGTAGTGCGCACGTGTAAGTTGAGATCCAACTTTCCGAAGCATGCGCAATGAAAGTTCCCCAGCGGGGCCCAGGGGTACTTCTTAGCCTGCTGTAACGGGGTGCCCGAGGCGCCCCCTGGGGTCAAAGTAACTTGTGGACCCCCCTTTGTGTTTCCACAGCCCAGCCTGAAATCGCCGTGTTGGCACCAAGTGGAGGAAGCGTACAGCGGAGAAGAAGAGGATCTGGGCGGCGGCCCCTTTAAGTGGTCTCCAGGTGATGAGGGGGAGTGGCCACACTACACTAGAAAAGAGGCAGGTGAGCCAGAAGAGGTGTGTTTGTACACCGGCGGAGCGGTTTGTAGGAGGAGAGGAGCGGAGCGAAGCAGGGACGAGGAGGACAACGTGTGGTGGGACGACGACTCCCCGGACTGGAGACTACAGCGACGGATTCAGCCCAGGGAGCCTACGGAGGAGGCAGAGACCTACGAGGGATTCCAGCGGATGCAGGAAGATCCCCAGGACTACCGACAGGAAGACAACGCGGAGCCGGAGCCAAGCCCGTCGGAGATCAACCCCGCAGAGGAGAGGCGTCCGGTGAGACTCGAGGGAGACTTCGGAGAGGTCGTCTACAGGGTTGACGAAGAGCGAGTGGAGCCCCGCCGAGACGAGAGACAGCCATCTCCTTCCGGAGGGGAACCAGAGCTAGGAGCTGAGCCGGGAGGCCACCGACCCCGCGATCCGCCCAGCCACTCCCCCGGAGGGGCGTGGCTTCACGAGGTACGTGAGCGCATAGCGGGTTGGATCGGGAAACGGGTGAGGCGCTAGAGCGCTTCAAGCGTAGACACGGGAAAGGGGAAGGTGCGGATTGGTCACTTCTGCCCCTTATTCGTCTCACAGTCTCACGGGGGTCCAGAGCCTATAAACTTGGGAGCACTTTGCCGAAGTCACCTCACACCCTTTCCCCCCCCTGGTGTATGGGATTTGTAAAGAGAAAGGCCGTGACAGTAACGCGCTTTTTCTCCCTTCATTTATATGTATCCTGGTTGAGAGAGCGACACGACGGAGCAAGACGGGGCCGACCGAAGGCGGACCTTAAAGACAAGGCGAACCGAGGGTGTCCTTTCTAAGAGTCGGACTGAGAGGAGTCGTTCCCCAAGGAAGCACCCTGGCAGACTCAGAAGTACCGACCAGCTTTTGTCCACAATAAAACCTTTTCCTTTGGTTACAAAGACCCGCCTACTGCCTCTTCCTGTAGTCCCGCTTACAGTGGTGGAGAATGCGGGCAGTTTGACCATCTGTGACGCCAAGATGGATGAGGTGGTGCAGTCATTGGTAAAAGGACAAGAGAGATTAGAGTGGGCCATTCAACAGCAGATCATCACGTCAGCGGCAGACAGAGAGGCCATGAAAAATGTGGTGGCTGCAAGAGCAATGGAGAATCCAGTTATCACCGGGCCAGCCACCGCGTCAGCCACTAACCCGCATATAAGCGGCGTATCCCTCCAAAAGTACCAGCCAGGCGAGGACCCGGACGCCTTCCTGCTCAATTTCGAGAGGGCGGCCCGGGCATGTGGGTGGCCAGTGCCCAAGTGGCCGTTCTTTTTGGCACCCCTCCTCGTAGGAGAGGCACAGGCGGCCTATCAGGTGGCCAACCCCACGGGTGATACTACCTACGCTGATGTGAAGAGGATTATCCTAGATCACTTGGGCCTGGACCAGGAGGCCTACCGAATCCGGTTCCGTAAAGAGAGAGGAGCCCCCGGAGAGTCCCCAAAAACCTTGTTCGTGCGGCTCAAGATGGCCGCCGACAAATGGCTGACCCCGTCAGTAAGCTCAAGGGAAGAGATCATGGATAGGATATACTTAGAACAGTTCTTAGAGGCCCTGCCCTACGCCACCCAGAGGTGGCTGCGACAACACCACCACCTCACTATAGAAAAAGCCGTGGACATGGCGACGACCTTCTCTAGAGTCCAACCTAGGATTGCTCAAACCTGGGAGAGTGAGAAACATAAGACACCGATGAAAACCGAAAAGAAACCAGTGAAACCTACGGAAATCCCTAGGACAAGAACCTGGAGAACCGAGGGGCTTCTGCCTGCAGGGCCGCAATGTTTTGAATGTGGCACCTGGGGACACATCGCCCGGCTCTGCCCCCGTAGGAAACCTCCGGAGGAACCTATGGAGGTCGGGTACCTTCCCAAGGCGGTGATGTTCTCCAGCGAAATGGGACAGGCATTCAGGGTAAGTGTTGGGGTAAACGGCACCTCCCTCCAGGCCCTGTTAGACTCGGGCTGTCGCCAGTCCGTAGTACACGCCCGTCTGGTTCTACCCTCCCAGATCCTCTCACAAACCCGGGTGAACATACGCTGTGTACACGGAGATGTCAAGGCCTATCCAGTAGCAATGCTGCCCATTGAACCATGGGGGAGGAGTCCACATACCCTAAGGGTGGGGGTTTTTGCCACTCTCCCTGAGGACCTCATTATAGGGACGGATAACCCAGATTTTCTAAACATGTTTAAGCACAGCCTATCAACAACAGACCCCCCCCCAGAGACGGGAAAAGAGGAGAGAAACGTCCCTGCCTTGATATCAGACGAACCATGGGTGCTGGACCGTAGTTTTCGGTTCTCTCAGTTAAATGACGCATCCCTCTCCAACGCGTGGGACGCGGCAGAAAGAGATAAGAACCTACTTCCCTTGCAATATCCAAGGTTTATGGTCAAAAACGAATTACTGTATAGACAGGCACAAAAAGATGATCCAGAGCAACTGCTAGTACCCTTATCATTCCGGGAGCAGGTGTTGTTCTACTCCCATGCCCATTTGGTAGCCGGTCATATAGGGGCAGAGAAAACCACGCAAAACCTGCTCCGCCACTTCTATTGGCCCGGGATATACAAAGACACAGTGAGGTACTGTCAGGAGTGCGAGGTTTGTCAGAAAAAGAACATGACCCGCCCCCCGGCCGTCCCTCTACAACCCCTGCCCATCATAGGTACCCCGTTTGAACGGATTGGCATGGACATAATAGGACCCCTACCAAAAACAAGAAAGGGTTATCAGTACGTATTAGTGATTGTGGACTATGCCACTCGCTTCCCAGAAGCCTATCCATTGACCGTCACGACAACCAAACACATTGCAGACCGGATGATTGAAATGTTTTCAAGAGTAGGATTCCCGAAGGAGATCCTCACCGACCAGGGCACGCCCTTTGTATCAAGGCTCATGAAAGAGGTGTGCCAGCTGCTAAGAATCCATCAGATCAGAACGGCGGTCTACCACCCCCAAACCGACGGCCTCGTCGAACGATACAACAGGACCCTGAAAACCACCCTAAGAAAGATGCTAGAAATCAACGGAGCAGAATGGGATCAAGTACTTCCACTTGCCTTGTACGTCCTAAGAGGTCAGAAACAGAGTAGTCTGGGGTTTTCGTCTTTTGAACTGTTATATGGGCGACAACCCCGATCCCTCCTAGAAATGACCAAAGAAGCCTGGGAGAAAGAAACACCGGACGAAACATTGAAAACCCTAGAATACGCCCGTAATCTCAGGTCCAAAATCGGAAAGTTAAGAGAACTCGCGTATGTCAATCTTGAGAAAAACCAACAGCGCCAGAAAACATTATACGATAAAGGAAAAAAATGGAGAAGGATGGCAGTGGGTGATTGGGCTCTGGTACTCCTACCATCCTCCTCCCAAAAGTTCAAAGCGGAATGGGGAGGCCCTTACAAGATCATAAGTACTATCGGTAACACCAGTTATAAACTACAAATCACCCAGAGGAAGACTCAAGTCTTTCATATCAACCTATTGAAGAAGTGGCTGGGACCCCCCCCTACCGGGGTACACTTGACGGAACACCTCCCCATGCCGTCCTCCAGCACGATAGACCAACTAGTCGTGAATGAAGACCTGATGGACAAAGACAGACGAGAGTTGATGAACACCTTAAAAAAAAACGCAGGAGTCTTCTCAGATGTTCCCGGAAGGACCACGTTAGCCACTCACAGGATACGTACAGAGCCTGGAAAAATCGTGAAAATCAGGCCATACCGAGTCCCAGAGGCCAGACGCCAAGGGATAAAACAGGAAATCCAGGATATGTTGAAGCTGGGCGTGATACGCCCCTCAAAGAGTAACTGGTCCAGCCCCATAGTGTTGATTCCAAAACCCGACGGAACAAGAAGATTCTGCATGGACTTTCGCGCCCTTAATGAAGTATCGCTGTTTGACGCCTATCCGATTCCCCGCATCGATGAGCTGATCGAGAAGTTAGGAGAGGCCAAATTTATCAGCACCATCGATCTGACCAAGGGGTACTGGCAGGTACCCCTCCACGAGGATGACAGACATAAAACAGCGTTCTCAACCGAGGACGGTCACTATGAATTCACCGTCCTCCCCTTCGGTCTTCACGGTGCCCCTGCCACCTTTCAGCGATTGATGAATACGGTATTGAAAGAGTTGTCCATGTTCACCTCGGCATACCTCGACGACATTGTCGTCTTTAGCCCTGACTGGGAGACGCACATGGAACATCTCCAGAAGGTATTAGATACACTGCAACAAGCAGGATTAAAAATCAACGCTAAGAAATCACGAATGGCCTATCAAAAAGTAAAATATCTGGGCTATGTCTTAGGGCACGGGATGATAGAACCCCAGATAGAGAAAGTCCGTGCCATTGCCGAGACCCCGTTCCCCAAAACGAGAAAAGACACGAGAGCGTTCTTGGGGTTGATTGGCTATTATCGTAGGTTCATTCCAATGTTCTCCCAGATTTCGGCCCCCCTTTCTGACACCCTAAGAAACCGGATCCCGGAGAAAACACTACTCCACCCCACTCGGGAGATGGAAGAGGCTTTCACCAGCTTGAAAAAGTGTATCACTTCCTCCCCGGTTTTGACGTCCCCTGATTTTTCAAAACCTTTCTTTTTGCACACAGACGCATCAGATTATGGGATAGGGGCGGTCCTCTCACAAAAATCCGAGGAGGGGACAGACCACCCTATACTATACGTTAGCCGAAAGCTTTTTCCCCGAGAACTGAAGTATGCAACGGTAGAGAAGGAATGTTTAGCGATAAGGTGGGCAGTTGATAAATTGTCTTATTACCTGGAGGGCAGACCGTTTACCCTGTATACTGACCACGCTCCCCTGCAATGGATGGCCCGTAATAAGGCGAATAACGCCAGGGTGATGCGCTGGTTCCTGGCCCTGCAACCTTACTCCTTTTCTGTGGTGCATAAACGGGGAACTGACAATGTTGGTGCAGACTTTCTTTCACGCTATCCCCTTCCCGAACGGAAGAGTTCAGGGGGGGAGGAATGTAACGGGGTGCCCGAGGCGCCCCCTGGGGTCAAAGTAACTTGTGGACCCCCCTTTGTGTTTCCACAGCCCAGCCTGAAATCGCCGTGTTGGCACCAAGTGGAGGAAGCGTACAGCGGAGAAGAAGAGGATCTGGGCGGCGGCCCCTTTAAGTGGTCTCCAGGTGATGAGGGGGAGTGGCCACACTACACTAGAAAAGAGGCAGGTGAGCCAGAAGAGGTGTGTTTGTACACCGGCGGAGCGGTTTGTAGGAGGAGAGGAGCGGAGCGAAGCAGGGACGAGGAGGACAACGAGTGGTGGGACGACGACTCCCCGGACTGGAGACTACAGCGACGGATTCAGCCCAGGGAGCCTACGGAGGAGGCAGAGACCTACGAGGGATTCCAGCGGATGCAGGAAGATCCCCAGGACTACCGACAGGAAGACAACGCGGAGCCGGAGCCAAGCCCGTCGGAAATCAACCCCGCAGAGGAGAGGCGTCCGGTGAGACTCGAGGGAGACTTCGGAGAGGTCGTCTACAGGGTTGACGAAGAGCGAGTGGAGCCCCGCCGAGACGAGAGACAGCCATCTCCTTCCGGAGGGGAACCAGAGCTAGGAGCTGAGCCGGGAGGCCACCGACCCCGCGATCCGCCCAGCCACTCCCCCGGAGGGGCGTGGCTTCACGAGGTACGTGAGCGCATAGCGGGTTGGATTGGGAAACGGGTGAGGCGCTAGAGCGCTTCAAGCGTAGACACGGGAAAGGGGAAGGTGCGGATTGGTCACTTCTGCCCCTTATTCGTCTCACAGTCTCACGGGGGTCCAGAGCCTATAAACTTGGGAGCACTTTGCCGAAGTCACCTCACACCCTTTCCCCCCCCTGGTGTATGGGATTTGTAAAGAGAAAGGCCGTGACAGTAACGCGCTTTTTCTCCCTTCATTTATATGTATCCTGGTTGAGAGAGCGACACGACGGAGCAAGACGGGGCCGACCGAAGGCGGACCTTAAAGACAAGGCGAACCGAGGGTGTCCTTTCTAAGAGTCGGACTGAGAGGAGTCGTTCCCCAAGGAAGCACCCTGGCAGACTCAGAAGTACCGACCAGCTTTTGTCCACAATAAAACCTTTTCCTTTGGTTACAAAGACCCGCCTACTGCCTCTTCCTGTAGTCCCGCTTACACCTGCCTAGCCCGGGTTTGAAGGGGCGACAGGGCGAGCAGCAAATGGGCCCCATGCAGCGCTAGGATTGGCTGGTCCAGTGCAGGCCAATCACTGTGTGATTTCGGGACTCCCGCCGCTGTGACGTGTAGCCTGGAGCTGGAGCTCGCCTCGTGCGCAGGCAGCAGCACCAGACCGTGTGTGTGACTCCCGCCTCAGAAGCCATGGATTCCGAGCCTCGAGTGTCCCGGAAGATAACCACGAGCCAAAACCGGGTCAGTAAATAAGTCTTAAATAATGTGAAATATGTCAAACAGGGCTAAGACAGTGCGTGCGCCCTGAGAACAGGACGTGCCAAGCTTGCTTGTGGCTTGTGTCTGCCTCTGTGTGAGGTATTGTTGTGTGCCGTGCTGGCTGTCCACGTCTGTGCCCAGGGCTAATATCTCAAGGATGTCTTCATCTGTGCAATATGGATGCGTCCTGCTTGGTGTGGACCTCTTCATGGGAAGTGGGTTCGAACGAGGCCTCGGGCATCCCTCTAAAGTGGCACCGAGTTCACCTTTACCGCCTCTTTCCTGCAATGGAGGAAAGATTTTACAATTAATATTTAAACCAGTGAAATTCTGTCAACAGCTTTTAAGAAGGGTGCTATAAATCTTCCTTTTAAAAATATGTAGCTACTCGTTTAGATGTTGGGGACAGTGCTTAATTTGAGCCTGTTGTGGTCACCGGCACTCGGTTTGGGGACCAGAGTTTTTTTTTCTACATCAGTCAATAACCAAAGAGAAAAAAGTGGGCTAAAGCGCTAAATGGGAAGACAGAGAAAGAGAAAACTGGTAATACCGTCACAAAGGGGGAACTCAGGGGCCTGCTAGAGTGAGATACAGTGGCAGGGAGTGCCTGGCAGGGGCAGTGGTTGACATATTCTTGAAGTTGTGCAGACTAAATTGGGCGGCTGCTGTCTAGTGATAGAAAGGATATATAACTGATGCATACAGTGCGAGGTGTCGAGGGACATAAACGGGGTTGTGCTGAAAGGCAGGATGGAGGAGACGTGCGTGAAAAGGTGTACCGTGTGACTCACCGTCGTCACGGTACAGGTAAGGCCACAGTTTGTGCATTATATGCGTTCGCATGATGCCAGGTAGTATTCAGCAGTGTCTTTGAGCCCTGTGTGTTTTACACTGTCATCTACGGCCAGCAAGTCTTCGGCGGTGTCTTTGTGGTCTGTGCAGGGCCGTTTCTACAATTAGGCAGCACTAGGCGGCTGCCTAGGGCGGCAAAAGGGGGAAACATTTTTTAATTCGAAGGAGGCAGCAGCACCGGTGTGATTGTGAGTGCAAGCGCACCTGCTTGCACTACATGCTGCGTGCGCAGCGCAGCCTAGCGTAGTGCCACTGTTCTGGAGTGGGCCGGTGGTATGTAACAATGTATGTGGATGACTTGTCCCAAAGGCCGTCAATCTTGTAGCGCAGGAAAGCGCTACTAATTACGGCCCTGGGCATCAATTTTGCCAGTCCCCGAGAGGTGCTTAAAAAGTGACGGTGACTCACGGACGTGCACGTCGTACCACCTCATCTCTCAGCGTGCAGGGGATGGCTGTGTGTGTCGGGCTATGCAGTATCAGGAGGCAGAACGTTCTCATGTTGGGTGAGTGACACCTCCAGGCATGTGCCATGTCTGTTCAGCATGTTGCGGTGAGAGCAAACGAGGCAGGGATGTGAGCAGACCTGGATGTGATGACACCTGAGGCAGAGTTGTGAGGACAGTGGGCACGCAAGTAGGACAGTGTGCGCAGGCAAATCAGCGAGGTGACGGTAGCTGGGTTAGGGCACGGTGAAGAAGAGCAGCAGATGAAGTATACCAGTGAGGGTAGGTGGAACACTGTGAGAGCAAGCAATGCAGGGCAGTGAGAGCTGATGGTACATTACAGTAAGCACAGGTGGGGTGGGCAGGATGGCGAGTGCAGAGAAGGTAGACTGGGGGTAGTTGCGGGTAAAATGGAGCAGTGAGAGCAGACGAGACAAGTCAGGAAGTGGAGAGGAGACAAATGGTGAGGGCAGGTGAGTCATGGCAGTGAGTGAATGCATGTAAGTGAGAAGAAGTGAATGAAGGTGAGAGGGGTGAAGGCAGGTGGGAAAAGGCAATGTGATAAGGTGAGACAGAAAGTCGAAGCTGGAGAACATTTGTGACAGGACAGTAAGAGGTGGTGAGACAGGGCTGTAAAAACAGATGAGAAAGCACAGCGAGTGAAGCAGGACAGTGAGAGGCAGAAAAACATAGTTGCGGTAGGAAGTATAAGTGAGGCAGGTCAGTGAAAGCAAGGGGATAGTGAGGTGAGGTGAGACAGGAAAAGAGTGAAGATGAGGCAGGACAGTGAGTGCAGGTGAGAAACGACAGTGAGAGCATGGATATAGTAGGGTCAGGTGAGACAGGAAGTGAGCGCAGGTTAGTCAGGACAGTGATTGCTGGTGACGCAGGGACGTGAGAGCAGGGTTATAGTGGGGTCAGTGAGACAAGAAGTGAGTGCAGGTGAGTTAGGACAGTGAGTGCAGGTGTGGTAGGACAGTGAGAGCACAGAGCTAGTAGGGTCAGGTAAGACATGAAGTGAGAGCAGGTGAGTCAGGACAGTGAGTACAGGTGAGGCAGGACAGTGAGAGCACGGAGCTAGTATGGTCAGGTAAGAAAGGAAGTGAGTGCAGGTGAGTCAGCGCAGTGAGTGTAGGTGAGGCAGGGTACAAAACTGCTGAGACAGCTCGGCCAGCGCAGGGATATCCTAGGAGTGGACAGTTCCTGAGCACTGGACACTAGTATTTTCCTCAGCATTGGGCATCAGATATGTGCCTGAGCACTGGACTCTCGGGGTTATCTTGTACACTCTGCTTTGGGGTCTTCAAGACACTGCTTATCTTTAGAATTACAATGCAGTGAGTACTGGCCATTCGTTAGCATTGGAGATTGAGACATTCTAGACACTGCTTGTCTGTCTTTAGTATTACTATGCAGTGAACACTGGATATTCCTGAGCACTGGACATTGAAGCTTTCAAGACACTTCTTGTCCTAAGAGTTACAGTAAAATACCTGTAATACCTGTAATACCTGCTGCAATGTTTTCTTCGGTGGTATGATTTAATAGCCATTCAGCACACAGCAATGTACTTGGCATCTGAAGAAGATTAGAATGTTTCTTTACTACTGGCAGAGCGCAGATGTGGAAAATGCCCCAATTTGAAGCATTTTATCCTTGCTACTTTAAAGTATACAGGCATGCTCTTGCTCCTCTTTCAAATCTCGTCCCAGGTGCTGTAAGGTTTCTTGAAGCCACTGGGCAGAAGGTCTTGTGGCGCATATTAAGCAGATTAATGTACCTTGTTTACACCAGGTCATGAAAATCCTGAATTGTTTGGGCTCTACATGGATCCCTGGCTAGAGTAGAAACTAGGTGCCAGATAATGCACATTCTGATTTTATCATGTCAAATTTTCACTCTCTCAATTTTCTACTGGACATCTTCTGAAACCTTTACAGGTGTGGTGGTAGGTCAGTCACACTTCAAAGTCTGTCCTTACATGCTGATGGGTACTTCTCTTTCGCTCCCTGTCTTTGCTTTTACCATTCTTCCCACTTGTCTCTCCAAGCGCTCACATTGCCTTAAGTGACTTATCTGAAGCAAAAAAAAGCGAAATCTTGTAATTGTCTGAAAGTGATTGGGAAATGCTTCAAATTGAGTTTTTGTGAATACATTTGCATGCAAAAAAATGAACCTGCACAAAGATCAATATTTAACAAACCTACAGCTGTAATTGAAAATAAAGGACTTTTCATCCAATTTCTCGTGAGTATCCCACCAGATGCTTCAAATAAATTCCTTTCCCTGTCCACTAAAAAAGCACCCTAGTGCGTGGCATATATTTCTTTGCTTGGAATGTAATCTACCATCTCTCTGTGCTGATCAGGGCACATGCCTTCTAGAAGCTGTTCAACGAGAAGGTTTGTTATCTGTGAGGTGCACTGGCACCCACTGAATAGTATCTTAGTTATTTATGCATGCCGAACTGAAGTCCCAGAGGGCTTGATTCAGGCCACAATTTTCAGGATTCCTCCTGAAAGTCAACGAGATTCGCAGGGGTTCTTTGTATGTACATATACCTTATGTGGATGTCGGGAAGATGCGCAGTTTATCAGTTTGGGTGAAAGGGGAAGAGACGGGGATATGGATATGCATGCGGTGTGGCTTTGCTTTTATTTGATAATGCATGGACAGATATAGGGGTCAGGCAGGCTTGTTTGATTAGCCGTCCTTCCTAGGAAAAAAAAGCTCTGTTCAGGAGGGCTTGCCACTTGTTGGAGGAATAGGCCAAAGGATTTCCCTGGGCTGTCCCATTTTGAACCAAATTGTAGGAGAGTAATGATCTGCGTTACACCCTTCTTTTTTTCTTAATCCTCCAAAACGTGGGTGGAGGTTTTTTATAGTGTCGCCTGCTGGCAGGTATTCCTCGGTGTTTCTGAGCTCTGTGTGTTTTACACTGTCACGTGTCGCTGGGTATTCTTCATTAGTGCCTCAGAGCTGTTTGTTCTAAACTGTCACCTGCAGCCAAGTATTTTTCAGAGGTTTTGGCTTTAACTCTCAGCTTTGGGTGTTTTATAGTAGCAGCTGCAGACAGGTATCCTGCCGCGGATTTCCTTGTGTTTTATAATGTCACCTGCTGCCAAGTATTGCTCAGCCGCGTCCCTATGCTCTGTGTGTTTTACGTCACCTGCTGCCAGGTTTCAGCTGCATTACCTCTGGGTATTCACTGTCACCTGCTGGCAGGTTTAATTCGATTAACTTACAGCCTAGACATGATGATTTACCTACTACAAGCAGGATTTTCCATTTGCTCAGCGCTGGCTTGCCCATCTTGAGTCGCACAGAATTTGGTTTGACTTACATTTATATAAATTAAATATATATTGTGAAGTATATACAAAGGTTGAGTGAGTCCCTGTCTAATAGCTTAAAAAGCTCAGTTGAAGGGAAATTGATGAACTGGGTGCTAAGTGGTCTGATCTGTGGTGTGAGCACTTTTGAGAATCACCGGCCTGCTTGGCACGAACTACAAATGAGGCATCAGACACTGGATAAGCATGTACCTCATCTATGATAAACTTAAAAATAAGAATGTGTCATTTTCCAAGTGACCTGAATGTTATAGCAAAGAAAGTTGTTCAGCAATTATGTGGAACGTTTTTGTATGACCGAGTAGCTGATCCAGTCCATGTTTTTCTTTGCATTCTGGTGCTTGTTGTCTCGGCTTTATAAAGGCATACACATGACTGAAAGTCCCAGATTTAATGAAAAACAGTGGCTGGAGTAAGCTATTCCCACGTGGACCTAGAAAACGTCAGAGCTCTGGAGTAAAATTGTCAGAGCCTACAAGCTACTTGATTCCATTTGTAGGCAAGGGATTAATTGCACTACTATACATGTAGTCTGAACATAAACAGGTCAGATTAAAAGTAACCCTTAACACGTATCACCAATTGACGTTGATGGATTTAGGATTTCAAGGATTAGGCAAGGTTTCATATCTACTAAGTGGCTTCCTAGTTTGCAACACTTTCACCCAGTTCTGCCAACATCACTGCCAATGCGGGTGCTACCTGACAACACTTCTAAAAAATAAAAACAAAACTACATGTATCAAGTTACTAAGTGTCCATAGCTATTAATGTTGTTCTTGATGACGGCATATTAGGTGGCATATACCCTATTGGCAGCTATTGGGTGGCTATCATCAGCAGGACACTCAGAAATTTCACTGTGATCTCAATCTTTGACAACTTTTGAGGTTTAATGCATAGTTTGGGGGTAGGTTTACTGGACAGAAAGGAAAACATTCGTTGACATCTGTGAATGGCTGATCCCAGAGTCCCTGGGCAAGTAATAGAGAGCTGGTCTCATTGTGTTGTCTGTTAAGATGCAAACGTGGCATTTAACTGGGGTTCTGCATTGTGTGACTAGGTTGGAATTAGAGGAAAAAGTTAACCATGTCCTAATGAGTTTTGTGATGTGTGTTTATCTGAAATGGTAATTAAATAAAAATCGAACAAATGTTACGTCGTTTTTTATGTAAGATCAATATTGTGGCAGTTTATATTTTTAAGTCTGTTACAAAAAGTTTGTCATCTGGAATTATTATATTATAAAGGTGTGTTAAATGTATCTGGGTTTCTGTTGAAGTGCTTCGTATCCAGTGGGCTGTGTCCTTACACCATGAGTTTCAGAATGGTGAACTACACACACTTAAAGTGGCCAGTCCAGTGTGGAGAAGAAAATCAGATCTCTTTATCTAGGCTTGCAACGCTAATACCTACTAGCTATAGGCATTCTAGAATGTTACTTTGTTTAATGTCAGCTTGGATTTTGAGATGTATTCTGACATCTTTCACCGGATTGCTTTTTAACTCCAGTGTTAATACTTTGAAGATGTGCATCACCTCCAGTTTTTCAAAGCGCTAATGGCGCTCATAGTAATTGGGGTTCTACACTGGACAGAAGCTACGTTGACATCTCTTGTGTCGCACAGTGATGTTTGATGTCCTTCACAAATAGTACTTGAACATGCATTTTTATGGCAGTGAATTTTCTCAAGAAAATGTGATTCTTAAGCATAGAGCAATTAAAGTAAGATACGAGAGTCCGGAATTTCTCGGCAGGTCGCAAATAGTCTCTACCAATTTTAGCTGAGGTCATGGTCGTTATTCTTGAAACAGTTGTTGACTTTCATGTCAGTGAGGCTTTTGTTTTCATAAGTAATATTTTGTACACATGTAATTATTTGACATGGTTTTAAAATTATTTTTTTATATTCGAAGTATTTAGTCTTTTAATGTTCCCTGTGGAGGATGTCGGTTGCAAGATTAACCTCCCAGCTACTGATGGAGACGCCACAATGCTGTGGGTCGAGGAATCTGGAAGATGCATAAACATTAAATATATAGGATAGTGCTGTATGGGTGTTGCCCTTGAGCAGAAATCCTCCCCTTATGGAGGTCACTAGTTCCCTGTTTATCAGTCTAGCCATTGGCCAAGTGGATGGAAGCTGTGCCTATTTAATATGCAGCAAGTCCCTGTGCTCCCAAATTGTTAACCAGCCACTATAAAATTAACCAAGTATGTTGCCAACAGGTTTAATAGTTTAGTCATGCAGTCTTGTAACTGTAGAATTGGATGATGTTTTTATGTCCTGTCTTGTATGCTGTGTATCCAGCCCTGGTTGTGGAGGTCGCACCTTCAGGTTGAATCCGTAAGTAAGAACATTGTCTGCTAATGGAGAGAACATCTAGAGTATTGTGTCCAGGGCCACTGCTCCAAAAAGATAAATAATGCAGATTGAAGACAGATGTGAGGCAAGCCATGAAGGCTGTACAATGCTCCTCTGATATTTTATGAAGAAAGATGAAAGGACAGGGTGGTCGGAAGGTGGACAGGGGGCATGGGGTGGGTACAGGTGGGCATTATTCCCCAGGCTTTTCCAGGGCCCAACGCCCATACTGCAAAATGTATTTATGATTTTTGGAGCAAGTCTGGTCTGTTTATTAATGATGACACAACCAACACAATTATGCTACTAGATGGCGCCAGACGCTTCAGCTGCTCTCTTTTCTTTTGCTCCAGTACCATCGGGTCGAGTTTGTTCTATATAAAACTGCACAAAAAAAATCGTTTCACATAGGATGGGTCATGAGGTCTTGCGGTGCAGGAAACCCATCTTGGGGAGTGGGTATGAGATAGCACAGGGTAGAAGTCACAATGTGAGGAGTGGACATGAGCAAGTACAGGGCAGGAGCGACATTCTGAGGAGAGGACATGGGGTGGTACAGGGCAGGAGCGACAATCTGAGGAGAGGACATGGGTGGTCCAGAGCAGGAGTAACATCCCATGGAGAGGTCACTGAGACTCTCAGTGACCTCTCCATGGGATGTTACTCCTGCCCTGGACCACCCCATGTCCTCTCCTCAGATTGATGCTCTTGAGACTATGTAGGAGTCTCACCCATTGAAGTGGGCATGAGGTGGCAGTGTATGAACCATGCTTTATAAATCTTTGATTGATTGACATCCCAAGGAGTGGCCATGAGGGGACACCTTCCATGAGTCTCATTCTGTGGCGTGGATATGAGGTAACACTGTGTAAGAGTCAAAACCCTATGGGGGATCAGGTCTTCGCCACTGACTGGACTCAACACGGTCTCATGTAGATTCCAACAAGTAGAGTGAGCATCAGAAGACTGATGCATGCTTTGTCAAGCAGGCTGTGAACCAAGTGACATGGGATGGGCAGATTGGACTCCATTTGAACGAGGGTACGCTGGACTTCACGTGACACTCTGCAGGCCACATCCATGGGTAGTGAATGTATGAAGCTCTGTGGTTATACTGAATAAGCAGCTACCTATGTTATGCCATCTATTAATGTAATAACTGCACTTTCACAATTGCTTTATTAACCTTCCTGCTTTCTCAAATTTGCTTGAAAATGCACGATTTTTCTTCATTTTTTTCAAAATTTTCTTGGGGGGGGGTTATCCCCCCAAACCCCCCTTTTGGGGTTCGGGGTCGCTCGCTGCGCTCGCTCGCTGCGGTGCTGTATGCAAATCACATTGCGCCGCACCACTTTCAAATGTCACCCACCGCCCCTGCTGTTTACAGGAGATGTCCCAGGACTGAATCTAGGATCCAGTCCTGTGGTTAGAAAAGTAATCCATAAAGTAACTAATTGCATTTAACTAGAAATTCTCATTGAGCTCAATGTTGCATTGTGTTTGAAATTGTGTTGCCCATTGCAACAACTCTAACTACTGTACTTAAAAGTCTATTGCCTATTTGCAAAGTATTTAAACTAAAGTAATTCATACTGAGAAAGTATATTTTGTAATGTAATGTATAATGTAATTATAATGTAATTTAAAAAATAAAATATCTAAAAATAAATAGTTTAAAAAAATGTAGTAAATCAGTATAAAATAAATAAATATAACAATTAATACATTTAAAAATTGTCATTTACAAAACCTTTGAAATTCACTGAAAAAACCATAGGTTTTAGATATGTTATAGTTAGGTATTAGCATTTAAAAAACCTTCGAAATTCATTGAAAAAACCATAGGTTACCGGGATGTTATAGTTAGCTGGACATTTCACTGGTACAAAACCATTGAAATTCCTCCGTTATAGTTAGTTCTACTAACTATAACTTGCGCGCCTGCAATCCACTGCTGATGATGTCACATATTACATCATTTATGACATGATCAGTGACATCACTGATGAAATCTCAAATGACATCACTGATGACTTCACTGATGACATCATCCACGTGATAATCTGATAGACCTCATCATACACTAGTATAACCTTTCAACACTCATTATAAAATATGGGGTACCATATTTGAAACCATTGACACACCAATACAAGTTTCTATAAACCCACTCAGTGATTCCTACATCTACTCACATCTAAACACTTACCTATAGATTCACTCATACATGCTAACAAAGATCAATAGAACATTATTAAATATACTTATACACCTACATCGACATTACACACCAGCCCACATCCTATTAATTTATCACTCATCCTACTCACTTATACAAAAAATTGATCATACTTACATTTACTAAGCTACACACTTTATTTATTCACATAGATAGTAACTCATACTTAGGGGGGTCATTAGGATGACGGGTGGGCTTAGTCCGCCTGCCATCCTATCGGGACTAGGGACCGCCTGCCATAAGGGCGGGGGTCCCGTGGGTGGAATTAGGATGCGGCCGCCACAGTGGCGGCCGCATCCTGTATTTATAACATTGTGGCGGGCGGTGCTATCTGCACCGCCCGCCACAATGCCATAAATGCATGTATGCTTTTGCATACACAATGCGGCAGTCACCGCACGGTGCCTACCGCATTGTATATGCACATGCAGGGGGGTCCCACAGGTACCCCCGCGTGCACCCCCCACCCCTCCTTCAATTTGGGGGCCCGCAGGGGGCACCCCAAGTGAAGACCGCATGCCTTTCCGTGGCGGCATCACCGCCAACGAAAGGCACCTGCCCAGGGCCATCGTAATATAGCTGGCGGTGTCTAATAGATACTGCCACCATATTATTCCTTTTCCGCCCCGGCCGCAAGGCGACCGGGCGGTAAAAGGGGCGGACGGTCTTGCCGTCCGCCGAGGTCCTCCCCGCCATACTAATATGGCGGGGGGGAAAACGAGCGTGGATTACAATGCAAACACAAATGGTTTGGTCCCAAACTTCTGTTTACCTATGGTAGCTTTTGCTGCAGCCGGTACCCGCCTGCAGCACAAGCTTCCATAGAGAAATGGGATTTTGTGGGAATCCCTACACCATGTGGCAGGCTCCTCACGGAGCCTGCCACATGGTGCAGGTATTTTTCCAGGCCCACAACAGTAGGCTGTGGAGGGAAGGGTGCCCTGCTAGGGGCCCCCAAAGTCATATCCGACAGTTTTTCCATGTCGGAAAGCCCAACATAGAAAGCCTGTCAGAAACCAACATCATAATCCCGATGGTGGAAACGCCATCCGTTAGGGATTGTATGCTGCTTCCCACTGGAACCCAGTCGGTCTGACAGATCAGTTTACACTCCAACCACCGACATCATAATTTGGCGGTCGGAATGTAAACCTACGATGTCGGTCGGTAAGCCTCTGACGAGCGGTCAGAGGTTTACCAACCGACATCGTAATGAAGCACTGCGTGTTGACCATGTGCAGTGCTCCCCTGTAGTGATGTGCTCCTTTGTTACTGAAACTGAATCTAATAGATGGTTTATTATAAAGAACATTTATTCAATATTACAATGTAAGAAGAGGATTCAATCCTCCAACGAAGGAATGTTTGCCTAGGCTTTCAAAATGGGATTCACTAATTACAGAGAGAGTTTTAATAACAACGAATCATACTAGGAGTGCTTTAAGTTTATACATTAAGTGAAATTGTGCTGTAGTTTGTTGTCAAATGATTATAATCCAGAGGAAGTTTCATATCAGAAAGAAGAGTTATAAGTCAAATATCCAGAGCCTGATTCATTAAGTCTATTCAGGTCATACATTTGCATTTACGATCAACAAAAGGATGGAATTGCACTTAATAGTTACATCAGGACACATATCAGACATAAATCTATTTACCTCTGTTTAATTTTACATAGCAACTGCATACTTTTACGTCCAGGTAGCTCCCGCTGAGGAAGGGAGATTTGTGGGGACATTGCATTGCAAGATATAGTAAGCCCAGGGAATTTCTGATATGCAAAATATATGCCAATTTGTCATCCTTAGAGGGATCAATAAAGCTGTTTTTGTCCTTAATCTTTTTAATTTTTAATTTGTATTTTATTTACGTTTAAAAATGGCTTTATGAATCATGTCTAATGCTCACCTTATCATAATAAGCTGAGTTTGTCAGTCCACGCAGTGCTCTTTTTGCCTTTTTTGACACTAATAAATTGGGAAGTTCTTTCTATACCATTTTCTGGCTACTAACTGCTGTATTTTCACAGAAAACCAATGTTGTAAATTGATCAATGTTTGTTGAATCACTCCTGAGGGACCATTGTTCAAAATAACTGAATGCTACAGAAACTTATTTTTGTTAGCCTTGTTCTGATTTTCATTGGTTCTCTTGCTTCTGTTTCGTTATAGGTTGGTTACTTCTCTTCTTGCTCAGTTCTTAGTGACAAATTCCAGTTCCCTTCCTTTCTCCGCACTATTCCAAGTGATGCGTATCAGTCCAAGGCAATGGCACAACTTGTCATATATTTTGGTTGGACCTGGGTTGGAACCATAGCAGCGGATGACGACTATGGGAAATATGGAATCAAGCTGTTCAAAGAAGAGGTTGAGAAGGTTGGCATATGTATCTCTTTCTCTGAAACCCTTCCCCGAATATATAATAAGGATGCAATCCTCAAAATAGTGGAAGCTGTGAGAAAATCTACAGCAAATGTGATTGTTGTATTCTCAACGGATATCGATCTTAGCGCTTTAATGGAGGAAATGGCAAACACAAACATAACTGGCAAAACATGGATTGCAAGTGAGGCCTGGATCACTTCCGCACTGATCGCCAAGCCAAGTTACTTTCACCTCCTTGGTGGAACCATAGGATTTGGAGTTCGGAAGGGTAACATACCAAATTTCGAGAAGTTTCTCCATGAAGTACATCCAGAGAATACTGAAGATGATCTGCTCTACGAGTTTTGGGAGAATGCTTTTAACTGCACATACCATGCAGATAGAAAAGCTTTATATACAGATAGAGTCAATGACACCATTGAACGTGAAAAGCATATTTCTTCTAGACATTGTATTGGAAATGAAAGGCTAAGAGATATTAACAACACGTATACAGATGTTTCAGAGCTCAGAATAACATACAGTGTTTACAAAGCGGTGTACACCATTGCTCATGCTCTTCATAATTTAGACACATGTGTGCCTGGGAACGGACCATTTCCATCAAAGTCATGTGCTTATATTCTTGACTTCGAGCCATGGCAGGTATGTATGCTTTTTTGGTTAAGAGGGCAATATAATATTGTCAATGACTGTCTATGCATCGATCAGAGTTCTAAAGGTGCTCTTCTAATAATATAATATTACATAAGGTTGTATCCAGAATATCGACGGATAACATAATGGTAAGGTAAGTATACAACCAAGAAATTCCAGATGTCAAACGCCACATGGCAAGGTCTCAATTTACACTATGGAGAACCTCGCAAAGACACACTAACCTTTTTCACTCAAAAGTCAGAATAACACCAAATATCCATTCTGACATTGGACTTCATGACCACAACAGCCTGAACTTTATGTACACTGACGTCCCATCACAAAAGGTTAAAGGTCGGTGATTGATCCTTTAGAATTACTCCCATTTTTAGAGCAATTAGATACTTTTTTTGGAATTCTGATCAAATTATAGGAGTACCCCTGGAGAACTCTTGTAGTTGTAGTTTTCCAGGAGCACTCACATCAGCATTTACACATGCAGAGTTTGTTGCAGGTATACAGTTTTGCATTCTGAAAAGCAACGCTAATGTGCATTCTTAAATGTAATTTTTTTTTTGGTTTCTCCACAAAAAAACATTTTTACCGATGCAAATGCTCCTGCCAAAACGTCTTCCTCCAAACTTCCATAAATGATGGTGGTGTTTCCTCTGGATTCTCTTCCTCTACTTATAAACCTACTCTTATCTTTTAGGAATGAACATCTTTTGCATGGTATTCCCCCCTGATTTTTGCCTTCTTTTTCAAGTCAAGTCAAGTCAAGTCAAGTCAAAATATTTGTATAGCGCGCTACATACCCAGAGGGTCTCAAGGCGCTTGAAGAAGGGTGGGGAGTTACTTGTCGAATATCCATGTTTTGAGTTGCTTTCTGAATGCTAGGTGGTTCTGGGTAAGGCGAAGGTGAGTGGGAAGTGAGTTCCAACTTTTAGCTGCTAGGTAGGAGAAGGATCTACCTCCCATGGTGGTTTTGTTGATGCGAGGTACAGTGGCAAGGGCTTGGTTGGAGGATCGTAGCTGGCGGGGGGGGGTGTAGAAGGATAGTCGTGTGTTGAGGCATTCGGGTCCGATTTCGTAGAGTGCTTTGTGTGCGTGGGTTAGGAGCCGGAAAGTGATTCTCTTATTGACGGGGAGCCAGTGGAGGTTTTTCAGGTGATCAGAGATGTGTTCTTTACGCGGGATGTCTAATATGAGCCTGGCTGAGGCGTTCTGGATGCGTTGTAGTTTTTTCTGGAGTTTTGCGGTGGTGCCGGCGTCAAGGGTGTTTCCGTAGTCCAGTCGGCTCGTGACCAGAGCGTGGGTGACTGTTTTTCTAGTTTCAGTAGGGATCCAGCTAAATGTTTTTTTGAGCATGCGTAGAATGTTGAAGCAAGATGAAGAGACGGCGTTGGCTTGTCTGTTCATCGAGAGTGAGGAATCCAGGATGACGCCCAAGTTCCGTGCGTGGTCCGTCGGGATGGGTGCTTTTCCAAGGGCCTCTGGCCACCAAGAGTCGTCCCAGGCGGAGGGGGAGGTACCTAAGATGAGGACTTCTGTTTTGTCCGAGTTCAGTTTCAGACGGCTGTGCTTCATCCACTCGGCTACTTCTTTCATTCCTTCATGTAGGTTGGTTTTGGCTGTGTTAGGGTCTCTGGTGAGTGATAGGATCAGTTGAGTGTCGTCGGCGTAGGAGATGATGTTGAGGTTATGTTGGCGTGCGATGGTCGCGAGGGGGCTCATGTAAACGTTGAAGAGGGTGGGACTGAGTGAGGACCCTTGAGGTACGCCGCAGATGACTTCAGTAGCCTCTGACTTGAATGGTGGAAGGCGGACTCTCTGGGTTCTTCCGGTGAGGAACGAGGTGATCCATTCCGGTGCTTTTCCTTGAATTCCGACGTTTCTGAGGCGCTGTAAAAGGGTGCTATGACAGACTGTGTCGAAGGCTGCGGAGAGGTCGAGGAGGATGAGGGCGACTGTGTCTCCATTGTCCAGTAGAGTCCGAATGTCGTCTGTTGCTGCGATGAGGGCGGTTTCGGTGCTGTGCTTGGCTCGGAAGCCGGATTGTGAGGAGTCGAGGGATTTGTTGGTTTCGAGGAATGCGGCGAGTTTGTTGTTGACAGCTTTCTCGATGACTTTGGCCGGGAATGGAAGGAGTGAGATCGGGCGATAATTTTTGAGTTCGGTGGGGTCAGCTGTGGGTTTCTTCAGGAGGGCGCTGAGTTCGGCATGTTTCCAACTTTCCGGGAAGGTTGCGGAGTTGAGGGAGCAGTTGATGACGTCTCGGAGGTGCGGTGCAATAATAGAGTCTGCTTTGTTAAAGATGTAGTGAGGGCAAGGGTCTGTGGGGGATCCTGAGTGGATAGAGTTCATCAGACGGAGGGTGTCCTCAGTAGAGATTGGCTTCCAGTCATTGAGGATGTTCAGGGGGGCAGGGGGTCCTGCAGGGGAATGGGTGGGTTGATCTCCGGGTTGGTTGTCGAAGCTGTTGTGGATGTCTTCAATTTTGTTGTAGAAGAATGAGGCTAGGGAGTCGCAGAGGGCTTGAGAGGGGGTGATGTCGTTGGAGTTGGCTGATGGGTTGGTAAATTCCTTGACGATGTTGAATAATTCCTTGCTGTTGTGGGCGTTGTTATCTAGACGGTCCTTGAAAGCTGCTTTCTTGGCATTTCGGATTAGTTGGTGGTGTATGCGGGTGGTGTTTTTGAAGGCGTCCTTGGTGCTGGTGGTTGGGTCTTTTTTCCAGGCCTTCTCGAGGGAGCGACAGAATTTCTTGGATTTCTTAAGGTCATCGTTGAACCAGGAGGCCTTCTCGCTGCCTAGTTTGATTTGTCGTTTTTTCAGGGGTGCTAGGATGTCGGCGCTGTTGGATAGCCATTGGGTGAGGTTGGTGGCTGCTTGGTTGGGGTTAGAGGATTGGGCGGGGGGCATTTGAAGAAGCGATGAGGAGATCTGGTAGATGGTGATTTTGTTCCAGTTTCTTTGCAATGTGGGTCGGGGTGGTTGTTGGATGTAGGCATGTTGTAGGTGAAGTGAACGCAGCTGTGGTCAGTCCAAAGGAGAGCTGTGGTGTGGCTGAAGGAAACATGCTTGCTGGAGGTGAAGATGGTGTCGAGTGTGTGACCTGCGATGTGGGTGGGGGTAGTGACAAGTTGTTTAAGTCCGAGGTTTGCGAGGTTGTCCAAAAGGGTGGTGGTGTTGCGGTCGTTGTTCTTTTCAAGGTGAAAGTTGAGGTCTCCCAAAAGGATGTAGTCCTCGGAGGGGAGCACGTGTGGAGTGATGAAGTCCGTGATGTCTTCACTAAATTGTGCGCGGGTCCTGGTGGCCTGTAAAGGAGGGTGCCTCTGAGTGTGGTCTTGGGGTCGATGTGGATCTGGAAGTGAAGGTGTTCAGAGTTGGCGAGATTGACGTCTGAGCTGGTTGAGATGCGGATGGATTTCTTATGGACGATAGCGATGCCTCCTCCTGTGTGGCCGCTGCGGTCCTTGCGAATGATCTTATAGTCTTCCGGGATGGCAATGGTGATGTCTGGGGCTGAAGAGGTATTCATCCATGTTTCTGTTAGGAAGGCGACGTCCGGAGAGATGGTGTCGAGTAGATTCCAGAGGTCAATGGCGTGTCTGTGGACCGAGCGGGTGTTGAGCAGGATGCATTGTAGGTGGTTGGGATCGGATATCTGTTGTGTGTTCGTGGATGAGGAGTTGTTCTTGGTGCCGTCGAATTTGCATGAGTAACAGGAAAAGGGTCCATGGGTGTGTCCAGGAGCGGCTTGGACGCAGTTGGGGGAACGGCCGGGGTTAAGGGCTAGGAGGGTGCTGGCATCGTATGTGATGCAGGAGGGGTGGACTTTACGAGGTCCAGGGGCTCTGGCGCTGGGCGCGGTCCAGGCGCAGACGGGCGTAGATGGGCTTACCTTTGGCGCACCTTCGGCGCGGCTGGGGCGCGGTCGCTGCGCGTGGACGCTGCGCGTTAATGCAGCGGTCATATATGGATGGTGGAGGGGGAGGGGCGAGGGCGGCTCAGCTGGGAGGCGGGGCGGGCTACAGAGGACGACAACAACAAACAAAATGGCAGCGTGGGGGTCAGCACAGCAGAGCGCTTGGGGCAAACGCGCAAACAGAGTGAAAGTTTCAATTGCAAATCAAAAAGTGCATACAAAGCAAAGCGGCAACCAGGCAGACAACAGGCAATAATTATTAGGCAGTTTTGCTCAGTAGCGCAGCACAACGATACCAAATGTCGCCAGGGACACTGGGAGCGACCACTCAGCCCGAGAGAGAGGAGCGAGTCACGGCGCTTTCAGGTAAGGGAGCGCTGTTTGTAGTTTGTGGGAGGGCGGCTCAGCTGGGAGGCGGGGCGGGCTACAGAGGACGACAACAACAAACAAAATGGCAGCGTGGGGGTCAGCACAGCAGAGCGCTTGGGGCAAACGCGCAAACAGAGTGAAAGTTTCAATTGCAAATCAAAAAGTGCATACAAAGCAAAGCGGCAACCAGGCAGACAACAGGCAATAATTATTAGGCAGTTTTGCTCAGTAGCGCAGCACAACGATACCAAATGTCGCCAAGGACACTGGGAGCGACCACTCAGCCCGAGAGAGAGGAGCGAGTCATGGCGCTTTCAGGTAAGGGAGCGCTGTTTGTAGTTTGTGGGAGGGCGGCTCAGCTGGGAGGCGGGGCGGGCTACAGAGGACGACAACAACAAACAAAATGGCAGCGTGGGGGTCAGCACAGCAGAGCGCTTGGGGCAAACGCGCAAACAGAGTGAAAGTTTCAATTGCAAATCAAAAGTGCATACAAAGCAAATACCAAAGGATAAGCAGATCATAACAGGAGTCATGCATTCCATTGTGTTACAGTGGCAAACTCTACATTCTTTTTCAAGGAGAACTTGTCCTTATTATCCAACTTTTACTTCAGAACATGCTACCCGGTCTAGTACCATACATCTTTTTTGGTTGCTGATATATAAACTTGAACAGTTAACGTGTCCCCCCCGAGTCATGTTAGTCTTGCCTTGTCAGTTCCAGGTTCTAAGAGCCAAATCTCTATCTGTGCAGTCTATGTGACCATGGCTGTCTCAGATGTCGGGAAAGTCCTGTGTACGCCTGCAGTCTCTGGTCCGTCCGAGCCTGCATGAGTCTCATCCATTTCTTCCATAGGGAGGTCATCCATCTGTGATCAGGGTGTACCATGCTACAGGGTGATCTTTCAGTTTATCATGCCTCCTGACTTTCTTCATTCTGATTAACTCTGCAGTGGCCCATTTGCGCATATCTTTGTTCCAGCCTTCCCACCGCTGGGGGGGTTGAACTCATCCATCTGATGGCTATCCGCCGTTTGGCTAGTACTAGTCCCAGTTGAAGGAATTTCCTAGTAAGCTTCTTGGCTTTGGGCTTGGGGAGAAGCCCTAGTAGCACCCCCTTTACAGTGCATAGTACCGTCCATCCAGGGCCTTCTGCAAGCATTGTATCACCTGCCCCCAGTAAGTTGTCAGCTCTGGGCAGTCCCCGATCATATGCAGAAAGTGAGCGTCTATATGTCTGCATTTTGGGCAACAGGAGGATCAATCCGGGTATATTTTATGGAGCACTTGCGGGGTCAGGTAAGTTTAATGTACTATGTTATATTGTGTAAGATTGAATCTAGCGTTGGAGCAAATCTGTTTGACCCCCTCGTGTACTCTCTTCCACTCTGCCTCCGTTAGGGATTCCTCTTATATAGTGTCCCATTTAGCCTGAATTGGGAGGGGGCAGGTGGGGAGATCCTCCTTGTGTGCTTTGTAAATATGGGAGACCAGTTTGGTCCTCCTGCCAGGGTGGTTATTGCCTGTAAGGTTGTCGTGATGTGTGGCTCCTGTGGAAATGTCAGCCACAGCTCTCGGGTCACTGCAGAAATGTTTGCGTACTACAGGTGTTGCCCTCTGCCTAGCTCAAGCACACTCTCTGCTTCTTCCCTCGTAAGGTATTGTAGGCTGTATATAAGTCACTCATCATTTGACATCCTCTCTCAGTTCCTTTAGCAATTGGCATATTTTGTCCTATCTTTTTAAAAGGCTGCATGGCCCACATCGGGGCTTCAGGGGCATAAGGCGCCTTTTTCACTACGTTTTTATTGCAGCTTCCCAGGTTGCGGCTACATGTCAAATGATGTATGGGATGCACTCAGGTACTCCGGCCCTCAGCTTGAGGAGTTCAGGGAGCGGGATCTCATGATTCATGCCCGCTAGCAACCGTTTCTCCCAATTATCTTGGTCATCCAACCAATGCACCCCATGTTGGAGCTGCAATGGCATACAATATAGCTCCAGCCGAGGGACATCAAGCTCCCCCCTCTCCCACTTCCTACGCGGTGTATCCAGTTTTACTTGTTTGCTTTTCGATCCCCATATTAGCTCCACCATAAGACGCTCCAACTGTTGGAAGTACATGTGCAAGATTCGGTAAAGTAAATTCTGCATGCCGTATAAACTTAGTCGCAAGATCACCATCTTCAACAGTGCAACCTTACCCATCAATGATAGAGGGAGGTCTTTCCAGAAAGCTATCGATCTCTGGATACATCCCACACATCTCCCCATTTTGCTCTCCAAAAAAGGCTGACTGCATTTGTACTAGCTTATTCCCAAGCTATCTCGCCTCGTCACCCACCCAACGCATCCCCACATGGGGCAGCACAGTCTTCTCCTTTCCAGCCAAATTGCCCATGGGGAAAAGTTTAGATTTCCCTTGGTTGTGACGCAGTCCTGACACCTCCCAGAATCTCGTTAGCTCCATAGTAAGCACCAGTACAGGTTCTTCAGGATGTTGGAGATATACGAATGTGTCATTGGCGTACATAGACCCTGACCCTGACCCCAGAACACCCCCCACGCCGCACAGCTCGACAGCTGTGCCCCCTCGCTGCTACTCGTTCACCCTGCTCCGTTCTTGCCTCATTTTCGTGCTCTCTGTGACTGTACTTTAACTTGTGATTGTACCTCTGGTGTTGTACTTATGTTTTAATTGACAGTGTGCTTTTCGTTTTTCACGGAACCCTCTGGTGTGTCCCCACCCGCTCCCCGCTTCCCCCCGCCGCTCCCTCGCGGCCCGCCCCCTTTTCATTCCTGTACCCCATTGGCCGCCCGCTCCCGCCTCCCAGCTGCTCCTCCCTCCCACTTGGCCTCATATGGAGCCCGCGCGGCGCAGGTGAGTGTGACCTGACCCCAGGACACCCCCCACGCTGCACGGCTCGCCAGCTGTGCCCCCTTGCTGCTGCTCGTTCGCCCTGCTCCATTCTTGCCTCATTTTCGTGCTCACTGTGACTGTACTTTAACTTGTGATTGTACCTCTGGTGTTGTACTTATGTTTTAATTGACAGTGTGCTTTTCGTTTTTCACGGTACCCTCTGGTGTGCCCCCACCCGCTCCCCGCTTACCGCCACCGCTCCCTCGCGGCCCGCCCCCTTTTCATTCCTGTACCCCATTTGCCGCCCGCTCCCGCCTCCCAGCTGCTCCTCCCTCCCACTTCGCCTCATATGGAGCCCGCGCGTACGCGCAGCGGTCACATGAAGCGGTCACGCGCAGCGGGCGCGCCAAAGGCAAGCCCGTCTGCGCACGTCTGCACCTGGACCGCGCCCAGCACCAGGACCCCTGGTCCCCGGAGTTGCCAGCCCACACGACGGACCCTTCACCTGTCAAGCCTGCAATTTCACCTGCCTCCGGACCTGCACCGCACCTGAAAGGCCAAGCACCAGCAACAACCACCTCAAGTGCATCCTGCTCAACACCCGCTCCGTTCACAGACACGCCATCGAACTTTGGAATCTGCTCGACACAACATCACCGGACGTCGCCTTCCTGACGGAAACCTGGATGAACGCCTCCTCAGCGCCCGACATCACCATAGCCATCCCGGACGGATACAAGATCACCCGGAGGGATCGCGTCAACCAGTCCGGAGGAGGCATCGCCATCATCCACAAGAACACCATCCGCATCACGAGCAACTCCGACGACACCTTCACCGCCGCCGAACACCTTCACTTCCAGATACACACCGACCCCAAGACCACCCTCAGAGGCACTCTCATCTACAGACCCCCGGGACCACGCACACAATTGAGCGAAGCCATCGCAGACTTCATCAGCCCGCACTCCCTCACCTCCTCTGACTACATCCTCCTAGGAGACCTCAACTTCCACCTGGAGAACAACAACGACGGCAACACCACCACCCTGCTGGACAACCTCGCCAACCTTGGACTCAAGCACCTGGTTAACACCCCCACCCACTACGCCGGCCACACGCGTGACCCCGTCTTCTCCTCCAGCAAACACATCTCCTTCAGCCACTCCACCGGACTTCATTGGACTGATCACAGCTGCGTCCACTTCAACTTCAGGAGAACCGCGACCCACCACCACCCACAACAGGTTCCCCGCAGGAGCTGGAGCAAGATCACCGCCGACCAGTTCACCACCTCCTTCAGCCAGAACCCTCCCGCCAGCACAACAGACCCCAACGAAGTCACCCGCAACCTCACACAGTGGCTCACCATCTGCGCTGACAACCTCGCCCCACTGAAGGACCCTCCCAGCAGACCCGGCTTCAAGAAAGCCTCGTGGTTCACCAACGAACTCAAAACATCCAAGAAAAACTGCTGCACCCTCGAAAAAGCCTGGCGCCACGACCAGACTACAGAAAACATGACTGCCCTCAAGAACCCCACTCGCACACACCACCAGCTGATCCGCACCAGTAAAAGGACAAAATTCAAAGAACGACTGGAAAACAACACCCACAACAGCAAGGAACTATTCAGCATCGTCAAAGAGCTCTCCAACCCCAGCACCGGAAACAACGACATTACACCTTCGCAAGACCTCTGCAACTCACTTGCCTCCTTCTTCCACCGCAAGATCGCCGACATACACACGGCTCACCGACCACGCACCCAACCACCCAACCACCGCCCCCCACCACCACCCTCTGCAACTGGACACCCATCAGCACCGAAGACACCACCCGCACGATGAACGCCATCTACTCCGGATCCCCTACCGACCCCTGCCCCCACCACGTCTTCAACAAGGCCGACTCCATCATCGCACCCCAACCCCGGGACATCATCAACATCTCCTTCACCACCGCCACCTTCCCGGAGAGCTGGAAACATGCCGAGCTCAGCGCCCTCCTGAAGAAACCGACAGCAGACCCCACCGACCTCAAGAACTTCCGCCCCATCTCGCTCCTCCCTTTCCCTGCCAAAGTCATCGAGAAGACCGTCAACAGACAACTCTCCACCTTCCTAGAGACCAACGGATCCCAATTCCCCTCACAGTCCGGATTCCGTGCAAACCACAGCACTGAGACCGCCCTCATCGCAGCCACCGGCGACATCAGATCCCTGCTTGACAACGGGAAAACAGCTGCCCTCATCCTCCTGGACCTCTCTGCAGCGTTCAACACAGTCTGCCACCGCACCCTAACACAGCGCCTCAGCAACATCGGAATCCAAGGAAAGGCACTGGAATGGATCATCTCGTTCCTCGCCGGAAGAACCCAGAGAGTCCGCCTCCCCCCGTTCAGATCAAAGGCCACCGAAGTCACCTGCGGCGTACCCCAAGGATCCTCGCTCAGCCCCACCCTCTTCAACGTCTACATGAGCCCCCTCGCAGACATCGCATGCCAACACAACCTCAACATCATACCCTACGCCGTCGACACCCAGCTGATCCTCTCCCTCACCAATGACCCTGCCACCGCCAGAGCCAACCTACACGAGGGAATGAAGGACGTCGCCTAATGGATGAAGAACAGCCGCCTGAAGCTGAACTTGTACAAGACGGAAGTCCTCATCCTGGGATCATCCCCCTTCACCTGGGACGACTCCTGGTGGCCCCCTGTCCTGGGCATCACCCCCAAACCAACGGACCACGCACAAAACCTGGGCTTCATCCTGGACTCCTCCCTCACGATGACCAGACAAGTCAACGCCGTCTCATCAGCCTGTTTCAACACCCTGCGCATGCTCCGAAAGATCTTCCGTTGGATCCCCACCAAAACCAGGAATACGGTCACCCAGGAACTCGTCACATCCGACTGGACTACGGGAACACCCTCTACGCAGGTACCACTGCCAAACTACAGAAAAGACTCCAGCGCATACAGAGCGCCTCCGCACGACTCGTCCTGGACATCCCCCGCCACAACCACATCTCCGCACACCTGAGAGACCTGCACAGGCTCCCCGTCAGCAAGAGGATCACGTTCAGACTCCTCACCCACGCACACAAGGCCCTCCACGACCTGGGGTCCAAGTACCTCAACAACCGCCTCACCTTCTACACGCCCACCCGCCAGCTGCGATCAACCAGCCTCGCCCTCGCCACCGTACCACGCTTTCGCAGAACCACCATAGGAGGAAGATCCTTCTCCTTCCTGGCGGCCAAAACATGGAACTCCCTCCCCATCCACCTACGACTGACCCAAGACCATCTCTCCTTCAGGAGGCAACTCAAGACCTGGCTTTTCGAGCAGTAACGGACCCCTCCCCCCCCCAGGGCCTTGAGACCCTCCGGGTGAGTAGCGCGCTATATAAATTGTTTGATTGATTGATTGATTGATTGATTAATAGACACCAGATGGTTAGTGTCACCCAGCTGGATACCCTATCGCTGCATCTTTTTCCTGAGGTTGATTGCCAAGGGCCCCATCGCAATGGCGAATAATAGCGGGACAAGGAGGATCCCTGCCAGGTACCCCTTTGTAGCATGAAGCTATCCGACACCTGATCTCGAAGGCGCACCCTGGCTGTGGCTCTATTGTACAGAGTTTTTATCCATGTAGTACATGTGTCACCTAGTCCCATCTTTTGGAGCACAGCCCATATATAACTCCATTCTACAGAATCAAAGGCCTGTTGCATGTCCAGTAAGCTCAATGCCCAGATTTCTGCTTCAAGATGTGGTGTATGCCAAATATGTGCAAGCCTGCGCAAATTATGTGTAGTGTTCTGCCCAGGAATCAGTCGGGACATGTATGGTAGGAAACGAGCTGCCATTATGCCTCTTAAAAATTTTCGTCAATGTTCAGGAGGGAGATGGGCCTGTAGATACCCAGGGAGAGAGGGTCTCTGTCCAGCTTAGGGATCATAGACACTGTTGCTTCCAGCATAGTCTTGGGGAGCTCTCTATGATGTAGAGCTTCATTGTACACCTCAAGGAGGCGTGTAGCCAATTGTGGGGCAAATGTTTGTAAAACTCCGCCAGGAGCCTTTCGCTTCCAGGGCATTTCTCCGGTTTTAGCTTTTTAATTGATGTAAGCAGATTGGTGCCCCCAAAACCTCTGTGTCCTCCTCTCCCAGAGTGAGGAGCGTCATGCCCTCAAGGAATTCCTGTAGAGAGTGCGTTTGAACATGGGAGTCCGCTGCACACGTGTTTTTTAAGTGGGTCACCAATTCCTTCAGAATCGCACCTGTATTTACCATGTTTCCTTCACCATTTCTCAGTTGTAGGATAGGTCTGTGCTCTGTTTCGCATAAGAAGTGCCAGCAACATGTACCCCTCTATGTGTAGTCTTTGTCTGTATGTGGTGTACATACATTTTTCCAGCCTAGTCCAAGCCTCAAGTAGCTCCTCGTGAACTTGTGTCCAATCGACAATCTGGGCAGGTGTCTTGTGCATAGCGCTATCTAGTCTTTTAAGTTCTTTCTCCAGTGTTGTGATATTGTCGCTCAACTGGTGTCTTACCCCGTATGTGGTCGTCATGCACACCCCCTAAGGACCACCTTCATTGCCTCCGATTCCGTAGATATATGAGTCGTCGACTCCCAGTTATCTGTAAAGTAGTGTTGCAGTGCCTCTTCTGCAGTATGTGCATAGAGAGGGTCAGTGAGTGCCTCGGCTCAAAGTCACCAGTGCGGAATGGCCGGTCGACCAGGCCCGCTCTTAAGAGTGAGCAATAGCAGTGCGTGGTCTTAGAGGTAGCGAAACAGATATGATAGTCTCTCTGTGGCAGCGGATAGACCAGCTGTGAGGCAGCAGTGATCTATTCGCTCAATGTGTGAGCCGCAGGGGTACAACATAAGAATTCTCTGTTGGCGGGATTACGAGCCCTCCATTTGGCCCTGAGTTGCATGCCCTGCATTATTGTGGCTAGCGATCTTGACATGCGAGGCTTGGTGTTGTCTCTGAGGGGGTTTCCTGTTTAACACTGCATCAAAGATGCGGTTAAAGTCTCCAAAAAGGATGAGTTTGGTCCCCATGTATAGTGTTGCCGGAGTGCTGGGAAAAAGTCAGGGAAATCGGTGTTAGGAGCATAGACATTAATTATGCAAATCTCCTTGCCCCCCATCTCCCATGCAAAATAACAAAGCTCCCATCTGGGTACAGGACATGGTGTAAATGTTGAAAGGGGATGCTAGGCGCCACCCACACCAGGGCTTCCCGTGCGAAGCCCGAGTACGAGGTGGCATACAGTTGGGCCCTCCACCTCCTCCGTACACTCATGATAGTGTTACCCCAGACATGTGTTTCCTGAAGCCCAGCAATTGCTATTTTATATCGCTTCAAAAATGTGTGCACTCTACAGCGTTTTTCTAGCCCCGCCATCCCCTGAATAGTCTAATTAAGTATCCTCAGTGTTTGTACTGACATGATTGGGTTGTCGTGCATGAGTCATTTCTGTCTCCCTATCCCATAGAAGTCCAGTTTGTCTTCCCGACATCTTGTTTGACATGTGTGAAATTTCCCACAACGCTAAGATTCCATCAACAACTAGAAGAACATTGTAAACTAAATAATCCCCCCACCCCATGGGCAGTTGCATTACTTCTGATGCATACATTCTGACCCATACAAATAGCAGCACATACCGCCCCACACCTCCCCCCTACCCGTAAAAAACATTAGAGTTCCCAACACAAGGTTCCAGAGGCAGAGAGCTAGTCTGGCCTTGCCTAATAAACGGGTATATCTATTGTATCTGTTGCTGTGCTAGAGAACTGGCTTCATCCAGGTGCGAGATTGCTCTCTAACATCCCAGGCTGGCCTGTACTCTGTTGGGGGGCGTTGCTGCCCCTGTGAGTGCCCTTGCCTCTACTGTCATCATTGATGAACATGATAATTATTATTAACATACATAAAGGGGGAAAAAACAGCCCCCATCGCCCTCATTTGTAAGTCTATTCGGAACTACACCTGGCCATAGTAATTGAATTTACATTTATCTTTACAATTGTCTCTCAGGATCTCCGCCTATACCGTTCATTCGTGCCCACTGCCTGGGTCGCCTGCACCGGCCTCTTGGTCTGGCGTCATGTCAACGGAGTCCTGGACTGTCTCTGTGTCCGAGGCCTGCAGTGTGGCATCCTGGAGGACTTTTATTCCACCGGAACTCGCCGCCCTACCGCTCTGTAGCTGTTGTTGTGGTCGTCTACGGCCCTGCAGTGTGTTCTTTGCCACTATTGGTCCAGTGGAAGCCGTGGAGGGCACCAGGCGTCTCCCCCTGGACCCCTTGCATCCCGTCAGTCGCTCTCCTCACCCGCTGAGAAGAAGAACAATGTGCGGCCCTCATTTTCCACTCAAAGTTTAGCAGGGAACATTAAGCTGTATTTTAAATTCAGGTCCCGCAGTCTCCGTTTCACTGGAATTAAGGTTTTCCTCTGCTCCTGCACTGTTTGAGTGTAGTCTGGGTACACCGAAATAGAATGTCCGTCAAAAAAGAAGCGCCTTCCACTACGGGACAGCTGGAGGACGTGATCTCTGTCTTGGAAATTGAAGAGCTTTGCAATGATAGCTCGGGGGTGCTCCGGGCGTGGGCGTTGGCACTAGCGCCCTATGTGCCCTCCCAATATTGAAGGAATTAGATAATCTGTTTGGGGTTATTTCCAGTGTTATCCACTCCTCAAGTAACAGTTCAGCTGACGGGCCCTCTGATTTTTCAGGGAATCCTACAAACCTGAGATTCCCCCTCCTTCAGAATTCTCAGCTCTTTCATCTAATCTTATGACCTGCCGCTTAAGGTCCACCAGCGTGTCGCCAAGCTTCCATATCTTTCTCGGTGACTGATACTCTGTCCGAGACCTTCCGCAGGTCACATCTCAGTAGATTCACGTCGAAGGCCACCGCATCTATTTTTTGGACCATATCATCCCTGATCGACTGAATAGCCTGGATGACGTCCGCCAACGTGGGAGAGTCCTCACTCGACCGCTCAGCGGCCCCATTCCCTCCTGCAAGATCCTCCTCTCTAACCTCGGCGCCGTGGGGCATGGGTTTAGCAAAATCACAATTTTAGTTGCCTGAGCTTTAGGCGCTTTATCCTTCACCATGATTGCATGCGAATCGAGTTGCCTTCTGGTGCTCAATGTGTCCCCAAGTAGACTGATTTCCAGCCCTTAGTTCAGCAATTCCTGAGGTAATACTAGGTTTCCCAGTCTTGTAGGCCTCCTGTAGGCCACTGCGATTCTGACTGGAACGCGTCTCCTGTGCTGAGGATCCCTCTTGTGCATTTGTGCCCCAGTCCACTCGTCCTCCGTCCCGGGGCCCCACATTAATTATGTCTTCTCAGTACTCACTTAGGGTGCAGTAATCTGCGTTGGGTCCCGATCAGAACTCCGAACCAGCCCGTGCACCACAGTAAATCTGTTAGTGTTCAGCTGCCTGAGGTGCATAGTGTGCTGTCAATCTGGGGCGGAGTGCCTCCGCTCCCAGGATACCTCCACATGGACAGGCGGCATAGGCCCAGCACCTATCACTAGACCTCTCATTGCTACCGGTCATCAGCAGGTAGGCGCCTTCCACCCATCCAAAGGGGGGCACCCCAATCACCAGCCTCTCGTTTTTATCATCCCCCAGGTCTCAGGGTCTGCCCTTGTTGCTGACGGGACCTTATAAATTCCCCCACCGTAACGCGTCCACCTGGGGCCCAGGAAACCAGATTTCCAGGCCTGGGGTCGGGCCAGCCGCCCACCTCGTCGTCCCTCCGGGGAATCAGCATCTTCTCGCCTTCACCATAGGCCTCAGAGGCCACCAACCTTCTCTCTTCAGCTCGCCCACCCGACATCAGGGGTAGCGCCCCCTCAAGACAGGGAGGACCGTTCCCCCCAGGGCACGCTAACTTAGTCCGGAGCTGCAGCCTGATCTCTGCCCCAGGCCCCAGCCCAGTCCTTCCACTTCCACCATTCAGCATGCGGGTGAGCGCTTCGGTGGGTACACAATGGGAGTCTCGTAATCACCCCCCTGGCCACCCACCAGGGCCTGGGGCGCTCAGTAGGTGTTCTCGGCCTCCAGAGAAGGCCCCTCCTCCAGGACCTCCGCCTGGGGTCCTTGTCCCAGGCCCCTCAAGTCTCGGCTCGGCATTGTTCACTTCTCTGTGCACCCGATGGCTGTCACGGGCCGGCCCCCTATTGCCGCCTCTTGGGATGTGGCAGCAGTTCCTCACCTCCAGGGGGGGCCTCGCGGCCCTCCGCCATGGTTGTAGCTCTGGGTCAGGCCTCGGAGTCCTCCGCCTCGCATTCACTCTCCTCTGCCAGCAAAGATGGAGCCTCCGCCCTCCGAGGGCAGCAACACTGATTCAGCGGTCCCAGAGGCATACTCAGGGGTACAGCTGCTGTCCGTGGCCGTGTGGGGTCACACAGCACCTTAGAGACCTTGTAGAGCTTGCAGTAGGGGCAGCATGTTACAGTATTTCTGTTTTGCATAATTAGGGCCGTTGTGCGGAGCTCTGCTGAAACGCGTCTACTCGGCCATGCTGGCAAGCCACGCCTGTTTCGTTCTAAACTTGTTAACATTGGTATACACATGTCTGATACATGTAATGTACCTGTAAATCCCTAGTATATGGTACTACTTGTACTCCGGGCTTGTAAATTATATACTACCAGAGGGCTGCAAAATTCATTGTGCCACTCTCCAAAGTAGCATTGTGAAATTCTGTCTCTGGACCTTCCAATACAGTCTGAATGTGCAGTTTTAAACTGACATTTCGACCTGTCAAAATAACCTTTTTTTACAGACCTAAACTTTTCTTTTTAAATCTTATGATTCCCTTCAAGGTAGGCCTTAAATACCCAGAAGGCAGGACAGGGAGCATGGTTTTTAAAAGTTGGACATGTATTTTTAATGTTTTACATTTCCTGGCAGTGGAAAACATCCACATTCGTTTTTCACTGTGGCAAAGCTGGCTCCCTGACAGTTTAACTCTGGTTCATACTATTACATTTAATAAGTGCTAAAATCCGATTCGTAACAGTTAGAAAAATAATTCAAGGACTTATTTTAAAGAAAATTTACAATCCATTTTAATGTCAAGGTATTTTGGAACAGGTACTTTTAGAAAGTTGTCTTGCTCTTTCCTAAACCCAAAAGTCTTTTTTGCCAGTGTCTAACTGTCACCTGACTACTGAAGGCTCCCCTGTGGTGTATTTCTCCCAGACAGTGGGCAATGGTGTGGGGAGAGTGTCACCCTCCTTGACAGAATGACCCGGGGGCTGTGCCCAGCCATTTCCTGTGCTTCAGAGAACGCCTTTCCTGTCACTGGTAAATAAAGCTCACATCTAGGCCTGCCTCCCTCCCTCACAATGCATCACACATAGAAACAAAAAACACAAGGAGAAATAAAGCATTTCTCCTCATTTCACCTGTTTAAGACCAGGTTTTCCCTGGTCCTAATTTTGGTGCTGCCCCATATTTACACCACTTTTGTAAATATGGAGCAGCGTCAACATCAATGGGTGTTGCTGTGGAACGCCCACTGCAACACCCATTGCCCACCCCTTTCAGGCTAAGTACAGTGCTTAACGCCGCCTTGTGAATAAGGCAAAGCCCCTGTCGCCACAAGAACGGTGGTAAAAATGGTGTTCCTGGGGCTAGAGGGGTTTGTAAATATGCCCCTTACTCTTTTACAGATTAAGCACTGGAGATAAAGGAACATGCAGTGGATGGTTGTGGAAGAAAGGAGTATGAGGTGCAATCAAGACCACCCAACTTTGGTATTTGGCAATTTTGATATTAGGCAACGTGGACAACGGGCTCCTAATTACAACTTTAGTCACTTGCACTTATTTTTTGATAATTAAGTACTGAATACGCGGTTACCAATATTTATTTATCACTTTTTGAAATGTGGGACTTTAGCACAGGAGGTTAAAACATATAAATACTAATATGCAATCAATAAAGGTAGTTGGAAATGAAAGAATTTTCCGACCTGGTATTAGGACCACATTCTTGACAGATAGGGACTTATTTTGTGGCTGACGTTTTGCGTGTGTAGTCTAGGTGTGTCGTACTGCAGAACAAGGAAGATCCCACATGGGCGGGCCGAGGAGCAATTCATATTCATGTTCGGAGGGAGTCTATCTCAGTTTTACACTAACACCCCCTTTTGTTCATGTTGTTGTCCTCCATCCTGATTAGTGAAAATATTGATGTCCCTAAACAACAGCTAGGAAAATTGACAGGTGCAACCTTTTTTGAAGTACCACATACAGCAAAATGATTTGCTTCTAGGAGACTTATGCATTTTGGTATGAACAATTCATGCCTATGAAAGTTACAGTTATGAGTGCACTACAGGACTTTGAAGAAGTGCATTTCCCCGCACTAACCATCCAATAACAGTACAGGAGATGGTTAATCAAAGTACATACTCATTCAATAGAAAAACAGTTTTCCACAGCGGACCAACCGAGAAAGCACCTCAAACTTCAAAAAGTCCCATACACTATTCAGTCTCTTGTGCTGTTCAACCTCCAAGACCGTCTGTGGTTAGGTCCCACTGGGTTCCCAGAAAGAAGTTTGAAGACACATGGAGGCAGCACCAATATCAAAGTAATTTGCAGAGGCGGTAAGTAGTGTAAAAATATATATTTCTTTTTATTAATCTTTTTCAAAGGTGCACAAGACAGCCAAAGCGTTTCGCTCTCCAACTTTGGGAGCTTCGTCAGGGCAAGATCAAGCGAATTTAGAACCTTTATAGGTTTCAAGGTCAGATAGGAATGGCATCGTCCATAATTATGTAGCTTGACAGGCGCTGTGTACAGGTATGTAGCTCAAACAAATTCCAGTTGGACAAAGACAATACTCAAGATCAAGCGAATTTAGAGCCTTTGTAGGTTTCAAGGTCAGATAGGAATGGCACTGTCCATAATTATGTAGCTTGACAGGCGCTGTGTGCAGGTATGTAGCTCAAGCAAATTCCAGTTGGACAAAGACAATACTCGGAGAAAACTAGAAATGACCGATTACTCCACGTGTTAGTCCAAACGCATCAAGGGGGCCGTGAAACACTACAATCAAGTTGCAATGGTATGTAGTTACCTGTAGAAGTTACATGTATTTCATGTTCGTGTAGGCGAGTATAAGTGCCGTCACGATGATGAGCAGTCCTTGATAAGCTGCAGGGTATACTCGGTCTCACGTTATGGTAACATCCGGACAAGCCCCCATAGAAAGACGCCAAACTCATTCAATCCATGCCCATTCTGCTGAGACCGTCTGTCAGTCAGTCATATACTTTATTCAATAACTTAATATCATAAAAAGGCACAGATACAATATTCAACACATATATACCAATTCACAATCAAAACATTAAAAAATTCCATAAAATCTATTACATTTACATTTCATTTCGTAGGTCTTCAATCAAGGGACAGCTATGACACTAAAATAATTCCATACGTGGATAAACATTAAAAATTACAATAAAAAGTTTTCCTAAATGCTGAGAATAAAATTAAAAGCAATACCATATATAATAGACTAAAAATAAACCACATCTTCCTTCATAATCAAGCTACAGCTCCCATAAAACCTAATCTTTTCTTCATCCCATTAATACGCACCGCTGCCACTAGAAAATTTGCAACATGAAAAGTGGTTCGAGTACTATCCAGGAGTTGCAGTTAAAGGAGTGCCGGCCTAACCTGCACGAACCCTGCTCCCCTTAACACTGGTTCCAGATACTTTTTCCTGATGTCTGCGTAATACTCGCAGAACATTACAAAATGCATAGTATCTTGCAATGAAAAATGATCCCACTTACAAGGTTTGGCATCATCATAAGGTGTTCCACATTTAGGGAAATCTCCCAGTGTAAGGTGAATTATATTAAGTCGAAATCTGGTTAGTAAATACCGATGGAAAGGGCGTGTAACTAGTTTCAGGTAAGGCTCGATTCCAGGTGAGCTCACTAGACCATAGTTCGCTCTTATCATAGGTTTGTTCAGCTCTAATTCCTCCCTTTCAGAAGAAAGAAGACCGTCTGTCATGGGAGCATATTATAGTGGTAGCATGGATGAAGTTGACTTTTAACCCCTTCGCTGCGGCGGCTATTCCGCCGCAGCGCTAAAGGGGCGGGGCGGCCGCGCGGTGGCCGCATGCTGGTGACAGAACCGCTCCGTCACCAGCCGCGGTTGAGCTATGCTGGTGACGGAGCGGTTCCGTCATGACCCGCCCCGCTCATTAGAACGCCCGCGCAGGCGCGAAATCAGCGCCGCGCAGGCGCGGCAGCTGGGCCATGACGGAACCGCTCCGTCATCAGCACAGCTCAACTGTAGCTGATGACGGAGCGGTTCCATCATCAGCAGGGGAGGGGTTAATCACCGGGAGATGGAAAAGATCACCAACCTATCATATGTACCAGGGTAACATGAGGAATTTAAGTTTGATTACTCCATAGTTCATAAAAAACTAAGACTCACAAGTGTTTAGTAGTATATTGCAGAAACAGGGTTCCAGGAACTTGAAGGAGTTGCCTTCAGTATAAGGTGTGGGACCTTTTCTTTTACAAAGCAGGAGGACATCAATCCCATCAATCCATCTAAATAAATTTACCTGAGTGCATTGTGAATCATTTTGGACAAGGAAAGGGTGTCCTTGTTCATGAATGTCTCAGACCACCAGTATGGAGTGATTTAAGCAGGGGTGATGTTTCATTTCTGTCATTTCTGTTTGCCATTGAATTGGAGTCTTGCTGCTGCATCTTGCAAATTTTGCTGGATTCATGTTTTTTTAACTTAGACAACAAGGCGTGCTCAGGTATGTTTTGACAGGTAGGAGACATGCATCATTTGACTATAAATGGTTGAGTCTAGGTTCAACCTTGATATTGATGGCTTTTGAGCTGTAGCAGAATATAATCAGTAAGATGGCAAACGTTACCGGTATTTCACTTCCCCCCTCCTCAACTGGGTGTCTGGCGTCTTCCTTGAAGCTAGAAGCGGGGGTGGAGTGGGAGTTTATCCATGTAGCTGTGACGTGGAGTATACATTGGTATTGATCAGTTTTTCAGATAATACCAATCTTTAAATATTGTACACCTAGGACTCCTGATGGTTGAGTTTGGTGGTATGTATATGTGGAATATTGCATAGCGTAAACCTAGTTCTGAGGTATGATTTCAGGCTGAAAATTTGAGGGCAGTGTACTACAATGTTCTCTTAAGAGGCCAGAACAGGACTTCATGTTGTTCACAGATATTTATGTTTATGTTTTTTCTTAAACTAAGTTTTTCTCAGGAAGATACGTGGAATAGCATTCCTTCCTATTGGTCGCATGGCAGTACGTAAACAAAATGAATGTTGCAGTTGTAGCTTTGCGCACCCCACCAGATGTAAAAAACAAAAACATTTTCTATAGGTTTTTGAATAACACATGAATTTACAACCTTCAGGTAGACAAACAGAATGAGGCCATTTAAATTCTCCCGGTAGCAAAAGTATCATTGAGTGCCACATTCTGCAGAATGTACAGTGTAATATAAAGAAAAAGAAAATAAATAAGTGCCCATCATAGTAGAGCAAGTATTCTTAACATCAAGGTGCAGGAGCACTCTAAAAAAAGGCATCCACAGTACAATTGAGTCATGGATGGCTATTCTGTTGCCCCCAAATGTTCAGGGACAGCCACATCTGACTGGCGTATACAAGCTTTTAGGGATGTTAATGAAAGACAGTTTATGCATGCTGTGATGGAGTTTTACCTTGCAACTAATGTGGTTAAAATGTATAATGACATTAGTTTTACGCCTAATTTTATAAAGCTTGCAAAGGGTAATATGTGGAATATCAGATCTCTGCACATGGCACACATCACTTTAAAAGAATGCCTGTATATATGATGAAAGATAAATGGCATTCTATGCCAATAAAAAATTGGGCTTCCTTACAATATTAACAACATGCTGGGACTTTATAGTTTGCAACTATTTACATTTTAAGTGCCAAAATGTACCACTGTTTCTTTGGAAACACAGCAAATGCTGCCAGCGGAAAGGCAATGAATGGACCTTTTTTGAGCTCCTTTTTTATCTGAACTGTATCAAAGGTATGTGGGTTGCTTAAGCCCCTCTGGCACCCTTAGTTTTACTATCACTGCCCAGACCATGAAGCGTCATCTGCATAATAGCAGACATCTTCGCCGCTAAGTGATGGGATTGTTTACAGGGCTGTGTATCATCCTCCCAAATCTGGAGGAACAGAAAACTGGCTTGGGAAGATCGCATAGAACCAGGGGCTCCAACTGAAAGAAAATAGCACAAGTTTGACTTTAGTCCATCTTTCCTCAAGAGAGCAATTCTTTCGGTAAAGGTTCTTATTGCTGAGAACTAAGGGCCTCCTTACGATGGCGTACAAACTTTAGTCCGTCCGCCATGGGTACATATTTGCGACCGGCCGCCTATGTGGCGGAATCCCCACAATCCTAATCATGATGCGACCGCCACCACAGCGGTCGCATCACGTATATTTTGCATTGTGGTGGGGATGCGGTCAGCAGCCTCCGCCACAATGCAAAATAGATGGTGCAGACACATCCCTGCGCTACGTGGCAGGGATATGTAGGTGGGCACCATAAGTGCCCCCCAAGGCACATGCCCCTACACCTGGGATTGAGGGGGGCCCGCTACAGGCCCCCAAATCCGATTCCACCATTCATTTTGCGGTGGGTTGACCGCCGCAAAACGAACGGAGATAAGGGATGTCATAAGCCCTACGGCGGTGCCTGCAAGGCACCGCTGCAATGTTAGGCAATGTTTTCCTTCCCGGACCCGGCAGAGAGGGGTAGGTCTACCCGAGGAGACACGGGATTTACAAACCTGAAAATTAAGAGGTTGAACCCGGAACTCGACCTGCCGGGTGCTGTTGTTGTAGCTCACATCCACTAAGATAGGCTATTACAGCACAACACAGGTATTTTTGAACCTTTACACGCATTGGAATACTGTTCTGTAGCAAGGTAAAGGCTCTCTGTAGACAGTTTGAAATAGCACATACTATTTGTTTATATTCGGTCCTGAAGAATCGCTTGTCAGTAGACAATCAGCGAGAAACATGTCGACCTATTAATATATTCACTAGTCTAGACTCGCACCAGGGAGCATTATTTCCCTCCGAGCCTATTCTACATTCTATTTTAACTTGGAATAAGGGACCACTAGAATAAACCTGATCCTGGTACCCTTTACCCCAATTTTTACTTCCATAAACGTCTACACAGCACTGGCCCCTCACCCACACTTCACCCATACGGCAGTTGGAAAAAGATCTCCGCCAAAGAGCCCCTCTTTGAGGTGTTGCCCGTTGGGTATTGCACCGCCGACCCAACGAGCCGCATTGCCAATGATGAAGCATGACACCTGCAATGGTGTGTGAGGCCATTATATTCAACAAATTGGATACCCACGCGTTCTACCACGACGCACGGGTGCCACCAACACCAAACTCCCGCTCTCATTAGGAACAGCCTGGTACTTCTTGTGTTTCATGCCACTTTGGGCGAACACCTAGCTGGACCTACCACTCTCTCTTTGAGTGGAAAACTCGCCCTTTCACTGTCTCCCTTCTTTGAAAACAATGTTTTCCTTCAGACAGGCAGTCGGAAAAAGACCGCCTGTTGGAACCATGACAGGTGGTCTTCATGACCGCCACGCTTAATCAACGATTCCCCTCGCTGTCATAATATGGCGAAGAGAAAACAGCAGTACGATGGTGGAGGGCCCGCCACCGACTGGCTGGGGGTGACGGGCCCTCCGCCATCATAATGAGCCCCTCTGTTTTTGTAGAGAGATACAAATATGTTGGGGTACAGCTCTACAAGTACAGGGTTGCTACCCACCTTTTTTCTGGTGTCAAAGTTGACCATGGCAAAGTCTGGAAAAGCCATACAACCGACTACTCTCAACTAGTCTATGGACTGAGATCCACACTTAAAATACCTACATTTGTATTCAGTCTTCCATCTCATTTCTTTGTAATCTGCCTGAAAAACCCTCCTCCAACACCCATTGCAACCACACTGACTGGCCTCTGAGACTTCACAGAACCTGATTACAGCATCTTTCATTTCATAACGTTTCTTACACAGGTAACATCATATCTCAGTAACATCATATTTCCCCCATGCACTTGAGCTAGCTTGAAATTTAGGAAAAAGATCTTTATCACATGAAGATTGTGTTACTTTTTCATTCTGTACACAGAGCTGATGTCATTCACAAGAGGTGCCAATTGTTTCATCTGTTTTGTGATACGTTTTTGTAATGACTTCAAATTGTTAAGCAACACTTGATGATTGTGCTGTGTTGCAGGCTGTGCTTCACACGTTCTACCTTGTTGATCTATTTGCAGCTGATGTACTATCTTAGGCATGTGAAATTCAGTACCTTTTCCAATGAATCGATTTCGCTTGACGAATCAGGAGATGTCGATGCCTACTATGACATCTTAAATTGGCAGATGCATGACAATGGAACCATCTCCTTCGTGCGCATCGGCAAGTACACCGGCTCAAGTGCAGGGTATGACATGAAGATCACCAACAGCTCCATATTCTGGAACACCGTCAGTGGACAGGTTTGTATCCTTTCCACTAGTTTTCTAAGTCTTAGATGATGTCTTGAATAGCTTCATAGACCTTATGAATAATACTATATGTCTCATGCCATCGTGAGTGATCAAAGCCTGTAACAGTGGCACTGTATCAAAAAGAACATCTTGCTTCCAGTCTCATGAGGCAACCCTGTGTACTATTTGCATTAAATAACGTATAACATAACATCTAAAAGACATGGGCAAGGATTGTTGGACTGTGTACCATTCGAAGTTAAACCGAACCTTCATAAGTATTTTTGGGGACTTTGATGCAGACATAGTTTGAGGTACACAATGCAAAGTAAAGTAATACAAATAACACACAGAAAGTAGGCAGACATCCATCATAGGCAACAAAATGACTGGGATCCCATAAACTACTTCTACGTTTTGTTCACTAGAAAAATGCTGGGTTTATTTCAGCTCATTTGGGAACATTTTATGCAGGAGTGACTTGCCTTTATGTGGTGTTTTTGCCGAACCACACCTGAGATATTTCCTGTTTCTCCAAGGGCCCAGACGTGTGAAGTGCACAAATCCAGATCTGTGGAGTGACAGGGAAACCAAACTGTGCAAGCGTGGAGGGCCAGAAGTCCATGCTCGACCCAAATACATCTGTATTGATTGCAAGGCGCTTGCACTCTGTTAGAAAGCTCAGACATTGAAATGCAATTCTCAGCTCCCCAACTGAGCACTTTGCGCCCATTCTCCAGAAACAGTGCATGGCCTGTAACACTGGCCATCACCATGTAATTTAAGCTGCGTGGTGACTGGATGTGTTACAGGCAGTGTAGTGTCAATTACCCTGCTAATGTGCACAAAAGGCTTAACATGTTCTGATCAGTGGACCAAGCACTTTGTTAGAGGAAACTTAGTAAATGGTTAAAAAAAAAACTCTGTTGCTGCTGTGTGTGTTTGTGTGTGCACACGTGCATGGTTGTGTGTGATTGTGTGGGTTTGTGTGACAGGGAATATGGAAGTGTACCTCTAACCAAGTGGCCACCCACTCACCAGTTTCTTACAATGCTCTCCTTGAACATAGGGCGATATCTTGTATAATGGAGCGTATCTGGTATTGGGGTCTACTTATAGCACAATTGTTGTAATTATTGGCAAACAGGGGACAATCTTGGTGCCATGATGGTACCCCTGATAATACTGATAATCCTTGGAATATTCTGGACATTCATACCTTGATGATGCTCACCCTTGGGACACCGCTGCTCATGACATAATGGTGGTCATTTTCCCCACATTTTGGTTTTCAGGCATTATGATGCCTTTACATAGAAAGTGCTAAACCGGTCATTATGGTGATAATTCCTGGCATATTATAAAAATCTAGGGGTGATGTTGAACACCTTTAGTATAATGCTCGCCCCAGCATAATATTGGTACTTTGTGACACATTGTGCATACCTCCAGAGGGATGATTCATTCCCCTGGTATAGTGCTGGCCCAGGCATGATGGTGGTAGTCCTTGGCATATTGAAGGCATCATTAGCATGATGGTACCCAGGCACAGATTGGAATTCCTGGCATATTATGGGCATCTCTTGGCATAAGATAGTGATTTCCATGTTTGACAGTAGTTCGTGTGGGTGTGAGTTCTTTTTGGCAATCGAAAACTCATATCTGAACACCAAGCAGGTGTATATGTTTTGCTAAAAATTACAATATTTTAGGGCAAAACAACTATTGTTGATTTTTCATGAAAATTCCCAGCTTTTATTGGCGTAACATACGTTTGTTTTCAAATTAAAAGCTCCTATTTGAAGGCAAAATGTGAGTATTTTTGTGAAAAGTTAAATTTACGTTTAGAGGGAAATTGTTGTATTTGCTCAAATGTATTTAAAACTGATATTTGAGTGATATTTCTCCATTCCAATTGTGACCCGAGCCTGTATGATTGCTCTAATGTGTCTGCTGGCTGATCCTGTATGGCCCCCACAACCAGAATGAGCACTGGTGTATGATCCTGCACAGTGTGCCTAGCTATAAGGTCTGCATCAAGCGACAGTGAAATTGGTGTCTTTTTTCTCTTTCCATCCATCCCTTGAGAGTCTCAGTATTCTTCACTTCCTTTCAATTTTCAATGTTGTCACTTCAGAGGAGATTCTGAGAATAGGATATAGGACTGAGACTATCACTGGAAGGTGCAGAAAATAAAATGTGAAAATGAGGGAAGACAAATGAGAATATCCTTGGAATGGGCAGGATGTGCAAATAAAAAAATACGTCACCTCACAGTCTCATGCCCCAGGCCTCAGATCTGTTCACAAAACATGACTGAGAATGTCCTTAAAGTGGAAGAATGGAAAAAGAAAGGAAGTGCAGGAAGATGCCCTCTGTCACATCCTAGGCCATGTAAAATAATTCAATTCTGGAATTTCTAATTTTTTACACTTTGTGTAGGAACATTATACTTAATATTGAACCATTTTGCCACTAGTTACTCAAATGTTTCTCTCGGGAGGGTGAACTCCTAGCATCCCCTGTTTTGGGACGGTCCTTCTTGTCACAAAATTAAGGTATTCAAGAATTTTATTAGTGCCCTTTAAGTACTTATGGCTAGATAGCAAATGTATCTGACATTTTGTGCTGTGCTTTAAAATGGAGTGTTTGACCTCATTTGTATGAACATTTCCCCCTAGATGGAGAACACTTGCAAGCGCTCCAAAAGAACTTCAACTTGTTCACCTCATTTTGTTTCCATAAATGAAGAACTTCTAAATAAGCTCCAAGTCTTGCAGAATACAGCAGCTAGACTGGTTTTAAACCTTCCCCATCACTCCCCGTCTGCACCCAGCCTGAAGGCAGTCCATTGGCTGCCAGTCAAGAAGCTGATTAATTTAAAAATCTGCTGTCTTGTCCATAAAACTCTCAACGGACAGGGTCCCCATTACTTGGCTAACAAACTGAAAATATATCAGCCAACAAGAACTCTTCATTCTGCTAATAAAACACCTATTAATAATCCCGGTTCATACAGTCAATTACGGCAGTAGATCATTTTCGAAACTAGCTCCCACTCTTTGGAACTCCCTGGCACTTTATCTTCGTACTGAAATTGACCACAAGAAGTTCTGTAGGCCCTTAAGATTTGGCTATTTTAAATCTATTTTCACTTTCCAGTCATCTTTCTTGTCTGTTCCTGATTCTCGGCAAAGAGCTATGAGACCGTAGGGTGATATATATGCGCTCAACAAGAACCAGTACATAGACATATATTGTTTTGAAGCATACAGACAGGGTTGATGATTACTTATAAAGAAAGCAAAGCTTGTTGGAGAACCCTGCCTTCAAGGGGTCAGTTTAGGAAAGCATTAAGAATTATTTTGAAAAAAAGAGGCGCGTGCTGACCACGTGACAGCATTGGAGCCACTCAAAGCCATCATTAGGGTTGGGTGCACACAGATCACAGTAGAATTTTGGATGGTAAATTGTTTGAGTTGAAGGACTATGTGAGGGACCATAAAAAAGGTACTATCCCTGTTTGAACAGACAAAGCTTCACTAACTGGGGCCATAGAGAGGCATTCATAACTGATAAAAAAAGGAGATGTATTGATCATAATGCATACGTGGCCAAGACCCACTACGAATCAGACAAAATTGGCAGATTGCTCTCACACCTTAACAAACAGGAGCATATAATAACTCCCACTACAGCTATATAATCCTCCCTGGACGTTATAGTATAGTCTCAAAACAAAATACCCTCCGTATTCCTTGACTGTTATAAACTAATGCACTTCCATAATAGAAGATAGCCGGACAAAACAAGATCCAAACTTTTGGTAGTTTTGAGACTGCCAAGTATTGCCCTTTATCTAAAAAGAAACTGGGGAAGAACCACATTTGGATCTCTGGCCCTCGTTGGAAAAACAGATGTAGATGACTCATTTATGGAGTTTTACAACACTTTTAATTCCCAATTGATGCCAAATGTTAGTTGAGTAGTACAAAGTGACAGCGGAAATTGGCCCTTCCTTGCCCAAATCAGGGAAGGATAATCACAGAGATCACAGCCCATACTAAGTAATGACTGCACAATATGAAGCCAGGTTCTAGCCTCATGGTTGTTGCCGGGGCTCAGATGAGAATGGATTTAGCCAGAGTGGCAGTATTTCTCTTACCTTTTGGATGGTTATATTGGATCATTAAAGCTGTTTCACTCACCTGGCTGTACTCAGCTTGCCAAGTATGGGAATTTGGAAAGGCCATCAATACTCTCAGGTGGCAATGCATGCTTTGCTGTTCTGTCAAAGTTTGGGACAGGTCAAAATATGCTCCGTTGGATAAAACTGATATATGTGGAACAAACAGCTAGGGGTAAAGCATTTACAGCTAGATTCATGAAAGAAAAATCGGCTCGCAAAGGGCCGGATTCTGCGAATCTGGCCCTTTGCGAGCGCAATTTTTGCATTTGGGATTCATCATCCCAAATGCAAAAATCGCTAATTGCGAAATCGCATATTTGCGAGGAATTGCATTTAAGGAATCTCTATTTGAGATTCCTTAAATGCAATTCATTATCCATTTATTATTTGTGAATTCGCTATTTCTGGACGCTATTTACCGCGAAGTGTAACTTCGTGGGAAATAGCGAAAACTTAGAAAAATGCACTTTAGTACTTTTTCTAAGTGGTATGTTACACACACACATGTCCTTTGGACATGTGTGTGCGCAACATCAGGCTACATTTACATTTCAGGGGTGCAACAGGGTGTCCATTGGAAACCCCTGCACCCTTGAAATCGTAAAATCAAAATGCGAATCGCTAATAGTGATTCGCACATTGATATGTCTTCCCATTCATTCCTATGGGCCTTCAGGCCCATAGGAATGAATGGGGAGTTATTCCTTATTTACGATTAGCAATTAGCTAATCGCAAATAAGGAAGCTGTAGGAATCGCAATAAATATTGCGATTCCTACATGAATCCCGTTTTGCGAGTCTGTAATAGCGATTCCTTATTATTCACTATTACAGACTCGCAAAACATGCTGATGATGAATCTGGCTGTTAGACTCATATCCAAGGCATTCTGGGAGCATGAGGGCACTTGATGGAGATGATTCCTGCAACCTTACTGTTTGTCCTGCCCATGTAGCAGCTAGCTGCGAAGCTCCATCTATCAGGAAGAAGCTGGGGCATAACCCTGTCAGATACAACTGATGCAGTGTTGCTGTACTTAGACAAGTTGCCCTACTCAAATGTAATATGCATTTTTTTTTGGTATTTACCTTCACAACTTCAGAGAAAAATCTATTGCTCTTTGGATGGAATGCAGGGAGATTTTATTTGGAATGTAGACATACAAAGGGTTTTACTAGCCACTAGTACTTGACAGTGGGAGATCACTTTCAGGATGGCACTCTTCTTCCCTTTGAGTCCTTAGTAGAGCAATGCAGTTTACAAACTGGACGGTTTCTAGCCATTAGAAAAGCTAGCCTGGATAGTGTACACTTGTTGGGTGATCACTGACACTAAACCTCATACTTCCATTGGTATGCGCTTTATTACACATACCTTAGTTCAAACGCTCTACACCAGCAAGATTGGGAAATATTGATCATGTGGCATAGGAAGTCCATATATTCACACACAGGTATTGACATATTTTCTGTGGTTTTCACTGTATAGCGGTCTATTGAGGAGAGGTTTGCAACACAACTTAGGCTGCAACTAGATATTGTGATAACCTTAAGAGCTGGCTTCTAGGTTGCTTCAAACGCCCCAAAAATCATAGGGCCTGATTCACAAAGGTAAGTTACACTTTTGAGTAAGTTTACACTTTGTAGTAAGTTTACTACTTTTCGTATTCACAAACTTCGAGTGTAAACTTACTACAAAAGTGTAAATTACATGCCCCCACCCCCAGAGTAATTCAGTTAGCTTACTGTTGACTGGGTGGGTGACGCTCCTCCCTAATCTTCTCCCTGACCCTCTGGAAACCCCTCTTACTCCCCCCTAATCCCATTCCCTTCAGTAGTAAGTGTGCTCTTTTTTCCACCTACTCCCATGTGTCCCTCTCACATTTACTAATGAAATCTATACCTACATGTGCGATACTCAGCCTTGGTGGAGAACTCCGTAGGCAAAAGCGTAGGCAAAAGCATACACTTTGTAGTACATTTTGTGCAGTACAAAAAATCCTACAAAGTGCAGTGTGTGAATCAGGGCATAGAGTGGAGTTTCAATTTGTAGATTTGGACTTATTATTAGCCAAGAGAGCTACTGCCCAGGGTGGATGTCAGCTGGTTCCCGCCAAGGTCAAACAGTGGCTTAGATCCGTCTTGAAATGGGCTGAAGTTGAAAGTACAGCTGCCAATATGTAGGATGCTAGAAGCCTTAGAAAACACCCTATTGAGCTGCAGTTGGATGATATGTTATTCCCCAAGAACAAGATTAGCAATGACAGTAAATCACCTTGATCTCATATGCATATAATGTTTTACCTGGTAGTACGATAAAAAAGAAATGTAGTTTTGTGCACAGCACTACATTCCTATCCTGGGAAAGTATCTGGCAGGTTTTGCGAGTTTTATTTGACAAGTTCTGACAACAGTCGCCTCACTCCCCTTGGTGTCTCTGTACTAACCATACTGCACAAGACAGGGTCAAACACTGGAGGGGCTGGAGAAGAGAGGGAGAGAGAGAGAGAGAGAGAGATAAAATGTGAGCAAGAGAGACAAGAGGCATACACAACTCTTTATTTTGTCGTAATTTCTGTTGTTTTGTCTTTGGTCACACTGCAGGTATTTACTCAGACTCTCAGGGGGTAGTGCGACTCACTAGTCAAAAATGTGGAGGTCAGAAATACATGATATTCAAATAAACACATATTAAGCGTGTATGCTCGCCTGCTTCTGAAATGTAGGTCACAGTGAACCTAAGCCAGGAGAAAGAAAAGCCGGTAAGCCCCAAACTCGCACAAGGATCCGGGATATGCCTGAGCGGGAACAGGAGTGGGAGAAACACAACCAGACAACAAAGCAGATTACACAGAGAAATGTAAGAATACAGGGGAAAGGAGTCAGGGAGTCATATATGTAAATACACAGTAAAACGTCAGAGCCATAAGACAATCTGAAGAGCAAGGGCAGCATAAATAGGCCAAAGGTGAGAGAGCTGGAGAGGAGGGAAGCCAAAGCAATACAGAATCCAAAGAGTAAGGTCAGTTTACACAGGCAAGGAGTTCAAGTTAACCTATGAACCACAAAGGGAGAAAACAATAAAGGTGAGGGACTGGAATGGTGGACCATATAGCGACAGTAAAGAGTCCATGCAATGCAAAGTTGCCGGGCAGCTTCCTAGTGCTTTTCTGGAAGTTTAATATTGCAGCTGCCTGTCTTGACTCAGAAGTCCTGCCCTTAATCCTGGCCGGATTGCTATTCACAGAATCCCACCTTCCATCGACCGGTATGCCACAGCCCTAAAGGTAAACAGCTCACTGCTGTTCTCAGTATCTTGTTTGAACCTCGGAAGCCCTGCTGACTCCTCAAAATATCATCCAAAGCATGGGACATCCCATTACCAACATTGCCTATCCAGTATTATGTTGTTCAGTCACTCTTCTGCATCCTGATCTATACAACATGCAGTATTGGTTCTTTGGTGTATTTGCTTAATCTATAAGTCACAGTTTTGTATTTTATAGATGTTTTATAATTGGACAATGTGTCAAGAAGAACTAGAGTACATTTAGTTTTCCTTTTCTAATGCTTTATTCTGCTCGACCTAGTGTGATGAGGTAACCTCTGCACACAAATATGTTGCTTAGAGTATATTATGTTTGCAAATAAAGCACTGGTAGACACACAAAAAGCAACTCCTTTACACAACTGTAGCATGAAACACATCCATTGAAATAATAATATAGAGGAGTTTAAAAAAGATCAAGCATCTGACAGCAGAGCTATTCCCCTCCATATTGATATCTCACAGGCTCTGTCTTCTAGCAGCAGAGAAGGTCCCTCAGATAATCAGGATCTTGCAGGCTTCAACTTCAGACAGTTGAGTATGCCTAAGGTCCTGTGCTTAATTTGTAAAATAATGAGTCCTGGTGTCCAAAGTGCTTCTCTGAAGCCTACAGCCAGCGCTATTAAATGTCACTTTGCCGAATACCTAGCTTGCGTAGTCCTGGATCCACCTCAGGCCTCTTTAATTCACTATATAACATACAAAGGGAGAAAGCAAGAGGTCCAAGGGGAGCCAATACACCGACCTCCAAATAAATGTATGACAAATGTAAGGCATAGTGGCTGAGACTCAGAGACCGAAGGATAGAGAAATCCCAGGTCTGCAAGGGAAGGGTTCAGTGTATTTTTTTTCACAAACCTGTGTCGATATTTCAGGTCTCCTATTGGGGATGGCCAATCCAAGAATTGCATGAGGTGGGCTTACTCACATAATGTGACATGATTCATCATAAGCCACCTCCTCTCAGGGCGGAGTCGACCTCGGGTTGAACTGTCCCGAGGGAGTTCTTAGATATTCTTCTACTCGAGATAACAATGGTCCAGTTCCTAAACTAAAAAGACCTCAAGGTATACCACCAAGTATCCTTTTATTTATTTGGTACCTTGGGTATGAAGACAAAGTTAAAACTTGATTTCCAAGAGGTAATCTGCAGGTATAGCTGCAGCAGATTATTATGGTCCTTGCAATCTCAATTTATTTACCAACATTTTTCTGCCCTATTTAATAGTCAGCTCTGTCTGGGGCATTTGTTAGGGTTATGCACTTCTTTGATATCCCTTTAAATGAGTGAGGGTTGTGCTAGTCAAATTATTACACCATACACATTAGAGCTAAACAAAAGACAGGGCCTATCTCTGTCAACAACAGACATCTAAGTAAGATATCTATATTTTGTAGGTAATTTCATCATAGTCTGTTGAGGGGGGCACATCCTGTAGTCACACATCCGTCAAGGAGCTGTGCCCTCTTTTATCCTAACCGTTCAATTACCGACAGCCGTCTGGTGGTTTAATACACTGCCAGACACCCATGCCCCTTTATCGCACTCTTGCAGGTTTCTGTTTTCTCCCATTGGGATGGTTTTTCCATCTTTCTAGTCCTCCTTCTTTCCCATTTGTGTGTTTTACCTCTATTGCTACTGGCAAAAGTCTGAAGAGAACAAATAAGTGCTGGTCCCCCAAGCATAAGTGCTGGCGGCCCTCAACAGCTCCCACCAGCTCAAATTAAGCACTGCTAAGGTCCCAGAGAAATTTCAACTTAATTATTTTCCTGATATAGTCATCTTGTGCTGCAGAAAGGTCTTATAGGTTAAGGTGTCATACATCAAAAGTCTCCACCAGGTTACAAAGATCTTAAACACCTAGGGGCCCATCTATGAGCCAGTTTGCATCGCTCTTGCACCACGTAACGTGGTGTGAGAGCGATGCAAACCTTACATGTGATTTATGAAGCCATGCAAGGCCACTTTGCATGGCCCTTTGCATGGCCCTGAGTGGCTCCCTAAATCTGGAGTAAGTCAGTGCAGTGCAAATCGCTGTGTTGCCTTACTCTGCCCTGGGAAGGCATTCCATGGGTGTTTTGCATGGGTGTTCCCACACAACTCCCATGGGTTTTGACTCATTCCCAGATTTACCAAAATCAGTAGACATAGGAATGTCTTTATTTCTCCTCGTTACTTCCTCTTTCTATGTGTGTTGCATTCTGTCCTTTCCTGCACAAAAATAATCCTGGATAGAACATAGGCACCCTTGCACCATGGTGAGCTGCACTGCATGACAAGTTTGTAAATAGGTTCCCTCATCCTTGGACACCAACGCTATCCCTTAATTTACCCAACTTGAAAATTCAGATATGCAATTGGGAGAATCTTTTTCTGGGTACACAGGTCACAAGGTCTCAGCCACTAGTGCAGAGCTAGCCATAAAGGAACACAGAAAATGCAGACCTAGTATTACAAATACATAGCTATCTGGTGTGCAAAAGGGATTGTACAGGTTAAAGTATCTGAGCAAAAAAACAGATATATTCTTACACTGACATAACTGGTTCAGGAATGTAAGAGCAAAGCTGTGCATCAAGTTAGTCCTTTGGAAAACCATTCACTCTCCTGTTGCTTTATGGAAGCAAAACTATTATTGAAAATAGCTGAGCGAGTGTATTTATTGATTTACAATTGTCAGTAGCAAAAAACATTAAGCTCAATGTGCACTTTTATGTTTCATTAGTCAATGCTTAAAAGAGCAAAATAATAGATCTTTTTTTTAATGAAATAGGTGATAAAATTCATAATGCCTTGCTGCTAGTTGAGAGGGTTAAATAACCACCTCAAGTAATAATCGCAATACTTGTTAGAATGAATGACTAATGTCACTGAGTAAATATGAGTCCAATCCCCTGGCAACTATGACACAGAGCAGATAGGCCTAAAGTAGAGGCGATGTGCAAAGGATGTATTCAGTACTAAAATAGTAATAAAAGTGAAATACAATACATTCAAAATCCCAAAATGAATTCTACAAATAGAGTAACATTGAATAAACCAAATGACACCAAAATGAGAACCGGAGATTAGAATTTTTAAAATTTTGATATAGTGCCAAGAAGCACAAAGTGCCAATGATAGTCTGATCGTGATAGAACATGTGGACTGCCAGTTGGGTTCACTAACTGGTTGTATCTTGGTCAAAAATGTTACCTTCTGACTTCAGTTTTATAAGTCCCAATCCACCACTTGAGTACACTTCTAAAGCCCTCCAGGACCTCAGGGAAGGCACTTAGAGGGTGGCAGGCCCAGGCGCATTGGAGGGTTCAGTCCAAGTCGAGCTGCCACTGGTAAGCTGGGCAGTTACAGGAAAATAACTTTTGTAGCTTGTTGCTTCCCTGTAGCTTTAAGAGGTCAGCTTTATGACCTTTGGAGGCTATTTCTTTGGCCTGGGTACAGTGGAGAGCAGGTCCAGTCTTTTAGGCTCTTCTTGGGTCTCAGATAGCAGGCTCAGTCCTCATCTGATGTTCCACAGGTCTGGAAGTGTTCTGAAGTGGGTGCCTGGAGATGCAACTTTTATGCCCGGCACTAGCTAGTGGGTAGGAATGACCCCTGGGGATTCCCTAACTAATGGGGTGAAGGTTCCCAAGGTTAACGCTACCCACTTTGGGTATTTTGAAGATGGGGAAAGTCTTAGTCCACAATAAACTTGCACTCTGAGGGCTGGTGATGTGCATGGGGGTGTACTAGGGTAAGCCTAGTGAACTCCCACATTTAACACTAAAATCTACTTTGAGGCAGGTCTTGTACCCACAACAACCTCATAGACTGACATCTGGCAGAACAAGAGTTTTCAGCACCCAGACAGTGAATGTACAAGAATTGTTTTGCATCCTGCTCTCACCCTTTGAAGTGTGCTTCAGGTGTGATATGTAAAACCCCTGCAAGCCTGTCAATGCTGTTTTGCCAATCCAGGGGGACTTGACACTGTCAAAAAGAAGCCCACTGTACTTAGGGCCATTCTGGCTCAGGGGGGGACAAAAGAAGGGTGCAAGCCTGGGTGTTAGCTACATCTGCAGGTCAGATGGCTAATCAAATTCCTGACCCAGCCTACAGGACATTCCTTCAACCGCATGTCACCTCCCCACACCAAGGTCTTTCGTCCCTGTGCTGGGAGTAAGTTCACAGATCAGTTACACCTATTCAAATGCTAACCACTGGCTGACAGAAGTAGGAGCGCAAAATGCAGATTAGCTTCTATGGATTTTAGACAGGGCAAAGGTAACTTTCTAAAAGTACATAACAAAAGTTATACAAAATCCAACTATACAATTAAATTAGATTTTAATAAATACTAAAAAAGGCCTTGAATTATTTTTTGAGCTTCTTCTAAACCAAATTAAGCATTGTTAAATGTAATAATGTAATCTAGTGTTTTCCTATGGTGCAGCTGGCCTTGCTACAGCTAAAATATCATTTTGGCCTTTTTCAGTGTAAAGACATATAGAATAGTAAACCTTTACATGTCCAACTTTACAACACCATGCACCCTTCCTTAAGGGCAATAAAGCCTTCTTAATGGGTGATTATTAATATTTTTTAAAGTTTTGACCTATCAAAAAGGTTTTGTTTTGGCAGGTCGAATTGGCAGTTTAAAACTGCACAGCCAGGGTACAATGGTATGTCTGGAAACCAGTTTTGCTTGGTCACTGCAGTGGGTGACACAATAGGTGCTGCATCCTACTAGTGACATTTACCTTACAGGCCCTCGTATACTCTGTACCATATACTAAGGACATACAGTTACATTAAATATGTTAATTACGTGTACACCAATCTCAACATGCTGCTATGGGAGCACAAACATTTTTCTATTGGTTAGCAAGAGTAAAGTGTGCAGAGTTCTAAAAGTGTGTGGAAGAAATAGAAAGGTAACCAGCAGCACACCTGAACCTGCTTACCATCATCACTCCTGCCAAAGAAGAAGAAACAGGGCCAAACCCTAGCCCTAGAGTAATTCAGCAGCACACCTGTCCTTGAAAGGCAGGAGAGTCATTTGACCCTTACTTGCTCACCAATTAGCATAACAGACACTGGGAGTCAGAGGGGTTTTGGGACCCAGGCCTCTCTACCAATTAGCACCCATTCATATGGCCCCACCGGCCACCAGCTCTCCCATCAAAGAACCACTTGCCAGCACACTGAGTGTTAAGAGGCAAGAAGTGTATGTAACCTAGGACTCTCCATCAATCAGCATAGCTGATACTTGAAATGACCATCTCTTCTCTTTTCACAGAAACTATCAGGACATCCCTCATCTGGGTGTTTTTAGCTAAAGGCTCACAAAGACAAGGACAGTTGACCGTTTGAACTAGTATGTGGGTTGGCCTAAGTCTACACTATAGAGCAGCACACCATATGCTTATTGTCCAAAGCTACCTACACCATGTCTAAAATGGAGCTCGATACAATCTTGGCTGAGATTTGCGGTTTAAAGGTACAACAAGCTTTGGATATGGAGATCTTAAACCAAAGGCTCTCTAAGATGGAAGAAACCTTGCTGGCGCTTCCAAAACAAATACAGGAAGCTGAGCAAAGAATCTCTGATATCAAAGATAAGCTGGTGATTGTTCAATCTTGCATTTCACCTGAGTTCTCAAAAATTACGGAATTGGAGATGAAATAGAAGTGTAGAATCATTCATGATGCTCCAATCTCAGGTTTACGGAAATTCCTGAAGGAAGAGAATCTCAGGGCCTAATACAGTCTTTTCCTCAACTTATCAACATGCTGATTAAAGATCAAATTCTACCATCCTCCCCAGTGTATTTGACAATTATGCACATACAAAGAGTTCCTTTCTGTCAGTTACCAGGGGCCAAATATCCACAAACTATCTTGGAGAAAAACGAGTCGGTCGAAATCACTTTTTCCTGTTTTTATTTGTATAAAATTTTTTAGTTTTTATGGTGCTAAGAAAGAACATAATTTCATAACAAATGCAAAATAATAAAATAATTTCGGGAAATGTGAATGGGCTATTGAATCATAGAAAAGAAGCCTCTATGTTGACCTAGTTGTCGCTTTTCCCCCAGATCTTGTTCATTCAGGAAACACATTTTAAGTCAAACTTACCCAAAATGAACCTTCCTAAGGGGTACGGTCAAGCTTAATTTGCTTCTGCAAGCATGTCTGTTCGAGGGGCCGCCATTATATTCCATAATAATTGCAATTGTAAAATAGAAAAAGTAATTTGAGATTCTCAAGAGTGAAGGCTCTTGCTAAAACTTAAGTTTGGGGATGTATTGCTCAATCTCTTGAATTATTATGGGCCCAAATTCGATGACACTGAGATTTTGCTGCAAATTTAATATCTAACAATTGCTCCAGAGGGCTCTATAATTTGGGACGGGGATGTTATATACATTCGGGACATTCGGCTAGACACCTCAAATACAGCTAAGAAGCAATCGAAGCCAAAAACAACTACATTGATTAATAGGATGAAACAGGAACTCACCCGTCTTGATCCTTAATGTCAAGGCCTCCAAGGTCAGTCTCATTATACTTTGTTATTCTTCCAGGTCCAAAATCTCGAGAAAAAAAATTCATAATTGATAACTTGCTGTCTAGAGGAGAGTCAGCGATTATTTCCAACTCCTTTTCTGATCATTCACCTATTTCATCAATAGTTAAATGAAATAAATCTGGGCCCTGAAGTACTAAGCTTTGGTATTTTGACAAATCTCTTCTTTGGATTCAAGAAACACAGCTTTTTATTAAAAAAAAAAACAGCTTTGTAATTAACAAGAACTCTGCCCTGTGTTTTTTGTTTGGGAGGCTTTTAAAACAGCATTTAGAGGCCAGGTAATGGCCTATAAGGCTGTGGAGAGTAAAAAACAAGCTCAAGAGGTGTTGACATTGTAGTCAGTGGTTAAAGAGCCCGAAATAAGTTAAATAAGGCCTCGTCGGAATCCCAAAAAACAGCTTCTCTGCTAGATCTAGTGACAGCCAAAGACAATTCGAGGCAATTTTTCAATCTTTAGGTAATTAAGACTTATAAACAAAAACTCTATGAGGAAAGCCAACATATAGGATGTTATCTGGCCTGGCAGTGCAAATGTAGTCACTCAGATCATAGATCCAGAAACAGGTAAATTAGAAGATTCAAGGGATAAAATTGCCAGGGTTTTTCTGCGGCATTTCAAAATCATCTATGAGGAAGCGCAGATTATAGACTTTCAATCACTCATACAATATTTAAAATCTCTACAATTACCCTCTATTTCAAAGAGTTTGAGAGATTCCCTTTATAAGCCTATTTCACGAATTGATGTCAGCAATATATTAAAAATCATGGCTAAAGCGAAAGCCGCAGGCAATGATGGTATCCCCTTTGAAGTTTTCAAGACATTTGAGCATCTATTCCTGCCTCTTCTTACAATTTTTTTTATCTGATAAAAATGGTGAGCCCATATCACAAAACTTTAAAGAAGCAGTGGTGGTATGTTTTTTCAAGACAGATAAGGACTCCAAGGATCCATGTGCATATCACCCCATCAGTCTATTAAATGTAAACTATAAAATGTTTATACAAATTTGGGCATCAAGATTGGGCCCCCTTGTGCACAACCGGTGGTCCATCTGGATCAGACAGGTTTCATACCTCATAGATCTAAGGCCTCAAACACCTACTTCTTAGCACAAGAAATTGATTTCCTGTCAGTCAACAAGGCCAAGGCAGCGATCTTAATGCTTGATGCAGAAAAAGCATTTGACCTTGATGACTGGTAAGCTTTGTTTTTTATATTACAAACATTAAGTCTCCCCGTTCAGTGTTAAAATGTTAAGAGAGCTCCATGCAGGTTCAGAGGCTAAGACCATGATAAATAAAGAAGAGATGGAAGTGGTAAAGATCAGACGTGAGACTAGGCAGGGGTGCCTGCTGTCCCCTCATCTACTTTGTTTTTATAGAGCCTTTGGCAATAGAAATCCATAGCAATTCCCAGATAGTGCCACCTTTGGATGCAATGCCAAAAATCAAACTGTTCGCAGACGATATTATTCTTTATTTGTTAGCAGATTCATAAATATTCAAAATGCATTTGAAGAAATATTAGCTTTTACACAAATAGGTGGGTGTAGGTTAAACCAAGCCAAGACTGAGGTTCTGTTGTTTAATGCTCCGACAGTGTTGCTTACATTTTCCCTTCAGCAGACAGCTACTAAACCTATTAGATATCTAGGGTTATTTGTGACTAACCAATATGATCAATTATTTATGCTAAATTTTGAAAGAACATTTAAAAAAGCCAAGAAACTATTGAACATCTGGTCTCTCCTTCCTTTAACACTAATTGGTCGTGAATCTATGGTTAAAATGTCAATTTTACCATTATTTTTATTCTTGTTTATGACTCTTCTTATCAAAATACCTAAATCCTATTTTTGGGATTTAGATAAGATAATTCGTAATTTCATAGGGGCAAATAAAAAGCCTAGAACTTCATTAGCAATATTACAATTAGAATCAACTCGGGGGGGCTTGCAATCCCAAATTTTGAACTTCATTTCCATGCAGCCTTGCTGAATGCTTTGGTTCAGCTCCCAATCACATCTTCAAAATTTGAAAATGTTATGCTAAATACATTGTTGACTAAGAGTGCAATTAAGTTACCTGTTTTTCTTCGCTTTCCGCAATTGCCCAAGAAATCTAGATATAAGACAATATTAAATGTAGTTTATCGCATGCAATGATTTTCTATATCACGTAAAATACCTAGCTATCATCCATATATAAAAATAGTCAATTGTCAGGGTTCCGGCTTATAATTCGTCTAGGGGACCTTAGAATTATGGAAGGAGGTGGGGTTTGATCGGTTGGGCGGATTTTTATAATCTATCAACCTTGATTACTTGTGAGTCGTTGACTCAGCAGTTGGGCTCTAGAATTTCAGCCCTTTCTTTTAGTTGTAATCAAATAACCATCTTTTTAAGAACAAATTATGGTATGGCCAATAATTCGGCATTAAGGATTCTAAGCCAACTATATAATCATGGCTTAACTGGAGTCCATAATTGGTACTCTTGTTTAACTTAGCTGGGGGAGCAGAACGAGATTGGTAAATTTCTCTCCAAACTAGTAAAGGAAACTGGGTGTAGTGTCAGCAATAAAGAGTGGTGGGCGTTATGTGAAGTAGGGCATAGAGCGCTGTGTGCTGCTAACTATAAAAGAATGGCCTTTTTGTCAAGATGGCTGACCTACTTTATGCTTAAAAGGCTTCACAAGATATTACCAGTTTCATCAGAGTATTGCTTTAGGTGCCCAGATCTAAAGATAGGGTCTTGGAACCATATTTTTTCAATTGTCGCCCTTTGCGACAATTTTGGTCGGAAGGTTTTCAAATGATTAATCAATCGTTATCACTATCAGTCTACATTACACCTTATCTTAAATTGGTCTTTTTTAGTTCCTCTTGGAGGTCCACCATTTGACAAAGTAGCAGCAATATTTTTTTCCATAGCAATAGCTGTAGGCAGGTCATTAAGTCTTCAGAATTGGAAATCCGATAAGATACCTTCGATTCATCATTGGCATGAGAAAATGGCGAGGACATATATTTGAAAAGAAGCATACGCTAAACGCATAGGGGCCTTACGCAGATTCAAAGCGATTTGGTAAGGATTTTTTTTAGCTTTGTACATTAGGATCTCCTTTTTTGCACTTTCGCCGATAATGTTTCTAATCTTTTGTATAACACATGTTTTTACTTTTTTAGATGGGAACCTATTTCTGAACTATTATGTTTTCTATTCCTATTTGACTTAAGCGAGATCTACGTTTAAGATGCTGCTATTGATGTAACTTATGACTGCTTTTTATGCTCTTCTATGATGTGTGTATACTGTATTCTTTGCTGGAATCTTAGCACCATATCGCACTAGCACTTTATTGGGTTTCTGTCTTATTTTATGCCATGCATCGTTTGCTCTATCAGACAGTTTTGATTGATGATTGGCCGTTTTTGTTTTTTTATTGATGCATTACATCAATTGTAATTATGTTTTAATCCACTCAATTCAAAAACAAAAAACAAATACAAAGTGTTGTTAAAAATAATTAAAACCTCATACACACAACTCAAAGTAAAAGTGCACAGGTTTCATCAGCTTCTCAGTTGTTACAATTGGTAACATTCAGTGCTTAATTTGAGTTGGTGGTTGTGTTTGGGGCCCATCGGCACTCATTTCTTGGGACCAGCACTTATTTTTCCTCATCAGACTTGGACCTAAAGCAATGGAAGGAAAAACTTCCAAAGGGGAAAGGAGGTAGAAAACAAAAGAAAACCAGTGACAAAGGAAAAAGCTGGGAACAGCATGAATAGATAAAAGGGCTGGAAGTGTTTAGTGCAATAACATCTCTCAAAGAGTCTCTGAATCGCTTCACTTTATCACTCACCCACAGCGCAAAATCGTTAAGCTTCCACTTACACACCAATCTCAGTTTCCGAACTCACACTGCGTAAACCAAAGATGGGCTAGAACCAACAAACCCTGCTCTACAGAAAGAAGACCGTCTTGTCCCTTACGAGAAATGGATTTCACTATATCTGTCCAGGCATAGGTGTAATATCACCATAATGGAGGAAATATTCTTTTGGTTGGCGACCCAACAGCCATTTGAGGCTGCTGAAGAGCATCCTACACGTAGGAACCCATTTGTTAGGTCTCTCCTACTGACAGATTTAGCTCCTGATTGTCAAAGACCTATTGTCTTCAATGAATGAAATACATAGTGTGGGGATTGGATCAGCCCCTTGCTCATGGTTGAATTACTTCATTGCCTATTTCAGTTTACTGGTCCTGATTAAATGGCTTTTCGCCCTATTCATTTTGTCCCAGCCCAGGAGCATTTCTTTTTTACCATTGTTTTGGATGGGTGAATTGTATCCTTCCTTTGTTGACACCCTTTTGACACCCTTTTATATCATTTTAGCACTGAATACAAGTATATGCTTTTCCTTGCATATACCCTCTCCACTTGCTGATTTTGTGATGTTTTTGAACTCCTCCAACCTCTGTTTGTATTTTGCTCCACCCACCCTCTCAGCCAAGCCTAGGCCCAGGTACATTTGTGACATGTGAATGCTTATTGTTGAAAGCACAGATTTGCATTGGATGGCTTTTGCTATTTAGTGGCTGTGATTGAGTGCAGTTAGGCTTCAGGGTTAAATCTTTGAATCTGACTGTCTCAGGAAGGGCAGGGGCCACTCGCATCCAGACCACGAGAGGTGGCGGAGGACCGCATGAAACTACCTTGGAATAATTGTTGTCAAAGTAAGTGGCTTGGCCGCGTCACTGATCCACTATTAGTGTGACACCCTCCGTATTAATGGCACCTGGCCTATGGTATGCCACCAGCATGGATTGTTGCCAGTGTCCAGACCCTTCACATTAACGAGAGCCGACTTATGAACTTGTGCAACTGTTAAAGGCTCTCAGTTTTTGTGACAGGAACATCCTGAGCTGCGTCAAGGGCTGTTAACCCCTTCGATGCTCATGACGAGCTCAGCTCGTCATGAGGCACGGTGCTCGTGTGCTCATGACGAGCTCAGCTCGTCATGACCACACCCAGTTCTATTATGGCCCAGCACAGGAGAAGAATATCTCAAGCATCGATGAGGTTAAGACCACGTGTCTTGTAAACATGGGCAGCCCCTGGGTGGGCACTCACAAGTCCTGTGATGCTGTGACAGGCGTGCAGGTCAGTACATAAGCTCCCCCACCTAGGCTGGCACTCTGCACTAGAATTTTGTTTTAGCTGAATTTATGTAGTGTTTCATATTGCTAACGAGGTGCCGTGTTGGAAGAGTGCTGAATCCCTTTCGAGTAGGAGTAATTCAGCCTACCAGCGTGGACTAGCTTTTTTTTAAACTGATCCCAGGAGTCCCTCCGGAAGTAACAGGGATTAATCCCCAGGCACGAGCAGGAAGGTGTAAGTGCTCTTCAGGGTCATGTAGGAGAAAGTAGAGTGGCCCATGGGCGTGGAGAATATCTCATGAGTGGACATTTTGACCAGGCAGGTGGTGTGCTCTGAGTAGAAGCAAGCGTTGCACAGAACTTAAGAGTCAGTAAGTTCATGACATAGGTATTCAGGAATTCATGAAACATGTAGCCGTGTTGCATGTTCTGTAGAGCTTTGTTTCCCAAACAGCGGATCCTGATCCATTTGTGTGCCATATGCTGATTTTTGGTGGTTTGTCAAAGTAATAAATAAATTGTGCCTATAAATTCTATGTTTAACTTGGCATGTTTGTGTGATTCAAAGACAGAGATCAAATGTCAGGCTGCTTAATTCTTTTAACATGAGATTGATGTTAACTTTTCGTTCCCTGACTGCAAAGTGAGAGTTTTTAAGTGAATTATGTGACAATATGCTATTGTATTATGTGCTTTCATAAAGCATGCAGTTATTAACTTCACTGGTGGCGAGTGTGAAAGGTGTATTGGGAGATTAAAGACAGAGCTCTGTTGTTCATGCACTGGCTCACTATCATGACTGAGTTTCTGGCACTAGGAGAAGAGACCAATATTGATATTGGCTGATTTCAACTTGACTAGTGAATTCTCCATTGTTGTACACTATGTGATAGGTTCATAATCATTACTCCATTATCTTAATTGTATATCTGAAGATACTTCCTGAAACAATGTATGCCAGTGCGTATTCAATAGGATTTAAAGTATTTCTGTTTATAGGGTACTTCTTTTGTATCTGTAGAGATTTTCGAGCCTTTTTGTGTGTTGTAAGTAAACAAAAGTTAGATGCTTTGCTTCCTATGATAACACCAAGTCAAAGGTCAAGCAATGCCGCTTCCTTTGATTTCACGGTGGTCTAAAGGGCAGGTTATATCACTTCCGATGATGGCACCACGTCAAAGTGTGCATGATGTCACTTCCTGTTACATCATTGGGGTGGGTCAAAGGGCAGATGATGTCACTTCCTGCGATGCCATCAGGTCAATGTTCATGTGATGTCACATCCTGTGACATCAGTCAGAGGGTCACGTGGCATTGATGTCACTTCCGCTACCCCTGCCATTTTGTTGAATCCGCGTCCATGCATAGAGTAGGCGTTTCTTGCATGGATTAAACCTCATTTATGTCCATTTTACTGTCACAGGAAAGAAAGGTGTGCACGCTTTAAAAATGTTGCTTGCACTAACATAGAAACACGCAAAGTTGATATAAAGGAAGGTCCAGCAAGGATATTTATGTGGATAGAAAAATATTTACACATTTAATATTTTAATGTTCTTTTCACAGTCGCCCCATTCAGTATGCAGTGAAAGCTGCCTCCCTGGCACCAGGAAGGGAATCAGACAAGGGGAACCGGTCTGCTGTTTTGACTGCATTCAGTGTGCTGAAGGAGAGATAACAAACGGCACTGGTACGGTACATAACACATATATGCACACACAAGCACAGAGAATGTAAGTTACATTTGTGTAATGTAGGCATATTCCTGACATCCAACTTTCACATTTGAGAAGGGTTCAATTACTCCTCAGACGTACGTGACCATTTGTAAACATATGAGAACAAGCTGTATTTGTTATTTATTTGTTTGTTTGTCTGTACATAGACATCAGCATCTCGCTTACTGGAAGCAAAGCTACTGCACAATAGTTCAAGTGCTTGTCTTCTGAACTGGTACTGTAAATCATGTGGCACACTGTAAGCACAAAAAACAAATACATTTATAATGTTTCAAATTATCCCGAATAGAAAGTCCCAATAACCGTTTTTTGCATCTAAAATACAGGTGTCCATCTTTGGTTCTCTAGGCCTAAGGCCATAGCAGATTTTCAAAATTTGCATTTAAATGAACCCCTTACGATAGGAGTTGTTTACATAGATGGTGATAATCTTGAGAAACAGTTGGCATGTAGCCCTCAAGGAGAAACGTTGGGACCGCTGATCTGAAGCGGTGCCACCTTTTTTGACTGGAAAAGTCATTGCAGTTTATTGATGAGAAGGGTTGTTCTCTAACATTGTACTTAAACCTTGGGATGCTCAGGCCTTCATTACAAGCAAACCTTTCATTCAGGTGGGGTTGTTAACTTTTACATTTACTGGCCCCATCAGAATTACAAGTTCTGAGGATTTTCCACTGACCACTTTTCTCCCAGACATATCACCCACTCCAAGCTATTGAAAGCTCTGGAAAAAATGGGGAAAATTCGTCACTTCTTAGTTGACTCTCAGGATCCAACTAGTGTTAGCCACTAGTGGCTGCTCATATTGCCAAACAAAAATATACAGAATTATAAATCTATAAAATAGGACTTACCTTCTCCAATGGCCACCACCTTGTTCCTGATCTTCGCCTCCCGTACAGGAACTGCTGCACACTGCGCAGGCTCCCAGCTGCCAATCCCAGTGCTACTTTCATGCTGGGAATACCATTCCCAGCATAAGAGCAGCTTGGATAGGAGAAAGGCTAAGTGCACATGGCAGTTTGGCCAGCCCTAAAGGGCTAGCCAAACCGCCATACACACTTAGCAGTGCCCAACACTCCCCCCACCTCCCTGGCACTGCAGCTCAGTATGGATGCCCCTCCCCTCCCTCTGCTCGCACAACGAAAAATAAAATTTTAATAAAATTGTTTTATTATCATTTTATTATTGTCCTTTGCCTCTGCGTGCTACAGCGGGGGTGGGGGCGACGCTCCTGCACCATAACAGAGGATCCGCCCCTGGTAATAGCCTATTAACTCCTTCCACCCCTCTAATTCCCATTACCCCAAAAATTGATAACTCGGGCGGTTTTTAAGGGTGGATTACTGGGCACATGTATTAGTATCTATAAATCACTTTGTAGTTTAATTTCTCATTTAAATTTGGGCTTGTTCTTCAGCGTGTTCTTTTTGAATTGTATTGCTTCTGGCTTAAGTATGTTTACACCTATTAAGTCCGTTTTCTGATTTATTTCTGTGTTTGTCCAACAGATGAGCGAGAATGTATTGCTTGCCTGTCAGACTACTGGTCAAATGCAGCAAGGAATGAGTGTGTGTTGAAGGAGGTGGAGTTCCTGGCTTACGAAGAAGCATTGGGAATAACACTAATAGCGCTGTCTGTGTTCGGAGCCCTCATTGTCATCGCCATCACTGTGGTTTATGTGATGCACCGGAAGACCGCTCTGGTTCAAGCCAATGATAGAGAGCTAAGTTTCCTTATTCAGTTTTCATTGATTATTACTCTACTCACATCAATCCTCTTTGTTGGAAAACCAGTTGAGTGGTCTTGTATGGCTCGCCAGACAACTCTAGCCCTCGGCTTTTCTCTATGTCTATCCTGCTTACTGGGAAAGACGATTGTATTAATGTTATCAGCAAGAGCAGCCAAATCCAAGACTCCAGGAAAAGGTGGGACATTAATGAGACCTTTGTATCAGAAACTGGTGGGCTTGATTGGCTTATCGATTGAGGTCGGGGTCACTACTGCGTATCTTATATTATACCCGCCATGGGTGTATAAAAATATGGAATCTCAAAATGTCAAAATCATTCTTGAATGCAACGAAGGCTCAATTGAATTTTTGTGTTCCATGTTTGGATTCGACGTTTTCCTGGCTATCTTATCCTTTATTACCGCCTTTGTCGCACGCAAACTTCCCGATAACTTTAACGAAGCCAAGTTCATCACGTTTGGGATGTTGGTTTTCTTCATCGTCTGGATATCCTTTGTTCCTGCCTACTTGAGCACAAGGGGGAAGTTCAAGGTGGCGGTGGAGATATTTGCCATTTTGGCCTCCAGTTTTGGGTTGCTTGGTTGCATTTTTGTTCCAAAATGTTATATCATTTTGTTAAAGCCAGAAAGAAACACCGAAGAAATCGTAGGGGGCAGAGCTGCCACTAATGATAAGAGTGCTCCACCCACCTCCGCCTCCATGACCAGTGAAATTAACAACACAACAATATCAACTGTTGTGCTTGATGAATAGAGCTACCTTTTGAGATATCGACCATGATTTTAATTTAAACCTTGAAAATATAATCGTCATCACATGCACGTACTTAAATACATTTGTTTGTTTGCTCGTAAATATATATTTTTGTTAAAGCACAGTGATCAAGTATGACCTTATAGCGTGAATGGGTGTTGTTTTTTTCCTCTTTAAATTCAATATTTATTCTGTGTTCAAGAGATTGATTTAGTTTTCTGTTTTGCCCCTCAATCTAACATTTACTTTTGTCATTTATTGGACTGTGTTTGATATAAATATTCTTTTTAAAAAAAGGCAAGGTAGGTAGAGCAGGAGAATTCACAAAGCAGATTCGCTGAGCTGTGAAATGTACCTTTATTGCAGATTGACATTAAGTAAATCTAGTATTGAGCGTATATGTTAAAAACAGAGAACTATGGGTGACAGGGAAAAATGATATATGACTTTTATATATGTACACACACACACTCACAGACCCAACAATATTTTCTCAGGTATCATTTCGATAGAGATTAACTAAAACTATAAAATACTGAATACTGTCAACGTGGACTAGGGCTTTGCCATTCACCTTCAGAAAACTCTTTAAAGACAGTGGCCAAGAGATGTACATTTTCACTTTCGTCTGTGATAGCTGATCCCTCTGGACTGGGAGCTATCTGAGCGCTTAATTTATCTGCAATACATGGCTGCATGTATTCGTGTGCCTGACTTTTCGAAAATTTCACCATTTTGTCCTCAAATACAGAAAACGTTCGTAGAAGGGCACATACCATATTATGACCCTCACTTTTTCCCCACTTGTTACAAAGTCCAGAGACTCCAGTACTTCAAGTATAATATTAAAATTCATAGCAGTAGAGACACAACTAATATTTTAAATTACCTGAGGCCAAAACATACCTATTCCAGAATTAGTTCATTGTATTGTTATATATAGGTATAGCTCTTTCCAAAAAATAACAAAATACTGTGGTGACCAACAAAAGAAGCAAAGGAGATACTAGGGGCGTTACATAGGCCCTGCTGTACAGAGGGTCACCCAAACCGTCAGGGTCCCCCCAACTTTTTGAGTAGCCCCAATTCAACCTGAGACCACAGAATGTCTGGGAGATATGGGAGACTCAGGGGCCCCTCTTCACATTATGGGAAGGGGGCAGCTCAATTTGCTTTATGCCACTGGGAGATACATCACTTATGGAATCTGTAACATACAATCACATCCGAACAGGTTGGGAGAGATAAATAGAAGGCAACAAGTTGTAGGATTGATTTTGACAAGATCTGGCAAGGTAGTGCAATACTCTTGGTCCTTCCAACGTAAATATCTAAAGATCACAACTATAATAGTGCTGTTCGTTGGGTGGTGCCTTCTAAAATCACTCAACACTGTGATTGGCTAATACAAGATTGTTATATCTCCTAAAAAGGTATGAACTCATTGTTGAAATAAATAATTTTATCTACAACCTCGATTTCACAGTCTTTGTTTGCTCTTTGGTCAGTTTTTAACGGTTACCTTATCTCATACTGCATGCCATTAAAAATGTTATTCCTTTGACCTTTAAGTATTCCTGGATCACACTCAGTTGTTGGTGGTTCTTCATTTAGAGAATAAAGTTGGTACCAAAATATGGTCTGCCTTTGAAGAATCCAGTCCCCCTCGGAGGGCTTTTCATTTAATTAAACTGGCACCGCAGGTCCATGCCCAGGAGTGAGAATGAGGTTTTTATTTGGGTAAGTTGTTTTATCAGACCTAACATTTAAGAAGGATGATTATCATCTTTTCCTTATTTCAAAAATTAAAATTTTCACCCACATACATTGATTCTCATTCCACACTTCTCTCCCACGGTATAGACCTGACCAGTGTTCAATTACCTAGCTTTATTTCCTCATGAGTGAACGTGGTGTCCAGACCAACTTTTCCTTGCTTCAGTGGACAAGAAGGCCCCGGCATGTCTCTAACCTTCAGACTTTTTCCTTAGAAAGGCACTTTAACCTTTAACCGATTTCGGCCGTTACCGACCGGTAATTGGTTTTTGAAATGTAGGAGCAATTATTTTACAGAATCAGAAAATTTACCGAATCGGTAAATTTACTGAATTGTAATTTTACCGATTCGGTAAAACCCAGATGTAGGTAGCACTGTTTACAGTGCTACAGGCCTTCAGAATTCGGAATTTTACCACCCAATCCAATTGGGTGGTAAAATACCGAATTCAAGTGTACATACACATCTGTGCATGTACACCTGTGCCGTGTGACACACAGACATGCCCTTAGGGCATTTTTGTGTGCCACATGCCACACAAGCCTGTACTTGGGGTGCTAGAGGGTGTCAAAGTGACACCCCCTGCACCCTTGCAGGATTCGGTATTTACCGATTCGGTAAATACCGAATCAGTATTTTCCATTGATTCCTTTGGGCTTCAAGGCCCATAGGAATCAATGGGCAATACCGATTCAGTATTTACCGAATCGGTAAATACCAACTCATACAGATTCGGTAAATCTAAAATAAGAATTACCTACATCTGCCCCCTTCCGATTTACTGACTCTTAAATACCGAATCGGTATGATTCGGTATTTAAGAGTCGGTAAATCGGAATTACCTACATCTGGCCCTTAGTACGATCACTAACTAAGCTATTTGGTGACTATTTCGAGATTCTTAGTGGATTCTTAGTGGAGTATGATATAAATGACATATAGGGCCAGATGTAGGTAGGCATTTACCGGTCGGTAACGGCCGAATTCGGCCGTTACCGACCGGTAAATGCAATTTGAGATGTAGGGCCCTGTATTTTACAGAATCGGTAAATTTACCGATCGGTAAATTTACCGATTCTGTAAAATACCGAATCGGTATTTTTTCCGATTCGGTAAAATTGATATGTAGGTGGGACTCTTCTGAGTCCCACAAGCATTACAGAATCGGTATTTTACCATCAAATACTATTTGATGGTAAAATAACGATTCTGGTGTGCATGCACATGTGTGCATGCACACCTGTGCCATATGACAGGCAGACCTGCCCTTAGGGCAGGTATGCCTGCCACATGGCCCCCGAACCTTTTTTGGGGGTGCTAGAGGGTGTCAAAGTGACACCCCCTGCACCCTTGTCAGAATCGGTATTTACCGATTCGGTAAATACCGACCGCTTCAAAGCCCATAGGAATGAATGGGGCATTACCGGTCGGTATTTACCGAATCGGTAAATACAGATATTTACCGATTCGGTAAAAGGAACATCTGGATGTTCCTACATATCCACCCCTCAGATTTACCGATTTTTAATTACCGAATCGGTAAAATTCGGTAATTAAAAATCGGTAAATCTCATTTACCTACATCTGGCCCATAGTCTTATAAGACTGGAGCCTTACGCTTGAGGAATGAGCCACTTTGTCCATATGTTGGGCGGTAACATTAAAACCTAATCTATTAGTCCATTTTAAAGCCATTTTGGGGCATTCATCTGTCAATGACTTTCATATCCATGAGCATTGAACAGAAAATCTCCTATTAGTCTTAGAGTGTAGCTTGGTGCTAGATAATGTCAGAAGCATTGAACTGCTGAACCTTAGTGTCTTTTCTGGATTGAGCCTATAGGTAGGAAGGAGCTGTTCCTTTCAGACATTTTGAGCACCAGGCTCTCTATTTTAAATGATTCTGGATAGAAGTAGCTAATGTAAGGACACTATACCAGCCCTGATGCTGTCAGAATATTTCAGTTTTAGAACCAGCTTTGCCTGAACAACCTGAAGCTGTTCAATCTTGCCCTCACGCTGTGTTCAAGTATCATATGTGCATAATAGAATTTAGGAATAGGGTAGAGCCTCCTTGATATTTTGTGCTGTTTTGATCACGGTAGGGAAATCCTTATTTCAGCTGCCAAAAAAATGTAGACTTTAAGGTTGTGATCAGAACTTTCTTTTTGACTTTATAAAGATGGCGAGACAGTCGAATGATTCAGATGGCGCTGAGGCAATTTATGTAAGGCTCATATTTTGTGACTTGATCACCTATGAGAAAATTATATTCTGCTTTAGCATCATTCAGTTTTAGTCCACTGTTATTCGTCTAGATCAGCCAAGCCACTATTTAAGTTAGAGAAGTCATTTGTGGGACATTCATATGTAAATAAAAGGGCTTTTTATTTACATGTGAGTGAAAATGTAGGACTCTGGATCTGATGATGGAAAAGAGTTGCTTCATGAATATAACAAGCAGTGGGGCCACAGTGGGGAATCCTGGAGCACTCCATCCTCCACTCTCAAACCTGTAGACAACAAAAGGATGCTTTTGACTCTTTATGTCACACTAGAGGCCGTCCCGACGTTGTCCAGGTATGAAGAGTTGAGTGGGTGACAGCTCGCGCTAGAGATGCTGCGTGTGTGGGAAAGTGCAGTCAGTTTCAAGGTTAGTGTGCCAGCAGGTTAGTCACGTAAGCCGCCGCTTGAGGCCGGCTCCAGACTCGTTGATGTTGGGTGCCATGTGCAAATTTATGCAGAGAGTTGAGTGACAGCGCGCAGGAAACGCTGCAGTTATTGTCCCCACAGGCACGCTCAGTGGCGTGCGCCCCCGCTTGAGGCCCGGCTCCAGCGGCGACCGTATTATAATGCAAATTATGTGACCCTTGAAAGTTATTTCCCGGTATTATTATATTTTTTAGGACACAGATGGCGTGAAGGCAGGAACGTAACGGCAATTTAGGAAAGCACCGATGGCATTCGGCCCCAGTCTGTTTGACACGCACCCAGCACAAGGCACACACTACATTCGGCCCCAGTATGTGTGACACGCCCTCAGCACAACGTGCAGGCCCACAAGTGAGTAGAGCGAACGGTTACTTACCACGCCTCCAGCTGAACGCAGACGCCCATTAAACGCATACGCCCAGGTGTGCGATTGGCATCATTGTTTCGGAATGTGGGGCGATTGTTGGCAGCCGATTGCCATGCCCATTGGCCACGGCCCTTGCTCCTGTGCAATTCCGCAATTGCCGCGCCCATTGTTGTTTGTCACGGCCCTTGCTCCCGCGCAATTGGCGCGCCTCCAGCTGAACTCAGACGCCCATTGAACGCTCTTGCTCCTGTGCATTTCCATGCCCATTGGCCACGCCCCTTGCTCCCGTGCAATTGCGCAATTGCCACGCCCATTGTCGTTTGTCTTGCCCCATGGTCCTGCGCGTTTGTCACGCCCCCAGCACACGCCCCCAGCCTTTGTCACGCCCCCAGAACAACGCACACATTTAAGGAACGCTTTTTAATTGTCGTCATGCCGCGCCCCGCCCACGCACACCCCCACAAGGGACTACTTTGCTGGCAAGGTTCTTTTACCTTTCAAATGTATATGGTGGCCATCTCTATAGCCTATGTCCTTCTGCTGCAACTGCCCTTTCCAATGCTATATTGGGTGTTGTGATTGGTGCTGTGGTTACTGAGATTACCCACCTCAAAGGGCTCTCTCTTTATAATATTAGTATAGATATAGATTTTAGAGGATATCTTGGACCCATCCAATTGCTTCCTCTGATACCATGGCCCCTGACCAAAACACATATCAACAAGTTTAAATCCACTATGTTACAGACCATTTCTGACAAAGTCTGTCAACATAGGGATAGGAAAAGAAAATATGAATAGATGTGTCCTGGATGGTAGGGCTTGACCCTAGAAAAAAACAAGAATCCTGGGGCAAACCAGCAAAGTGATGTCCTAAAATAAGAAAAGCTATCAGATACCAGAGGTCCGGTCCCTGAGGACATGTAAATACCAGAGATCAAGGTGGAATCTATAACACTCAAGACAGATAAAAAGCATGTGCCCAATAAAAGGCAGTGGCCTTGTTTTGTTTTTGTAAGATGGTAAGTAGATTACACCAACAGGAGTAGTCCTGGCATGCCACAAGTCATTGGTTTGCTGATGGCACACAGACATGCTCTACCTTACGGTCTCTATGCCAGGATGGTGAATTTTAATACAATGAACATTGCCCCACCACCTGGAGACCTCTATTCCTATACTAAAGGTCTATGCACTAAATTGCCTTGTAAATTCATGAATAAATGATCGAAATATGCTATAGCAAGACAAATGTGCGAATGGCGGACCTAAGTGTCAAAAAGGGTAAGAGGATTATCGGGAGGTTCTTAATCGGGAGTGGGTAAGCAGGAGGAGTGATTGTCCATTCCCTTTTCTTGAGACAGTATGATGTGGCTCGAAAAAGGTTTCATAGAGGGCTCCTACCATGCATGCAAGAATTAGAAAGACAGAAGATGGCCAGGGAATTACCTTCAGTAAATATCCTTACAAGTGTGGTGACTGAGAATATGGGCCGAAAGGAAAGGGATTTTATGATAGTACTATCCGATAATCTAATGATTTCACCTTTGATCATCATCTCAGAAGAAAGGAAAGCGTGAATTTAGATCTATTCTTCATCTACCCTTAAAATCCACATTCTAGTTGAGCTAGTGAAAGGATTCAGCTAAGGGATGAAATATGAAGCGTAACATGAAGTGTACCTTCCTTCTTCTGTGGATTCATCCAAATGATAAATATCTTATATACAGTTGAATTAAGGTTGGATATTTTTGTGGGCACGCCCGCTGCCTGTCAGCATCTTGAAAACGTGTTCAGATTGTTTCTTCAATGTGTAGCTAAGAGGGAGTTAAAGTCTGAGTAAGTGCTGTTCTACCTCAGTGACTTACTTTTGTAGAAGATAAACAGTTGCATGGCCAATTTGGCAGAGTGTTGACAGGGTTAAAAGCGATAATTGCTGAATTGATGGTACCATTAAACATAAAAATTACATTGAGTTGGAATTGAAGACCGTTAAATCCAGTTTGCCAAGGAAAACTGGTCAAATTGTGGGCCTATGTGGCTCACATGAATATTTTGAAGATGCAGCAACTACTAGGGCAATTAACATCTCATATATAATGTAGTGGCGCTGAGACGAAACTTCTTGAGGCACAGAGCATTGGCCAGGCACGTGGGGGCATTAAATCCACGACTATGAGAAGCATCAAAGTGGGCATGGATGTGCATTACATTTTCTTAACCTAGTCCAACAATACGTCAATGTGATGCATGAGTGATCAGGTAAAGCAGGTTAGCTAGTTTTCTACTTTTCTTGCAAGACATACAACAAAGTTAGAATAAAATAAGGCACAGGCTTAGGAAGCACTGAAAGAGGCAGATTTCACGGTGATAGAGTGTGAATAGTCTATCTACATTTGTGCATGGCTGTGTTTGCCTCCGTTGGGACTTTAAAGCCAACCTGAATGGCTTTGCCAATGCTTGTTTTACTTGGTGATGCTTGGCAAGATCTGCTATGGTAATAGGAAAGGTTATGTTTCTGAAATCTTTTCACCAGAGCAGGTGAAAGGGCATGGAAAAGGCGCTTTGTAAACTATACCAGCCCATTACAGGCGGCCATAAAAAAGTAATTGTAAACAAACAACATTGCAAGAGGATAGTCCAAAGGTGAACCTTTTCTATTTTAGTCCGAAATGTGTGCCAGAGATACAGCACACTGCTGCTATCTTGTTTCCATGATGTTCTCTCTCTGAAGTAAAGGAAACACAATATGTGCCTTGTGCAGGTTGGTAGAATCTTACAAGCTGAGAGCCCAGGCAGTAATCCTCTGATATGGATACAGTATTATAGATGGTAACAGTAAATTACGGGGATGCTTTCACTGAGGGGTTCTGCAGTGACATCAAGTTGTCTAAGATGTCTGCCAGTACCACAAGGTGAAAAACATACCCATAATTCACTTTTTATACAGCTGTAATTTTTTATTATCTTATGTATTGGCCCCTAAAATCATCTGCCCCTGCTTTCAACTGCTACACAGTGGCTGGGGGACTATATATTACATGGCCTTTGTCAAGTATCTCTGTCCCAAAGGTTAAATTTTTTTTAATAAAAACGTACATGACATCCTTGACCAACCCCCACCACCCCTTCCTTTCTTCCTCCTCCTGCAGCTATACTTCCTGCTTTCAGTCAAAGCAGACACTCATTGCTGGCAGAGAGGCTCACAGGGAAGGTTGTCAGCCTGGCCTGTGAGAGTCATACATATTAAAAAAAATAGTAAAATCCACTGGCAGATATTAACATGTATTTCTTCCTCAGAATCAAAAGTGTTTTTAAATAGCTCTGCTGTGAAAAATTCTAGGGCGCAATTATTTTACACAGGACCTCAGTGCTCTGTGAAATGCCAATATAACATGGCATGAAGCACTGAGCTGAGGCGCATGCAGTCAGACACTTTGTAGCTTTAGGCACAGAAATAAAAGTAATGTCTACAGAAAGGGAAAGGAAAACAGCCCTGTCAGGGACAGGAAGGGGGGGGGGGCGAAAGACACGAGCTTGTTAATTGAATACATTGTTAATAGCCTAAAGAAAATACAATTTTATCAATCTAGTCTCAAAAGCAAGGCTATTTAGATTCAGGGCTTGTTGCAGCTAGACTTTTCGTAACTTATGAGTATGGTGTAATATTTCATGTATTGCTTTCTTATGCATGTTTGATAAAACCAGTATCTAAATTGTTTAATGGGGCTACTAATAAATTGACTAAGATTTTAAAATTGACAATACATTTTTATCAGTAAATTTCCAAATAGAAGCAAGGGAAATGTACAAATGGCTCTCGGCGGTGTCTTTTCGGGTCTCGAGCCTGGAAGGGGGGACCTTTAGATTAGATTTGAGGACTCCTGAGCGTCTGGTCAGGCCACCCTAGAGGACACCTACATTATTTAACACCAAATGTTAAGCTGGGCCATCATATAAGGAAATGACAGATAACAATACCGAGAGGATTATTTACCAACGTTCTGTGCTAGTTCTGGGTAGTGCGAACAGTGCTTAATTTGTAAATTGATAAGTGCCAGGGCTCTCATCAGGAGGCCACTGCAGCTTCCTCCACACATTGCCCCTACTGTGCTGCCAATTATAGTAACAATACAACTACCAACCATTACACTCGTACAAATGTGACAATCTAGATGGTTTCGGGGCCCACAACGCTATAAGAATGGCTCGGGTAGCAGGTTATGGTCATTTTAATGTATATTGAATTCATTATTAACAGTTCGAGTGTTCATCTGTATATTTGCCGGACAGCGCCACCTGGTGACGGACTGTCACAAGTTCCAGTGTTGACAATTAAGTGCCGGTGCTGAGCACCGGAAACCTCTGGCTCAAATTATGCACTGAGTGCGAAGCAACAGAAAGCACTTACGCAGCTTACTTATTATAAATAAGGCTCCCAGGCATAGTGCACAATTGTGACGTGCCAGGTGAGCTCCTATGTAAAACTTAGTAAATCTCAGCCTAATTCTAATATTGGGCGCATAAACAAGAAACAACAGTTTTGCTTGCAGACTTTGGTAGAGTTCCAATACTGCTGGACAACTATAGAAACAAGCATTTACAATGCAATGGTCTCGGCATTCTTAAAGTTAGAGCTATTGGCATTGCTCATGACATTATTTTTATTTATGTTTTTGTTTTTAAAACATAAATAAATGGTATTGTCATTTACAATGCCAATAGCAGGGCAGGAGAGCAAGCACAACGAACGAGGGGGCAGGACAGCAAGCACAAGCAACGAGGGGGCAGGACAGCAAGCACAAGCAACGAGGGGGCAGGAGAGCAAGCACAACCAACGAGAGGGGCAGGAGAGCAAGCACAACCAACGAGGGGGGGGGGGCAGAAGAGCAAGCACAATCAACGAGGGGGGGGCAGGAGAGCAAGCACAGCCAACGAGGGGGGGGAGGCAGGAGAGCAAGCCCAACCAACGAGGGGGGGCAGGACAGCAAGCACAAGCAACGAGGGGGCAGGACAGCAAGCACAAGCAACGAGGGGGCAGGAGAGCAAGCACAAGCAACGAGGGGGGGGCAGGAGAGCAAGCACAAGCAACGAAGGGGCAGGACAGCAAGCACAAGCAACGAGGGGGCAGGACAGCAAGCATGAGGTGGCAGGAGAGCAAGCACAAGCAATGAGCGGGGGCAGGAGAGCAAGCACAACCAGCGAGGGGGGGCAGGAGAGCAAGCACAAGCAACGAGGGGGGCAGGAGAGCAAGCACAACCAGCGAGGGGGGGCAGCAGAGCAAGCACAACCAACGAGGGGGGGAGGAGAGCAAGCACCACCAGCGAGGGGGGGTCAGGAGTGCAAGACAAGCAACGAGGGGGGGCAGGACATCAAGCACAAGCAACAAGGGGGCAGGACAGCAAGCACAAGCAAAGATGGGGCAGAACAGCAAGCACAAGCAACGAGGGGGCAGGGGCAGGAGAACAAGCACAAGCAAAGAGGGGGCAGGACAGCAAGCACAAGCAACGAGGTGCAGGGGCAGGAGAGAAAGCACAAGCAACGAGGGGGCAGGGGCAGGAGAGTAAGCACAACCAACGAGGGGGCAGGGGCAGGAGAGCAAGCACAAGCAACAAGGGGGCAGGGGGCAGGGGCAGGAAAGCAAGAACAAGCAATGAGTGGGCAGGAGAACAAGCACAAGCAACGAGGGGGCAGTGGCAGGAGAGCAAGAACAAACAACGAGGGGGCAGGGGCAGGAGAGCAAGCACAAGCAACGAGGGTGGCAGGAGAGCAAGCACAACCTATGGGGAGGGGCAGGAGAGCAAGCACAACAAGCGAGGGGGGGCAAGAGAGAAGCACAACCAACGAGGGGGGGCAGGAGAGCAAGCACAACCAACAAGGAGGCGGGGGCAGGAGAGCAAGCACAACCAACGAGGGGGCAGGACAGCAAGCACGAGGTGGCAGGAGAGCAAGCACAAGCAACGAGGGGGGCAAGAGAGCAAGCACAACCAGCGAGTGGGGGCAGGAGAGTAAGCAAAATCCAACCGGGGGGGGCAGGAGAGCAAGCACAACCAACCGGGCGGGTGAAGGAGCGCTAGCACAACCAGCGAGGGGGGGCCAGGAGAGCAAGCACAACCAGCGAGGGGGGGCAGGAGAGTAAGCACAACCAGCGAGGGGGGCAGGAGAGCAAGCACAATCAGCGAGGGAGGGCATGAGAGCAAACACAACCAGCTAGGGGGCAGGGGAGCAAGCACAAGCAACGAGGGGGCAGGAGAGCAAGCACAAGCAACGAGGGGGCAAGACAGCAAGCAAAAGCAATGAGGGGGCAGGACAGCAAGCACAAGCAACGATGGGGAAGGACAGCAAGCACAACCAATGAGGGGGCAGGTCAGCAAGCACAAGCAACGAGGGGGCAGGACAGCAAGCACAAGCAACGAGGGGGCAAGACAGCAAGCCCGAGGTGGCTGAACAGCAAGCACAAGGAACAAGGGGTGGGCAGGAGAGCAAGCACAACCAGCGAGGGGGCAGGACAGCAACCACAAGCAACGAGGGGGCAGGGGAGCAAGCACAAGCAATGAGGGACAGGACAGCAAGCACGAGCAACGAGGGGGCAGGAGAGCAAGCACGAGCAAGGAGGGGGCAGGACAGCAAGCACAAGCAACAAGGGGGCAGGACAGCAAGCACAAGCAACGAGGGGGGCAGGACAGCAAGCACAAGCAATGAGGGGGAAGGACAGCAAGCACAAGAAACTAGGGGGTAGGACAGCAAGCACGAGCAACGAGGGGGCAGGACAGCAAGCACAAGCAACGAGGGGACAGGACAGCAAGCACGAGCAACGAGGGGGCAGGACAGCAAGCACAAGCAACGAGGGGGCAGGACAGCAAGCACACACAACGAGGGGAGTCAGGACAGCAAGCACAAGCAACGAAGGGGCAGGACAGAAAGCATGAGCAACGAGGGGGCAGGACAGCAAGCACAACCAACGAGGGGGCAGGACAGCAAGCACAAGCAATGAGGGGGGGCAGGACAGCAAGCACAAGCAACGAGGGGGGGCAGGACAGCAAGCACAAGCAACGAGGGGGCAGGACAGCAAGCACGAGCAATGAGGGTGCAGGACAGCAAGCACAACCAATGAGGGGGCAGGACAGCAAGCACAACCAACAAGGGGGGGCAGGACAGCAAGCACAAGCAACGAGGGGGCAGTACAGCAAGCATGAGCAAAGAGGGGGCAGGACAGCAAGCACGAGGGGGCAGAACAGCAAGCACAACCAATGAGGGGGGCAGGACAGCAAGCACAAGCAACGAGAGGGGGCAGGAGAGCAATCACAAGCAACGAGGGGGCAGGACAGCAAGCATGAGGTGGCAGGAGAGCAAGCACAAGCAACGAGGGGGGCAGGAGAGCAAGCACAACCAGCGAGGGGGGGCAGGAGAGCAAACACAACCAGCGAGAGGGCAGGGTAGCAAGCACAAGCAACGAGGGGGCAGGAGAGCAAGCACAAGCAAAGAGGGGGCAGGACAGCAAGCACAAGCAACGAGGCAGCAGGACAGCAAGCACAAGCAACGAGGGGGCAGTACAAGCAACGAGGGGGCAGGACAGCAAGCACGAGTAATGAAGGGGGCAGGACAGCAAGCACAACCAACGAGGGGGCAGGACAGCAAGCACGAGCAACAAGGGGGCAGGACAGCAAGCGCGAGGGGGCAGGACAGCAAGCACAACCAATGAGGGGGGGCAGGACAGAAAGCACAACTAACAAGGGTGGGGCAGGAGAGCAAGCACAACGAACGAAGGGGGCAGGGGAGCAAGCACAGCGAGGGGGCAGACACACAATGTGGGGCCAGAGGCAAGAACACGGGCACAATCAGGGTAGTAAGGCAAGAAAATCTCACACTCACAGGACTCGGCAGCTTCTCGACTTCTTCCGGCAGCGGTTGGGCAGAAATGGCTTCAGGAAAGCGCTGCCATTTTCGCATTCGTGGGCGTGGTTTTCATTCTCTCCTCTTCCCAATGGGAAGAGGAGAGAAAGAAAAGAGAAAGAACGTCAAAAACACCCCCGAATCCGGTCTTAAACGGAGTGATGCCCCTCTCCTCCAATGGCTGGCCTCCGTTTAGGAAGCCAGCCAATGGAGAAGAGGGGCGGGTTCAAGCCCCCATACTGTAAACATAAAATCTCGGCTGCACGATACTGCTGTGCAGTGTACGCTAGGACAAGACCTAAAAAGGGTGAAAACCCTTCGAGGAAGGATCAAAAATGTTGTTCTTAATTTAAAACTCGGGGTAAGTGAGTTCGGAACAATGATTATAGATTGCAAGAAGACAAGCTTGGGTTCAATCCTTACAGAAAACATTTATATGAGAACTTAAATCATTCCATGATGAACAGGTCCAAAGGCAAGGAAGGGGATCCCATTATCATCTGTTGGGTTTCAGGCAGAAGTAAACCCATTTCATAACAATGTTTCAATCCTAGAGAAACACATCCCATTTTGGAAACAGTTGAAAATGGTGGTTGGCTCCTTCTGCAACCATGGGGCCTTATTATGAACTTGTTCAGGCCAGTGCGCAGATCCAGAAAAGTAATGTACATCAGTTTTTCAAAGGAATCGCACTTTCTACAGCACATGCAGTGTTCAGTAACTCTATGAGTTGGTGCCAGGTTTTCAGTGAGTTTGGTTGGAAAAATGGATCAGTGGTTGCTTCTCTCTGTTTCTGAGTGATGCAGTTTGGAACTCATGCACTGATTCGAAGAGTAATTGAGTTAGAGTATCTACCAGGACTGCAGAGAGTGGGCTAGGAAAACTGGATCAGTGGTTGCGTCTTTGTGTTTCGAGCTGTGCAGTCTGCAGCTCATGCACCAACATGTAAGGTCATCGCATTGGTACAGGCATTGGCGATATAGTGAGCATCAAGGGCTGTAAAGCAAGGACGTTGGTTGGTTGGTTAGTGAAAGACAACTATAGTGCGTTCAGTAGACCCTTCACATCCATTAGGCTATGAGGAACTGCATCTGGAGAAGCTTAGCTTGAAGGTGGTGTTTGGGGTGTTACATCCCCCTACTAAATATATATTCTGTAGTTAATAGTTGGGTGCAGGTGCTCTCAGACAGGAGTGGGGAGGTCGCTGTTGGATTTGTACAATGTGTGAGGGATGGGCGGAAAAAGAATTGAGCAGGTCTTATGCGTGGATCAATGATGGCGTAATTTATTGAAGGTTAACCAAAAATAGTCAAATGTGAAACAAGGATGAACGATGATCTTCTTCTTCAGTCTTCGGGTTGGTTCTTTTCCTATCCAGATGATGGGTGCCAACGTCCCCCGGGTACCATGGAAAGAAGAAATGGTAGGCGGTAAGTGTTTAACTCTCTCTGAAGGCTTCAATCAAAGGACAGAAGGACCGTCACCAAGGGAAAAGCAAAGGAGTGTGGGACACCCAAATGTGCAGGTTGGAATATGCAAAGTGAATAAAGCACAGTGAATTAATCCTTATACCGTGCCTAGTCTTCTACTCTTGTGATTGTTCTATCTTTCAGATATCTATTAATTAAACACTGGTCTGTCTGTTTTCGCAGGGTTTCATAGCTTCAAAAACCCTGTTGTTAATTAGCCTGTTTCGGCTGGGGGGTTTGTAAATAAAACAAGGGGGTTTCTTTCCTTGTCCGCTATGCCAGCTTGAGGGGGTACTTTGGCCCGGGGTTGCCAGCCCGCGTGTGCCAGTATGCAGGATCAAAGAACCACTACATAAAAACCACTACGCAAACAAAGTACCACTACACAAAAACGTCTTCGCAAACAAAGAACCCCCTTTTAGGTTCACCCTGTCCTCCACCCTCCCATTCGGTCCCTTTTCCCGGTTCACCTACCGCGGAAGCCGTAACTCTCCCCAGAGTTACTGCGGAGTGAAGGCGTCCTCTGGGGGCGTCCCCCAGTCCTCCGTCCAGGCGTTCGGCTCCACGTCTTCTTCCTCGGGGTGACTGTGCTCTCGGCCGTCGGTCCTCCTCTCTCCTTCCAAGCGCTCCTTTCCACCATCCACGACTCCGTTCTTCTCCTGCTCCTCGATCTTCCACCCCTCGTCAATTACTGGCGTCTTCCTTGTAAGGGTTGACCCCACCTCTCGAGTCCCTGATTGGTCTTCCTCCGGGCTGTGTTGCATTCCTTCCTGCATGTGAAAGGAGTTGGGGTTAGTTAACCCTTGAGCTCCCGACGATGTCTGCATAGCGTTCTGTCTGTACCCAAGAGGCTTTCTATCATTTCTCCCGAAAGGAGTGAAAGCGGGCTCCTCCTCACATATATACACACACAGATGTAAACGCACACACTCTCTGTCCTCTCTCTCTCTCGCTCCCCCCGCATATGTTTTGAGGGTGTTCAGGAATGTTGGTTGTTTTACATAGTATTGTGTTACCTGTCACATGGTACCCATATTAATCCACACTCCACACTCCTTTCCCTCTCCATTGCCCCTTAGCCACCCTCATATCATATAATGTGTTATTCCTGGATAAGCCAGTGTGATTTTAGGAAAATCTTAAGGTCACCCCCAATCCTTCTCACCAAGATACGCCCCTGTGCACCTGGCATGTTATGTTCTGTAAAGCACTGCAATCCAAAAAACACACAGCTGACTTTTGTGCACAGGCGCAGAATGAGATCATGATCAGCATTTGGTGGTAAATGTATATATGAACTGGGGCTACCGTTATCATTTTCCTTTACTTTGAAACTAAAGTACAAATCTTACCAAAAAGAGATCTCAGTGTCAGTTTGGTGTGATGTCACTAGTGGCTAATTCTTGTCCATTGTTAATAGTGCGGACTGAAAAACTGAATTCTCTACATTCAGGCTTGTGTCTAGTGATTGGGGCTGTGACATCACATTATTTTTCAGGCTTACTCCGCCTGCATAAAAGAGGATTTACAACTGCATCTACTCTGACATCATAACTGCTCCACCCCCCCCCCCCCCCAACAATTTAAGAAGATGAAGACAGGTGTGGGTAACAATGCTGTTCCTTCCCTTTATTCAGTTTATTTTACATATTTTTTTAAATAAAAAAACCCGATATTTTTAATAACAATATTTTTGATGTCGATATTTTTTTCTCGATATTTTTGTTCTTACCATGTTGTAGATAGGATATCGATATTCTTGACATCGATATTCTTGCTCCGATATTTTTGTAGGCCGATTTTTGGAACTTCGATATTTTGTCAGTGATCCCTTTGACAATGCTGGGTGGCTGAATTGGTGCTGCTCTGACCCAAATACCCAATTTAGTCAACCACTGCACTGGCAAACATGGGAGCATATTTCCTAACTAGCCATCCTATGGCAAGATCTAATGGCCGGTCAGTGCTGTCACAGATCACCAGCAACTCTTGCAGGAAATCAAATGGTGGAGAAAGAAAATGGAGTAGCCTTTTGGACTAGAGAGGGAGTGAAAGTTCCAGGAATAGTCCCACAATGCCACAATATAGACATCCACAAACTCTCTGACCTCAGTGGCTATCAAATGAATGGATGGATGAGTGAATGAATAAATGAAACTATTTCTAAAACGTGGCAGCCGCAACAAGCTGTGACAGAGCAAAGGAACTTTCCCAATGTGCCTTGTTAACATGTTGAAAACAGCCTGATTTTTTAGCAGTTTTCTGAAATGCAGCTCTGTACAAGTATGGCAAAGGGCTGATAGAAGATTGTTGCAAACCTTGGCTGCCATGAAAAGAAAAGGAGCACCAACCCCTTCTGTAATATCTAATCCTAAGGATCTGAAACAAATGACCAGCAGATAGATCTCAAAGTTCTGGATAGGGTATAGAGCTGGAATCATTGTGACGTATATTTAGGACAAGAATTGCAAATCCATCTGTGAGCCAGCTGCATTGTTTTAATGTGAACCCTCTTTAAAACTGGCAGTGGAATTGTTTAAGAGGATGTGGGATCAGTCCGCAAAAAGGTATCTTGACGATTAATCGCTCTGCTGCTTCTGAACCTTCTGAGGACGATTGATCAGAAAGTTTGGTAGGTCAAGATAATCAATGTTAGCATAATCCAACCTCACCATGATCAAAGGGTGGACCCCTTTCAAGAGGAACTTTCTTGAGGGAATTTAATAGGGCAAAGCCAGAGCCGAAAACAGATCAAACCTGAGGGCGAAAGGATAAATCATTGTTGAATTTCATTTTCAAATCTCTGACTATTGTAGATGGCTGAGAGGGGGCCACCAGACCTGCTGGCCACCAATCAGTTGACCGGTTTGTCCTGTGTGTTCCTGTTAGAAATGGGTGTCTCTAGTTGGCAGGTTGTTACCCTGTCCAAGTAGGGACCCTTCATCCTAGTCAAGAAAAGGGGGATACACTTCTAAAGTAACCCCTGCTCACCCCCTTGGTAGCTTGGCACAAGCAGTCAGGCTTACCTCAGAGGCAATGTGTAAAGTATTTGTACACAAACACTCAGTAACATAGTGAAAACACCACAAATTTACACCACACCAGTTTAGAAAAATAACCAATCTTTATCTTAACCAAACAAGACCAAAATGACAAAAAGATCCAACATACATATATCAAGATATTTATTTTAAAGGCTAAGTTCATATAAACCATGAGTGGGCCCCTTTTTGAGCAAAGTACCGCTGATGTGTAAAAATTACAGTCCGAAAAGAGGCGCTGGGGAGGTGAGGCGCCAGAGAGTAAAGCGAATCATCGGTTTCTTGCTACCAGGGGAAGTAATGCATCAGTTCCTTACTATGAGAGGAGTTGATGCGCAAGTTTCTTATTGCATGGGGAAGTGATGCGTTGTTTTCTTACTGCATGGGGAGGTGATGCGTCTTTTCTTCTGAGGTGCGGCCTCGGTTCCTTACTGAAGGCCAGCATCGCTAAAGACTTGCCACACAGGTGCGATGCATGGAAAATTCGGACGCGCTGGAGTCGATGTGGTGAACAGGTGCTGCGGCAATTTCTTCAGCTGCACTCCAACAATGAATTGATTCTTTCAGCCGCACAGCAGGGCTTGCATTGGAGTCAGTGCTGGGGTCTCGGACTTTGGAGGTACGGTGCCATGAACTCGGGTTGCAGCTGTTTTTTGGGCCATGGACAGGCTCTGCTCTGCCGCGCGGTGGCAGTGTGTTGAAATTTCTCCCTCACAATGGTGCCGCGTCGATTTTGCAGCTTTTTGTTGCAGGAAAAACCTCCAGGGGCCCGTAACTGGAGTTGGTTTCACAAGGCACCACTCTAGCTCAGCATGGCCCATCAGCCTGGTGATGGACCATCAGGATATGCAGGGCACATCTCAGCTCACTTTGTATGACTGTCTAGAGTGAATGCACAAAAAAACCCAGCTGTCATTCTAAACCAGACATTGATTCCACAGGCAGGCTGAGACACAGGATGGTAAAGCAAGAAAATGCCCGCTTTTTAAAAGTGGTATTTTGAAGCACACAATTTAAAAACTACCTTTCCTAAAAGTTGTGATTTTAAATTCTGAGCTTAGAGAGCCCAAACTTGAAATCTATAGCTTTTCCCAATTGAAAATGACACTTATAAAATGTTACAAGGCAGCTCCAATGATAACCCATGAGAGGGCTAGATCTTGCAATAGTGAAAAACGAAACTGGCAGTATTTCAATATATGGACATGTAAAGCACACCAGTACATATCCTACCTTTTACGTACACTGCACCCTGCCCAGGGGGCTACCTTAGGGGTACCTTACATGTAAAAAAAAAGGGAAGGTTTGGGGCTGGCATGTGGATGCCCTTGCCAGGTCAACATGAAAGTTTAAAACTGCACTCACAGACACTGTAATGGCAGGCATGAGACACGTTTACATGGCTACTCATTTGGGTGGTACAACAAGTGCTGCAGGCCCACTAGTAGTATATGATTTACAGGCCCTGGGTCCAATAAGTGCTCTTTACTAGGGAGTGGTAATGTGCCCAGAGTCCTAAAGCTAACAAAAGCAGGGCAGAAAAATAGGAGGGAAAGGTTAAGAAGTTTGGGGATAAACCTGCAAAAAGGACCAGGTACAACAAGTGAGCATTAGAAAGTGCTAAGCAGGCGAGAAAGTGCACAGGTTAATGTTGGTACAAAAGTCTGATTTATTAATGTATGCTCCTTATGAAAAACCTAGTATTACATGGTTAATACAAGTATATATTACAGTACCTATTAATGTATTGCACTTAGAAACATGTTTTATCAGGAAGATATTGGTTGGTGCACACAATTTGGAAACTCAGTTTTAAAATATACATATTTACACATGTGAAATTCTATATTTAATGCATTGTTTACTTGAACAACAACAATCTGTGTTTTTAAAGGCAAATGACCATTTAAATCTATTGGTAAATTGTAAGCAATCTTTTTTTATAATGAATGCACCAAAACTACAGCTGAAACTATGAAAAATGGTTCTCGCAGTGTGAGATTGAAAGAAAATTGTTGCTCACTTGAAAAAGGAATCACTTAGTTAGTGACTGTGACTAGGGTGATTGAGTGTTGTTATATATCATTCCAGCTGCACTAGAAGTGATAACTACACTCTGTTGGCCAAATACTAATAAAATCTTGTGCGCAAATCTGAACAAAAAAGAAGCATAATTGGTTTTAGTGGTAAAGCAATAAGTTATTTTTATCGAATGAGATTGCACATAGTGCAAATAAAATAACACATTTATTAGTGACAATATAACCACATTCCTTTGTTAATCGGTTAGAAAACATAATTCATGTGTCTAATACGTCAGGTAAAAGTAAATACACAGAAACAGTGAGTAAAAATATGTTTTGCATCTTAACAATCACTAGGATCTGCTTTGCATACGCTAGGGTATATAATATGTTTTCAGGCTTTCTCTGGGATTGGCTTCGTTCATAATAGTGTGTGCAATGCACACCTTGTGATTCTGCTGATGAAGAAAATAACACACTTCGGAAACACAAGGAGGTGTGCAAAGTGTGGGTATGTTGAAACTAAATGCTAATCAGAGCAGGACCGCTCTAACATCTCAAGAATTCAAGCCCTTCTGAGAAATGGCTGTCATAATAAAGATATATGAAGATTGAAAATCAGTGCTTTGCTTACACACTGAAAGGTATCACTCTGAAGCAAGATTGTCTGAATGTTTAAAGAGCCTTTCCATTAACATATACATTGCATACACATAGTAAGTAAGATATTTAATGACTTACAATGTCTTAATAACAGAACGTTTGTCATCATTAAGTAAGTAAGTAAGTAAATCTTTATTCGGTTTTCAAGGTACATAAAAAACCATAAAAGAATTTCAACAGACATATCTTATCATATACAGTTGTCAAGTTATTACTATTACATCATAAAAAGGAATAATTTTCCCCTTATTAGGTTTAATATCACTTTAAAAGTTGTTTTTTTTTTAAGAGTTTAAACATATCGAACAGTTTTTCAGTTTCTCTAATTTTTCCTAAAATGTACAACAGAATTTTGTCAAAGATTTACTCTATGCTTAAAAATACATTTTAGAAAAGTCGCTATGTATTTGCAAGCCATTTCTGATTCTAAAAATTGCAAGCGCAGCATGGCGGGGCGACATCTTCTTAGACCCATTTTTCTTAACAGTGGGATTAGCCAAAGTTTACGATGTACAGAGTAAAATTTGAAAAAGAGAAGGGTGTGCATGGTGGATTGTTCTGATTTGTCATCGCATGGGCACACTGTTAGACACTCTTCCCAACTATTTTTTGTCGGGAATGCCACCAATCTATGGAAAATATTCATTCTAAATCTTGTCAGTAAAAAACACTCGAATTGTGACTGGACATATGTCACATACGGCTCAATCTCCAGGGTGGTCATAACCGCCATGGAGTGTTGGACCAAGGGTTTTCTTGCCTCAGTACAAATTTGTAACTCTTCTACATGGCTCAGTGCCCTTTTTTTTTAGATATTTTCTGGATATTTCACCAATTAGTTCCGGGGCAGAATAATATTTACTAAGCCCTAGATCTATGAGGAAGTTCTTTACATACATGAGCCACTCAATTTTCCCCACATAATCCAGTGACATACAGTCTGTCACTATCTGTTTAGAAAAGGTATTCTTCGTCGTGGTCCAGATATGTCGCCAAAGCAGGAGCGGTTGTATTTTTGCCAAGTCCTCTATATGCGGAATACCTAGCTCCATATGGCAGGCGAAAGTAGATACACGTCTGGGGACTGCCAAAAGGAATTGTAGAAAGGTATTCTGTGCAACCTGTAGGGAATTAGGGGCAGATTTATGTTAACTGGCGCATCCCCAGGGATGCGCCAGTTAACATGCGCCACAGTGCGCCACTGCTACGCCACCCATGGTGCGCCGCATTTATGATGCGGCGCACCATGGTGCAAGTAAGTGAAGATGCGTGACACATCTCTCGGCGTACGGGCGGCGCATTGCAGGAGTCATGTCGCAAGTGCGACATGACTCCTGCAATGCACAGGAGCCACCTTTTCAATGCATGGTACGTCACCCTTACGCCTGCTTCAAGCAGGCGTAAGGAATTGACGTAGAAAGTGACTGAGTGAAATCTCATAGATTTCACTCAGCCACTTTTAGGAGGCGTTCCTGCGCAGGAACGCCCCCCCCTGCGCAGGAACACCTCCTTATGGCGCAGGGCTTTACAACGTGACGCATCTCCTAGATGCGTCACGTTGTAAATAGGGCGCATTGTTTGCGCCGCCGTTGCGTCACATTAAGTGACGCAATTGCGGCGCAAGGGCCTCATAAATCTGCCCCTTAGTGTTTTTGTGTCCCCATAGTCCTGCCCCATAAAGTGCTGTAGATTGACACTTTGCTTTATAAATGTGGAGCAGTTCTACTGGAGGCCTCTTTTAAGGGCAGCGATTGCTCGCAGCAACTGGTGCTTTCGAGCTTCTATGGCTGGTTTCCAGTTTATCTTTTCATCCATCATTATGCCAAGATATGGATATTGGGCAGTCGTTTCAATCCTTTCGCTGTCAAGGAAGATACCTTTTCCCCCTTTTTTCCTTATTCCTGCCACCATGACGTAAGTCTTTTTTATGTTTATGCGCAGATCCAGGCTGCCCATAAACCTTGCGTACCTATCTAGTGCCTTCTGCAGTTCGCGCGGAGTGCGTGCGAGTATCACGGGATCGTCCGCATATAATAGACCGGGAACCGGCCGATTTCTTACGCGAGGAAGGTCCTGACACCCCCTCAACATCTTTAAGTATAAATAAAGCATACAGAGAGACTGGGATTATCTCTAGTTCATTGTACAAGACAAGGGTGACTTATGTGGTAGTTTTTTCTTTTTTTAAACTTAAGCTCTGAATTGGAGTAATAGTTAAGAGAGTGTACAAGATCGCTGCACCATTCTACAAACAGGTTGTCTAGAGTTGCACTAACAAAAATAACGGAAATAGTGCAAAGATGGAAGCTTCCATTCTAATGTTTAGAAAGTTACTTGTAATAATCTATATTGCAAGGTCATCCAGTTGAGCACGGAGCTAATGTGGAATGGGGCATATTTTTGATGCACGCGCTTGACTTTGAGATATGTATCTAACCAATGCATTGTTCACACAGTGATGCCGATATAGACAGGCCAGGGGCGGCGCCTCCGTTTGAGCGGAGGAGCGTTACCCCACATGGAAACGCCCCAGGCCAGAGCTGGAAAAAAAATGATAAGCTTATTTATTACCATTTTATTTTTCAGCAACCGACCCGTCCTGCAGGTGAGTGGCAGCAGCAGGGGGCTGTGCGCTTTAAAATGAGCATGTTTCGTTGGCTGGCCGGCTTGCAACGGCCAGCCAGACAAGCGTATTTTAAACTTCTCTAACCAAGCTGTCTTAGAAAGCTCGGTTAGAGAAAATACAGGCCTCCAGTGCTCTTGGAGTTCTGAGTGAGGCCACAACAACCAATCCTGTCACTGCTGTAATGCTGGTGGTAGCGGCTCCAGGATTGGTTAGGGGAGTTGGCTGGGTCCCGTGGAAGAGAGACGACCCGTGGCAGAGGATGTTGCATCGTGTCTCAAGGTAAGTGTTTTTTTTAACCCCCTCTGCCCCACCACCCTTGGTACATGGCAGACCCCACTGCAGAAAGCTGCACAACAACTCTCTCTCCCTTTCCTCTACATAGAGATTGATTTGGGCGAAAGCATAAATAACTCTAAGAATTTGAGGCGGGTAGGCACAGAGACTGGCTGTTTAGGGAGTATGCTGAAGAGCTGAGATCTAACTGAAAATGTGAATGCTGACTGAAGGTATGCAGGGATAATACTTGGTATTGCACTAATATAGTGAGGGAAAATGGTAATTATTCAGCTAAAACGATAAGTTGGAGGCTGACAACAATATAGTTATAAAAGTTGGGTAGATGTCAGAAAAAATATTGCAGATAGTAGTGAAGTGTGATACAAGATACACAATGTTTGTCTGCGGATTGTACATAATAAATAACCAGTCATTATGAACACAAATCAATGTATGTGTCTACTGCTTACAGAGATCTGGGAATGTATCCATACAACTACAAATAAACCCTGTAGATAAGAGTATCTCTGACAGAGTTGTCTGACTCATAACACTCTCAATCTAAACATGCATTACTTGTTAGGGAGAAGAATGAGAGACATCTGTCTGTCTTTCTTTTCACCAGAGGAGGGCGATAAGAAAACATCCCTTGGGAATAAGAACATCTATCATGGTGTACTCTGCATTTAGAGGGATTCACACCATAGTAGGACGGACCCGAAAACACCAGGAACAAACAACCTCAATCACCACAGATGGGGCCCAGTAGAAGAACCGCAATGGAAACCTAAACCAGCCCTGGCAATTTTGATGGATCAGTCTCCCCTGTTGCTTTTTTTCCTGGGGGCAATATAGGAGCACTGCTGCAAAACCAGCCCCCATTGACAACAAGCATTTGCAATGCAATAGGTCTCACATTATAAAAGTTTGAGCTATTGGCATTGCTAATAATAATGCAACACCAATAGCTCAAACATTCAGTAATGCCAGACCTATTGCATTGCAAATGCTTGGTTTGTCTTAAAATGGCAAATGGATTTAATGAATTTGTGAGATGTGTAAAACTGAACTCGTAGCCTATGTAGGGTTTATGGAATGTATGCCATTCTTATGTGTGATATGTCTATCTTAAAGTCAATAAAGAAATGTAAACAAAAATAAACAAAGTCACAATCCATGGCAGCACACAATGTTCTAACCGCAAAGGATTTCCTGGATTATGAGTAATGAGAGTCACCACTTTATCCCTCTCTCTTCTCTGAACAAAAAGGAAGGATTATTCTGCTATTTCCTCATAGCAAACAGTTCAAAGAAATAATATATTCCCTCTCTAGAGTACATCCTAGTTTGAATGCTCCTTTCTCGTCACCTTCTCTGCTCCATGCTACCCGTTATGTCAGCAGTCAGCTTTGTAGTGAACGCCCCCCCACCAAGCAGTGATAAATTAAGTCCAATTGTAGATAACCATTGACACTGCAGAATGTTAGCTCGTGTTCAACTTAGTGCAAATGCACATCTGAATAATTAAGACTGTTGTGAATATTTAGAATTGGAAATGTTTCAATAGTGGAAATATCAGACGGAAGATTAAGCATTACTATGGTCTGTGTAGAAGGGGTAGTGGTTCTTCTAGGTTTTCCAGTCACTCCTGTTATCCCCTTTAGGGCACTTTCTCCTAGAGTCTTGCACTCTGTTAGTCACCTATGCCCATCCCCATCTGCATGTATCTCCTTCCAACTCGTCCACTTACATTTCCACGCACAACCCACCCACGAAACTGTAAACACAGCATTTTCTTTTCCTTTGGCACTGGCCATAGTAGGGCTACCCCCTTTTGTTTAATACCATATTTGAACAGTTGAGTACCCCCTTCACATATTTTCCTACAGTTAAAAAAGGCAGAAAAGTGACCATTATTGTTTGCTCAGCAGAGAGGGCAATGGGTGAATGAGCATATAGTCTGTACACCTTTATGACTCCCAGAGAGGCACTGCATGAAACTCACACTTCCTTCTGCCGCAACTTCAAAGCATTAAAGTGTGTCCTTCATAAACACCCATCCACTCCCTGATCTCAACTAGACACAACTCACTTCACAGTATGCTCTGTACAAGAGTCACACCTTGCATAAAAAAACTACAGTCACAGCTGGAAAAAATCCCTTAAGGATTTTAACCATCACTGTTGAGAACTCGATCACTGTTGGTGTTTTTGCTTGTACAGATAAGGACACGTTTTGATAGTCAGTTTTTGATTCCTGCAGGGTGGCAGACCCGGCAGGACCCGCCCCGCTTAAAACCCTTTGCAAAGTGTGTGTGCGCGAGAGAGAAAGAGAGGGAATGAGATAGATAGTGAGCGTTCCTGTCTAAATGTATTTGTATAATATGTGTGTGTGTTTTTGTGTTTTAGCTGTGTGAGCTGTATGTGCATGAAGTGTGTGCGTCTTTTTGAGTGTGATTAAATGTTATTGCATCCCTTTACGACTGTCTGTGTTCATGTATGAATGGGTTATGGTGGAGACGGAGGGACGGGCAGTTTCCAAGTCTTTTGGGACAGTGTGTAGGTGCACTTATCATTCGTATCTGTCACTGTCTATTTGTGGGTGTGTGTGTCAAAGAGAGTGCGGTTTCTGCGTGAGAGCTTTGTAATCATGCGTGTATGAATGAGAAATGCTTGTAGGGATGTGGTACAGAGAGAGACAGCCTGTGTGCGGATGTGCACCCTGAGTGAACGCGCATGCTTTGTGTGAGGTTGCACAGAGTGCGTGCCCTGCACGGGCCTGAGGCTCGCGCCGAGGAGTCCACTTACAGGTGTGCGAGCCCCGCTTTCTTGATGGCTGAGGAGATGGCTTTGACAGCCGTGCAGAGAGAGTTGAGCAGCTGGGTCATCTCTCCCTTCCCCTTGGCCTTCCTGCCCTCCTGCATCACGAAGCGGGTCAGGGTCATGACGTCTGTATCGAATGAGGCCTGGTCCAACATGGCTGCGGCTCGGTGGGGCTGTCAGAGAGAGCTGTGAGGTGACGAGCACTGCCGGAGCCCCACACGCCCTGAACCTCCTTTAAAAGCCGCTCCACATCTGGGCCGGGGAGGAAACCTCAGAGGGCTGCCGGCTGTGGGTGTGGGCAGTGGCAGTGTCACGGCATGAGAACGCACCCAATCCCTCGAAGAGAAAAGAAACTCCAGCGTTTGGCGGTGGTGTCCCTCCCACATGTTATGCAGAGTGGAGCAAAGTTCACCGTCACCCAGCAGCTCTGGGCACAACAAACAGGGTGGACCTATCACAGTCCGCTGACACGTTAATACAATGCAGGTGTTTGCAAAAACCACAGTACACTTCTGTTAAGCAAAAACGAGTGCGCACAATTTTATTTTAAAAAAGCTGTTGAAATAAATCTCACCCAAACTCCACAGGTCTGGATAGTGTGACATTAACATGCTCTTTCCTTCTTTCATTTAGTTGCTTCCCTGTGAAATGGATCCAAAAAAGAAGAAGCCCGTGAGTGGTGCGCACGCACGCGCCACAGGGAGACATGTGGTTTCAATGATCGCGCCTGTGTCTGAGCACGATAATTGAAACCACATGCCAGCGGTGCACGTAATAGACACCAATGGGCCGTGGGTGGAGCAATGCGCCTGCCTTTGGTCAATTGCGTGCCCTTGATCTCCTTCCTCTTGAAGCGAGGCGCACTATGACACAGGCTCTAGTGACCTCTAGAATAGATTATGGGAATGTGCTTCTGCTTGGAACATCGCAAAATAACATCAGGAGACTTCAAGTCCTCCAGAACACAGCAGCACGTCTAGTCCTTAGACTTCCCAAGAGAGCTCCATCTAAACCTGCTCTAGATACCCTCCACTGGCTACCCATAAAAAAAGAGTTCTCTTTAAAGCACTCTTAATGTGCCATAGGATCATCTCCCAAAAAGCTCCTCCCTATATGAATGACTTAGCTATTCCCTATGAGCCCAATAGAACTCTTCGCTCTGGGGGAACTGGCTTGCTCACAATACCCCGTATCAGGAAGGCCAGAATGGGTGGCCGTTCCTTTCGGGTTATGGCCGCCAGGGAATGGAACGCTCTCCCTATGGAGATCAGACTAGCGGACTCGGAGACCACCTTCAGGAAAAGCTTAAAAACCCACCTGTTTTCCCTGTAACACCCTACTCTGGTCTTGACTTCTTTCCACAGCGCGGGGACACGCCGTGATGGCGTCACCAGGCGCTTTACAAACTCCTTTGTTGTTGTTCTTCTTTCATCGAAAAACATACGCAAAGGCCAATAGCGTGCCCCAAAAGGAAAAGCACTTGCACGAGCATGTGCGATTCCTAGGTCCATTTCCAAACCCCCTACAAAAAGTCTCTTGAGGCGCGCAAGACCTAAAAATGGCTCCCACCACTGCAAAATAACCCCAAACCCTTCCAGCCTCCTGGGGAAACACCCAATGCCCCTTACGGTCAGTCCGGCCCTGCCCATTAGCCACTTTCTGCACTGTGGTCCCCCCCAAACAGAGTCTGACAGTGGCACCATTAGCTTTGTTTACCACAGATATGCCTGTTGTGCTGTACTATTGAATTATAGTTTTAAGTTGGGGTGTGGGTTCTAACATAGATTTCTGTAGCATTTAAAAAAACGTTGCTGGTGTTCCCGGGGAATTTGAATGTGGCTGGCCATGGGATTGCACCGCTATTGTTTAATAAAGGCGTTCAATCTACATGTTTTGTTGTGTGGAGTAAAATACTTTTTGGAATTGGCTAGCCCATTGGAAACTGAGAAAGTGTTAAGTGGTGTTGTAGACTCATGGTGGGGATGTTCAGGATCAAGTGGGGACAGGACTGAATTGTATGCCTTAAGTGAGTATCTGTACTTATTGGAGGTCGCACTGAGAATCAGAGTTATTTTGATAGTGGGTTCTGCGCTTGTGTGCTTCTGCCCTCTAGCAGACAAGCATTGATGGAGTAAGCCGAAAGCACATTATAAACTGTCAAAGGGAGCAGAAGATGATGGTAGCAGACCATTTGATTGTAAACCCTGCATAAGCACAGTGCATTTTGACGTCACGTGCAGCTGTTCCTAACATTATCGCAATCCACCATGCGCTGAGCAGAGTGTTAGCATCAGCTTGATGAGATATGCACTGACAATAACACGTTGTTATTATCACTTTGTTATTTTATGCTGGATCCAGTTTTGGGGCTGGGCTGGGCTGGGCGTGGTTGTTGTCAGCCAGCAGGGGGAGGAGGAAATATGAGCACTTAAGTGCGCATGACAGTTTGGCCAGCCGTCTTGGGCCATCCAAACTGTCATGCGCACTTAGGGGCAGACTTACAAGAAAGTGACTCATCTGTAGAGATGTGTCTCTTTCCCTGCGCCACCCTGAGAAACCCTTTTACCACCATGGATGCGCCATATTTACAATACTGAGCACCATGGTGCAAGGATTGACAGATGCGTCAGAAATTGTGACGCATCTGGTGGGGCAAAAGTCACACATTGCTGGAGTCATGTTGCAAGCACGACGCAACTCCAGCAATGCATTTTGAGGCCGATTCCCACTACACTGTGTCACTCCTTACGCCTGCTTCAAGCTGGGGTACGGTTTTGACACAATGGTGTCCTAGAAGTGACACAGTTAAATCTTGTAGATTTCACTTTTACAAGGTTTCCTGCGTGGGAACACTCACCCTGCATACATTATACCTGAAGCAGGTATAATGTGATGCAGGGCTTTACAACTTTACACATCTCCCTAGATGTGTCACCTTGTAAATTGGTCGCATTTATGACACTGCTGCTGCATCACAGAAGTGACGTAGCGGTGGTGTAAAAGTGTCACAAAGGGCTTATAAATCTACCCCTTAGTATGCTCTCCCCCGGGCTGTAATGCACAGCTGGGTGGAGATCATGCGCAGGCTCGCAGTCCCTGTCTGAGCACTGAACCACAGCGCTCAGGCAAATCACAATGCTGCTGTCATGCAGGTGATTGTAGCGTCATGACTGGCTTAGGGGAGCCTGTGTGCTTCCTGATTCCAGAGAGACGACAGAGGAGAGACAGCGGCATGCAGAGTTAAGTGTGTTTTTGTTCTTTTTTACCCCACCTTCCACCCTGCCACCCCAATCCCATACCAGCAGACACTGCAGGTATCCTTTGCAAAGGGCTTTCCATCACATGGCAAAACGTTTTTGGATCACCAAGACTCATGAAGAAAATGAAACAGGTTTATTAAGTCCTGTACAACAACCCCTGAAGAACTCCTCTATCAGCAACTGTCTGCTCTCTATCCCTGGAGCCCACACTCTAGAATCCAGATAGCAAACAGATGCTGTCATAGTTGCTAGGATATAACAAACGCGCCACTGTGTTTTTAGTAACTTTGGATCCATTTGGGCTAAAATAATTTCTTTTAAATTAAAATCTGCAGATTATGTAGCAGAAGATGGATTCTCCGACAAATGTGGCAGATTCGTAATTGTGCACTGCAATTTCAGTGGCCATACATGTAATTCTTCTAGATACCTTTTCTTTTTAAAGCATCAAGTATTTGGCAAAAAGGAAAATGTGATACTGAAAATCTGGGATGGAGCTGGCCCTCTTGAGCAAACATTGAAAACCCTGTACTCTTTTAACTTTACGTGTAACAGCTTAATTTTTGAGTTTCTGCCTTTTTAGAAAATTGCATGCAGGGCTGCGCCCCTATATAGTGGTGTTGCCAAATTACTGAAAGAAGTACAAAATGACCTTTTCTGGTCTCTGTGAATTTCACCAGTAAAAAATTTTTTATTTTGACTAAAGTGCTGAAAATCCTTGCCAGGTCCATAAACATTTATCCTCATGATTTATAAATGAAAAAATACCTGCTAATATTTGTAATAAATTGCTTTACTGGTTGAGGTGAGGCACAAGCAAACCACAAATTAACCTGTGCACAACCCTCTGGTAGCTTAACACAGAGCAGTCAGGCTTAACATAGAGGTAATGTGTAAGGTATTTATGCAGGACTTCAAACGGTAATAAAGTAAAAACACAACTGAAAAAAAATCCCACACCTAATTAGATACATAGAGTATATTTGAAGAAATATATCAAGACCAAAATGAAAAACATTCAATCAGTAGAACCAGATATTTGCAATTTTAAGTGAAGTGAAAATAGCACCAAAAAGCACAAAGCACTGAATGCGGATATCTGGTTGAGCTAGACCAGAACAAAGTCTCAAGCTCAGGCCCACTGCGATAAAGCGTGTGCCAGCTACAGGGGCCCAGCTAGACATGCTGAACAAGAAGGTACCTTAACTCCTGGTTGCAGAGTTTGCGCATAGGATGTGCCACGCAGTCGATGCGAGGTCTGGGTCTGAAATGCGTTATGCAGCATTAGTTCTGGGGGATTGCAAGACTGAAATGCAAGATTGTTGTTGAGGATACCATTGATGAGGAGGGCTTGCGATGGGAAGTCCTACTTCGAGGATGCCTCGCGCACCGGCTTGTTCCAAAAAAGCTATGGGGATTTATAAAGCAAAGTCCTACGCTGTTGTTGATGTTGTCATCGATGAGAGGGTTGCGATCCATGAGCCTACATCAAGGATATGACATGCAGTGGCAGTTTCCAATAGGCTGCAGGATGTGATGTGACGTCCTTGCGCTGGGAAAGCCCACACAGCAGGCAATGCACTGGTTCTGCTCAGGGTTGCACCGCGCAGCAGAGGCGATGTACCATTTATGCTGGATCCACTGATGGGCTGGCAGAGCACCTTCAGGCCCACTTCCAAGGTTTCAGGACTGGGGTGGAACCACTTCTCAGGTGCTGGGCTCAAGGTTGTTGGTGCCTTCTGTTCCAGAGGCTCTAGTTAGGAAGCCAGCCAACTAGCCCTTAAACTCTTTCTGGTGTCCTGGGTGAAACAGTTGTATGTCCAGTCCTTCTTACTCAGATAAAAGGACAGCAGATCAACACAGCAGGGCAGCAGTCCTTCAGAACAGCAATCCAGCAGAGTGTCAGTCCTTCCGGCAGCACAGCAGTCCTTCTTCCTGGCAGAGTCCATAGGTGTAGAAGTGTACTGAAGAGTTGGGTCTAAGGGTCCAATTTTATACCTGTGCCCACTTTGAAGGGGAGGAAGCTTCTAGAGGTTTCCACTCCCTGAGGTGTCAGGCATTCCCTCTCCCTGCCCTGGCGCTTGCTTGTTAGGGGTCAGAAAGGACTAGTGTTAAACCCTTTGTGATGTGCAAGTGTGGTAGATGACAGCTCCTTCCCCTCATTAACTCAGAATGGCCCATTCTGCCAACGCTTTTCTTCCCTTTGTCTCAGTGGCTGGGAGCAATACGCAATGATCAACTGTCAGCTACCGCTAGTCATCTGACCCAGGATTAGGCTGCAGGCACCAAATTGTTAGGAAAAGAAAATGCCAACTTTCTAAAAGTGTCCTTTTCTGAATTGTGATTAAAAATATGACTTTATCATTAAAGAGCACTTTAAATTAAAAATGTATAAACACCAAACATGATCTATCAACCTGCACCCAGTTGGAAGTTACAGCTTATTAAAAGAAATAAGGTACATCCAATGTAATCCAATGGGCACCTTGCTGTGGTGACAAATGACTTCACTATCAGCACATGTAAAACATAAAAGTACATGGCCTACTTTTTAAATAAACTGCACCCTACCCTCTGGGCTGTTCAGGGCCTACCCTAGGGGTGACATATAAATTAAAAAGAAAGGTTTACAGCAAAAGGTTTATTTTGCAAGGTCAAAATGACAGTTTAAAATTGCACAGACCCGCTGCACTGGTAGATCTGAGACATGTTTAATGGGCTACTTAAGTAGGTGGCACAATCAGTGCTGAATGCCCACTTGTTTCTCTTCCCCCTCACAGGCCTCCAGACTACGTACCAGGTAGCTGCTCCTCCTACCCCTGACCCCCTCTCCTTCCTTCTGTTCATACCCCTTTCTTGAATCCTTTCTTTTTTCCCCTCTTTTCATACCATTATTGCCAAATTAATATGTGTAATCCCATCTTGACTTTGACCTGAAACAACACAATTAACATATTTCCAACACATTTTTATCACAATGTTCAGGTTATGTGCCACTTTTTAACTGCAGCGTCTCACCATTTTCTTCACCGTATCACGTCTCGCTTTGCGCCGTTCACATTGCCACTTTGTGTGCGCTTATATTTAAGATTACACTTGCGTATATGAAATGTAATATTGCTGTCTGAAATTATTGCTTTTTCCAAACACTTGAATACAGACCGTGAAATCCAACTCTGGTGTTTTTCCCTTTTCTTGTCTCCTTCTTGTAATCTATTTTACATTCTAGTAATTGCCTTTTATTACCTGTTGAGACATTTTAGCATGTTACATCAGCCCCACCAGTACCATTTAATTCACAGGCTCTGTGTACAGGCAGTGCTGCATTATTATAGACTTACAGGTAAATTAAATGTGCCAGTTGGGTGTAAGCAAATTCTACCATGTTGTAAGGAGAAAGCACAAGCAGTTTAGCACTGGTTAGCAGTGGTAAAAAGAGAAAGGTCCTAAAGCCAGCAAAAATTAAGTCAGCAAAACAGGTGTGCTGAGGGCAAAAAAAGTAAGGGAAGAACCACGCCATGGGTGCCAGGTCTACCAATCATTTTTTTGTTAACAATTGTGTTTGCTAATAAAATTTTCATTTTTGCTGCACACTTGTCATGAAGTGCACTTCATGTTTCTGTCATTATAACAAGCTCCTATAATTAATTGAGCGAAACGTTGCAGTAGTTTGAAGCCGCATACAAAATATTTATGTACAAAAGGATAATTTATGGTTTAATTTCTGAGGCGGTCCCCATGAACCCAAATGCATCAACATTTAAAATGAAATAAATCATAGCTTTGTCACTTTTCATACTTTTCTGTACTCTTCAGAAATAAATTCATGTAAATACATGTTGGATGTCTGCCAGAGACTACAAGAGAGCAAACAGGAACTTCATGCAATGTTTATACTAGCTCAGTGCCCTGTGGCGCACAGACTGGGGATTTGTATCAGCTCAGGATGGATTAATTTCATTAAAAAAAAAAATGTTTTCATCTTGGGAATGAAATGCCATCGATGTGGGCATGAATGTCGCTTCTAAATTAAGCAATGCAATGAATATGTAACGAAGGTAGTCAGAAGTGTGTATATATTGTGTTAAATGTAAATAGAAACACTGCAGACGATTATTGTAGGCCCTGATTACCAGTGCCCTTTAGGGATATTCTGTACCCACTACATTCTGACACCCTGGGGTTGCGAGTTTAATGCTGAGATAAATAGTACCTATTACAAGTTTTGCTCCACGAAAGGTCCAGACTTACGAACTTACTGGGAAAGAACTGTATACCGATTAAACAGCGCCGCAGACGGCTTGAATGTGCTGTAGAGGGAGAACAGCCATGACAACGCGGGGATTACCCCGCAATGCCATTACAACGCAGGGATTACAACGAAAGTCGTTACAACGACTTTCGCTGGAGGGCGCTGTTGGATAGGGAATAGTTTAATTTTCTATCCAACATTGTCCCTACTGTCAACGTGGGCTGGAGTTGGAATAGAAAATGAAACTATTCCACTATCCAGCGCCCTCCAGCGAAAGTCGTTGTAACGACTTTCGTTGTAATCCCCGTGTTGTAATGGCATGCGGGGTAAAAGCCTGCGTTGTAACGTCATACAACCGCTGTAGAGGAATGCCCAGCAGGTTGGAATCCACACACCAAGGAAAATGGAAATGTTGAAGTACTGCTACTCACTATCTAGAGTACCTGTTTGCCACTGGGAAGTGCCAACACTCTCCCATTGAATATATTGTAGCAGAGAAGTGCAGGTACTCTCCATTTCACGTTAGAGAAGTGTAGGCACTCTACCGCAAGGCAGTGCTATGCGTTGCGTTGCGTTACTTTGAATCTGCTGAACTATGCAGGGTTACACTAATCGACTGTGCATGACTTAGTAAATACCAAACATTATTTTGCGCCAGGGCTGCATCACAAAGGTGACGCAATCCTGATGCAAAATCATAGTAAACCTGAGGCTAACAATATTGAAGTGGATAGCATGGTCATTTAACATTAAAAATAGCATGCTAAATTGAGGGGCTGCAAAAAAGAACAAAAAAGAATTGAAGAAAAGATTCTCACGAAGACCAACTATGAACCAACATACATAATCAAAAGCACATAACATACCAAACATTGATACCCAGTGTACTCACCTAATGTTAATAGCAATTAGCAATTTAGGCCCATATGAACATTTTTGGAGGTCGCAGAAAAGGGAATGATGAAAATACACTGTTGTAAAGCAGGTGTCTTTCCCAAAAAATGATGGGAAGTTGTCTGTTATATTCTTTTGACTGATTTGTTTTAAAACAATTAAAGCCCATGTAAACAAAGGTTTCTACCATGCACATTTTGTTGCTTACTGCACTCAAATCTGCATGCCCAGTGAAATATAGGACCATTTTTCCCTCTACCGAAATTTAATGGGGGGTGTAGACTTTATAGCAAAGGGTAATTACTGTTGTGATAAAATCCGCAAAACGTATACTTCCTACCCTGCGCAAACGGAGGTTTACAAGGGTCGGTGGAATGTGTTGCAACTTGTTCAGTCCATTAGGGTCCATTCGGTTAGTAGTGACAGTAGGTGTAGCTGTGCCACCTCACTAGCAGTAAAAAGCCAGTTTGGCGAATGAGCAGGGGCGGTTCCTTCGCTGGAGCAGCTGAGAGTCACCCCACCTAAATGCCATTTTATTTTTCAATAACCTCCGTCCCGAGCCATGCATCAGGGTGGTGCCGGGCCTGCTGAGTGGCACCAGCAGCAAGGAGGATGGTGGGCTGCCTTTGCACTGTTTAAAGTGTGCATGTCTCTTTGACTGGACATCTTGTGACGGCCAGCCAGACATGCACACTTTAAACCTCTCAACCCAGCTGTCTTCAGATAGCTGGGTTGAGAGTAAGTGCAAGCCTCCAGTGCACTATGGAGCACCGAGACAGGCCACTCTCTCCAATCAGGACATGGCTTTCATGCTGTGAGCAGCTCCAGGATTGGTCAAGGAAGTTTTCTAGGGCCTGCTTTGCAGTCGTGACGAGGTCTGGAGTGAGGAGATCGTGTCATTTGGTTAGTGTTATTTTTAAAAATTTTAATTTTATTTTTGCCCCTGCGTGTTCCCATTTCCTCAACTCTCCATAGATAACAGTTGCCACTGAGATTGCGGAGAGGAGGTTGGCTAGTTACTAGTGGGCTAGCCGGTAACCGAGTATTGAGATTATATGATTCACTGAGGTTAGCCATTAGAGATCCTTAATCACTATATTTTTTTTAAAAACATCCAGGAGATAATCTCAATGTCACTGCCTAGTGGCAAGTTAGGTCCTTGTAAGGGTAAACAGTTCAGAGTCCCTGCACCTCCAGCATCACATACCCCAAACAGCAGAACTTAACAGGATTGTTACCATGTGCAGTTATCCTTTCTGTCTTTTTTTGTTTTCCTTTTACCACGACCACATACAAATTACTCACCCATTGATCCCATTGCTGAGGTCACACAGCAAACAATATGCAATGCAAAAAAGATTTTAAAAAATACGATTTGTGGCTGATTAGTTCATTGCGTAGATAGAAAAGCTGTTGATAAATTAAGGCTCAGATTTATGTACATTTTGTGTAATGCAATGCAGCAAGTAAAATTGCTGCACTGCGTTGTGTTAACAGAAGACAGCAGAACACTGCCTTTTCTATTAGATCAAGTAATGAAGAATGGAGAATTAAGGGGCATATTACCAAGCAATAGTTTATCGCTATTGCTTGGTGAGAGATAAAAAACTATCGCAGAGCTGCTGCGATTTTTATCGCAGATAAACATTGGTATTACCAAGGTTTATCGCAAATGCGATAAAAATCGGTAATAATGCATGAATATCGCTGAAAAGTCAGCGATATTCATGCATTACCGAGCTAATGCTCTTAGCCATGTTATCCACCTCCCATTGGATAACATGGCTAAGAACTGCTCAGGGCAGGTGTTAGTTGGTAATAGGAGATAGCGATGTTAGTGACTGTTTCCAGTCGCTAACATCTTAGCGCGCCCACCTTGCATGTCATTAGTGATAAATATCACTGACATGCAAAGCGGGGCCCAAGATGGTCGCTGTCTTCTACTAGCTGTCGTTAACTGGTGTTAGCGACAGCTAGGTAATAGGGAGATAATTTTATCTCCACTTTCTTGGCTTTTAAAGCCAAAAAAGTGGAGATAAACCCCTGTGATAGTATGCCCCTAAGTTTTATTTTTAAAACAGGTTTTAATGAAGCCGATCTACCTTTAGGATGTTGGAATGTATTTTATTGCTGTATGGAATTGGTTTTAACTATGATGGAGGATATGGAACATCATAAGTACATATGGAAATGATATGTGGTTTTAGTAATTATTTTAAGAATTATAAAATAAATGTGTATTCCTTGTGGTTTAGAGATCAATGATCTAAATAAACTTAACATTTTGACTTGACTTGACCTTTTCTACTAAGGTATGGCACTATTCTGCTCCCCACTTGTGCTAACACATCTTTTGGTTGCAGTGCACCAATGAAGACAGCCTTGTGCCACTGTGCAGGGGTGTCTGTGCTGTGTGAAGTATAGTTTTGTACTGGAAGATCTCCCAGTAGAAAAAACTATGCTTTAAGGCATTTTCCCTTTGAATGTGTGTTGTAGAATGCAGCACACATGCAAAGAGGGAAAAAGATGAGAAATAAAAACATTTTTACAAATTATATCTGCCTAGAGGAAGATAAGGGTTTTGTCTCAAACCCCTTTCTACAAACAAATGGGTGGATGTGCACAGAACACCCGTGCACCACTCTTGGAAAGCCCCTTTGATGCAAAGTAATACCAGGCAGAACATTGCACAGCTTTGTTTTACTTTGGGTTACAATTCAAAGCAAATCCTGATTAGAGTTGGATTGTAAATCCAGCCACAACACTTTGCAGATGGTTTGCATTAAAAAGTAACACAAACCTGAAGCAGGGAGTCTGTACATCTGGGCCTAAATATTGAAGATGTAGTCAGTTCCAGGGCAGGCTTTAGTGCAAGTGGACAATCTTTTGACCTCCCCCATTTCCTCCTTCTCCATAGATTCCCTCACTACCACCCTCCAGCAGTGCCTCGAATCTCTTCTTAGCTCCTCTCTCACATGCATTTCATTTCTTTCCAGCACTACTCATACCACTGTAGGGTATCTGAGCACTTTACATCACACAATAAATCATATATGTGTAGATCAGTCTATAGAAAATGTTACATAAGACGGTGAGGATTACAAGGTGTAGGAATCACATGTCATCCATTCTAGTTGGTGGAGAATACTTTAAGAGTGTTTGGTCTGAAGAAGCACAAACTCGGGATTTAAAACATACCATGGTGGTTGGCTTTACTAATACGAATGTATTTCTACCTAAGCAAACTCATTTTAGTAACATTAGGATATTGAAAAACCGGTTAAAAAACATAATATTCTAACCTATACTATGCAATGTGCACACAGCTCTTTGATGACAGGTCATAGTTCACTGTGCTTTCCTAGGATTGTAATTTATGAACTGCAAGTAACAAATGGATATCTGTAACAAAAGCAGTAACCTTGTGAGCTAGCCACATAAAGTAAAGTACTGTGGTTTGCATGATATATGTTTTTTGCAGCAGGCACATTATCCTCTGAGCTACTTTCTGGTGAGTCAAAAATGCCACTAGACACAACTCCATCTCTCTCCAGCAGGAACATTAATCACCAGAGTTATCCTGACTTTGTCATTTTTTTGTGAAAACTGCTGGTCACACAAGGAACTCTGCAGCAATTGCTTTTAAACCCCTGAGTTATTTCTAAACACAAAGGCTCCTGTCTCAGGGAAAGCGTCCACTGGGTGCACCACTGGGAATCCCTGGGAATGGGGTGTATTCTAATTGTTCAAAAAATAGTTAATCATCAAAGCTTATGAGTTCAAAGTAAGATCTCCAAAGGTAATTCATTTAATTTATTACAGGATATTACTTTTGAAGAAGAGCCTAGCCCGAAATGCTTTGAGATGTTTGCAGTTTGAAAGTCAAAGTCAAGCACTTACCTGCGAATACAAATGGATACATTTGGAATGTTCTGATCAACAGTATCATTCAATGAATTACATTTGGAGATCTTACTTTATAATGTATTTTAAAGTACATTTTTGGGATAAATATGATGACTAACCTCACTGACGAGCTTAATACTATGTTGATGGGACTCAAGCTAGATTTTGGTAAGCCGTGATGCTTATTCATACTGCAGCCTTGAGAAAATTAAGGATTGAACTAGTGTTAGTAGATCCTGTTCTAATGTATTTATGTTTGTCAATGGGGCCCAATTGCCACAAGCAATATTGTTGATGTCCCCTTGTTGTAAGAGCCAGTTATCAAGCATGAAGTGCTGGGAGTTGGCTTAACTGACAATTGCTTGTTGGATCCCCAATGGGTTTGATGCCATTATCCATTGGCTGGGAAAAGTATTGCTGATGCTAGGAAACGTAAGAAGGAAATGTGTGTGTAGCCATGACTTAGTTACCTCAAGGCCTTTCATGAGATAGCTGATATCCTGTTTGGAACTATCAACAGCTATACTTGATACTAAGAGAATCTGAGTGATGTAGCTTTTGCATTAAAAGTGCACCCATTCGCACATCATTTTAAACAAAGTCATCTGACACTGGGGTCTGGATTGGACTGGTTGTATTTAAGATATGTAGCGCTATCCTAATCGAGGGTAACGTCCCCAAGCGCAAACTATGAAGAAAATTGTAAGGCAATTGTAGTTTGGTTTACACGAATAAAGTTTTATTAAAAAAATCCTTGTTTATTTTTTGATGATATTTTCGTTTTTTGATTTTTTCATTTGTTTATAATGTTGCTTACGAGATTGATTAACGCCTTGTTTTGAAGGTATCTGTTTAAACCTAGTCCGGCATTTATTTCTTTCACATTTTTTTGAACCTCGTTATATATCTTGCATGGTTTAACATGCTCAGACCTTTCATTCCTGACTTTGAGGCTGGTACACTTCATGGACATTTTTAGTGTTTTTCCAACACACACGTTTTTGACACGTTTTTGATATTTATTTATAAACCATCCTACCAGGCACCTTGAGGGTTATAAGGTTTCACAACCGGTGTAAAGTATAAGTGATGATACACTAAGATTGAAAATTAGTTTAATTGAAAGATATGTGATTATTCATGTATATTGATGTAAACCTTTTTTGTTTGAACAGAGTTTTGAGCCCCTGAAGAAGGGCCTAGTGCCCGAAATGCATTGGGCATATGATTATAAAATTTATATAAATGTTTGGATAAGACTACAACATTATAAACAAATGAAAAAATCAAAAAACGAAAATATAATCAAAAAATAAACAAGGATTTTTTAATAAAACTTTATTTGTGTAAACCAAACTACAATTGCCTTACAATTTTCTTCATAGTGTGCGCTTGGGGACGTTACCCTCGATTAGGATAACGCTACAGTGAGTTTATAGGACCCCGATACTCAGAGGGGCACACCAAACAGCACCTACCTACCCATATTAAAATATCACCTTCAATTGAACAAGGAGTGCGACCGTTCTTTCAATTTCGAATATATTTAAGATATGCCCAGACACAGACAAAGTCCTTTGCTCCATGACACTCCCTTTCAGTAATTTTGTAGGGATTAGCATGGTATAGTATTAGATTATTGACTTTTAAAGATTGTGGTACAAAAATATTGCAGCCAGAACATCAACTCCAAAATTATTGTGAAGGTTAGTATGTAAGGTAAGTAGAGACTAAGGGGTATATACATAAGAACGTGTGCTAAACATCACCAAAAAATTCGAACGCACCATTACACATTGCAGCCTATCGCAAGAAAATAACCCCATGTTAACGTGGAATTCACAGCAAGGCGGTAGCATGCGATTGTCTGCCGAAACCGCGGCCACTGTCCTCCACGGATATACAAACACAAACCACAGCACAAAAAAACATGTGAAGAGCCCATTTGCGATGATGAAAGCAGGGATAAGAACTGCCAGGCCCGCAAAACACACGGCAGGCGGGAATAAGCACAACAAAAGCCTGAAAAAAAGAGACAATCAAAACAGAAACCAACAGCCAAGCACAATGGAGGCAACTAAGCCAGTATACGACCCCTCAAGCCTCATTGGCAACCAAACATTGTACATGGCAGGCCATCTTGGACAAGGTGAATGCAGCCTCAGAGCGGAGAAGGACAATAGAAAAAAAGCAGAACATCCAGAATGATGCAAAACGCACAAACAATCAGAAACACGCCGAGAACAAGAAGGCAGCAATGCACACCGGAGGTGGGAGACTAGCGCCACACCAGGAGCTGGATGACAGGGTGGAAATGGTGTCCACCACATCAGTCTGGAGAATGGTGGCAGGACTCGGGGGACCAGAAACTGCCCAAAACAACTTACACAACAGCAACAGGGAGAGGAACCAGCAGGGACCGGGGGGACGGGCACTATGGCACACATGCACAATTAAGCACAGCACAACTGCAGACAAACAATGCCCAAGAGTAACAACGCCAACCAAGAGCACAAGTCACACAACCCAGAAACATCACACCACACCACTGAACAAGCACAGAAGTGAAAACCACACAGCCTGAAAGGGAGAAGGATGAGCCAAATCAGAGCTAAAGGGACATCTCACACACAATGCAGCACACACACATAGGAAGCAGAGCACCCAACATCGAACACAATGTGGCACAAACACCAACATTTGCACAACCGAACACAGGACACAAGTGCACCCGTCTGGTGCTGGGAAACGGCCATATGCATCTGGCTAAGCACAAAACAGGGACATGACAATGCACAAGTACTAACCCACAGTCCTGATGGGGTAGAAATGCACGTATGGCAGGGAGCCAGAGAGTCTGTGACACACACATTGGCATACAAATCAAGACAACACAGTTGGAGACAAGTGAAAGAGTGGAAACTTTATCAAAAAGTGAGTGTCAATCACTGGCGGCTGGTGACATTTGAAAGTGGTGGGGCGTAAAATTATTGGTGGAGCACACCGAGCGAGCGCAGCGAGTGAGCCCGAACCACCTAAGGAGGGTTTGGGGGGGTTCTCCCCCCGAGAAAATTTTGAAAAATTAGTAGGCAAATGGTGGATTTTCAAGACTTTGAAAGCCACTGTGCTGAACAGAAACAGACCACTGCCTCCCATAAAACTATCATCAGTTCCAAGGCCTCATGAATAAACCATTCTAAATTGCAATAAACCACAATTAATGTTATCAATGTTGCATAAAGAGGTTGGCTCTGTCTACTTAGCCAGTGCCTAAGTGAGATAAAGTGGCATTTAAGATAGCCCATCAGAGTAAAATACCTACTTTTTCCACATAGAATTGAATATCATATTGGTTAGTGTTACACGCCCCTGAAGAATAGGTTAGAGTTGCTCGTGCATTTGTGTTGATTAGGTTACATTCGGTTTTAAGTAACTCATCCCCTAGACTAGATAGCTCAAGATATGACTTATTGATTGCTTTATAAATAAATGTTTATTTCCATTATTTAAAGTTGTGTTTTATATTTGCTGACGGGTACTTTGTTAAGTGCTATGAGCTTTACTACTACATTGCTAAAGGAAAGGTCTGGGCTAGAATGTACATCCTACCTAATTACATTTTTGCATGCATGACTGTGTAGTAAAAAAATAAAATTAGTCCAACAGCTCCCACGTGTAAAGAGGCACACATTCCACCATACAATATAACTTCCAAAGCTGAAGGGAAGTAATCATTGCCCCACTCCTTGTTGTCCTTTTAGCTGCTCCGAATTAAGAATTATTATTATTATTATTATTTAAAATCTTATATAGCGCGCAGCTACCCTTGGGCATCCCGGCGCTTTCCAGACAACATCCGATGGTAAAGGGGACAGAATTGACGCATTATACAGGAAACAAAAAGGTTTTAAGACCTTTGCGGAAACGCAGTGTGCATGGCTCAGCGCGGAGTTTTAGAGGAAGCGAGTTCCAAAGCTTTGCCGTATTAAATGAGAATCTTCTCCCGCCCGTGCGGGCCTTTTTTACTCTAGGAACTAGCAAGAGATGTTTCATCTCTGATCGCAGCGTTCTGCTTGCTTTGTATGGAGTAACTGGGTTTTTTAGAATGAGGGGGCCTTTACCTGCGAGGATTTTATGGGCAGTACAAAGTGCCGTAAAGGTCACTCTCTCCCGCACAGGGAGCCAATGCAGCACCTTCAATGCCGATTTCGCTGATTGTGTCCTCGGAATGTCCATAAGCAGCCTTGCCGCTGCATTTTGGACCTGTTGAAGGGTCTTGAAGGTCGATTCAGGGGCGCCCAAGAACATGGCGTTGCTATGATCGAGTCTAGATGTTATAAGACCCTGAATCAGCAGCTTCCTCGATGTTAACGGTAGGAGAGGGAAGATTTTCCGAGCCGACCTAAGCAGGGCATAACACACTCCTGCTGTTTTCTTAGCTTGAGTGCGAAATGACAAGTCTGGTTCTAGCCAGACTCCAAGGCTCTTGATCGCTTCTTTGGGGGCCGGGGGATCACCCATGCATCCCGGCCAGCTGAGTGAAGGGAGAAGGGTAGTTTTACTCCCCAGCAGCAGTATTTCCGTCTTTGAGCCGTTTAACTTGAGGGAGGATTCTCCCATCCAAGTGTGAACATCTGCCAGGCAGGAGTTCAAGGTGTCCGGATTGTCGGCCAGATGGGATAAGGAAACCACTAGCTGCGTGTCGTCAGCGTAGCTGACGATTTTGATGTCATATGGGGCTACTACGTCCTCCAGAGGGGCCATGTAAACATTGAATAATGTAGGGCTCAGCGACAAGCCCTGTGGCAACCCACACTGGAGGGGAATAGATTTGGATCTCTCAGAGCCATCCCAAACCTGGTAAGTTCGATCCGAGAGAAAAGATCTCAGCCACTGCAGGGCCACCCCAGACATCCCTACCTCAGCCAGCCGTCGAATCAACACCTGATGGCTCACGGTGTCAAACGCCGCGCTGAGGTCCAGGAGGATCACTGCCACTGACCCTCCTGAGTCCAGAATACGTCTCGCTTCATCAACGACCGCCAAGAGGGCCGTGTCGGTGCCCTGACCTGGGCGGAATCCAGTTTGTGATGGCCGAAGGAGTCCATTCGACTCCAAAAAGGCTGACAGCTGCTTGTTGACCAACCGTTCAGCAATTTTGCCGAGGCCCGGCAGCAACGAGATGGGCCTAAAGTTCGACAGGTCAGTGGGGTCCAAATTGGTTTTTTTTAAAAGAGCCTTAACAACAGCCATTTTCCAAGTGGGTGGCACCACACCCTGGATAAAAGAGGCGTTCATTAGGTCTGTCACGGGAGCTGCAATGGACGCTGTTACCTGTTTGAGAAACTTCATGGGAACAGGGTCCATGGGGGAACCACTTTTAATTGACGATAAGGTTTTGGCGACGTCGCTCACTAATACTGGGCCAAAGGTGTCGAGGTCGAAAGCGGTCTCTCTGGCCTGAGTTCCCACGACCTGCTTGCCATTGTCCTGAGATAGCCTGGGCTGGGGCAAGGAGTTTAGGATCTTCTCGATTTTTGTGTGGAAGAATTCAGCTAGTTCCGTGCTTTTTTGTTTATCATGCATAACAGAACTTTAAGCAGTTCTTTAACCACTTTGAAACTCTCCCTAGAAGAACTAGAGGCAGATTTGATGCGGTCTTCAAAGAATAAGGCTTTCGCACGTCGCAGGGCGGACTTATAGCCCCTCATTGCAGCACGATATTCTTCTCTTCTAGAAACTTCCCAGTTCTTCCTCCATAGCCTCTCCATCCTTTTACATCCCTTCCTAAGGGTGCGAAGTTCTACGGAGTACCACGGAGCCGAGCCAACTCGTTTCTCCCTCTTTTGAACTCTCTTTTTGGGGATCAGAGCATCCAAAGAAGCGGATAACCAGTTGTTGATATTGGCATCGGCCTTAACTGGGTCCGACTCAGAAAGAGGGGGCGTGTCTTCCAGTTTAGAGGTCCAGTTATCGACCGATAATCTGGACCAGGCTCTATCCACTAGGAAGGCCTGTTTGGTACTTGTAGGTGGTAGGTCAATTTGCCAAAGTGCTGATACCAGAAAATGGTCTGACCATGGAAGGGGAAGGGCCGGCCTAGCTGTAAGGCGGGGAATGTTCGAAAACATCGGGTCGAGTAGGTGTCCCTTTTCGTGAGTGGGCCCGGAATTAATTAGGTCCAACTCACACTCTTTTAAGTCGCTCTGGAGGTCCAGAGCCGTTTGGTCAGTGGGCTCATTGAAGTGAAGGTTGAGATCACCCAACACCATGAAATTGGCCGTAGATGCGGCCTGGATCATCACTGATTCTACAAGGGAACTCACAAAATTCCCCAGTGCGCCCGGAGGCCGATAGATCAACAAACCTGATATTGACACTGTCGGGGATATCCTGAGAGCGAAGTGGCAGCTCTCACAGTCCGAAAGTTGGCCATTCTGTGCCCTGCAAACAAACAGGCTCCTGTATACGATCGCAAGGCCGCCCCCTCGCCCCTCTGGTCTATCCACCTGACAGATAAGGTAGCCCGGCGGAAGAGCTTCCACAATGTCCGCGTCGGAACTAGGAGTTAAGCAAGTTTCCGTTAGAAACAAAAGATCTAGAGCAGAATCTTGGATGAGTAGATTGACTTCTGTCGAATGACGTGGGAGGGATCTACAATTCAGTAGACCTACAACCAGGTCGTTCTTCCCTTTAATAGCAGAGTGATTCCTCTTTGCCCCCCCAACTGGAGGGGGAGATGGGCATTGAATAGAAGGATCATCGCTATAAGACAATGAGTGCCGAAGAGCCATGAGTTCGTCGCGCTCATAAGCGCGCCTCATGGGAATAGGTTTCGACAGAGTATCAGGCCCTAAGCCCGTCTGGGCCCGGACGGGCACAGACGGGCTGGACTCTGGCGTGACTCCGGCGCTGTGACGGCGCTTCCGCTGCGCGTCACCGCTGCGCGTCTTCATGGTAGCTTTAAGTAGGGGCCTCGCCTCCTGTGTCTCCAACTAGAGCGCTCGCGGAAGTGGCACCTGTACAGAGTCCCTAAACTACCCCCAAGATGGCGGCGATGCAAATTACAAGACTAAAGACCCGCGAAAAGCGCGATGAGGGGCCCAATTTAAAATGCAAGTAAGTGCTACTCTCAAAATTATTATCTAAACAAGGGTACAACAATTAATTAAATAAAGCAATATATTTTAAGAAAAAACGGGCACTCGGTTAAAAACGCGCTGCTAATTCCACGCGCTGTGCTGGCCTAATGGAAAAGCTCCTACGCTCGAAAATGCAGGTGATTAGTGCTGTCCGCTGCCAAATAGGTAGGACGATGTCAAGGAGTGAGCTGCCTGCTCCACTCGTCTTAAGTAGGGGCCTCGCTTCCTGTGTCTCCAACTAGAGCGCTCGCGGAAGTGGCGCCTGTACAGAGTCCCTAAACTACCCCCAAGATGGCGGCGATGCAAATTACAAGACTAAAGACCCGCGAAAAGCGCGGTGAGGGGCCCAATTTAAAATGCAAGTAAGTGCTACTCTCAAAATTATTATCTAAACAAGGGTACAACAATTAATTAAATAAAGCAATATATTTTAAGAAAAAACGGGCACTCGGTTAAAAACGCGCTGCTAATTCCACGCGCTGTGCTGGCCTAATGGAAAAGCTCCTACGCTCGAAAATGCAGGTGATTAGTGCTGTCCGCTGCCAAATAGGTAGGACGATGTCAAGGAGTGAGCTGCCTGCTCCACTCGTCTTAAGTAGGGGCCTCGCCTCCTGTGTCTCCAACTAGAGCGCTCGCGGAAGTGGTGCTTGTACAGAGTCCCTAAACTACCCCCAAGATGGCGGCGATGCAAATTACAAGACTAAAGACCCGCGAAAAGCGCGGTGAGGGGCCCAATTTAAAATGCAAGTAAGTGCTACTCTCAAAATTATTATCTAAACAAGGGTACAACAATTAATTAAATAAAGCAATATATTTTAAGAAAAAACGGGCACTCGGTTAAAAACGCGCTGCTAATTCCACGCGCTGTGCTGGCCTAATGGAAAAGCTCATACGCTCGAAAATGCAGGTGATTAGTGCTGTCCGCTGCCAAATAGGTAGGACGATGTCAAGGAGTGAGCTGCCTGCTCCACTCGTCTTAAGTAGGGGCCTCGCCTCCTGTGTCTCCAACTAGAGCGCTCGCGGAAGTGGCGCCTGTACAGAGTCCCTAAACTACCCCCAAGATGGCGGCGATGCAAATTACAAGACTAAAGACCCGCGAAATACTTCATGTAAGCACTGGATGGAGGAGGTATGCCACTGTCAAGTGGAGGTATTGGAAGAGTTTTTCAAGGCAAAAGGGAAGGGTGTTCCTGAAATAAAACTTCACTCAGAGAATGGGTTAACTATTAACCACCCTCTTGTATTGCACAGCCAAATCAAATTCCTTTTCTCTATTTTAATAATTAAAGGTACAAATGTTCTTTGCAGTCAAATGTGGTGGAATCTTTCAAAAGAAGGCAGTAGAACAGAAGCAATGTAAAACGGATTTAGAACGTTTGCATCCTATGAATAAATTATGCTTTATACGTCACAACAATAACTTCTAACCTTTGCTCTGGAGTGTCACATCAAACCTCACAAGGTGATTGACGCTAATAATATTATTTTACTGCAAGGTGAATTATGCCTCCGAAGCACACAAGGTTATCCACCACATCAGAGAATAAATACAAGTAACACACTAACAGACACTGCATCAGTAAAACATGCAGCTCCACAACAACAATCAGTGCAACATATTTTGCAGTGAGGCGAACACGTTTTTAAGGAAGCTAACAGGGTCTTGTCACTAGTGCAATCAACTCCTGTCTTTCACATCTCTCAAGTCTCAACCACATCTCCCTGAATTCGAAGGAGGTTCTGTGGCTCCCACCTAAGGTACATGTCATCTTCAAGACAATTTGTATCACTTACAAACACCCAGCAGAGAAAACCTTTGTGAGAAACTTTCCTCCTCCAGTCGCAAACCCCACTCAAGGAGCCAGTAGCTTGACTGGTTTCTTTGTGGAAATAGGGGGCTCACTGCTACTCTCAGATTTGCACACAAAGGGAAATGGTGTGACCGCTGGAGTGCTGTTGAAACATACAACACAAAATAGAAGGAACTTTGACTACCAAACCCATCAGGTTTGCACATTTCCTTGCCTGATGCAACATTTGCCAAACATATTATTAATGGACTTACTTAGATTTTACTTAGATTTTGGCAGACATGTTCACATTTGTGGCAGAGTACTATATACTAGTACTATATACTATATACTATATACTATATACTATATATATATGTCTGTTTTGGTTGCTATGCTGTCTTAAGCATTTTTATAAGTATATAGGCTACAGCTAACAAGGTATTGACTGGCTACAAATGTCATTGTGTCTGTGCCTTCCAGTTCTTCCATTACCAGCATAGACCCAATTTAGTTTCCACATCTGTAGGACGGACGAAGCTAACAGCTCACGAGTCACGACATCTCGCAACTTGAAACAAACAGGTCACAGGTGTGTCTTTTCAAGCTCTGCAGTATGCACCCACCCAGTGGCCGGAACAACATCGGAGGAGGAGCAAGAGCTGGAGACAAGGCCAGGCCCCGGTGGAAATGCCAGAAGGAGCGCAGAGGTGCCCACAGGCGGCATCCAGCGCACAGTCCTGCCAAGTATCACGCACCAGGCGTGATTCGAACGCATTTCAGTGTGGTGATCCGCATCACCGCACTGAAATGCATTATCACGCATTTGCATAGTACCCGAGCGTCAGCGAAGCCCTGCCTAAAACAGTAATATATCATGAGTGTGGCAGCAAGCAGTGTGGCGCTGCTCCTTAGTCCTGCAGTGCCAGCTTGGTGTAGCTCACTGGCTGCTGCAATGTATCCTAAATGTGCGCTGCACGGCTCTCAGTAGTGCGGCTGTGCAAAGGCTACAAAGGGTAATAACGTAACAGAGAGCCACAGTCAGATAAAGCCATACCTGGTGCCGCCCGCCGGGTGACGTCATGTCCTGGTGCCAAAGGCAGGGAATTTGTTTTTGAAGGAATTAGGCAGAGGCATTACTGCATATCATCATGGCGGAGGTCCTGGGCTCGCACCAGGCTGGCTGCCGCCTCCTTTGTCAGGTCCGTGTGGCTCAGCTTTCTCTATGTGAGGAGCTGAGATTGAGAAACTGCTGTAAATTTGACCCCAGGCCGGTGCCACAAATATAATTGCTGAGAGAGGAACTGGCTGGGAAATTCAGGTCTCTGTGTTTTCGAAGATTCGTGGCTTACTCTCTGCAATATGACCTGATTGATCACCATTAATCACCGCAGCCCGAACCCTGCATAGATGGATCTCAGACAGCACCAACACCATAGCCCCCCTCAAGAAAAACAACAATACCCGTGCCAAGAAAGCCAGATGGTTTACCACCGAACTTCGAGAGTCCAGGCGCACATGCCACCACCTCGAAAAGGCCTGGAGAAACAACAAATCCACAGAAGCCCACAACAACTTCAGAGCCGCCACCAACGCTCACCATCAACTCATCAGAGAAATGAGGAAAAAAGCGATTGAAGACAGAATCTCCACCCACGCACACAACAGCAAGGAACTCTTCAGCATCATCAAGGAGTTCGCCCAACCCACCAGCAAGTCTACCGACATCCCTCCCTCACAAGACCTCTGCGGCAAACTCAGCACCTTTTTCCACCACAAAATCAAGAGCATCTACGACAACTTTGACGAAGACAACCAACACACTGAACCCTCACCAACCACCCCCGACACCCGGAAACCAGCGATTGATGACTGGACAGCCCTCACCACCAAAGACACACTGAAGACAATGAAGTCAATCCCCTCAGGGGCCCCCATGGACCCCTGCCCCCACCACATCTTCAACAGAGCCGCTGACAACATCGCACCCATGCTCTGCCACACCATCAACCGCTCCCTGGCGACCGCCTCCATCCCCGATGACTGGAAACACGCCGAGGTCAACCCCCTCCTGAAGAAACCCTCAGCGGACCCCACCGACCTCACAAACTACAGACCAATCTCCCTGCTCCCTTTCCCAGCGAAAGTCATCGAGAAAGCCATCAACAGCCAACTCGCCACATTCATAGAAGAACACAACATCCTCGACTCCTCCCAATCCGGCTTCAGAAAAAACCACAGTACGGAAACCGCCCTCCTCGCCGCAACAGACAACATCCGCACCCTACTGGACAAAGGAGAAACAGTAGCCCTCATCCTCCTAGACCTATCAGCGGCATTCGACACAGTCTCCCACCGCACCCTAATACGCAGACTCTACGACGCAGGAATCCAGGACAAGGCCCTCGACTGGATCTGCTCCTTCCTCTCCGGCAGGACGCAACGGGTCAGACTCCCCCCTTTCCTCTCAGACCCCCACACCTACCACCTGCGGAGTCCCCCAGGGCTCCTCCCTCAGCCCGACGCTCTTCAACGTCTACATGGCTCCACTTGCCCCCATCGTCAGAACCTACGGACGCAACATCGTGTCATACGCAGACAACACCCAGCTCATCCTCTCCCTATCCAACTAGCCCAACACCGCCAGAAGCAACTTTCGAGAAGGCATGGAAGCCGTCGCCAAATGGATGAAAAACAGCTGCCTACAACTAAGCACCAACAAAACAGAAGTACTCATCATGGGCCAAAACCCCGACGCCTGGAGCGACACCTGGTGGCCCACCGCCCTCGGAAACCCGCCAACCCCCACAGACCACGCACGCAACCTGGGAATCATCCTGCGCTCCGAGCTCAAAATGGACCGCCAGATCAACTCTGTCTCATCTTCCTGCTTCCACACCCTCCGCCTCCTTCGTAAGACCTTCAAATGGATCCCCCTCGAACACCGAAAGACAGTCACTCACGCCCTGGTCACCAGCAGACTCGACTACGGCAACGCACTCTACGCCGGAATAAACAAAAACCTCATCCGCAAGCTACAGAACATCCAGAACGCCGCCGCAAGACTAGTCCTCAACCTGCCAAAACACTGCCACATCTCCCAGCACCTGCGCACACTCCACTGGCTCCCCGTCGAGGCGAGATGCTCACCCACGCACACAAGGCCCTCCACGGCACCGGACCAGCATACCTAAACAGCCGGCTCAAATTACACGCACCGCCAAGGACCCTACGATCAGCCCAGCTCTCCTACGCCGAGGTCCCCGCACCAGAAAGACCAGATCGGGAGGCCGCTCTTTCTCCTTCCTCACGGCCAAAGCATAGAACGCCCTTCCGCTCCACCTCAGACAGACAACATTGCTCCCCATCTTCGCAAGAAACCTCAAAACCTGGCTCTTCGACAGACCCCCTCCTTGATGGAATGGAACCTGCACCCCCCCCCCCCCCCACCCCTATCGCCTTGAGACCCTTATGGGTGAGTAGTTGCGCTTTACAAACTCCTGATTGATTGATTAATTGATTAAGGCCCCCAGGTAACTCTTCCGTCTCGTGCTCCTTAAGACCACCGAATAGAGTCAGCTGCCTGGCAAGTGGTTTGGAATGTGCCTGCTGATGCGACGTCTGCTCTTTGCATTTCTGCAAATGAAAAGCATTTTTTTTTTCACAGGCACATAATTGTATGCTCGCTGCGCCTTGAATTTTACAGTTTTTATGTGCCTAATAAGAAATGGTACCATTATGTGGAGAGCTGTGAAGTGTCTTTGGGATGGTTTTGGCGCCCAAGCAAGTATCAGCCAATCCTTTCTTGAGAAACCGTCTGCGTTTATTTTTTTCTCATACTGTGCTTACTGTTGCACACATAGTTTGAAGGAGTTTAACAATTACTTAGTTAGCGTTCCTCTTAGAAAAAGAGGTTGGTCTGGCCGCTGATAAAGTATAACAGGGCAGCAATATTGTTTGGTTAGTAAAACTTATGCAGAGTTTTCTTTCAATCCGCACATTTTCACTCCTTGCAATATCAGTAACAGCGCAAACATATTACAAGGACTTAGCGCAGACAGGGAAAATGGTGAATTAGATGGTATTACCCTCTCTCCAGTCGTTTGTAAGACTATCACTGCATCGATCAGATGGACAATAAATTGTAAAGTGCAGTCGGTGCTTTAACTTCAAAAAAGGAATTGTACTTTAAGGAACACAAAGCTAAATACTTTGCCTAGAAACCACAAATATATGCACAATATGAATTTGGTAAAATAGTATATCAAGCAGTAATCCCAATCACAGGGGTAATAGCAATTTAAAAACCTTCCTGTATGGGGCCTCGCATATAGGGGCAGTATTTTGCTATTTTGACTCGAATTAATGCTGCCTGGGTAAAAGATGTACATTAGTATGACTAGTTTAACAAGAGTTTCTCGTTGCTCGAATGGGTGTTGTATTTCTGATATTTTCTTTTGTCTTCATTGCTTGATTTTGCACGTAAGAAAGTGTCACTCATTGTCATTGAAATTTCCGTCATAATTACACTGAAATTATCAAAATGTCACACATAGCAATCTGAAACCTTGGCAGCTATGAGCGCAGCGCAGCACACAACAATTGTCTGATGGGCCCGAGAATTTTAAACACAGGGAAACAATCACAATGATCGCTGCATACTTAGACCTGAGCCCAGCGCCCCTTAGCTTAGCTATCAGCTGCACACTGTATTCTTTGGCTGGGGGTCTGGCTTCGGGACAATTTACCGTGGAAACTGCAAATTAATGTCATGATGAAAACAGCTCTCTGCAGTAAACAAAACAGTGCACACCTAGGAACACAAAGCCTCTGCGTTCCAACGAAATACTGCGCCACCAAGAACCAGAACAAAAAGTAGAGTTTGATGGTGAATCACAGCAGGACACATGCATTCAAAATGTTCCCCCATAAACAAAGTTAATAAGTGCCCGCCTGAGCCTTTACCTGGCGAACTGACCCGAGTTCACACGGTGAGTCCAGTCCTTCCTCCTTGCGGCTCACCGATGCAGTCTGCCGGTCCGAGTCCGACCCTGTTTGGGTGTAAAATCAATGGCTGCACAAGTGTCATTTCAAAATACAGACACGCGCGCGGGAAGCATCGAGCCTGTGCAGACTCAACTCACCTTGGCTGACAGTCTGACACACCCTTTCCCACTGCTCACAGGGTGGGTCCCTCCCACCACGCCCTCTGACGAGTGGGAAAGGGGTGGTGACCAGTGACAAACTCTCCTCTCCACTCTCTTATGGACGTGAAGGTTTTGTTATCCCGGGCTTGCATTTTAAACGCCCGGGGCTAACTTAACCTCCACGCCATCAGGGGGTGGAGACTGCGCCTTCCAGCTATGTCTTTGACGAGCCGATGAAGTCACAGCCTTCAGGGCTGTGAGGGTGTCAGCCCAGCAAACACATAGCAGGCTTTATTGGGCCCGGCCGCCAGGGAGCTAAGGAGCAAGCAATTAATCACGTGACGTGACAGTGGACCTGCGGCAGTAATGGCGGTGGGTGCGGTAGATTGCTGCTTACTCAGGCCGTGCCCCGTCACCCTCGTGTTCTGTTTTTGTGAATTATTCACATACTTATTTATTAAAATTAATGTTTTCAAATCCCTTCGTAAATGTAGAAAATTTAACGGGGCGGAGCCCCGACGCCCTAACAGAGAAACCGCCACTGGTGTCAATACGGCCAAGAGATGTGCCACGATATGCACACCAATGCAGCAGCATGTCTGAATGAGAAACGTAGGAAAGCCCCCATTTCCACCTCGGGGGAGTCCATCACCAACATAAGTCAGTGCCAACCCACGTCGGTTGTTCACGCACGGATCTTGAGTCCAGGCCAATGCAGCCATGTCCACTGTCGTCTTGGAACATGTGACCAGATACACAAATGGCAACCAGGCGTTGGGATACGAGCAATGGGTCACATCCAGTTGTGGCTGCAGGTACCTTGTCACTCGTCTATGAACCCAAGTGCAGCTGCGTAGGCCAACATCTCCAATGAGTGATCGTCGTCCACCACATCTGATATGTCGTCGACATAATCCATCAGCTGACCTGGACAGATGTGCTGACTCCAACCACTGGCTCCAATTTGCCCAATCGGGTAGTGGCTGAATGTGCTCACTGCACACGAGGACTCGTGCAGTCTCCCAGGTTCAGCTTCCAGCCTGCATGCCAAACATCCATGCATGCCATAAACGGGCATCATGGTGACACTCCAGGCCATGGGCCAATGGGGGCGAACACACACGTTGTAATCCAGGTCAGCTACCGTTATGTTGGAGAGACAGACATCCATGGACCATTAGAATATGCAACAGCAACAATGCAACACAGGCTGAACGCAAGTGATGGCCGCAAGACGGAGGCTCAGCCGGTAACTCATCTGCAAGACGGCCAACAGCAGTGCCCCACAGTACATGCAGCAGACGTGCACGGTACAGGTCCACGTGTCTGGATTCGAGTATGTATCCGGGATGGTCTGCCATTGCGTCAGTGGCTCTGCTAGAAGCAGCACTGGCTAGCCCTGCACCAGTCCTGTGGATGAAATGGCACAGCTCGGTGCAATAAGTATTGTCTGTGTGCAACGGGTGCAGGCCTGGGGTGGGGTGGGAGTACGTGTGAAGGCCATTTCACACACACCAACTACGACTAAGGACTTCTGCATGCGGGAGGTGTACATGTTGGTCTCACTTCGGGATGTATGTCAGTACAACGCGATCTTTTAGATCGCGGTACTTGACATCGCAGGCATTACAACGCAAGTTGGAGGGCGCAGATTTTGGAATTTTATAATTTTATAATTTTATATTCCAACACCAGTCCACGTAACAGTAGGGAAGGTTTTGGAATATAAAATTACAACATTCCTTGTCCAACAGCGCCATCCAGCGCAAGTCGTAGTAACGACTTGCGTTGTAATGGCATCGTTGTAAAGGCACTGCGGTGTAAACACCGCGTTGTAAACTATGCTCCCCTCACTTCGGGCAGTGCATAGTGTGGAAGTCGCAAGCAAATGCTATTATATCTGTCGGGGGCCAGACACATGCAAGTTCGTGCTCAGAGCTGCAGATGAGATACCGGCTGATAGTTCAGACAATGGACCTTTCATCCCTACAGTAACTTCAGCATCTGCATGCATACAGGAGATGTACAGAGGCCGGTTGTGGGTGTGGTGGGATATCTGTGACCCTGGGAACACCGTGACCCTGACCTCTGAAGGTGTGCGGCTAAGTGAGTGTAGGCCAATGGACCGGACAGGGCGGACACAGGTGTACAGCCCATGGCTGGCTGTGATTGCGCTGCAAATGAGGCCAGGCAACTGACTCATGCATCCGCAGGGCTGATACACATAACACTTGGCATGCATGTGCCAAGACCCCGATCGGTTTTGCGCTCCTACATGTCCCCAAACGTGCGGGCATGTCCTCCTGGTGCATGCTACATTGCAACATCGACTAATGTTGCCCTGGTGGCGACAACACTCCAACACAGAGACACACTTACAGCACTTCCAGCCCCAAGGCCAGGTCTGAGCCACACCCTGCTCCCCCTGACGAATCAGCACACCCCTGCGCTGACCTGACGTACGCCGGACCAGCACACACCACTTGTGCATGCAGGGTGGTGCGTGTGCAGCTACATGTCCAGGGTCACTGCCAACGCTGAGGTGACATGGAAACGTCCGCTGAAGACAGCACACTGTGATATTGCAGGGCCAGTTCCCATCATGCTGACACAATGATCACACAGACACACTAGCTCAGATGGTGTGAATGGCAACGGGCACATGCGTACAGCCACATTTATTAGCAAGCACATATACTGAGTGACACCTGTGTTGGATGTGTGTGGGAGTGTGTGTACACCAGCTGGCAAGGGCTGCCTGGTGCAGTCAGAAATCGACAACAGTGTACATCGTAAAGGACAAAAACATTCAACCATAAAGGCCCCATGACATGTGCTGCACAGAGTTAGTGGTCCTGGATGCACAGCATCCTGGACGGGCCTACCGCCACGGAACACTGACTTGCGGGGCAGGGTCACGAGTGCAGAGCCGGTTTCCATAGATGTAAAAGGAGCTTTTCGCGGAGTGTCTCGATGGACAGTGGAAGGTGTACCCCCAGGGCATGATGCAGAGGGCAGGACCACGCTGAAACTGTCACTATGGTGGAGATGAATGGAACAGACACATGTCGGACACCAAGTCCGGTCCAACCAGATGAAGATGCAGGAAACCACCAGTTCATGAATTCAGACGCCACCAAGGTCCAACCAGATAGTGCCCATGACTCATTGGGCACAGAGTTAGTGGCACCAGTGCTGTTAGGGGATGCCGCCTTCGATGAGGTGTGTCCAATGGTGTGGACTCCTCCACATCTTGCCCAAGACACAGTTCCACATTTGTGACCTGCTGGTCCGCAGGGTAGGCCTGAGCCCTCATCCACGTGTCACCAGCTTGCATTGAAGAGGGTTAGTGGCACCTAGTGTTGCCAGCTTGCGTTGAACAGGGTTAGTGGCACCACATGTGGTCGGCTGGCTTTGAACAGGGTTAGTGGCACCACATGTCGCAGGCCTGCCATATGGAATTATGCCTCACCGATCGAAGATAGTCTGGTGCTGTGGCCGCTACCACAGACTTGGGGTCACTGCCATTCAGGACTCAGGACAGATTTCCACATGTGGGACCTACTGGACCGAAGCAGAGGTCGCGGGATTGGCGCTTGGAGTTTGCACCGGTATGTGGTGGGCCCTTTTTGTCACACGCCGGAGTAGGTAGGTGAGCTGAGCCTCGTTGGTGCGTTGGGGCTACATTACGGGTCTATGGACCCCTGACCCGGAGTGCAGCAGGCGCTCAGGGATTCAGGCCCCACAGCGCTTGGCGCAGGACTCGTGGTGTGCTGAGAAACACGACCAGTGCAATGGGCTTTTTGTTCACACCCCTATACAGGCCTGGCGTACGCAGGTCCAACCCACTACGCACGTGCATGCAGGGGCAGACGTAACGTGCAACATTTCCGCGTTCTGCCCCACAGCCTGTGGGGACATGGTAGTGTCCACTGGCCACGACACTCCATGCACCAGCAGTTGATCTCCACATGGCCATTTCCGTGGTTTGCACTCTGTGGACTTTCCGGCACCTCCACGCCACACCTGGCATTGGGTAGGTTCACATTCCTCAGTCACTTGACGCTCTCGCACATGCCTGCTCCATGCCTCTCCTCACATCCTTCTATTGTGTATCTGTGGTGCCATGCTGTGGCTGGGTTGTGGGCATGGCAAGTCTGGATTCCCAATGGAGTCGTATTGTTGTGTCTGGTCAGTTAGCATGTTGTGTGTCATGTTGGATGTAGTTCTGCTGCGTGCCCATTGGCAGTGTCGTGAGTTGCATAACTGTGGGCGGCCAGTGCGTTTCAGGTGGGTCCGCTGTCTTTGTGTACACTGCCTCTATGGTGTTCCGGGGGAACGGGGACGGGTCCTGGGGGTGGTGGCAGGCCTGGTGTGGTTGCAGTGGGTGTTGTGGCCCTCATGGGTATCCGCGGTGCATGATCATTGTCTCCATGGCGACTGTGGGTCTACAGGTGTGGCTCTTGGCTGGGCTCCCTTTTATGCTGCAGGTAGTCGTCCTGCTTAACACCAGCAATAGGCAGGTGTTAATTCCCTGCTGCTACTGCAGCTTATTGCCTGTTTTTGTTTCGCATCGCTGATCTGCCAGTTCGTTGTGAAAGTGGTGTTGTGGTTTTTTCGTGTGTTTTTGCACGGGAATGCCTACTCTGCATCTCATTAGGGTTAGTTGGTGGTGTTCACCGTGGAGATACATTTTGGGGCAGTTATCGCGGGAATACAGATGATGTCTGCAGTTTGCACCAGCTTGTTAATGTGGTGTTAATTCTATCTCCACTTTTGATGCGTTAAGGTGGGGATAAATCGGAGTTAAGTCCTTGTGAATATCACCCTAAGTGTCTGATTTAGAGCTTAGCGAATGTGTACTCCGTCATAAACGTGACGATATCCTGCCCACCTTATTACAAGTCTATTATATCCTAATGCACTCTTAGCAAGGCATCCCACGGTGTGGCAATTACTACTTTTTTTTCTATTTGGAAACACCAATTTGCAGTGAGTGTCAGGGCCTGACTCGTTTAGGAAAATGGATCCCTCTGCCCAGGGCCGACTTTAGTACTGGTGGCACCCGGTGCGACAATCACTTTGGCACCCCCCATGCCCCATGACCACCTCCTCGGATTCTCTCCCTACCACCGGGCAAAGTGCTCCTCATCTCTCTACTCATAAGATATTGCTAAACACAGCGCCCCCGGAGGTCAGCGTCCCCCTCCACAAGACAGCACCCAGTGTGGTCACGCCAGTTCCACTGCCCTAAAGCCGTCCCTGACTCTGCCTCTATTCATCATCTTGGAGTGAAGAGATCTTAGCCTACAGATCTACTTTGAGTTACATCTTTTAATTGGTGGTCAAAGAAGGATGTGGTGATTTTGACACATTCAACACACCCTATTGCCCTTAAATGCCTTGTCATGTCTCTGAGTCCAAAGCGATGGCGTCATATACCCAAGAGCTCTCACATAGGGCACATTGGGGATAATTGTCTCACATAAAGTGGTCTTGCAGTGAAAACGTCACAGCTCATGAACAGTCTGTATTTTTGCTGCCCAGTACAAGTATAGGTGCTAACCAAGGGAAAATCTCGCAATTGTACTTTTGCTTTTAGTTTGCACCTGTTTCGATTTAACATCAGGATTGCGGCAAAGCCAGGTCCTGCTATTTTAACTAATTGCGCTTTGAGTGGAACGCTAACGTGTTTTTGCACTGTTCCCATTGAGTTATACGCAGTTTACCCGAATTATCTGGTGATTGGCACTACGCGATGCAAAGTCATTTAGCACTCTGCCTAGATCAGCTTTCCATGCCAAAAACTCTTTTGTCCTTCAAATATTGATTGTTGCTGCCATTTGAACCACTTTGCATATCTTAAGGCCCTGCACACTCTTTTAGTCAAAGTAGACCTATGTGATTATTCACATCATAGGACTGGTTTTTAATTTCCCAGCCCAAGAGGTTGTTTGGAGGATGAGGCTGTCTCAGTTTCGATCAGCTGATGAACCCGGTTTAAATCACAATAGGGATGCAAGCTGGCTCAACGGTTTATCAGAGATTCAGGGCCACACGTACGAGGCCTTTTTGCAGTCACAATCTGCCCAATTTGCAGTTTGCAACCGCAAAATACTTTTTCTGATGTATCAGACCTAAACTACGATTTGGTAACAACATTATTGGTTCGCAATTTGGGCTTGCAACCTAATACCGATTTGGCATTCAAAAGGGGCATGTTTAGAGCTCCCCTTCCAAATACCGAATTGAAATGCTATGTGTTGATGTTTTGTGCCTGAATTTCGATTGCAGAACATTAATATTGTACCACCTCCTTAGAGAAGGTGGTCAGCCATTAAAGAACGGGAGGTTTTCCCCTTTGGGAATGTTTAAAAAAGTATTTTTTAAGAGTAGGAAGTTGGACCACTGCCTACTCTGAAAAAATGAAACGTACTCTTTTCATTTTTGTTGTTTAAACGCATCCCATTTTCCTTTAAGGAAACTGCGTTGCCTTTAAAAAAAACTTTTTATTTAAAAGCAATCACAGGCATGATAATCTGCTGACCTCAGCAGGCCACCATTCCTGTGATGGCTGTGATTCAGAATGTCTCACAATTTGCGACCTACCTTATTAATATTCATGAGGTAGGTTGAATTGCGGCCCACTATGATATAGTAATTGGAAAACCGACCTATTAGTAAATAGATCGCTTTGCAAATGACCACACTGGTTTAAAAAACATACTGGTCACAAACTGTGATCATTATTTTACAACCATTTGTACTTACATCTGCCCTTACTTTCCAGCACCAAACTTTATTTGCCCTCAAAATTAGCCCTAAAGTAACGCAAAGTACCACTTCTGGTGCGGCAACAGGGTGTACCATTGGTGCTTTTTGGGCGTTTCCATACAGCAACCAATGAGCTTTGACTCAAAACCCTGTCTACCAACATTTGTAGGCTGAGTTTTGTGCCAAAATATAATGCTGATGTTAACTTACAGAAATGTTTTTATTACCTTAAACTGTGCATGTGTGCTGCAGGTACAACACACATTCCAGTGGGAAATGTTAAAGTATATCTAAGCAGAGTATTTTGTGCCAGAAGGGTGTCTGTCCTTCCAGTACAAAACCTGCCCTTGACATTATGCACTCAAACGTGATCTATTGTGAAAGGGTGTGTATGTTTTCACGCAGCAGTCTAAAGTGTGCCAATGGAGAGAGAAAGGAAAACAGTGCCACGTTTGAATAAACATGGCTCTCTTCTATTTCTCCCTTTCATGCCGCACAGTGCAGCTTCTTTGGTTGCTGCACTGTGTTGCATTATCATCTAGTGAATCTTCACCTTATAGTCTTGCCTTAGCAATAGTGCGCACACCGCCAGCGCTCGCTCCACACTGCACATTATACACTTATATACCAAAGGAAACTCATGAGACATATTTGTGGGAAAGCAGTGTTGCAGGTTTATTTCGTACAACAGGTAGCTGTTAAGGTGGGTCATCTTACAGGCGATCCAATGCGGCAGCCCCTCGCTGACCCGCATGCCTAAGGAGCCATCTTGCACGGCTAGACGATGCTCTGACGGTGCAGTAAATTACCATTTCGTTATACTCCCGCCCCCCCTGTCAGGGCGGAGCGATGAGGCACACCCCCGGTCGGTTCAGGCCCCCCGACCGCCCGAAGGACTAACGGGGCGCCGACGCTGTTTCCTGGAACCTCCTTCGGCTCCAGGTTCTTGGCTCAGGCACCCTTACTGTGCCAGGCAGAGGTATCTAGACTGTATCCTTCTGCCGCAGAGGTGCCCCTACTCTCCATCTGCTTCCAGATCGCCCTGTACTCCGCCACAGCTCTGGAGGAGGCCCACGTCGATGACAAACCGCAAAATACTTTTTCTGATGTATCAGACCTAAACTACGATTTGGTAACAACATTATTGGTTCGCAATTTGGGCTTGCAACCTAATACCAATTTGGCATTCAAAAAGGGCATGTTTAGAGCTTCCCTTCCAAATACCGAATTGAAATGCTATGTGTTGATGTTTTGTGCCTGAATTTCGATTGCAGAACATTAATATTGTACCACCTCCTTAGAGAAGGTGGTCAGCCATTCAAGAACGGGAGGCTTTCCCCTTTGGGAATGTTTAAAAAAGTATTTTTTAAGAGTAGGAAGTTGGACCACTGCCTACTCTGAAAAAATGAAACGTACTCTTTTCATTTTTGTTGTTTAAACGCATCCCATTTTCCTTTAAGGAAACTGCGTTGCCTTTAAAAAATAAACTTTTTATTTAAAAGCAATCACAGGCATGATAATCTGCTGACCTCAGCAGGCCACCATTCCTGTGATGGCTGTGATTCAGAATGTCTCACAATTTGCGACCTACCTTATTAATATTCATGAGGTAGGTTGAATTGCGGCCCACTATGATATAGTAATTGGAAAACCGACCTATTAGTAAATAGATCGCTTTGCAAATGACCACACTGGTTTAAAAAACATACTGGTCACAAACTGTGATCATTATTTTACAACCATTTGTACTTACATCTGCCCTTACTTTCCAGCACCAAACTTTATTTGCCCTCAAAATTAGCCCTAAAGTAACGCAAAGTACCACTTCTGGTGCGGCAACGGGGTGTACCATTGGTGCTTTTTGGGCGTTTCCATACAGCAACCAATGAGCTTTGACTCAAAACCCTGTCTACCAACATTTGTAGGCTGAGTTTTGTGCCAAAATATAATGCTGATGTTAACTTACAGAAATGTTTTTATTACCTTAAACTGTGCATGTGTGCTGCAGGTACAACACACATTCCAGTGGGAAATGTTAAAGTATATCTAAGCAGAGTATTTTGTGCCAGAAGGGTGTCTGTCCTTCCAGTACAAAACCTGCCCTTGACATTATGCACTCAAACGTGATCTATTGTGAAAGGGTGTGTATGTTTTCACGCAGCAGTCTAAAGTGTGCCAATGGAGAGAGAAAGGAAAACAGTGCCACGTTTGAATAAACATGGCCCTCTTCTATTTCTCCCTTTCATGCCGCACAGTGCAGCTTCTTTGGTTGCTGCACTGTGTTGCATTATCATCTAGTGAATCTTCACCTTATAGTCTTGCCTTAGCAATAGTGCCCACACCGCCAGCGCTCGCTCCGCACTGCACATTATACACTTATATACCAAAGGAAACTCATGAGACATATTTGTGGGAAAGCAGTGTTGCAGGTTTATTTCGTACAACAGGTAGCTGTTAAGGTGGGTCATCTTACAGGCGATCCAATGCGGCAGCCCCTCGCTGACCCGCATGCCTAAGGAGCCATCTTGCACGGCTAGACGATGCTCTGACGGTGCAGTAAATTACCATTTCGTTATACTCCCGCCCCCCCTGTCAGGGCGGAGCGATGAGGCACACCCCCGGTCGGTTCAGGCCCCCCGACCGCCCGAAGGACTAACGGGGCGCCGACGCTGTTTCCTGGAACCTCCTTCGGCTCCAGGTTCTTGGCTCAGGCACCGTTACTGTGCCAGGCAGAGGTATCTAGACTGTATCCTTCTGCCGCAGAGGTACCCCTACTCTCCATCTGCTTCTAGATCGCCCTGTACTCCGCCACAGCTCTGGAGGAGGCCCACGTCGATGACAAACTGCAAAATACTTTTTCTGATGTATCAGACCTAAACTACGATTTGGTAACAACATTATTGGTTCGCAATTTGGGCTTGCAACCTAATACCAATTTGGCATTCAAAAAGGGCATGTTTAGAGCTTCCCTTCCAAATACCGAATTGAAATGCTATGTGTTGATGTTTTGTGCCTGAATTTCGATTGCAGAACATTAATATTGTACCACCTCCTTAGAGAAGGTGGTTAGCCATTCAAGAACGGGAGGCTTTCCCCTTTGTGAATGTTTAAAAAAGTATTTTTTAAGAGTAGGAAGTTGGACCACTGCCTACTCTGACAAAAATTAAACGTACTCTTTTCATTTTTGTTGTTTAAACGCATCCCATTTTCCTTTAAGGAAACTGCGTTGCCTTTAAAAAAAACTTTTTATTTAAAAGCAATCACAGGCATGATAATCTGCTGACCTCAGCAGGCCACCATTCCTGTGATGGCTGTGATTCAGAATGTCTCACAATTTGCGACCTACCTTATTAATATTCATGAGGTAGGTTGAATTGCGGCCCACTATGATATAGTAATTGGAAAACCGACCTATTAGTAAATAGATCGCTTTGCAAATGACCACACTGGTTTAAAAAATACTGGTCACAAACTGTGATCATTATTTTACAACCATTTGTACTTACATCTGCCCTTACTTTCCAGCACCAAACTTTATTTGCCCTCAAAATTAGCCCTAAAGTAACGCAAAGTACCACTTCTGGTGCGGCAACAGGGTGTACCATTGGTGCTTTTTGGGCGTTTCCATACAGCAACCAATGAGCTTTGACTCAAAACCCTGTCTACCAACATTTGTAGGCTGAGTTTTGTGCCAAAATATAATGCTGATGTTAACTTACAGAAATGTTTTGATTACCTTAAACTGTGCATGTGTGCTGCAGGTACAACACACATTCCAGTTGGAAATGTTAAAGTATATCTAAGCAGAGTATTTTGTGCCAGAAGGGTGTCTGTCCTTCCAGTACAAAACCTGCCATTGACATTATGCACTCAAACGTGATCTATTGTGAAAGGGTGTGTATGTTTTCACGCAGCAGTCTAAAGTGTGCCAATGGAGAGAGAAAGGAAAACAGTGCCACGTTTGAATAAACATGGCCCTCTTCTATTTCTCCCTTTCACGCCGCACAGTGCAGCTTCTTTGGATGCTGCACTGTGTTGCATTATCATCTAGTGAATCTTCACCTTACAGTCTTGCCTTAGCAAGTGTTGGCACGTTTCGATCTCCCTTGGGACTGCAAACGTTATGAAGTCTTCATCAGGGCATGGTGCTCAACATTATACCTTTCATTATTATAGGGGTGCAGTGCTAGTCTGAGAAATCCAAAGCAGAAATTGGGGTTTAGGTCAAGGATGCAACCTACCTGAAAAGCAAAAACTGCTGCCCTCTGAAATGCCACATGCATGTTTTTCTCAATTGATTGAAAAAAAGCTTACATCATGCTGCAATTTCCTCGATGTGTTGCTTGCCTGTGTGCACATTGTGTTTGGATCCGTGCACAACAAGATTTGCTCACCCAAGGGCATTGGGAACTGTTTGGTTAAATAATTACATTTAATAGCTATAGATCTCCAAGGAGAGTAAGTTGCAGGAAACGTTTGCAGAATATTTACACAGCATAATAAAACCTTCAGAAAAACTCAAATCGTGCATTTCTTTTGGTATTTGGTCTAACCTGGCAAGCACTAACTACTTTAAATGATTTAGACACCCTCATACTCTTGTTCATAATATTTGGTGGCTCCCCACCTAACTCTCATCTCTGTTTATCATTTTCTATAAATTTGATCTGAATCTTGTTTTTAATGTGTTATTGTTTCCCTCAAGAGGTTTGGTATGAGCTGACAGTAACAGAGCATCCAAACGACCTGACACGGAGGAGCCCATTTAAATAATTACAGGACGCACAATCAGAATCACTTATCAGACAGATAACGAAGCAGTATGTACATTTTTGAGGCGTAGTGTAAAGACTTTATTTTAATTCGTTTTATGATGCGTCCCTCAGCAATCAGCTCTCCAAATTTTTCATCACATTGGCATTCGAGGGCAGAAGACATCTGCATTAGAACCTACACCTACAAAATTACTCCATTTTAGCTTATTACCGCCAAGACTGCAGACAGTACAGAGAACAATGTTAAAAACCACAAGCACAAATGTGATGTTTGCAGCTATGTTGATTGTGTGTGGAAATTGGCATGCCATGTTTTCACATGAGCACCGTTTAAGTCCTGATTTCAAAAGAGGCAGAGAAAGTTTATAATTTGAATACATGGTGCTACTTAGAATTTACATGTATTATGTCGAATACATTTATTTATTTTTGCCATTGGTAGAGCACACTGTAACCCCACGGGCATCCTGGCGCTAAGAGAACATCCGAACCGTCCATTACTTTGAATGGTCAAGTTTAAGCGGGGGGGGGGGGGGGCGGTGGGGGGGGGCAGGGGGTGGGGGGGTTAGTACATAAACATTCAAATTTTGGAGCTTTCTGATTTCAGGTATTCTCCTTATGAGTTCTGTGTATGCATCTGGGAATAATGGGATTCTAATTCACATACATTAGGTCACTCCGATGGTTTCTTAGGCCACACTTCATATAAGCAAGTCTTACCTCTTAGACTGCACACCCTTTAGGGACACTTTACCTTTTTCATCCCATTTAAATCTTGTGGGAAGAAGTTGTTGAATGGGAAGTAGGTACATTAGGAGGAAGTTTGTTTTGGGGGCATGGCTGGGGCGGCCAACATGGCGGACGCCTAATTCTGGTGCTCTCGGTCGGAGCTCCCAGGTCTGCTCCCAATCTCCTCCATTTAGGGAAGCCTATGGGAGGCTGCAGGAAGGCTGGGGAGACTGGAAGCGGAGCAGCGAATGCCCCTTCTTCACTTCTGAGCTGAACTGCCTGTCTCCCTGCGGGTTTCGATGTTGCAGGGCCCTGCGGGGTGAGCTCGTCCACTGTGCTGTGGTCTCTCCCAGTGGCCTAACATCGTGCTCTCTTTGGTCCTAAAAATCGCCACTACTGAGTTGACTGGGAAAGCAACTGACTGAGAGTGGCATGTTTACACCCTGGTCCAGTACTCAGGGTTCCCCTGGGGATGCTTCCCCCCTCCTGTCTAGTGGGCACTGCAGCTGAGCGTCATGCCCTGTCTCTCGGCCGGTGGTGGCTGCCAAGATTGATCCTGCTCGATGCTGTGGGAGGACCACAGAACTGTTGGGGTGTTGTGTCCCACTGGGGCCACTTTTCGTCAAACCTCCTCCGGCTCTGGGCTGCGTAGAGAGACCACGTGACCGGATCTGTCCGATCTGCTCCCTGCATAGCTGTTTTTCCAGGACCTGCTGCACTGATAATGGTGGCCCAGGGGTTGTGGGCTCTGATTTCTCCCTAGGAACTTCTGGACTCATGGATGCTGCTTGGCCCGATCAACCCCTCTGATCATCCTCCCATGTGCCTTGTGTCTGGGGACCCCCTTAGCATGAGTGTTAGCGTTAGCATGAGCTGACTGGAGCTACTCAATAACAATGACTTGAAGCCCCTGGTGGGCTGGGCTGATCATGCTGCACAGGGCCAAGAAGGGCTGACTTTGATGCTGTGACCGTTTGACCCTCTGGAGTTGCTTTTCCCTTTTTGGACTCACCTGTTCACGCCAGGATTTTTCCAACCTCCAGAGCTGAATGCTCTTCTCTATTGGACCTACTGCCCTCGTTGCCTGCTGACTTTATCTGCCTGTACTGTTTGAGCACTAGGATACTTGTCCCTGACTTGGCAATTGCTTCCCAACTGTTCCTGAGATGAGTCACACAAAATTGACCAAGGCTGGACCCCTGTCAACACGACTGCAGGAGGAGGACAAAGCACAGGCTTGCGCCATCTTATCGGAAGAGGCTGACAAGCTAGACTCCATCCTATGCTGCACAGTACCAAGCAGGGCTGACTTTGATGCTGTGACCCTTTGACCCTCTGGGGTTGCTTTTCCCTTTGTGGACTCACCTGTTCACGCCAGGATTTTTCCAACCTCCAGAGCTGAATGCTCTTCTCTATTGGACCTACTACCCTCGTTGCCTGCTGACTTTATCTGCCTGTACTGTTTGAGCACTAGGGGCTAGATGTAGGTAAAATAGATTTACCGATTTTAAATTACCGAATTTTACCGATTCGGTAATTAAAAACCGTTAAATCTATGGGGCCGACATGTAGGTATTCCAGATGTGCTGGAATACCGAATCGGATGATTTCGGTATTTACCGATTCGGTAAATACCGAATCGGTAAAGCCCATTCATTCCTATGGGCTTTGAAGCCCATAGGAATGAATGGGCATTACCGAATCGGTAAATACCGAATTTCACAAGGGTGCAGGGGGTGTCACTTTGACACCCTCTGGCACCCCCAAAACAGGCTCGGGTGCCATGTGGCAGGCATACATGCCCTAAGGGCAGGTCTACCTGTCACATGGCATAGGTGTGCATGCACACATGTGCATGCACACCGGAATCGGTATTTTACCATCAAATTGGATTTGATGGCAAAATACCGATTCGGTAAGGCTTCTGGGACTCTGAAGAGACCTACCTACATATGGGTGGCTCAGATTCGGTAAATTTACCGATTTTTAATTTTACCGAATCGGTAAAATTACCGAATCGGTAATTTTACAGATTCGGTAAAATAAAGCCCCCTACATGCCAATCACCTATTTACCGATCGGTAACGGCCGAAAATACCGATTTTCGTCTGTTACCGACCCACCTACATCGGGCCCTAGGATACGTGTCCCTGACTTGGCAATTGCTTCCCAACTGTTCCTGAGATGAGTCACACAAAATTGACAAGGCTGGACCCCTGTCAACACGACTGCAGGAGGAGGACAAAGCACAGGCTTGCGCCTCTGCGGAAGAGGCTAACCAGCTAGACTCCATCCAATGGGTGATTGGATCATCGATTGACGTGAACTTACTGCGAGATGACCATAGGAAACTGGTGGAGTGGCTCTCAAATTCTACCTTCTAACCAAATTACAGTCCACATCGGAGGATCCTTCAATGGCAGGTGTGTCAATTAACTGACAGGGTCTGACTCCTTGAGAGCAAGGCAGAGGACACTGATGGCCACTGTGCCACAGCAAACACCCACACAATAGGTCTCCTTGGGGGAGTTGAGGGAGGGGACATAGAGGGATTCCTGGAAACCTGTCTGAGGGCAGTATTGTCATCCTTTCTATCTCATCCCTTAAAATTTCTTCGAGAAGGCCCACAGGGTCCTAATGTGCCATCCTATGGTGGGTGCTCAACCACACCCCGTGGTGATAAAAATACCTCATTATAAGGACCAGGAGGTGAATCTGAAATTTATGCTGCAGCCCAATCCCATCATAAAAGACAAACAGGGAATCCTCATATTCCTGGACTACATACTGGCAATCCAGCCTCTGCATGCCTCTGCAAGCTGCAGGAACCAGGGATTAGGTATGCTCTACTTTAATGCCGGGTATGGTGGCTCAGTGGACTAATGCATCCACTTCAGGGGCCTGTGTTCGACCTCATGGTTACAGGTTCAAATCCTGGCGGGTCCACTCAGCCTTTCATCCATCTGAGGTCGATAAAATGAGTACCATTGAGCTGGATAACAATAAACAGCTGTTATTCAGTGCCAAGATACCTCTGAGTGAACGTGCGCTTTACAAATACACGTTATGTTATGTTATGCCTACGCTTCCTGGCCAAACTTAAAGTTATGATGCATCAATGAATTTACTTTTTATGAACCTGACTGAAGCCTGGGACTGGACTGAGGCCCTGGGTGGGCCTGTGCAAAGGTCCTCTACCATTGCCTGGTTGAGGCGGCCATCTTGATGTCACACTGGTGATGGCTCAACGTTCCTTGTCACTAAGCCGGCTCAACATGGTAGGTGTGCAGCCCTGAACATGGTGGTCAGCTTCAGCGACCCACCAATTGAAATTCTTAGCTACTCTACAGGGGCCTCAGACATGGACGGCGAATCAACTGTTGCCAGAACACACACTCCCTGCCACATATCACCTGGCAGAAGACCTTCTGTGATCAATGCTACTGCCCCACTTGTGATCCACCCTTTCCCTCTCATTTAATTTCACGACATCCTGCTGTTAGTAGCTGCCAAATGGCGTCAGCTGTGCAAACCATCAATATCCCTCATTACTGAGAAGCTCCTGAGTAGCCTTCACTTTCTTTCATCGTCCTGACCTCACTCCCCTGTAGCCTATGCAATGGCCTGCCACACAGGCTTGTTTGGATGGTGGGTACTTCACCTCCGCCCCTGGTATTTATACTAGTTGGAACCATGTAACTTGATACTCCGGGCTGATTTATGAGCCATTTTGCATCGCATTTGCACCCCGCAACGTGGTACATGCCCAATGCAAACCTTACCTCTTCTTCCCAGGGCACTGGGTCAGCGGCAGACTCAACTCGGAATCTGGGTGTGATGTTCGAATCTAACCTACAGCTAGACGCGTTTGTCAATAAAGCTGTGGCTACGTGTATGATGCTGCTCCGAACATTGCGGAAGATTCTCTCTTTTTTCCCGGTCCATGCTCGCCCAGAGGTAGTGCGTAGTATCATCTTAAGCAGGCTTGACTACTGCAACGCGCTACTTCTGGGTGCGCCAGCTATCCTAGTGGGTAAATTGCAGCGAGTGCAGAGTATAGCTGCTAAGCTGGCTCTTTCTAGACGGCGTCTTGATTCTTCTTCCTTGGCGCTTATGGACCTTCATTGGTTGCCAATCGCCCAGCACATTGATTTTAAAGCACTATGTCTTGTTTTTAGGGCCCTTCATGGTCAGGGGCCGTCTTTGCTGCAGGCGATGTTCTCCTGGTATATTCCTACCAGACTCTTCCGCTGTTCATCAGCCTGTTTGGTGGTAATCCCTAAGATTGTGAGGACTTGGATGGGCGGACGCTCTTTCAGATTCGCCGCAGCTAAGCTGTGGAATGCTTTACCCTTGCCCTTGAGAAGTAAGGAGGATTTTGCCTCCTTTAAAAAAGGATTAAAAACATATCTCTACCCCAGGATAGTGTAAAGATCGAGGCAGTATAACATCGCGTATGGCTGGTCAAAGTCAAAGCGCCAGGATACCCTTTGGGTGACAGTTTTGCGCTATATAAATATGCCATACAAAATATGCCATACAAAATGTGATTTATGAAGCCACACAAGGCCAGTTTGCGTTGCCCTGAGTGGCTCGCTATATCTGGAGTAAAGCAGTGCAGCGCAATGCAGCACAAATAGGTGCGTTCCCTTACTCTGCCATGGCAAGCCTCCCACAGGTGTTGCATGGGTGTTCCCATGCAATTCTCATGGATTGTGATGCATTCCCAGATTTACCAAGAGTGGTAAAACTGGGAATGCTCCAAAATGCTACGCCTTCCCGGAGAGGTGCAACAAGGAGAAATATCTTTACTACTCCTTGTTACTTCCTTTTTTCTGTGTGCTGCATTCTGCAACACAAATGGATAGAGAAATATGCCTCAGGGGATTGTTTTTGTGCGGGAAAGCGTCCCTTCCTCCACAAAAACAATCCTGCATGCAACAGAGCAAACCATTGCGCCATGGTGCAAGGGTGTCGGCGTTGGCTTTAGGCTGCCAAAAGGGCAACAGTGCAAGGCAAAAGGGAGGGATGCACTGTATTGACTTGAATATGGCGAATTCCTGCCCTTCCCTGTCATGCAGTGCAGCACAGCAAGGTGACTCGCTACACTGCACTGTGTGACAATCTGGTAAATAAGCCCATCAATTCTAGTTTTTATTTCGCTGGAGTGTAAAGCTAGCTATGGGTCTCGCCTACTTCCTATATTCTTCATATGTTATGCTAGATAATGGGGATTTCTATGGATTGCTATGACAAGGGAATTTCTGGGATATTTCTGAGATCTATCAACTCTTACCATTGCCAGAGTACAGACATATCACATTATATCCTCAAACATTAAAGAGATGCACACCCTCACCAAGCTTTTCAAAATCCACTCATACTTGAAGCTCAAGGGGTCTATATCACACTACTGTATAGTGGTTAAGGCAGCTACACCACTCCCAGTTCTGTCCGAAGATATTGATAGCAAGGGTTGCTTTGTCCTCCTTGAGGTCAGGCTTGACAGTTACCACTTAGTGCTCATTAACATTTATGCCCCAATTCTGAACAACTCAGAATCTTTGAGCATCTTTCCTCCCAATTAGCTAAATGGGCACACATTCCTTTGCTGTCAGGGGTCGAGTTTGATTAGGTCCTTGGTGTGGCAATGGATGGATCTCACCCCCGCTCTCTTCTTCTCTTCTTGGCTCCAACATGTTTGGCATCACCTAAATCCTGAGCATAGGCTCTATTCATTTTACTCTCTAGTTTATGATCTTTATGTCTGACTTGATAGGATAATCTGCTTAGTTTCTATATGTATGGCTATCTCCTCGCGGATTGGGTGGGGAGGGAGCTATCAGATAATACAGCCCTATTACTTGCCCTTTAATGGGGAAGACGGTCTTTTTTGTTCTACCTGGTGCATGCAGCCTACTGCCTTGGAGGACCCTGTGTTAGCATTAATGAGTATTTCAAAACCACCTAAGTAGAATGGGAGACATTTAAATAGGTGATCTAGGAGATCAGTGTTAAGGCCTCTAAAGGGAGCCACAAATGTATCCTTTGGGACCAAGACACAGTTGAGAAGAAATACACTGATATGGAACGGTGTGTGGTTGATGACCAGGCACTTTGGAACTCTTTGATCTGGCTGTGTAAATGGGAAGCGGTCCTCCCAGAAAGTATTTGGTGCCTTGATTACTCAGCCAATTGAGCCTGAGCACATTCAGAAGGGGACAAATCAGGCCACCTATTGGTATGACCACTCAGATCTCAAGTGCAGCAGACACAGGTGACGATGCTATGAAATACAGATGGGGTGCTCCATTACTCCCAAAGAGCTAGCCTCCATATGATTCATTATTATTACTGGGACCTCTCCTCGCCACTTAATGTTGCTCTGTTGGAGATAGCCTCCTTCCTGGATGGCACACCTTTTACACAGTTGCTGCCAACTGATTGCAAAGAGATGTATGCCCCCATACATGTCCAGTATGTTAGAGGGGTGTGTAACGGGTTGTCTAGTAATGGGCAGGAGTCGAGTTTTGGTTCGTGCAGGTTTTATTTGTTGATACAAAAAGTCAGTGCATGTCTTCCGTGCAGGAGCCCTCCGCGGAGATCTGCTTCTCTCTTTTTTGGGTCTTCTTCTGATTCCTTCCTCCTTTCTTCGGATGAGGCTCCGTCGAGTCCGTTCCTCGTCGGTCTCAGTGATGAAATGCACTCCGCCGTGAGGGAAGACACAAGAGAGGTCGTATCAGTCTCTAGTTATATGCCAACACCGGGTAATCAGGAAAGGGGGTGAGGGGACACCAACAGTGACTTCTGCTCCAATTAGTGAGGGAACGAGGGAGTGTAGGGAGGGTAATTCGGGAAGCGAAGGGAAGCCGTTTACGTTACAGACCCCCCCTCCTCCCAACCCAGCCCGTGATACGCTTGCATACCTCTGAGAGCCACACACCTCCTGGCGTGCGGCTGGGCGGCTCGTGTTGCCGTTGACCTCCAGGCTCCCGCACCGCCGACGGGTCTCTCCTCTCCTCTTCTTCTTCCTCCGTAGTTGGAATACCGGGTACTGTCCTTGCCTCTCTCGATTGGTTTCTCTCGCTCCGCGCCTCTGCTCTCTTCTCGCTCCACGCCTCTCCTCTCCGCTCGCCTTCCGCTCCTCCGGTGAACAAGCACACCTGAGTGCTTTCATCTGCCGTATTTGAGGCGTATCCGGGCTCCTCCTCTTCACCGGTCCCAGGCCAGTTAAAGGGGCCGCATCCCTCCTCTTCGGCGTCACAGCTAATAGTTCGTTGGTCCCCGTCCAGACCGGCGTGTGCAATGGCTGAAATGAAAGGAGGGGGGGGGCACAAGGTGAATACCCGCTCAGGGTGTCGGGTTCTCAGAGTGACCCTGAGGCATGTCGTCCTCGTTACAGGGTGATTGTTAACCTGGCCACCAGTACAGCACTGGGCTCAAACGGACTGCTGGCTAAGTTCTAGAAATTGGTTGCCGCCACTCTGGCACCTAAGCTTGTTGAGATATATAATGAAGCCCTGGAAACTCGTTGCTCTCCCACCACCATCCGGAAGGCCTTTCTGACGTCGATATTAAAGCTGGGCCAAGACCCTATCCTATCACACTTTTGCCATTATAAACATGGACTATAAGATCTACAGTATAATTCTGGCTATTAGAAACCAATAGTGATTCCACCGTTAGTCCATGCTGATCAGAATGGATTTGTCCCCGGGAGAAACACCACCTAGAGTATCTGACATCTCTATTGTATTATGGAAGTGGTGAACCTCACCTGGCCCAAAGTGGATGCCTTCTGCTGGACTTGAAAAAAGCATTTGACACACTGCTCTGGGATTGTCATTTCTTGGTTTCACATTTTTTCTGATTCAGAGTTCCCACGATACAGATGGTCCGGCTCATATATGCAGGCCCAAAGTCTGTGTCCATTTCAAGAGGCAAATATTAGCTCCTATCCTGGTGCAGAGGGCTGTCAGACAGGGTTGCCCACTTTTTCCCCTCCTATTTCCGCTTGCCACAGAGCCTCTACCAATCTGGGCTCAGCAGGGTGGAGAAGCCTGGGGTATCATCTCCCAGGCAGATTTCACAGAAGAAGTTGTTTGTCTACAGATGTTGTAGTATTTTATTTCAAAGCCTTTACATGTGATACGTCTCATACTGCCCTCACATATTGAAGTTCGTAGCAGTGTTGAGCTTTAGAGTCAGCTGTATCAAGTCCTGCCTGTTCTCAAGCAATCCCATGCACCCCCTCAGTTTACCTCGGAAGATGAACACATTTGTTGGGAATTAGGGCCTGATGTAGATCTTGGTGATACACCGCCGTCACTCCGAGGCTGCGGTTTCAAGAACTCCGTCGACTTGACAGATTCCTGCCCGCCGTATTTAGATGTGTGCCAGGTCTGCTGGCTCTTTCGCCACCAGGACAGAGGAACTGCGCTGAGCTGATTTAGTTGTCCCCGTTGTGCGGGCTGGCACTAGCAGAGGTTTGCTGACAGAGTGAGTCCCTGGTGGAGTGGAGACTGGTAAGTATAACTTATTTTCATGTCACTACACATATATGTTGTGTTTGCTTCAAAAACATTTTTAGGTAACGTGTTATGTCCCTTTTTGTTACATATTGCCTGCCACACTAAAAACATACACACAATATTGAATGTACACCCACTGGCACTACAAGCACAACACCCCAAGCACCACAACAGCAATATTTTTTTGGATTGTCAATACATGTCTTTCCATATCCCATTGATAAGTTGGAAAATTAACACTACTGCATTACACATAAGAAAAAATTGGATGTATGAGCAATTCAAAAATAGACGAGGCTACAGCAATTGTCAACACACGATTCATCGTAAAACAATTGTAATAGTTGCTCACCTTATATTCCGGTGACAACGGAGTTGTTTGTCATTGTGTTGGAGAAGAAGCAGCAAAGATGGAAAGGGAAGTGGAAAACAGTAAAACAGGTAAATTCTTACCTCATTTCCTTTGATTCCGCCACCTCAAAGTAGGAGGTATTCCCACTACAGTTGTCTCAACAGAAAGCAGTATCATGATCTGCCCGGTGGTCATCTTGGTTGAACTCCCGTCAACAGCCACTTCTGCCTATCACACTGTTGACACAAGTGAGAATTCCTGGCGTAGTTGGCAGGACTCTGGTTGTCTTTCTTCCATGGACCCGCCAACATCAAAACCGAGGGGAAGATCGCTATGTGGCGGGCGGAGAGTCAGTTGAAAAAGTGACAGTAGCACCATTACCACAAAGGTCTAAATAGGGCCCTAAGTTTCGTTCCGCTACCTGGGCATCCGAATCTACCACTCCGACACAGACTTCTTAGAAGGGAATGGAACCTGCCTCCAGCAGTTGCATACCTCCGTGTGCAGGTTGCATTCAGGCTAGCGGTCCTGCTGTCCGTCATGAGGTGCATAGCCGTGACTAAGATGGTAATGCTGCCTCGCCTCTTATACAACTTTGCCAATCTCCCTGTGTTTCTTCTCTGGAAATGTTCCCAAGGGGGCCTGCTTATTTGACTGGGTGTGGAGGTTCAGTCGAAGAGCCAGGTCTTGAGGTTCTTCCTGAATTGGGTCAATGATGCAGATTGCCTGAGGTGGAGGGGCAGGATGTTCCAGGTCTTGGCGGCGGGGTAGAGGAAGGATCTTCCTCCGGTTCTGGTCTTGTGGATCCACACGTCTTACATTAGACCTTGTATCCATAAGTACAGATGGATGGAGTTCTAGGCGGTATGGAACTGGCTATCAAGGGTGAGATTTTTAGCTACATAGTGAGGCTTTTTGTGTGTTCAGCTTTATATTGATGCACAGAGCCTTAAAGTAAATGTATGACAGGAAAGGAAGTCAGTTTAATTCTTTGAGAGTGGCCTGATGCACACTCCATGGCTTTTAACATGCAAAACATTCAGTAGGACCGCTCCCGCCCAAACCATTGTTATGAAATGGAACCAAAGAACCTGGATACATCAATGTCAGACCCCGTTGCGACTAGGAGAGGCTATTGGGTCTCAGCCATGGGGGTTGAAGTTGTTTGTCTTCAATATCCATGGGTCCTTCCTACCATGGCTTTGCAAAGCTGGACCAAGTACAACCCATTAACCACTTGACTCTCAGCGGTAGCGATGGTGAGCAGTCACATGCTTCTCAGGGAAGTAGCATGGGAGTACTTGAGCACAGCACTCAACAGCCACACAACAGCATAGTAAGTGAATGTCACATCCAGTGCTTTACTTTCAAGAAGAAAAGTACTTTATTGAACACCACAACTAAATACTCAAGAATTTTTCAATGGTTCTCTCTATCTGCCCGTTCCCTTCCTACAGTTCAGGTGGTTCCCTCCCAGAGTCAAACTTATTGTGTTATTAGGCTCAGGTGCATATTACCTCCATTAATCTCAGATTGCACTCATCAGGGACAGATGCTCTGGAACGGAAACTGTCCTTTTGGGCCAATCAGTATCCTCGAGATGAGACCATACCCAGTCCATTTGTGGGATAGTGAGGGCCATGCACAGACAGGTCTCAGGCTGATGGTAAGGCCCTTCACTAGTGTCTCATTCTCTGGTACACTTCTAGGAAAAGAGCAATTTTGCACCGGGTTACGTGCATCAATTCATCAGCACAAGTCAGACGTTGTGAATTAAGTCACGGACTACTTGATGTTTATATGGTCTTTCTATTTATTTATTATACAAAAATTATTTTTTGGTATATATTTTTATCTTTGTTTTTAAAAAAAAGAACAGATTGTTTTGACAAATTATATATTTATACATAAAGCATCATGTTGCAAGTAATTATATACACATATTTGTCAATTGCAATTAAAAATAAATCACAACAAGTTCATTGATCATATCATACAATACAGAACCAATTCCTCTTCATTCTCTGGTACATGCAGGCTGAATCTTCTCATCACTTGGGTTTAGGTCATACCACAATTACTTCTTTGGCTCAGATCATGCCGCTTTTTTTCTTTCGCATAGTGGTTCAGGTGATGTTGCAATTTATTTTTTGGCACCACATCATAGGCTACACTGTAATTTTTTTGTGGTAGCTTAGGTCAAGTGACATCTGATAGCAGCCCCAACTTGCCTGAGTGATATTTGGTCAGGTTGCATGGTTTCTGCCAGAAACTGCAGGCGGTGAGCCTGACACCAGGGCACTCAAATCACCATCTGCATCCTTCCTCATACTGCAGACCCCACCTGGTAGTCATGCTACACCTCTTTCCTCCTGGACAGTCACTCCCCCTGAAGGGTTGGAAAGCTCTTTCTCTCTCTCAGTAGGCAGGCTTGTAAGCAGCTTCAGGTCAGGTAAACAGCTTTTCCATCAATTGGTAGAATCAAATGATGTCTTCTCACTTCTGGGAAGCTGGCTATGAGGCAGACACCAACTCTGGTTGTACAGCAGTCCTTTGAATACTCTGCAGAGCTCTCCCATCGTTGGTCATAGAAAACTTGGACTAGAAAAACAAGTGGGTAAATGGGTCTTACTTTTATACATTAAGAGCAGACAGGAGATGTAGATCGAATATCTGCACTTTCAGAACTGGTTTGGGGTGGTTCTTCTTTCAAGTGCCTTTTCCAGGATACTCTCCAGACAGCCTTTGTGTAGAGTGATGCTTCTCACAGCAAGGTTGTCTCCAGTCTGGAGCGCCCATAACAGAATCACAAACAGGTGTGATCTTTCTGCATCAGACTGTCATCCACCAAATTGAATATGTGATCAGGATAATATAGATAGCTGGGCTTCACCAAAATATTTCTCTTCCCAGAAACTGCCTTCACCCTCACCATCTCCCAAATGGATGTGCTTCATGAAGACTAATAGCAGCTCTTGCTCCGCAAACAACCTAATTGAATTTTTAAAAAACCTTGTCTCCTCTTCCCTTATTTCAGTGTCTAGGTCTCCTCCCTTCAGCTACAGGAATGTCAGCAAAATACTTCCCCTTTCTGGGAAAACAACCTCACCTCCATCTTGTGAAATGACCAGGCCGAAGAAATCCAAAATGGATTTCATGGGCCAAAACTCCCATAACTCTGGCTCACTTCATGGAGGTGCCAAGCAGGCTACACCAACAAAAATGCACAACATGCATTTGGAATAGTAGCGTTATAGTGTATGGATAAATGCATAGACGTTGAATGTTACACAAGTGAACCAGTGGACCAGTGGGACCTCCACTCCAATGACACAGATGAAAAGGTCTGGTTGCAACTATTGATTCACCACTCTATGTGGTAATCCCATTACAGGACAGTAACCCACTGTCTTTTTAATGAGGGCACACTTGGTGTGAACTTTGAGGTCACAGAACATGTATTGGACCTCACTTGAGAGAAGAGACTTCCCTAAGCATTTATGCACATGCAATATTAGTGTGATGTTAGGGAGAAACTTAAAAAAACAGAATACCAGATACTTGCAGTCAGACATTTAGAGCAGGGGAGCATGACTATGCACCATTCAGGGCACATTTCCATAACAACAATAAAAGAGAAGGTAAGGCATTCTTTGCTGTTCATTATGATGTATTCAATAAACAAAATGAGCCCAAATGTGTTAATTAACATTATATATTCGAATTTGCATGAGTAGTTCAGACCCTGTCATGTGTTTTCGGCATACATAATGATGCGCACTGGAAGACCTACCTTCCTCCAACTGATATATAACTTGGTCAAGCATTCATTCAATCAAGGAGCTTTAGGAGACTTATGGACTAGTGTAGCAAGGTGGTAATATTATATGGTATGGCTTGGAGGCCTTACCATGTAATATTGACACAATACCCAAAAGTGGACCTCAGATTTACAATAGTAATCCTGCTCTAGGGGTGGCGTTGGGGGTCGGTTTTAGGGCTCAGGGCGGGGGTGGGGTCGGAGTAGTCTTTTTAAAGGGAGGCAGGGTTTGTGAGCTCAAGGCAGGGGGTCGGGTAGTTTTAAGGGCAGGGTGGGGGTACATTTTGGGGCTCAAGGCGGGGGTTCGGATTGGTTTAGTTTTTGGTAGGGGGCAGGGATAGGGTGAGGGGCAGGGGTAGTTTTAAGGGCACAACAGGGTCAGTTTTAGGGTTCAAGACAGGGGGGTCGGGGTTGTTTTTTTGTAGTGGGAAGGGTGTTTGTGCTCAGGGAGTGGCAAACAGTAGGGGTTGTTTTAAGGCCGTGGTACGTTTTAGGGCTCAGGCATTGGGGACTGGGGTCGGTGTCGTTTTTGGTAGGGGGCAGGGTTTTAGGCCTCAGGGCGGGTGGAGGGGAAGGGATAGATTCAAGGGCAGGGAGAGGTCGGTTTTAGGGCTCAGAGTGTGGGGCAAGGCAGGGGATACGATTTTAGGGCTTAGGGTGGGGAGGGGAGTTGGGGTAATGGAAGTAGTAATTTACCATGCATATCCCTTTAGTAAGCATGACTTTACAATTAAATTTGTTGTAAAGTCATGCGTGGTAAAGGAATGTGTGTTCAAGACGCATTCATTGTTGTGACCACGTTGTAGAGGCATGCGTGGTTCAGCCATATGCGCTTTTGTCATACAACTACATTCTTTTGCTGTCATCAAGTCAGAGAGTCAAGGGCAACCCCTTAAAAATTCACTTTGTACAATTTATATTCACCCTTCTGGTACATCATCACCCCAGTCAATTGCTGTATCCGCCCTAACCTTCTGTGAAGGTTTCCGACACCTACTAGATTATTGCACGTGTCTTGTATAATTATGTAATGACCAAATGTTTTTGCTTCCCAATACTGTATCCCTCTCACCCAAAATTGTGAGGCGCTCTGATACCCGTAAGGGTCATGTTCGCACTATACAAAACTTTTAAAATAAATAAAGGAGGCTCCTGGCAAGCAGCTGATGTTGGCTCTTTTACATCATTACGTTATTTCTTCTGCATCCTAAACTTATATTGCCCACTAAAACATCTATCAAAAAACCTTCCCTATTGGGTGTCTGGCAGATGCGGATTGATCATTCGACAACTTCCCCCTAAAGTATCCCCATGTGTCTTGGTTTTAACTGAAGTACCGGTACTAACCGCGGATAAAAACGAGAATTTTATCATGCTTATAAATATTATGGTACACTGGCTTCATAAGCTGTAAAGGGGTTTGTCAACTTTATATGATGAAATTATAATGTGTAGACATTATTTTCCATTGGCCTTTCACCCAAATTGTACATAGTTGATTGTTTCTAATTAATTTTTAAAATGCTGCCTTTTTGAAGAGTTTACTTACTTAACTTAATCACAGATGACCTATGGAAACTGGGATTATGGCAATGCCTTTGGAATTATTTTACAAACCAACAGCCAGATTCATCATTGTCCAGTTTTTTGAGTCCTTAATAGCGATTATTAAGGAATCGCTATTAAGGACTTGCAAAACGGGATTCATGTAGGAATCGCAAAATAAATTGCGATTCCTACAGCTTCCTTATTTGCGATTAGCAATTTGCTAATCGCAAATAAGGATGCGATTTCAAGGGTGCCAGGGGTGTCCAAAGGACACCCTGTAGCACCCCTGAAATGAAAATGTATACTGATGTTGCGCACACATATGTTCAAAGGACATGTGTGTGTGTAACATACAACTTAGAAAAATGCCCTAAAGTGCATTTTTCTAAGTTTTCGCTATTTACCATGAAGTCAGACTTCGCGGTAAATAGCGGCCAAAAATTGCGAATTCGCAAATAAAAATGGTTAATGAATTGCATTTAAGGAATCTCAAATAGAGATTCCTTAAATTCAATTCCTCGCAATTTAGCGATTTTGCTATTAGGGATTATTGCATTTGGGATGATGAATCCCAAATGCAAAAATTGCGCTCGCAAATGGCCAGATTCTCAGAATCTGGCCCTTTGCGAGCGCAATTTTCAATGATGAATCTGGCTGCAAGTTTATTAATTACACACAGAGACTTTACTGTGTTTAGCTGAGTAAATTTTACTGGTTTCTCTCTTATATCTTCGATCCCAGCATCAAGTTGGTTTAAGTCACTGGAGTCAAGGAGGGCTTAATCATCTGGGTCACGGTTTCATTGGGCTGTATTATATATTAATTGGCAACAGGTCAACCAAACATTCCAGTACTATCTATCAAATGGAATTAGGGTTATAATTCTCTTTAGTTGAATTCTTATAATGATATTTTTCCCAACAATCATGGTAACTTTGGCAGGTTGCTTACCTTTATCAATGACTCATTGTCGCTCTGCATTTTCAAAGCTAGTCTAGGCCCTTGCACCATTTTAGATGGTGACTTGAAGACTAAGTTGGGCATAAGGTTCATCCCAAATCCCTCTTCGGGGGAAGGCCAGTTTAAGGAGTGGGCTGCCTTATAACCAAAGCAGTATCGGAAGGGGATATGAAATTGGAGAGAAATCTAATAAATGTTCACAAGATTGACAAGTTCTATGTCACAAGTAGCCCCACAGATACTGGCTGTGGCTGATTAAAGGTTAGTTTCTAGTAACCTGATGAACGTTACTCTTCAGCACATTCTCTAATAAACACGGGCAATGCCAACAATACTCCCATTACAATTACTCTTGCTTTCTGGAAAAGTTTTTCATTCTGTGGACCCCTTCTCAATCACTTTGCAAAGAGAATAGGGGTTTCCTCCCTTTCAGAATCAATCAAAATGACATCCATTCATTGTTTGGCATGTACGCCTTTATTTTTAGGTAAGTGGTTCCATGATCTAACAGGGGTGAAATATACCACTTGATGTACAATTAGACATGTGTAGACAGCTGACACGTGTTTCGCTCCCTCTGGCTAATGAGTTTGGGGCTTTCTCAAGGCTGCGAGAGACAAAAAAGAAAGAGCAGAGATGGTCAAAGTTAAGGGTCCTATGTTCCGGAGTGACCATCACCACCGGGTGAAGAGAGGGGGCACCTGTATCTCCATCTGCAGAGACTAGAATTTGCTAGTCATTCTAACTCTCTTGTGATAGTGCTAAGGTACATGAAGTGATCATTGGTGATCCCGAGAGGGCAAGAAGAAGAGAGGTGGGTGTTTTGTCTAGGTTGTAGGTGCTGGGTGGACAAAGTGTTGTAAATCATTCAAGTGAAGCTTTAGCGAAAAGCTGGAGAGAGAGAAGGGAATGAAAAATGGAAAGGAAAGAGGTTTCATGCTGGAATGAAGCATAATCATAATAGTGTGTAATATTATTTCGTTTGAATTATTTTTGTTAATACTTAAGGTGTGTAGATGTCATAAGAGAGACATAGTTGATTGCCATTACATTAGCATAGCCATGATAACATATCATAACATATCTGAAAAGGTAACAAATCCAATCATGTCTTTTTAGTGTATGCCTGGTCAAACCCAAATCCATGTTTCACTAATCAGAACTCAAAACAAGGAAACTCAAATTGTCAGAGTGCCACATTACATCTCCCCATGAGTTTTCAATTTCACAGCTATTAATAGGCTATTACGGTTGGACTGTTAGTTCATATATACATATCTAAAGTACAAAATGTAGAGACCATAACAGTGTACGACATCCTGCTCACCTGTTCCATATGAGTTATGTCAAACATACATGTCAGAGAATATTGAAGGATCCATAAAGCACCAGAAAGCAGTTGCATTCACTCACTCACAAGAGAATTAGAAGGAATAGCAAATTCAAGTCTCTGCACATGGAGATACAGGTGCCCCCTGACTTCACCCCGTGGTGATGGTCACTCTGGAACACAGGACCCTAGGCTTTGACCACCACTGCTCTTTCGTTTTTGCCTCTCGCAGCCTTGAGAAAGCCCCAGGCTCATTAGCCATGAGGGGTGAAATATGTGTCAGTGTCTACACATGTCTAATTGTACATCAAGTGGCATTTTGAAGCCCTAACAGAACATGGAACCACTTACCTAAAACTAAAGGAGCACATACCAAATAATGAATGGATGTCATTTCGATTGATTCTGAAAGGGATGAGACTCATATTCTCTTTTTAAATAGTTTGTTACTGGAGTAAAAAGGGTCCAAGCCCCATTGAGTGTTCACCTGAAGAAATTCTGGGTATTTCAATCGACAGGAAGATGGTACCGGACCTTGCATACTGTTATCCTACCCTCCTCAATCACTACTGGATACCAGTGATCCTGCCTTAAGCAGTTTCTAATTTGAACCCCAAAACAATACACAAAAATTAGGAAACGGGTATACCCAAAGTAAATACAATTTTTTTTGTATTTATTTTGGGTATACCTGTTTCCAAATTTTTGTGTATTGTTTTGGGGTTAAAATTAGAACCTGCTTAAGGCAGGGTCGCCGGTGTCCAGTAGTGACAAAACAATTAAATACAAAAATCCAAATTTTAATGGGAAATTCTGAGCAAGACTCTGGCATATAACTTCATCATTTTCATTCCTAATCCATGCTTTCTTTTAATTTATACAAAAAAAAACGATGGATGGAATGCTTGAATTAATCTCTGCCACTGGTAATCACTCCGGCCGCATCCCAGTTCATCTTATAATTAGCACATACCAGTGCTTCAATTGAGACCATCAATCATCCATACGATATTCTGTTTGATGTACCTGCACAGCTCCCATGAATCAAGCTAAGAATACAACCTCAAGTCTCTCTAGAAACACACATTGGAACCTGTCAATGCATACCTCATCCTTTAATTACTGAAAATGCATGGACATTGAGAATCCCAAAAACAGGCTAATAACTGTCAGACTGTACACACTCACCTAGCGTTTACATGAACAGCAACACATTTGTCACGAATTGATTTTGCAGAATTATCTCTCTGTAATTTTCTTTAACATGCAAGCATTGATTAGCACCGAAGAATTCAATGTCTTAATTGACAAGACGGAACACTTCTTTGCTAGAATCTGTATATTGTCAAGCACCGGACAATGTTGTATTAAAGACGGCTATCCTGGCTGAAGAGGGAAAAACATCAATTGTGTGTCTTTTGCTATTAAAGAAGGCTTACACATATGGCACTGTGAAAAGACTTAATTTGTGAAGAGTTTGCTCACACCTATGTATACAGAATTACACCAAATTTAGAAGAAAGCTAGATCTTTACTCAGTAAGCATACTTTTTGTGATTTAGTGTGTTGGAACCGAAAGGTCCTCTGCATGGTAAAAGAAGTGTATCCCTGCCCTGAGTGTCCAACTGTACTGTTGTCTGGATCCCGAATGCTGATTTTTGTTGTAATAGGCAAAAACAGACCATGTATGTGTGTGATGACGTAGGCCTGTCTCACCAATTGTGGTCTTGTTGGACTGTGAGAGCACCCAAAGAACTACCCTCATAGAGGTGGAGGCCTACCGCCTTCACTGAGAGTTAAGCAGCACGAGCGCGGCGGTGGCAGCACACCGTGTAGTGATCAGTAGGAGTGAACAGGTCCTTTTTACCCGGTGTCACTGGAGTGTGGCCAACAGGCTTGCTCACCTTTTTAAAGTTCTGCTGCTGTGTGCTTAACTCACCCCTTGGCCTACATCAGATAGATGTAGAGTGCTGCGCAGCCGAGGTGACTCTGCGCTAGATGCATGTGTGCCATGGAAAGGTACAGTACAGGGGTAGAGCAGTGCTGTGTAGTACATGAATGGTTAGTGCACATCTTAAGTATAAGCCATTCTGTGAGCAAAACATTACATGAGAGGTGTAGTGCTGTGCATGTGCAATCAAAAGCATGTGCTGGGTGTATGTGGTCTTGCGTGAAGTACAATACATGAAGGGTGAAGTGCACACACATGGTGAGTGTGTGTGCTGGCACTGTTTGTTTTTGCAAATAGCACACCCGGGTAAAACACAGAAAGGCTACAGTACAGAACGGTGTGTGCAGACTGAATGTGTGTGCTGAATGTATGTGTGTCTGTAGTGGCACAGTGCATGGAGCTAACAGCGCTAGCCAGTATGTGTTCTGTGAATGCACACTGAGTTCAAGTGTACCTACAATGGTATGTTACATGGAGGTTCCATTTTTGAAAGCCCAGGTCTGGCTGGTGTAGAATTGAAGAGTAGAGGAATCCCTCCAGACAGATTTGTATAATGGCATGTTCCTGTGAACTTGCTGGGACACACACTGGAGAAAGTGAGAGAGAGACTCCCCCTTTACCCTTCAAAAGGGTTGTTCTTTGATTCAGAGTCAGAACACAGGGACCAATTGAGGAAGGAGATGGGGCTGATAATCGAATCAAAAACAGCAGGGTTTGGAGCCTGGAAATCACCTTTTGATAAGCATATCACTTTGGCTGACATCCAGGTGTGATCTCTAGTCAGTGCCATGGCCTGTGCTGTGGGACAATTCACTTGGGAGTCTTTCTTTTTTATTTTTTTTATTTTTGAAAACCTTTATTTGAGGAAATGGATGCATACAAATACGGGCCTACAACCCGGGGGCCGGCCACAGAACCAAACTGGAAAGCACCATCATCAATTAAAGGCACAGAGTGGGTAGATGATATTACTTATCGCTGTAAGTCGATGTTATTAACTAACTGGAACCACTCGACATAGGATAAAAGGAGGTTAATTTTATATATTAAATAAGAAAGGATCGGTTGTATAGGTAACAACATGGTGTACGTGGCGGGGAATAATCCAACTGGTTCATTGCAGTACAGTCAAAAAACAATAATCAGAAAGGTCCATAGCATGCAAAACATAGGTTCGCTTATAGTTCCTCAGTGGTAGTATCCACGCCCGACCACATGTACCCAGAATAAGCATGGGCGAATTTTGCGAATCTCGCGTTCGCGAATTTTGCGGATTTGCGAACTCGCAATCCGCAAAATCCGCGAATTCCGGCGAATTTGCGGATTTTTTTTTGTTGTGTTCGCCCGTGTTTCTGCCAGTTCGCGAGGGTTTTTACAATTTCGCAATTTGCGAACTTACCTGTCGGGTCGCAAGTTTTGCGAACTTGTTGTTTCTACGTGTCCAGCCTGTTTGGGACACTCTTCTTCATCACTGCCACTCTCTGTCACCACTGCCACTCTCTGACTACTCATGCCACCCTCTGGCCCACCCATGCCACCCTCTGTTTCATCACCACACCCTCTGGTTGTCCAGTGTACATTATTTTCGGCAAAGCAAAGCACACCTTCCCTGCCTCAAGTGACCTGAATTAATTTGGGGCTGATTAATGTGTCACAGAATATTTTTTTAGCTGGCACCTGCTTCCTTAGTGCGCCCTGATTAGTGATCTTTTGCACTTGCTAAGTGCTTTCATTGTTGCAAAATTAGTTACAACACCTGCCCTGCCCCAACTGACAATAATGAATTAGGGGCTGATTAATGGATTTTAACTTCCAGCCTGGCTCCTGCTTGTCTCCCTTAGCTGTAATTCAGGACCTTTGTGGCATATGTGTAACTATTCTGAGGTTCAGAGCAGGGTCACATAATAGTTGCAACTGGCAACTGAACTCTGGAGGGGCCCCTCAGGAAGCACTACAGGAAATGGCTACTAATGATGAGCCTGAACTTTTGAACCTGGTAAGTAGTTTCAGTTTTGCTAAGATCGTATTTCTGCAATTTAGCACTTATTCGCGGGGCGCGAAGTTGTACTGGGAAGCCGCGAACTCACGCGAACAGTGCGAGCAGTGCGAGCAAAATCCGCTGCTCGCGGATTTGCGGATTTTGCGGGAGATTCGCAAATCTCGCGGATTGCGAATTTCCCGAAAATCCGCAAAATCCGCGAGCGAAACGGATTTTCCGCCCATGCTTAACCCAGAAACAAACTGAACAGCGATTCCGCAGTAATAAAAACCATCAGGGAAACTGATAAGTTGCTATCACTATACATCCCAACCCATGATGTAAGAAAACAAGAATACTAAAGAGAAAGGGAAGTAGGGGGACTCCACGTTACTGTACCCGCCCCCCAGTGGTAATAGCGAGCAACAGTACAACTAGCGAACGTGCTTGGGGGCGGATCGAGCAATTCAGGAGAAACAGTACCACGGGGACCATACTACCCAAAATACCTATCCCTCCCCTCACAGTAACTCACCCCGCGGGGTTACGCACAGTCGTGGAGATCCAAGAAAAGGACACAAAAGAGCCATAGAAACAAAGAACTACCTAATAGACCCTAAACCACCCATCCCACCCTGCACCCCTGCAGAAGGCTATGGCCTACCCCCCCCCCAGCAGCGTGCCTGTCGCCCTAATTATGAACCCGAAATATAGAAAAGATAATATAGAGAAACGGAAAAAGAAGAGAAAAAAAAAAAGGAAAAGCCTGGGGAGAGGAACCATTTAGCCAATGGTACGGCCCCCGCCCACACACGCCATGAGCGTGGCCCAAAACGAAACTAGCAAGTGTTCAGTTATACGTAATTACTAAAGAATCAACAAAGCATCACAATGTAGGGCAGTCCACAATTCCATTCACCGATTAGTAGTCCTCCGAAGTAAGAAACGGATTCATCCTAGTCCTTTCTTCGCCAACGTCGCAATGTGCATAGACCCAGTGGGCATAGGACATGGCGATGAAGAAAGGCCGTGGAGAAGTTGCTGGACCTTCAACGGAAGCAGCCAATAGAACCCCCTCTCCCGAGGGCAATGCAGAAACTGTTCACAGCATCCATTTATACCAGTGTCAATGAACACCAGCGGTTCCACCCGTTCTGGTATCGGATCATCGCTACCCCGACCAGAAATCGGGGAACAATCAACGACCTCACCGGGCCCATCCGTATCCTCAAGAGCGGCCCCGGGAGCAATGGCGGTCATCCCATCCCCCTGCGCACAGGAGTCCCGGACCATGGTCGACCTCCAGGTCGTCAAAGCTTGCAGGACGTCGCCAATCGTGGGTTCGAGCTCACCAGTATAGGCCCAAGCGGGACACAAGGGCAAGAAATCGGCATCCGGGACCCCGCACAGGACATGGCAACAGCCGCCATTTTGCGACAATTGCGCCGTCTCTCCGGACTCATCTCCAGGGGTGAGCTCAACAGCAGAACCCCGGCGGGACCCCCCTCAAGCGCACAAACAGCACCCAAAGCACTGAAATGGTGACCACAAAAGAGGGGGACCCGCCGGCGACACCACTCCGCCAAAATCCCTCTTCGCCACCGAGCAAGGAGCCCGGTACGGCCGGACGGCAACAAAGGGGGGAGCTACCAAACTCGGCGTCCCCAACCAACAACTCGCCGCACACCACCTCTGGAGCACCGGACGGTTGTCCCAGGCTCGTTCATTTGCCTCCGGGCTCTTCGCACATCAGCATTTCGGACGGCCCCAAACCTCCACCCGAGGCCGCCACCGACACCTTCTTGCCGGCAACTCGCTAAGGGCGAGGCCCCGGTCTCAACCCCGGGGAGGCCGCAATTTCCGGGCGGACGCCGCTGTGGATCCACCGAACACCGGACCCACCAGGATGGATGGTAAGTGACTGCAAAGCTCTGCATATAAGTTGTTGTCCATTTTGGGCAGGATAAGCGACAGGATATTCGAATTTAGGCAGGTAGGACGGCGGAGCCGAGCTAACGTGCGGCCATCTCGTTGTCGAGCTTAGGTCCTCCCCCTTGGGAGTCTTTCTTGATGTGATAGACCACCATTTAAGAGGAAAGAAGAGAAAGAAAAGTGTACACTTTAAAAGAAGTATAACCCCAGGGACTCAGACCCTAGGGGCCACCATTGAAGTTCTTGCTACGAGTTGCTGTGACTCCTAAATGTCATAGTGGTAATCCTGTATGCCAGGATAGGCCACTGTGGCGTGGCAATTGCAACAGAGGAGTCTGCGCTTGAACCTTAAAGTACCTCGGCAACTCCGTATGCCAGCAGGGGCTGCCAGTACCAACATTGCTAGGAATTTTGGGCCATTGCCCAGGGAAAGAATGGACTATAATTAGAGAGTCGAACCTGCACAGCAGAGTTGATCCTGACTGACCGCCGAGGACTGTGGAGGACACCGCAGACAATGTTGCACCCTTGCACGGTTCCAGTCGGGAGATGGAGAATCACTACCTGGTCCCACCGTGTGAGGAAGATTGACTTTTCACTTCTTTGGAGGCTGGAAACATCTCCAATCCCTGGGAAAAGCTGGCAAAGCCACTTTGGAGACAGCCTGCACCTGCCGGGTGCTGCTGGGTGATGCTGTATGCACTGCATGCAGCTCGACTTCTTTGAACAGGATCAGAACTCGCTAGTGACGGTGGCCAGAGCACACTCTACAGCATTAAACGCTGTAGTGCTGCAGGAGTAGGTAAGACAAGAATTGGTTAACACAGATCCGTATGGAGAGAGGGAATTGTATAGCAATCTCCCCTTGCACAATCACAATACACTTGAAGATATCCCACCCTATTTAAACAAAGCACATTGGTAACCAGTGAGTATCACCCTATGCAATAAGAAAAAAACAAATGTTTTTTTTGTTAGACCCTCACCTACTCTAGTAGTGACATTCTTCATCATTGAATATCATCCTGCTCCCTAAAAACTAGAATGGGCTCGGCCATATTCCAGGGAGCACTTTTGATATGAATTGCAACTGAGGTCTTCTGAGATTACAAATGCCTAGAACATCCAAATGAATCCCTTTTATTAGTGTTTGTTCAGGTATAGTTAAAAACACCAGTATGGAGAGGTAAATTAAGGGATGTAATGGTCCTATTACCCTATCAAGTTTGTAGACATGTTTCTGCCCCAAAGATAAGGCCAGGGCTTTCATCAGCACAAAAGGGTACCCCGGCAAAACATTTTGTTATTTAATTCCTAACCATCGAAATTCCCTAATGAGGAGGGACAAACACACATGCAACATGAAAATACATGCATGTAAAGGCTTACTAGCCCACTCGGTAAAGAAATGTCCAAACTTAATTCCTGTGAGAAAACACATGACTTTTTTTATCAAACATTTACATATGTCTGGGTGAACTCAATATCCAGAGAGAATTTTACACTCCTTCCATTCCTATTTGTGATTGTGCAAACTCACGTGAAAAATGCAAAATGTGTCGAAGCCAATGACAACTATGTGGATCAGAACTGGAGACATACAACATGTGTTTGTGTGATGACGCAAGTGTCATAGGACTGCAAACAGTTACCTCTTGCCCTGTAATGGAATCTCCTAAGGCAACATGGGAAGAAGAGGGAGACATACCCCTCTAGTCACATCCTGTGCGAAAATAGCAATGGTATATAGAGGGTAAATTGTCTAAATGATAAAGAAATAATAATACAATAACAAACAGAATGTGTTGGTCTTTCACCGCTTGGCTTACGTCTTTAAGGCTGCTGTGTCACCTGAAACCTATCTTGGTCCTCTCTGCTGCCAGCTCCGCAATGAGAGCAAACCATGCAGCTTCGGTTTTATTTAAACACGCTGCCCGTAGTGGACGCTGGCAGCAGAAGACTGAATTGAGCATTTTGGGCCCCAGGGTCCCCCTGCTGACGTTTCGGCTGCACTATAGACACTTTAGACTAATTCCTAAAGAATCAAAGGGGAACTCTTGCGTATATCCCAGTAGTGCCTGGATGAGGCCAAACGTTAATGGGGAAAAACCTGGACCACATTATAAGGAAGAGGGTGAGACAGGGATTTGCTTGGAAAATGCTAGAGCCTCAAGGGAATTGTGTTGTTGCTTACGAATGTTTTTCCTTTGAGTGTGTAGACTTAAATATAGAATACTTCTTCTTACAAAAACAAGTACTTGACTGGACATTGATTTATTGACAGGACTGTGTGCACTTTTAGTTATGAGTAGTACTCGCTAACCTGTATGTACTCGTCCTCCCCCTGAGGGAGCCTTTGACTGCTCATCCTCAGCTACTACTGAGAGACAGGTGCAGAGGGGGTGCTCCGCCCAGTTGCTCCGATCCATAGTAGATCAGGTCTTGGGACATCAGAAGTGAAAGTCTTCAACCCCACGGTTGGACCCAGTAGCCCTGTCACCCCTGAAAGGGGTTCCAACATGGTGCAAATATGTTCAGCCATTTTTTAGAAATTTAAGGTAAAAATATAGTGCTATCTGGATGCGTGGTACAGTGGTACACCAGCGGGGCTGCTAATTCAAAAAAGAAACCACTCTTATTGGGCAAGAGTGTCTTTTCCCTCTTCTGTCCCTTCAGTCCCATGGGATCTGTACTGTTTCTGTGGGACCAAACAATCTAATTGGATGGCAGCACAATCTACACAAAATTGTGGCCACCAATTCAGGACTTTGAGTCAGTCCTTAGGCTGTGTGTGGAGTGAGGTTAGTCATTTGCGGGTGGTTGGCTGGAAGGTGTGGCCATAGGCTTGGGCCTCAGGGTATCCCAACCTGCACACGGCTGTCCTTGGGGGGGGCTTAGGCCCCCCGTGGGGTGGGGGTGTTGGGTAAGGGCCAGGTCACAGAAACCAACTGAAAAAAACAAAGGTAACAGTGATGTTATAGTTAAATATGGTAATAATATCTTACTTTAAGTTTTATAAAAAAAAAAAACTAGAAATTCACTGAAAAAAACAAAGGCTAAAATGAAATTATAATTAGGTAAGGTACTAAGACGTAAGCTTATGTTAAAAACACCCTAGAAATTCACTAAAAACACAGAACGGTTAAAATGACGTTAGTAGGTCTTTTACAAAATAAACAGTAACGTTTAACAACAGAAAATCACTGTTATAGTTTACTGAGCTAAATATAACTTGAGCCTCATCATGCACTGTTTATGCCCCCACCTATTACAGCATTCATGACATGTTAAATAGCATCAGTGATGACATCAATGATGACACTCAAATGACATTATTGATAAAATCACTGATCAAATTCAATATTCACAGCTAGATTCAAAGGTTGACCCAATGTTGCTCTTGTGGCGAGGATGTGAAGTAATTGACTATGGTCTCTCCTCTTGCAATAAAACATTATGAAAAACTGTGATCTGTTGGCGAGCAGATCAGGGATAACACATTTGCAATCGAGCAAGGGGGTGATGCATCTCAGCTTCCTTTCATGGAATAAACAAGGAGGGCATGAGAAATGGCAGATGAAACTTTGCCTGCAGACACTCAGAGACTCCAGAGATCTCTAGCATTAATTACACAGGATTACATTTCCTTGAAAAACAGGAAGAGCCTGATGTAATAGACAGTGACATGTGTGGTACAAATTCCCTTGAGAAAAGTATCTATTCAAATATTTCTAATCGGCTGAAAGTGGCAGACTGGGTACTAGGAGTCTTGACAACATGGCAACTTAAAACAGCATGTTTTGTGGTTCCAGAAGGAATACAAGCAGAATCGTCATACCTGCACACATCACACATTCAACAGTTTTTTTGTTTTTTTTCTCCTCAGCTTTACACAGCGCAAACTCGACGGAAGGTATTGGAGAGCTTTACATGAGCACTAGTTACATTATGCAAGGACACACTCATTTTGTATGCACAGGGCGATTAAGTGATTTGCCCGGTATCACAGGATGTCGAGCCGGCGTCTTGACTCGAACCAGGCTCCCCAGCTCCAAAATCGGCAGCTCTGGCCGTTACGCCAGCCTGTAAAAAGTATATTAATGTACCATAATACAGGGTTACACACTGACAGCAAAACAGCATTTGTAAAAAATGGTATCGAGAAGAATGTGCAAAGTGATCTTTATGTAAAAACAGACAACACGTTTCCACCATTTTGCAATTTGGCAGAATTTGCAGACTCTTGACACATTAATACATATTATTGAGGAGAGATAGTGTATGCAAATCCTACTGAATGGGCTGCAAATGCAGGGATGGTGGCCTTCGAGGATGGACAGCAGCCCCCCACCCCTGTAACTAGCATTAGCAAAATTAGGAGAATACATACATTTTTTAGTGCCCCCCGGTCTCTTAAAGGGACATGCCTTTAATCAAAAATAAAATAGTAATTTGGGGAGCTTTTAGAGGTCCCCTTGCCCTCTGTCTGAGACCCCCACCCATTTCCACTTAGATAATGGCTATCTGTCTCTTTTGGGCTACAGTTTGGCAAACCACTGATACATTGCATTTGAGTTCAAAAGGCCAGTCTTTCCTGTCCTCCATGTTTCCAAATTGCAATGAGTTGTAAAGGTCACACGGAGAGATAGAAAGACATTTCATACCCACAATGGGGCAGATTTACAAGCCCCCTGCGCAACCAGTACGTCACTTTTTGTGTCGTACCGATGGCGCATTGATTGCCCCATATCTACAAGGACAGGAAAAGCCACCCTGCATGGTTTTTCCTGTCCTTGTAAATATGGCCCCTTTACACACAGCACCTTGCGTGGAAGGGGCGTTCCATGGGTGTTGCTGTGGGTGTTCCCACGCAACACCCATGGAACCAGACACATTTCCAGATTTGCGAGGAATCGTAAATCTGGAAATGCGTGTGAATGCTACGCCTCCCCAGGGGAGGCGCAGGGAGGTGCAACGAGAAGAAATGTTTTCATTTCTCCTCGTTTTTTCCTCTTTCAATGCGTGCTGCACTCTACAGCACGCATTGAAAGAGGGAAATGCCTGTAGTGATTGTTTTTGTGAAGGAAGATGCCCCTTCCTGCACAAAAACAATCTCCCCATGACGAAGGCATCCTTGCACCATGGTGCAAGGGTGCGTGCGCCGGAGCATGGCAGCCGTATGTGCGCCAGCACAGGAGGAAGCACAGAGATGCGACATATTGTTGTAAATATGTTGCATCCCTGTGTTTTGAAAGTGACTCAGTGCGGCGCAGCCAAATGGCTTGCGTTCGGCACTGAGCCACTTTCTTGTAAATCTGCCCCTATGTGCCTATGGTTTATTGTGACTTGTTGTTTTACGGTTGCAGAGTCTGTGAGTTTGCAAATCACAGACTGTATGACCACTAAAGAAACCATTTTTCTGACTCCAGTCCTTGTATAAACAAATGGCAGTACTTAGACCAAAAGGCTACTGTATGCTGAGACAGTCATAGTGAAGTTACAGTAACAACTAGTGTTTTTTTTGGAGGGGGGGGGGGGGCTTTCATCTGGATAGAGGGCGCTCGTTATTTTAGCAGGGAAAAACTACCTGAATACTATGTCTTTTTATCGGAATAAAGACTAAGGGGCAGATTTACAAGCCCCTTGCGCCACTTTTGCGTCACTTTGGCGCAAGGGGCTTGTAAATCTGCTCCTAAAAGCGAAATCGTGCAGATTTCGTGTATTAGCTCTAATCTCCTGTGCTGCAATGCAAATGGGATCAGTTTCATAATGCTGGCATCATCTTTCGTGTCTAAGTGGCACCTGCCACTGCCAGGGGATGTTAGCCCCGCCCTCTTCAGCGTCCCGCCTCGAGGATGTGAGGTATAATGAGTCTCACAGGGACACTCGTGCGTTCATATCGTTTACAAGCCTCGTCAACGTTTGAAAGCGCTACATTGTAAGAACCAAATTCAACCCGGAGGTGCAGACTGTTTTTTCAGTTCTGATCTATAAAGGTGGCGGTTGGTACCAGGAACCTCATTCTAAAATATAAAGAAATATAATTATGTTATACTTGCTATTATTGTTTTCAACCCAACAGCTTGTGATTTTTAGCTGTTGTGTTTCACAGCTCAGAATGTAGCGCTGCGATAGCATAAACGGGTGACCTTATTTCATTCAAATCCCATGCACACGTTCCATGGCTGCAGCACTTTTTCTTGGTCTGAGAACTTTTTTTCGCGGTAGTTTTATGTGAAAGTTTGCAAGTAGGCGAATAGTGCTGAGTGCTGAGTGCACAGCAATCAGTACATATGGGCTTCCTTATGCAAACGCCCATGCTATTATGGAGTGTTTATCACATTGTTTACTGTGGTCAACGCCCCTTCATTCACACATCTGGCCCTATCGGCATAGGCAATCCCTGATAAACTGTTAGAAGTAGCAGAGGGGTGAGACACTACCTTGTAGATTCATTCAGCCAGTGCACCTCATATGTGAAAAGAGTAGCAAGTAGCATATGTCTCAAAATAGCAAATAACCAATGTCAGGGGATAAATAGGATCATAGCGATACCTAACAAAGGAGAATAACAGACGTGCATGAGGGCACTTTGGCATACCAAAGGGCCCCTGTGCAAAAATATCTGAGAGCTTCATTCCTTGTGAGAAAATCAAGTTGTACAGTTTGCCTGTAAGCAGATGATCAGCCCAGTTAAATGAGCCCATCCTTCGACTGCCTTTTATTTATTTATTTATTTAAAACATTTTGTATAGGGCGAACAAGACCACATATGGGTATCAGAGAGCTTTACATCTTGGCAATTAAGAAGGTGCAAGCAGTGGAAACCATATCACAACCAGAACAAGAAACGAACATAACAGATCATAACAAACATAACAGATTGATAAAGGACAAATGCAAACTGGCGCGTCCTAGGGTGATAGGGATCTAGCCCAGAAATGTCTTCATCAGTATCTCTTTGACTTCCCTTTTGAAGGGAAGCCGTGGAATTAAGTCTTATTTCAGGTGCCAAGGAGTTCCAAATTCTTTGTGCTATACCAGAGAATGCTCGGTTGTAGGTTATCTTTTTATGGAATTTCGGTGGCTTGAGCAATCAAGTGCTAGAGCCTCTAGAGGATCTAGTGCCCCAGAGAGCTCACCTTTTTGTGCAAGATATATGAGGTGTTGAAGTGTGAAGCTTTATTGGTCATGCATGCAATTTTAAGATGTATCCTTGCTTCTTACAGGAGCCATTTTAGTGATTTCAACACAGGAGTGATGTGATGATAGAGTTTGGAGTCTGTAAGGAACCTTGCTGTGGAGCTGAGAGAGGCCCTAAGTGGCGCTGCCTTCGATCTAGGAAGGCCAAAGGGGGTTGCGCTACCACAATCCAGTTTAGAGATCACTAGGGCTTGCACCACAATCTTGAAGTCATTGTGGAGTAGGAATGGTTTTATTTTCCTTAGGACTCTCAGTGGGAAGTTAGCATCTTTGGTTAGAGCACTAATGTGCTTTTGTATGTTCAGATGCTTATCTAGCATTATTCCAAGACAACTTGCCGAATCAATGATGTTTGGAGTGCATTTGAGAGCTGTGAATTGACACATCTATTCTTCAATGTCTGGAGAGAGTTTGACTGGGGCGATAAGGACAAATTCTGTTTTGAGAGCATTTATTTTCAAGTGATTAAGAGTCAACCAGCTTTGTGTTTCCTGAAGAGTTGAGTTGCAGGCTATGATGTCCTCAGGAGAGAAGACTTTCAGGTACAGTTGAGTGTTTTCAGCATACATGTGATAATGGATGTTTGACAATTTCAGGATTTCTGTTAGAGGCTCCATGAACAAGTTGGAGAGGGTGGGCGAAAGCGTGGATCTCTGTGGCACCCCCAGAGTGTTTGACAAAGCCTAATTCACCTTGAGTCTTTGGGTTTTTTTGGGAAGGAATGAGGAAAACCAGTTTAGCACAGTCCCTGGTTGCCCCATCCTGTGCTCCAGAAGCTCGATAAGGGTATCATGTTAGCCCGTATCATAAGCTGACGATAGGTCATGGAAGATCAAAAGGTATGATTCATTTAGGTCCAGTATTTGAAGAGCATCATCAACAATGTGGGTAAGAGCGGATTCCATGCTATGATGCTGACGGAAGCCCAATTGGAATTGGTCCAGTAAGTGAAATTGTTCAATATGGCTACATACCGCCATATTCATGAAAATCGGCATTTGCGATTCTGAAATAGCGAAAAAAGCGAATCGCTATTCAGAAATCGCAAATCCGAATTCATGAATAATTGCGATAAAAAAAAGCGATTCACACGCGATCGCAAATTCCGTTTGCGATGACCGATAATCGCAGAATAACCGCTATTTCCGGCTACCCACGCCTGGACTGCGAGCTCGCAAATAGCGATATCGCTATTTGCGATATCGCTATTTGCGAGATCGCAAACTCGCGAGATCGGGAAAACGGGAAGTCGCATTTCGAGCCCAGTGATGACATCACAACCAGGAAGCTGCCGGTTCCCACTACCATTTTCCACATTGAGGCAGAGAGAGAGGGAGCATTCTGGAGAGCTGCAGCTAATCTGGAAAATACACTGATCCACAACCCTGGTACCATGGCTGAGGAACCTGCTCCTGGCACCAGCAGCTCGTCTGGGCGCAAGAGAAAATTGAAATTCTCAGAGCAAGAGCTGGAACACCTCATTGAGGGGGTTGTGGCCAACCATGACAGACTGTTTGGGGCAAATTCTCGGAGGGTCCCTGAACAGGAGAAGCGGCGCATATGGCAGGGGATAGCCTCGGCTGTGAACTCCGTGGGAGTGGCGGCCAGGTCCCTGGAGGAATTAAAAAAGCGGTGGTACGACCTCCGAGGCCGTGCCAAGGAGAAGGTGGCGGCGCGCCTTGGGGAGTCCTCGGGCACTGGAGGAGGAGGACCAACTGTACCACCCAACACTCCCATGGAGGACCAGGTCGAGAACACCCTGGAGAAGGAGGCCTGTGTCGGTTTTACAACACTGGACTCATCCCGCACCACCCAAGACACCCAAGGTAAGTGGCATGCGACTGCGACCCTGCCCCCTATGGATGTCCATGACCAAATAGGCTCCCCCAATGTCCCATAGGCATGCCATAGTTGCACATCAAGGAATGTCCTGAAGCATTGTGGGAGATGTAGTCTGGCCACAATGTTGTAGTACCACAATGCAGCCAGACAGGTCCCAAAGCACACAAAGCCACTGCCATTCAGGGAATGTCACCCAGCATGCATGTAGCAACTGCACGTCTGCCAGATACATGCAACTAATGATCCACCACTTACCCCCACAGGTGGCGATACCAGCGACAGCGATAGGCTGGAGATCAATGAGGGCGTCCCGGAGGTGGAGGTGCCAACACCAACCCAGGCACCAGCCCCTGCCGCTGCATCTACACCAGCAGCAAGTACCACCTGCAGCGTCCCCCCGGCAACTGGTGCAGCACCCACATCCGCTGGCAGGCCAGCCCCCATTGTGCCTCCTGCCACCGCTGCTCCTCCCAGAGCCGCAGCCAGGGCAGTCACTCCTGTGCCCCCTGCATCTACTACAACAGCCACACCAGCAGTCACACCCCTGCGTCTGGCGCACCTGCAACACCGGCGGTCATACCCCCAGCAGCTGTCGCCTCTACATCCGGGGCTGCGCCAGTGTGCACACAGCGGCCAGCCTCACACTCAGGCCAGCAGGGCAGGCGTGGCAGGTCATGCCAGCACTCCACAGCAGCAAGCAGGCGGGCCAATGCTCATGGACTGGCGCGGCTCAGCGTCGAGAGAAGCATGCTCCGCATTCACCAGCGCCAGGCTCAGCAGCAGGGAGCTATACAGCTGCAACTGCACATGATAGGGCGCAATGTGGCCTCTGTTGCAGGCCACATGGAAGGCATGAGGGCAGACATGGCAGGTGTGGGAGAAGGACTGGCCTGCATGGCTGCAGCCTTGGAGGCCAACACCGCGGCCATGTCGAGAGAGCGCAGTGGAACGCGCCGGCGCCACCGCCAACTAATGACCCAGCTTGCCACTAACAGCAGGGCAAGTTATGTGTCAGCGAATGCTACATCTCTGTTGGCGCGGCGCTCCCTGACCCAGCAGCACCAAATCATACAGTGCAGCGAGGACATGACAAGGGTGCTGGAGACCCTCACCACGGCCGTCATCGCTCTTCACCCTCCAGCTATTCCATCTGTTGTGGGGGGTGATGATGCGAGTGAGGGGGCGTCCAGCGTCAGCTCTCAATCTGCCTCACAGGCCCCACCACAAGCCCGCAGCACCATGCCCCCCCCCATTGCCTGAAGCCCCGGAGGAGGATGCCCCTCAGAGGCGCTGTGGCGGAACGCGCACTGGGCGCTCCTAGAGAACTGCAGTTAATCAATGGCACAAGCTGAGGTTAAGCCTGCCATGTAGTGAGGCACAGCAGTATGGCGTAATACTGTTTGTTGGACTTATTTGGACAGGAACCTTATTTTTATTTTTGTGAATTTAACAAATACATTTATTTTGCTACACACATTAGCGTTGTGTCATCATTACATTTTGCATGCATGGTTGATTTGTGGGGTGATGGAAGTGGTTGTACTAGAAACTGTTCACTGTGATGTGGTTGCGACGTCTGTGCCCTTCTGCTGGGTTCTCCCCATGTGCATGGCGCGCATGTGCAGGTGGCCGGTTGTCCCCCTCAGATTCACTGCCAGAGATGTCAACAGGTATCCGGCGCTTGGTTGCAATGTTATGTAGTATTGCGCAGACAGCCACAATGCGACAGCACTTTTCAGGACTGTAATACATGGCCCCACCTGTCTTGTGCAGTATGCGGAACCTGCTCTTGAGCAGGCCAAATGTCCTTTCTATGCAATTCCTTGTCCGTATGTGTGCAATATTGTAGCGCCGTTGCTGGGGTGTAGCAGGGTTGAGGTATGGGGTCAGGAGGTATTCACGGAGGGCGTAGCCACTGTCACCTGAATGAGAGGAGCAGATGGTGATTGTCTGTGCTGCGCTGTTACATCTTTGCAATGTGACATTTCAATCAAAGTGTACTTACCAAGTAGGTGTCCTTCCCCAAACTCTCCCCTGACCAGTCGTGTGTGGAGTCCGCTGTGCCGGAAAATGAAGGAGTCATGGGTACTCCCTGGGTACTGTGCGACAATGTCAGTGATGTATGTCTTAGCATTGCAGACCATCTGGATGTTGAGGGAGTGGTAGGACTTTCTATTGCGGAACATATACTCCATGCCAGCTGGTGGGCAGATGGCGACGTGGGTACAGTCTATACATCCGAGCACATGTGGAAAATGGGCTACATTGTAGAATTGTAGCTTGGTCATGTCCAATTCCTGTTGGCTGGCGGGGAATTTGATGTGACGGTGTAGCTGGGTGAGCATGGCGTCAACAAAAGTGTGGAGGCAGCGTGACATGGTGGGCTGGGATATCCCCCCAGCAGCCGCTACTATCCCCTGGAAACTCCCGGAGGCCAGGAGGTGCAGGCTACACAATACCTGCACATGTGTAGGCACAGCATTGGTACGGCTTGTTGGGTGCTGCATCAGGGGGTCAAGGTCCTGATTTGGCTGCATTATCATTTCCCCATTCAGCCTGTATTTAGCATATATCTGCTCTCTGGTTTGGCCCAGCAAGGTGACCCGCTGGCGGAATATCCTTTCCTGGATCCTGCGTCTCCTCCGTGCTAATCGCTCTAGCCTGCGACGCCTCACCACCATGTACATTCCTGGCATTGTGGGACTCCTAATGCTGCTGATGATGATGGTCCTTATGTGTGATTGGTCAGGCCGTTGTCCTATCACCTGTAGGTGATAGGACAACGGTTTTTTGAAAGTTTTTTTTCCATGGCTTTCATGGTTACCACCTGCTTTGAGTTGTCCTTATTTTGCGCGGTGCAAATTGCGATTTTTTGGTTTTTCGCTAATAGCGATTTTTCTTGAATACCGATTGCGATTATATTGCGATTTCGCAAATATTTTCGCAGAATCCGTGGTGTGTCGCTATTTCCGAATCGCTAATGCTCACCTGTCGGGATTCTGCGAATTTGTTAGCGAATTCGCAAATATGTGTTTGCGAATTCGCTATTTTGTTGTTGAATGCCGATTACGGAAATTGCGCCCGCATTTGCATTTTGGCAGCGATTGCGGGCGCAATTTTACTTCATGAATCAGGCTGCATGTGTGTACGCATTTCTCTAGGAGCTTAGCCAGAGATGGAAATTTAAGAAATTGGGCGAAAATTCTGAAGGTTAGTTTGGTCTGCTGTCAGTTTTTAAGGATGGGGTTGGCCTACCCAGGTTTAAGGCAAACTGGAATCGTACCTTGAAGCAGAGAGACATTGATTATCTTTGTCCAGAGAGGGAGTATGGATGATGGAAACCATCAATATAAATGTCTGTGGCATAGCTAGGCCTTGTACCGCCCATGGCGGCCACCCGTGGCAGCCGAATTGAAGAGCGGGAGGTGCTACAGTTTCCTGTGTTGCTGCCTGACAGCTGCACGGAAGGGGGGGCAGGTAGACCACCGCCCCCTCTTGCTACGCCACTGATAAAACTTCTCGTTCATCCAAGTTTCTTGGCAACGTATAATATCAAAAGCACTGACAAACATAAGCAAGTCTGGATTTGCAATTTTGGTAAGCGCCCCCACAATATTCCATGAGATGAGACTTAACCCACTAAAGATTAAAGTGTCTTTTCATATAAAGAACTCTCTGATTCAACCGGGGTTAAATGAGCATCTTACCTCAAAGTGCAAGATTTGTCTTCCACCTGAAAGTTGTACTCGTTTAAATTTGTATAGGGAGGCAGTCAATCAATCACGTCCATTCTTTCAATAGGCTCAAAGCGATTTCCAACAGAAACATTATAATAGTCCTGCAATCATGCATGCGGATATGTCCATGAGTCCCTCTCATCATTAGTACACTTGTTCGTTACCCGATGATTTGGTCTATAAGAGAAGCCAAGGGGATGTGCCCGTATTCCATCTTGTTTTTTGGCAAATAATTTAAACATTGTAATAAATGTTTAACAGGCGTTGGATTCCTGAAATTAATCACCACACATTTTTTGCTATTTTGCCTGACCTATCCAGCTGTATGGGTAAAAAAAAAAAGATCTTATTATAAAAATCATCAGAATGACCTGCTTTGGACTTAACCATTGATCAGTCTTACGTTTTGGCTCTAGGCTCATGGTGGCCCTGGGCAGGGAGCGTAGGTAGGGGGCCCGGAAGAGGGGGTCCGGGCGGGGCGGAGCGCGCAGGCCAGTAAAGAGGGGAGGGGGTCAGGGAGTTTAGAAGTGGAACAGAGCCGGAGGCCGCCAAATCCCTGCCAGGGGCCACCACGCAAATATGTATCCATCCTCAGAGGATTAATATATTAAGGATATATATTGGCGTGGTGGCCCCTGGGGTTTGGTGGCCCTGTGCAGGTGCACAGCTTGCACATGCCTAGAGCCGGCCCTGAGCCAGGTCATCCTCTTTTGACCTATTTGTTAACGAGGCATAGCTTCTAGCACAATCACAAAGGGGGTGCATCCTGGTGTTAATTGCAAAATCTCTTTGAGGGCGGAATGTTTGAGGTTTACCAACCCTATCTTTAGGGAGAAGGAGAGGATCCCTTTTTGTGTTAAGTCCCTTCGAGGGCACGTAAAGCTTGATTGCAGGGCAGGCCTAGAGTTTTCCTCAATTTCCTCTCTTGCATTTCTACCAACAAAGTATGTGTATGGGCCCTCAGGATGTGTTACAGGGTCTATATTTTTAATTGTTGGATTCCACCAATTTCACCAATGTCTCTTCCATGTTTATAATTAGTAGTTAATGAAAGTGTATTCATTTGTGCCAGTGGTGCCTTAGCAGGGTCATAATATTGGCTTTCATTTTTAACACAAAAGTAATTTATTAAAGATTTTGTTTCCATCAAAAAATAGTTGCACAATTATGGGTATCTTTTATTGCCTCATTTTCGTCATTGATCTCCATCTGCCTGTTATACATTTATTCACCACAAGATCTTTGGTTCCTAATAGATAGAACAGGTATATATTGAGCAGGTGTTGACTTTCTGGGTACTTTGGGCTTGTCCTCCCTTCTTTCCTATTTAGTGGAGGTGGGCTTGCTAAGATTGAAATATTACCCCCTGGGTCGCTCTCGTTTTCCAAACTGGTAGATGAGGTAAAGGGTCTTGGCCCATTAAACAATTCATTCATTCATTTTCATAACTTTATTGCAACTGTTACAGTCATAAAAGCACAAAGGTTAATTTAAAAAACCAGCAATACAATTTCATACACAATAGCACAGATTATGGTAGAGCCCTTTACAGTTGTGAGGTGCAAAACTAGCTAAGCTTTTTGGTCAGGAAAACGTTTTCGAGTATAAATCCCAATTTTATCAATTTTCTTTTTTTTTCCTTTTTCTTAAAAAATAACCCCCTTGTCTACAGGAAATGGAGCCGTCAGTCGGGCGTCTTTCCCATATCTTACTCTGGCATAAGTGCCCTCGTGGAGGCGTTGAAGTTGTAAACAAACGTAGGGTGGAACCCCCATATCTAGTAGGATACCCCATAACTGGTCTGGATCAACCATTTCAAACGCAGATTTTAAGTCCATGAAAGTAAGATAGAGGCTCCCCTGTTCCAGGACCACGTGCTTCCAGTGGATCAGCTGTAGCCTAAATAACTGGTCCACCGTAGACATCTTGGCTCTGAAACCAGCTTGGAGTGGGGTGAGTATATCACACTCCTCCATCCAATCCTGCAGTCTCCCTAGCAACAATCTACCATACAGTTTCTGGGGGACATCAATGAGACTGATAGGCCTATAGTTTGACGGTTCCAATGGGGATCCTTTTTTATAAATTGGAACGATCTCTGCACCCGCCCACGTTGGTGGTGCAGGAAGGCAATATTGGATCGCATTTAATAAAGCTAAAAGGTATGGGGCCCAAATCGTCTGCTCACTTTTGAATAAATCACCCGGGATTCGATCCAATCCCGGGGCTTTATTAGGCTGTAGTTTAGCTAAAGCAGATAAAAGCTCGCACATGACAAACGGGGGTGCATCACATGGGTTCTGGGAGTTAAAATTGCACAGTGGAGCGTTATTAATACTTACAACTGGGTGGGAACTAGAATATAATTCCTTAAATGCGAGAGCCAAGCTTCCTCATCAATGTTGGGATCACGGGTGGTTCTACCTTCCACTTTCCCAAAGTGGACCAAGTTTCAAAAACCTTTACTATCTTTTTGGTCCAAGGCCAGCTTGATCTCGTGCCATCTTTCTGTTTCCCACTCTGTTTTTGCGGTTAAAATTATACTCCTGTAGGCCGCTCTAGCCTCCCTAATACGGGAAGGATCGGCTCCCTTTAGTGCTGACAACAAAGTTAGTTTTGCTACCTTACAGGGTTTTGAGTACCATGGGTTTCTGGCAGCACCGGTTTTTCGGTTATGGGTGCAATCTGTGTAAAAAAAACGGACAGAGCCTCGGTCATTTCTTGGTGTAGTTGCCCTAAGTCACTATCAAAGCTAGGATATATTTGTTTTGCCACTAATGCACTAGTTCTCTCTAGTAGAGGTATGATGCTAGCATATAGTTTAGACATTAGTTTCTCCGAATGCTTTAACTTTGACCATCTAATCCGCCTTCCTCCCTCAACAATCGCGAGATTGTTTGGGAGCGGCTCATCCCTATCCCCTCTTAGGCTACTCCACTGGAAATCCCATACCATGGCTATAGTATTGTGGTCACTCTCACATCGTTCCGCTACAGCAAAGTCCACCACCTTAAACAATTTTGTTACCAACCTCTCTCCCTGTATACCTCTATCAGCACTTTTCTGGTAATTCTGGTGATTCACCTTACTATTAAGTACTGTGGGTCCAAAGTAGAATTAAGTGCACAGCGTCAATCCTTTCCTCAACTTTTTTAAGTTTGGTTGATATCTCTCACATTACAGTGGTTAAGTAATTCATCATAGAGGACTTTTGAGCATAAGAATCCCCCTTTCCTATCTTTAGAGGATATAGCAGCGGCGGCCAGCATGGATTGGAGGTAGAGGGGCAGGAGAGGCTGAAAACTCAGGAGGTAGGGTGGAGGACGCAGGAGGGAGGGGGGACACAGGGGAAGCAGCTATAATTTTTAAAAATAAAAACTTACCTTTTCGCCACTTCCTCGCCATGTCTCTCCTCCGTAGTCCTCCCTCGCTCTGCCCCAGGAAGCCCACCCAGGCCCGAGTCAGCCAATCACGCTGACTTAGCAGCTTTGTGATTGGCCTGAGCGCCATGTTTCGGTGCTCAGACACAGACTGGAGGCCTGGGCATGTTCTCCATGTAGGCTGTAATGCAACCTGCATGGAGAACATGCGTAGTGTGCAAGACTGTTTTGAGCGGCCCGTGAGGGCCATCCAGTCAGTCATTGCGCACTTTAAGAGGGTGCTACCACTCCTCCCCTGCCCCTCACACAAAGCTGTGAACTGCAGTAGGAGAAAATAAAATTATAATAATGCGAGTTATTATCATTTTATTTTCTCTGTGTTTTAATGCAAAAAAGAAATGGGGAGACGCTCCTCCGCCTTAACTGAGGAGCCACAACTGGAATAAAGTCTTTCTTTCCCCCATACTTTTGCCAGTACAATATCAAAAAAGCCTACTTGGAGATTGTGCCACAGACCCTGATGCATTTAGATATCAGAGTCAAGGTTGAGTCGCCCAGCTCTGCCTCTGTTAGGCTCTCACAGGCGCAGATCGGCCAGCTCTTGGCCCAGACATGTGCGAGGGCACATCATGTACTGCTGGCAGCCATGGGTGCTGCAGGTTAGAGCGGTGGGGAGGTGGGACCGGGTGGGGGGGGGGCTTTTGAGACACGACCACAAGGGAAAATGTATTATTCATTTAATTTTCCCTCGTGGTTGTCTCTCGAAATCCCCCCCTGCCGGCCATACTGCCCCCACTGCTCTTACCTGCAGCGGCCGCGGCTGGCTACTGGCTTGCTTCCCTCGAGATATGTATCCTTTTGGTGCTAGGCTCTGACTCCTGGGCCAACAGCAGAAGCGGAGGACAATTAGTCACTGCTCAACCAGTCTGCAAGTTCCTCCAAGCGTTCCGCCCTGCGGGTTTGCCTCCCTCGAAATATGTGCCTTTCTTGTTGCTAGGCCCCACATTCTGGGCCAACAACAAAAGTCTGGGACATGTAGTCCATGCCCCAGCAGTCTCCAACCAGCCACACTGCGGGCTTGCTTTCCTCAAGATATGCAGCCATTTGTACTAGCCTCGCCTCCAGGGCCAACAACAGAATTCTGGCACAATTAGTCCCTGCCCAGCAGTCTCCAAGCGTCTCAATCAATAGAGTCACAATAAAAAAAATGCTTCCACTTACGTTTGATTCCAGTGCTCCTGGAACAAACCAAGAAAGCTGTCAAATTCACAAAATTGGATCTCCGGGGTGCTTACCATCTCGTCTGAATCCGTAAGGGTGATGTATGGAAAAAGTGTTTAGAACCAAATTTGGTCTTTACCAATACCAGGTCATGCCCTTCGGGCACTGTAATGCCAAAGGATCTTTTCAATATTTCATGAATTAGGTTTTGACTGGTTATCTGGATGTCTATGGCATTGTCTATAAAGACAACATCCTCATATATACTCAATCTTTCTACCAGGGCATGTTAATCATGTGCAGGCGGTGCTTACTAGATTGCAGAAGCAACATCTCTTTGTAAAAATAGAAAATCTCCTATTCACGTCAGTGAGCTTGAGTTCCTAGGCTATGTGATCAATTTGAAAGGAATCCAGATGGATGACAACAAGGTGAAAGTGATAGTGAACTGGTCTGAGTTACAGTTTATTAAAGACTTCTCTTCTATAGTACATTCCATGACTTGTCTGTTGCACATAAAGGCATTCCCTTTAAGTGGACCTCAAAAGCAGAGATGGTCTTCACACAGTTGAAAACATGATTTGTGCAAGCCCCTGTTCTAGACATCTAGACATAAATCTACCTTTTCTTGTTGAAGCGGACGCTTCTCATTATGCCATGGGAGGAGTACTATTGCAGGGACACCCAGACATCGGCCAAGCGCATCCTCTGGCGTTTTATTCTCGTAAATTCACTGCTTGTGAATTGAATTACAGCATTTCAGACAAGGAACTTCTAGCCATAAAGAGAGCATTCGAACTATGGGGCTATTATTTGATTGGGGCAGACATACTGTTGAAATTTACTCAGACCACAGGAATTTGCAGTTCCTAAAATCTGCACAAGCCTTGACATCACAGCAGCTGTGCTGGTTTATATTTTTCTCCAACTTTGATTTCACCATATCATATCACTTTGGAACTCAAAATGGTAAGGCCGGTGCCTTATCAAGGGCGTACACCTCAGTGACCTTAATTCCTGAATGTTTACCACCTCTAATTGTACAGGAGATGGCTAAATTGTCCAAAGAAGTACTGACTATTACCAATTCTACAGAATTTCTGAATATGTTACGAACCCGAATGAAGGAGTTGACATTATAGGAGTGGTTGTGTGAAAAACACAATAGACTAAAGTTGAAGGAGTTGAATATACAGGAGTAGTTGTGTGAAAGACTCAATAGACTTGAGTTAGAAGGGTCACTCTACCAAGATCATAGCTTATATATTCTGTTTCCTAAATTAAAAGAACAAGTAATCTAGTGGCCTCATGACTCTGATTTAGTGAGCCAATTGGGAGTACAGAAAATTACATCCATTATTTAATGCACCTTCAGGTTCGCCAACAGTTAAAGCAGACGTAGAAAGATATATTGTCACCTGTTTCTCCTGTGCTCAAGCTAAATCAGGCCAAAACACACCTGTGAGGTTATTGAGGACAATCCTTATACCACTGTCTCCTTGGCTTACTATCTCCTCAGGCTCTGTGGTAAAAATGCCTCCCAGCAAAGACAGAACCATCATTCTTGTAGTTATTGACATCTAACCAAAACAGGGCACTTTATTCCACTACCCAAACTCCTCACTGCTCCTGCATCAGCACATATCTTTCCCCAACACATTAACAAGTTACATGGCATCCACAGGGTCATCATTTATGTTCAGGGTTTGCAACTCACATATCATTTCTGGCAGCATTTTCATTAGAATCTTAAAACTGATGCTCATTGTCCACAAGTTATCATCCAGAAACGGATGGAAGGATTGAACAGTTAAACAAACTCTGGGGAAATATTTGTCTTGCCTAGCTTCGCAACACAGAGAAGATTAAGCAGGATGCCTTTGAAGGGCAGAATTTGTGTATACTATTAGAGAAAATTCAACATTAGGTTGTTCTCCTTTCTACTGCAAGAAACAAGTTTCTTCCTAATATATTGCCATACGAGTTACCGGAGATTTCACTATTACCTTTAGTAGGAGACCACCAAAGGAAGCTCAGAGAAACAATAACAAGAGCTGAGGAACATTTGAAAGAAGCTCAGAAAATCACCCAAATAAATATACAGATAGAAAATGCTCCAAGGATTTTAGCATGTCTGTCAGATAAGCACTTAACCTTGCATGAAACTGTAAGTTAAAACCACATTTTTCATTTTTTAGGGCCTTTTCCTATTAGTGACATAATCAATGCAGTGACAGTGAAAATTATGTCATTCGAAAACCGAATGTTATAGAAGGAGAATAGGAATATAAAATCAAGCAAATTCTAGATTCAGAAGTTGAATATACTATTTGGCAGAGTGGGTGTCCTTTTGACCAGAGGAAAGGTCATGGGAACCAGCAGAAAACTACTCCATGCCCCTCGACTTCTCAAACAATTCCACTGGTCAGACCCAAACATACCCAATGCACCTCTAGGGTGGGGAGTTTTGCAGTCTAAGGAGGCACTGTCAGGTCTCTATGAAACGGTCAAGCCCAAAGAAAAAAGTAGAAGCCAATGTTTACCTCCATAGGAAGCATTTTGGCCAAAGAATCCGGGTATGGAGAAGGCACCGAAATGCATGAAATGGGCATGGACACAGATGTATGGGCACCTGTGGATCATAAGTGTGTAAGCGTTGACAAGGAGGAATTATTGAGTGGAACATAGCACTTCATATATGGCTATCTCACTCTGCTAAGACAAATCATTTAAGATTCACTATGAATGTTAGATTTTTCCAGCATAGCATGGAACATTCTGGAACCCGTTAGATTCTTCCACTATAGTCTGGAATATTCTAGAACCTGTTCGATTTCTCCACAATTGTCTGGAACATTCTTGAACATTTTCATTCATGGTCGTCCATCTTGAAACCACAAGGTAAAAAAGCCATGCCTTGGACTGCCAGGCCTTGCTTAGCAAACAGTGAGCCACAAGGAGGTGATCTGATCAGAGGAGCCACATCCAGTATTGAAAAACCACCTGATTTTCAGTCCTCATCGTATGAGACTCTTGTTCACTCCAGCAATATGTTTTTGGATTGGGAGAAAGAAAGAAAGAAAGAAAGAAAGAAAGAAAGAAAGAAAGAAAGAAAGAAAGAAAGAAAGAAAGAAAGAAAGAAAGAAAGAAAGAAAGAAAGAAAGAATCAAGTAAGAACTCTGCGAAGGTGGCCAGCGTGAACACTCAGACAACAATTAACCATGAAGGAAGCGTTTGTTTACAAATATTGCACCCTCCAAAGTATAACTTATTTTCAGGATAGCATTAATCAATTGAAAGAAGCACAAGAAGTTCCAACAAGGTGACTCCAGACTTTGTAAAGACATGTGAAGATTCAAGTAGTGTAGATCAATCTATAATTAAGGTGCTCATCTTGGTTAAGTTAAAGGACATTTTTGTATTTGGACAGCTAATGTTTGTTTGCTATTTGCTTAAACAGAATGCATGTTTGAACAATGTTTTATTTTTGCAGTACCCCAAGCTGAGTCAGTCCGAAGAGCAATATCTTCTAGTGTGACCCGATGCGGGGCTAGAGGCCCATCCAAAACCGACCGAGCTGGGGACTTGCTCCATAACACAAGAGCAAACAAACATATCTCTATTATTCCCCTCCTCTTCCCCTCTACACTCCTATGTGACATAGCTCTCCATGAACATGTATCCCTCACAACACAGTTGGGCAATAGTGGAATCTCTTCAGTACATCGTTCCTGCTGGGCCAGTAAACAACAGGTTAGTGCATCTTTAGTTTACTAGAGGTTTGTTCCATGCGTATTCTGAGGGAAGGGGTTAAAAATTACATTTACAATTCCAAACATTTCCACATTTGGGAAATTGCTGAACTATATAGGAGAACATTTCCCACTCCAAATATAACCACATTGAGGAAAGTGTTGGACTTTGTAAGATTCTGATGTACTATTCTCACTCCAAACATAACCACAATGGCGAATGTAATGGACTTTGCGGAGAGGGACGTATTTACTAATCCAACTCAAAACATCACCACATTGGAGAAAGAGAAGAACTTTGATGGGCGGGGGGGTTCAATTTACTATTGGTACTCCAAATAACCATTTGGGGAAAGTATTGTTCTTTGAGGGGTAATATAGAGTATTCCAACCCCAAACTTCACCATACTGGGGAAAGTGTTTGACCTCTTTTGTGTGTTGGGGGTAAGACTTACTATTCCAAGTATACATTTAATAACTTAAGGGAAAGTGTTGGGCCTTGAGTGGTCCACCTTCACTATCCAACTCCAAACCTAACCACATTGGGGAAAGAGTTGGGCTTAGAGGATGTCAAATTTACTATTCCCACTCCAAACTTAACACCTTTAGGGAAAGTGTTTTACTTTTAGATTTCACAATAAACTACTACCACAGGATTATTACACACATTAAACTAAAAAGAATATATTAAAGAAATCCATTTAATTATCCCAAAAAGCAAATCACATTTCATAAAAAAGTAATTGAAACAAATAAATATGTACTGTAACTTTAAAATCAATAACTATGATTAATAAAACATTTGCAAAACAAAAAAAATAAACACATTTTTTATTATAAAATTAAATTTCATAAATAAAAATGTTGAAAAATACACAATTCACAAAAACACCTTTATTCAAAACCAATAAATATTTTTAAAAAATCATAATCAATTATTTTCATTTAAAAATAGATTTAATTTATCCAGGTATGAAAACAACATATATATATATCATCTGTATATCGAAACATTTGCGAAACACTTTGACACAGTGAGAAGGCAGAAGTTGCAGAACAGCAAAATAGTACGAAATTATATGTCGCAGAGTGAACAGAGTACGGGCACAGGTTTGGAACAAAAAGGATCAGGAAGGAAAGGAACACCCTCCACAAGAATCACTGTGTCGGATGAGTTGCGTTTTTCACAGTTAGACCAGAGAGTTGACAACGGATCGACAAGGGGGTGCAGAAGACCAAGAGGAAGAGGAAACAGAGGAGAGGGGGTAAGGGATACAGAAGATCAAGAAGGAAAGACGGAAAGATCAATGAGATCGCATACAAAGAAGAAGACCAAATAGTAAGTGAAAGAAACACAATTATCAACTCAAGTCGACTGGATCTTTCTACAAAAGTTAGGAAAACCTTGGAATTGGGTTTATCCTGCTGTCACAACAATGAATTCAATTATGCTCACTGTAGAATGGATCTATTCAGATTTATAAGGAAATTGAAGTTGAATAAATTGCATGCTAATCCCACTAGAGACTATTCAGTAGGAGAACAGATCAGTGATCCTACAGCACCTTCGAATTTGACTGTATCAGACTTCTCAATTCTAGAGGATATGTGGTCCTTGCAAAATGAAACAGAAAATGACTATCAAGAGGCAAGAGAACCAGGAAACAGTGATGGTACAAATCCCATGAATCTGTCAATAAGAGTAAGAGCAGAAACACCCTTCCCACCCAGATCCATATACATATCGCAGATTCGTCAAGATAATTAGGATATTTGTCATTCAAGATCTTAGGCATCTTTATTACAAGATCACCGACCAGTAAAAATGCCACGATCCCAAGGAAAGACAAATGTTTCAAACTATTGAGAAAATCAAAAAGAGCCCTGATGTAATACATAAACCATCAGATAAAGGAGGCAATGTTGTACTTTGGGGAAGAGAGTTGTACAGAGATAAAGCAATGAAACCATGTAATAATGTTGAATGCTACAAGAGGATCACAGTGAGTGAATATAAAAGAGTAAAAGAAGTATTCTATGATAATTTGTCTGCATGGATAAAAATAGATCTCTTAAGCTGGGATGAAAATCGTTTTTTAAACATGAGCATCCAGTTCTCCCTACTTTTTACATGATCCCAAATGTACAGAAAGGATAAGAATAATCAGCCTGGGAGGCTCATAATTTCTGCTCAAAATAGCTTACTTTAAAACGTCTCTAAGTACATAGATTTCTTTTTAAATCCTATTGTGACAACCTTGCCATCATATCTAAGGGATTCAGCTGATTTTTTAGAAACATATATATATATATTTTTTTTATTTATTATTGTTCTTGGCACAGTAAACCTGCAAACAGTATCAGATTAATATACAACAGAATCATCATCAATTAACAATGTCCAAATTATATTCATTTTCAGAAGGTATAAGCTCATGATTCATAATAATCTTGAAAAGCGCTCCAGATTTTTATACTCAGTCTCTTTTTCCTTACTCCTTTTATTGAAAATAAACTCCACTCCAAATTATATAAACTCAGCATTTTTGCACGCCATTGATGGAATTCCGGTGGTTTTTCCTGTAGCCATTCCCTGGCGATACATAAACGAGCAACAGTCATTGCAAAAAAATTAAATGCCGATGTTGAAAAAGTGATTCCACAATATTGTCTTTTGGAATTTTTCCAAGCAGCATCATTGCTGGGGAGATAACAACCGTTATTTTAATCACTGAAGAGATACATTTTTCCAAGTGTTCAATAAATCCCTTTAACTTAACACAACTATAAAAAATATGTATCGCCCCAGCGTCCTACTCACCACAGCGAAAACATTTACCTTGATTTCCCGTTGCCCATTTTGCCATTCGCTTGGGCGTGTAATATAGATCACATAATGACTTAAAAAACTGCGCTTTCAGGTTTGCCGACATGAGCCCTTCCTTTGACAAAGTTAAGAGATCCACTACATCAATCTCCGGATCTCCAAGAAATTCTCTCCATTTCAACTGCATTTTTTCTAAATCACCTTTCTTGACTGAGATCAAGGATTGATAAATCACTCCAATTTTAGCTGATCTACTAATTTCTTCAATGACTTGGCGTTGATTTAAATTCCCCCCCCCCCTTCGATTTACATAATCCCGTATTTGTAAATATTTAAAAAAATACCATCTAGGCAATGAGAATTCATCCTTGATCTCTTCAAAAGATTTACATGTCCCATTCTTATTAACGATATGTCCTAGTGTCTTGATACCTTTCTGCTGCCACTTATTAGACATAGCATCAGAAAAAATGCCTGGTAAAATCCTATATGCATTAAGCGGAGTATAATATGACACTCTCTGTAAGTCCATATTTTTCATGAACCATTTTCAGACCTTAAAAGCCCCCATGGTTACCTTAAACCTAGTTTGCTTAAAATAACTCCCGTCAATTTCCTTGACCAGAATATGCTTTGCATTTATCCCTAGCTGTATGTCAAATATATTAGAAATGGTTGGATCATCAGCTTCATTTACTCCTAATATCAAAACTTTCATTTTCATTAGAAAACATGTAATGTAATAAAGAAAAAAGTCAGGTACCCCCATTCCTCCCCTTAGAATTGGCATCGTCATGTATTTCATTACCCTCCTAGGTCTCCCAGGGCTCCATATAAATTTCCCGCACTTCGATTGCAAGTCCTTTATTTTATCTTTAGTTATTTCTAAAGGTATCGATCTAAACAAATACAAAACCTTTGGCAATATATTCATTTTTATCACATTTGATCTTCCAATAATGGTTAAATACAGCCTTTCCCATCTTTCCAAAGATACCGTAATTTTTGCCATTAATGTATTCCAATTGGCTTGCACTAGTTCCGTCATGTTTACCCTGATTAGAATTCCCAGATATGTCACTTCTTTAACCACCCTACTATCTTGCCAACCAATCGTTTCAGAGCAGAGGATTTGTGTTTTAGCCTCAAGGAGGCTCTGATATTCTTTTGACTCAAGAGGCACAGTTACATGATGATGATGATGATGGCGCGGGTGTAGGTCTGTCTGAGGAAAATGTCACTGTTCAAGCGGCTCTAGAGGTAGCAGACAATGAAGGTCTCCCAGCCGGTAATACTGGTAATACTTCTGCCAAACACATTGAGGGCACAGACTCAGCAGATTTCTATTCGCTTTCAGAGCACTCTATATCATCTACAGAGGATCTTGCTCAACAGTATGCAGTACAGATGAGAATGGTGGTAGGAAGCCTTAATAGCAGCTTTGATGTGGAGGATGGGGGCTCTGAGCAAATGAATGGTCAGTCTGGACAGACTGTACGCAGACTGCGGTTATCACAGAATGGCCATCATGATCATACAGGAGCTGCCTCACAGTCTGGAGAGGAGCAAGATGATGAGATATCACTTGAGCTAATTTACAAAACCATGATACTACACAGAGAGGAGCATAGACAAGATAGTCTAAGAGTGCAGAACTCATGTAAAAAATTACAAAACTCTGTCAGGCGCCTGGCTAAATCTCATGCAGAGTTCCTGGGTAGAGTTACGGAAGCTGAGACCCGCATATCGACCTTAGAGGATGAGGTAATACAACAGAAGAAGATTATAACCGAACAATTGACTTATAAAGAGGAGATTAATTGGAAAGTCATCGATTTAGAAAATCGTGCGCGGAGAAATAATTTGTGATTTTTACAAATTATGGAAGGTAAAGAGGGCACTGATCCCTGTGGCTTAATAATTGAGCTTCTTAAAAAATCATTCCCAGATTCAATCAGATGGGATTGGGACCGGGAAGTTGAAAGAGCGCATCGTTTCCCTTTCAAAATACGGTCAAATTATTCGGAACATCGTAATCAGAGACCTAGAGCCTTGCTGGTTGCCTTTAATAGCTTTTTAGCAAGAGAAGAAGTTTATAGGAAGGCAAGGCCAGATAAGAAAATTAGTGCACTTGGATGTGAATATTTTGTCCGTCCGGATTTGTGCAAACAAACGGTGGATTTGAGATGGCAACTGCGACAGCTTATTCCTCTTTTTCAGTCCAAGGGAGCTCAGGTCTACCTTATGTTTCCTGCAAAAATAAAAATTGTTTATAAAGAGCGTACTCATTATTTCACAACACCATTGGCAGCTAAGACTTTTTTGGACTCAATGTAACTAGATTTAGTTAATGTGCAAGTTCATGCAAGTCCATGTAGTGAAAGGAGTACATAATTTCGTATCTCTAGAGGTTAGTCAAGAGTCTGTGAATTATTTTTTATGGCCTAGACCTCAGCTCAGTATGAGGATGCATATGAGTCTAACATGCTGTTTTCTTTTCTTTAAATTAGCAATAAGTTCACGGGCGAAGGCAGGGAGAATGGGGCAAGCTCGCATCAAGAGGACCATAAGTCCTAAAGCCTCAATAAAGGGTTGGGGAGGGGGGAAGGGGACACAAGGTTGGGGGGGTGTATGGGTGGCACTGAGGGGAGGGGGGAGGATAAAAGGGGAAAAATAGTTCTTGGCGACAGTGAACTGTAAAATGAGAAGTCTAACTGTGATTTGGTGCTGGTACGGAGAATTATGCTTTTTGTTCCATGTGACTGCTTAGAAATCATTTGGATTTTGAAAGGAATCGGACAAACCAGACCAGAAGGATACCTACCTAGATTTGTTCAATGGCAACTAAATGCTTAAAAATTTGTTCTCTAAATGTTTCCGGACTTAATAATGTGAATAAAAGACAGAAAGTTGCTGCTGAATTGAGGTATTTTGGCCCGCATATTGTGTGTATACAGGAGACTCACTTACCTTGGTCTAAAAGACTGCTTTTAAGAGAACTGGGATATACACCTGCAGTTGCTACAGGCCAAACTAGTTTGATTAGGGGGGTAGCTATTATGTATAAAGGCAACATGATTGTAGTAGGTAAAACTTTAGCGGACAAAAAGGGAAGATGGGCAATAGTGGAAATAAGTGTAGAAGGGAAGAGACTAATGCTTTGTAATATTTATGGTTCAAACTTAGACGACCCAGAGGTACTGATGGAAATGAATATTGAGTTAACTACTTGGGCCCAACCTATAATTATATGTGGAGATATGAATATAAATTTGACTAATACTGTTCTAAAGGGAGGGCTGGATACGTATAAAGGCCGCAAACCAAAAGTATACAAGGCGTTGGTAAGCTTAATGCAGGACCATGGGCTGGTCGATGTGTGGGGACAATTAAGACCACAAGAAAATGGCTATACGTGTTATTCTTACCCTCACAAAAGGTTAGTCAGGCTTGACTATTTTTTTTCCCCTGTCTCAATTACCTCAGGTGCAACTATTTCTGTATATCCTAGGATATCATCTGATCATTCTCCGTTATTATTGGAGATTGATATGGCGTTACATAAACCTAGACAAACTAGCTTCACATTTGACAGGAAATTAATTTACAATGAGGAGTTTAGAGAACACATAAGGAAATGGATGAAACTATATTTTGAAGAGAATGAGGGATCTAGCTCTCAGGGTATAATCTGGGATACTTTTAAAGCTGGATTCCGGGGAGAATGTATAAGTTTTTCGTGTCAATTTTAAAAAAAAGCTAAACAAGAGTTAGACAGATTATATGAGCAACTGATTCATTCTGAAACACAGTTAATGCAGGGGATAATCAACAAAGGGGCAAGTATAACTATATTGGAGGACAAAGTTGCTAGGGATAAGGCGAAAATATCAGGTATCTGGTCAGAGGAAAATGCTAGGAAATATCTCTCTTCAAAAATTGATAGACATGAATATGGAGAAGCAATTGGGAGAAGATTAGCAATTCAACTACGCATCAAAGAGTCGGCCAGTAATATTGCTCAAATGAGAGATTCGACAGGGGTGATGCAGTCAACATCACAGGAGATACTTAAGATTGTCCAACAATTTTACTCCGAGTTATATGGAGACCCATCTGTTATAGGACCAAACTGGGATATAACATTAGCAGAAGGATTAAAAAGGGTGGATTCAACTGATTCTTTGGGGCTAGAGGATGTAATTACAGAGGAGGAGCTGGATAGGGCTATCAAAAGTTTAGCTAAGGGTAAGGTGGCTGGTCCCGATCGACTACCCAGGGAAATATACATACAGTTTTATCAGGACATTAAAAAAGAACTCTTAAAGACAGTGAGAGAAGCTCAGGCGGGGAATCCCCCAAGGACATGGGCAGAAGCAACTATTGCAGTCTTCTGTAAAAAAGGCAAACCATCAGATTGCGTTGGGTCATATAGACCGATATCGCTGTTAAACTCTGATAATAAAATCTATTCTAAAATTTTAGCCAATCGGTTGTCTGACTGTATCACCCCTTTAGTATCACAGCATCAACATGGCTTTATTCCCAAAAGGGAGACTGTAGACCACGTCAATAAAGTTATCTCTTTATTTGATACTGCCTCAGTTTATAAGAATGATCTAGCGCTGATTCTATTGGACGCGGAAAAAGCGTTTGATCGTGTGCATTGGGAATATCTTTGGGAATTGATGAGGAAAATGGGATTTGGGGTGAAATTTATCAGAGCAATACAATCTTTGTACTTAAAACCCGTGCAAAGATATCAGTTATGGGTCAACTCTCTGACAATGTTATTATATCATGTGGCACGCGACAAGGCTGCCCCTGCTCTCCCCTTTTGTTTGCTCTTTATATAAACCCTTTTATTGAGTTACTGAGTCAGAACATTTTGATCCCTCCCTATAGGGCTCAGAATTTTTATTTTTCAGTTTTTGCTTATGCTGACGACATTGCAGTGACAACAACCAATCCTGCAACAGCAATCAAAGAAATTGAACGATTAGCGCAGGTATTTGGTCTCATAGCAGGCTATAAATTGAATGAGGCTAAAACACAAATCCTCTGCTCTTAAAACATATTTATGACGTAAAATGGGAGAGCAACATGGTCCTGGTAATGTTGGATGTTTCCACAGTATACATTAATATAAAACATCAAGATGGACTAAAAGCTACTGAACCTTATTTGCGTATGAAACCCATGAAATTCACAGAACACAATCGAATGTTATTAGACATGATGGAAGATTGCCTAACAAGGAATGTCTTTTTATTTGAAAACAAACTGTTCCAACAAAAACAAGGGACAGCCATGGGCACCTACTTTGCCCCTAGTTATGCCAATTTACATCTAGGCTGGTGGGAGGAGTAGGTGCTCTGGGGACCTACATTGGAGCAGTGGAAAGATAAGATCTTGTTATGGCTAAGGTTTTTTGATGTTGTCTTCGTACTGTGGCAGGGCACGGAGATAGAAGTGGATCAATTCATCAGTGAACTAAATGAAAATGATTTAAATTTGAACTTTATGGGGCATAAAAGCATAACAATCGCAGACTTCTTAGACATACGAATAGTTATGGAGGGTGGTAAGCTAGAAACAACAATATTTAGAACGCCTACAGCAGGAAATACAATCCTAACTGCAAAAAGTGCACACCCAGACCCTCTAATGAAAAGTATTCCCTTTGGAGAACTCTATAGAGCTAGGAGGGCGTGAAGCTCACAAGGGGAATATGACAAAATAGAGAAGGAAATGAAATATCGCTTTTTTGTACAAAGAGGGTATTCGCCTGGATTATTATAAGCAGCCTCTAAAAAAGCTAGAAATATGAATAAAGAGAAGATACTATTTGAACCGTTTAGAGCAGGTACAAAAGGAAAGAGTAAGGAGCAAAGGAATACTCACAGATTCATAACAACCTATAACAAAGAGCATCTAAAAGTATGACAAATCTTACAAAAGCACTGACACTTTATTAGACAAGATCCGGTAATAGGACACCAGGCTACTAGAAACCCACAGATCACATATATAAAATCCAAATTATTAAGGGGTTATCTAGTAAAGAGTGATAGTCTGGGAGGCACACAACAAAATATGTGGCTTCAACAAAAAGAAGGTTTTACTAAATGTTTAAAGTGCAAAGCCTGTTTGCATGGGGAAAATATTACAACTTTGTTCGTTTTTAACAAAATTGCGAAGGCGAAATGATTTTTAACATGCAAATCAAGTTTGTTGTGTATATTTTAAAGTGTCTATGCAAAAAGATATATGTCGGGAGTACAACTCTACCGGTACACAAAAGGATTTTAAAGCACAGAAGAGCAATAGTAAATAGAGATCGAAACTACCCAATGGCGAGACATTTTGAAAAGGAACATTCCAGTAACCCAACATCATTGTGAAATAAAGATACATAGCACAGGTGCCAAAGAGAAGGAGAGGTGGAGACAGGGAGAAAAAGCTAAGAAAACTTGAAACATACTTCATCCTGGAGTTAGATAGCAAAGTACTAAATGGTTTTAACGTGGATGAAGACCTATCTTTATTGAGCATTTGAACCTCTAAAAGCACATTTGTCAGTAGAGCATGAAATGTAAATATAAGAATGAGGACAGAAGAGCACAGTTGAAGCACTTTATATTTATAAGGGAATTGTTTTTTTCTCACTTTTTATATAGATTGTAGGATTGTAGCTAACCTTCGTTCTATTATTGGGAAAGTATGGGGTCTTAGAGGCAATACCAACTATCAAGAAGATAACCCGTTTCTAATCATTACTTTAAGGAGATCCCACTAGATTATAGAGTAGTAAGAGACTATCATCTGGGATTTAGGTAGCACTTTAATAAAAACTCATGCACTTTATAGCAGCACATAATCACTTTATATGCACTATAGCACTTTAACAAGATCTTGTTTATAGGGATAAGATCAACTAATATACATTAATTTTCCCAGAGAGACTGAAGCAAACAGAAATTAACAATCAGGGATTATGAGGCATTTGCCTTAGAATTTTGGATTAGGAAGGGCAAAGGATATAGATTGTATCAAAAACGTAAAAAAGTGGAAAATTCAAAACAATTCGAGGAATTTAAATACATTCAAAAAATCTTTTACGCACCTTAGCATGAGTCACCAACAAAAAAGTGCACGAAAGAAAGATTTTGCACAACATGTAAATGATGTTAAACAAATTGTTTCATAGTCAAAAAGAAGTTTCTAAACAAGAGGCTACCAAGAGATGTTGGGCAGGTGCTGTTAACACATATATTAGACAACAGTAAACTCAATAGAGGAGTACAAAGGTTTTTAAAGATTTTATGTAGAAACATTTATTTCTTTGGAAGACCAGTTTTAAACATGTTCCAAGATGGCGCCCATGTTTATTCAATATTATGTGTGCAATTCACGTAAGCTATCCACTTTCTATGTCTAAATATAAACACGTACTGAAATGTAAAAATGTTTGATGCCCACCATCGTGAACAAGGCTGTGCCTGGGAGCCAAAAGGCGTGTATGTTTGAGTCGCTCACAGTTAAATAAACCACAGTGAAAGATCCACAGGAGTGCGGATATCCTCTTTGCTGAAACAAGGTGAATGTGTTCATATATATATATATATATATATATGTATATATATATATATATATATATATATATATATATATATATATATATATATATATATATATATATATATACATCTATACTACTATTATAAAGGAAGAACTTCGAGGCTTTGAGGCGGGTAAACTCGGGGACCACAGTGCCAATCCACACACCCGATACATCGTTGAAATCCTCAGGGTGTGCAGATGGACATAGGCTATATAAATTTAAAAAGTATGCTATATTTTAAAAATTTACATTTAAAAAAAAGTAGTCCCCTCGAAGTAGCGCCAGCCGTGACCTTCGTGCTGACATCATCCAGGAGCGCGAGGAGGAGCGGTGTCCAGGAATGCAAGGAGGAGCGGCGGACATGGCGCGGGGGAGGAGCACTGACGAGCGGCACACAGGCAGTGAGCAGCAGCAGACCGACGGAGCGGCGAGGAGCACTGAACTGAGGAGCGGTGGCTGAGTGGCGGACATGGCGTGGGGGAGGAGCACTGACGAGCGGCACACAGGCGGTGAGCAGCAGCGGACCGGCGGAGCGGGAGGAGCACTGAACTGAGGAGCGGCGGCTGAGGTAAGGGTCCGGGGGATAATATTCGGGCAGGTGGGGGTCGGGCACGCGGGGGATGGGGAGTTACAACAAAAAAGCTCCGGGGGACAATGTCGGGGCAGGCGGGGGTCAGGACAGGCGGGGGACCCTCTGGCATAATTGTGCTCAAGCTCCCGACTCCCGCCGGCCGCTCCATAATCTGTGAACTCCTACTCTTATCCCTGCAACCTCTGCTCATCCTCGCCTCCCTGCAAACAGAGCGCCAGAGCCCCACTTACCCAGAAAGCTCCCCAGTGCCTCAGGCGATGCTGCTGACCACCACTGCAACACTGGGCCTGCATGTTGACAACAGTTTAGTGACAACTTTGTTCAGGAAAAAGACAGCAGGAAACAGCATATTACATGCCACCAGTAGTCACCCAAGACACCTCATTGACAGCATCCCGTTTGGAGAACTGCTGAGACTGAAACGTATCTGTAGCTCGCCACAAGATTTTGATAAATGTTGAAGTGAGATGATGGTGAGGCTACAAGAGAGGGGATACACTAAAGCAGTTCTCTCTCGAGCTTTAAGCAAGGCTAAGGACAGGACACAAGATTCTTTGCTAGCCCCCAAATCTATTCAGAGTGAGAGGGTAGAAGAAAGCCCTAGACTAATCACCACATTTAGTAAGCAAGAGAGAAAAATTAAATCAATTATCAAAAAGAACTGGCCTATTATGCTTACAGATGGGGTGATAGGAAATAGGCTACCTGAAACAGGCACCATCACATATATCATTTATTTATTTATTTATTTTTAAAATTTGTAAAGCGCATCGTATGCCCTTGGGCGTCTTGGCGCTAAGACTCACTGGTAACCTCAAAATACTCAATTTACAGTTTTAGTCATGCAGATAATACATGTGGAGAAGAACTTATTGGTCAAAGAGCCACGTCTTCAACAATTTTCTAAATTGTAGCAATGTGGGAGTGGATCTAATTTCCAGTGGAAGCGTATTCCAAAGTCTGGCTGCAGCATTGGTGAAGCATCTGTCTCCCCAAGTGACTGTCTTTGTTCTTGGTACAATAAGACGGAATGCATTTATTGACCTTAAATGTCGAGTGGGGCAATATAACATGAGCTTCTGCTTAAGAAACTGCGCCCTAGCTGATGGATGGCTTTAAAGGTGATGCACAGTATTTTAAATGTAATCCTGTTTTTCACCGTCAGCCAGTGATAGCTCCTGATTGCTTGTTTAATTGGTTTATATTTGGGGGTACCAGACAGCAGCCTTGCTGCCGCATTCTGGACCAGTTGTAGCTTGGCAACCACCCGAGCTTGGGCATTCAAAAATAAACCATTACAGTAGTCCAAGGAGGACAATACCAGTGAGCTCACCACCGTTTTCCCTCCATTGTCTGAGAGGAATGGAATTATTTTTCTAAGAAGTTTGAGCTTGAAAAATGCTGTGGAAGCTACTTGATTAGCATGGTTGACGAAGTTGAGTCTCTCATCGAAGATAACTCCAAGATTTCTAACCTTCTGCACCGGGGACGGCAGTACTCCGAGCAACGGAGGCCACCAGATTGATGACAAGATGGGAGAAAGTTTACCAAAAATGATCACCTCCGTTTTCTCGGAATTCAACCTTAAACAGTTGCAGGCCATCCACTCCTTAATTGCCAGCATGCCTTCCTGAAACCAAGCTGCCACCTCTTCTCCATCATTATTGACGGCTAGCACCAGCTGCGTATCATCAGCATAGGTGGTGAGGCTCATCCGGTAGATCTTAATAACCCTAGCTAAGTCCGACACATAAATGTCAAAAAGGGTCGGACTTAGGGATGAGCCTTGCGGCACTCCACATGGAAGAGCCAGGTCCGCCGATCTAAATAGCCCCAGAGTTACTGCCTGAGTTCTTCTGGCCAAAAAGGAGGCAAGCAAAGCTCTGGCCGTGGACTGGATACCCAGCTCTTCGACACGGTCAATCAGGATGGAATGATTGACCGTGTCGAAGGCCGCTAATAGATCTAGCATAATCAACACCACCGTGCCACCCTGGTCTTTAATGGCCCTGATATCATCCGCGGCCTTGATGAGCGCAGTCTCAGTTCCATGCAATTTCCGAAAACCAAAGTGTGTGACTCATCAAGCAGGTCATTTTGTTCAATATATTCAGAAAGCTGACTATTCATGACCTTCTCCACCACTTTGGCTAAGAAAGGTAAACTAGCAATAGGCCTGTAAATTTTTAGTAACTCTTTATCCAAGCCTGGTTTCTTCAAGAGAGGTTTTAATAGCGTGTTCTTTAGCCTATCCGGAAAAACACCTGATGTGAACATCGCATTACAGATTTGTATTGTAAAAGCACTTATTAAGTCCATTATAGGAGGAAAAATCTTAGGGGGACAGGAGTCAAGAGCAGAACCTGATTTAATTAGCTTAATAATGTCTGTGATTTGATCCTCCTTTGCCTCTTTAAATTGAGTGAATGAGCACGTAGTTTGTTTGTTGGATAGTATAGGTGCCAAATTAATTGGTGTATTAATCATAGAGAACTCGGCATAAATGTCATTCACTTTTGAGAAGAAAAAATTTGCCAAGGCATCGCAAAGAGTCTGCGAGGGTGGCGGAGCCAAATCGGGCAGTTTTCCAGTAAATGACTTCACCACCTCATACAATTGTCTGCTAGAGTTTTTAGTGCTTTCCTTTTTGTTCCTCATAAAAGTTCTTTTTGGCCTCAAACATCATTTTTTTGTATTTGGCCAATATCTGTTTATATACTATTTTGGTTTCACTATCATAGGCTTTACGCCATCTTCTCCCATAATTCCTGCAAATCTGTTTTTGCTTTCTCAATGATTCCGTAAACCAAGGTGCTGAGGGCGTCCTCCTGTTTTTAGAGATAGTTTTTAGTGGAACAGATATCTCTACAGCCGAACTTAACCAGTCTGAAAATTGCTGCACGGCTACGTTAGATTCTTCAGAAATGGTTGGCCAGGTGACAATTAGAGATGTTCTTAAGATCATTGTGTCAATATCTTTCCAAACTCTAAATGGTTCTTGCGTTGGGGGATTATGGTTAGATTTGATGGCCTGACTAATACTAATGCTACCCATGATAGCAAAATGATCAGACCAGGTGAGGGGTAATATTTCCTTTATTGTTATCTCGTTTATATTGGTGAAAATGCCGTCCAGTGTGTGACCAGCCTCATGTGTAGGTGCTGTCACCAACTGGGTTAAACCTAAGGTGGCAAAATCAGCCACAAGCGATGAAGTTTCGGTATCGTTAAGTTTTTCCAAATGGAAATTTAGATCCCCCAGTACCATAAAGGTATCTTCAATTGCCAAAGGTTCCATTATAGACAGAAAGGAGGACAGAAATTCAGCCCGTGCTCCTGGAGGTCTATAAATAAGTACTCCTTTAAGATTGTATGATGGGGTTAGCTTAATGGCAAAATGTAGGGCTTCGCATGTTTTAGAAGATATTGGCGAAAGTCTGACTGAAAAGTTGTTCCGGGTAATAATTGCCAATCCCCCACCTTTTTTCCCCTGTCTATCTTGTCGGTATATGGAAAAACCATTAGGCACAGCCACCACTAAATCCGGACCAGATGTATCATCCATCCAGGTTTCTGTGATAAAAAGCAGATCTATTTTTTTTATCCAGAATTAAGTCGGTGATTTCCTGCCTATGCCTTCCCAAGGAACGTGCGTTTATAAGTGAGATAGTAATGTCGCTAGACTAACTTTTATGTGATTTGGATGGTGTGACTTTCAGATCTAAAGATCTAGGTGTATGAGGAGCCAACTGGCTAAAATGAGTCCTGAAATTGGCATTGGAGGTTCCTGGCTCAAACCTAAAGCAGGTTTTCATAAATGTTCATCGTGCCGCGCATGTAAGTTCGGCATTAATACAACCCATTACAACACCCCTTTTTCGCACGTCATTGTGGCAATTAAAGGAAGCTATGGATGCCGCACTGAGTATGCTGTGTGTGTATGTTCTGACGTGTACCTGTGGATTGCGCTATATTGGTAGCACCAAGCTACAGGTGCACGTCAGAATTTTGCAGCATCTCAGGGCCATAGTAAATAATGGCACTGCCTATCCAGTTGCCAGGCACTTCAAGGCTATTCATAATAATGATTTGAAATGCCTCACATACTTTGTAATCAATGCAGTGGCCCCGCTGAGTAGAGGAGGGAATAGAGAGAAACTCCTTAGAAAATTAGAGACACACATGATAGTGGAGCTGGATAGTAAAAGTCCGAATGGGTTGAATAACACCGAAGACTTGCACAATTTTTTATGAGCTTGTATGTTATCTGTGATCCTTACTGATGTATTTATTTATTTATTTAACTATATATGTATTAAGGTTATTAGGTCGAGCATGAAGTCGTGTGAATATTCAATTATTCTGATAAAATCTGATGAAATTTGATGCCCTCACATATTACATCACTAATGACATGGTCAGTAATATCACTCATGACATCTCAAATTACATCACTGATGATAATATCCAGTGATTGCATGTGTTTTCTAAATGTTTTTGTGTGTTAAAAGTATAAACTAAGGTAACACAAAAGTTAAATTAGTATACTTTGTGTACTGCTAAGGGGTGATTCCTTTTATAACATAGTTTATGTAAGTCGCTGTGTGACTGCGTGTATCAGTGCGAGTGGGTGTCTGAGTGACTGTACAGGTGTGTGAGTCTGTATGTGAGTGGCTGTATGGGTGTATAGGTGGGTGTCTGACTAGCTCTGTGCATGACTTAGGGGCTGTGTAAGCAGCTGTTTTGGTGAGTGAGTGGGAGTTGGTGGCTGTATGGGTTGGTGAGTGAGTGGCTGTGTGAGGGGCTCTATGGGTGGGTGTGTCAGTGACTGTATGGGTGAGTGAGTGTCTGAATGGCTGTATGAGTGAGTGACTGAGTGTGTAAGTGACTGTATGGGTGAATGGCTTTTTGATTGAGTGTTTAGGTAAATGAGTTGGTGTGTGAGTGACTTTATGGAAGAGTAAGTGACTGTGAGATTGGCTGTATGGGTGAGTGTGTGGCTGTGTGAGTGGTCTTATGGATGTATGCGTGGGTATTTAAGTGGCAGTGTGGGTGTGTGAGTGAGTGTGTGAATGGTTGAATGGGTGAGTGAGTGGCTGTATGGGTAAGTGACTGGTTGTATGATCAGGCTCTATGACTTTGTGAAGGGTGTGTGAGTGGCTCTGTGGATAAGTGAGTGGTTGTGTAAGTACTTGTATGGGTCTGTGAATCAGTATGTTACTGATTGTGTTGCTGTGTGAGTGGATGTATGAGAGGCTGTATGGGTATGTGAGTAGATATATGCGTGGTTCTGTGGATGAAGTCATCAGTGATGCCATTTGAGATATCATCAGTGATGTTATTGACCATGTCATGAGTGATATAATATGTGAGGTTGTAAGCAGTGCATTGCAAGTGAATAAGTTATAGTTAGCTTAGGTAACTATAACTGCTGAATTGCTCTGGTATTTTATGAGTGAAATGTCAGCCTAACTATAATGCCCCTGTAACCTTTGGGTTTTTCAGTGAATTTCTAAGGTTTTTTAAATGTTATTTCAATGTTATTTCAATGTTATTCGACAAAAACTGCACGGACACAGAGCTGCGTTTCCAGAATTGTCTCACGGAGGTATTTCAGTGGTTGAACAAAAACCACTTGAAATGCAACAGTGGGAAAACAGAAATCATACCATTAGGTAAAGATCTGCCCTTTCATCCCAAGGATTGGTGGCCCAAAGATTCCGAGGCCCCGCCTAGTGCTGTGACCTCGGCACGTAACCTAGGCGTGCAATTTGATGCAGCCCTTTCCTTCGATGATCATGTCAGGATCACGGCAGGTTGCTGTTTCGGACTTATCAAATCCTTAAAAAAATTCTTTGACTTCCTCCCCATTGCGTCCAGGAAATCGGTCGTGGTCGCATTAATACTCTCCCGACTCGACTACTGCAATGGGTTGATGGCTGGAGTGAAAAAGTCCACGCTGAAGAAGTTGCAAAGTGTACAGCACGCGGCTGCAAGATTAGTGTTAAAACTCCCCAGGAAATCCTCAGCCTCAGCAGCACTAAATCGTCTTCACTGGTTGCCCTTGCACAAGAGGATCCTTTTCAAACTTCTACTTACAGTCTTCAAAGCACTGAAAAACATCGGTCCTAAATACCTTGTCAACCGTTTTGTTCACTATGACCCCGTACGAAGCTTGAGATCCTCCGGTGGTAACCTTACCAAGATCCCGAGGTATAAATACAAAACCAAGGGCGGAAAAACCTTCACAGTCTTAGCAGCAAGGGCCTGGAACAACTTACCCTTAAACCTCAGACTGGTTGAGACTGAGAGCCTTTTCAGGAAACAACTGAAGACCTGGGTCTATCAGCAATCTGATGCTTATGTGATGGCCGCTATCTAGAATCTCCATCTTCTAACTTCATCTCCACACAATTTCTCAGCGCCAAGATGCTCCCTTCGGAGCGATAGGCTGCGCTTAACAAATACTCACAAATACAAATACAAATTTCCTAACTGTAACCACTAACCTTTGACACTGAGGGGCTGGTTATAAGTTTGGTGGTGCAGGAGCGGACCACCAAGCCAGCGGCCCTCTCCCACTCTGCCAAACACTTGGTCGTACTGCCCAACAGATTAAGAGTTTCCTTGTGCCTGGCGGGCTTTTTTTTGGTGGTCCCACAGTGGTGCCTCTAAAAATGGGCACCACAATGGGAATGCCAAAAGTAGTTGCTGCATGGCATGGACTGTAAATTCCATGCTGTGTAGGACCTGGGAAGCAGGCATACAGGTGGGCACATCTTTTGCCCCTCTGCATGCATCTCCATGTTCATGAGCAACAGAGGGACCTGTAGGGCGCCTTTTGTTTCACAACCACCAGCCTTTTCCTGGAGTAAAGACCTCCATGGCACTGCTGGCAGTCCTAAAACTCGTAATATGCATGGTGGTGCTACAGTGGCACCATAAGAATATTACCTAGCTCCTGCCTGTCGTGCCACTGCCAGGAATGGCTGTTCCCTTACGGCTGCGACAGGGCAATGGCCGTCCGACCGCCAAAGTTGTAATTAGGCTGTCAGACTGATGGTGTGGCAGTGGCTGGACCGCCACCACTGTTCCCCCACAACTATGGCAGTCCGAGGACCACTAGACTCATAATTTGTCTGAGTGAATGCATAGGTGTCTCAGTGGGTGTATGAGTATCTGAGTAGGTTTGTAAGTGAGTGTGAAAGAGCATGAGTGTGGCTGTAAGTGGGTTCATGAGTGTCTGAGTGGGTCTGTGAGTGGGTGTTTGAGTCTTTGAGAGGGTCTGTGAGTCTGTGTGTGAGTCTGAGTAGATCTGTGAGTGGGTATGCAAGAGTATGAGTGATTCTGTAAGTGAGTGCATGAGTGTCTGGATGTGTTTGTGAGTGGGTGTAAATATCTGAGTTCATTTTTGAGTGGGTGCATGAGTGAATGGGTCCATGAGAGTGTCAGAGTGGTTCTGTGACTTGGTACATGAGTGCCTGAGTAGGTTCTGCTCGTTTTCTGTAGGCCTGGGTGTAGCTCGATGAGTTTCAGTCTGTGGAAATCTGCAGAGTTACCCAAAACTCTGCCAAATTCCAGGGGGTTCCATGAGCATGGGGAGAATTGCTCGGCCACCCCTAATGAAGTTCCCTTGGCTGCAGGGGGATAAAGTTAACTTGACTGCTGAGGGTCATTGGGGGCCAAGAACCCCTATTGTTGACATACGTAAGTCCCCCACAGTGGGATAGCTGAGACCCTGTCAGAGGCCCCACCCCCTTTCTCCACCACTATGCAAAGGTGCCTTCTGGTACACTACTGTACTGGTTGGGGATGAAGTTCCCTTGGCTGCTGAGGTTCGTTGGGGTCCAAGAACCCCTACTGTTGTTACTAGTAAGTCCCCCACAGTGGGACTGCTGAGACCTTGTCAGAGGTCCACCCCCTTTCTCCAACCACTCAGCAAAGGCGCCTCCTGGTGCACTACTGGTTGGGGGATAAAGTTACCTTGAATAATGAGGGTCATTGGGGTCCAAGAACCCCTATTGTTGTCACAAGTAGGTCTCTCACAGCGGGACTGCACAGACCTTGTCAGAGGCGCCAACCCCTTTCTGAACCACTCTGCAAAGGGGCCTCCTGGTGCACTACTGGTTGGGGGATGAATTCCCCTTGGCTGCTGAGGGTTGTTAGGGGCCAAGAACCCCTATTATTACCGCAAGTAAGTCCCTCACAGTGGGATTGGTGAGACTTCGTCGGTTGCCCGCCTCCTTCCTCAACCACTGTGCAAAGGGGCATCCTGGTGCACTTTAGTTGGGGGATGATGTCCTCTCGGCTGATGAGGGTCGTTGGGGGCCAAGAACCCTTATTGTTGTCATAAGTAAGTCCCCCACAGCGGGATTGCTTAGACCACATCAGAGGCTGCACCCCCTTTCTCATCCACTCTGCAAACGCATCTTCTGGTGTACTACTGGTTGGGGGATGAATCTAGGGGTGAGTGCACCAGTAAACTCCACTGCGCAGCCAGTTGGCAAAGTTTTTGCCAAACTCTGTGTTTCATTTTGCCTCTTTCTGCTCGTTTCTGACCTTTAGTCTGTCTTTTCTGCTCGTTTCTCACCTTTATTTTGCCTCTTTCTGCTTTTTGCTGACCTTTATTCTGCCTCTTTCTGCCCATTTCTGCCCATTATCTTTGCCTCTTTGTGCTCATTGCTGACCTTTATTTTGCCTCTTTCTACTCATTGCTAACCTTTCTTCCGCTTCGTTCTGCTCGTTTCTGACCTTTACTGTGCTTCTTTCTTCTCGTTTCTCAACTTTATTCTGCCTCTTTCTGGTTGTTTCTCACCTTTATTTTGCCTCTTTTTGCTCATTGCTGACCTATATTCCGCCTCTTTCTGCTTCACACACACACACACACTTGAGTTTTTATGCATTTAAGATCTTTTCTCCAACTACTGAGATTGCTGGTCAGTTGAAATGACAATTGGTTTTTGCTCTTTTGATGTGCGACAATGTGTTTGATTTTTAACACAGGAACAAGGTAAAAAGTGAAACAAATACTAAATGCTTTTAGAAAAAAACATTACATTTAAAACTGTTAATTTTCTTTAGTTAAAAGCAAAAAATATATATTTTCATGAAAAATAATTTATTACAAAAACAATGTTAAACATAACAAAATAAAAAATATATACATTTGAAATAACTCCCACCCCATTCCCCTATTAACCTACCATCCCACTCCTAAAACACATACAATATATTAAAACAAAACAATACACAAAATATACTTAAAAAAGATATAAATTACACTGATATAAAACAAATACAATAGATTTAACAATGCTATTAAAAAATATTTTGAACACGATTCTCTTACTTGTGATATTCTGATCCACAATATTTAAGAAAAATGATTTGCGTTTCATGATATGCTTTTCACTAAATTGTTTTGAAACACCCAGAGGAAAACTTGAGACTTGTGGACTATTTTAAAGGCAAGTCGCGGTACACGAGTACTAACTACAATTAAACAGATTACATGACACTTGTTAGATATGCATTCCTTGTTATCTTGCTAAATAATACACCTGTGTTTAACAGTGCTTAGAAAGGGCAAACGTGTGATAGGGAGACTTTGATAAAAGTACATTTTCAAAAACTATTAAATTAATTTGTGTTAGGCATGGTTTTAAATAGACATCATGCTTATTTTTATATATGATGGAAAATTAAGTGTACACTCACAAAACTATAAAGATGAGGTTTACGCATGCGAGGTGAGCATAAGCAATGTTTGAAATAAACATGTCATTTTTGAGGGAAATGTAAAAGCCAAAAATTGTTTCAGATTGTGATTTTGTTACAATTTGTTTTATTTTCAAGGCAGTCACATTCTAATGTTCATATGCCAGAGCAAAAGGGAGAACACAATAACAAATTATGAAGAACCCAAGAGGCAGATTCACGCAACGCTGTGCAGCAAGGCTAGTTGCTGTGCTCCATAAGCATAAATGAGAGTGTGATGAAGAGCGCCATATTCCTAAAACAGGGTACTTTTCAGCTCTCTCTCTGCGCTGGCGCACTTATGGCTGCCTGATGCCAACGCAGGCCGCCTTGCACCATGGTGCAAGAGTCCCCAGTTACAGACAGGATTGCTTTTGTGTGGAAAAGGATACCTTCCTGCACCAAATCAATCCTTAGAGGCATATTTCTCTTTCTATGTGTACGGCAGAATGAAAGATGAAGTAATGAGAAATAAACATATTTCTGCTCATGTAGCATCAATGGGGAAGGCATAGCATTTTGATGCATTCCCAGGTTTGCTAGCTGTAGTAAATCTGGGAATACCCTACGGTCTATGGGTGGATGCATGGGAACGCCCACACTCCACCCATAGAACATCTTTCCAATGCGCAATAATGCAAGACAGCGCTATGCGCTGCGTTGAGTTGTGTTACTTTGTATTTACTAGATCACACAAAGTGATTTTGCATGCTTAGTAAATATCAAAAATTATTTTCTTCGGGCCAGTGCAACTAAAGTGATGATGCAAAATCATAGCAAACCTGCCCCATATGTCTAGAAATGCTGATCTTGTATTACTGCACTGGACACCTACAAAGGCCACATTGAGCCCCTCTACGAGGGGATGCAGATCTCAATGGGAAACTACCTTTACAACACAGTCATTACATCGCACTGCATTTACAACACAGTCATTACATAGCAACATACTTTACAATGCATGGCACTACAACGCAGCCATTACATTGCATGTCACTACTACGCATGACACTGCAATACATTTCACTACAACACAGGCATTACATCGCAATGTCATTACAACGCATACCAATGCAACACATAGTACCCCTACACTATCCAACACTTACCCTACTGTTGCACCCCCTGGAGTTAGAATAGTAATTTTAACCCTACACTCTCCAACACTTACCTTAAATGCAATGTAATGGTATGCGTTGTAATGGTATGCGTTGTAAAGGTATAATGCGATGTAATGGAATGCGTTATAAATGTAGTTTTAAAAAATTTGTTGTAATGGCATGCAATGTAAATGTATGCATTGTAAAGGATGTTGCGGTGTAAAAATTGTGTTGCAAAGGCATGCGCTGTAAATGTATGCGTTGTAACGTCATACATTCGATCTGACAACATGAGGCTCTGAGTCCTTGAGGCACCACTTCACTTCACCCTCTTTAAATATTTATAGGGCTGCCTGAGATAAACTCAACTAAACCACTAAGTAATGCAATTATTTCACGTTCAGTCTTTATGAAGCTGGAAGGCAAAAACTAAACCAACTCCTTAATTGATGTTTTCTGAAATTTAATCTGAAAAAAGCTACGAGACAAACGCTGCACTAAACTCCTAGCTGAGGCTATTATTTCTTTTTAATCTTTATAAAGCTGTCTACTCAATTCAGACACAATCATGAGATATGAATTTTGTGTAGAAAGGTAATCCGTATGTTTAGTGATACAAAGAAAAACCTTTTTGTATTTTATTTTTATGTGCATGTTACTTGTACTTCGCGCAAAAAAGGGAGATAGGTCCTTGGCGGGGCTGAGGGAGGGCTGGACCCTATATAACTCTAACACACAAAAAAGTGCCCCCTTCTCAGTCTACTTATAGTATAATCTCAACTAGGACCAAATAAACAAATTCATTGAACCTGGTCGGTATATTTATTTATACCTTTTAGCCATATGATTTCATACAAAAAAATATTATTTGTGATGGCAGAAAAACAATACACACTACAAAGATTTACGTACAGTCTTACTCAATAAACAATAAACATAAAACGTATTACAAAATTATTCAAGAGAATAACATCAACAAAGCATCCAGCGAACAGTACAAATTGCAGTTAATCAATTTTCCATAATCAAAATTATTTTCCTTCAAACAGCTTGAATCAAGAGCCAGCTTTAACATCTAGTGTTTCTTTCGATAAATTGATACATGTTTTGTTGCTCTTGTTATAAACCAGCTGTTTGAAGGAAAATAATTTTGATTATGGAAATGGTTTAATATATTGCAAAATTGATTAACTGCAATTTGTACTGTTCGCTGGATGCTTTCTTGATGTTATTCTCTTGAATATTTTTGTAATACGTTTTATGTTTATTGTTTATTGAGTAAGACTGTACGTAAATCTTTGTATTGTGTACTGTTTTTCTGCCATCACAAATAATAATTTTTTGTATGAAATCATATGACTAAAAGGTATAAATAAATATACCGGACCAGGTTCAATGAATTTGTTTATTTGGTCTTAGTTGAGATTACACTATAAGTAGACTGAGAAGGGGGCACTTTTTGTGTGTTAGTGTTACTTGTACTTCCGCATACGTAAAGAACAAATGTAGCTGTATGTACCCGAATGTAAAGAAATAGAACGACAAGATTAAGTGGCACAGTGGCATGTTACAGCAAGGTAAGTTGTGCAGTAAATTGTTTTTTGTTTAAATGTTGTCTGCGGTATGGCTTGCAAATGTTAGTAATAGTCTGCTGTTGCCTGCTCTTTAGCTGCTATGTCTGAATTAAGCATTAAGGCTTCCTGCACCTTACCTCCTCTTTCTGTACCTCAAAGAAGCTTGCACTGCCCATATTTATGATCTACATGCTCCTTGTTGGTGAGAGAAAGAAAAGTGCAAGCTTCTTTTGAGACATGCATACATAGAGGAGTTTCAGTATAGGGAACAGGAATGTTTCTTCTGCTCTGATCAGGAGTTCACATGTCCATTCAAATACTGGTCTCTCTACTGAGATTACAAATATCTCTCATTGTAACACTATTAAAAGTACGTTATCCATGATATTTAGTTGCGATATTGTCAATTTAGAGGAGTTCCGCGATGCTCTGGTACAGTTAAGAATGTGAGGGGCATATTACCAAGCATGAGCGAAAAATATCGCTCAGCTTGGTTAGCGGCCGAAATTATATCGCCGAGCATCACCGATTTTTATCGCTTAGGAGCCTTGCTATTATCAAGGTTTATCTCCTAAGCGATAAAATTCGGCCGAAATGCATGAATATCGCTGTAAAGTAAGTGATATTCATGCATTATCGAGTAAATGCTCTTAGCCATATTATCCACCTACCATTGGATAACATGGCTAAGAACTGCTCAGGGGCAGGTGTTAGCTTTTGGAGATATTCACGCTTAGCGCGAATATCTCCAAAAGTTGGTAATAGGAGATAGCGATGTTAGCGACTGTTTCCAGTCGCTAACATCTTGGCACGCCCACTTTGCATGTCATTAGTGATAAATATCACTGACATGCAAAGCGGGCCCAAGATGGTCGCTATCTCCTACTAGCTGTCGCTAACTGGTGTTAGCGACAGCTAGGTAACAGGGAGATAAAATGATCTCCGCTCTCTTGGCTTTTAAAGCCAAAAAACCGGAGATAAACCTCCTTGATAATATGCCCCTGTGATCTCTGGCGAGAATATCCGACAATGTCAGTTGGCAAGAAAAGGAGCCAAGTTGATAGGTTTGTCTTCTGTCTCATTACTATATCATTACATGACTAGCATCAGTACTTTCCCATTGAAACGTGAGCAGCACCGCTGTTGTTTGTTTGGCATGTCCTACTAAAATGATAAAATAAAAAATAAAACTCACTCCGTTGACTCTCAACTCACCAGAGGACACTCTATCCCGTGTTCTTGGGAGTTTTTACCTGGGAGGAGTCCAAATACATAAGTTGCTCTTCGCACACTTTGTGGTTACTAAATGGGGAGGCATAGTTATTCCCTCTCTCTAAGATAGCTGCCAGCAGGAGCTACCACCAGCATTGCCACATTCAAATTCATACGGACCGCCGCCGTGAGTCACTTCCTGGTCACTGGCCTCACCTAATGCACCGCACCTGTTACTTGAATTTGCTCAAATATACAAGAGACAGCCCAGATCCCCGACTTCCAGGAAGGCAGTGAGAGGGGAAGATCCGAAGCAATACTCCTACCAATGCTCTCCTACGCCGTGGTCCCCCGAGCCAGAAAGACCAGATCGGGAGGCTGCTCCTTCTCCTTCCTCGTGGCCAGAGCCTGGAACAACCTTCCTCTCCACCTCAGCTAGACAACCCTGCTCCCCATCTTCACAAGCAACCTCAAAACCTGGCTCTTGGACAGACCCCCTTCTTGATGGACCGGAACCTGCGACCCCTCGCCCCAGCCCCTTGAGACCCTTACGGGTGAGTAGTCACGCTTAACAAACCCTTAATTGATTGATTGATTGATTGCTTGACTCCATGTATGAGTCCGTGAGTATGGCCACCACGATGGATGCTTGGTGTCTGTGAGTACGTAGTCAGTACTCTGAGGAGCTCATTCTTCATGAACTACTCCTGTTTGTTTGTTGTTCCAGACTGATAGCTGCAGTAGTTACGCGGTCCTCTACCTTGACCTAAGGCACACGTTTCTAAAGAACTCCTAGTTGGAGCTCTAAGTTCATCGACTGAGTGCAAGGTCCTCTTGTGGCTGTTTTTATGGATACATTTTGAGGGCTGAAAAACATAACAAGAAAATGTTACAAGAAAAACTCAAGTGACATATAGATTTTTTTAATAGCATTTTATTAAACCTTGTTTATGATGATCCCTTTTATTAAGCATTGCATTGTGTGAATTAGTAAAATCTACATTTGCCTATAGCTATTGTTGATGATTTTTGGAAAAAGTTGATAGATCTGCTTTATATATATTGATATGTTCACCCTTTTGTAAAGCCAATAGGTCCTCTCTTTTTATTTTGGTGTTGTGACCTTTTGATCAAGTCAGTAAGTCTGCCTAACTTAAAATAACACTTTTTACATGGTAACATCACATAATCATCAGCCTGTGGAGAGGTTGGGTACAGTGCCTGACCACAAACCAGGCCTTGCATCCAAATCCACACTGTGCACAGCCAAAGGCCACACAGACCCCACCTACCGAAGTAAATACAATTTAGAAACACACAAAAATACCCCATTTATAATATTTCTATCAGTTCAGATGAAGAGAAGAAGCAAATATTATTTATAATATTTTCCTCCCCACCAGAGTGATTTCATTCTCTCAGGTGCAAGAATAATTCCTCACTTATATTGAGACCTGCTGGTTATGGGGTGCCTAATTCAATAATATGCCAGGATTATATTCTCCTGAGTGCTCTTTTCCTGTCCTCACCACTTGGTGTTTTTGGGACTTGATCAATGACAAAGAAACAAAACTGGGGCTGTATTATGCAAATAGAGCATTTTCATTGTTTGCCCTAGGCACACCTTTTAAAAGGTGCGCCCAGAGCAAACAATGAAAATGCGCCACATTATGGTTAATGCACTGCCCCTAAGGCAGCTGTGAACTCGTGCTGCCCTGGGGGAAGTGCATTCATGTGCAAAACAGAGAGGCTGCTTTAAAGCTTTTCCGTGTTTTTACAGTGCAGACGGCAACCCACCTGATTAGAGACCCCCTTGCAGGCAGGTTCAGTGAGTGAGGACTGCCATAGTGAGCACACTGACAGTGCGCCACATTATAGGCGGCACACTGTCAGTGCTCCTCCTGGGAGATTATTTGCCTCTGCACCTGTGTCTTTAATATGTCACGTGCACAGAGGCAAAGGGATTCCCTCATTTGTATGGGGCCACGCCCCCACCAAATGAGGGAAAGCCCTCTGAAGATAGCACTCTATATGGGTGAGCGCTATTACAGAAGGAGACACACAAGCATCTGTGGCCCCTTCTGTAATACCAAAGGGACCCGGATGTCACAAAGTTGGCGCAAAAAGCCATTGTGCACCCAGGGCACCTGTATAATACGGCCCCTGATGCTCATTCTTAACATGTATGCCATTGAAGTGCCTTCTTACTGGGTAATTAATGGGCCCATTTCTTACCGCTTGAGCTGGGCCTGGGCAAGTGTATAGGCCTGGAAAATAATACTTCCCAAGCAGCACCTCTTGCATCTGTATTGCAGCACATTCACTGCAAAATCTGCTTTGCAGTTAAAAAAAATCCTAATCTTTCGGGTTTATGGCAAAAGTGGGCAATTGAGCTCCCATATATTTGCACCATTTTTGCAAGCTTTACATTTCATGCATCTTTTGAGACCCGTTAAAGCCAGGTGTTGGCATTCCAAACACGAAAACAATGGCTGGAATTCAGCATGTCCTCTTGAGATTGTTTTTTTTAATATGTGATTTACGGCCTCTTTCCTACAGTGTGAATCATACTGGGTCTTAACTGCAAACGCTTCTAATGCCTTCTAAATACCCCTTTTATCTCCCAGTGTTGTTTACTGTTTGTAGAAATTAAAGTTCTATTGTTGTTATCTATTTTAGTCCTTTGTTTTCACAATAGCTTCTCTCTGTTAAACACTTTAACTCTGACGAGGTTGGCACAAAAGTATCTTTTTCAGGTCAAGGTGGCAAAGCTGAAACAGTGACCTTTTTGTCACTTTAAATTTGGAGGAATAACATTTAAACCAACTATGGATGGTGCGCAGTCTTTTCTTTTAAATATTACGGCGTTTGGACGGAACATATTGAAAAAAAATATTTTTATACAAAAATATTGTATCAAGCATATCAAAATATCATAAATATCATTGTTAGTATTATCAAAAGTAAAAATATAATTGTTGTGCTCTGTTTAATCTAGTAAAGAATATAAATTTACAAAATATTGTATGCAATATCATTTGTAAGTGTTAATAGGTATGTAATTTATTGTAATGTGTTTCACTGTATATGTGTATTATTTTTTTATTTGGGTTTTTAGTTCGATCCTTTTTTTAGTTATGAAATTTTTAAAATGTGTGTTTTTAATTGTATTAATGTATATAATTCAATACATTCATTAAGCAGCGGGATATTGGGTTTTTAGGGGACAAGGCTGGGGAGATTAAAAACATTTATGGTTTAAATCTACATTCTAAGTAAACAATTATAAAGATAAGCAAATTATTAATTTATAATTTTAAATTTTATTTTGTTATATTATATTATATTAATATTTTTTATATATTTTGACTTCATTCAATTAACATATATTTTAATGGTATTAGATAATGATTTTCAAGAAAAAAGTATAAAATATAAGTACATTTTTTTAAATGAAGTCAAATATTTAGAATATGTTTATGTTGACATGTATTATTTCAAATATTTGATGTTGCACATAAATGTCCAATCTTTTTATTTAAATGTTATATTAAAATGCTTTAAAATGTTTTATATTATAAAACTGGGTATGCTCAGATGTGAGTCCCTTGCTCACTTTGCCACTGGATTCAAGCAAGCCGGGCTGAAGACGGCTGGAATGCCAGAAACCGGTCCTAGAAAGCTTGTTTCCGGTCCAGGGAAGACATGGCTTGGCAGTTCGGGCTGGACTGTTCCCATGAGGCACAGGGTCAGACTGATTTGCATATAGCCTTGTCTGAACTGGGGTGGCAGAGTGGGCTAAAGAACGGTGATGGATTAAACCCAGATCTTTTGACTGGGTGTGAGTGTTTGATTGATTCAGATGCTCCGTCCATCACCACCCCCTTTTGTGCCGCTTTTGGCCGCCATAAGTGTGGCAGGGTATGCTCAGACGTGAGTCCCTTGCTCACTTTGCCACTGGATTCAAGCAAGCCGGGCTGAAGACGGCTGGAATGCCAGAAACCGGTCCTCGGAAGCTTGTTTCCGGTCCAGGGAAGACATGGCTTGGCAGTTCGGGCTGGACTGTTCCCATGAGGCACAGGGTCAGACTGATTTGCATATAGCCTTGTCTGAACTGGGGTGGCAGAGTGGGCTAAAGAACGGTGATGGATTAAACCCAGATCTTTTGACTGGGTGTGAGTGTTTGATTGATTCAGATGCTCCGTCCATCATCACCCCCTTTTGTACCGCTTTTGGCCGCCATAAGTGTGGCAGGGTATGCTCAGACGTGAGTCCCTTGCTCACTTTGCCACTGGATTCAAGCAAGCCGGGCTGAAGATGGCTGGAATGCCAGAAACCGGTCCTCGGAAGCTTGTTTCCGGTCCAGGGAAGACATGGCTTGGCAGTTCGGGCTGAACTGTTCCCATGAGGCACAGGGTCAGACTGATTTGCATATAGCCTTGTCTGAACTGGGGTGGCAGAGTGGGCTAAAGAACGGTGATGGATTAAACCCAGATCTTTTGACTGGGTGTGAGTGTTTGATTGATTCAGATGCTCTGTCCATCACCACCTCCTTTTGTACCGCTTTTGGCCGCCATAAGTGTGGCAGGGTATGCTCAGACGTGAGTCCCTTGCTCACTTTGCCACTGGATTCAAGCAAGCCGGGCTGAAGACGGCTGGAATGCCAGAAACCGGCCCTCGGAAGCTTGTTTCCGGTCCAGGGAAGACATGGCATGGCAGTTCGGGCTGGACTGTTCCCATGAGGCACAGGGTCAGACTGATTTGCATATAGCCTTGTCTGAACTGGGGTGGCAGAGTGGGCTGAAGAACGGTGATGGATTAAACCCAGATCTTTTGACTGGGTGTGAGTGTTTGATTGATTCAGATGCTCCGTCCATCACCACCCCCTTTTGTACCGTTATATTATAAAAGGCATTTAAATATTTTTTTAATGTAAGATTGTTAATTGTGTATTATGATTTTATTTGAGTTTCTTTTTTAAAGTTTATGAATGGTAGTACATTTTTTCAACAACATATACATTTTTTGCAGTTATTAAAATATTTATTGTATATAGTACAATTAAAAAATGTATGAAAGGGTCCGTAGATTTAATTAATGTGCTTCTCGATTATTTTTTTTTGATAATCAATTTTATTGAGTTTTGAATATAACAAGGGAAACAGCACCATTCAGAATTACATCTTAAAAGGCTAGACCAAGGCAAAAACACCTCACATGGGCATAAAAGGATAGACACACAAACGTTGTGTCAGCATATCCACTTCAAATCCAGAGATTGCAGCAATCCACAATAGTATTCTAGCACTCCAACCCATTTGCCCCACATTCGGCGAAATTTCTTAGGACATCCCCTGGCCATGGAAAGAGGCCGTTCCTGCCCCCTGCGCACGCGCCAATCCACCCCCTGCGCCAGCGCGGCAATGTGAGCGTGATAGTGTCCAGCCAATGAGCTGCAATATCTCTCTTGGCTACCACCAATGCTGTATTTAGGAAACGTTTCTCAGTCTTGTTGCCATCCAGCCCCTCAGTGACGCCCAGGAGAACACACATAGGATCCAGAGGAACCTCCCAGCCTAAGACCTCAGTGAGCTCTCCTGTTAAGGACTCCAAATAACCCTGTATCGCAGGACAAAGCCATACCATGTGATAGAAGTCTGAAGGAGAGTGGGGGCAGCGGTGACAGAGAACGTCAGGCCGAAGCCCCGTGTAATGGAGATGCAGCAGTGTAAGATAGGCAGCGTGTAGGAAGTATATTTGGACCAGCCAAAGCCTCGCTGAGACCGTGATTGTTTTAGGGGCTATCAGGGCGTCTCTCCAGTTAGCGTCCTCTAGTGCTCCGAGCCAACCCTTCAACTTGTCCTGGAGTTGGGAGAGGGAGATGGGGGTATTGTTGGTGAGTGAGCGATAGATGCAGGAAATCCCTCCTCTCCCCAAATCACCAGTCATGACCTAAGCTTTGGGTGGACTATACTCTGGCATGGAAATGCCATCTGGAATATAGGGGCAGAGGGCATGGCGCAGCTGCAAGTATCAGAATAATTGAGGTGAGTGGAGGGAGTTTCAGGCCTGCAAATCCTTAAAGGAGCGCATATTGGTATCACTCCAGACATTGCCCAGTAGGGAGATCCCGATGAGGTCCCAGGGCCGGAACCCTGATAAGTAAGCAACCTCTCGGAGCCTGGTGCCAGATCACAAGGGAGTATATTGAGTCAGCGTACCCGACCAACGGCTATGACGCAGTGAGGCCCACCAGGCCTGGAGTACTCCACGTGTGACCTCAGGTAGAGCCTGGGAAACAACGTCACCATACAGCACCCCCTGGAAAGAGTGGAAGCCCAAAGTGTGCAGTTACAGGTGATACACCGGGTCGGACCAGCCGGCATTAAACCAATCGTGAACCGTAAGGAGCCTAGTTCCTAAGTAGTAGCGATAGAGGCTTGTCATCCCAAGACCCCCATCAAAAAGTGGAATTCGGCATTGGTTCAAGGCCAGCCTGGGCCTCTGCCCCCCCCCCATAAAAACTTGGTGACAGACCGTCCATTTCACAAAACCAAGACCTAGCAAAGGAGAGGTGTGTATTTTGGAGTATATAAAGAAAGCAATGTAAAATCATCATTTTAAAAAGTGCGATCCTCCCAGAGGGTTTAGTGCAGGGTACGCCATTTAAGGAGATCAGTACGGACCTGCTTAACTAGAGGGGTACTGTTCAATGACCATGTGAGTTCAGGGAGAAGGGCTACCCAGATCCCCAAGTACTTGAACGTCTGCTATTGGAGGGGAATCATCGACTGCAAATCAAAGCACTCACGGGACAAGTGAAGAGGGACCAAAATGGACTTGGCCGGGTTGAGCGGAAGGCCAGAGGTATGCTCAAAAGTTCCAGTGCTTGGAGGTATCTGGGCCCTGATTGGGCCGGGTCAGCCAGGAACAGCAGTACATCATCTGCATAGAGCGTGATCTTATCCTCTTCAAAGCCGGGCCATTTCTATCCAGTGAGGGAGTAGTCAGATTGAATAAGGCAAGCAAAGGGCTCCATTGCCAAAGCAAATAGGATCAGTGAGAGGGGGCATCCCTGCCACTTACCTCTCCTGATGGGGATGGGGCGAGACAGGGCTCCGTTAACAAGGACCTGGACCCAGGGGTGGTGATACAGCATCTTCACCAAGTTGTGGAAGGGGATTCCAAATCCCATCTGCTCCAACACCTCCTCCAGATAACCCCAATCAACCGAATCAAAAGCCTTCTTGAAATCTACAAGAAGGAGAGACAAGTAGGGAGACAACAAGTGCTGGTTAGCAAGGGCAAGATGAAGGCATCTAAAACAGTGCCTGGTCCCTTGAAGAGGCATGAAGCCGCATTAGTCTGGATGGACCAGATTAGCCAAATGTGGTTGTATGCGGTTGGCCAGGACAGAAGCGAAGATCTTGAGCTCAGTATTGATGAGTGAAATGGGACAATATTCCGAGCAGCAGCTCGAGGGGGGCTGAGACTTAGGAATCACAACAATGGTAGCTAGGTCCATCTCCGGGCGGAAAGAGCCACATTCCACCGCTTTCTTGTACATTGCCATGAGAGGTGAGACCAAGATGTCCCGATAAGATGCATACAATTCTTGGGGGAGTCCGTCTCAGCATGGTGTCTTACCGGCCACCATGCGTGATATGGCATCAGACACCTCCTTGGGGGTAATTGGAAGGTCTAGTGCCTCTGCCTCAAGTTCACTAAGGCGCGGAAGGGGAAACCGTTCCCATCGAAGGAGCTTTGGGAGTGAAAGACCAGGCGTCTGGGCTGAATAGAGGGTAGCATAGTAAGGGGCAAAGCATTGGGCCACTGCTGTCAGGGAACGTTGGATCTCACTGCTCTTATCAATTACTTTCAGTATTATATGATTGTCCATAGGGTAGGTGGCAAGGCGGTAGAGAAGCTTCCCATTTTTGTCTCCCCAACCATACACGCAGGCCACGGAGGATCGCCAAAGCAATTTGGCGGCTTCCAGGGAGGTCTGTCTGATCTCATCCCTCAGGAACGCAAGTCTCCTGTCATGGGCATCAGTTCTGTCGTCAGGGGGGAGTGTCTCGAACTGGGCGGCCTGCGATTCCAGAAGCGTGAGTTTAGAGTCACGGGCCGTGCGGGCGATTTTGAGTTGGCCCTTGGCAAAACCCCGAATGGTGGCCTTTCCGGCCTCCCAGTTGGTGCGGGAGGAGGACACCGACCGTTGGTTAGTGGTGAAAGAAAGTCGGAGCTCAGAACCTATTTGGTCCTTAAACTCCTCGTCCTGGAGAAACCTGGCGTTGATTCGCCAGATTGGGCGGGATGATGGGGGGAGGGAGCCTATGCGTAGCATCACCGGGGAATGGTCTGACAGGCCTTGGGGGAGGCTAGAGATTATTTGAATCGTCTGGCAGTCCTGAGCCGGCAGAAGGACGTAGTCTTTGCGGGCATGCATGCTGTGAGAGGCCAAGGTATGTGTGTACTGTCTCGCTGTCGGGTACCATAGTCTCCAGGCATCCCTGAGACCCAGGCTAGCAGCCCATATCGAGAGGAGTCCGGATTGGGCAATCCTGGAAGCAGAGGGGGGTGACGCGGTATCAAGGCTGGGGTCCATAACTGCATTGAAGTCACCCCGACAACGGTCAGTCCCAGGGGCAAGGCAGCAACTTCTGAGGTAAGCCTTTGGAGTGTAGAAGCCAACAGGGTGGGAGGGAAATAAACAGCTAGTAGATTAAGAGGACAATCCCTGAGGGTCCCTTCCAGAAGAATAAAACAGCCCTGAGGGTCATGTGTCACTTTACGCGCCACCAAAGGGAGAGTGCGACGCACCAAAATAGCTATACCTCTTGACCCCATACTAAACCCAGAGTGCCAGACTTCACCATAGCCGTGTCACGCAAGGAAGGGACAGTGGTTGCCTAGTAGATGGGTCTCTTGGAGCAGGAGTACGTCTACGGCTTGACGCTGGGCATATCGCAGGACAGCTGCGTTCTTGATCTTATCTTTGTTATTTATGAAGAGTTTGACTTAAGTTGTAGCATGTCTTACATTTGTCGGTTTGTTTGCCACATTTAGGGGCAATTTGACTGAAAGATTGCTTCATTCGTGGATCTTACTAGCTTGGCTCATTTTGTAATGCTTCAATAATTTTGTAGGTTATGGGTTGAGTTCTGCCTAGTGTGGATTGGAATGCACTATGCCATCCTTCCACTGTGTTGTTTGTTTTGGTTTCCTGTGCCAAGGTACAGTCATAGACATTCCACCATGGTAGTTGAAATTTGGGTTGGCATCTGTAACGAGAGTAATGCAGTCTGCCAACACAAGTGTGTTTAAAATAGTCCATTAGGGGACTATGTTTGCCTTTATTTCATTGGTAGAAAGGGCTTTCCAATAGTAAATTGTGGTGATTTGCTACTTCTGTGACTGAGACACAGACTAGTGCTATCATTTGCTTATATCAAGTCAAGTCAAAGAAGTCTTTATTCGATATTTCATCATAAAAGACATGCTACACAACTTACAACATAACCAGTGATATATCAAAGTTACAGATAAAATATACAGATAAAAAATTGTGAAGTATTTTTAAGACAATAAATTAATATACAATTTAAGAACAAGCTAAGAATAATATTAAATCAAGGACGTCAGACTTCATGTAGACGATAAAAATTCAGATAAAAAACAGTTTAAAAAATGGCAGTAACACTCAATGGTACAGAAGACTGCTGTTCCAATTTAGAGTTTACGCAGCAGTAGAAAGAGACTTGATCAGCCTAGCCCGTAAAATCCATGCCCAGCCCAGGAATTTCGCCACTCCGATTACAACCTGAGCGTGTACCCAGAATACTACATACTGGGCATAACCACTTTTGTCGTGGGGCTTTATACAAAGGGCAAACAAACAGGAGATGGTTAACTGATTCACTCAACCCTAGACACAGTGGGCAGTCGGCTGGTCCACCAAGGCTCCATGACTTGGTTAGGCCCCTAAGCGGAAGAGACCCTACTCTAAATTGATGAAATAGTTTATGGTCCATAGGCATAGTAATGACATCCCAGTAGTTTTCCAGCTGGATGGCATCCTTCACTAACACAAAGGATGCCGTAAGAGAACCATCTACCATTATAGAATGCCTTTTGCAAACAGTCCACTCCCAATACATGCTTCTTAACACCTTTTTCGTAGGAAAAGTAGCTGTATCCGGATTAGACCACAAAACTCCCAACCCCATCTCATATAGAGAAGACCTTAGGTCTCTCAACCAGCCTATCTTGTGGGAACCCTGAAGGTCCTTTACTTCAAGACACGCTTTTTCATAGAGCGAATGTTCTGGCGTAGTCCACATACGCCGCCAGAATGCAATGGGTCTGTATCTTGCTATGTCCTCCACTGGTTGGCACCCTAGATCATAAAGGAGGGGTATACGTGGTGTAGATTGCGGTAGTCCTACTGCCGACCTGAGAAATTTGTTTTGAGACACTTTTAAGGCATCTAGTTTACTAAAACCCCATAGCTCTGCACCGTACAGTACTGAGGGTAAGATTTTAGAACCATAAATTTTCATAAGAGGAGACATGGGCCTTGTATAGGAGCTTTTGTGTTCTTTAAGTAGAGCTCCACCAATTTGAGCATGTTTTAAGGCTAAAAGCTCACGCTGCGGGCCCAACTAAGATTCTCACTGAAGGTTACTCCGAGGTAGGTAAATAGAGAGGTCTGTTCAAGGGTATAGAGAGGTCTGTTCAAGGGTGAGAGAGGTCTGCTTATATCCAAAAAGCAAATTGGCTATTTGTACCATATTCTACATTTAGTGCAGATTTTTGTGGGCATCTCCATTTACTCTGATGGAAAAGATAGTAGCAGTCTTGTTTGGCTGTGTGGGGGTATATAGTTTGAATCATGGCTTGCTCAAAGTATATGATTATTATTTGGGGGGTGTAGTTATGTTTTATATGGTTTAAGAGGTCGTTATAAGTGCTTCTTTGTTTGTTTATTTGTTATTGGGGCACAAATAAAGGGATATTTGTATTTTGATATTCACCCTGTCTGTGCATATCTTAGTGAATGGTCTGAGACACCTTTTGAAGGTTCCGTCATCATCCAGGTTTGACATTGTGTACGTTTTATTAAGTGGTCTGCTGTTGAGAACATTTGGATTTGTTTATCATTATTTAGGTTGTCATGTAAAAGAAAAGGTTCCTCATTATGTGTTATTGTTAAATGTTAAGGTATGTGTATGTCTTGCTATCTTGTCTTTCTTCTGTGATTTAACATCAAATACAGCGTATTAATCTTTTTGTAATGTATAGGAAGAAATGTGTCAGGTAAGCAAAGTCTGTGGAGTTAGGGAAAAGTATTTTAATTGATGCATATATTTTTCTAAAAGTTTAAGATATACCATGGTATTTTCTTGAAATTATCTAGAAAGTATTGCAGCAGGTATTGAAATCTAAAAGAAAAACAATACTAAAACTGAAATGAGGTAAGAAAATAAACTAGTCAGTGGTGTTTAACAAGAATTAGCAAGGCCTTTGCAACACACATTTCTGGTCACATTACAATGAAACCGAATAGAAAACTAGATAAGAAATACAATTAAGAAGAAAGGCATTTTGTGATTGATTAATACCTCAAAGTGGGCCATAAACACAGCCCAAAGCTACTAAATACCAACAACAACTATAGAGACAGTGCTGAGTGTTGGTAAGCAATAGGGCTCTATTTCTTCTTCAGAGCCATAACAGAGAAGTTGAATCTTACACCTCATCACCTTCATCTATATATTTCTACATTCAATGGGTACATTTCTATTTGGATCTGTATGGATGTTCTAGGAAATGGTACTCATAAGTTATGTTAGATGATTTAGGAAATATGTCATTAGGTGGCCTGGCATGGGTGATGACATTTGAAAAAATCTGCTCTAAGTGTTGTTGTCTTCTATGCTTTCATATATATCAAGTCAAGTCAAGTCAAATGGTCTTTATTCGGATATAAAAACATCCATAAAAGTACAATTCATCACAAGCAATAAGCATAAATATGTAATCACGTAAACATTTTAAGATGGTTTGGAAAAGGACTTCAATAACAGCAATAAAACCCTTTGTCTAAAGAATAAAAGAGGGTAATCATTTAAAAACTGACACACTGTGAACAATGCTTCTGACAATAGCTATGTACAAAACAAATGTATGTAAACATTAGACTATGTGCAAACAACAATTGTGTGTGCTTACTAAAGTGCAAATGTTTATAGTACAGGAATAAATAAACAGTGATACCATAATATCTATGTGCAAATCAGCATTATGTAAACGTTGTGAGCTATGTACAAAACGGCAAGTATGCGCACCAATAATCCATTTTAACTATGGCATATTCATAGAATTTCGTGAGCGTATCGCAGATTGGAGAAAAGAGCTAGCTCTTAAAATCATTTCATCACTACCTAACAACTGTATTTCCCGAAATGCCAAATTAAAATCAGCAATACCCTGTACTTTAACATAAGGAATTAAATACTGTCTGGTATATCTGGCATAATATCTACAGAAAAACAAAAAGTGTAACAAAGTTTGCTTACATCTAGTGTCACACGGGCAAGCCAGGCTCTCTAAACTTTTGTTAAAACCTAAAGGGAAGGAGAGAGAATATTTTATACTCCCATCCCTAAAACAGAATAGCAAACTTCTATTCCATCTCCCAATGTTTTTTCTGAGATATTCCTGTGGCATATTATTAATCCTGCCCGGTGACACAAGAAGAGGGGTATATTTAATTATTGACCATTTATGGAGCTCCATCTCTTCTCTTTCCTTCCGGTACAATTTATACAATGCCCCTCTCACTGACTTATAGTTTGTGCCTTCAGTAGCTAAAGGGGAAAGGAAAGTATGCTCCATCTCCACACTGGCTAGGCTTGCCTGTACTGCTCTAAGCCAGGGTATGTAACTCCCCCATCACACTTAATGCAATCCATAATAATTTCTTGTGTTAAAAATGCGGCGGGATTCCGACAGATCTTAAGCCAGAATAAGGCCGGCCTCGATCTGATGAAGTCCTTGATATAAAGAAGGTTCAATTCCTTATGGCATACATAGGTAGGTGCAGAAATGATGGCCCCTAATACCTTTCTACAGAATCTATTTTCTTCTGTTTGTATACTACTACAGTTTGTATGCCCCCACACCTCGGCACCATAAGTTGCCGTCGGTATACATTGTGTTCTATAAATCTGTAGTAACGGTATTACAACCTCTGCCCGTTTTGGTTGTCGGAGGCTAATGATAGAATTTCTAGCCTTACCGAATTTATTTTTCCCATGGACTACATGAGGATGCCAAGATCCTGAATATGAGAAAATTAATCCCAGATAAGGAAAAGTGCTGGTGCTTTTTAAGATCTCTTTCCCTGAGACAATATGACGGATGCAATGCTTTTTGGACCCACAAGACATTATATACGATTTATTAAAATTGGTGCACAGATCAGGATCACCCATAAAAGTTACAAAACCCGTTATTAAAGTGCGGAGTGCTTTTGGCGTGCGGCCCATTAGGACCGCGTCGTCCGCATATAAAAGTACGGGAAGCAGTTTGCCATTAATTTTCGGAACATCGCTGGATAATTTAGACAGGGAATTGTTTAATTAATTTATATAAAGAATAAAAAGTAGGGGGGCCAAGACACTTCCTTGTCTAACCCCCCTGCCAATTAAAATATCCCCGGAGACCTCGCCTTCATTATTTATCCTGACTCGGGCTTTCAGGTCTCTGTGCAAATGTGCCAAAAAATATACAAGTACCTTATCCAACCCATAATTTAAAAGAATCTCCCACAAACGTGAACCGTTAACAAAATCGAAGGCCGAACTCAAATCTATAAAGCCCAAATACAGGGGAACTTTTTTGGCGATGGTATATTTGCCCAATATGAGATTTAAGTTCAAGCACTGTTCTACGGTTCCCACGTTGCTCCTAAAACCCAACTGACAAGGATGTAAAATCTGATTATCCTCTGCCCAGATCCTAATCTTATTAAAAATCACTCTTCCTAAAATCATCAAGGTATTGTCAATCAAGAATATAGGGCGGTAGCAACTAGGATTAAGTCTATCGCCCTTTCTGAAGATAGGGACAATGATGCTGTTAGACCAGGTTTTCGGGATACTGGTATGGGATAAATTATTAAAAATTTTACATATCAAGAGGGACCAGAAATCTAGCTCTGATTTTATCAGATGAATTGATAAACCATCAGGTCCTGGCGCTTTATTTGCCGCACTTTGGTTTATGGCTTCTTCCACTTCAATTACAGAGATGTTAACTGCCTTAACTGATTCATTATTATCAGCAGTCTTTTGTTGGGATGACTATATACTTGAAAAATGGTCTTCCCACATTTTACTGGCTATGTTACAGCTGATCGGGGTGGTATTAGAACCCAAAGACCTCATTGATTTTACCTCACCCCAAAACCCAGTAACATCTTTAAGAGCCGCGGAGCGGGCCAAAGAATTCCACCGGTCCTTTAGTAGCTCCTCTGTCCGAGTTTTTGTGGCTTTTTTATAGCGTGTTCCCAGAATTCTTACCAAAGGCCAATCCCTTGGGTCAGCAGCAAGTGCTGCCCGCAATTCACGATTGGCCCGTGAACATGTGCCGTTAAACCAGCTAGGAGTTTTATTCAGGTTATTGATGTATTTAGAAATTTCTTGTTTGATACCCACACATAACCCAGAAAAAGCTTAAATAATCTCTGGGCCTGAGCGTCTACATGACAATCAAGTTTCCACAAGTGAGGGATACGTTTTTATAATGCGCACTAAGAGGGCCTTATTATCTACGCCCTTCCAAATTACTTTAAGTTTATCGGTTGAAACAATCAGATTCCTTGCTCCTATTTCCTTCCGCCTTTTTGTTTTGTTAACGGATTTAAAAGTTATCAGAATTGGGTTGTGGTCACTATGAGCAGTGCTTAGGACATCGGCTTTCACTGAACAGTTCACAAGGGAGGAAGATATAAAAACATAGTCAATTGTCGAGGAACAACCGCGTCCTCTAAAGGTAGGCAGTGGGCCATTATCCTTCAGGCACCCAGCTTTCTCCATAACATTAACTAGGTCCCTAGTAGCTAGGTGATTGAGGAGTTCTTCCCCTCTTTTACAAGGAAGTGCCCGAACGGATGCAGCTGCTGAGTTGGCTATTCTTTTGTACAAATGGCTATGAAATCGCCACCCAAGCAGATACCATCCAGTTTGCCACACCTTTGATCAACTACGATTTTATCAATAAAATCAAACAAATGTATAAAATTCTTATTGGGTTGTGAAGAAAAATCATTATTGTAAAAAGTAATTAAACATAACGACATTTTGTTGGAATAGATTATGGCCTGGAAATTACTGTCGTTAGTCTCCAAGGGTTTAATTAGACTTCCTGCGGTAATCTTTATGCATATGGATAGGCCCCCACTCGGGCGACCTGCTACAGGATTAGGTACGATATTATTATAACAGAGGAATCCCTCCAGGAGCAAGCCACTAGTACACCATGTTTCCTGAAAAATTAAAATATCAAAATTACTGATCCAGTCAACCCAATCTGTCAGTTCCATTTTTGACTTTAAGCCCGCAATATTCCAACTAAGTATGTTCAAATTATGTTCTGCAGATCCATGACCTTTTTTGGGGAGATGGGATGGTGATGGTTCTACCAAACAAACTGTATCAGGGGTACTGGTGGAATTGTGTTTATTCACAAACTGGTTGACCGTTGCACTATTTAGAGGCCTTTTTTTGGCATTTGGGAGTCGTATTGATGATCAGTCCTGGCTCTCCAGGTCTGATAAAACACTAAACCGGTTATGAAGCAGAAATATTGGTGTGACTAGGTTGAATGCTCTCTGTGGTGGTCTATAAAAAAAATCCCAAAGGTAACAGACTTATGGCAGTTGGAAAACTAAAGTGAATTGTATTACTTCACAATGTATAATTCACTAGGGATGGGTGTCTAAAATTCACGACTATACAGTTGCCAGGGATGTTCTTGGATGTAGAGCCAACCCATCCCACCCGTCGTACCATTAGGATTTCGTTAGAGATCTCCATCCCTACCCCTTTATACCTAAACAACCAGTCAATGCTTTTATTTTTAAGCTGTTCCCAGGACTCACTTTGGCCATCTTTCAAGGGTGGAACACCCGTTAAAATTATAACACAGGGACAGGCTTCTGGCGGCAAGTTAAGAGCGGCCTCAGCCTGTTTTTTAGGCAGTATACCAGGGGTGGGCCTATTATTTAAATCATTTACTAACTTTTTTGTGGCTGGTACTGGCTTGGTAAATGGAACACCTGTGGGCAGACAAGTTGGGCCAGAAGACCTGACAACTGCAGGCATCGATTGCTGCAACAAAACGCCCGCAGCAGTACCAATAGAATCTTTCGAGGGAGGTTGGTTACTCTCTGTATCACATTTTTCGCCTATGATCTTAGTGCCCAGTGTGCTGCTAACATCCCTTCCCTCAGTGGTGCTTCTGTTTACGGCCTCAATATCCTTCAAAAGCCGTTCACCCCTGATTTGGTCACTTATAGTGGCCCCTTTTCTTTTGACATTTTCTTTTTTCACCAGGCTTTCTAACCTATCCAGACGTTTAAAAATAAGATGAAACTGTTTGACCATTAGACTTTTCAATTGGTTAAAAGTTGAGTCCACTATAGTATCAATTAAGTTCCTATCATGAATACCATTTGTGATAGTAGACTCAGTCTGTGTATGGGTAGAGTTAGACCCTACTACCGTTGTACCTAAGTCCAAGTCTACAATACTGTCAGCTGGCTGCACAGTCTCATTAGCTGACACCCCGCTGGATACACTTTTTTCTCGGGATCACATGCTCTGCGGGGTTGGTTGACCTTTGTTCCGAGGGGGTTGTTTCCTCTTATTGACCGGTAGTTTTGAAGGCCCTCTCTTCCTTTTCTCTCCTACATTCTTACTGTTAACGTCCAAAATAGTGGAACTGGTAGTAACTTCAGAGACTTCAGTATCCTGTTGAGTATCTGGGATGGTAATTACATTTCTGTCCATATCCGGGGCAGCTGATAAATTGTCAGGATGGACAGGTTTAAAAATTATTATGTTTGGTGATAACGGCAAAGGATTTATATCACCATTATTTCCTGAATTAACCTGAGAGTCTAAATGGGGTACTGATAAACCCATGGACATTCTTCTTTCAGTGTTTTCTATCTCGGTTGTTACCATATTAAAAGCATTTTCAAGCATGCTTTCAAATGAAGAGGAAATGATAGATGAATTCTTGGAGGCCTGAAGGGTGGTGCTGGTGCGTTTCCTCATTTTAATATATGCACTTACTTTATTAACCGCTTAGGGGGGTGGCCCACCCAACCACTGTTGACCACGGATGGCCACAGACGGTCCCGCCCTTGTCCCGGGCTTAACCCGGAACCGCCCACGCGCGTCCCGCGATGCGGGAGGCGTTCCGATCTTTTCAAGCGCCTCCGGGTGCTGCGGTGGCGTCACAGTGCGCCCTGACCCCCGGGGCACCTGGGAGTTGTAGTGCCGGCGTGGGGAGCACCGAGATTGCAGGAGCCGTTGCCCTCACGGCGGGTACTGCGGCTAGCTGGAAGACACCTTGAATGTAGAAGCTGTTTCCCTCACGGCGAAGACTGCAGCAAGGTGAGTGCTGCCCAGACGTTCCCATATATATAAAATTACAAAGCTGAATATATTACCAGTTCGACATGCACAACATCTATGGGATTAAGTTGTTTTTCCCCAGCGTTCTATGATGACTACTACCACATGATCATCTTGAACTGTCAATGTTTAAAATGATGACAAGTAGTGTAACAGAAATGGTAGTTTTGTTTGAGAACCATTAACAGGAAAACAATGATGTATTGTCTCTGTGTTATGTTTAATAAATATAATAAGATATCACTGTAGTAGTCTATTATTAACTTACTGTCTACTATGAAGTGAACATAAAGCATATGTTTCACTAACCTTACACTTACCATTTATCTCAATCGTACAATTTATTATTTCTGATACCTGAAACAATATGGTTAATATTAGTAGAAGTTCTTCATTTTTGAGACATTTTGTTAGTTCTGAATATAAGATTTTTTGGTGTTTTCTTAGGTTTGATGTTTTCTGGAATTTTGCAAGGCCAACACAAATGACCAAAACAATAGTCTAAACAGGAACAGAATAACAACAAAGGCAAAAAACGAATTTAGGGTGTTTGGGAGGATACTTGTGAGTCATGACAAGCTCATGGTGGATGGTCATATTTCTCATGGGAACAATGAGAGTATCTCCAAAACAATAGAGGAAGTGTAGAGGTAATGATAGAATCACCCTCCTAACAAATTTATCTAAACAAAAGGATTCTATCAATGTGTGATGGTGACTAATTTTTTATTTTTATATAAAATATAGGTGCGGTACTAGGCTCTCTCTTTAGGATGTAAAGACGAGGGCACTATGTGCTTTTAAAATACCCCTCACACACTAAGAATCCCTTAGTGTCATGCTTCATCATGGGGGTCTTCCCGTCCCTCTACGGGGCGGGGCGTGCTGCAACCTACGAGCTACGCGGGAGCACTGATCGTTGTGACGAAAGGCTTATATGTTGGTGCAGTGTAGGTGATATCAGTCAGGTGTAGGGACCTAAATATGTGAGTGCAAGATTAAAAGGGGGGTTTTCAAAATTCCCTGGCTAGTAGAAAAAATATATTTTATTCACTTCTCTGGCTGGGAACATTAAGAAGGGGATTTTGAGGTAGAGCAATTAGCTGGCTACCTGGTCGACATGTTTCATAAGCAGTCCCCTACTGCTTACTCATCAGGCCTTTCGTCACAACGATCAGTGCTCCCGCGTAGCTCGTAGGTTGCAGCAATGCCCTCCCCGTAGAGGGACGGGAAGACCCCCATGATGAAGCATGACACTAAGGGATTCTTAGTGTGTGAGGGGTATTTTAAAAGCACATAGTGCACTCGTCTTTACATCGTAAAGAGAGAGCCTAGTACCGCACCTATATTTTATATAAAAATAAAAAAATAGTCACCACCACACATTGATAGAATCCTTTTGTTTAGATAACAATGAGAGTATGTCAGGGGAAACAGTATGTTGCTTTACTGCCATGGTGCTCTATTGTATTACAATTCTGCCTGAAAAGATGTATTCCATTGCGGTACCAGGAGCAGGTACTGGGGAAGGGACAGATAAACCAAGTGTTGGTGGAGGTACTGATGGAGCAGAAGAATTAGAAGGTACTATTAGAGGGTCGGGTTCAGCTATGGTAGAGGTGCTGATGAGGCAAAATAAGTCAAAGCTGCTGAATTAATTGGAGATCTTCCTGCTTTAGCCTCTTCTATCTCCTTCTGACACCTTCTTTCCGCATGTGCCAACCTGGTGGAATACATTTCCTGCAGGTTTTTCCCATTCCTGTGGTACCGTAGGAGTGTTGTTTAATATTCCCACAGGAACTAGACTTTTTTACATAGGTTGCATGTAGCAAGTTTGGAATTAAAAATGTTCCTCCAGGTGGCAAAGAAAAAATCCTATAGAATGTAGTCCTTCAATTTCTCCCTCTGTACCACCTCTTAGAAATAATAATAAAAAAAACATATTTATTCAATGAAAAAAACACATGATTAAGATTAGTTATAGTTAGTAAAACTTAATGTAATAGTTTCAAACAAAACCTACTTAAACTAAACAAACAATAGAAAATTCTAAAGTTATAGTTCTAACATTATAAGTTATAACTTAAAGTTATAATTTACGCCCCGGCCAAAGCTAACTATAACTCGCACATTATACTTAGTGTTGCCAACTGGCTAGCCAGACTAAGGGCCTGATTTAGATCTTTGCAGGTGGGTTACTCCATCACAATGGTGACGGATATCCAGTCTGTCGAAAAATAAATCTTATTATATCCTATGGGATTTCTATTTCAGCAGACGGGATATCCGCCACCGTTGTGACAAAGTAACCTGTCTAGCAAGATCTAAATCAAACCCAAAATTATTTATAAAATGGCCCTCTACCATCAACACTCTTCTCATAAATTATATCATTTGAAGTGTTATGAGTGTTAGTCTCTCTTCGGAGAAGCAAGATGGCGGCCGCTACTGCAGCCGTGTGAGGAGCTGCGCGTGTTTCCCCCGGAGATCTGCCCTGTCCTGGCGTGAGAGAGGCGTTTTGCTGCTGCCGACTGTTTTGTGGAGCTGAGAGGCGTGACGAGGTTCCTTCCGCGGCGCCGAGGAGAAAGACGAAAGGAGAAGGATCGGCTGACCCTCCTGTATGCTACGTGAGCTGTTTGTCCCGGCTACCGGATTGTGCTGACCGCTTTCCCTGCCGGCTGGTGGGGGGCCTGAGTGCTTTTCGAGCGCCCGCAGCGTCCTCAGCCGCGGCGCCCGTAGGTTGGAGTCAGCTGTGGGACCGGGCGGACTGAGCCGCGGAACCGCTGCGGAGTTGTTGTGGAGTGTTTGGAGAAAGCAACTCGGGACGTCTGTTGCTACATTGTTGCATTGCGGATATTTGTGGATACTTAGTTGCTAACACCATTTCAAGGAGGATTCGAAGGATTTGGACGGTGCTTTTGGTTACCGTATAGACGCGATTAAGGCGTTTAACGAAAGTACTTGCTCAAGCAACTGTAGCTGCTCACAATTGTAGCAACTTTCTTCCTCCTGCTGCATGCTTAATTTTCTACACCTTTGGTGAGTGAGGAACACACTTTTTTCTTTTGAACTTGCTATACTGTGGATACTGTGGAACTAGCTGCACTTAGTAAAATACTTTTGGCAGTTTGGCAGTTAGCAAAGCCTAGAAAAAAATTGTACTTTTTAGAGTGCACTGGGAAAAAGATTCCTCTTGTATTAAAATACTCAACATGGCTCCCAAAGGCAGAGTTACAAAAAAGAACGCCTCTAATTTAGCCAATTCTACAAATACTTCAAGTTCTGCAAATGCTGCAAACAGCACCACAGCAGTAGATCTGGAACTTCGTAACTTACAGTCTAATGGGGTTTTAAAAGAGCCCACAATACCTGAGCTATTCAAGAAAAAACCTACGACTACCCTTAATAAAAGCTCTACAACTGAAGCGACCCCTGCAAGGGCTACTGAACGCTCTAACCCTGATAAATCCAATTTGAACCAACCATCCAAAAATGATACTGGTTTAGCTGGAGCTAACTCTAATGGCAATGAAGATGGTGTAAGGGGGGAAGGTAACAACGATGACGCAGTATCAGAGCTTTGTCTTGCGGTAGAGGGAGTTAGAGTCTCACCCAGACCAAATGACCGACAACAACAACATGCTGCAGAATCGATAGAGTCTGGGGGCCAATTCTTTTCTATGTCTGATCTATCTGTTGCTTCAGAAGGTGATATGGAGGAGGAACTCCTCAGCGAAGAACATTCTCAGTTCAAAGATTGGGCGGAGGAGTGTAATCAAATTACAGAGGAAGATATCCTAGGCCCTGACTTTCTAGCCAATGAAGGAGTTTCAAACACAGTCCGTAAGGTTATAGAGGGAAAATCTAAAGAGAAAACAACAGTTATGGACCAACCTCAATGGGACGGGGCCGGTGCTAATAATAATGAAGCTGATGATGAAAACTCTGAGACTCATGAGTTACTAGAAGAGTCTGAGGAGGTCACCTTAAAATCTATATACAAGCTACAGGCCTCTATGTATCGTATGATATTAACTCATAGAGAAGAAACCAAGGCGGAAGGTCTTCGGACTCAGGGAGCAGTTCGAAAACTTCAAAATGTAGTACGACGTCTGGCCAAGTCTAGCACAGATACTAACTTGAGAGTGCAGGAGACGGAAACGCGTATTTCAGCAGTAGAAGATGAGCTAACGCTACATAAGAATTCAATCAAAGATTTGGATAGCACCAGGCAAGACGTGGATTGGAAGTTAACTGATTTAGAGAATCGCGCTCGACGTAATAATCTGCGTGTACTGGGAATTGGAGAAAAATCTGAAGGGAAAGACACTCGACGCTTTGTAATAGACTTGTTTGCGGATGCCTTTCAGGATCTCACTGGATGGGACTGGGATAAGGAGATTATAAGAGCTCATCGGTTCCCATTTAACCAAAAGACTGACCAGGAAGGCAGGAACAAATACCCAAGAGCTATTCTCATTTGTGTGCAGAATTATCTTCTCCGTGAGATTCTGTATGACTTGGCAAGACCTTCGAAACCCAGAAAAGGCTTGGGGCATGAATTTTTTGTGAGACCAGATTTCTGTGCTGCAACTGTCCAACAACGTTGGAGACTAAAACAGTTGATGGCACCAATGCAAGCTAAGGGGGGTCAAACCTTCCTACTTAATCCTGCTAAACTCAAAGTTGTGCATAAAGGAAGAACTATATTTTTTGTATCAGAGATAAAAGCTCAACAATACCTAGAGACTATGTAGTAAAATGCTATAGGAACAAAGCTATGTTCAATCGGTTATGATCCAGTTACCCCGAATAGGCAGATCCTCTTGGCAGTATTGGGCTTAGATGCTTCTTTTTTTTTTTTTATTGTATTTTCTTTGGCTATTTTTACCAGGAGGGTCAGATCCGGGGGCAACTCACAGCTGATACTCACATTCCATCAATGAGGGCACTAGCCCTTACGCTTCTGGTGGGGGGGTGGTGCGGGAAGGGAGGGGTGGGGGGGAACAACGGGGTGGGAAGATTTTTTTTTTGGGGTGCAAGGTCATACAGCTGGAATGTCTAGTTGACTTTTGTATAAGGCTTATTTTTGGCAGATATCGAATTTTGGCAGGTGATGCTCATATGTTTATGTTTAGTTTAGTGTACTCAAATATACTTTATAATGGCTAAATTATCAATATATTCCATTAATGTATGTGGTTTGAATGATAAAAGAAAAAGAGGTATATTGGCCCAGATGTTATCAACTATGCGGGTGGACGTAGTTTGCATTCAAGAGACCCATATCGCTTGGCCCAATAGAGGGACCCTAAAAGATCTTGGGTTGGAAGTGGTAGGATGCACTCGTCAGGGTTCCACTACACGTGGGGTTGCAATACTTAAGAGACGTGGAATGGGTGAAGTTAAAAGAGTTAAAGAGGATCCAACTGGACGGTGGGTAATTGCAGAACTTAAAGTTGGAGGTTTGATAGTTACTATATGTTCCTTGTATGGATCTATATTGGATGATTCGGGTGCATTGGACTTTTTAAATATAGAGCTGGCACAATGGTCACCCAATATTATTTTTTGTGGAGACTTTAATCTGCATCTGGAAGAAACTTTTGATATTCATAGTAGGGTTCCATACAAGGGGAGGAAGAAGAAGGTTTTTACAGCACTTAAAGGGATCATCGAAGAGTATAGATTAATTGATGTAGGGCATGAGAAGCGAGGAAACATATTTGGGCACACCTTTTTTTCTGCACCGCATCAAAGATTTTTTAGATTAGATTACTTTTTTGTTTATAAGGGATTATACGATGATTTAGCACAAATTGAATTTGAGGTTCTCCCAAAAGTCATCTCAGACCACAACCCTCTAATACTTAAGCTTGTCCTAAATATGGTTAATACTACCTGCGCATGGTCTTTTGAACGTAAATTACTGTATGACCCAGGTTATGTTGAGCGTATGAACGTTTGGATTCCAGAATTTTTCCACAACAATAAAGATACTACATCATTAGAAATAGTTTGGGATACTTTTAAATGTGGGGTTCGGGGTGAAACACTTAGCTATTCTTTGAATAAACAAAAAGAGACCCGAAACCAGGTAACTTCTGAACTTAAAAATCTTAGAGCTTTAGAGATTCAACTTATTCAATTATGTAAGCAAGGGTTATCTACGGAAAATATTACAAAGAAACTAGTAGCTCTAAAAAATACGATTTACCAACGACATGCTATGAAACTTGCACAACAGATCTCTGCATTTAGGACAGAGCTATATGAAGTGGGTGAAAATTCGGGCAAAATTTTGGCAAAGAGGGCAAGGCAGAAGGCAGCTTATGCTAGTATCAATAAAATAGATAACCATTTAGGGATAACAGTCAGCAGAGCTGAAGATATTCTGAGAGTTTTTAGAGATTTTTATTCTCAATTGTATACGGATGAAGCTCGTCCTGAGTGCTCAGACCAGATCAATCAATTTGTCAATCCAGTATTGAATACTATTCTTTCTATTGAAGAGAAGGAGAAACTAGATTTGCCATTTACTTGGGAGGAGATTGAACTCTCTTTAATGTCCCTAGCCTCAGGAAAAGCTGCAGGACCTGACGCCATTCCGCTAGAACTTTACAAACACTTCAGGAATGTATTAAAAACAGAATTATTAGATTTATGTTTAAACGCACAGCAAGGTAACTCCCCTCAATCTTGGCATGATTCTATCATCACGGTGTTTCATAAAAAAGGTAAACCTCCTTTATTGCCCTCATCGTTTCGCCCTATTTCACTTAAAAATTCTGACTGTAAAATCTTTTCTAAAATCCTAGCGGGTAGACTTTCCAATATTATTTCCCCTTTAGTCTCTAAATACCAACATGGGTTTATCCCAGCTAGAGACACCGCTGATCATATTCGACGTGTGATTTCTTTTTTGGATTGGTCCCAAGCAACTCGGTCTAATATTGGACTAGTATTTTTAGATGCTGAAAAAGCTTTTGACCGGGTTGCTTGGGATTATCTTTGGGAAATTTTGCTTAGGAAGGGATTAGGTCGGGGGATTGTTAAAGCTTTGCAAACTTTGTATATTACCCCAAAAGCATATATTCAAATTAATGGACAATTATCTTCACCTTTATTAATTTCTAGAGGTACCCGTCAAGGATGTTCCTGTTCTCCTTTACTTTTTGCTTTTTATATTGATCCCTTAATCAATCGTTTTTTTCGGAAATGGATATTAAACCCATACATTTAGCCAATACTAATTACCGAGTCCTTGCTTACGCCGATGACATTGTGATTTCTACTACAGACGTTCAAACAGCTTTACCCATTATTGATCAAATTGCCAAACAGTTCGGATACTTTTCGGGCTACAAACTTAATCTAGAAAAGACCCAAGTTTTGTGTTCTGGAGAAAACCCACCTGCTAATATCCCCACTTCTTCAGAAGTTACTTATTTAGGTATTAAAATCTCGCTACCTATAGAAAAAATTCCAGAGCGTAACTTAAACCCCATTATTGCTCAAATTAACATCCTATTACAGCGTCTTGATCATCTGCGATTGTCCCTCTTCGGTCGTTCTAACATCTTAAAAATGCTGGTCCTACCGAAGGTTTTATATTTATTTCGCACAATTCCTCTGGATTTCTCACTACATTCTCTCAAAATCTTAGAAAGAACCACATTTCGTTTCCTTTGGGGCTATAAACGCCATAGAAAAGCAGCTAAAAAAATGATTCTTAGTAAGGAATGTGGCGGTTGGAATGTACCGTATTTTCTTTTTTATTACTTTTTTGCTGTTTTACAATATATTGGTCCCCTCATTTTGGGAGAAAGAACTGAACTTGCAGAATGCCATACCCCATCAATGTATCAATTGCTTCTGGGCGAGAAAGCTAAGGGTAGCTTTCTGAGAATAGTAGAACCCAGTTACTACAAAAAAAACTAAATATAAGACTTTGAAATCTGCTTTGGAATCTGGCAGAAAATTCGAAAACATATTAAACTAGCGAAATTAAATTTCTATACTCCTCTTATATCAACGGAGCTATTTCCAGAAGTTTTCTTTGATTTAACTATGCACAGGTGGCAGCAGAAAGGAATAAAGCACTTGGGGGATTTATTTTGTAATGGGCAAATGATCTCGTTTCAGGATCTAATAACCAACTTTTCCGTGGGTAGAAATGACTTTTTTAAATACCTACAACTTCGCAGTTTCCTACAGGGCCACCCTGTTATGCCACCAACTTAAAATTCTTTATTAGAGCTTTTACAAAGAAAACCTCGAATAGGTCCTTTATATTTAAGCTTAATGCAGGAATTTGGTGATGATCTAGGCCAATGCCAGACTAAATGGGCCAATAGTCTAGGCATAGTAAATGTTGATGTTTTATTGTCAATTAGAATGGCTGCAGAATGTCTTGTAACCGGGATGATGAAATCCCAACACTTTATGTGTATTCACAACCTTTATTATACTCCTAAAAAAGTAGTTAAATGGAGCACGACGGCAGGCACGAATTGTAGCCGATGTGGATTGTATGCAGCTGACGAATTACATATGTTTTTCTTTCGTCCTAAGTTATCATCGCTGTTTCAAGAAATTGAGATTTTTTTGCTTATTATTTTGAAATGTAACATAAAGTTAACTAATGAATTAGTACTGCTTGGTATAGATCATACTACAACTCGGCCTAGACCAATCTCTTATTTTCTTTTTCTGTGTATGGCTGCAATTAGATCTTGTATCACCAAAGAATGGATTAGCCAGGACCCCCCTACGTTTTTTATGTGGAAGGAAAAATTATTATTTATGTTTAATATGGAATCGGCTATCTACAAGCTCAAGGGGGTTAAAAAAAGAATTATGGGAGAAAAAATATGGGCACCAATTGCTGAGTGGATTTGATTTAAATCTATGTATTTTATAGTCGCTATTCTAATTTGTTTTCTGCCAAAATTCTGTCATATAACTTGCTTTTTTCTTGAAAATAATCTGCCCTTTTATTTACATGTTTTTTTCTGTCTATGTTGTTTAGTATAACGCCTTGCTGTATTTCCTTGCAATAAAACAATAAAAAATAAAAAAAAATAAAAAAATGAAGTGTCATGAGTGTTGATATGATTTAACATGCTATAAGTGATGTAATAGGATAGCGTATAAGCAGTGTATGGGGAGAGCATGAGTTATATTTAATTTAGCCTGGCTAAAAAAAGCCCCTGCCTGTGTTTAAATTTCAATAATTGGACCCCCGTTGTGGGTGAGGATCCGGGACTCTCATTTTTAGATATTTGGGGGAGGAGGAAGTGAGGTCATCTACCTGATCCAGTCCTTGCCCCGGGTACCCCATCCCCCCAGTTAATTTAGAAATCAAGGGGAGGGAGCCATGTTACCCACTCCAGATCACAATTGGTCCCTGGGCATCACCACATCTCTCATGGCTGATGACTATAAAGAAGGGGGGCAAGTGTTTCGCCTCCTCGAGGCTCATTTGGGCCCCAGGGACCCCATCCTCAGGGGCCAAATTACTAATAAAAGGGACAGGAGCTGCATGCCCTCTCCCCATGCCAATATTGGCCGCGGCGACATCTGATCATTATGGTGCCCAGGGGAGCCCAGCCCCAGGACACTGTGGTTACCTGCCAGGTTGAGTGCAGGCATACCCTCCCTGCACTTTCCCAGGCAGGGAACTTCACTTTGCTCCCACCTAGCAGGGGCAGTTTAAAACAAATGCTAATGCTGGGCAGGAGCAAAGAAAATGTGCTGGTTCCCACCAGCACCTAGTATGGTGCTGGCTAGGGAGCAGACTATGGCCCTGCGGGCCATAGTGTTCCCCCGCAAACCCCTAAAGTAAGGTTCTGTGAGTGCCCCAGGTGGGCACAGGTACACCCCCATTGGCCACAGGGGGTGATAACCTCAGAGCCTTTACTAGTTCGGGGAGTGGAGCACCTCCCACTCTCCTTAATTTTTAAAATAAAGACCCCAGGGGATTGGGTCCCAACGCCCTTACTTGCTCAGGCAGGGCAGATGCACCCCCGTATTACGTAAAAATGCCCTGGCCCAGGCCAGGCCCTGCAACCAATCCTCAGCCATGCATGGCTTTTGGCCGTACGCAGCACGGTTTGGTGTTATGGATAGTAATGAAATGAAATGAAATATTAGATTACAAATAAAATAAAACTAGAAATGCACTGAAAAAATAAAACTTAAGTTATAGTTAGGTGAAAGTATCAGTTACAAAGTAACATTTTACACAAAAAAACATTGAAAGTCACCAGTAATAGTTATTTCTTACTATAACTCATGCCCTAAGCTAACTATAACTTGTGCACCTATCATGCACAGCTAATTCTTCCACATATCAAATCACTCATGACATGTTCTATAACAGCATTGATAACATCAATGCAATATTTGAAATTACATCATTGATCACAAGACTATGCATGGAAGGGGTGCGTGTTAAAGTTATCATAGGTCACAAGTTATATTTACTTGAGATAAGTATAACTGGTGAATTTCAGTGTATTTTCTAGTTCAAATATTACCTTGCCCCTGAAACTTTCACCTAACTATAAATCAGTGGGTGTATGAGTGTCTGGGTAAGTTTATAGGTGGGTATGAGAGAGCATAAGTGGGTTTGTAAGTGGGTATATGAGTGTCTGAGTGCGTGTGTGAGTCTCTGAGAGGATCTGTGAGTCAGTGCATGAGTCTCTGAGTAGATTTATGAGTGCGTGAGAGAGAACATGAGTGAGTCTGTAAAAGGGTGCAAGAGTGTCTGACTGTCAGTGAGTGGGTTTTCATGTCTGAGTTTGTCTGTGAGTGGGTGCATGAGTGAATGGGTCTGTGAGTGGCTGTGAGAGTGTATGAGTTGTTCTGTGAGTATGTGCATGAATGCCTAAGTGGGTTCTCCTATTTTCTGTAGGCCTTAGAAGAGCTTGCAGAGTTTCACTCTGCGAAACTCTATGGAGCTACTGAAAACTCAGCCAAATTCTGCTGAGTTCCGTGAACGGGTGGAATATTGCTCAGCCACCCCTAATGAAGTCCCCTTGGTTGCTTGGAGTAGTTCGGGCCAATAACTGCTATAGTTGCCACTTGTAAGTCCCCCACAGCGACATTGCTGAGAAATCGTAGGAGGCCCCTCCCCTTTTCTCAACCACTCTGCAAATAGGCCTCCTGGTGCACTAATGGTTGCGGGGTAAACTCCCCTTGGATACTGAGGGTCGTTGGGGGCTAAAACCCTTATTGTTGCCGCAAGCAAGTCCGCCACAGCAGGATTGCTGAGACCTTGTCGAAGGACCCTCCCCCTTTATCAACTACTCTGCAAATAGGCCTTGTGGCACACTTCTACTTCGAATGTAGGTGGGTCTGCACACCGTCTTAATCAAACTAGTGTGATATGTAAACACAATTGTATACTCTATTTGCGTGTCCAAGGAAACCTGGGACTAAGCTCTGCACAGCTTAACGGCACTCAGGCCTAAATGTCATAAACAAACCTTTCACAAATTGTAAACTAAAGTTTTTTACTTCAATAATTTCACAAGAATCAAAATATAATGAACAATTGAAATAAAAATTGCAAGCTAGTACATTTCAAAAATCTAATCTAATGAGTTTCACAATATTAAAGAATTGAGACACATATTGTTTAAATTAACATCCCAAAAAAACGTTCATCAAAAACCCGAAATGCATTGGGTTGGTGATGAACGTCTATTTCTGCTTGTTTCTGCTCTCTATTTTGTCTCTTTCTTCTGATTGCTGACCTTTGTTTCGCCTCTTACTGCTAGTTTCTGATCTCTATTTTGACTTTCTACTCATTTCTGAGCATTATTATGCCTTCTCTGACCTTTATTCTGCCTCTTTCTGTCCTTAACTCTGTCTCTTTCTGCTCATTTCTCACCTTTATTCTGCCTCTTTCTGCTTGTTTCTGACCTTTTTTCTGCCTTTCCTGCTCATTTTGGACTTTATTTTGCCTCTTTCACCTCTTTTACCCGGGTTCATGGGGGGAACCTCAAGGCCCCCTGTGGTCCCTGTTGGCTCCCAGCTTCCTTTGAGCTGTCTGTGAGTGCACTTCTCTCACAGACAGGGAGCTGCTAAACATGCCCTGCCTATGAGAGCAATAGTATCATCTGTTTCCCAGCCGCTTAACAGCGGGCAGTGAAACAGATGAAAGCTTTACTTCCAGCAAGTGTGAGCATTTCTCCACTGTGTTCACTGTGGCTTGGCGGGAAATATTAAAGCTCATGTGAAGCCACAGCAAACCGTTATGTCCCGGGTGGGCCTCGTGGGACATAGCAGGAGCCGACCCTTGGGGTCGTGGTCACCACAGCCATTATTGGCTCCCTCTCACTTTTATGGGCCTGCTGCGGGAAGGTGGTGGTCCTTGGGGTCAAGAACAGAGCCCCCTCCTAAAAACAATAGAAAGTCCTGGGGAGATGGTGGTCCCTTGGGCTGCTGGGGTCTGTGCTGCCCTACATGTATTTTTTTATCTGTTGCAGTGGGGAGTTGGTGGTCCCTCAGACCTGTGAGATGTCTGAGCAGCCCTCACTTACTAACTCATAAGCCATGGGGAGCTGATGCTCTCCAGGGGATAAATTAAGCCTGGGGGGGATGCGCCCCGCTCTGTGTACTTCCTGCATTCCCCCAGGAACTGGCCCACTCAGGGGCTAATCAGTAGAGAAGCGCAGGAGACTGTGCTTCTTTTTTTAAAAATCTCACGAGGAACTGCAGATCCAGCATGGCTCCTGCTGAACACCCCCCCCCCCCGCCCCCAAAATGCTTTTTAGCCCAAACCGGTGTCCATGCGGGATCACTCCAAGAGGCCTAGGAGGTCAGGGTAGCGGATTCTCAAGATGGCTGCTAATCACATTTCAGTACAGGGACTGTTGGATCCTCGAAGGATCTGTGTCCCTATATATACAAATTTGGATTTACATTCCCTTTAATATCTCAAAAAACTACTGAACGGATTTATATCAAATAACAAAAAGGGTTCTTTCTTGACCAAGAGCTACCTTTCTGCTACATTTGGTTCGGGCTGTAGTCGCGGCTAAAATCTCCATGGGAATTAACATGGGAAAATACATTTTTGACCCCCTTTCTTCTCATTCCTCTCTTGACGGATAGCCCTGAAATTTTCCATGCACAACAAGAATCGCTTGCCCACTTTTTTGGGAACATTTCGTGAAGATTTTTCAACTGTAACCAAATATATAGGTAAGTCAAAAAACATTTTTCCTATGGAAACTAGGTCCTAACTATAGGGCTTATTACTAGTCTGGTAGTCCACGGTCCGCCAGACTTGTGGGGGCACGGTGGTGGCGGTCTTCCAAGTGCCCTCTTAGGACTAGGGCAGTGGGGCCACCCTGGGACCACTGGAACCCCCACGGGAGATCCTTGGGGGTGGCGCAGCTGTCTTAAGGCAGCAATATGCTACGCAGGGACTTTTCATGGCAGTGCGACTGCCATGAAAAGTGTGGCGTTGAGGAAACAAAGAGTCTACAGGCCCAACAGGGCTCCCTGGTGCCTCATTCAATGTGAATGCTTACCAGTACTGCATGGCGTGGACTGCAGCAGTCCATGCTGTTCAGGTACTGCCTTTGATGTTCCCGTTGGGATGTATGTCGTTACAATGCATACTTTTACAATGCATACCTTTACAACGCATTTTTTACACCGCAACATCTATTACAACGCATTCCATTACAACGCATGCCATTACAACGAATTCTTTGAAACTACCTTTACAACGCATTCCACTACAACGCATACTACATTTACAACGCATACCATTACAACGCATACCATTACATTGCATGTATGGTAAGTATTGGATAGTGTAGGGGTAAAAATTACTATTCTAACTCCAGGGGGTGCAACAGTAGGGTAAGTATTGGATAGTGTAGGGGTAAAAATTACAATTCTAACTCCAGGGGGTGCAACAGTAGGGTAAGTGTTGGATAGTGTAGGTATGCGTTGTAATGGTATGCGTTGTAATGACTGTGTTGTAATGACATGCGTTGTAGTGGTATGCGTTGTAGTAACATGCTTTGTAATGGTTGTGTTGTAATGGCGTGCGTTGTAATGGATGTTGCGTTGTAAAAGTTTCGTTGTAAAGGTAGTGCGTTGTAAAAGTTGTGTTGTAAGTGTTGTTTCCCTTCCCGTTGTGATCCGACACCACCCTGAGAAGGCCAAAGAACTGCCTGACAGACCAGGAGAAAACTTCTGATCTGGCGGGTGGTTCCTACACAGGTTTGGCAGTGCCAGAGTGGGGCTGTCCCCCTCTCGCCCCGTCAAACTCATATTATGGCCCTATAACTACCCACTACCTTCACAATCTTCACAAAATATTAAAAATTAGTATGACAATTGGTTCAGTTCGTGTTTTTAAACCTTTGGGGTGATTCGTCAAGTGGGGTGCTGAGAAAAGGGGGTCCCAAAATGCTATTCCCCTATTCAATTTTCCATATGGATTTTAGACAGAGCTACATCCCAAACCACTGGACGGAATTGCACCAGACTTGGCAGAAAGGTAGCGTTTAGTCCTGAAAGCGACCTCTATGAAAACTGGTGTAAATCCATCCAGTATTTTTTTAGATATTAAAGAAAATCCATATTTGTATATAGAGGGAGGTGAAGGCTTTGCAAACACTCCCACTCTCGTTAAAAAAAGAAGGGGGCAGTGTAGGAACACCCTGACTCCCAAAGCCTCTTGGGGGGTTCTACAGGGCACCCGCCTGGAGCAAAAAAGCATTAAAATACAAAATAGAAGTCGGCTGGATCTGTGGCTTCAACCCAAAAAAAGAGCCTGCGCTTCTGTAATATTTAGGCTGCGGTGGGCCATGTCCGAGGGGAATGAGGAATTTTTAAAAGGAGGGGGTGCATGGGGCTAGGGCTTATAAAGGCCCGGTGACTGCCACCTGCCCGGGGCACTGCTTTAATGTATACGGGTTTGCCCGCGTGGCACCCCGTGCCCTGGGGATCGCCACCTCTGCAGGGCAAATCTATATAAATAAATGGAGAGGGGGCCACTTACTTTGCTGTCGTCAAAAGCAACCAAATATAAACCAGACAGTGTTTTAACCCGAGATAAGGCTACATTTGACATTCCTTCCCTAAACACTACTCCCAGCATTAACCAATGCAGAATCTACACTTAAACCTTGATATTTATAAATACTTACAGCACGTGCTAGAGAAACTGGATAAGGTTTCTTTCGCACATATAAGTCTTTCTCAAGCAAAAAAAATGCAATGGCCCTTCCAATCTGCTTTGCAGATCAATCTGTTCATATTTAATTGCTAAGTAATGTGTCTCACTCCTGTTAGGAAAGATACTGAAATCAATAATTTTACCCATAGCACCATTAAATAATCCTTCATCTAAATTTAAATTTCAGTGCAAAATTACTTTATAGTTTGCAAACACTTAAACATTTCTGCAATCCTGCAATTTATTAAACAGGGTTTTTCAATTAATCCAATTTTGTTTGCAATTCTTCATTTATCAATACTGCAATGCCCTGATGTTACATTTTGTCTATGGCCGTCAGTTCCAAACTTTCATCTATCTCCAATTGCAGCAATTATTTGTTGAAAGAGGCACACTCTGCTAGTGTGGGCATTAGGCATACAATTGGTTTTTCATAACACTCAAACTCTCCTAATAGTTCTGACTCAGAATGCCAAGGCTTAAAGAGTTGTAGAAGTGACAAATAGAAAAACTCCCTTTAATCAGGATTGTGGGGAATCAGGATTTTATGATTAACCAGACTCCCTTTGCTATGTCGTACCAAATCATCATTACAACCAACCACTACAAATGTACCTTCAACTACATTTTCTGTCACATTGTTTCTATATCTATAGGTTTGAAGTATTTCATAAAGACATACATCTTCAAGATGAGGACCCCTTTTGTGATAGTAGGTGTCCAGCATGTTTTTTTGACTATAGCTATACTTTCTGGGTCAAGTTCTGCACAGTACTAAATTTCCGGAAAATACTTCAGCACTCTATTCCTCATGCATGCTAGACCTAGACTCACCCAAACAATTCCTCTTGATTTATTGTACAACCCCAACAATTTCTCTTGACTTAGAGTACAAAATAGTTGAACTTAACTGATCACAGCACTCATAAGATCAATTCCACGCATGAAAGCATCCTCAAACTGAAGCTGTACAGTTTTTTCGTTAAAGACTTTTCAGCAGAAATCTCTTCCCACATATCCTTTATCTTCATTTTTTTCAGATTTCGGTATGTATGCAGTAACATAATGAGCAACAGCTTTGGAGTTGTCTGCCACAAACTGAATAGACATATTGGCAATCCACATTTTGAGAAAGACAGGATTGTAATCGTTGACACATTTTGAAGCTGCTGTTCTCCTCAGGTTGTAGGTGTATTTGGGTGATTTTTGAGTAAGTGCATGCCTGATTTCAGACAAAAAAACTGTTGACTTTTGCTATAGAAATAACAGGTCTTGGAAACCCAAAACGACATTTAGTGTAAAATGTTCCTTTCTCTGTGTACTTACGCCCATAGTACTTCCCACAACTATGTGATTGAAAATGCACAACTTGCTGTTTTAGGCTTTTTTCAGCATTTTCTTTTGGGATGGTAAATGTAACATTCTGCTCTTTGAAAGATAGAGCAGACTCATTTGTTTCTGTTCCAAATGTTGGTGCATCTTTAATCCACAACAACATATGAATATGAGGAGCACCTCATGCTTAGTACTCTTTACGCCCCTTAAATATCAGTGACTTCTACAAGAGGTTTTTTTTGTTGTTGCAGATGAAGGCGAGTTTGGCTTGAAATCTGTGGTTAAATTACCTACAAACATGTGCAGGTTCTGAAGAGAAAAGGTCTCCAGGTAACTTCAGATTGATGTCCTTAATATTATAGTTTGCTTCTCTAAAATAGGCATTTAAATCATCCCATGTGTACTCTGCGCAACTGAAAACCACAACCAAGTTGGTACACCTAAATTTCATAACATACATTTTAGTTCACCAATGGCATGCCATCAAATGTGTCAAATTGTATTCCAACTTTTCAATTACTTTTGTCAACAAAAGTCTTTGCAGACATATTTTGTACATTAACTCCTGTCTTCAGAATATGGTTTAAAAGTGTATGATAGTCCAGACAAATCACTTTCAAATAAAAGATTTACTATATATGAAATACTTTGAAAAAATCTAGGGTCCTCTGATTATAATGCTGCTGGCATTTGCAGTCATCATACCGTCCGCCTATTCCACTTGGAAGTGGTTGTGGAAAACAAAGAGCTTCTAAACCTTTCTCCCAGACACTCGTTGGAGCTCCATTTTTTGTTTGAATCTGTTTATTAAAGTTTTTCCGTTTACATTTTACAATAGCAGAGCATATGACAGGTAGTACAGCATACAGTGGAAAATATAAGGACATACAATGCAGGCAGGATATTGTGGTAAACATGTTATGTCCAAATCGCAGTCTAGTCACAATAGTGAGAAAGCATCAGGTAACCGGTATGCTATGATGAACACTAAGGTTTAGTTCCAAACTAGGACTACAGTGCGGTAGGCGCAGATCAGCAAAGCTAACATGACATCTGCATGACGACTCCTGCAATAAAGTAGCAGAAAAGGTAACATACCAGGAAAATCCCAGCTGACAGTTGGGGACAGATTCTTGCATTATGATAAATGAGAAACAATAAACTCTAACATCAAGGGATTGTTTGTATCATTATCCCGTTTCACAAATGCAGCCGTGAGTTTGAATAAATCATAACAACAAAAGAGAAAACAATCATATTACCACCCACCAGTCTCATTGACATCTCATAGGTAATCATGTAGTTACCCACACACCTGCCCAAAAGGTAATACATTAGGGAAGATCAATATTATGGTTTAGTTAGGGGACAAGTCAGGAGAATGCAGTTCGTAATGTGTGTCATTAACTGACCCGGATAATCAGTCTGGCAAAAGTCAGGAATAACTTATGTGTGAGGACGATACATCGTCCTTCCCATTAACTCTATAAGAATCTGGAGGCGGGAAGGAAAAGAGGTGGGACAAATCAAAATAACAGTACAAACTTAGCCCAACTGTAACTACATCGGCCCATATTCTAGGTGACTAGAAATTATTTGCCATAGATGTCCTCCGACCACGTCAATCTGTTGAGGTGCGTGAGGCCTACACCCCTTCCTGGGTGTCTCCTAGCGTGCAAAAGTCACAAGAGGGAGGGGAGGTCTCCACTGTACTTCCCCTCCGTGGTATTGGGTTTACCAGTCAGAGGACTTGGCTCTGACGGGGATCCCTCCTGAAAGTGATATAATATTGTGTCCCAGTGAGTCATAGTGGGGAATTTCTAGAGGTAGAGGGTGTTTTCTTTATGCAGGGCGATGCTCTCAGCTTTGGCCCGCACCAGTAGCGAACACCCCAGGCTAGCAGAGGAGGAAGGGCAAGAATGTCCACTGTCTCATGATGATGCGTCTAGCCACCAGCAGCTCTAAGTCCAGAAAGGGTGAAGTCACCGTCTCCCATTTACTCCTAGAAAAAAGGTGTAAAATGCACTCCTCCCAGTTGTATGTCATGATGCGTTCAATGCAAAATGAAAGAGAAGCTGTGACCAATAGCCAGTACGATGCAAGCCGGGAACAGGACCACATCATGTGTAGCAGGTCCACGCCCACAGCATGGCATTGGGGCAAGCCGCATCGGAGAAATGGAAATATCGGTAATCTTATCTGGGGCAAGGTATGCCCTTTGCATAATGTAATATTGGATTAGGAGAAAACAGACATTTTGAGGAATCCTTTTTAGGGCCTCATTGGAGATTCTTTAGCTTGTTTCATATGGTACAGTTCAATGGTATCCCCCAAATCTTATTTTGAATGCAGTAAATGGATGCCAAACTGTGCATTTGAAGGTAACATTTCTTTCTCCATGCAACTTCCATCTGAGTGAACATCCACATGTTTGTAATACACAATATTCTGTTTCAGATAGATTGTAGCATTCTTCACCTTATTCACATCCACCAGTTCTTGCCATATTTTCTTTGTTTTTTTGTGGGCATACCATTCTCTAGCATAATTAGCAGTTCATCTGTATCTCTCTCTACGCCCACAGTTTCAATATTCCATTTAAAATCTAAAGGTAAAGACACACCTCTACCTTTAAGGCCTTTGTGTAGCTCAGACACACCAGTAAATGTCCTTATAAATTAGTATTTTTCCGTATTTTGCACGGATCTAAACATTGCAACACTTTCTTAATATATCTATGCATTCCTGGTGAGCACTACAAGTACTGGTACACTCCCATTTATACACAGGGGCATATCTACACCTTCTTTGTAACTCTTCAGCTATCTCTTCCCCTACATTTGTGGGAACCATCTCTTCTTTAGCAATGGAAGTACCATGTTTTACCTCATAGCATTGACCAGTTGTTTCAACTGCATGCACTAATGTGTGATCTTGCAAGTAGCTTTCTTCACTAAAGAAAAGCTCTGTACTAGAAGTATTCTTCCACTCCCCTCTGAAGATTTTCCCAAAAGAACCTTTATTAATAAGTCGCTTTTCCTGGCTTTTTCTCTTCATAGACATGTTCTCATTCTCTTCATCAATAAAAGAAATAGTTTCCGCTTCACAACAAATGCTTTATTAACTACACTCTACATGATTTTGCTTCTTTGTTTCCCTTCTCCCCTTATACAGCTTCATGTTTTATACAAAATTCTATATTAACCTACTATGAAACATTCTCTCTTTAATTTCCTTAAATTAATCTTCTCTTCATGTTAAACTAGTTGTTTTCTTATGAGATTTCTCACTTTGAATTTGACTTCCGTCTTCTCCGTTCTGAACTGATTTTAAACATCTTTTTTATTAGCATGTTTTTGTACATTTTCCATTTTTCCACATACTATTTTTAGAAACTTCTTTGTTCCCTTACCATTAGCTCTTTTCTCTATAACCACATTTTCTGAAGTATGTCCCTTTTTAATGTCAGTTGTAAGCAGAGAGTACCGTTTCCTCTGTTTTTTCTTGTTTCTGTCTTGTTCTGCATTGTTAATCTCCCTTTGTAAATACAAGTAGATGTCTGAAAGGCAAATAAACAATTCATTTACTTTTACAGAACATACTATTAAATTACATACTACAAGCAAATATATAGCTACATAAGTAATTTTATCACTGTGAAGCAGGCAGTGGACGTCCGCCACTTACTGTATGGGTGCATGATTTGCTGGTTGTGTTAGCCGGTGATGCGTTATGTAACTGTGTGTGCAACTGGCTCAGTTAATGCTGGGTACATTAGTGTTTTGTGTGTGTGTGTGTTGGGAATGACCTTTTTTGCACGGTTACCCCAAACTTTTGACTTCCTCCACCTCTTTCTTTCTCTGACCTTCATTTTGTTGTACTTAGGACTCTGAACACTGTTCCACTGCTAACCAATGCTGAAGTGCATGTGCTCCTTCCCTAAACATGTGTGTAATTGATGTATACCTGATTGGCATATGTAGTTTACTTATAAATTCCTTTTGAAGCATTATACCATGTACCCAAGGCCTGTAACCTAAATGCTAGTAGTGGGTCTGCAGTATTTGGTGGGCCACCCAGAGGAGTATCCTTTCAAACCTGTCTCAGGCCTGCCATTGCAATGCCTGTGTGTGCAGTTCACTGCCACTTCAACTTGGCATTTAAATCCTCTTGCCCAGCCTTAGACACACCTTTTACTACACATAAGTCACCCCTAAGGTAGGCCCCCTAAGGTAGGCCCCAAGTGACCCTAAGTACAGGGTGCAGTGTAACTAAAAGGCAGGACATGTACTTTACAATTTTAGATGTCTTGGCAGTGACAACTAATTCAATTTTTCACAGCTGGGAGGCTTCTCCTTCCATAGGCTAGCATTGGGAATTACCTTAAATATGTTTAAGCGGTAATTTCTGATCAGAAAGTAGTAGCTTTGTTATGTTCGGTATGGTTGGAATACCTATGATGAATTGTCTTTACTGGTAAAAATTGATATAACACTGCTATTTCAGAATTTCCACTTTTAAGAAAGTGGACATTTCTCTGCTCCCTTAGCTCTGTGTGCCTGCAGCCTGTCTGCAATCCATGTCTGGCCAGGGTGACAGCTACACTTTGGGCATACTCTCTGCATCGCCGCCTCACAAGACGGGTTGGGTGTGACAGGAGACACATCTGCATTCATCTACATACTGATAGACTTCCTGGGCTGAGATAAGGAGAGCTATCTTATACTTACATCTGAATAGGGTGTGTCCTGCTCTCATACAAAAGGCTGGTTTACCTCCGACTAGTAGTCTGGAGCCAGTGCTGGACTGAAAGGGATCCTTGTGTACTTCAAAAAGTTCTTTGAATTTATCCCGACATCAAAGGCACGTTGGGGTATAAACATGATGGCTATGGCCCTATCGAATCAGTACACTACCTAGAAGAAGCTTTGCTGGAGTAAAGCTTGCTGCGCTGAAGGATAGCCATCTTACTGTGCTGACTGATTCAAGGAACTGATGCCCTGCTTGGTTGGGCTGCCCTAACTTTAACTTTCCCCAGAGTGACTCCAAGGAACAACTTCACTTGTCGCCTTGCATCTGTCTCCTTCAAACCGTCACCTTCCTGGACAGGACCCACGCTCCTCAGCCGGGAGCTCCCGGACAGGGATTGCCGTTTTGGCTTAAATCCCCCTTTTTCCCTGCAATTCTTCCTGTATCTTGACAACAGACATCCAGACGACATGTGCCGATGACCGGTGGAGCCACTTGGTTTGGCTAAAGAGGAACCTGACCCGGGTTTCTCCAACGGCCGTCACCTTCCCAGCCGGACATCGGGGCATGGCACTCCTCGTCCCCTGCTCCTGTTTCTCCCTCTACTGCCTCCTTCAGAACGATTCGCCACGGATTGCTGTGAATTGGACCTACCTTGGCACAGCTCCACTTTCATTGGAAAACCCTGGATAGTGGTGGATTGATTGGAGACATGATTCCTCCTTTCCTGAATGTCCCCCTGCCCTACGAGCCAGGAGTAGCTGTCTGCCCGGACGTCGGATCACCTGCAGCGATGAACTGTAATTGAGGGTGAGTGCCACGGCACTGTTGGTCCGGGGGACCCGAATTTCCCGCCTGCAGTTCTACCATTCTAAGAAAGGATCACTCGCCCAGCCCACGCTGCTGCCTCGCTGCCGCTACCTCCACCATACTGGCTGTCTGCTTGGGTGTGTGCCTTCCAGGTAGGGGGTGCGGGAGCTACGTCCTGCGGTCTCTTCATCACCAGTGCCCCCATGGTCCAGAGCCTCTACACCCCTTCTACAGCCTGCCGTCCACCTTTGGTTTAGTTGCTGCCTCCCCCTTTGACTCTTGGCACTTATATCCTGCACTCTGGTTCTTCCCTATGGAATTTTGAGTTTTGGACATCCTGCCATTTTGCTGTTGGACTCAGTTGATACCCTTGACTCGGACCCGCCATCTTGCAGGACCCCAATCTTTTCCCCCTTCCCTCCGGTCTCCCCTGACGATCCTCTATCTTTTTTCTCCTTCTTCCTGGTCTGCCTAAACCTCATCCCTCCTCTGGTATCCTCCTCCCTCCTCACCCTCTCTCACAACAATACTTTCGTCCCTTCTACCTTCTCTCCCACCATTTTTTCACTCACTCTGTTATGATTGTGCAACTAATTGTTTAATTTATCGTACCTCTAACATGCTACTTGTTCTTCTTATGTAAAACGCTCCGATACCCTGACTCTTGTGACTTTTTTTACATCCCTCCATTTCTTTGTGGAGATGGTCTCAGTTGATTCCATTGACCCGGACGCGCCATCTTGTATGACCCCTGTCATTCCCTTCTTTCCTCCCTCCTGACTCCTTCTGATGACCCGCAAACGTTTTTCTCTTTTGCTGAACACCCTTACCCCATCCCTCCTCTGCTGCCTTTCTCCCCGCTCAGGTATTCCCTGAATCTTATTCTTGTCCTTTTTTTCCTTCTTCTGCCTCTTATTACTTGTCCTTTTTTTGTAAATTGCTGTGAATTTTTTTTAAATTACTGTACCTTGTATCTCGCTATGTTGGTTCCTTATGTAAAGGGCTCTGATACCTCCAGGTCTAGCCAGCACTATATAAAACTCCATAAATAAAATAAATAATAACTAAATAAAGATCTCCTCCAAGTAAAATGGCAGTTCATGCTCGAGGGCATTTGGAGCCCTTCCTCGCTCTGCCCCAGTGTGTTTAGAGAGTGCTAGTGTTGTTCTACATCAGCGCAAGGGGAGCGCTCTGCCATGTCCTTGCCGCTGCATGTGTTAGTGCTTCATTGCATGGGTGATAGGGCGAAGATACTTAGTAAAACAAGAATTTTGGAATCACTTAAGGAATGAAATCGTGTGGGCTTAGTGATTTGAGCCCACTAGTGCTGGTTATGCAACAACACATGCTGTGATGTAATGACTAACCCCTCGATAACCTTACTTAACCTTTGTGCCAGTGATTTTGAGTATATTTTTGTATCCGCGTTGAGGAGCGTTATTGGCCTGTATGATCCTGGTTCCAAAGGGGATTTATCCTTTTTTAATAGCACTATTATGTCCGCCCCTGCCCAGGAGCAGGGGTGGACATAATAATGTTTCTAGAGGGCGAGGACTGCTGATGATGAAGCATGACACCTGGTGATGTGTGAGGACAGTCCTTCACTTTTGTGAGATGCCAGCACTCACAGTGAATACCTAAAGATAACTTTTTTCGGCCAGTACTCTAGGAGTAGCTTCTTTTGCGTAATCATTTTGTGTTGTAGGTTAGCTTGCTCCTAGAGCCCTGTGCCTCTAGTTCCCTCCCCCTGGATTTTCCTGGAGTTGGTGTGTTTTTACTCCTCTAACACACCCATGGTGTCAGCATACCTCTACCCTGACCATTTTAATCATCTTGCAGACATATGAGGCCCCGGGAACATTCCCTGATAGTTAAATTGGTGACCGCAACCTCCCAATCAGGCTCTGGTCAACAAATCAGGGTGTTGCTGGTGGTGCTTGGCTTCGCAAACCCACAAACACTGGATCCGCGGAGGGTCCACTTCCCTAGATAGCTAACTTTTTTGTCTTTAATAACTCCACACCTACAGAACGAATTTACACCAAATCGCAAAAAGGGATCTTTCTAGACCAACAGCTACCTCTCGCCAAATTTGGAGCAATTCAATTCAGCAGTTTGGGCAGTAGTCGTGTTCAAAATCACTTCTGGAAATTGCATTAAAACACACTTTTTTGGACCCCCTTTTTCTCGGCTCTTGCCTGATGGATCAATCTGAAACTTTCCATGCACAACTAGACTTACTGTGTCACTTTTTGGGGGGGAAATCTTGTGAAGATTTGTAAAACAGTGCTAGAGTTATAAGCAAGCCAAAACATGCTTTACGTATGGATACTAGGTCCTAACTATAACTACCTACTGGTGACCGCTAGTAGGTAATATATGTGTATGTCCATATACATATACACATATGTAGCGTACTTACATCCAATGAAAAGGCTGATGAAGTAACACAAATAAAAACATACCTGCAATGTAAATATCTCATCCCTCCCAATGTACTTTCCTGTGATGCAAAGTCCCATGAAGTAAGGACTGAGAGGTAATAGCAATATACCACTGGTGAACACTATAGGGACTTGCAAAAGGTCAGTACATATCAGAATGCTTCAGTTTTTAGTTTCAGAATACATTTTTTTTTATGTATCTGCCAACGAACTACATACAGAAGCTGACTAAGTGCCATACTCAATTTTGTTCCCAGTTGCAACAAGGGTTTTTAACCCCTTCACTGCGGCGGCTATTCCGCCGCAGTGCTAAGGGGGCGGGGCGGAAGAGCGGCGGGCGCATGCTGGTGACGGAACCGCTCCGTCACCAGCGTCGGTTGAGCTGTGCTTATGACGGAACCGCTCCGTCATCAGCACAGCGCCACCGCAGCTGATGACGAAGCGGTTCCGTCATCAGCAGGGGAGGGGTTAATAATAGAAAACATGTCATAGCGCTGCTGAAAGATGGATTTACATTCAGATAGGGCGACAAATACTCAATCATACTATTTTAGCCTCACTCTAGGGTGTTCTTATAGAGCACTCGCACTAGTTAGTAAGTTACCTGATTTCCTCTATTTCTTTTTCCTGAGTAGCTGTAGTTTTAATTGCCCCAGAACTTTTCCTCCACTTACCATGAGCAGCGAACTGTAAATGGATGAAACACAACTTGTTATATAAGGAGGTGTGAGAATATTGCCCTGTCGGTGGCCCTCCAAGGGCAATATTTGTGTCCGGTTGGTACCACTGAGAGTATAAAGGTGTGAGATAATCACTATGAACCAGTGTCTGCGTGGCAACAGACCCCCTTTTTGGAAGAAAGTTCCCCTTGGTAGGGTCCTATCAATTGTACATTGGTTTGGAAGCCCTTAGAGATGACATGCTGTGTTTTTCCAACCTGAACTCTGGGTGTACCAATACATCTCCTGTCGTCCTATGCCTCTGCGTCTGGTGAAGACAGGCTACATGACACAGATAGGCTCAGAGAATCTACCCAGATTCAGCTCGATGGGGCCTGGTGCCCAGCTTTTGGATTTCCCAAGGACTTGGTCCTTCTTGCCAGGCAGCTTACCGCCAACCAATAAAATTACTCCCCTTCAGTCTGGTGTCTCCCAAAGATGCGAGTCATTGTAGGGCAGAGGCCCCTCAGGACAGCTTCAAGGACAGTGGCCAAAGGTATTTCCCAACTGAGACCAGCTCCAAACTGAACTTGAGACATCCATCTTGTTTTCTGGAGTACAAACTAGGTATTCCAAATTTTAGTTCTGCAAACATGCATTTTACCTGGTTCCCAGCCTACAATGCAGCTGCTGAAGTCCTCATAGGTCAACATACACATCCATGAATACCTATAGGCAGGTAGTCCTACAGGTGAAACAAACCAGCATTTTACAAGCGAGCATCCTGCAGAATGTGTTCATGAGGGAATGATTGGACTCGAAGTAACAAATGAGCATGGTGGTCAACAAATAAAAAGGTTATACAGTGATCTCGAGCCCTACTCACTGTAAGCGTATATAGTTGTCTGAGTTACAAAATGTAACACCTTAGTGGATGGAGAAACCAAACATAAATGTTTAAAGGGAGCGAGAGATTGGCTTTCTGGGAAGAAAGTCACGCTCGATGGAATCTTGTGCATTTTTGATAAGTCGTCTGGTGTTACTGTACCTCACCAGGCTCCAGACAGCTGTCTCAAAATGACACAAATCCACGCTGAAGTGTCAAACAAATCCTCCTGGACACAGACTGCTAAGGTGAGACTTCTGGACTTCCAACTCAGCGCGCGACTTGAGCGCGGACGTTGTCCCTTTTCCTCAGAAATAATACACAGCCACCTATAAAATATTGGTTTGCTTTTTGGTCTGTGAGGAGGAGGTCTGCTTTAATTATCAAAAAAGAGCAAAAGAGTAAAAAACTGAAACAATCTTGAAATATGGAGGGGCAGATTTACAAGCCCCTTGCGCCTCTTTTACGCCGCCGTTGTGTCACTTTTGTGATGCAGCGGCGACGCAAAAGATGGGAGATGCGTCACGTTGTAAAGCCATGCGCCAGAAGGAGGCGTTCCTGCGCAGGGGGGTGGGGGGGGGGGGGCATTCCAGCGCAGGAGCGCCTCCTAAAAGTGGCTGAATGAAATCTACAAGATTTCACTCAGTCACTTTGGGGCCCATGCTGCGTCAAAACCCTGCGCCTGCTTGAAGCAGGCATAAGGATTGACGCAAGATTAACAAGATAGGGCATCCCCGAGCATTGCTGAAGCTGGTAGCACTTGCGACGCAACTCCAGCAATGCGCCGCCTTTAGGGCACAGATGCGTCACGCATCTGTGCCGTTTTTGCCCCATGGTGCGCCGTATTTACAATGCGGCGCATCAATGGTGGCGGAGGCATGGCGCACAATAAGTGGCGCATCCCTGTTGATAAGCAGGGATGCACCACTTATTGTAAATCTGCCCCCCAATTTCAGATTGTAAATTCTATCACTGATAACAGACACTGGGGGGCAGATTGACAATAAGTGGCGCATCCCTGCTTATCAGCAGGGATGCGCCACTTATTGTGCACCATGCCTCCCCCACCATTGATGCGCCGCATTTACAAATTTATCTTGTTAATGTTGGGTCAATCCTTACGCCTGATTCAAGCAGGCGCAGGGTTTTGACGCAGCATGGGCCCCAAAGTGAATGAGTGAAATCTTGTAGATTTCACTCAGCCACTTTTAGAAGGCCTTCCTGCTTGGAATGCCGCCCCCCCCTGCGCAGGAACGCCTCCTTCTGGCGCAGGGCTTTACAACGTGACACAACTCCCAGATGCGCCATGTTGTAAATACCCTGCACCATGGCGCATCTTTTGCGCCACCGCTGCGTCACGAAAGTGACACAACGGCGGCGTAAAAGAGGCGCAAGGGGCTTGTAAATCTGCCCCTTGTAGTTTTCACAACTGCAAACTGTTGAGGTACATTTGCATGTGTACACATTTTCTTTTTAATATTTTCGAAATTTTTAGGTGTTACTACATTTCTTAATGGAATCGAACCGGGCACAATTTGTGCAATTTCGATGCACTGGTAACGTAGGTACATAATTTGCAAAGCAAATGCCTTTCTTGCAAAATAATTCGCATTTCTAAATAAACATGTTTTGATTCATACCAGCTAAGTACTAGTTGTAAATACGGGTTTCCCCTTTATAATGCGTTCTAATGCTATCACTGTATTTTCTTTTACCTTTACAACAAACATATACGTAAAAAAAATAAGGGTACACGCCCGGTATAACCTCTCCACGCTGATTACAGTGGTCCCATAATCTTCTTAGTTTCATTAAAAGCATTATCAATTTCTTTTAAATAGGACGCTTTCCGGACGTTAAAATAAAATAAAACAAAACGTTAATGTCTGTTGTTTTGCCACGCGTTCTAAAGCCTCCCGTGACCTACATACCGACAGCAGACAGAGTAAATTTCGAACTGCAGCCTGCTATGGACAGACAACGTGCAAGTGGTAGGGAGAAAGTCCTGTCACTTTCTGGGGGAAATGCTCCGATAATTGTTTAAAAGAGGGGTCCCGCCGTGCGCCCTTATAAATCTACTGTTGCGGGCAAGAGGCGCTTTCAGTTGCGTCAGAGACAATTCTGCGGCCCTTCACCCTCTCAGACACCGAGCGCGGGGATCGAGTTGCGAGTCTGCGGCCGGGCTGAGGTTAGAGGGGAAATTCGAGGCAGCACCGACCCGATTCAGATGTCTTAAAGACGGAGACGGAGGGAGTCCCCTCCTCGGGCAGAAGGGGCACGATGTTTGCTGCGCGGACGGGGCCTGCGGTTGCGGGGAGCAAAATTCCTATCGACGACAATGCCAAGATGCGGAAATATTCGGTGGTGTCCCTCAGCAGCAGGGACAAGTTTCTGAAGGGCCTCGCGGACAATGGCAAGGGCAAGAGGCACAGCATGGCGGGCCAGGCGCCACAGAGGGCCCGCAGGTTTGGACTCATGCGCGAGCTGGAGATGAACTGGTACCTGAGCGCCTTTGAGCTGTCCTACGAGCACACGGTGGGCATCACCACTGGAATGCCCTACAGGTAGGAAGAAGCCTGTGTGTGGGACATTGCTAGTGCATTCATGCAGTAGTCTACTGTTATTATTTTACTAAAAATCAAAAACTGTGATTCACCAGAATGCATTCTTGTGGTTCTAAGGGGCAGATGTATCAAGATACCTATTTGCGATTCTCAAATAGCGATTTTTTTGAGAATCGCTATTTGAGAATCGCAAATGGGATGTAACAAAAAAAATCGCAATTTTTTAGCGATTTCTTGATATTTCTTAATTGCGAATTCGCAAATTGCAAATTTGCAATTAGGAAATACTTTCCCATTCATTTCTATTGCCCAGGAGGCCCATAGGAAGGAATGGGAAGTTATTCTCAATTTGCGATTCGCAATTTGCTAATCGCAAATTGAGAATAATTTCAAGGGTGCAGGGGTGTCCAAAGTTCACCCTGCTGCATCCCTGAAATGTACATGTGTGTGCATATGGCGCACATACATGCCCTAAGGGCATGTATGTGCGCCACATGGCTCCTTTACAAATGCCAAAAAGTGCATTTGTAAAAGAAAGAATTCGCACAATGTGGGTGCTTCATACATAGCATTTAAGGATTCGCAATTTGCGATTCCTTAAATGCTGACGCAAAATTAACGAATCGCAAATTTTGAGATTCCTTAAATTTGCGATGCGATTTCCATGATACATCGCATTTTCCGTTTTTTTCCTCGCAAATGCTGCTTTTTTGCGAATCGCAGCGTTTGAGAGAAAAAAAACGGATGATACACCTGCCCCAATATCTTTTAAAACTTTGGAACTGAATTCCTAATGTTAAATTATTTGGATCAAGTTGATACAGAATCAGTGGGGGTGATGACTATTAGGGGCATACTTATCAAGCTTTTGCGTCGCCTTTGCGCCACGCAACGGGGCGCAAGGGTCACGCAAAACCAAAGGGAGATTTATCAAGGCACGCAAGGCCACCTTGCATGGCACTGCAAGCCTTGATAAATCTAGAGGAACGCAGGGCAGCGCCAATCGCTGCCTTGCGTAACTCTATACAGGGAGGTGTTCCATGTGTGAAGCGTGGGGGTTCCCATGCATCCAGCCATGGATTTGGTCACATTCCCAGATTTACCATTAGAGGCAGACCTGAGAATGCGCAAAAATGATACATCTCCACAGGTGAGGTGTAACGAGGAGAAATATCTTTATTTTGCCTCGTTTTTTCCTATTTTTATGTGTGCTGCAGAAGTAGGAGAATGCCTCTCTGGATTGTTTTTTTGCAGGAAGGTGTCCTTTACTGCACAAAAACAATCTTGCTTATAACACAGGCTCCCTTGCAACATGATGCACGGGAGCCTGCATTAGGAAGTCAAAAGTGTGCCAGCACTAGGAAAGGACAGGAGTGTGCAACATAATATTCAATACAGTGCATTCCTGCCTTTCCCTTTCACACAGCACAGCAATGTGGCTTGCGGCGTTGCGCTGTATGAAATATTAATAAATGTGCCCCTTAATGTTACGATGTACCTCTTTATTGCCAAATGGTGCATGTGCATTGGGTAACATCCAAGTCAAAGTTTCAGAAATTGAAATATGAAATATGAAACTATTTACTTGAGCCTAGGTTATGTAAACTGTTGCTACTCCTTAATTATCTGAAGAGGGGAAACTTAATTGTAAAGGCCATAACATACTGTGTCCAAAAAAAAACTACACATTCTAGAAAGTGATGACATTTCTATATTTGAAACAATGTAGAACTAGCTCCAATTAGCTGTTCATATAATAGGAGCATCTTAAACACAAGGTGTTGCTCAAGATAGTATAGTGTGTGGGTCCAGTTGAGACCTGTTTTGCCGAAATTTGGATGTGATAGGGTGGGGAGAGGTAACATTTATTAGGTACAGCAGACTGGGCATTTGTGTACCAAGAATTACCAAGGGCCTTGCAGTGCAGGGCTGTGCATGAACAGAAAAGAGAAGTTCATATTTACTAAGCATTGCATGTAAGATATATATATATATATATATACATATATATATATATATATACACATATATATATATATATATATATATATATATGATGTCTTTATAATTTGGCAGGGTTGTGAGGCTTCTGCTGAAGACTTTGTTAAAGAAATTAATAGCATCGCATTGAATCTGGAGTTTACATCCACTATAAGTAGTATCAAAGTTGATTTTCTTGATGTTGAAGTGTACATTGCCAATAATGAGATTAAGACCAAAATGCACAGAAAGGTCACAGGAGGGAATTCTATTTTGCATGCCCAGAGCAATCATCCTTGCCATTTCATTAAATGTATTCCATATGGGGAATTTTTAAGAATTCAGAGAATTTGTAATAACAAGGCGGATTTGAATATCTGTTTGGAGGTTTATTTTCAAAGATTTTTAGTTAGGGGTTATGATAAAAATGAACTGACTAATTCCCTGAGGAAAGTGATGGGCAAAACCCCTATTGCCTCTGCAAACACTGCGGTCACCACCATTATGCCAGCAGAAATAGAGGAAAGTGGGGCTGAGAAAACTAAAATTAGGCTTATCACTACTTTCAATTGCCAGGAACGCAAAATTAGACAAATTGTTAAATCCAACTGGCCGATCCTTATGACACACATCACATTAGCCCCCCTGCTGGAAGATCATCCAGCAATAACATTTCGAAGAGCACCATCAATGAGGGATGCTTTGGTTAAACCAAGTCCTGAAGTTACTATTAAATCGAATTGGTTATCCAATAGAACTGGATTTTTTAAATGCAGCTCCTGTAGAACATGCAAATTTGGAGTGAATACCACAGAGTATTAAGAAGCATTTTCAGAGACTATTAGTAAGATCAACAATATATACACATGCAAGACCGATCATGCAGTTTACGTCTTACAGTGTACTTGTAACCTACGAAAGGAAGTACGAAACTTCAGGTGTTTAACCGAATCTTACAACATTTACGGGCAATAGTCAACTCCGATTCTAGTTATCCAGTGGCGCGTCATTTCAAATTAGTCCACAATAACAATCTTAATGATTTGAAATATTTTGTTATTGACCAGTCCCAGTCTCCAAGAGAGGAGGAGATAGAGAAAAAAGATTAAGACAGTTGGAGAGCCATTATATAGTACTTCTTAACAGCAAAATCTTGAATGGCCTTAACATGGGGGAGGACCTACATAACTTTCTGTAAATATGCTTGGTTATATATCCTGGAAACTTATTTAAGGTTTTGGGATAATTATGAAGGTCCTTTGTGATTAGCTTCCTCTTTATGCAATAATATTATATAGCTTTTAGATCTTGGCTTTTATTAATATGTTGTTATTAGCACGATTTTATAAAGGTTTTACTGATTTTATGGTTTTACCTATTTTAATGCGTGCTGAGGATGATACTGTTGTGATTTGCAATTAGAAATTAAAGTTTTAAAGAAGCTTTGAAGAAATGTATAAATTACCTGTAAAGAATTACCGGCTAAGGTCTGTTATCCTATATCACTGTATGCACTTTTTCCGAAAAACTTTCCTGCTGCTATTTTAAAGCAATATTGATAATTTAGCAGAATTTACATCTTAATGCACTTTATCGCACTTGGCACTTTACACATTTTTATACGTATGCTGCTAATACTTGTTACTGTTTTGGTATTATTGCTCATTATATTTTGATTCACGAGTATGCACAATCAATTTTTGCACTCTTTAGATGTTATGTGGTTTTAATTATATTGTGTGTGATACCTTTGAATCACCTTTTTTAAGAAATCCCTCCTAATTACATATTATACCCAACACTTTTCTTAGGGCACTTGCCCTTAATTGTTGAAACTGCTATATTAGTCCAGCTCTTCGATCCTTTTGGGCTTCATATGAGTTATTAATCTAGGGTGTATATAAAATGATGAATTTTCCTCAGGATTAGTAGTAAGAGTTATTGTGAGATTTACAGTTTCATTAATGATGTAATGATTATATTGTATTATCTGGAAAAAATATAAGATGAAGTATTGTGGAAATATGAATAAGTATGTTTTTCATTTCTATGATGGGTAGGAGGTGGAGTTACGTAAGGTGTGCACAGTATTTAAACGGCATGTGTCTCTGGGTATGGTATGTGATCAAGTCCAGGTTTCCCGGACGAAACGCGTCATGCTACCACCCATCTTGGAATAAAGCACTTCTTTTTTTGCATAATCCATCGCTGTGGTCTGTACCTGTTTGTGCTCGTGTTCTCATCTGGATCCTTGTGCTGCAGGACTGTGGAGTTCGATATTTCCGAGAGCCTTCACTCTTTCTTGGGACTAACCTGCATGTTGGATATATCTATACTACTATTATAAAGAGAGAACTTGCACCTTTTGGCAAGGTAATCTCAGGAACCACAGCGCCAATCTGCACACTCGATACATCTTTGAAAATGTCAGGGTGTGTAGATGGACATAGGCTATACAAATTTAAAAAAAAAGCAAAATAAAAAAATTAATTTACAAAACAAAGTAGTCCCCTGAAAGTAGCGCCGGCCGGGACCTAGCGCTGGCCGCGACGCGACGTGCGTCATGACGAAGGAGGAGCGGCGGCGTCATGGAGGAGCGTCGTCGTCATGGAGGAGCGGCGGGGCGGTGGTGCAGTGGTGCAGTGAGTAGCGGTGGCGACGACATGAAGAGGCGGCGGTGCAGTGGTGGCAACATGAAGAGGAGGAGCGGCGGGTCAGGTAAGAAAAGTAAATAGGAGGGGGCGGGAGGGAGTCGGGCGGTACTGGGGAGGCTGGAGGCGGGGGGCGGGAGACTGGAACTGGAGGCGGGGGGCGGGAGGCTGGAGGCGGGGGAGGCAGGAGGCTGGAGGCGGGGGGGGGGGTGGGAGGGAGTCGGCGGGTGCAAATCTCAACAACATGCTGCCACAGCCACCTTCTGGCCCGGCCTAAAAATGCATCCCCCAGCCCTCTTATGCCCCAGGCAACGCTGGGGCGGGCTGCTAGTATATATATATATATATATAAATATATATATATGTAGGTGGGGTGGGCAATACTGAAGGAGTTTTACTCAGCAGAAATCCGCAGAGTTACATAAAAACTCTGCGAGATTCCAAGAGTATCGGAATCTCGGCATACCGTGCTGCTCACGCTGATTTTTACCACCGGGTGCTTGTTCTGCTCTGTAAAATCAGCGCAAATGGCAACATGCACTGTGCCAGAGCACGCTGCTTCTTTCTGCCACTTCAGTATTATATATATATATATATATATATATATATATATATATATATATATATATATATCCAAGCTCACTGCTCCAAAGTTCGGGGCACTCTTGCAGCGGGTGCTAGTCCAAGCGCGTCGGAGCTTCGCGCTGAAAATGTGAAAGCTCTCTCCCTCCCGGTCCCGGGTGGAAATAAAGACAGCACACACGGGAATTCTCGTTGGTAGCAACTTTACTCGCACAGACGAGTTTCGGAAGCTACGCTTCCTTCCTCAATGTTTGTTACACCACAATGCGCGATTAGGCGCCATTTTATTTCAAAATACACAAACAACTCACGTTGGTAAGCATAGAGAGGGGACTGACGCGTGAGCGCCATCTTGCTAGTGCATATAATTCTACAGTAGCATGACTGAAATTAAACAACACATTCTTTTAGTGGTTGCTAATATTCATAAACATTTTAAAAAAAAAACCTCACATATTTACAACGAGGAATTTGCAACGTAATATTGCCGTGGATCGGCAGGTAACCCTCTCCTAGATACGGTGGGCAATGGACTGTGATCTCGCCGTGGATCGGCTTGTGGCAACACGAAGGTTGCCATTTGAGTTTCCATTGGCCTCGTATACAAATTTATACCAATTAGTGTTGCATGATTAATTCCAAAATATTAAAAAGTTGCAAAATATTGAACAATAATCCAGAAATTACCAAAAATACCAAAGAATTGTCAAGTACGTGATGCAGTATTAGTAAAAAGCTCTCAGTTCATTCTAAAGCACCTACTAACCATTGGTCACAGAAAGACACACATTACAGAAACCATGATCATTTAGCTGCGATTACTTTCATGTCCATACTTGAGATACTGCATTACTGGCATCTAGCTCCCTAAATGCACAGTCAGTTCCTCCCCACAGTTCAATCCCAAGGGGGCCTTTGTTTGGCAGTCTATAATGTAACGGGATTCTAACCTACGAAGTTTTTGCAGTTTGTCCCCTTTGCCTGGACGCAATTTCTGACAACATAAGGGGAGGGGACAAACTACAAAAACTTCGTAGGTTAGAATCCCGTTACATTATAGACTGCCAAACAAAGGCCCCCTTGGGATTGAACTGTGGGGAGGAACTGACTGTGCATTTAGGGAGCTAGATGCCAGTAATGCAGTATCTCAAGTATGGACATGAAAGTAATCGCAGCTAAATGATCATGGTTTCTGTAATGTGTGTCTTTCTGTGACCAATGGTTATTAGGTGCTTTAGAATGAACTGAGAGCTTTTTACTAATACTGCATCACGTACTTGACAATTCTTTGGTATTTTTGGTAATTTCTGGATTATTGTTCAATATTTTGCAACTTTTTAATATTTTGGAATTAATCATGCAACACTAATTGGTATAAATTTGTATACGAGGCCAATGGAAACTCAAATGGCAACCTTTGTGTTGCCACAAGCCGATCCACGGCGAGATCACAGTCCATTGCCCACCGTATCTAGGAGAGGGTTACCTGCCGATCCACGGCAATATTACGTTGCAAATTCCTCGTTGTAAATATGTGAGTTTTTTTTTTAAAAATGTTTATGAATATTAGCAACCACTAAAAGAATGTGTTGTTTAATTTCAGTCATGCTACTGTAGAATTATATGCACTAGCAAGATGGCGCTCACGCGTCAGTCCCCTCTCTATGCTTACCAACGTGAGTTGTTTGTGTATTTTGAAATAAAATGGCGCCTAATCGCGCGTTGTGGTGTAACAAACATTGAGGAAGGAAGCGTAGCTTCCGAAACGCGTCTGTGCGAGTAAAGTTGCTACCAACGAGAATTCCCGTGTGTGCTGTCTTTATTTCCACCCGGGACCGGGAGGGAGAGAGCTTTCATATATATATATATATATATATATATATATATATATATATATATATATGATATCCAACTCGTCTCAAAAGTGCTTCACTGCACTAACAAGTATGCAGACTGCAAAAATACGCCAGAGTCAGTCTTTAGGTTCCAAAGTTTTTTAATTCATTATGGTGCAAGCCATCAGACGCGTTTCGGACAAACGTCCTTGCTCACTGATGGGGAGTGATTGAGCAACCGCTGTGATATAGGATCTTACACACAAAACGCGCCATTTCTGAAACCTCACATCAACATGGAAATAGGACTGTGATGCCACGTATGGTCCTTGATGTGTTGCTAAATGAGGGCGCCATTTTAAAACATGTCATAGTTATCGAGAATAGTAGTTGTACTATAGCTCTAGTATAAATACATGTCAAATAGATATTACATAAAATGGAAAATGACATTTAGCGATCATATGGAAATACCTAATACATGTCAATTGCCACATATATTGCCTAAATATAAAGAACGCCCGCTAAAGTGCAAACTTCATATGCTTATGTGTCAGTGAAATGAATCGAACGTGCAATTAAAATACTGGGCATTTTTTCCTTAATCATTGCAACTTGAGGGGTTTCGGGTATATATATATTTGATAAATCACAAAACATCATGAAAAGACCAGGGTACTATACCCAGAATTAAGAACAGTACACTAATGTTACCAAAATGCTGAAAATTATAAGCATGCCAAGTCTTTCTTTTATTATTTTTTCACTGAAATGTAACAAAACTACATATCCCATAATGCCTCATAAATGGCTAACTATGGGCTAGTATAAATAGAAACACAGTAGAGGGACTAACCAACCGTGAGCAAGGCCGTGTAAGGCTGAAACGCGTTGGTGGGGTGAAAGTCTTGAAATAAATAAGGCTTAAAAGATATCCTGATTGTGCCGCCTCCTTTGTTTTCTAAAAATATATATATATATATATATATATATATATATATATATATATATATATATATATATATATATATATATATATATATATATATATATATATATATATATATATATATATATATATATATGGGTGGTCAAAACTGATGGAGTTTTACTCAGCCGAATTCCGCAGAGTTACATAAAAACTCTGCAAGATTCCAAGAGTATCAGAATCTCGGCATATCATGCTGCTCCTGCTGAGTTTTACCACCGGGTGCTTGTTCTGCACTGTAAAATAAGCGCAAATGGCAACATGCACTGTGCCAGAGGACGCTGCTTCTTTCTGCCACTTCAGTACAGACGGCTGGAATGCCAGAAACCGGTCCTCGGAAGCTTGTTTCCGGTCCAGGGAAGGCATGGCTTGGCAGTTCGGGCTGGACTGTTACCATGAGGCACAGGGTCAGACTGATTTGCATATGGCCATGTCTGAACTGGGGTGGTGTGGAGTGCAAAAAACGATGGATTTAGGCCCAGATCTCTGTACTGGGGTGAATGTATGACATTGTTCTGCATTCTGTCCATCAACTGTGGTTTTTGCATTTTCTGCTACAGCTGCAGGATTCTCAACGTGAACAGTAGTGACCTGCTGCAACCACTTGCATTGAGAAATCGCGCTGGGACTGGTCATAGCGCTCAATTTTTCTTGCTCGCGCTCACCATCTTAATGACTGCCCCGACCATTTAGCATCCCCAGGAATCCAATCTCAGTGGGACAATTTTTATTTTTCATGAAAAAGTGCGTGCGGCCCCCTCCCCGATCCAAAGTGGGTCCCCGCAGAACCCATCCCTTGGGCCAAACAATAAATAGAGAGGAGGAGGTGCACGGTCCTCCTCCCTCAGCCTTATAAGGCACAAGGAATATCATCCCTGGGGGCTGGATCTTTAACTGTGTCTCGGGCTGCCCTCTATTTCTTTTTTTATTATTGGATTTCTACAGATGTCAAGACCATTCTTTTGAATTCCCTTCATACCCTTCATGCACCATCTTTCTACTACACAGCAGTTCACTTGTTAATTTGTTTCTTCCTCTCTTCATCACTTTTTCTATACTTTGCATGGGGCCCTTCCTCTTCTCCCTCAGTTGTGTTTTTTTGCCTTTATACTTTACTACTGTATACTCTAGTTCCTTTCCTCTCACACCCAAGAATCACCACCACTTCCTAAACCCATTTTCTTTACCTTCTGCCTATGTCCTTTTAGCTGTACCTCTGCTTCTACCATCTACACCTGCCCCTTGTATGCCCTGTACCATTTCTTATTACTCACATGTATACATATACTTGCCAATTTTCTTCTTATCATTTTCAGGTTGAGCCTGGGCAGCGCATGGGCTGCTCTGTGAGGCATGCTGTATTGGAGTATGTAATTGAAGTCCTGCCCACTCTCTGCCCATAATTTTAATTGACTTGTGTCATTGTCCTTCGTAAATGCTGGCTTCTGATTTTTTATTAGGCTTGTAAGTCCCTCTTTAGTACCGCCTTGTCTTCATTTGTAACCTCTCATGGCGACTGGCCCTTTTACTTCTGATGCCACACGGTATGCCTTATTTAGTCTGTAAGCACTATTTTCTTTAATGAATTTCTCCTACTGTAGGCAAGACGTGCTTTCCGTACATTCAGCTCGCCATGTGCGCTTTCACTTTCAAGCTGTCCCAGACAATGAATGCCATGTCTTTGAAGTGAAATAGGTCTCCCATTTACAAGAGTTTGGGCTATTGCCCTTGTACATGACAATAGCTTAAACTCTCGTAAATGCGAGGACTTGTTGCATTGCAAATGCTTGTTCCTTTATTAAATTCTTGTCTCCTTTGTTCCCTTTTCCTGTTTTTTGTAAAGTTTCCTCACACAGTTCAAGGCAAATAACTAAGATATTGCTCTTTGTCCTTCCCTGGTCCACAAGGCAGACAGGGACTACTGTGGGGGTTACCACTGGTGTTAAGGGGTATGTACTACTACGACTGCAAATGGGGACCGCATACCCCTCCTGCACTTGACTCTTAGAACAGACTTCTAGGGAGGTAGTGGACAGGTGAGGAAGGGGGCAAGAGTGCAGAAAAACTCAACTGCCAACCAACAGTAACAACAACGTAATGTTCAGCCCTGTGCTTCCCCTTTAGTCAAATGAAAATACTTTAATCTCACAGCAAAGTGAAATACAATACACTTCAAAAATGGTTCAGTTACAGGGTTTGCAAAATCATCTATGACTTCTAGGGGCATATGTATGAAGAAAGTGATTTCGAGTCCTTGGGGGGGGGGGGGGGGGGGGGGGCTTGGAGCTCGGCAAGATGGCTGCACTTTAGTGCAGCTCTGCCAGCCATTAACAATAATCTTTCATTATCCTGACCCTAACCCTACCATCCGGAGGTTTTGCCCACTGTATCTGTACTATCGAGAGCTGGGGACACTCGGCGCTGCCCGTTGCTGAATATGTTGGGGCACAGGAGCCAGTTTCGAGACGCCGCATGGCCGCCCGCTTGTTGGGATTAATGGCGCCGCACTAGTGACGAGGACGACTGCCCAGGACTGAGAGGAAGCATCACCGGCAGACAACCAGCTGCAGATCTAGCCTTCGATCCGCACAAGACCGGGTGCACCTGCAATCAAGGTACCGGAGGGGGCGGAGGTCGATAGCTGCGCAGCTGAGGCGGAGCACGGGAGTGTCCGGGAGAAAGCCCAGGCAGTGATTCACGCGAGTCCCCGGCGCGGCGCGCGCGCACAGGCTGCACGACAGCAAAGCACCGTGAAAGAGGACTCACAGACTGTGTCCGACCCCCCCGCTGCCCTCCTTGGTCTGAGCACGGCATTACAAGCGGACGTACTATTCCGCCACAAGGACGAACTGCTGGGGGCTGATTGCGGTTGCGACCCCCCCTGAAGAGCTAAGCGTCCAGCATTTTTCCGGCACGATCCCACAGGCCATCCCCGAGGGTACACATCTTACTGAGTGGCTCTGAGACACCTAGAAAGAGGAGACCAGCGGTCACACGTTATTGAGGGCACGCGAGGGGGTAGCCTCAGAAACCCCCCCCCCCACATTGCAGCCCATGAGAGCGGCGTCCTACAGGGAGTACGATAGCTGGAACTACTCAGACTGACATTTGTAACTGGGTCCACACCCAGTTAGTGCATCCGGCCCCTTGGGTAATACCCTTGCAGTCGGCTGCTGAAGACATGGGCTAAAAGAGGGCATTTGAAGACCAATGTGCTGTGATTTAGTCATGGAACGCACCTACAACTGCAGTCTCCTGAGGTAGTTGCATAAACCGCGCCATCCTGCCGGCGCTGCGACCACGGCGCAATTTTGAGATTCATCACGCGAGGTGAGGCCTAGTAGAAGCACAGCCTAACCGGCTGGAGAGCCCGAGGTCCTGATTGCGCACTCCCGACACACCAGGAACAGCTGAGGCCAGCGAGCATACAGATATAAGGGGGCACAGAACGTCTCCTGGGCAGTACCTGCACATAATAACGTGTGTAACTCGAGACATTACGACTAGGCATATAACATAGGGAAGCCGGAAAAGAATCAGCCCCGTCTTACATTCGAGCTGCGGAAAGGGGGCAAACTGGGACAAGCCCTAACGTCGGACTCTGAGTTGGGAACGGCGTCACCTCCTACCACGGCACTTGAGAAATCACTCGCCGCCATACAGGCTAGCCTACAGGCCATCGACGGAAAGATCGAAGCGTTGAATGGCAGGATGGACCACTTCTCGACGAAGCTGGACAAACAGGCAGCTCGCCTGGGTGAAGCAGAACAGCGGATAACCGATGCGGAGGATGGGCTACAGCAAGTCGCAGAAAAGACGACGGACATCACCAAATTGCTGGCAGTCATACAGGCTAAAAACAAGGACATTGAAGCGCGGTCCCGCCGCAATGCCATTCGCGTACTAGGACTGCCAGAAACCACCAACGTGGGAAGATTGGAAGATTACGTCGAGGCAATGCTTCAGGAAATCTGCGGCAAGGATGAGCTCTCCCCACTGTTCACCATTGAGTGAGCGCACAGATCCCTAACAGTGCAACCTCCACCAGGGACCCCTCCTAGGCCGGTCATAGCCTGGCTACTTAACTTCAGTGATCGAGACACGGTGGTGCGCATCACCAGGCAGAAGGGCTCGATCACATATCAAGGCAATGCATTATCATTCTACCTGGATTTTACAGCCACTGTCCAAGCAGCCCGCAAGGAATTCCAAAATGTCAAGAAGCTGCTCCAAAAGGAACAGATCCCCTATGCACGTCTCCGGGTTGGAACAATGGAAAATGGCAAAATATTCAAGAGTTCTAAACATGCTATGGAGCACGCACGACAACTGCGACACCAATGACAATGCTCAACCGCATCCCCCACGTCGGACATTGACGAATGAACAGTAAGAGGGTACTCTATCAGACTTCCGATGTGTAAGGTCGTGCTGTATGTACGGAAGCAGTGCGGGTGGTAAAATAGTGACAGGGATTGCATAAGGGTGATAGCAATAATATTGCAAGATATGTAAGGATATACGGCTGCTGAGTTCCGCAGGGTTGGTGGAAATTATGAAGCGTCGATGGCTACCCTCCCTACGATCTCTGGGAGTGGCTGTAGCCGCCCGACCCCCGATGGGTGATCCCCAATGGGAATTATATTTTCTCAAGTTGATGTTACTATGGGAGTTGACTGGGGGGTATGTCTTTGGCAATTGGGGCATGCTGAAGTGGGAGGAGGGAGGGGGGGGTTGTTTTCATTTGTTGTAGGCCAAGGATACATGATTTTAAGTGTAATGCAATGTACTGTCGCAATGGATTGATGCACTTACATGCTATCATGAGCACTAGGTACTACTCTACACCTTCAAACCGCACATGACAGGGGCCACATATAAGGTTATCACATGGAATGTACGAGGGCTAAATATGCCGTAGAAAATCAGGCAGGTATTGGCGCAGCTAGACCGACACAATGTTACAATAGTGCTCTTACAGGAAACCCACCTGACCAAGGTGACGGAGGATAAAGTAGCCAGGAAGTGGGCGTCCTACAGACTAGCATCCTCATACTCCTCATACGCGAGGGGGGTCCTCATTTTACTCAAGCGGGGAGTGATTTTTAAGGTACTGGACTCTAGCACAGATCAAGCGGGGCGCTGGGCGATGGTACTCGGCAAGCTGGGTAATACTCTCGTGACAATAATACGTTTTTATGGGCCAGTGGTAGATAACACAACCGGCTACCTGCACATGCTTAGGACATTGCGCACCTGGCCTGACACGGCAATCATATGGGGGGGAGACCTAAACACACACTTAAATCCCACACTGGATAAATCAAATCCACAGGGGTCCCAGGATGGTCAAGGTCGCTAACTGTGTCAAGGATGGAATGCTAGAATGTGGATTGGTAGATGCTTGGAGGCACAGACACGTAGGGGTTTTAGCGGGCACGCATATCACACCGGCGACAAATAGCTGGTCTAGATTAGATTACTGGCTGTTGAGTGAAGGAGCTTACAAATGGGTAACGGACGTCCGCAATCTTCCACGAACATTATCAGATCACAATCCAGTGCTTCTCACACTGACCATTCCCTTAAACCCTCAGAAGCCTTTTACGTGGCGGTTCAGAGCAGAGGCACTTCTAGACCCGATATACGCTGAGACACTTAGAACTGCTATTGTACAGTACTTTGAGACAAATGTGGGGACAGTGGACAGCCAAGAGATTCTGTGGGAAGCCTTTAAGGTCACAATAAGGGGCACTTGTATAAGCACATCTGCGGGGATTTTAAGAGACATACAGGGCAAACTACACACTCTGGAGAAGAAGCTTGGTGACGTCGAAGCCCAATATGGTAACGCACCCTCTAAAGGTGTGTTAGCAAGTATACACGAACACATTGATGAATACAATGCTCTTGCAGAGACGGATGTAAAATATATATCGAAAAGGCATATCGCCAGGCGGTATGGATAGGGTGGCCGCCCGAGTAGGTCGTACAATGTAGGACTGCTTAACTCCCAGTTGAGCGGATTGTTGATATCAATGGACAGGCACACTATGCCCCCACGGATATGGTGGAACAATTTCGTCAATTCTATGCAAGGCTTTACACCTCCAGCGGCGGAGTAGACGTGCAGGCTCTGCATGCATACTTGGATGACATTGCCTGTGCGTGGTTATCCGACGTGCACAGAAAATATCTTAGCCTCCCATTAGACATTGAGGACGTGATAGAAGCTATAAAGTCACTCCCAAACGGAAAAGCTCCTAAACCGGACGGTCTAACCGCGGAATTCTATAAGGCGCATACCGACCTCCTCGCTCCACATCTTCTGGCTATGTATGCAGAGGTGTACGAAACGGGCCATCTACCCCCTCCTTGCGGCAGGCAATGATTATCACTCTATTGAAAAAAGATAAACCTCCCGAGAGTTGTGATATACTTCCACAACAAGATCACGGACATACACAGCAGCTTCAACAACCAACCAACGCACACCATGACCGAACAACCACCCCCCACCACCACCCTCCACGCCTGGACCCCGATCAGCACCGAAGACACCATCCGCACGATGAACTCCATCCACTCCGGATCACCGACCGACCCCTGCCCTCACCACGTCTTCAACAAGGCCGACGCTGTCATCGCACCCCACCTGCGAGACATCATCAACACATCCTTCGACACCACCATCTTCCCTGAGAGCTGGAAACACGCCGAACTCAGCGCTCTACTCAAGAAACCAACAGCGGACCCCACCGACCTCAAGAATTACCGCCCCATCTCGCTTCTCCCGTTTCCAGCCAAAGTCATCGAGAAGACCGTCAACAAGCAGATGGCCGCCTTCCTCGAGACGAACGGATCCCTCGACCCCTCACAGTCCGGCTTCCGAGCCAACCACAGCACCGAGACCGCCCTCATCGCCGCCACCGATGACATCCGAGCCCTGATGGACAATGGAGAAACAGAGGCCCTCATCCTCCTAGACCTCTCCGCGGCATTCGACACGGTCTGCCACCGCACCCTAGTACGGCGCCTCAGCAACATCGGAATCCAGGACAAGGCGCTGGAATGGATCATCTCCTTCCTCGACGGAAGAACACAGAGAGTCCGCCTACCACCGTACAAGTCAGAGGCCTCCGAAGTCATCTGCGGCGTCCCCCAAGGATCATCTCTGAGCCCCACCCTCTTCAACGTCTACATGAGCCCCCTCGCGGCCATCGTACGCAAACACAACCTCAGCATAATCTCCTACGCCGACGACACCCAGCTGATCCTCTCCCTGACCAACGACCCCGCCGCCGCCAGAGCCAACCTGCACGAAGGGATGAAAGAGGTAGCCGAGTGGATGACGACCAGCCGCCTGAAACTGAACTCGGACAAGACGGAGGTCCTCATCCTGGGCTCCTCACCCTCCGCCTGGGACGACTCCTGGTGGCCTCCCGCCCTGGGCACCGCACCCAAACCGACAGACCATGCACGAAACCTGGGCTTCATCCTGGACTCCTCCCTCTCCATGACCAGGCAAGTCAACAACGTCTCCTCGGCGTGCTTCAACATCCTACGCATGCTACGGAAGATCTTCTGGTGGATCCCCACAGAGACCAGGAAGACCGTCACCCAGGCCCTCGTCACCAGCCGACTGGACTACGGCAACGCCCTCTACGCCGGTACCACCGCCAAGCTCCAGAAGAGACTCCAGCGGATCCAAAACGCCTCAGCCAGACTCATCCTCGACATCCCACGAACCAGCCACATCTCCGGACATCTGAGAGACCTTCACTGGCTCCCCGTCAATAAGAGAATCACCTTCCGCCTCCTCACCCACGCACACAAAGCCCTACACGACCAAGGCCCGAGCTACCTCAACAGCCGAGTCAACTTCTACGCTCCCAAACGCCACCTCCGATCAGCCAACCACGCCCTCGCCGCCGTCCCCCGCATCCGAAGAGCGACTACAGGAGGAAGGTCCTTCTCCTACCTGGCCGCCAAGACCTGGAACTCCCTCCCGACCGACCTGCGCCTGACCCAAGACCACCTCTCCTTCAGGAAGAAGCTGAAGACCTGGCTGTTCGAGCAGTAGCGGCACCCCCCCCCCCCCCCCCCCCCCAGCGCCTTGAGACCCTACGGGTATGTAGCGCGCTTTATAAGTGTCACTGATTGATTGATTGAATCATACCGCCCTCTGTCTCTTATTAACCTAGATGCAAAGATACTAGCGAAAATTCTGGCCACAAAGCTACAGCCTCTAATGCCTCTACTGGTCCTTCCGGACCAGGCTGGGTTCATTCCTGACAGGTCTACATCCCTCAATTTACACACCATATTCGCCATGTTGCACGTTTCCAATCCAGACTTGCCAGCGGTTGCAGTATTACTGAACGCCACAAAGGCATTTGATTCCATAGAATGGCGGTACATGCTGCATATACTGGGCAGGATGGGATTTCCCCCAATGTTTATGCACTGGATTCAGCTATTGTACACAGAACCATCAGCGAGAGTTCGAGTGGGAGGGGACACATCTGAGCCATTTGACATAGAGCGGGGTACACGACAGGGCTGCCCGTTGTCCCCACTCTTATTCACCATCGTCATAGAACCTCTGGCGTGTAAAATCCGACAGATACACAGGGCAGCGGCCCTTAACTTCAGCAATAGACTGGTGGGGATCTCCATGTACGCAGACGACATGGTCCTATATGTCCGCGAACCAAACCAGTATCTGTCTCCTGTCCTCCGCGAATATGTTCAATTTAGCTTATATTCTGGTCTCAACATAAATTGGGACAAGTCCGTCATCATCCCACTCACTACAATAACTACGCCTCCGGTGGTTGAGTACCCGCTGGTCTGGTCTGCTGACCCTGTAAAATACTTAGGGGTGTGGGTACACAGAGACCCAGGAGTAGTTGTCACTGAAAATTACGGCGCAGCTTATGCAAATCTAGTCACGCAAGTAGACAGATGGCTGAGCTTACCTTTGTCATTGGCGGATCGGATCTCCATAATAAAGATGGTGATCTTACCTAAATTTTTATACCTATTTTGCAATGTCCCAGTTCCACTAGCAAAACATTTTTTCTAAACCATCCAAACTCAGCTCTTATGGCTCGTATGGGGCACCAAGCAGCCGAGAATAAGCTGGCACACGCTGGCGTTGCCTTACGAGAGAGGGGGGGGTTCAAAGCACCGGACATATATTAATACTATCTCTGCTGTCAGGCTCAATACGCCTATTACTGGTACAAACCGCACAAATTTATACCATATGTTGCGGTGGAGGAAGGCGACGCATACCCTGCACCGCTGAGAGGCATCATAACACACACACGCAGACACACTCCACGGAGGGAGATCAACGCGATCGACGTTACAACAGCGGCCTGGCAGGCGATTGGCCGACGAGTGCAAAAACTTCCCCTATATGCTCCTGCACTGCCCGTGATGGGCAGATTTGTGCAAGTAGCCGCAAGAGACGCACGCTATTTACATGGGACAGCAGAAGGTGCCCCAAAGCGGACAGCTGGTTGAAAGACATGGTGTATTGCAGGGACCAATTAGAGATATATGCAGAAGAACTTCCAACTTCGTCCAAGCCTAGAGACATTTGGGTCCCACTCCGGGAATATTTATTAACAGACTCTGAAAGTGAATTGTGAATATGGATTGTGTGGGTGGGGATGTGGATAATGCCTGATTGCTGCTATTACTTCATGACTTGTTTAAGCCTGGCGATATTACAAATGATGGCTGAATATCTTCCCATTAATTCCTATGGACCTAGAGGCCCGTAGTAACGAATGGGAAGATATTCGCAATTTGCGAGTACCCATTAGGTACTCGCAAATTGCGAATGCAATTTCAAGGGTGTCAAAAGGACACCCTGTTGCAACCCTGCAATATGTATGTGTGCACATGTGGTGCACATACATGCCCTAAGGGCATGTATGTGCGCCACAGGCCACTTTGAAAAATGCAAAAAAGTGAATTTTTCAAAGAGATCGCAAATTACCACCAACTTGAAGTTAGTGGTAATTTGCGATTTCTTAGGGCAAAATCGCAAAATTTGCGACTTCTTAAATGCATTCGCAAAATAGGGAATCACAAATGTTGTGATTCCCTCTATTGCGATGGCCTTTTGGGATGATACATCAGAAAAGGCTTTTTCCTGTTCGCAAACGGGCCGATTGGGAATTAGGCTTCATTCATATGCCCCTAAGTGAAGTGTGTTACCTTATATGGTGCCTTCTCCCGACTGCGTAATTCCTAACATCTTTGGTAGCTTAGACAAAAGATGGGCACAGGCATTGCATAGGCACAGACGCAGATCATTATCAGTGGATTGTTCTTAGATCAGTTTAGTACTGTTTATTCCCACAGAGTTTGTGCTGGCAAAGTTAAGCGCCCTGGCAGCAGGATTCACCATTGTGTGAAATGGGCCCAGACTCTCAGTTCATGTCAGTTCAACTTCTCATTATCTGCTCAGAAGCATTGTGGATCAGTAGCCCTGCACTGTGCAGTCAGCACACTCTGGATCAGCATAAGTGAAGGAGGACTGTGGATAGGGATCTCACTCTTCCTTGGGCCCCGGATGTTGAACAGTGCATTAGACCTTCTCAGCGCTCATCATTGGCAGTTGCATCGTCTGGGCTGGTGCAGGTGCACCCAAGCCTTCAGCCACTGCGGCCTGTGGGCTGGTCCAGTGGATGCTTGACCACCAGTTGCGGTACCCAGGCTGGTGTTGGCAGGGTCTTGTTTTTAGTGGGTGCAGCCACAGGGCTGATGCAGATGAGTGCTAGGTGAACATCTTGGGCAGTCAGCAGCAGCACCAGACTTTCAGGGCCTGTGCTAGGAATGTCAGCATAATAACATTTTAATATGAAGCTTCTTCACGTAGCTCACTGGGAACCTGGGGGAAAACGCACTGGGAGCCTGGGGTCCCCTCACAACGTGACTCAACACCTCATTTGCTCCCTAAAGATAGTTAGATACTTGTGAGGGGTTCAGTGTTAAGAGCATGAGGGGCTTCTCCTCCTGGAAAGTCCCCCTTCTACTTAGCCAGACTCTCACCTTCCCTCTCTGAGAAGAATGTAGGCTTCTAGGCTCTAGGCAGACTCTGAGCTTCAATGGCAAGTTGCAGAGCTCCGTTAATGTTCCCCTCATCCCTGGGGAACTGGCAGTTGTGCATACATCAGCCCTGGGCATACAGCAGCCATTGGAGTACTTGGCAAAGCACTCCCTTCCTTGAAACTGGAACAATGTGGGGTGGTTTAAGTCCCACTTTGAGAATCATTGTCCACATATTGGTTGTGGAGCCACTGTTTAAAGTCTCAGACCTGGTTTAGGTTGGTTCTCTTTTAACTTTCATTTTGGGGCTGCTCCTCAGCTACAGCCTCTGCGCAAGGTGATGACTCTCACAGGAAGTAGCAACAATACTGGCTCCAAGCTGGGGAAACAGTTTCCACCCTCCATCTTGCCGGACAAGACAGAGGTTTTACCTATTACCATCGCCAGCAATCCATGGCACGACGGGTTTTGGCCAAGGGAACTTGGGCCGCCCCCGGAACCGGCAGTGGAGGTAAAAAGCCTAGGCATCCATGTGGATGATAAACTATCCATGCGGAAGCAAGTCACCAGGTTGGTAGGAACTTGTGTCGGCCTTCTCCGACAACTTAGAAAAATTGCGCCACTATTGTCCTTTTCCACCTTGAGACGGGCGGTGTCCGCAATGATATTATCAAGGTTGGACTATGGCAATTTGCTCTATTTGGGACTGCCCCAAAAACTTTTGGACAAACTTCAAGTGGTGATGAATGATGCCGCTAGGCTCATTTTTAAGAAACCTAGGAGCTCGCATGCGTCCCCACTTATGCGTGAGTTACACTGGCTACCAGTAAGGCAGAGGGTGCTCTTTAAAGGGCTATGCATCGCACATAAATCGCTCTATGGTAAGGCGCCAAGATATATTAAGACCCGCCTGACTCCATACAAACCGTGTAGGTTGTTAAGATCTGCTGAAGGAACTTTTCTTACCCAACCACGTTTCAGACTGGCTACAGTGGGTGGCCGTGCCATCTCTAATACTCTCCCAGCAGTCTGGAATAAGCTATCGGCGGATCTGCGGAGGGAATCTAATTTGATGTCCTTCCGGAAGAAGCTGAAAACTGTTCTTTTCCAGAAGGCTTGGGCTGGGCTATAATTCCTGGTAGGGCTTTTTCTAGGAATTTCTGCTGTGTTTACCTGACAAGCGCTTAGAGACCCCCGGGTTATAACGCGCTATATAAATCGAATAAAATAAATAAATAAATAAATAAATCTTGTGCCATCCTAAAATGGGGCCTATCCCAAATGAATCCTGTTGCCCCCGGTACTCACACTCTCAACCCACACCAAGTTCTTCTACCAAAAACGTGTTACACATCCACCACAAATTGACACATTCAACACACACAGAATGTCAGTGCAGGGATCAAGGGTTCACATTCAGCTGAACTTTACACAAGTGGTGTCATTACACAGAAGTAAAGATCTGGTCACCTGATGGTTAACAATGTGGTGGGAACTCACTATCAGGTTATGTGACAGAAATAAGGGGATGAACTGTAGTCCTTCGTTAGCTATAAAGGCACACTTAGTGCTTCCCTCGAGATCCTCACGGGTGAAGCTGCCGACTATGGAGCTGGAGAACCAGGTTTAAGTCTCTGCATCGGCTCAGCATCCTGTGATTCTGGGCAAATCACTTAACCTCCCAGTGCCTACCAAAAAATGAATGTGTCCTTGTGTAACGTAACTGGTGCTCATGTAAAGCGGTCCAATACCTTTGGGTTGAGTTTGCGTTATATAAATCTGCAGCAACAAAAAACTAGGTCCTGGATCTCTCCTTACGAGGGACAGGAGTAGGCCTTTGTGCATGCACTTGAATAGTGTTGTTACAGGGCAACACCACAATCTGATACTAGTTTCACATGCTCTTGGGCATTCATGGTAGGTGTACACGTCCATGTATCATGCAGGCAACATTCCAGTCCCGACAGTCAATGATGCAATCATATTCAATAATGAGATCAAAATGTAAAGATGGTGAAAAAATAGAACATTATTACTGTTTAAGCCATATATGCTTGCATGCATCCATCCATCTTTTTGTCTGCAAATCAATATTCCTATTCTTGCATCTATCTATCTATCTATCTATCTATCTATCTATCTATCTATCTATCTATCTATCTATCTATCTATCTATCTATCTATCTATCTGTCTGTCTGTCTGTCTGTCTGTCTGTCTGTCTGTCTGTCTGTCTGTCCTTCCGTCCGTCCGTTCGTCCGTCCGTCTATCCGTCTATCTCAATTTGTTTTCCTGCCGACATCCTTGACTGCTTGCCTGTCTGTCTGTCTGTGGACCTATTCAAATAATGTTCTATGATAATCCCACACCCGCAGTCCTGGGTTTGTAGAAATTGACTCTTCGTTTGGATTGCGTGGTAATAGCACCAGAAGGTAAGCCGAGGACAAGGGCTGATTTCATTTTTCAGGGATTAAGAATACAGTGTGTATGAGCTGTCGGCAAGTCAACAGTCCCAATCCAAGGAATATTACTTTCTGTACATTGGTATTTAAATTAAATAAAAGAGTTAAAATAGCGCAGTAAATCCGATCCCACTAACTGCTTCTGCATGCTAATCTGCCAGGTCAGTGGTAATAATCAATTGCTGGAGACCTGTGTAAATCAGAAAATCTTCTCTTAAGCCTGCCACTGGTCAGCAAGTAAACCTCCGACGTCAATAACATTATTCGTATATATTCAATGGCCTTAAAATACTTTACCTCATGAAAATTAAATCTTAGATCTTCAATCTTCAATCAACTGCGAGGCACACTGGTATGATTCTCATGTTTGTTGGTGCATGGCTTGAACTTTCAGAAAACACACAAGAGCAAGGCTGGTGTTTCCTTAGTAGGATTTGTTTGGGGTAAGGGTTCGGCTATGCTTGCACAAGGGCGCGACTGAATATTTGGAAACCGGTTTGTTATGTTGTGAAAAGTTTCCAAAAGTGTAGATAACTTCACCTAAGGGCAGGCAAAACCAAATCAAGCCAAGTGTGCAACAGGAGAGGAAGTGGTGTAAAGCTGCCGACAGTGGAGCTGAGGAACCAGTTTTGAGTCTCGACTTCAGCGCAACATCCTATGATTCTGGGCAAATCACTTACTCTCCTTGTGCCTAAAAAAACGAAAGCATCCTTGTCAAAAGTGCCAGTACCTTCAGGTCAACTTTGTGCAATAAAAAACTACAACAACTCCCCCCCCCCCCCAAATAACCTCCGATTTCCTGGCACAGGATGTCCTGTAGAAATCACGCCCTGCACCAGGAAATCCTGAGGAAACAATCTGCAAGCCCCCTGCCCGAGGGTAAAAGGTGTGTTGAGAGAAAGTGGATAGGTGGAAGGGAGGAGCATCAAGTTAGGGCCAAGGACCTTCTGATGATGACAGGGGATCAACAGCTTCAAGGTTTAGAGGCTATACTCTGTCCAGAGGTGCAGCCTGGAACAGGAAGGTGGAAACCTGTTGAGTGGTGGCAGTTCACCCCATGTCCTGCATAGCCCTTTGAAGCAGCAGAAAGACTTCCACCTCCTACAAACATTTGCAATATTTACCTTTTTTGTTTTAAAAAAGATTGCTAGTTCCAAACTTTGCAAAGCACAAAACATTTCTTTAAAGATTGAATGAGTGAATTTGTGAAGATGAGACCTTTGTAAATTCACACACCTATGTTTCAGACCAATGTGTTTGTATACACCCATCTACATGAGTATAACACTGTAAACACGGTCTTCTACACATGGAGGAAATAATTTAGGGCCAGATGTAGGAACACATTTTCCCATAGACATAGAATGGGTAAAACTGTTTTGATACATCTGGCCTTAAGACCCTTTGTTAAAACGGTAACAGACAGCAGAAGCATGATTTCCAATTATTTTATCATTTTTGTAAATGTAAAGTTTTGCAGACGTTTTTGGTTCATGTGGTTTTACCACATCACTGACATGCTAACCCTTCAAAATTTACCAACACCTTTTTTGTCCAAATTCATAAAATAGGCTGGCAAAAAAATGGAAGTCCCCTACTGTAGGTTTACTGATATGTTTGGGATAGATTTTCAGCAAAGAATCTCAGGAGAATTCCTGGGAGTGTCTGCCAGTCATGGATTTAGCAGAGTACTTCTACTTTGCAAAATGTACTCATGCTGACTTTCCACTAAACTGAAAATCCATATGAGTAAACAAGGTGGAAATTTCCACTTGCTTTTCCATTTTTTTCTGCGAGAAACTATTTGCCTGTGGATAAACCACTTCCCTTACACCCTTCTTAAGCAAGGGGTTGTTCCCTTCCCTTTACCCAAAGTTGCACATCCATGTGACTAGCTGTTCCTGCCCAGGTTTTTCTTTGCATTCTGGGACTTGTAGTCCCATAAACAATATGTGGAATACACAAGACTACAATTCCTGAGTGCACAGAAAAACCTTGGAGTGAAGAAGCATTTAGTCACCAATTCACCAACTCGGGAAATGTTCCTGGGCTGTATTTCCTACTCTGGAAATGCCATTATTACTACCTTGACCAGGAGCAGATGTATTTATATTCTAGTGTCTGAACCTACCTGCAAAATATTTGTGAACTCCCCCAAACGTATGTATTTTTGATGGTTGAAAATCTGCCACATTGGTCAGTTTTCCACATAGTTGAATTTATAATCAGTAAATTCCTTAAATGTAATATTGAAAATTGCTTTTTCCATAGGTGCACAGAGAAGGTTAGTATTGGGCCTATGTAACCCATAGTGGTCAAAGCAAAGTTTGCTTTGCTACTAGTTTCAAGAAATCCATGATAAATAGCATGTCAAGTACCCCTAGAGGAAAGGAAGAGATGGCAGGTGAAAAAGGATGCTATCTCATATAGATAGAAACAACAAATATAAAGGGCGGTAATGCACATGACTTAAAGTTATTAGGTGACTGATAACCAGAAGCAAAAACTATATAAAATAATTTTTGTAAAATAGAGAATGATTTCATCCTAAACTTATGAAACGATGAGCAAATAAATCACTTGTATGGAATAAATAATAGAATGCAACAATTGGTTATATGTTTGGAGCATCTTTAGTTGTGCAACAAACACATAAGTTGGGCACCTACTTTGAAAGTGTGGTGTATCAACTTACAAAGAACATATTTTGTTATTGTAGCCGCAGAATCTTCAACATAATGGGGTAGATTTATAGCAACTAGTTAGTACACGCTATAAAGGCCGGCGAGTGTAGTGCAAAATGATGCTAGTAAATCTACCCCGATGTGTTGCACATAGAAAGGACTGACCTATGACTGTTATCTTCATTCTTAAAGTTTACGAGCCATATTACAAGTCCCCTCTTAATACGCTTTGGGTGGAAACGAGTTTGAGTGACAAAGAGGCAGGGAATCGGGTTAGCACTTGAGAGAGCGCAAACTGAACAAATTGTATGAGTGCACCACACTTACACGTAGTACGCACAAGTCATGAGAGAAATGCCATGAGTGCTGATATTATATTCAGCTATATTCTGAAATGTGTAGTTAATCTAGAAATTTTATATAGAAGTGGAACTAATGCAGAAATGTGTGAAAATGTATAACCTTATTAGGAGTGATTAATCCTGATCCATATTATGTAGCTGCTAATGAAGGAATGTCAAGCACAGAACGGAATAGGCCTCATGGCCAGAGCTGAAAGAGTTGGGAAAGGGGTCCACTTACATTAATATGGATTGCACTAATGTTATTTAGTAATTCTGTTTCAATAGGTTTATATTTTATAGATGTGTTTACATAATCATAAAGCAGAGTATTAAAGTGATATTGATTAATGAAGGATTTGAAGAATATAATCATTATGAGAAATGTTGTAGGCCTGAAATGTTTAAAAGACTCTGATTTACACGTATTAGTCTGTGCCGAGAAATAATGTTGCAAACTTCCGTTAGAAGTTTATGAGAATTGGGATCCTAGCTGCAGATGTCTGTCTGCAAGTGAGAGGGGGGATCCAATTATACATTGAATGAATAGAGGGTTGTTCAGGAGACTGGCACAGACACGGAGGAGGGTTCAGGAGTGTTTTAAGGGGTATCGGCGGGCCGGAGAAGAGTCTGAGAAGCAAGGTCAACTCTAACGCACGAGGCCCAAAAGAAGAACATTGTGGAAAAAGCCAGAAGCAACACCACGTGAGGGGCATATCATGAAGGGCGTCTCAAATGTTGTTGTGTATTTGGTATTAGGGACAGCACCCCTGGGTGGAGGGAGAGCAGAGGCCTGAGGACCCTTTAGAGAGCGGATGGGTAGGCAGAGAGGGGTCATGACTGGAGATCATAGGTTTTCACCTAGAGACTAAGAGTGGGTGATCTTCCTTGGAAGTCATTCACAACTGACACCTTTTGTTAGGTTGGGATTCTGTTAAGTAGGGATACCATCCAGAGCAGGGTAGGGATAGCCTAACCTGAAACCTTTATTCCGGCTGTAAATGACTGAGAGATCACAATACGTGTCTATGCTTGCAGCTCTTTTAATTTTGGAACTAGTCCTTGTAGTTTTCTTTGCTCGTCTGAGGGCTTTCAGAGAGCACATGTATGTAGTTGTACCCGTATATCTTTTGAATCTCATTCTGAGATGCCTGTATTTGCAATTGACTTTAACCTTATAATAAATCTTTGAAAGCTAGAAGTAGTTTGTGGTTCTTCCGAGCGGAGTCCATTATTGATTGAACTAACCTGGTAAGAGATGCACTTTCTTCCCTCAATGACAGGCAATAAAGGTTCAGTCGACCAGAACGGGGTTTAGATCAAGGGTGATAAGATAGCGATCAAAATCCCGCCCCCGCAGTTGGTAGCTATAGAGGATGGTTGCCTTCTTGAGGAAGGTGATCTAGGCCAGGTTAGATTACCCCAAGGCCCCTAGAGATCGATGATCGGAAGAGCCGCCCGCCGAAGAAGGTCCGGATGACGTGAGACAGAAAAGCAGCAGTATCGGTCGAGAGTGAGTATAAAGGGTCATGCGTGTTAGATTGCGGTGTTTTTGTATTGTATCTATGTTGTAATGTCTGGCGGAGTTGAATGCCTGTAGAGTGACTGTGGAACAGGTTGTGAGCGCGCACAACCGGTGGAAATCTTAAGTTCAAGGAGAGCTTAAGTGGTTCGGGTGTATCGGACATCCAGAGTAATTGTCAACCAGTGTGAAGGGGGTCATGAGGTACCATTGATCGCCCGCAGGACCGAGATAGGGGGAACGTAAGAGTGAGTGCGTGAGTAACGGACGCTGGTCGGAAGTTACTGTGTGTGTAAGCAACCTATCAGAGAGACGATAGACATTTCGTCAGTTGTGGTGACAATTACAGATAGACTGTGGACGTACAGTCGAGAGAAGTTCCCGCTTGGTCGGAAGTAGTCATTTTTCAGAGTATGAATGGGACGCATGCATGACCGGGAGACGAGCTGAGAAAGGAGGGGTGCTGCTGCGAAGCGGAGACGAGTGACGTCAGAAAGTGCCGCGCTGGGATTGGCCGGCCGGAGCGAGACCGCGCTGCGATAGGCCAGCTAGCAAAGCCGCGCTAGGATTGGTGGATTGTCATCAGGAAGTAAACAGAGTAGTGAGGCTGGAAATTGTGCGTATAATCATGAAGTGTTTTAAATGGTTAAGAGCGGCTTTTAAAAGAGAGAGGCGGAGATCTTATGAAGGGGAAGAAGCCCCGCCGGAGGGTACGCCGGCTTATTATATGGCGGTAAATGTTGGGCTGCATACAATAATGTGAATTTCAGAGTGGAGTAAGATTACAGAAGGAAATGAGGAACTGACGTTTCCGAAGTACGGGACGTTCAGATTAGAGGTACTACACCGATTAAAAGCAGTTATGACCTCAATGAGACCTATGCCTAGACCGACCCAGTTTGAAGCTCTCAATGCCTGGATTAGGGCAGCGCACGAGAGGAACCTGAATAGACGACAAGAGAGGGTGAAACGATCGGTAAGAGCAGTGCAGGATGCCAAATGGGATGCGGATGCTAAAAGATGGAGAGTGCATAACATTGAAGTAAATAAATTGTACCCAGTGTTAGAAGCGCCCGGAAACAAAAGCCCACTAGAAGAAGATGATGAGAGCGAGACGGAGGACAGCCTGATAAATAGGCTACTGACAGATAGGCCACCCCCGTATAACAAAGAGACAGGAGATGTTGAGCATAGTGAAAGGGGGGGGGCCAGCATAGGAGAGCATGGACCGCTTCCCATTTCCGATTGGGATCCCACTGCAAAGAAAGAACTGTCCCAGCCTAGTCCGGTGCAGCAGGTGGTCAGGAGGTTTGTGGTACAAAGGGTGCCAGAAACGGAGTGTGCCACATCCTACGCACTGCCAGATGCCCTGCAAGTACCTGTTACTATAGGTCCTATAGTATCGATTTATGACCCAGAAAGAGCTAGAGGGGAGGAACAGGTACGGAGGGACAGAGAAAGAGCAGAGATGGCAAGGAGGAACGATACGATCAATTCCCCAAGTCAGTTGCCAAGACCAAGGGAGTGGAGCACCCCGGTAGACACAGCAGGGGATCCAGTAGGGGATCCGGGGGGCCATAGATGGCCAGTGGATATGAGGGGATCAGGACGGAAATCCTTCCAGGAGTTAAGCGAGTACATGAAGAAATGGGACGAGGCAGTAGAGGCTCACAAGTGCATCATAGCTGCGGAAGCTGGAAGGGAATGCCAGGATAGCAGGACCCGGACTCACTGCGGGGCTGATGAAAGCAGTCCGGAGTGGGACGGGAGGGAAAAGGACAGTAGGGGAGACACCCATTGGGCCAGGAGTGGAGGTAGATCAGACCTGGAAAACAGGGGCCCCGAGTGTGGGGGGGTGTCTCGCCCAATACACAGTGAAGGAGACAGGAGAACGCAGGAGTACAGAGATAGCTTTAAGTGTACCCACTGTGTGCCTGGCAATAGTGAACAGAATGGGAGTTGCGAGAGGTCTCGCCATAGCCCCTGCGATTACGGACAAGAACGCAGTCCAGGGGATATGGGGAACCGAGAGGGATCTTACCAAATACTGAGTGACACTAGACAGAGAGAGAATGACGACCGGAGGGAGAATAGCAGGGAAACCTGCCGTGGAGAGAGAGAAGAAAGAGAGAGTGGACAAAATAAGATTGGGGGTAACAGGCCCGTGTTCCATCACCTTCCAAGATCGGATGGCCGAGCATGGGACCTAGAGAGATGGGAGCAAGGGAGAACTCTCCCTAACTCTCCTGAGCCCAAGCGTAGGGCTCGGAGTTGGGATGGTAGAGAGGCCAGTGAACCCCCTTCGAAAGACATACTGCGAGCTGAGATAAAAGCCAAGAGACTCGATGTTGCCAGCTTAAAGTCAGATCTGGTGACATGGTAGATGGTACCTTGCCTCTAGAAAGAATGGAGATGTATGAGCAGGATGAAATACTGTTCATGGCAAAGGACATCACTCGAAAGGCGAGAACAATCCATGAGAAGTTAGTTGAACTGGCAGGCAAATATATGGTGGACCTGTCAAGGACCAAAGCATTACAGGGTAACCACAGGCTACATTATTCAGATCGAGACCTAGATGAGAGAAGAACAATAGGATTGAAAACACACATAAGGGAACTGATCACTGGAATAAGGACGTGGAGGGCACTAGATAAATGGGAAGAAAGGTGGTCCAAGAAGGGGACCGTCAGGAGAAGCATGCTTGGTATGACACCAGGAGGATTGCAGAGAATAGAGGCATACCCTTTGCGTGAGGTTGCAAACGGGAACTATGTGCATGTGCCATGGAGTAGGGGAGATTTAGCAGCCTTTACTAATTCCTTCCCCAAATTGAGGGAGAACCCAGTCGAGTGGTATAAGCAGGTGGAGAGGTTCGTAAAAATCTCCAAGGTCCTATGGATAGATCTGAACACCCTGTTTGACATTGTGGTACCAGGGGACTTGTGGACAGCGTGTAAGGTTAGTGCTGAATGGCCCACAGCAGAACCAGAGAGAGATGCACGGACTAATGGACCGTCCGAGATAGTAATGGCAAAATTTGAGAGAGTGATGACTTGGCTGAAAGACAAGGTGCCAATGCAGGACATAGATTGGGTCAAAATAGATCGAACTAGACAGGAACCCAAAGAGACGGTTCACGAATATTATGAGAGACTGCTGAAGGCGTTTAAACAGTATAGCGGACTTGATGTAATGGATCCTAAGGATATAGGGCAATTTGTGTCTAAATTCGTTTTGGGCCTGAGACCGGATATTAGTTTAATGATTCAGCAACACTTGATTTGTTGGCAAAATAAACCTTTGGACGAAATTCTGAGATATGCTAGATACTGCTGTGATGAAATAGACTCAAAGGCAAAGAAGCTAAAGGAGAAATTAATGGTGGTGCAGATGCAGTCAGCTGGTAAGGGTGGGCAACAACAACAGCAACAGGGAACAGGAACTGGGGGAAAGAAACAGTATAGTCAGAACAAGGGCAATGAGGAGAATTCCACCTTTAGACCTAGGATAGACATAGCCGCTTTGAAGAAAACAACTCGGTGCCACCAGTGTAACGAGGTGGGGAATTGGAAACGCGAGTGTCCCTATAACGTTGAAATCGGGGAACAGGAGATAGAGGAGTAAGAGGTCCAGAGTACGCCTGCGAGAGGGGTAACGCCATACCAAGGAAAGGTGCTCAAAGGGGGGACCCCTCCTCCACGAGCCCAGTTCCCTCAACCACCCAGAGTAGGGACTATGGGCAAGACATATAGACAGATGCCTCTGTTTGTAGGAGGAGAGGAATGCTATTACGTTGACCCATTAACAGGACAGAGAGTGGAAAGAGAAGACTGTACCCTCGGGGCAGCCTTAGAAGTGGATCAAAGGGGACCCTACGTTGAGGCCGAAGTGGCAGGGTGCCCCACGACATTCCTAGTGGACACAGGAGCCACTCGATCCACGATAAGAACAGCCGCAGTTCCAGGCCTGCCCATGTCTGGAGAGACCATTCAAGTGGTGGGGGTCGCAAACAGGAGAATAACCAGCCCATTGACAGAACCAGTGCAGGTGAAAATAGGGAAATACAGCGATGAGCATCAGTTTGTGGTCTGCGATTCTAGTCCTGTATGTCTGTTAGGAAGAGACCTTCTGTGCAAATTAAATTGTACAATATACTGCACACCACAAGAAGTGGAGGTATTGACCAATGATGACGATGCTGACTTCAAAGTCGCAAATTCAAGAATATGTGTGGAGCTGTATCCCGCTTTGACCGTGGATGAGCTCCCATGGGATCTGAGAGAGACTGTGGCACCGGAAGTGTGGGATTTCACTGGGGAAGAGATTGGACTGGTTAAGGGAGTGGACCCAGTGAAAATTGTAGTGAAACCGCATGCTGAGTTTCCGAGAACACCCCAATATAAATTGACTCCAGAAACGATTGCAGGTATAAAGCCCGTGATCGAGTCCATGATTAAGCAGGGAATACTGAAGGAAATCGTGGGTAGTCCATGTAACTCCCCGATTATGGGTTTGCAGAAACCAAATGGGAAATTCCGGATAGTGCAGGACCTCCGAAAGATTAATAACATAGTTGTCTCATGTTGTCCAGTGGTACCGAATCCATCAGTGATACTGTTTCAGATACCGTTTCAAGCCGAATGGTTCACTGTGATAGATCTTTGCCAGGCTTTCTTTTCGATCCCTCTGGACGAGGAGAGCCATTTTCTTTTCGCATTTAAGCTGGAAGGTCGCGTACTAACATGGTGTCGTATCCCCCAGGGGTATACAGAGAGCCCATCGATCTTCAACCAGCTTCTGAAGAAAAATCTTGAAAGTCTAGTGCTGCCCCAGAAGTCAGTTCTGGTCCAGTACATAGACGACCTGCTTGTGGCGTCAGAAACAGAAGAGGCTTGCAGGGAGGACTCCATTGCTTTGCTAAATCACCTAGCTGCAAATGGGCACAAGGTGTCCCCGGGAAAATTGCAGTACTGCCTGACAGAAGTGCAGTACTTGGGGCACAGAATTGAGAAGGGCAAACGAAAAGTGTCACCAGACAGGATAGAGGCGATCATGAAAATGAATGCGCCTAAAACACAGAGAGAAGTCAGGATGTTCCTAGGGATGGTGCGTTATTGCCGACAATGGATCGCAAACTTTTCACTGAAAGCAAAACCCTTGCAAAAACTGACGCACAAGGAGGTGAGCGATCCGGTACCATGGGACAAAGACTGTTTGATGGCGTTCCTGCAGCTGAGAGAGGACCTGTGTCGTGCTCCTGCTCTGGGAATGCCTGATTACGATAAACCATTCTTGCTTTACTGTTGTGAGAGAGAGGGTTGTGCGTTGTCTGTGTTGGTCCAAATTCATGGGAATGCCCGTTGACCAGTTGCCTATTTCTCGGCTACTTTAGACCCAGTAGCCGCAGCGTTGCCCGGATGTCTCAAATCCGTTGCTGCAACAGGTGTCAGTATCGAGCGTTGCGAGAACATTGTGATGGGGCACCCGTTAGAGGTGTACGTGCCCCACTCTGTTGAACTGTTGATGACCAGGACCAAAACACAGCATCTGACCAACAGCAGGCTCACGCGCTATGAGCAAGTCATTCTTGCTGCAGAGAACGTGACCCTCAAGAGATGCTCTGTTTTGAACCATGCTACCTTGATGCCACTCCCAAGTGATATCGATGATGATGAATGTACAGACCATGATTGCCTCGATGTGACTGAACTATGCACCAAACCGAGACCTGACATCGTGGATGAGCCACTGACTGACCCCGATGAAATTTTCTTTGTCGATGGCTCATGCGTAAGAGACGAAGTTGGGCAGTTGAGAGCAGCTTACGCTGTTTGTACAATTTCTGGAGTTGTGGAAGCCGGATGCCTGGAAGGAGTACACTCTGCTCAGGTAGCCGAGATTATTGCATTGACGCGTGCCTGCCTGGCAAGCAACCAAATTCGAGTCACCATATACACCGACAGCCAATACGGTTACGGGGTAGTTCATGATTACGGGCAGTTATGGTCTCAAAGAGGTTACATGACATCTTCAGGCTCTCCTATTCGCAATGGAGAGTTTGTGCGTTTGCTGTTAGAGGCTTTGCAATGTCCGGCAGGTATCGCAGTTGTAAAATGTACCGCACATACTAGGAACATGGACTTCGTGTTGCAAGGCAATAGATATGCCGACGAAGTCGCGAGGTACTGTGCGGAACAAGGGTACTCTTTCACAGAGGTGGAAGTGGGCGGAATAAATATAAGAACTGAATTAGCCATGATATTGGAAACTGTCGACACTTGGGATGAGCTGAAATGCATACAAGAAAACGCACCCGATTTTGAAAAGCAAACATGGGAAAGGGCAGGATGTGTGATGGGTGAGGCTCATTTCTGGGTCTCGGCAGATGGAAGGGCAGTGTTACCCAATGAGCTGGTGAGCCCAATGGCTAGACAAATCCATGGTCCAGTACACCTAGGGAGAGACGCTATGCTGAGGGTATTCAGACAGACCTGGTATAACCCTAAGTTCAGAGTAGCAGCCGAAGCAGTGTGCCAACGTTGTGTGACCTGTCAGCAGCTGAATGTAGGAAAAAGAACACCAGTTGCACTGAGCCACATAGGGAGGTCTGGAGGTCCATTCAATCGAATGCAGTTAGACTTTATTGAAATGCCAAGGTGCAACCGCCTCCGTTATGTCTTGGTGGTTGTTTGCGTATTTTCCAGATGGGTCGAGGCATACCCTACACGCAGGTGTGACACCCTCACAGTAGCCAAGTTACTGCTTAGGGAACTCATCCCTAGATTCGGGGTGCCGGCCTCTTTGGAATCAGATAGGGGAACGCATTTCAACAGCGAGCTTGTGAAGATGATTTGTGCGGCCCTGAACATAGACCAGAAATTGCATTGTAGTTACCGACCAGAAGCATCAGGAATCGTGGAGCAGATAAATAGTACCATTAAGGCCCGAATTGCAAAGATGTGTTCATCAACGTCCCTGAGTTGGCCTGATGCTCTGCCATTGGTCCTTATGAGCCTCCGTAGTACCCCAGACAGAAGAACGGGACTGTCGCCTCACGAGGTGTTAATGGGGAGAGCAATGAGGTTGCCATCTGTACCAACTGCTGCACTGTTAAACATCACAGATGATATGATCCTGGACTATTGTAAGGGGCTGTCTGACGCCATTCATTCTGTGTCCCTTCAGGTGCAGGCTGCCGAAGTTCCGTCGTGCCAGGACCTGTGCCATGACCTGTGCCCTGGTGATTGGGTGCTTGTGCGAAAGCACGTAAGAAGAAGCTGCCGGGATGTTCGTTGGCGTGGGCCCTACCAGATCATCCTGATCACGAACACTGCAGTAAAGGTGGGAGGCCTGCCCAATTGGATCCACGCGTCGCATACGCGGAGGGTTCCAGCACCTCTGGAAGAAACAGCTCCTCTCTCGGTTAGAAGTCCAGCTGCGGACCGAGAAGCCATAGAGGGGGCTAGCCAAGCTGTAGAGGTGCCAGAAGAAGCAGGGAACGAGTCTGACAAGCCTGAGGACGGTCAGTACAACAGCGAAACGGATGACGCTACTGAAGGAGAAAGTAGCTGGGAGTACGAATCAGACACTGACCAGGCTGAAAGAGAGCGAGAGCAAAGCAGAAGGACAAGGAGCAGAAGGGTAAGGCGTGGAGAAGCCAGCTGGCCTCAAAGAAGGAGTTCAAGCCTGAGGTCGACTCCAGAGAGAACCCTTCCTCCAATATCCGAAGACTCAGACCTGGAAGAAGGTGCTCAGGGCGCTGAAGCACCAGATCTAAGAAGGTCAAGAAGAGTGCGTGTGCCTAGCAGAAGATACGCCACCCCTGAGTGGACATATCTGGCGACAAATGTCTTGGGAACGAGCGACAGGGAGGATCAGAGCAGTGCTGGTGTCCAGCTCTGAACCCATCATCACAGTAGAAGTACAGCTGTTAGTGCCCGGAGTCGAAGCAGAAGGGTCACTGACGTTCACACTCCCCAACCCTCCCCGCCTCAGCAAGTTAAAGCACATGTTTTTCACAGAATTGCAATTCCCCGACTTTGGAACAAAGATAACCAGCCATGAAGAGCACGTTCTTCGTTTGGAAATATTGAACTATGCTGTCCAAGCTGCAGGATCAAGCCTTATAGTAGATGCTTAAAGACTTTGTAAATAAGCAAGAAAGAGAAGATTACCTAGCGCCCAGGAAGCAGAGAATCTTAGGGACCTTCCTATAAGTTGACGGAGAAGGGCTAGGGTTGTCTGTGTTAAAGCTTTAAAAGGACTTTTTCAAAGGAGGTTGTCAGCTTCCAGTTGTGGGGTTCTAAAGACTGAAGGAACAAAAGAGACTGTAAAGGGACGAGAAGAAAAGAACTTTGCGTTGGAATAAGGAAGAGAATCCTACTGTCTGACGAAATGGAAGCCGGCACCCCGAATCGTAGAGCCAAATGTATAATAGGCACACTAATAGTAGGAGTGATACTTCTAATAGCTTTAGTAGTTACAGTTTCATATGTAGTGGGACATGAGAGGGAGGCAAGGGTATCAGACGAGAAGTCTGTAGTGACACCAAAACCCACTGTTGCGGGTGAGAAAGGAGAAAACATACAGGAGAAGGCGTTATTAGCAATAGAAGCCCGTAGGTTACATATGGATGAGTCCCAAGGCGACTTTAGGTCAAATGCTTATGCTAAACTTTTGTATGAATACGTGGATGCCATGGAGGTTAAGGACTGCTATGTCTGCATGCAGTTGCCGGCGTCTGTAGATGAAGGCATTAGATACCATCACCTCCCGCTGACATATGGCATTACATGTAGCTTATTGCTTAGCATATTTTATGGGAGAGATAGTTTTGAATACTATTTCTCCAATTATGATTCAGTGTTACCAGAAGTCCCAAATTACAAGCAGATGAATAAATGGGACTACTGGAAGAGTGAAGACAGATTGGCTAAGTTTTTCATTCCTTGGATTACCTTAGATACTTCACATGCCCGCAGAAATAACTTGACATGCAAGGTGTCAGAAGTCGAGAAGAAGTTTATAGGGCAGGTGGATGATCGATACAGAAGGCAAAAGATTTTGAAAAAATCAGGACAATGGAAAACAGATTGGACCGAGGAAGAGAAGGCACACAAGAGAAAGGGTAGTAGTGGTCCAATAGCTTTGGATAAAACGCAGAGAGGAAAGTTATGTCTTCACAGAGCCAAAACGTATTATGAAAATGTATACGTAGGAGAAGTCAGTTGTGAACATGCTTTCAATTTAGAATATTATACAAAAGATTTCCTGAAAGGAATGCAAGTGATTCCAAATGTATATTTTGTGTGTGGAAGAAATGCCTACGTGAGACTGCCTGACAACTGGTATGGATCATGTTACTTGGCAATTATCTTCCCCAAAATATACCATGCCCAAGACTTAGAGATCATCGAGGGCAAGGCTTCAGCGAGGGGGAGAAGAGACCTAGGAGATGCAGAAATGGTTGGAGATGTATTTGGAGCTGTATTTCCTCTTTTAGGACTGATCCTCAATGATGTCAAAATTAGACGACTGGCAACGGTCGTAGACAGATTATCTGCCAGCACTGCTAGGTCCTTAATGTTGGTGGAAGGAGAGATGCAATCGATAAGGGCCATGGTGCTTCAGAACCGTCTTGCATTAGATGTCCTGCTAGCAAAAGAGGGCGGAGTCTGTAAGGCTTTGAAGGTCCAGGAATGTTGCACTTACATTCCAGACAATTCAAAGCCCCTGGAGAAAGTTATCATGAACATAACTAATATTCACAAAGAGATCGAAGACCTGAGTAGAGAAAATGTTTGGGAAAAAGTGGGCCATGGAATGGGTGAAGTTGGAGGTTGGTTCGCCACCTTAGGAAAGAGCTTCGTGTGGTATGTGCTGAAACCTATCATCATAATATTGATCTGTATGATCATGTTGTGGGGATTGGTGAGGGCATACAAATGGTATAGATCAAGGAGATTGGAGAGATCCCAGAGAGAACAGCTACAGCGATTAGCTGCCATACAAGACAATCAGTACAGGAGCCTGAGGGCTCTAGAAACGCAGAAACGAGGTACACTAGCAATCACTTCAGTTTAAATGTTAGTGATGACCCCGAGAGGTCATCAAAGGGGGGAACTGAGAGAGCGCAAACTGAACAAATTGTATGAGTGCACCACACTTACACGTAGTACGCACAAGTCATGAGAGAAATGCCATGAGTGCTGATATTATATTCACCTATATTCTGAAATGTGTAGTTAATCTAGAAATTTTATATAGAAGTGGAACTAATGCAGAAATGTGTGAAAATGTATAACCTTATTAGGAGTGATTAATCCTGATCCATATTATGTAGCTGCTAATGAAGGAATGTCAAGCACAGAACGGAATAGGCCTCATGGCCAGAGCTGAAAGAGTTGGGAAAGGGGTCCACTTACATTAATATGGATTGCACTAATGTTATTTAGTAATTCTGTTTCAATAGGTTTATATTTTATAGATGTGTTTACATAATCATAAAGCAGAGTATTAAAGTGATATTGAATAATGAAGGATTTGAAGAATATAATCATTATGAGAAATGTTGTAGGCCTGAAATGTTTAAAAGCCTCTGATTTACACGTATTAGTCTGTGCCGAGAAATAATGTTGCAAACTTCCGTTAGAAGTTTATGAGAATTGGGATCCTAGCTGCAGATGTCTGTCTGCAAGTGAGAGGGGGGATCCAATTATACATTGAATGAATAGAGGGTTGTTCAGGAGACTGGCCCAGACACGGAGGAGGGTTCAGGAGTGTTTTAAGGGGTATCGGCGGGCCGGAGAAGAGTCTGAGAAGCAAGGTCAACTCTAACGCACGAGGCCCAAAAGAAGAACATTGTGGAAAAAGCCAGAAGCAACACCACGTGAGGGGCGTATCATGAAGGGCGTCTCAAATGTTGTTGTGTATTTGGTATTAGGGACAGCACCCCTGGGTGGAGGGAGAGCAGAGGCCTGAGGACCCTTTAGAGAGCGGATGGGTAGGCAGAGAGGGGTCATGACTGGAGATCATAGGTTTTCACCTAGAGACTAAGAGTGGGTGATCTTCCTTGGAAGTCATTCACAACTGACACCTTTTGTTAGGTTGGGATTCTGTTAAGTAGGGATACCATCCAGAGCAGGGTAGGGATAGCCTAACCTGAAACCTTTATTCCGGCTGTAAATGACTGAGAGATCACAATACGTGTCTATGCTTGCAGCTCTTTTAATTTTGGAACTAGTCCTTGTAGTTTTCTTTGCTCGTCTGAGGGCTTTCAGAGAGCACATGTATGTAGTTGTACCCGTATATCTTTTGAATCTCATTCTGAGATGCCTGTATTTGCAATTGACTTTAACCTTATAATAAATATTTGAAAGCTAGAAGTAGTTTGTGGTTCTTCCGAGCGGAGTCCATTATTGATTGAACTAACCTGGTAAGACATGCACTTTCTTCCCTCAATGACAGGCAATAAAGGTTCAGTCGACCAGAACGGGGTTTAGATCAAGGGTGATAAGATAGCGATCAAAATCCCGCCCCCGCACACTTCTCAGGTGGAAGTGTCCATCATTGTCCCACAGGAAGGAATGTCCTGGTTACTTACCGGTAATCTTCATGAGCACATTTACACCACACACTTTCACACATCACACTAAGCCTGTCATTACAAGTGGCCCAGACATCTTGGAGTGGCTGAGAAGGGTATTTACTGCCCCCATCAGGATTACAAGTCCTGTAGGAGTGAAGAACTCTCCAGTTTCCCAGGTCCATATTTAAGTAGCTCTCGTTGTCCAGGATTCTTCTTTGCATTGTGGGACTTGTGGTCCTTCATCTCACATTATTAAATCAGGACAACAAATTCCATAAAATCGTAAACCAAATGAACTGCTCACCCATGGACATGGGAAACCTGAGAGTAATCGCTTTCTTTCACCCTGACACGTTGCCTGCTGAAAACAAGCAAAATAGACAGGTTGAATTCTGGGGGGGGGGGGGACAGCTTAACCGCAGGAGCCAGGTTAAATACAACATTCTGAATAGACTCCCCGAGAGCAACTTGTACTATCTCCCTAGCCCGCAAACAGCTTGCACTCTGGTTGGCAAGACCTAAAACCCTGCACTGAATGAACTACTCATACATCGACCCGGCAAAGTTGAGAGCTCCACACCAATATTTTATCTGCATTTAAAGGTGCGCAGCATCGGGTGGGGGGGGGGGTTACACCCCCCTTATAAATTCAGCAAATAGTTGGGTACAGGAGCTTTCTTTCGGGTGTTGTCGGATTTGACCTGGGATGTTTAAATACTCACTCTGACAAAAACACAAATTTATGGGCGCAGATTTACAAGCCCCTTCCGCCACTTTTGCGTCACTTTTTCCATGTTAAACGTGACGCAAAAGTGGAGCAAAGAGCTTGTAAATCTGCCCCATAGGATTTTTGACTAAATACTGGGACTTATCACAAAAGCCCCTTGCATCACCCGTAAGTCACGTTTTCCCATATTAGAAGTGACGCACCAGCGGCGCAAAGGGCATGTAAATAAGCTAGGGTGACCAGACGTACCGGATTTGCCCGGACAGTCCCCGTTTTTCACCGGCTGTCCTGGCAGATTTTGGTTATTTTGGTTCATGTCCCGGTTTTTAGAGGGGGTCGACTGAAAACATTGAGAGGCACTTTTTGGGTGTTATAAAGCTGTGCTAGTGAGCAGCTGTTATAAGTAAGCAGTTTAATAATATGTATGATGTTGGTTATAGAAATTACATATTATTTATTTTCTTAATGCCTTTTCTGTGATCTTATGTTGATGAGAACTGTCATTCTGCACCATTCTGTTGATGAAAAATGGTAGTCCTTCTTCTATTTTCCTAAAATGTCCCGGTTTTTAGGTCTCGTTCGAGACCTATTGCTGCCAAGTTGCTTGTCAACGGACACAGAGAGGGTCACGAGCGGCGATTCAGGTCCGTGATCGTGCAGATTCTGGTCCGTGCACGCGCACCAGCCGCCACCACATGCACAGACGCACCAGCCGCGCGCACACGCACCAGCTCACACACGCACCAGCTCACACACGCACCAGCCGCCCCCAGCCACGCACACACGCACCAGCTGCCCACACACGCACCAGCCGCCATGGCCGCGCACACACGCACCAGCCGCCCGAGCCTGTGCACGAGCCCCAAAGGCACCAAGTCTCACTCACCGGGTGTCATCTCCTCCGCCTCCATTGACGTGGCACACACGGGGCTTCCCTCACTGATGGGAGCCCCGCACTTGTATCCACAGCCTCAGTCACCACTTTTCTGCTGCCACCGCCGGGCTCCCCCTCCGGCATGGGAGCCTGGCGTCACCACGTCCATCTCGGCGAGTCACTTCGTGCACGAGCTTATGGCGGAAGTCCCGCCCCACAGTAAGCATGACGCTGCCGGACTTCCGGATTTCGCGCCAGTCGGGCCTGTGGCTTGCCAGGAACTCAAGCGATTTCCAGGTACTTGTTACTTTAGTGATGTGTAACCCAAGTGCATTTTAAAGATTTAGCCAAATGGGGAGTAGTTGACAGGGTTCAGATTGTGCTTTACAAACAACGCAGAAAATAAACTCTCTTGGGCGTGTCCCGCGTTTCCTTCATCCATCTGATGAACACGTAAAGCATTTAAACCCAGAATATAACAGGTCGCATTGCTCCCCGTTCATAATAGCGTATTTCTGAGCTATCACAAGTCTATGAAGTCAGAAAGCCAGGAGTTGAAATACAATAATTCTATTCTTTTTATTGTTCATTTGTAACCCGCACATGCAGTTCGACCAACCGCCCAAAGTGCCTATGAAACGTCTCCAGGCGCTCTGCTCCGTGGCGATGGCGAAGGGTCAACATTCCATACCGTGTAATGTTCCTCTGGCTGGGATTCTTAAACCAAAGTGCAAACTGTTGCACAAGTACAGTTTTAAGGCACCAGCAACTGAAAGTAGAGACTAGAAACAGAAGCGAACTCGAATATAAGCAAAGAAACTAATGGAGTAACATATTAAAAAGGCAGAGTTAAACCTTTCTAGACAAAGGGAATCCCCATATTCCCCACAGAGGCTCTGATTCCGACTGTGTGGGGCTCCAGCTGTCTGTTGCTGCATCAGATAAATGCCAATACCGTGGGCTCTGTTATTTATCGGGTGCGATAAGTGGCACCTTTTGTCAGTTTCTTGGGAGCAACATGCAAAGTCTGGTGGTTACTGCATCAAAATCCTCATGGTACGGTACATACCGTACATTTTTCCAATGTTAAATTCCAGCAGGTTTGGCCTGCCAAAATGTAACAAAGGGTGAGTGTTAGACCTGTCTGGCTTTTTGGCGAAGTCCCTCCTAATAATTATTTATTTTGTCCCCTTTTTGCCCCTCATACCCTTATTAATTTTTGTGTCTACTGACTTTTTGTAGGTGTTGGCCAGGGGGATAGGTGTTCTTTCCCCCCTCATAATCTTTTACCTCAGGCCCAGAGGCCTGTTCTGACAGGAAAGTTGGCACCACCTAAAATGGTGGCCACCAACTGCCCCAACTGTCACCAACAGAACTTGGCCATAGCCTAACATAGGGCATTCCAGAACCTTCTGGTCCATTCTGGACCACTGAGAGGGCAGCCTATATAAGGCGGAATGCTGGACAGCCATTTTGTCTGTCAGTGAGGAGCAGCTAGAGTGAAGGCTGAGGTCTAGTGGGGGTAGGATTCTGAAGGGTGGTTCCCTCTACAAGAGTAGCCCTCTGTCAAGGTTTTTCCACCTCCTTTGTCCTGTTGTCCTAGCCAAGTTAGCTCATCCTGCTGATCCTGGACAGATAGGTTAAGGGGTTAACTTTAGTAGTCCTGGGAGCTGAGCTGAGAGTTCCCCCGTGCCCCTAGTCTGCCCAGTAAGGAGGAATAGGGGGTTGGTGCTAAGAAAGTACAACCTGGCTTTATTCTGAAGGAGCCCCCCTCCCCTCCTCTTTGTTTTGGTGAAGAAAGGGAATAAATCCAATGAACAACTGACAGCATTCCCTACCATTGACTGGTCCTGTGGCGTGTGGCCAACCCCTCTGCCAGCTGAGTAGAAGGTGTGAGGTGAACTGTGACCTTGTTAACATCGATCGCGCTCGGGGCCAGCACCCTCCCGGGATCCACTGAGCCTGGGAAGCCTGGCGAGGCTTCCCTTTGTGAGCGGGACCCCAGGGGCATCGATCGCGTTGGAGTCGCGTTGCCCTGTCCTGAGAGGAACCGGAGGCGTTACTGCGCACGCCCCGTTTGTGCAGCTATCCCCGGAAGGAGGGGCCGTGAGGTGAGCAGGCCCGAGCGAGTAGCGTCTCTCCCTGGAGCAGGACCCGTGGGAGGCGGCCTCGGCGAGAGCGCTTCCGCGCATGCCCGCCGGAGAAGCGGCTGCGGAGACCAGCGCTGAGAAGAGGCGCCGGAGTGTTTTGTGGCTGACTGAGGAGTCGGCGCGCTCCTTCCTGCCCGAGCGCCGCGTTGAGGAGCCGGCCTGGGCAGGGGGGGAAGAGGTAGAAAGGTACCGGCAGGGATCTGGGGATTTGTGGTGCCGCCCTGTCCATTGCCAGCGCGAGTGCAGCGCAAAGGAGTCGGCCTGAGGCGAGGGAGAGCCTCTTCCGCCTTGGTTCCCCGGGCCCTCGCGCCTGCTAACCCTCTGCAGCTGAAGCAGAACTATCCAACAGCCACAAGTAAGGAGAAAGCGTGGGGGATTGGCTTCCACAGGTTATTGGATAAATTAAGACTCTGACTCTGGGAGTACAGCGTCTAAGTGGAATCCCTGTCAGGGTTCATTCTAATTACAGCAGTCCTATAGAAAGGTGTCTGAAGTGGCTTAAACGATTCCTTCCTGAACAGGAATAGAGTGAGGACTGTAAGGTTATCCCTGTAAAAGAAAATGTGTTCTAATCTGATTTGAGTGCTGATTTGACCAAAAATACAAAATAATACAGTGATAAGAAATGTTATACATTAAGCAGAGTACAGTAGAAGCCTAACTGAGCCAAAACAAGTGTCAGAGTTACCTACCAGTCTTGGGTTAAGAGATCTATCTAATCTATAACTGCTGGTGGTCATTAGGATTTAGAATTGGGAAGCACTTCTGCTTTATTCCCCACAATTTGCAGTGTAATTGAATTGTGTATCCTAGAGTAAAATGTGTGAGAGTACTGACAATTGGATTGATTAATTGCTTAGCAGCTTAGTAATATACTTGCTGATACTAAAGTGTCTGAAAATGTTCTGAGCTATTTATATTGTGAGAACAGAAAGAATATTATTTTTACATAAAGCAGTACGTATTTTCACATAATTTTGGTGTGGTGTTTTCTTTTTGAGTGCTATTGCGTGGAATTACTTTTGGGTGGTCTGCAACCTTTACACTGTGCCTCTGAATGTTAGTCTTGCCCTAGGCCAGGCTACCTAATTCCAACATATTGGTGCCTAGCGGTGGGATTACGGACTTGGTTGCAGCTACTTACTAGTAATTTGACGTAATACACCCAACCTACACCAGGAGTTTTCTCCTTGCGGCCCTCCCAATTAGTCTTTTTGTTTTTTCTAAATTTATTCCTGGTGGTGGGTGGAGTTGGCTTTAGGTGGCCCTTGCCACTCTGAAATTTCTGGTGTGTATCCAGGTTTGCCTGACTCACAATGGAGTTCGCTGTGGAAAACCTGGAAGTCTATTCCGTGTCCCAATTGAAAATGTTCTGCCAACAGATGGGGGTCTTTTTCAAACATGGTGCCAGGAAGGGGGAGCTCCAGACTAGCCTTAGGGCCTGGGTGGAGGCACACCAAGGGACGAAGGAGGAGGATGAAGAGGTCGACCAGGACACGGTGGGGGAGGTAGAAGAGTTATTCCGCCATGAGGGAGAAAACTTACTCACCGGACCAGTGTCCTATTCCAGAAAGGGCAGTAGCATCTCTGGGAGAAGCCTAACGGAAGCCGAGCTCACCGATAGGAGGGAGAAAAGACAGTTAAGGTGGGAGTTGGCTAAGTTGGAGCAGGAGAAAGAGGAGAGGAGGATGGTCCACGAGTTTAGACTGAAGGAACTGGAGCTCCAAAGTCTGCGACGGGGGTCCTCTCCTGTTAGGAATGGTGGTAGCGAACCAAAGGAGTCAGCCAGGGAGACCAAACCCTATATCCCAAAGGACCTGATAGCGAGCTTCAGTCAGGGGGACGATGTAGCTAAGTGGCTGGCCGCTTATGAGGTTTCTCTGAAGGTTCATGGAGTGCAGGAGAAGCACTGGGGGGGTAGTTTGTACAAGTACATGCCTCCTGCTGGTCGGGACACCTTGCTGGCCCTGGATCCAGAGGAACAGACAAACTACCCCACCATGAAGCTGGCGTTGTTGAGGAAGTTCGGGCTCACCCCAGAAAGGTACCGACAGAAGTTCAGGGGGAGCCACAAGATGAGCACTCAGAACTGGGTGGACTTCCTTGATTACGCCAGAAAGGCCTTAGAGGGTTGGGTCAAGGGCAGTGAGGTAAAGGATTATGAGGGGCTGTACGATCTGTTTTTGAGAGAACACCTCCTCGAGAAATGTTTTCCCGAGCTGCGCCAACACCTGGTAGACAGCAAGCTGACCAATCCCCGGAAGCTTGCAGAGGAGGCGGACATCTGGACAAGTACCCGGGTGTCCTCCAAGGGGACTGGAGGGGAATCTCAAAAAGCCGGACAGGGCGCCTCCCAGAAGAAGGAGGGGGGGGAGAAAAAGAAAGAGTTCTCTAAAGGTCCCCAAAATAACTTCCAAGGGAAGGGAGCAGGTTTCACCCCTAGGGCAAACCCGCCCCGGAACCCTCATCCTGGCCAAAGCCAGCAGCCCAGGGTTCTCCACTGTTTTGAATGCGGTGGCGTTGGACATTATAAGGGAGATGTCAGATGCCCAAAGAGACCACCCCCTCCCACCGGAGGAAAGTCACCGGGAGTAGCTAGTGTAGCGCTCGGGGAGGAGTTGCCCTTAGATAAGGGGGGTGAGTGGGCGGGTGTCACCTTAGTGTCCCTGGGAGAGCGGGAGATGGTGCCAAAGATCCAGGTGCCCCCAAATACTACAAAGTATGGGCAATGGGTTACCATCAATGGCCAGAGAGGGGAGGCTCTGAGGGATACAGGAGCCAGTATGACTATGGTGAGAAGTCAGCTGGTGTCCCCAGAGCAGGTTGTTCCTAATGTACTCCACCCCGCCGCGATGGCTGACGGCAGAATGGGCCACTATCCAGTGGCTGAGGTTCCCTTTGAGTGGGAGAGGGTTGCAGGTTCACTTCGGGTTGCCGTAAGCCCTGCTGTGCCAGTCGATTGTCTGTTGGGGAATGACATGGAACACAACACTTGGAGAGAGGTGGAATACCGGACGCATTCTGCGATGCTGGGTACACCTGACTGGGCCTGTGTCAGCACACGGTCTGCGACTGCCCGGAGAGGGAGTTCGCCTGGGTTGGAGCCTGGAACAATGGCCCAACCCGCTGCTAAGAAGGGACAGACCCGGAGACAGAGAAAGCCTGCTCCGGCTTCCACACCCCATGAGACAGATCGGCCACCTGCGGTGGTGGACCAGGAGTCCGTGGAGGGGGAAGTAGACTCTCTGGAGGATTTGCCCATCCCTGCGGAGTGGCATGTGGAGGGAGGTCCTACCCGAGAGGAATTCTGTAAGGGGCAGAGGGAGTGCCCCACCCTTGAGGGACTGAGGCGACAGGCTGAAGCCTGAGCAGCAGGTGATGTTACGGGACATTACCATATTTACTGGGAGGATGGACTCCTCTACAGTGAACCCAAGGTACCCTCGCCTGGTTCATCGAGGGCCTTGGTAGTCCCGCAACAGTACCGAGCCTTTCTTTTGGAATTGGCTCATGCCATACCCCTGGCAGGACACTTAGGCCAGGATAAGACCTTTGCACGGCTTGTCCTCCACTTTTACTGGCCTCAGATGAAAGTGGCGTCCAACACATACTGTAGGACATGTGTAACCTGCCAGGCCAGTGGGAAGACAGGGGTGAAGCTAAAAGCTCCCCTAGAACCACTTCGAGTCGTTAGCACCCCCTTTGAGAGGGTGGGCATCGACATTGTAGGGCCTTTGGATCCACCAACAGCCGCTGGTCACAGGTTTATCCTGGTACTGGTGGATCATGCCACACGGTACCCAGAGGCAATACCTCTGAGGACAGTCACTGCACCTGTAGTGGCAAGAGCCCTAATGGGAATCTTTACCCGAGTGGGATTTCCCAAGGAAGTTGTGTCCGACAGGGGGACCAACTTCCTGTCAGCTTACATGCGGGCCATGTGGAAGGAGTGTGGAGTGACCTACCGGTTCACCACTCCTTATCACCCCCAGTCGAATGGACTGGTTGAGAGGTTTAATAAGACCTTGAAGGGCATGATCAGAAGTCTGCCCGAGAGCCTGCGGAGGAAATGGGATGTCCTCCTACCCTGTTTACTCTTTTCCTACAGGGAAGTGCCCCAGAAGGGAGTGGGCTTCAGCCCCTTTGAGCTTCTGTATGGGCACCCTGTACGCGGTCCTCTCAGCCTGGTGAAGGATGGTTGGGAGAAATCTCCCAGGAAACCCCCCCCAGGATGTGGTGAGCTACATGCTGGCCTTCAGGAGCCAAATGGCGAAGTTGTGGAAGCAAGCTTCTGACAACTTGGAGGCCAGCCAGGCAGTCATGAAGGAGTGGTACGACCACAATGCTCACCAGGTGGAACTGGAGCCTGGACAGAAAGTGTGGGTGATGGAGCCTGGAGAGCTTAGCGCCCTCCAGGATCGCTGGACAGGCCCCTTTGAGGTGTTGGCAAAGAAGGGTAAGGCCACATACCTGGTGGACCTTAAGACCCCTCGACAGCCCCTACGGGTGCTGCATGCCAACCGACTCAAGCCCCACCATGAGAGGCCCGAAGTCATGCTGATGATGGTGACTGACGGGGAAGAGGAAGCGGAAAGCGAACCTCTCCCAGATCTCTTTTCGTCCCAAGAGAAGGATGGGTCAGTGGAGGGAGTGATTCTCTCTCCTACTCTAACTCCTGAGCAACGGGAGGACTGCCGCCAGATCCTGGAGCAGTACTCTTCGTTGTTCTCCCTTGTCCCGGGAAGGACCCACCTGTGTACCCATGATGTGGACACAGGAGACAGCCCACCAGTGAAGTCCAAGACCTACCGGCTGTCTGACAAGGTGAAGGCTAGCATCCATGGAGAAGTTGCCAAGATGCTAGAGCTGGGAGTAATTGAACCTTCCAACAGCCCTTGGTCCAGTCCGGTGGTGCTCGTGCCAAAAGCCGCACCCCCAGGCACCACACCTGAACTTAGGTTCTGTGTGGATTACCGAGGACTGAATTCAGTGACAAGGACTTATGCTCATCCGATCCCTAGGGCGGATGAATTGATTGACCGGCTAGGAGCTGCCCAATATCTGAGTACCTTTGACCTCACTTCAGGGTACTGGCAGATCTCCTTGACAGATGGAGCAAGGGAAAGGTCAGCCTTCTCCACGCCTGAGGGACACTACCAGTTCTGTGTGATGCCCTTTGGGCTCAAGAACGCCCCCGCCACATTTCAGCGGCTGGTGAACCAGGTCCTCTCTGGAATGGAGAGTTTCTCTGCTGCTTACTTGGATGACATTGCTGTCTTCAGTAGCAGTTGGGAGGACCATCTGCAGCATTTGCAGGCCGTTCTCCAGGCCCTGAGACAAGCTGGATTGACCATCAAAGCCAGCAAATGCCAGATTGGGCAGGGGTCGGTTGTGTACCTTGGACACTTGGTGGGTAGGGGGACTGTGCAGCCCCTGCAGGCGAAGATTGAGGCAATCATGGCCTGGGAACCCCCCAAGACACAGACTGAGGTCCGAGCTTTCCTGGGCCTCACAGGATACTACCGTCGCTTTGTGAAGGGGTATGGCACTATTGTAGCGCCCCTCACAGAGCTCACCTCCAAGAAACAACCTCGACGGGTAGTTTGGACAAAGGCTTGTCAGCAAGCCTTTGAAAAGTTGAAACAGGCAATGTGTGTGGCACCGGTCCTGAGGGCCCCAGACTTCTCCAAGGAGTTCATTGTCCAAACAGATGCATCAGAACATGGCATTGGGGCAGTGTTATCGCAACTGAATGAAGAGGGCCTGGATCAACCCGTAGTCTTCTTGTCCAGGAGATTGCTTCCCCGGGAACAGAAGTGGAGTGCCATTGAGAGGGAAGCTTTTGCAGTGGTGTGGGCTCTGAAGAAGCTGCGGCCATACCTCTTTGGCTCGCACTTCCTGGTTCAGACTGACCACCGACCCCTTTGTTGGCTGATGCAAATGATGGGGGAAAATCTCAAGTTGTTGAGGTGGTCCATCTCCCTACAGGGAATGGACTTCCGGGTGGAACATCGGCCTGGAGTGGACCACGCCAATGCAGACGGTCTCTCCAGGTATTTCCGCCTTAGTGATGAGGACTCCCAAGGGGCTGGGTAGTTCTCCCCACTTTCAGCTGGGGGGGACGCGTGTTAGACCTGTCTGGCTTTTTGGCGAAGTCCCTCCTAATAATTATTTATTTTGTCCCCTTTTTGCCCCTCATACCCTTATTAATTTTTGTGTCTACTGACTTTTTGTAGGTGTTGGCCAGGGGGATAGGTGTTCTTTTCCCCCCTCATAATCTTTTACCTCAGGCCCAGAGGCCTGTTCTGACAGGAAAGTTGGCACCACCTAAAATGGTGGCCACCAACTGCCCCAACTGTCACCGACAGAACTTGGCCATAGCCTAACATAGGGCATTCCAGAACCTTCTGGTCCATTCTGGACCACTGAGAGGGCAGCCTATATAAGGCGGAATGCTGGACAGCCATTTTGTCTGTCAGTGAGGAGCAGCTAGAGTGAAGGCTGAGGTCTAGTGGGGGTAGGATTCTGAAGGGTGGTTCCCTCTACAAGAGTAGCCCTCTGTCAAGGTTTTTCCACCTCCTTTGTCCTGTTGTCCTAGCCAAGTTAGCTCATCCTGCTGATCCTGGACAGATAGGTTAAGGGGTTAACTTTAGTAGTCCTGGGAGCTGAGCTGAGAGTTCCCCCGTGCCCCTAGTCTGCCCAGTAAGGAGGAATAGGGGGTTGGTGCTAAGAAAGTACAACCTGGCTTTATTCTGAAGGAGCCCCCCTCCCCTCCTCTTCGTTTTGGTGAAGAAAGGGAATAAATCCATTGAACAACTGACAGCATTCCCTACCATTGACTGGTCCTGTGGCGTGTGGCCAACCCCTCTGCCAGCTGAGTAGAAGGTGTGAGGTGAACTGTGACCTTGTTAACATCGATCGCGCTCGGGGCCAGCACCCTCCCGGGATCCACTGAGCCTGGGAAGCCTGGCGAGGCTTCCCTTTGTGAGCGGGACCCCAGGGGCATCGATCGCGTTGGAGTCGCGTTGCCCTGTCCTGAGAGGAACCGGAGGCGTTACTGCGCACGCCCCGTTTGTGCAGCTATCCCCGGAAGGAGGGGCCGTGAGGTGAGCAGGCCCGAGCGAGTAGCGTCTCTCCCTGGAGCAGGACCCGTGGGAGGCGGCCTCGGCGAGAGCGCTTCCGCGCATGCCCGCCAGAGAAGCGGCTGCGGAGACCAGCGCTGAGAAGAGGCGCCGGAGTGTTTTGTGGCTGACTGAGGAGTCGGCGCGCTCCTTCCTGCCCGAGCGCCGCGTTGAGGAGCCGGCCTGGGCAGGGGGGGAAGAGGTAGAAAGGTACCGGCAGGGATCTGGGGATTTGTGGTGCCGCCCTGTCCATTGCCAGCGCGAGTGCAGCGCAAAGGAGTCGGCCTGAGGCGAGGGAGAGCCTCTTCCGCCTTGGTTCCCCGGGCCCTCGCGCCTGCTAACCCTCTGCAGCTGGAGCAGAACTATCCAACAGCCACAAGTAAGGAGAAAGCGTGGGGGATTGGCTTCCACAGGTTATTGGATAAATTAAGACTCTGACTCTGGGAGTACAGCGTCTAAGTGGAATCCCTGTCAGGGTTCATTCTAATTACAGCAGTCCTATAGAAAGGTGTCTGAAGTGGCTTAAACGATTCCTTCCTGAACAGGAATAGAGTGAGGACTGTAAGGTTATCCCTGTAAAAGAAAATGTGTTCTAATCTGATTTGAGTGCTGATTTGACCAAAAATACAAAGTAATACAGTGATAAGAAATGTTATACATTAAGCATAAGCAGAGTACAGTAGAAGCCTAACTGAGCCAAAACAAGTGTCAGAGTTACCTACCAGTCTTGGGTTAAGAGATCTATCTAATCTATAACTGCTGGTGGTCATTAGGATTTAGAATTGGGAAGCACTTCTGCTTTATTCCCCACAATCTGCAGTGTAATTGAATTGTGTATCCTAGAGTAAAATGTGTGAGAGTACTGACAATTGGATTGATTAATTGCTTAGCAGCTTAGTAATATACTTGCTGATACTAAAGTGTCTGAAAATGTTCTGAGCTATTTATATTGTGAGAACAGAAATAATATTATTTTTACATAAAGCAGTACGTATTTTCACATAATTTTGGTGTGGTGTTTTCTTTTTGAGTGCTATTGCGTGGAATTACTTTTGGGTGGTCTGCAACCTTTACACTGTGCCTCTGAATGTTAGTCTTGCCCTAGGCCAGGCTACCTAATTCCAACAGTGAGGTATTTAATGCACCTGGTAATCGCTGGATGCAGTCGACAATACCACCCGAAGCAGACTTCCGACACCTCAGGGATTCAGGAGTCGGAAAGCACTGACAAAGTCATAATCTGGGCAACAGTAGGGTGTTGAGCCCCATGCACTATACTCACTGGGCGGCCACTGGTCAAGCATTGGATACCAGTAGGTCTCTCCTACGTGAGGTATTGGCTTGGTCATTGTTCTTTAGCCATGTTGTACAGAAGCGTGGCTGTGGCCCAGCATAGCTGAAAGCTTTAAGAAAAACAAAACTGTGATGCAGCCAGCACTAGGCACTTCATAGCCTTTTTTACTGCTACAACTACTTTGGGAGGTAATGGGTGTGGGGGGCAAGCAACAACAACAGGAGGTAAGGGGCATAGCTAAAAGTTTTTTTTCTAAACTTTTTTTGGGTGGGATGGCGGGATAGGAGGCATCACGGAGGAAGGAAGGAACACAGAGGGTGTGGGGGGAAGCGGGGTGATGTGGCCATTGTTGTGGCATTCCCAAGTTTCAATCCACCAAACATGCGATAAGGAACTACCACTGGTTAACGGTGAAAAATCGTATTAAATTCAAGACCTTGTGCCTCACATTTAAAGCTCTGAAAGGTCTTGGACCAGCATTTCTCAAACAGAAACTCCTCCACTACCAACCGAAAAGATCCCTACGATCGGAACAGAGACATCTACTGGTAGTGCCACGCACCAGTACGGTCAAATGGGGCGACAGATGTTTTATCAACTCTGCAGCCAGACTTTGGAACACGCTTCCACACGAAATAAAATTGGCACCCTCCCTTCTCCAATTCAGAAAATTGATAAAAACTTGGTTATTTGACCAATAATCTGTTCAGGCCAACTCTTCTTAAATTAAGATACATGCTTAATCTGAGACTGCTAGCTAAGTCATAGCGCCAAGACACCCACGGGTATACGTTGCGCTTTATAAATTTTTAAAATAAATAAATAAAATGATTGTTTCTTTTTAGGTCGAAGCCTCCATTGCAGGGCATGGCCCTGCTGGAGGCAAAGACCTATTGTGAACAGGAGAATTTCAGTACTGCGTGAAACCACGCCCCCTTTTTCCATTGGCAGACCTCGCAAAATGGAGGCCTGCCATTGGAAAAAGCTCCTGTTTAGCAGATTTGTCTGCTCTGGATCCCACCTCTCGAGGACTCCATGGCCTGCCTTATGGTAGCACGACAATATTTTCAGAAATATTGCCTTGGCAACCATGAGGCAGGTCAGGGAGTCCTGGAGGGGCGGGATTCAGTATTCTGTTCCTGCCCCGTTTTTTGTTTTTTTGTTTCGTTGTGCCGTCATTCCAGCACGTTCCTGGGCGGTGGAGGAGGTAGGGGAGAGGCGGTGCTGGTTATGTTTGTTTAAATGCAGATGATCCTTTGCACGGCCGTGCAGCTTTACTGCACGGCCGTGCCTCCCTTCTTCCCCGGCTCTGCTCAGTGCTTGTTTTGTATTGCCTGCGTAGCAGACACGGAAGGCGTGCTCCATTTGCAGCCCAGACTGACCCGAGAAAGCCAGCAGCTGGCAAGGCAGGACGGATGCGTCCCAGCTGGACTGTCGATCTGCCACGAGCCCTGCATGGCCCTATCCGCCCTCCACACCCCCCCCTTCTTTTTTGGAGCCAGCCTGCAGATGTGGAGTGAGCTCCTGGAGTCTGCAACCTTAAGGCTGCACGCTTCCGTCCTACATTTAGGCTCCCTCGCTTCACCACTTTGTGCTACGGGCTCTGCCTGTGGACATGCAGCGTTGGATGCCTCTTCCCTCTTTCGCCTGCTCCAAAACATCATGTTAAATTTTTTTTTTTTTAAACCCACACCAGCAAAACACAGCAGTGGAACAGCATTCTGCTCCACAGGACCAGACACACATTCCTAGTGTGCCTGATATGTCTGCTTACCATGGCAGTTCAGGTTTGATTTGGCCTCGCCAAGAGCAGTTTAGCCGGAGCTGCATAGGCAGTATGAGAAGTGCACTGGATGAAAGCAGGGCTCTAGGGCTCTCGTGACTCAGAGGCTTGTGGCGCTCACTGTCTAGGAAAACGCTTTTTGAGATTTTGCTAATCACGATATTCCTTTGAAATCCGCTGAAGCACGTGATGGCCGCTATTTTTAACAAATGTGCTGCTATAAAATAAATTGTGGCCTCTAGTGTTTTTTTCTTTTACTACTGTGTGATATTAGTTGTGTGCGCCAAGGTTCAGGCACACAGCCGTCTCTTGCTGCATAAGTTGTGCACTGCACGGCAACCACGGCTTTAGCTGCCCTCATAGTCTCACATTTCCACTGGGATGTTAGGGCAGGCAGTTTTGCAAGAGGCATGCGGATACAGAACATTCGCTGACACCGTGTCCACAGGAGCAGTATGGGCATTCACTGGCTCTGTCTGATCTGGGGCTTAAAGGGTAAAGCGCTTTAGGGATGCTGGTGGTGTAGGGGTACAGCATTACATGGCATATGCTTTAGAACTGTCCCTGATAACGTAAAACAGGTGCAGGTTGTGGAAGCTTAACATGACGTCATGGGCAGAGAACTTCGGACCCGGCCGGTAGGTACAGGAGGAGGCTACAGAGGCTCGGCGTTGCACAGAGTGCCATGGGACCATGGCGAGGCTGCAGAGACTCCGCTTTTCCCAGTTAAATGGGTAGAAAGCGTTATCTGTGCATGCAAGCTGTTAGGGGAGTAATTTGGTGCGTAATTTGTGAAATAATAAGTGCCGGGCCCAGACCTTTTTGCTCGTATGCTGCTACCAGCGATGCACAGTTGTGCCGAAAATCAAAACTGCATAGTCATGATTTACCCTCATGCATATTGAATCCATCACAAGACACTCCATGCCCCTTAAACACACTCCTGCACGTTCTTTTTCGCCCCTACTTTCTCCCTTTGTCACACTTTTTCTCTCTTTCTTTTGATCCCTTTAGCACGGTGCGTGCTGTTCCAGCGAAGAGCAGTAGAGTTACTGCCGGGCACAGTGTTACATGGGCAACAAGCAGGCGCGCTACGTGTATAAAACTAGAACCACCATAGCTTCCAAGGTTTCAGATTGCTTATGGTGACATTTTCATAATTTCAGTGCACTCTTGAGTGACAATCCAATGATTTAGTGACACTTTCTCGTGAGCAAAACCAAGCAATGAAGACAGGAAAACATATAAGCCCTCAGGAGAGTAAGTATGAGGCACACATAGGTCACAGCCAGGCTGTATTATTTTAAAAAGACTTCAGCTTTCTCAACCCTATAAAAACGCTATAAAAATCATAAGCTGAGCAGTCTGCCCCGGTCCGGCACATTGCATGCTACCTGCCCAGCTCCGCAACTGGCACCAGATTACACCAGGAATAAGTCAATGCAATAGGTCTCGCATTTTCAAAATTTTGACCTATTGGTATTGTAAATTACAATGTCTTTTATCATTGCATGTTTGTTAAACACATATAAAAAAAACGTTCCCATTGCGGGCCATATTCAGATGCATTCATTCTATACGTACACTTACTTACACACCGCTTCACTGGCAGCCAACACATCAATTTTAAGTACACGGGAGCTGTGCTTTGTCTCAACGCAGGACCGCTTTCAAGTTAGGAAAACATGAGCCATGTTTTCCGTAAAACCTCACCGAGCAGGGGCTCCCGCTGCAGGCAGACATCAGAAACAGACAATACTTTAGCCGCACTTTATTTTGAACTTTTTGCACGGCTCAAACACCTTCATTTTAAAGAAATCTAACAAACTGAAATGCGAGTAACAGCCTTGGGGCAACTTTTCACAGCGTGATTTCAATACCTGGTGGGATTATTTCATGGGAGCATGCCAAGAGTCTAAAGCCCAAAGCGTGCACTGGGTAGCCACGTGTCATGCGTTGTCAGCACCTCAAGCGCTGCCCTTTGCTTTGCTAACAGGTCGTGAAAACTTGTTAACGCTGTGAACTGCAGATGACTGTGCCTCCTTAATCTTTCTGCCATTTTTTGTTGTTCTCAATTTACTTCCGAAGTGTCTCCTAACACGTTATACAATAATAGACAACAACATAATGCTCCCTCCCACAAGTCTGCTCCTTTGCTGACCTCAGTGCCTTGACCCACGGGCCCTACGCAAGAGTGCACTTTTTAGCTGGCCTAGGTTTTATCTTGCCCAATTACAGCTGTGAAACCTCCCTAATTGACCATCATAATTATAAATTGATTTCGGTCTTCGACAGTGACAGAAACTGACAGGGGGCAAATCACACTTCATGGTGAAAAGTGCAAACTTGTGCAGTGTTGTGTTACGAAATAGGATTTTTCTAATCATAACTGTTTTTTTCCCTCTGTGCAGGTGTGCCCTCTTAGCATGTGTCACAATTATTAGATTAAAACAGAGTTCTTAGCCGTTCTGTCCGCGCTTCATGTTTAAAAAACAACCCTATCCCAAAATGGTGAACAAAGGGAAATAACAAGAAACAAGCTAACCTCTACTTTCTTTGCGAAAGAAGGAGCTCAGCTCACACGTCTACCGAGAATGATACCTCCTCCCAGAACACAGTTTTTAAACAGTTCTGCAATATACTCAGGTAGCGTTTTCTTCTTTACTTTGTTATTCCTCTATGTATGGGGTTAAAACTCATTTGAAGTGTGTGTGCTTTGAAAACGGAGCTTATACTTGTACCTGATGAGACAATGATGGCTCTGCTTTAGTAAACAGGAAGTTGTGCCCCACCACCAGGAAAGAGGGGCCAGCGTACAACATGCACATCATGGGCCAACTTTGACTTAACTGCTTCAGGTGCAGTATTATCAACTGGTCTGTGCAGATTTTATGTCACTTTTCGTCGGCAATTTTTGCATCCTTTTGGGTTTAACATCTTTTTTTGCCTACATATTGAGGGGTAGCTATTCCAGCAAGTGTTCTTCTAATATTGTTTCCCACCTAATCGCAGTGTTTGTCAAGTCCACTTTAAAAATGCTGCCTGATTCCCGTTTACTCCTTCTATCTCAGTGTCAATGTTGCTGTTGCTTCTTTCTTTTTTCCTGCCTGTGCTGCTTCTTTCGTTTATCCTTCTCTCTGCTCACCTTCTCATTGTCTGTGTTAATTCTTCACCCCACCTCTCACTCAGCCATTGTTTGTGTTACCCCAACCATAAATTAAACAAGCATTTGCAATGCCTTGGGTCTTGTTGTGCCTTTCTGCCCACTGCATCACCACATCATCACTCAGCGCTACCACAGTATCACTCAGCACCACCACAGTATCACTCAGCACCACCACATTATCACTCCGCACCACCACATTATCACTCCGCACCACCACATTATCACTCAGCACCACCACAGCACCACCACAGTATTACTCAGCACCATCACATTGTCATTCAGCACCATCACAACACCACTCAGCACCACCACAGCACCACCCAGCACCACTACAGCACCACTCAGCACCACCACAACATCACTCAGCAGCACCACTCAGCACCACCACAGCATCACTCAGCAGCACCACTCAGCACCACCACAGCACCACTGAGCACCACCACAGCATCACTCAGCACCACAACATCACCACTCAGCACTACCACAGCATCACTCAGCACTACCACAGCATCACTCAGCACCACCACAGCACCTCTCAGCACCACCACAGCACCACTCAGTACCACCACAGCCCCACTCAGCGCAACCACAGCATCACTCAGCACAACCACAGCATCACTCAGCACAACCACAGCATCCCTCAGCACCACCACAGCATCACTCAGCACAACCACAGCACCACCACATTATCACTCAGCACCACCACATTATCACTAAGCACCACCACAGCACCACCACAGCACCTCCCAGCACGACCACAGCACCACTCAGCACCACCACAGCATCACTCAGCACCACCACAGCATCACTTTTCACCACCACAGCACCACTCAGCGAAACCACAGCATCACTCAGCGTAACCACAGCATCACTCAGCGTAACCACAGCATCACTCAGCGCAACCACAGCATCACTCAGCGCAACTACAGCATCACTCAGCACAACCACAGCATCACTGGTTCAAATATGTTCTCTCAATGTTTCAAGCTTTATTACAAATGTCACAAAAAGATGTTAATATTTCACTTCTGTTCTTGGATTTTCGTCACAATAAAATACAATGAACATAATCTTCACAAAAGTTATTTATAAAAGTTTAAGCTATTGCCATTATAAATTACAATCACTTTTATTTAAGTATTAATTATTTAAAAAAATTAAAAGCCATTGTTATTTGTAATATCAATACAGCTAAGTCACGTAAATAGAAAACATGTTGTATTACAAATGCTATAGGTGTCACATTTGCGAAAGTTTTAACTATTGGCATTGTAAATGACAAAGCTATTAATTTAGCTATTTTCAAAAACAACACATAAATAAAAAAATTGGCATTTACAAGACCAATAGCTCAAAATTTCCTAATGCGAGACCTATTGCATTGCAAATGCTTGTTGGTTCTCAAGATCCGGTCACCCTAAAATAAGCCCCACTGTGTTTCAAGTCCCCCTCACAATCCACAATCCTTTCCTTTTCCATTGTTGGCCCTTACGCCTCTTGTCATATAATAATTAACATGATACCCGCTAAATAACCCTCGCCTATCCACCCCCCCCCGCTCCCCCCACCCCCACAAGTCTTACTGACCAAGCTACACCCCAGTGCATTTGAAGCCCCAAATCTAAAGTATAACAGGTGATTTTTGAAGCAATCTCCTTTATTTCTGCCAGAGCCGCTTTCCAAAAGACATTGAATTATGTAAGCTTTTCCATCAGTCGCCACTTCCGGTCCAGCACACATTTTCTGCCCCTGTTCTGTGAATGTGATGGGATTAAAAGGCTCATTCATCAGGCGGAGTTTCGTTCCCTGTGTAATCACGAGCGTCTCGCGGCAGCTGGATAATGACTGGGACGGGCAGCGCGCGGCTGCGATACCTCCTTATCCAAACTCATCAGAGGCCTCCATTCAGAAAAGGGGAAATCAACACGGGATCGTTTCGAAATGTCATTTTCCATACAAAACCCTTTCTGTTGCACCCACTCGCTAAATATTCAATAGTCATTTTATTAGAGCGCATTGAATAATAGGGCATTTAACGGGGGCGTCGGGCACAGGGCACCTGTAAGGCTTTGGTGCATGACTGAGCCATCACATCTGACTGCAGTCAGACCTCTGTAGAAAGAAAAAGCATCATTTTCATTAACCTTGTTGCGAGGAAGCAGTTTAAATTCATCTGCCGCTGGCCTGGCTCGGATGCTACTAATCAAGTTAAAGAGCAGACACCTGTGTTTTTTTTTACAGTTTCCTAAATTGGAGCATTTAAACTCTTACATCAGTCACATCATGGAAATAATTAGAAATTACATAAATATGTTTCAGGTTTTTAATATAGATCTCGGTGACCCTGACAAAAATGCAACCTGAAAGTGTGTGCAAGGGATCCTACAAAACAAAACGGATTTACTAAAAAATGCGAATCTTACTGGTTTTGTAAATATAACAACATTTATCATGGTGAATCATAGTCTGAAAAAGTAAAACTGTGTATAGGAGGAGGGAGGGTGTTATATCCAGAGTCTTACCGAGGGTGGGTCTAGAATAAGACACACCCCCTTCGGATTTCTATGCTAATGGCCCAGTCATTGTGACGTCAGGATTTATTTAAATGGTACGCGCATATGGTGGCAGCAGGATCAGAAGTGAAGACCTGGCTCCATTTTATTTATTTATTCATGTTTTTTTTTATGGACCGGACATTACCCAAAGGTGCTAACGCGCTTTACAATAGAAATACAGGGTTACTTAAGGCATAAGGTTGCATAAACCAAGATTTTAGTAGCATTAAATAAGAAACAATATTACATTATCCAAAAATGATGGTACTTTGAAATAAGCCAAAAACATGAGAGTAGGGTATGAATTAGAAAGTGCAGCTGTCATAGAAAATGAGTGGCAAAATGTGGACTAGTACCAAGTGCAAGATGGAGGCTAGTAAATTGAGGTAGCGAGCTACGCCTGAAGGCACCGATCAGTGCGGAGACTCAACCAAAGAAGTGAGAACTAGAGAGGTGAGGTTACCTCAAATGTCTTTGAAAGAGAAGGGCTTTCAGCTCCGCTTTTAGGATGACCTCCAAAGTAGTGGTGCAAAGGTTCAGAGGTAAGGAGTTCCATACTCTGGTTGTACTTGCTGGCAAGGAGTACGCCATATATTGGTCCTTGTTGAAGGTCAGAGGTTCTAGCAGCAGGGTTTCGTCAGTCTGTGATGGGATAGTGCCCCCGGATAACTTCGGTTTGCCAGCCAGGTGCAGTGGAATGGGTGTTTATTGGACCTTGCGAGCAGGCACGCAATGCCCATACGGCTCAAAGGTCTTCAGCTCCCCGTCGTGTGCTGGCTGCTCTGGCGCCCGTCTTTTTGCTGCCGCACCAGAGTACTTCACAGGTCTTTAAAAGACCATTTACTTGTTAATGAGGCTTTGTTGTTTTTCACCCCTTCTGAGAGCCCCTGCAAGTCCACTCTGCCTATTGCTAGAAGACTTAGCCCCCCCCCAAATTTTTTAGTAGCCCCACCCCCCGAAATCTGGCTAGAGTTGCACCTCTGTTTGTGAGAGACTGATGTAAGCTGTCTTGTACATCCCCCTGGCATCAATGGGCAGTCAGTGAAGTGTTGCCAGTATCATTAAAATCTGGTAATTCTTTTTGGCCGAATGTGTCATTGTTTGTACCGCAAGGACTCCTGACTGCACATTACCACAAATGTGACATTTGGTGACGAGGAGGATGAACCTCAGATCCTTGTTTGCCTAACTAGCTTCCTGACATCCTGCGGCTTCTGTGTCGGTATGAGTCTGCTTCCAAACCATCCCTAACAACGCCCTTCACCCAGCACAGAGAACTGTTCAAGTTGGACAAAAGCGGTTTCATCATCCTCTACTGATCATATTGACAGGGCCGTTTCTAGGTGTTTTGCTGCCCTAGGCGAGAATTGAAAAATTCCGCCCCCTCCCATTTACTACCATCACTCTCTCTCCCTGTCATCCAGGCTAACTGTCCTCTGCAGTTTCTCACTCTCTAAACACTTTCATTCTTTCTCTTCCAACATCTCTTTGAAATGGCCCATAAGCACGCCGTGTCAGTGAGTTGTTAAAATCTACAGAAACAACACAATCATCAGGAATGCACTATAGAGTAAAATGTGGTAAATGTAAACAGGTTATGCGTCGGTGTCATGGATTGCCTTTAGGGTGTTATATATTCTTCAGCACTCATTTAGCACTTTTTGAGGACTTCTACTGCCAGTTACAGTGGCCACTCTGCTAGTTTTGCTGCTGAGTAGACTCGCCTTGGTGTACAACGATCTGCTCTCAGAGTCAGAGCGGCTGCTTGGGACACAAATTATGTTAGGGACGGGGAAGGGGCTCCAGTGACTGCCAGGAGGCCCTTCGTTTTTTTGTGATGCAGGGCCCAGGGGGATAAAAAAAAAGCATCTTGCCAACACCACAGCGTAGGGCAGCTCAGTAAAAAGAACCAAACAACCCATTTCAACCTGGAATCTCTACACTGCATATGCATAGTAGTGACTGTCTGGGTGTCTTGCTAACATTTAAAATGGAAGGCGAGGCACCACCAGATCTGCGTGAGGCTGCCACCAGTGCCCGCGTTCGGATGTGATCCGGATCATGTTGTTCTCCTCCATATGTTGAACCGCACACTAGGAAAGCCTATGGGGCAGCTCCGATCAGGCAATCCCTCTCTTCTTCTCTTCCAGGAAGAGATCCGAGGAGTTCCTGCAGCTCTTCCATGTTTAGTCTCCATTCTGGGCTTGTAGGAGTGGGGCATCCTAACCAATTGGGGTAAAGCTACCTCCCTCTGCTATGACCACTTCCTATGAAGTGTGGAATATTTCTGGTCTAGAATAAAACATCTCCCAAGAATCAAAATGGAGAAAATCTCTCCATTGTGTGTGTTTGTGTGACCCAAACCATAGGTGTGGCTAACAACTGACTACACTCCCCTTCCATCCCCTCTTCTAATCTAATTAGGAGGCTCCCATCTGGCTAGAGATCAAGGAAGTGGGAGTGGTCTGGGTGCTGTGACATCTGTTTTCTGCAGAGGCTCTGGCTTTTAAAGTCCAGCTTATCTACAATGCCCCCTTCCTCTCCCTGGCTTCTCCAGGAAGGCAATCTCCTCCCACCAAATGGCTATATTGTTGCGGCCCCAGGCCACTTCACACCTACTCAGGGAGCTGACCATCAGAAGAGACTGCTACAGGATTGCTTTAGGTAACTTCTAGATAGTAAGTTCTAAAATGACTTCCTGTAATAGTTACATTAAATCCAACCTTGACAAGTTGTTGGGGTTAATGTAATTATTAATATGATACTTTGAATGATATGGATAACTAGCTCCAATCCAAAGTTTAAATTATTATTATTAAATTTAATTTAATAAAGCCTTAATAAAGCCTTCCCCGTGTTAGCCTATGGAGCTAGCAGCACTGCAATAGGGAAAAGGGAATTTGACTGTTTTTCCTTACCAGGGCATATACAACATATTTTACATTGTCCCTGCTATTTACAGCTATGCACCCTACATTAAGCTGCCTGTGGGGCAGCTTAATTGATCACAGGTTTTGATTTGGGTTTATTGTGATGCTAAAATAATAATGTGATAAACATGCCAGTGCTCACCTCTCTGAGCCAGTCCTGGCTCAAATCTATGTCACACACCATTGATTCAGTCAAAGTCAGAATCTGTCAAGAATCTGCAGCGGGATGTTTGAGTTAGGCAGCAGCCGAAAGCCAGCAGCAAGCAGCTCCCTCTGCTACAGGCTGCCAGGCAGCAGGCTCCTGCTCTCGACGGGGAGTCTGAGTTAGCCAGTGGTGATGGTGATAGGGTGAGCCTGAGAGGGCCACGGTATCCATTACACCGCCCTCGCGGTATTGCAAACAGCGTAAACACTGCAGCTAAACTTCAAGTTCCGCCAGCTCGCAGCACCGCCCTAGTAAAGTGTCTCGCCATTGGGCACTTAAAGTGACAGCTACGCTGGCCGTGTGTTTCGGGTAATATTCATTGTAGTATGGTACTCTAGCGTGCACATGAACCACCAGTCCTCAAGCCTGCTGGGACATGCACGCATAGTGCGCTTACAGTGCAGCTATCGTTTTGGTGCATACGGAGATGGGGGCTGGCGGCAGGGGCCGATGACAGAGGCAGCGGAAAGTGGCCACGCGCTAAATAAAACAGCTATGAAACACTAAGTTATTATGAGCGTGCACTGCTGCACTCACAGGGATTGGTAAAAGATAACAGGCTCACCGGAGTCTGAGGTTTTCTGTGGTAGGTCAGTGGTCTAGTAGAGGTCACGCACGCCTCACATTAGCAGTTCGCTGCAAAGTCTTGCACACTAGTACCTCGGCTGGATAACGTCAGGCGTGGATGTAGTTGCCAGCGAGTGACTCAGCCGAGCTGTGGGCGGGAATTTTGCAGCAGGCTATTAGCGGAGCTCACTGCCCCTGCTCGTGGCGCCGAACTTGACATTGCGTCATATCGAATTGTAGAAGGTGCTAACCAATACGCATTCGAGGTCGAAAGCCATTCAAGGAGATTCCCAAACTCATGTTCCCCCCCCCCCCCCCCCTTTTGCCACCCTAGGCAGCCGACTAGTCTTGTCTAATGACAGAAACGGCCCTGCATATTGGTAATGACAGGAGACACTTAAAGGAGCAGTGCTTATGAAGTTTTCACAACAAGAATTGTATCTTGAATTCTATTTTGTATATTTATTGATTATGTGGTTGCTTTTGAATTAGGATCTTGAGTTATGAGGGGTAATATACAATAGGTCTTTCAAGAAAAATATAGGGACCCCCTTCAGTTTTTCACAAAGGAAGAAAATATCCATCTATGCTTTGCAGATTTGAGTTCTGCATTTGACTGATTTGCAAAATTATGGGAGGTCATGACGGAGATGGGCGCCCCTGCCGATATTATATCATTCCTCTCACAACTATACTCGAGGCCGACATCTAGAGTAAGATATGGAAGGGGAGAGGAATGTACCACAAACTTTAAGGTTCTAAGGGGAATACGTCAAAGGTGTGTTATTGGTCCACTCTTATTTTCATTATATATAAATGGAGTCAATAAAACCCTTCAGAACTCCAATACAGATACCCCGAAAATATGTGTGAGATCGAGCCCTCTGCTCCTGTATGCAGATGATACAGTCCTAATTTTGAGAACTGCAAATGGACTGCAAAAATTGATTGAAGTGTTTGATTCATACATGTAGCAGAGGGAATTAAAACTAAGCCTCACCAAAACATTTGTAATGACACGTGGTAAAGGTAGGGTTAAGAAAAAGACCCATTTTGTCAGGAAACATAAGTTAACTGTAGGTAAAAATGTCTTTTACCTGGGTGTTCTATTCATCTCTAACTGCAACTGGACCCCCCATATAGACCAGACCAGACTCAAATTGATTAGAACTATAGAGGCGATGTTCAGATTTTGCAACAAGTTAGGCAGTAAACCTATTCAGGACATATTAAAAGTGTACGATAGCAAATGTTTACCTGAAGCCACCTAAGGCTCTTTAGTATGGTGTATTGCCAACTGTAATGGATTGCAAATATGTGATAACTACTTCCTATGCCATATGTTGGCTGCCCCGAGATCCACGTCAACATATATCCTGCACAAACAATTAGACGCTTCATATGTGAAGGATCTAATTCAAGTAAGAGCACTTTGTGCTTGGCACAACATCTGGTGCAAGGAAGGTTTAGCCTCTTAGCAGCTATGGAACGTCCAGCTCCAGTGCTTAACGTTCCATTGCGCAGGTGAGGTTCGAACGTCCAACGGCCGACGGCAGCACTCCTGAGGTAGTGGTGCCGTCGGCAGTTGGAATAGGCGCAGCACCTAAGAGGTTAACATTTACTAGGGATGTTATCATGGACTGTCTAGCTCTAGAGAACACAAACAAAATACCTTGGTTAGCTTATATGGACAGCCTACTAAGGAGCATTAATAGAGACTTATTGTTAAAAAAAAACACAGCCATACTACAATTCAGTAAGAACGATATGAAGAAAATGTATTTGGAGAGAGTAAGCCAAGTAAGAGCCGGGAGAGAGGAAGGGAAAGTTAGCGTATTAAGATATGAGTATATAAGAACGAGTCACTTGGCCTCCCAAACTATTTGGTAAAAGTCACTAACATGCAGGATAGATTTTATTTGACACGAATGCGGCTCGGTATAGTCCATGAACTGGTGGCTTTCCCCAAACTGAACAAATGGCAAAAAGTAGAACCTAGATGCCCATGTGAGGGAAAAGCCAACCAAGCAACAATGCATTTTATGTTGTTTTGTAAATTTTACCAAGATATTAGAAAACAATATTTGCGTCCAATTTTTATCTCACAGAAATTGTTTTTCTATAAGGATGCGCTGAAATATATATGTACCCTTGAACAAGAATTAATTTATAGTGCTGTTGTTGGTTTTTTAACTCGGGCCACACAAAGAGGAAAATCCTCAACATTTTTAGACCAACTGGTTTACGAAACAGAATGAAGGATGGCTCTAAGTATAATGCACCTCATGATCAAGTGGGATTACTCAACAATGTGGACTGATGAAGTTCTTAACCAAAGATTATTGTATATTTTTTTAAATGTGAACATAAATTGTAAACTGTATGTACTTTTATGAATCCAACAAAGATTCGAATAAAGTTTTCATTGATTAATTAAGAACTTTTTATTGAATTAACAACCTGATCTGAGTTATTATAACGTTCTCAGATGTGGTAATCAAAGAAAAGGAGGCACAGTGTTGCAAAGTTATTGCTTGGGATAACACTATTTGATTGAGTAAGAAGGTGGGATTGAATTGAGGGTTCCTGGCTACCCATTGTGCAATTCAGCCACTTGATAGTATCTCCTCTTCTCTACCTTTTAACAAGAAGGAACTTTCTGTGTGTTTAATTTTGTGAGGTGCTAAATTAGTACAATGTGTTAAATACTTGTTAAAACAAGCTGACACCAGAAGCTTTTTTTAGAAAAGAAGTTATGAGTGGTGTAAGGTAGGGAGAGGCTCAGCAAAGGAAATGCACGTTCTTGCAAACAACAAGGTCTTAGACACACCTCAAAATCACAGCTCTTCACTGAGACTTAGGAGAGGTGCAGAGCTCAGCTGCAGAAAGATTTGCCCACAAAGCTCTTAGTGTCCCACACACATCTTGTGGCTTTTTGTCCTTTTGACTACCCCCAGGAAGTAAGGGAGTGCTGATGTTCAGATGGGCCGATTGTGGAAAAGTGGAGTGCTCTATAAGAGCTCTCAGTGGGATGTAATACTAGTTGTTTTCTAAATCATCCAATAAAAAACAGTCTTTTTGAAAAAGCACTACAATAAGATCGCTCTCCGAGCCCTTTCACAGCACTCCATGGGGTCTTCATGATCAGTTTATTAAAATCCTAACACATTGAGACACAGCGCCTCCTGTGTGGCTGGAAGTGAAATGGTGGGGTAGTGGGGCCTGGAGAATAAGGTGACAGCCTTGGTCCTGAGAAAAAGGCATATGAAAGTTGGGCTTGTTTTGACTCGTCAGGACAAGTGGGCCTTGGGCGAAGCCAGAGTCAGACATTGAGGGCCCGATTACAACTTTGGCAGTGCGGCACCAAGTCTGCCCGCTGCCACACTGGCAAAGCCATGGTCAGCCCGCCTACCAGATTTGAGGTTTCCTCCGGTCTGGTGGGCTTTGTTTTTTTGATGTTCCCACAGCAGTGCCCTGAAAAGGGGCAGCGCAATGGAAACACCAAAAACGGTTCCTGCATAGCATGGGCTGAAAAGTCCATGAGGTGCAGGAACTGGTGGCAATGCACACAGGGGGGCACATGTTGTGCCCCCTCTGTGCATCCACAGGAGGTGGGGCACCGGGGGACACTGTAGGACCCCTTACTTTCCTCTCCGCCACGGTTTTCATGGCAGTGGAACCGCTATGAAAACCGTGCTGGAGCGGAAACTTGTAATATGCTTGGCGGGACCGCAGCAGTCCAGCCAAGCATATTACTGCCTCCTGTCCTCCACAACACCACCAGAGAATAGCGGTTCACTGGCGGGTGCAGCGGGGCTGTGGGGTTTCCACTGCCATATCGTAATAGAGTGGTCGGAAGACCACCACCGCCGAGCCATCGCAAGACTGGCGGTCGCTGGACTGCCAGACCCGTAATGGGGGCCTTAGCTTTTGCCAGTATCAAGTTAGTGATTCGGCTTTGTCTCCTCTTTACCTCCTCAACTCTGCTTCATGTTCTCTATCCATTCTCTCTAAGCTCTGTTGGTGCTTTTGGAGGAGCACTAATTGAAGACAAACTACCCCCACCTTTCTTCTATTTTTGGAGAAAAAAAATTGTGCTTTTAATGTCTAACATTTTATTTAAAAATATAAACGTGTGCTGACATTTGTCAGTCTTTGCTGGACGTTTCCGGATCTTTTGAGACTTAAGAAACTATTTTTAAAAATTGAATTTTTCTTCCCGGGATATAGTTCTAGGTCCATTGTGTTAGCATTCATCATCGTTTGACAATTACAAAGCATTGTTAACTGTGTTTTGTCAACCATGTAGTCAGTCAGGGGTGGGTTTAGAGAGGATAATTTCTTTGAAATTGCACCTTTCAGGTTAGCTTTTAATTAATTTTTCATAGCGCCACCCTGCATTACACCAACATATCACTTTTTTGCCACTTTAGGTTTTGCCTCAGCTTTTACTCTCACATTTCTACAATTTTTTAGTTAGACCGTGTAACTGGTAGCGTTGGTGTTCTGGGTAGAGTATGCACCTTACTTTCTCCGAGGAGACGCAGTTTTATTGAAGTAGGCTCAATTCCCATGTGGTGGTTGTGGGGTTCACGGTGTGGTGGTTCTGTGCCTGTGTGCTGAAGGTGGTTAGAGAATGGGGGGTTGCAGGCTATTTGCTAGAGATCTGTGGCTGCTGCGTATGTCACAATGAAAGATGGATTCTTTTTCCACTGTCACTCAGTTGATGCATCTGAGGGTGAGTTAATATTACTGGTGTCCACATTGTTGTAAATCCATCAACTCTATGTATATATTATGTAGAAAGAGCACCAGTTCATACCCTCCTCAAATGTTAGCACTGCATTCTTAGGGTGCAAAATCCACTTTTTGAATGTTTTTTTTTTATCTAGGATTACATTCTAGCACAAACATATCCAGGTATTTACTATTTGTAACCTTTGTTTTGCACATTGCACTCCTTGCACGTCAATGGTCGTTTCCATTTAATTTCCAGTACAAAACTACTGCAACTACCTTCAACCTGCATTAAATACATTCAAATTGAGTCTGTATTAAGTAATTGAAATAAAAACGTATTAACTTGTGTAACTTTCCAGTGAAAAAGAGCTTTAGTTGGAATCTAATCTCTAGGATAAATTCATATTCAGTCAGCACAGTACAAACCAAATTAAATTGTATTCAATTATTGATAGTTTTTTTTAGAGCAATTAAATTGTCATTTAAAAATGATAATCCCGAAACGATTCACCAAGCAGGACTGTATTTATAACACGTTCAGTCTCTCGCCATCCGCTATAAACAATGGTGTGATAGTGCTGCACCTGGAAACACCACACCGAACAATATTCAGACAGCTTTACTGGGCCATTCTGAGTTTTGCAGCTGTCATGGAGAGTTCATGTTTTACCTGAATTATTGGCCCTTTAGCAGGTATGTATTCCACCTACCAACCATCTCTTAGAAAGTAGGTATGTGTCCAGAAATACCTGGACAATTCTATTCAAATTTTGAATGAAATTGTATTATCAGGCCACTCAGAATAAGAATCTTCCTTTTTATTAGCCCTACCTTTATTCCATTTTTGTGACCCTCAAAGACTTTACGCCCACATGCATCATTGAGAATTGCATTTGCTAATGGTGCGAATCGCAATTTTCGTCCGTTTGCGAATGCAATTCTCAAATTTGGGATGCATCATGCTTTTCGCTATTTTAGGAATCGCGACCATGTTGCGATTTCTAAAATTGCGATTGCATTTAAGAAATCGCAATTTTAGATTTCTTAAATGCAATGCATGAACATTTTTAATTTGCGAATTCGCAAATAGGAAGGGGTAAATTAGCATGAAGTTGACCTTCATGCTAATTTGCGAAACGTTTCAAAAATGTACAAAAATGCATTTCTGAAAGTTTCATGTTACACACACACATGTCCTTGGGTCATGTGTGTGTGAAACTTGCACTTAAAGTTACATTTCAGGGGTGCAGGGGGGGTCCTTTGGACCCCCCTCTGTACCCTTGAAAATGCATTCACAAATTGCGATTCGCAAAATGCTAATCGCAATTTGTGAATGCCTTCCCATTCATTCCTATGGGCCTCTTGGCCCATAGGAATCAATGGGAAGGAATTCCTTAATTGCGATTCACAAATTGTGAATCGCAATTAAGGAATTTTTAGAAATCGCAAATAAAAATTAGATTTTTTGATGCATAGCAGTTTGCGATTTCTTAATTGCGATTCCTTAATTTTCGTTATTAAGAAATCGCAAATGCTAACTTTGATGCATGTGGCCGTTGATGTTTCTCAAATAATGGTAAAGTACATTGTGCTGCTCACTTCTAAGATTTTTTTTCTTCAACACCAGGTTCTCCTGTTTTTTCTTCTTCAGCCCATCCCTCTGTTGCATGAATCAATGTAGTTGCCCTCTCACAAAAATAGACATGCAACCCTCCATTTAATCCGCAATGGCCTGTAATAGCATTGGTGATCAATACAGGATCTCGGGCTGGAAATATCTTTAGAGGCTGTAGAGACACTGGGCCCTATTCAAAAAGGTATATTCAGTCATAAACATAAGCTACGATGAAAATTATGGTAGTTGTGGGACTAAATTAGTTTTTTAATGCACAACTATTATGCTCGAGAATGCTTGATACCATTGATAAGCTCAAACTTGCCTTTTCTATTTATTCTTGTATTATTTTGAGAGAAAGTAATGTCTGGGTTGTCCTTTGTGCCTTTAATATGAAGGGGGTGCATAATAGAATGCCTTCTTCTAAAAGGATTTGGAACTCTAGTGTTTTTCATTTGGTCAGAGTTGGACTGTGTTTGTGGTGCAAATAATAAACCCAACTTCACATCTTGAAGTCACTGTTTCTTTGGTAAGATTTTGCTATGTGCTCCTATTGGCTGACATTGGAATTGGTGTGTGTGGTCTTGCAAGCCCTGTATACCTATTTCAAAGCTTTTAACATCCCTGTTCAGTCTAAGTAACTTTTGAAGGGTGCATAGGCATGAGGCCAAATTACAATTATTGTATTTGGATCTCTGTTGGAATTTCATTCACATAGAACCACAAATGTTACAGAGTTTGTTAGGTAGGTGGAAAAGTGAGTGATCCCCGGGGCTTCACATAAAAGGCAAGTGTTTTATGATCATCTGAGCAAGAGGCATAGTTGTTATGGTAACAGCCATAAGCTGACAGTGTTGCGAGGACCCAAGCTATTGTGCGAGAGCTGCTAACTAGTAGTGAGGCTGCAACATGAGGGCAGAGAGGTACTGTGAGGGTTTATCAGGTTGCACACACAGTTTAGGAGAGGGAGGGCACATGCAACAGTGGAGAGGGATTGTTTGTTTGCACCAAAATGTGGGAGGCAAGTTATGGAAAATGCAGAATGCGGCTTGCTTTTGCCTGGTACCCACGTATGTTAAACTGGTGAGGGTCTCCTCAAGTGATAGTAAACTGGACGTTGTGATCTGTAAGCTGCTAGGCCACCATGATTTCATTTTTAGCGAGTGTACACTGATGGTGTGCAGTTCCATCTTGTATTGTGAATGTTGTTTTGTTTAGCACCCTCAAGGTTTGTGTGTTCTGTTTTGAGGGTTATATGTGTACTTGTGCATATGATTTGTGTGGCATGGCACTTACCTGCTATCGTGACACTGTGATGTGTGAGTTTCTTGCTGTGTTGATGGAAAGTTGTGCTGTAGTGAATCCTTTTGTGTAATTGTTTGGCAAATGAAGGGAACATTCTGTGTCTTGTGCTGAGTGTGAGTCTGTGATGTGTATCCGGCAGCGGTCTAGTTGCGGTCCAACAGCACAGATAGTTTTGTTGAAATGCAGGGGACTAAGACTCATTAGAAGGATCTTTTGCCGATGACTGAACTTCCTCACCTGAAACGATAGACATTGCGGTCCTACCCTTAACCGCACCATCCAACAAGTGGAAGTTCTCAGGAAGAACTCGACAGCAGCCATTTGATAACAAACGATTTAGAAAAGGGGGTGGTGATGAACAGAGTGTCTGAGTTAAACAGACCACTCTTACCCAGTCCAAAGATCAGGGCTTGATCCATCACCGTTATTTATCTCACTGCCCCATCCCAGCTCAGAATCTGGCTATATGCAAATCAGTCTGTCCCTGGCCCAGTGCATCATGGGAACAGGGCAGACTAAACTACCAAGCCAATTCTTCACCAGAAAGGAGACAAGCTACCGGGGACCGGTTTCTGGCATTTCAGCCTTCTTCGGCCCGGCTTGCTTGAATCCTGATGGAGCAGTGAGAAAGGGACTCATGTCTGAGTATACCCTGCCACACCTATAGTGGCCAAAAACGATTTAGAAAAGGGGGTGGTGATGAACAGAGTGTCTGAGTTAAATAGACCACTCTTACCCAGTCCAAAGATCAGGGCTTGATCCATCACCGTTATTTATCTCACTGCCCCATCCCAGCTCAGAACCTGGCTATATGCAAATCAGTCTGTCCCTGGCCCAGTGCATCATGGGAACAGGGCAGACTAAACTACCAAGCCAATTCTTCACCAGAAAGGAGACAAGCTACCGGGGACCGGTTTCTGGCATTTCAGCCTTCTTCGGCCCGGCTTGCTTGAATCCTGATGGAGCAGTGAGAAAGGGACTCATGTCTGAGTATACCCTGCCACACCTATAGTGGCCAAAAACGATTTAGAAAAGGGGGTGGTGATGAACAGAGTGTCTGAGTTAAACAGACCACTCTTACCCAGTCCAAAGATCAGGGCTTGATCCATCACCGTTATTTATCTCACTGCCCCATCCCAGCTCAGAACCTGGCTATATGCAAATCAGTCTGTCCCTGGCCCAGTGCATCATGGGAACAGGGCAGACTAAACTACCAAGCCAATTCTTCACCAGAAAGGAGACAAGCTACCGGGGACCGGTTTCTGGCATTTCAGCCTTCTTCGGCCCGGCTTGCTTGAATCCTGATGGAGCAGTGAGAAAGGGACTCATGTCTGAGTATACCCTGCCACACCTATAGTGGCCAAAAACGATTTAGAAAAGGGGGTGGTGATGAACAGAGTGTCTGAGTTAAACAGACCACTCTTACCCAGTCCAAAGATCAGGGCTTGATCCATCACCGTTATTTATCTCACTGCCCCATCCCAGCTCAGAACCTGGCTATATGCAAATCAGTCTGTCCCTGGCCCAGTGCATCATGGGAACAGGGCAGACTAAACTACCAAGCCAATTCTTCACCAGAAAGGAGACAAGCTACCGGGGACCGGTTTCTGGCATTTCAGCCTTCTTCGGCCCGGCTTGCTTGAATCCTGATGGAGCAGTGAGAAAGGGACTCATGTCTGAGTATACCCTGCCACACCTATAGTGGCCAAAAACGATTTAGAAAAGGGGGTGGTGATGAACAGAGTGTCTGAGTCAAACAGACCACTCTTACCCAGTCCAAAGATCAGGGCTTGATCCATCACCGTTATTTATCTCACTGCCCCATCCCAGCTCAGAACCTGGCTATATGCAAATCAGTCTGTCCCTGGCCCAGTGCATCATGGGAACAGGGCAGACTAAACTACCAAGCCAATTCTTCACCAGAAAGGAGACAAGCTACCGGGGACCGGTTTCTGGCATTTCAGCCTTCTTCGGCTTTTGTAGTTTGGTTTGCCCTGTTCCCATCATGCACTGGGACAGGAACAGACTAATTTGCATACAGCCAGGTTCTGAAACTGGGATGGTGCAGTGAGCTAAAAAACGGTGTTGGATCTAGCCCTGATCTCTTGACTGGGTGAGAGCTTTCTGCTTAATTCAGAGACTCTGTCCCTCACCACCCCTTGTTGTAAATATTTGATAACAAAGTCATCGTGAATTTCTAAAGATAGGCATGTCTCCATCCTCCTCACTTCAGTGTTGGTAACCCCTTCTAGCCACAGGAATTCAGACAATATATTTTCACAGTCTGAGAAAGCTGCCCTCATCCTCCACTTTGTGCCATGGAAAGCCAGGAACATCCATAAATAATCAAAAGATGTACATGATATACGTGATCTACACATGCACTTTCACTTGACATACATGCACAAAGCCTTCGCAAGGTTCTGGATATTCACATAAAAGAGGTAATTTATATGAGTGAAGCATTAGGCCACATTCTCACTGACTCATAGAAAAGGTTTGTTCACACTATATCAATTTCAAAACATGCCATGCTGCCACCACTGACTCCTATGCTGCCCCAGAACAGTGAGAGTGGTCTTCTGTCTACTATGAAGGTACTCTTGGGGAGCTCACAGGACTGGCGTAAGCCTCTGCCTTTATATCAGATTTACATGACTCTCTGGCCAAAATAGAAGTTAGGGTACTAGAACCAGAAGCAGGCTGTCACTCACAGTGGGGAACATGCACCATGAAGGGGACATTCCTGTCCCAATAATCGTCCTTCTCAGGAACTCTTTACATCTCTCACATACTGCGGTCAAACCAGCTCTTAGTGTAATTCCTATAGAAGCTTTCTTCTCCCAAAATGTCCTCTCAAATTCTCAAGTATCATTTTTGCTGAGGGTAGCTTCCAAATGTTTGCTCACCTCCACAAAAAAGTACCTAAAATCAGCATATAATAATATGATAAAAAAAGAGCACAGAGCACTGCTGTCCGAGAAAACAGTACAGCCTCTAATTAAAGGCCAATATTGACATTACTGTGCTGAAAAAGCTTGTTGATGAACTTTGCATGGGCACACCGACACTAATTTGTTTCCCACGCAGGCATTTTTGGAAATATTCCAGAAGCATGATAAAAGTTGTATACACTGTCTCAAAATATACAGCAACACTGCGGCGCACAGGACCCATAGGGACAACAAAAGTGCATGAGGGTGTTGCGACCATGAGCAGTTACTGGAATGCCGAGTCCATGCCAAGAGCCGGGTGAACAAAAACATTCTCATTTATTGGATTTTAGATGCAGATCCTTGTCTTTGACCCAGTGCCCCTGTTCTCCTTCCCATTTACATGGTAACAACTCTGGACAGCACCTTCTTACCAAGTAGACAGTCCAGAACTTGCAAGCCACTTTTGAGGCTGACACCCCCTTCCTGCCCCAGATGAATGGGGTTGCGAAGTTCACCTTCTTCCATGCGTGGCTACTATGAGTGATCTCCCTCTAGCTCATAATCAATAGTCTAATGAATGGGCAATAGATGGTGTAACAAGATCATTGATCTCATTATCTATGTTTAAATGGGATTCAACAACCAGAATGGGAGGGACCAGATTGGTACAGCCGCACTGCTTGGCTAGAGGGCGGCCAAGCTGTCTTCCCCATAACCTATGGGGCCATTTAAACAACTTCACCCGGAACCTATTAAACCCAGAGGACAGTGTTCCGCCTGACGTGGGAAACCAAGGGATCTCCCCATTCTAGCGGTCCTGACGAAAGCCACCGACCCGTTGAGGGCAAAGTTGGGCTGAAACAGGTAGACCTGATTTTGCTTTTTATGAGGGATACATTGTATATCCCTAATACACATCCACTTTTCTTTTACCCATACCGCTATCTAGGTTTTTAATACATCCTTTTTTCTAGCTAAGAGATTATTTTCCATCACTTATTCTGTTATGGATCCCCATTAAATCTCTTAGAACAGGAGAGATTACCTCCTGGTGGAGGAAAAAAGACCAGATGATGATTCTACCAACTACAAGTACGCGAGAGGCAAAGCATATACCACTAACCGAAAATGGCTGTTGGGGATCCCATAGATTTTTCCAAAAGGGATTCCTCCAGAACATCTGATCACACTCTCCTTTGATTTTTTGTTGTCATATACTTGGAAGCCGAGTGGGCTCTAGTTACTCTTGGCTTCTCCCTCTCTTCTAGATATTTATGAACTCCTGTACCAGATAGTTTCTTCAAGGTTTGCGCAGTCCATGTACAAACATTAGAATGGCACATACCTTGACATTTGAGTCTCAGTGCCCATGATACATTTATACACTTAAGTGCTGGCTGTGTATACATTGTATGATGCATGTGTATGTAAATAGGACAGTCAAGTTTAACATTTCTTTGGTATTTTGAAGTAGCAATGTCCTAGCTTGGTTGCCACAAAGGAATTTATATAGGGCTGCAGCCAAAACCCTAAACATTATACAGAATACCCAAAGTCATGAAACACCACTCATCTATGGTACTAAATGATCCAACTAGATCTGGCAGCCAGAGAAACAGTGTGCCCTCTTCAAAGACTTGTGCCAGCCCATTAAGCTGACTGCAGGCTGATCCCCGTCTATCTCGCACAATGGCTTCCTCTTCACCTGATGTCCTGTTGTATGCCTTCCACTGCAAGTTGAAGATTAAATAAATTTGGGAGCAGATCCCTCCTCCTTCAAGGCTTCATGGTCTGGTACTCCTTCCTCACGTGCCACTGAATGGATCCCAAATTCCTGAATAACAGAAGAAGGCTGAAAAGGCTTTTCCTCAACTCCGTTTATGGTTCTTAGATGTAGGAAGCTCCACAACTTGAAAATATGGCAGAGTTTTGCACTTTGACACTCAAGCCTGAAATGTGTGACTTTCTAAATTTTAAGTAGCACATGCCCATATTTAATATAATGGTTCTGCTTACCATATACTTTGCTCAATATGTTAATAAGGAAAGTGTTCTTGGATGCAGTGCATAGAAAAGGTTTGCAAATTATAAACTTGGACAGAAAAAGTCTACCCACATTTTCACACTTTTTTGGGTTTGTTTAGAGTGAAAGTTACCCGACAATGTAGCAAAAGGTATCCTGCAATGCAAAAAGCTCTTTACGCAGCCAAAGTTAAACTGTGAAACTTTGAAAACTTCGCAAAATTTTCGCACACTCCTTCCTCGGCAGTCGAGCTACAAATCTGACAATCTTCAGCTCCTAGAAGTCTGATGTGACCATTATCTTTCAAAATTGACCACTATTCTACCTTTTCAAGTACCCTGAGGAGTAATACTTCCCTTGGCTAAAATAGACTCAGATCACAGGACCAAATGGTTCTCCAATTTAGGAAAAAAGCTATTTTGTTAGAATGTGGTTGGGTGGTCAGTGAACCCAGAAAAGAGGGCAACTAATGTAAATATTGGACAGGATTGTGATCTTTCATCAAATGTGACTCAAATTAATGGGTCAAAATAGTTATTTTGAACGCGTGAATACAAAATACATTGAGGAAAACTTATTAAAAGTGAAAATTGAAACAAAGTAGGTCACTGTATTCAGAAATAATTTGCATTGGGACATCTTACATGGTTCACCTATTAAATGGAAATTATATTTGATCTAATTAGAAAAGAGAGACCCGTCATTGCATCTTTTCTGCTCCGTGTTCATCAATTTGAATCTTAAAATAATCCCCTGTGGAAATACTCTTTCATTATTTTTTTCTTCTTCAATTTGCAGCAGTTGCACCAACCCAAGAGGCAAGTATTGCACTTTTAATGTTAGGAAATACTTTAAACAGGTTTATTCCGACAACTGAATTCAATTTCCTTTTCCAAACCTGAATGTCCACTATCGTTTCCCTGTAACTTCATTATGGGCGTGCAGACCCATAAGCATAGGAATTCTCAAGAAAATGGCAGACAGTGGACTTGTTGGTGTATCGATTGTCTGTCTGTCTTTTACCTAATGATGTAATTCAAGTCAAGTCAAGTCAAAACCACTTTATACGATTAATTAAAATCATAAAAGTATACTAAAACAATGTTAGGTACATAATTAAAAACAGGATAAAAAGTCACGTTAATACAGTTAAATTCATGAAAAAAGTTTAAAAAACCAATAATGATGTAATTCACAATTTACACTATATGAGATTGCACTCGTTACTGAAAAAAAATGTGAACTTCGTTTTAAATAAAATACGAAAAGGAAAATAAAATATGATATAGACTAAAGACATTAAATAAATGATAAAACGCCAATAAATGCCCTTCAGCACACTCCCGACTTCTGTTTTTTTAGTACAGACACGTACTTGCCCGGATAGTGTGGAAAATGAATAGTGCCTTTTCACATGGGAAAGGTGAATTGATTCGCTCACGAAATTGAATTGTCACATGTAACAAATGTTATATATCTCCATGACACAAATGCAATAAGATCATGTCTCATGGATTTGCCCTGAATTACATCAGTGGGTGCCTGGGGCGGCTTCTTTGATGAACTACACACAGGTTTTAAATTAAACCTGAAGAAGTCCAGAGCATCCTTAACATGCAGACTATCAAATAAAATAAAGCTCAGATCATCAAAGCACATCTATATATTTGTTGTTCCAGGGCGACCGCAGGGTGATAAGAACGTTTGCATTCCCGCTGACTACAAAGCTGCACATTTTTCATCTGTCTTTTTACATTTGCTTTATAAAAGAATTTGGAGAAAATAGATGTTGCCTCCTGGAATGATTGAAGCAAAATATAGTTTACAGGCATTAACAATGAATCCTAACAGATGTCCCCAGAGGGTACTAAAAGATTGTATGAGCAGGGTGCTAACATGGCAGGAGGGCAGTGCTAACAGACCACTGGATGGTGGTAACAAACCGCAAAAGGCTAACAAATGTCAGAATAGTTTTGCGAACAGGCAGCAGGGCAGCGATGCTAACAGGGAGCAGGGCAGTGATGCTAACAGGCAGCAGGACAGCGGTGCTAACAGGCAGCAGGACAGCGGTGCTAATAGGCAGCAGAACAGCGGTGCTAACAGGCAGCAGGACAGCGGTGCTAACAGGCAGCAGCACATCAGTGCTAATAGGCAGCAGAACAGCTGTGCTAACAGGCAGCAGGACAGCTGTGCTAACAGGCAGCAGGACAGCAGTGCTAACAGGGAGCAGGACAGCGGTGCTAACAGGCAGCAGGACGGAGGTGCTAACACACGGCAGGACTGCTGTGCTAACAGGTGCCAGGACAGCAGGCTAACAGGCGGCAGGATAGCAGTGCTAACAGGCGGCAGGACAGCAGTGCTAACAGGCAGAAAGGCAGCGATGCTGACAGGGAGCAGGGCAGTGATGCTAACAGGCAGCAGGACAGCGGTGCTAACAGGCAGCAGGACAGCGGTGCTAACAGATGTCAAGACAGCTGTGCTAACAGGCAGCAGGACAGCAGTGCTAACAGGCGGCAGGACAGCAGTGCTAACAGGGAGCAGGACAGCGGTGCTAACAGGCAGCAGGACGGAGGTGCTAACACATGGCAGGAATGCTGTGCACAACAGGTGGCAGGACAGCAGTGCTAACAGGTGCCAGGACAGCAGTGCTAACAGGCGGCAGGATAGCAGTGCTAACAGGCGGCAGGACAGCGATGCTAAAAGGCGGCAGGACAGCGGTGCTAACAGACGCCAGGACAGCGGTGCTAACAGGCGGCAGGACCGCGGTGCTAACAGGCAGCAGGACAGCGGTGCTAACAGACGCCAGGACAGCGGTGCTAACAGGCGGCAGGACCGCGGTGCTAACAGACGCCAGGACAGCTGTGCTAACAGGCGGCAGGACAGCAGTGCTAACAGGCGGCAGGACAGCTGTGCTAACAGGCGGCAGGACAGCAGTGCTAACAGGCAGAAAGGCAGCGATGCTGATAGGGAGCAGGGCAGTGATGCTAACAGGCGGCAGGACAGCGGTGCTAACAGACGCCAGGACAGCTGTGCTAACAGGCGGCAGGACAGCTGTGCTAACAGGCGGCAGTACAGCAGTGCTAACAGGCAGCAAGGCAGTGATGCTGACAGGGAGCAGGGCAGTGATGCTAACAGGCAGGAGGACAGCGGTGCTAACAGGCAGCAGGACAGCGGTGCTAACAAATGTCAAGACAGCTGTGCTAACAGGCAGCAGGACAGCAGTGCTAACAGGGAGCAGGACAGCGGTGCTAACAGGGAGCAGGACAGCGGTGCTAACAGGCAGCAGGACGGAGGTGCTAACACATGGCAGGATTGCTGTGCACAACAGGTGGCAGGACAGCAGTGCTAACAGGTGCCAGGACAGCAGTGCTAACAGGCGGCAGGACAGCGATGCTAAAAGGCGGCAGGACTGCGGTGCTAACAGATGCCAAGACAGCGCTGCTAACAGGCGGCAGGACCGCGGTGCTAACAGACGCCAAGACAGCGCTGCTAACAGGCGGCAGGACCGCGGTGCTAACAGGCGGCAGGACAGCGGTGCTAACAGACGCCAGGACAGCGGTGCTAACAGGCGGCAGGACCGCGGTGCTAACAGGCGGCAGGACAGCGGTGCTAACAGATGGCAGGACACTGGACAGTGGTGCTAACAAATGGCAGAACAGTGGGCTAACAGACGGCAGGACAGCGGTGCTAACAGACGCCAAGACAGCGCTGCTAACAGGCGGCAGGACCGCGGTGCTAACAGACGCCAAGACAGCGCTGCTAACAGGCGGCAGGACCGCGGTGCTAACAGGCGGCAGGACAGCGGTGCTAACAGACGCCAGGACAGCGGTGCTAACAGGCGGCAGGACCGCGGTGCTAACAGGCGGCAGGACAGCGGTGCTAACAGATGGCAGGACACTGGACAGTGGTGCTAACAAATGGCAGAACAGTGGGCTAACAGACGGCAGGGCAGTGGTGCAAACAAGCAGCAGGACATCGGTGCTAACAGACGGCAGGATAGCAGTGTTAACAGACGACAGGACAGCGGTGCTAACAGACAGCAGGACAGCGAGGCAAACAGATGGCAGGACAGTGGCCCTTACATGCAGCAGGACAGCAATGATAACAGGCGACAGGACAGCGGTCCTTATAGATGGCCGGACAGCGGTGCTAACATGCGGCAGGAAGTGGAGCTAACAGATGGCAAGAAGCAGTACTAACATATCAGGTGGGCAGTGTTAGCAGGTGGGCAGTGCTAATAGGTGACTGCACGGTGGTGCTGGCAGACTGCAGGACAGCAGTGCTAACATATGGCAGAGCGGTACTGCGTACAGCCAGGATGTCACTGGCGCTAATAGGTGGCAGGACAGCGAGGCTAATAGACGGCAGGTCTAGAGTGGTGGTCTCTACCTGGCTTTGGCACAAGCCTTAGCCAACAAGAGATCCCATTTCTAACAGGGAGATATTTTACCTTTCTGCCTCCATTATTTTCTGTGGGAATGTGTTGCAGTACTTGTGAGTTGCTTTGAGTGGCACTTGACTTACTCCAAGACTGGGATGGAGTACATTTACTACTGTTTGACACCATTAGGCCTCTAGTAACTCTAGAAGCGTAGTCTGTGAATAGCAATGGGCTTACTCTTTTGTGGATGGTTGTTTGTAGCAACCAGTCCCTTTCTAATCCTCTACTTACTTTGACCTGACCCCCATTTTATAGTAAATATTCACTATTCTATACCCACTTACTCTGGTTGCAGCCATACATGTGTGGTATTCTCCCTGTAAAAAAGCTAGTAGAGGTGGAGATCTATATTAACAAGGATGGCGCTAGGCATTGAAAGTGTGGGAAGCTGCCCAGGGCCCCTTATTCATCTCACCAACATGGGGCACCACACCACTGTGTCACAGCTTGGCTGGGGCACTCTGGTCCTCTTGTGCCCTCTGCCTATAAATTTGAGATAAAGGTGTCTTGTTGCAAAAGGGCCCACAGGAAGGGGCTCATCTCCTGGCCCTCGCAGCCATAGTGTAGAGCTGCAAGGCCTAGGAGAGGGGGACACCTTCTATGGTACCATTTTCAAGGAGACACATACCGTAGGTTTTTCCTGCAATCAGGCCTGCTGCCCATTCAGAGGCACAACAGGACACCAGTTGTCCTCCAGTTTAGCTCCCCACAGTTTTAACCCTCTTAGATGTTAAGCAACTCTCACACCTTCAGCTGAGCTGAGCTGTACAAGTGGTGTTTGTAGGTGGCTGAGACTGCAGCTCAGGAGGGACTACACAAAGCAGGTTCGGTACCAGGATCATTTATTGAGATGCAAACAGCCCTGAATGTGTTATCTGGTATGGAAATTAGAGGGGCCTCACACATGGGGATGCATTGGGCACAACAAATCACAAAACTGTCTCTGTCTGCTAGTAGGTTTGCGAACTTCATTTTTAGTAAGTAAGTAGTATTACTGTAGTACTAGTTTATGTACTACAAAATGCAGTTTATGAATCAGGCCCATTATTAGCAGTAGCAACATACAATTGTGAGCAGATCTACAGAAGGGTGTAACAAGTCTAAACCAATAAGGTATATTAGTTTGAGGGAAAACAACCAGGTCATCTGGTCCTAGTGCAATGCCCTGAGTCTATATATCAATCAAAAATCTCCCCTTCACTTGATCAGGCCATCCCATTCCACATGTTTCTAGGTTGTCTGAGACTCTGATGCCTTAAATTTCTTCAGTGAATCACACAGGTTTCCGGTGGCTTCTCTGTAACCGTCTGAGAGCAGGTTGTTCAGCGTCGACCACTTCCTGGGTTGGGCTGGCCTTTTCACTTTCTTCCTCTGAGGTATTGTTTGCTTCTGGTTCACCTAGGATCATCTTTCTTGCTTGAAATGGGATATGTTGCTTGCTCCCCTTGCTTAGGAGAGGGTCTGGAAGGGGAGCTCAGTGAATTATTAGCCACACCTGTGGGTTGGGACAGCCAGGCACACTGCAAGGAGAGAATTTCTCCACTATGATTTTTGGAGGACAGTGCATTCTGGGTCAGAAATATGCCACACTTCCCTGTAAGTGGTCATAGAAAAGGGCTGGCAACTGTACCCCAAAATTTTGGGCTGCCCCCTCTTGCCAGCCCTAACGGTGAATAAATATGGGAGATCTGCTGGAACCCCTCAGATCACTGTCTGGATCATCTGGAGGGGAAGGACTACCCATCCAGAGTAAAAGTTCTCCCCACAATATCTAGGGCCCTGACATATGATACTCTTCTGCATGAGATCAGACATAAAAGGGTGGCCAACTTGGCTAATAATTTTTTATCGGATAGATATTTATTATTAGGCAATGAGACAAAAAGGTTCAGAACCTTATTGACATCCCAAAGAACCGAGTATCTTAGTTTCAGTGCAAGGGACAAATGGATGGCCCTGTGCAGTTTTTTAACTAGGGTCTCTGACTGGAAAGCCCCCCACCATAGCATGTCTGGCACAAATCGTCGATTGAAACATATTGCCTGATCTGAATGCCATTCCATCCGAAGCCAACAAGGCAAAGAAATTCAAGATGTTGGCAACATCTGTCACCACGGGATCCAGGCTCTGCTGCTGAACCCAACGGATGTACCATGTTACAACGCATACCGTTACAACTACCTACTATTACAACGCGACCATTACAACGCATACCATTACAACGCATAGCGCTTTGAGGTGCTGGATAGTGGTAAGTATAATTTACTATTCTAACTCCAGTCCCCGTGGACCCTAGGGAAGGTGTTGGATAGTAAATTATACTTATTTTCTATCCTAGAGCGCCCCCCAGCGCAATGCGTTGTAATGGTATGCGTTGTAAAAGTCGGGTTGTAATGGTAGTGCGGAGTAACAAATGCGTTGTAACAGGTGTATACCAACCCAACTATCAAGACCCAGCCAATCATAACGTTTAAACCATACCATCCTCCCATGCCTCAGAAAGGAGTTTCGATGCGCTTCTTGAACGGCCCGGGATTTGCAATTGAGACCTCTAATCCTCCACGCCATAAGTTGGAGTGTTCCGTTCATCACCAGAAGATGGGGATTCCCTGAGGGATCGCTGAGGAGAGAGGAATCTAGGAATAGATGGTTTGGAAAATCCCAAGAAAGTTTCATCAGAACTGGAAACTATACTTGCCACTTCCACATCAGGGTCACTACCACCAGAGCTGCTGCCTACCTGTGCACTTGTGTTGCCATTCTCATCAGCATTGCAAAGAGAGGAAAGGCATAGCACTTCTCTCTTGACCAATCCTGAAGGACAGCATCAGTCACCACTGCGCCAGGATCCGGCCCCCAATTGAAGCACCAGAGAAGTTGGTGATCAAGCCGGGACAAAAATAAGTCTATCATGAAAGGGCCCCACTGGGCAGAGAGGGGTCGAAATATGGTTTGAAGAAGTTTCCACAGGCTTGTGTGACGATTGTCAAACCACAACCTGGTTTGCATTCCCTGGGAGATGTTCCGCCATCACCGAAACCGGGTGTTTGAGACAATACTTCCAAAAGTTCATGACCAGATCAAAAGGCCCTGGATCGGGTACTTCCTAGATGACTGATGTAGCAGACCGCTGCTAGATTGTCCATCTTCAGAAGCACGTAACATTGTGCCCAGTCTTTGGTCCAATATTTTACAGCGAAGGAACCCGCCATTCTAAGTAGTTGATATATAGGGATTGTTCTGTGGTGTACCATCTGCCACCTGTGGGGAACTCTGCAGAGCATGCCTCCCAACCCATACCACTGGCATTGGATTCGGTCCCAAGATCTGATTGGGAGCTGAAAATGGCTCACCCGTTCCTTGCCAATGAGTAGGTGAGCCACCATTGAAGTTCCTCTTTGGCCTCCTCCGAGAGAGGGACATACTGTGACTTAGGTGTGAAGCTATCAGCCACTGGAGGACCACAAAAGTGTATGGGACCTGGGAAGATTGCATGAATGGAGGATGACAGCGGTCTGCCACTCTGGCGATTTCACAGAGGGACGTCCTTGACTTGGATAGAGCCATGCGTACCTTGTGTCGTATTTTGACCATCTTTCCGGGAGGGAAGAGCCAGTGAAGTCTTCACCGAGTTTATCATGAAACCCAAGAAGGTAAGGGTCCAGGAAGGGTAGAGGAGGGGGTGGACTTTTTGTGATACTGAACCCCAGGGATTGGAGGACATTCACCACCAGTTCCAGATGAGTGGACAACGTGCAAGAATATTGATCCATGAGGAGCATATCGTCCAGGTACACTATCATGCATATTATGGACGCCGTCAGATGCTCGACCATCGGCTTGAGGCCCTTGGTGAAACAACAGGGGGCCAAGGAGAGTCTGAAAGGTAGAGAGGGGAACTCGAAAGTCTGGCCTTTCCATTGAAATTGGAGAAACTGCTGGTGCGGTGGAAAGATAGGGACCATAAGGTAAGCATCCTTGAGATCTAGCCTGACCATCCAATCATTGGGTCTTAGCAGATCCTGCAGAAGGTGGATGCCCTCCATCTTGAAGTGGCATAATAACAGCTACTCATTGAATTCTCAGGGATTCATCACTGGGCGTTAACCACAATCCCGTTTTTCCACCAGAAACAGATTGCTAAGTAACCCTGAGGGATGAGTGCTGGGTGGCCGAATGGCCCCACTGGCGAGGAGCTCCTGAATCTCCACCTGGATATGGGTGGACTCCTGTTCGGAGGAGTGGAAGGGGCGAGGGAGGACTGGTTGGAAAGGAGACCCATAGAATTCTATGTGGAACCCTTGAACTGTTCGGAGCATCCTGGAGTTGCATGTGCGAACACGCCAATCATGTACAAACTGACCCGGTCGACCCCCCCACTCTGGGAGAGGTGGGTTAGAATCACTGTGTATGCTGGTGGAAGGACCTCCACCTTTGGATCTGTTGAGGGAGCCCCTGTGTCGTGGGTGTCCTCTAGTTAGGTAGAAGTCCCCTGATGCAAGAGGAATGTTGCTGCTGACCTCTTTGAGAAGCGTGGTCCCTGTTGGAGGCGTGAGAGTTGGCGCAGCCCCTTCTGTGGCTGGTCCCTGTGAAAACACGAGGGGAAAAGATACGCTTGATAGATGACTGAGCATTATCAAGTGAGTTAAAGGTTGACACAATCTTTCCCAGCTCCTTGATGAATGGCTCGCTGAAGAATCCACCGTGAGCCACCGGTCCAGCCTCAGACATCTCCAGCACCCCAAGTTTGGGGTCTATTTTTATCAGCAGTGACCTGTGCCTCTTAGTAGAGATGGATGCAGTTGTCATTGTCAAGAAAAATGATGACACGCTGGGCCCAGCTGGAAAGCACTTCTGGGGATATGTATGCCCCTGACACTTTGGCATTCTCTGCCATGTCTGATATATTTGTCAGGGGTCCTGTTACGTCCACAAGTTTATCCTGGAATGGCTGCCAGTAGCAGTCAATACTTTTCTTCGGGTCCCTGATATACTTGTCCTAGAAGGTGGCCATTTTGTGTCAATCTCGGGCGTGATGGCCAACTTTCAATCTAGGGAAGGCTGGGGGACACCGCACAAAGGTGGTTCCGTATCTCTTTATCAAGAGGTTTGCATGATCTACCAGCCATGTATGTGGCGACTTTATCCCCGGAAACCATTCGCAAGAGTGGATGCATAAGTTCCTCGGGATCCAACATGTCGGCTTGCGATCCACTGTGTCCTTCAATAGTCAGGTGTGACCCTTTGGAGGGTTTAGTTGCCAGTCTCCTGGACCGTTTGTGGTCCGAGTCGCCATTGGATCCAGTGTGGTATCCATCAGAGTTCGAGGGAGAGGGAGGTGACTTACTCTCATTAACCGTGGACCCACAGATACATCTGGAAGGGGCATAAGAGGGGATTTGAAGGCCTAAGAACGCTTTCTTTAATCAAGAAAACACATCTAGGCCTGCCCCTGAATACTGTGAGTGCTTTCATGGGTTCTCTGTGGGTGGGGCGTTGGGCAAACCTGGAGGTATGGGGGCCAAAGACTCAGAGTTCTTCCCTCCGTAGTGAGGGATTGTAGGCACTTCTTTGACATGTCTAGTAATTTCTTCTCCAAGGGGGCCACTGCAGCTGAGACCACCTTAAAAATGGAGTTGGCTGTGTCACAGAACTCATCTGTGACATAGAAGTAGGAGACCTTCTCCTCTTCCGTATAGCAGTCATTATATTCCTCCATGGGATCTGAAGGTAAATTTGCCCACAATTGTAAGTATATGGTAAATATCAGTGGTATACCTAAGTGTTAAGATGGCAGTTTTAGCTGGGGGACCCAGGTAGTATATATAGGTAGCATAGGCTACAGTAATCCCTGGTAGAGTTTGCAGGAAAATGAGGTCACATGCCTAAACAGACACCAATTCTCCCTCATGTACAATGGGCAATATTTACTCCACCTGGGCAGTGCCTGTAACTGAGAGGGTGATGAAACTCAACGAAAATTACTTTACAGACCTGTCAGGGTGTAAATGCTCCAGGCGGGATAGAGTCAACACAATCTCTCACACTGCACCGTGGACGGAGGCACTCAGCAAGCAGGGAAAATCTAACTCGCTTTCTGATCCATGGGGCAGAGAGAAAAAGCCTCTCTGAGTGCGAGGGGCGCACGCCCTATGGCAGTTAGAAGACTGCCTCATGCCCCGCCCCATTCAGCCAAAGCCAATGGAAAAGCAGCCACAAAGGAGCGCTGAGGCGTTCCCGCGGCTGCTACACACAATAAGGCAGTAGTGCTGCAGAATCGTCTGACCCAAAGGCACCAAAATTAGCACAAAATAAGAAAAGGGAAGTGGAGTCTCAATACTTAGCTTTCACACAGCTGCGAGCAGTGAAGAAAGAGGAACAGGGAAGAAGGACAAGAATGGATAATGTTACACTCTGGTGTTTCATTGGACATTACCTTCTTTTATCTTCAGTTTCCCTGGGTTTATGGGAAATGAAGTCTGTTACAATGTTCTAACATGGCTGCTATAAAAATCAATGAAGAAAGAAGCGCATAATCATCACCTCCGGGTTCAGCCTTAGAATTATAACTGCTGCTCGACTTCTTCCCATGGTGTTGGTTGCCTTGCAGGGTTCTTCCTCCTCCCGCAGCATGGAAGAGCTGAGAGCGACTTTGATCAGCGGCTTGGACCTTTGTCACCTGACGCATGCTTAGCTTCTTCCTATTTTAGGTTTAAATCTTTTTATTGGAAAACAATGCAATAAAATACACAGTTTACAGGAATAACACAGGCCAGTGCCCATTAAACTCGGTAGAGAGTTCAGTAGAGGCCGGAGGGCCTTTGGGGTATTGGATGAGTGCGACCTGTCTGGAAGAAGGCAGTTGTGTTCAACAACAAATTCGATAACTCCCAAAAGAAAACTCCCCCCACCCTCTACTACCCCATTCCCCTCTTCCCCTCGGGCCCTCCCTCCTTCCACCCCTTGTCCAGTGCTCAGGTTCCTTCTTGGAAGGTCAAGTGTCTGGTCCAGCCTGGTCGCATCGATGTTGTGTATCTCACTGATCTGAGGTCGTGGGCGTGGTAAGGCATAGAAGTCTAAGATAGCGTGGGCATTTGATTTCGGTGAATTCAGTGAGTAGTAGAGACCGGAGTGATTGCCAGAGCTCTTCAAATTGGTCTCTATCTCCGGCTAAAGTGAGGGTTATCTTCTCCATACCTAACACATGCCACAGCTGGTGGAGCCAGCCTGTGGTGGAGGGGACCGTGGCTGTGCGCCAATGTGTGAGAGTGTTTTGCAAAGCTGACCCCAAAGCGATGGCGATATGTTTTCCTCTGCGAGATCGAAGGGGATACATCAATGCATTAGGGAGTCCTAACAGGACGTATGCAGGGAGGCGTGGTATGGTGGTCTGAAAATGGGTGTCTAATATATGTGTCCAGTAGGATTGGAGGTGAGGGCATTCCCATAAAAAGTGCACCAGGGTACCCACTTGGTCGCAGCACCTCCAGCAGCGTTTGTCTTGGAGTGGTCCATCTCGTGTAACCTTTCTGGGGTGTAGTACCAATATGTGGAAATTTTCGTAAGGGTTTCAGTGAGTCCTAAGTGATACGCAGAATGGCGCGCCCTGTAGGAGACCCCCTCCCATTCTTTGTGGCTGAGTGCCCTGCCCAGGTCCCTCTCCCATCGCTCCCGACCCGGGTTATGGACATGTGTGGGGAGTGTTTGGATCATCTTGTAGATGTCAGAGATAAGTTTGGTGTCGGAGGTGCGTGTAACCAGCCACCTTTCATATGGTGTGAGACGTCCGTCTGCAGTCTCCCGTACTTCCGGATGAAGCGCCCAGTGCCGCATCTGAAGGTATCGCAGGTGTTGCGTCTCGGGAAAGCTGTATTCCTGCTTGAAGAGTGTAAAGGGGAGTACGCCGCCTAGGCCGTATACGTGGTATCAGAACCGGCAGCCTGCCGGGCGCCAGTGCGCGAAGGCTCCCTTCTCCATACCCGGGGTAAAGTCTGGGTTGTCCACCAGTAGCGTCAGCGGGGAGGGAAAGGTAGTCAGCTCCTGAGAGCTGTTGGTTGCGTCCCAGACTTCCAGCGAGGCTCGGGTTACCTAGGAAGCGTAGAGGTTTGCGGGTATGTGCTTTTTCGGTAGGAAGGGGACTTCCTGTAGTGGGCGCCCCGCCACTGCTTGGTCCTGGAAAAGCCAGTGTTTCCCGGATTCCCACCGGCTCCACTCGACCAGGTAGCGGAGTTGTGCTGCCTGGTAGTATTTATGCAGGTCTGGTATGCCTAGCCCCCCGAACTCTGGCACCATCATGGCGATTGTCTTCTTCATTCATGGCTTCCGGCCCTGCCAAATAAACTGAGCCAGGTCTGCTTGTGTCTGTCTGATCCAGCCTGCAGGTGGTCGTAGAGGCAAGGCTCGGAAAAGATAGAGGGCCTGCGGCAAGATGGTCATTTTGACCGCGGCAATTCTCCCTAGCCAGGAGAGGGGGAGATGTCTCCAGTGGCTCAGTTCTCCTCGAATCCGTGTGCGAAGGGTAGCGTAGTTCGCCGTCGTCATTCCTCCAAGCGTAGGGGCCAACTGAATCCCCAAATAGGGAACAGTATCAGTCGCCCACCGAATTGGTAGGAGGCTCCTCAGGAAGGTCTTGGTGGAGGCAGAGAGAGACAGGTCCAGTGCTGTGGATTTGTCCACATTCATTTTGAACCCCGCCACTGTCGCGAAGGCCTCGAGCTTAGTGACACAAGCCGGTAGGGCTGTGCGTGGCTGTTCTAGGGAGATTAGGATATTGTCCGCGTAGAGACTGATGGCATGCATGTCTCCCCCAAACCTAATGCTGGTTATCTCCTTGTTTTGGCGTACCTTTTGCGTGAGTGGCTCCATGTATAGGGCGAAGAGCAGGGGCGACAACGGGCACCCCTGCCTCGTCCCTCTTTCAATTCTGAAGCTGGATGAACTGCAGCCGTTCACCTGCACTGCCGCGGTAGGGGATTTGTAACAGTTGAAAATCAAGGTACGGAACTTTTCCCCAATCCCGACCTTGGGCAGGACTAGTTCCAGATAGGGCCAGTGTACCCGGTCGAATGCTTTCTCGGCATCGACTGCCAACATCATACGTTCCCCTGGTATGCGGGAGGCTTTTTCAATCAAATGAACCACTCGCTTGGTGTTGTCTACCGTTTGTCTTTCGGGGACAAAGCCAGCCTGGTACGGGTCAATGAGGCCTGGGAGATAAGGTGCAAGTTGTGCCGCCAGTATGCCGGTATAAAGCTTAAGGTCGACGTTAAGAAGCGAGATCGGCCTGTAGGTTCCGCATTTGGTTCTGTCTTTCCCCGGTTTCGGGATGACTGAGAGGGACGCTCGAAGGAGGTCCGGTGACATGGCCCCCGGCTCAGCGAAGGAGTTAAAAAGGCGGGTGAGGATGGGAGCCAACTTAGCGCAAAAGGTTTTATAAAAAATAGCGGAAAAACCATCCGGGCTGGGTGCCTTCCCTGTCTTCAATCAAGCGATAGCGGTAACTACCTCTTCAATTCGGATCTCCCTCTCCAGAAAGGCTGTCTGTACTGGAGCCAGGGAGGGGATCTCAACCGTGTCTGGGTAATGTGTGGCTGCCTTCACATTCGGTAGTCACCAGAGTACAGGGCGGCATAGAAGTCACGAAAGGTCTCCGCTATTTGTGCGTCTCCTGTCGCCGTGGATCCGTCCGATCTGGAAATCTCTTTGACGATCCATTGCTGTTGCATTGCCCGGAGCCGGTTGACTAGCAAACAACAGCATCTGTCCCCCCCTGTGTAATAGGTGTGTTTGAGGCGCAGGGCTGCATATTCGGCGCAGACCGAGTCTAGTGCTGTATCAGCTGCCGGGCCACTTTGACCTGTTTCCATATTCGTGGGGCCCCTGTCCTCTGGTGCATTTGTTCCAATGTGTGCACTCTTTGTGTGAGTTCGTCCCGTTTAGTTTGCCTAGCCTTATTCTCCGCAGAGGAGAGGGCGAAAAACTCTCCCCTAAGTACTGCCTTCATGGCGGCCCATTGAATCGCAAGGGTGGTGTCTGAGTTGGCATTGTGGGTCAGATAATCTTGGATAGCTGTCTGCATGTGTTTGACTACCTCTTTCCTATGAAAGAGAGTGCCTCTAAGTCTCCACACCCTGGGTGGTCGTGTTATAGGGGGCAGGGTTAGCGTTGCGGTAACTGGAGCGTGGTCTGATAGTGAGATGACCCCAATGTCGGTGGATGACGTGAGGGCGCATATTGGGCTTGCGGTTAGGAGATAGTCCAGCCGTGCGTATTTTTTGTGTGCGTTAGAGTAGTAAGAGTAAACCCTCTCCCGCGGGTAGTTAAGGCGCCATAGATCATGTAGATCGTACTCTGTTATCCTTTCTAAGCAAGAAGGGGGGAACGTCCCTGCCTGGTGGGAGCGCTGCCCTGATCTGTCCAAGGCTGCGTCAAAAACCATATTCATGTCTCCCCCCAGTATGATATGCCTGTCTTGCGTGGCAGTGATGTCCGTGAGAGCTGAGTGGAAAAATCGGTCCTGTCCTTCGTTGGGGCAGTACAGGGAGCCTATTGTGAAGGTGAGGCCTCCTAAGACGATGCGGTGTACGAGTAGCCTGCACCGCAGTTCAGCACACTTATGGAGGATTTCCCCCTTGAAGTGGCGCGCCACCAGGATCGCGACCCCTGCCATTTTAGTATGGCTAGAGGAATAGTATTGACTAGGGAATTTCCGTGAGCGGAGTCTGTGGCAGTCTCGGGCCAGTAGGTGTGTCTCCTGGAGTAGGCAGATGTCTGCCTGCGTGCTTTTGAGGTAGGACAGTACCGTCCTTCTCTTGACTGGGTTGTTAAGACCCCGCACATTAAGGGTCAGTATCTTCAGGGTGTTAGGTGTCATGATGCGTGGATCAGTAAGGTTCGGCTGTTGTGTCGATCAGGTGTCCTCTGACACGCTGGGGGTTGGAGAGCCTCTAGATGGCACGCACTGACAAGGACCGAAATGATGATGTGGGCAAGAAAATATAAAGAAAAAGAGAGCACTGGACAGCCCACCCCCCCGCCCGAACCCCCCTACCCTTCCCCAACCGTCCCCCCCTCCAACCCCTGCCCCAACCATTCCCAGAACAACTGGATCCCTCCCCCACTCCCCCTCACCCGATTCCCAACTTCCCAACTCTATGAGTAGTTCAGTGTCCCAGTCCTGCCCAACCATTGCAGGGCTGTGGTAGAGTTACTTAGTGGAGCGTGTCCAAGTGACGGCCGTCGTGGCCCCCCACCCCCCCCCCCCTTGGTACCTGCATAGAGAAGCGAGTGGTCGACCCCACCTCGAAGGAGATCATTCTGATGTTGATGTCTCTTTGGCCACTTCCTGAATGGCAATAACCCGTTCTTACGAGATGACATGGCTCTCTGGTTTGGAGTGTAGCTTAGGCGATCGCCTGCGTCTCACCCTCTGCCAGTTCTCCAAAGTCTGTCCCTGAGACAGTGTCATAGGTGTCTGTTCTTCCGGTTGTTCCAGGCCCAGCAGTGTGCACGTGTCCTGCAGGGATCGTAGTTGTTGTAGGGACCCTTTCCATTTGAAGATCAACCTGAACGGGTGGCCCCAGGAGTATGGGCTCTCCTCTTTGCGAAGAAAGTCTGTGACCCCTTTGAACGACTTCCGCTTCTGCAGGGTTATGGCCGATAGGTCTTGATAAAGTGCAATGGGGCAATTGCGGAATTGTAGTGGTTGCTTCTGTCTTGCTTCCCAGAGAATCCATTTTTTAAGGGGGAAGTCCGGTAGGAAAGCCAGGATGTCGGGTGGAGGGACGGCTGCCAGTCTGTGGGGTCCCACTCTGTGCGCCCTGTCAATCCTAATGTGAAAGTCTGGGGGTTCCCCTAGGACGTCGCGAAAGAGGCCTTGTAAGTAAGCTGTGATGTCCGCTCCCTCTTCTTTCAAAGGGACTCCCCGGACCCGTATGTTGTTGCGACGGGACCGGTTTTCCAAATCCCCCATGTGTGCTTGCAGGTCCAGTTGTTGATCTCTCAGGCGGATGACCTCCTGTTGTAGTAGGTCTATTTCTTCGCTCCTGGCCTCATCTTTCCCCTCGATGGCCATCACCCGTTCCCCAAGGTCGTCCACGTCGCTCCTGATCTCTTTGACTTCTCCCGCCACTTCTTGCTGTAGCGTCTTAAAATCGTCACTGAGCGAGTTGAATAGTGACTCCAGAAAGACCTTGGTAATTGGCGCGTCCGTCCCGGTGGGGTTAGGGTTTGGTTTCACGGGTTCGGGCGTGAGTGGTCCTTTGTCCGTTTTTGTCTGGCCCTTCGCCAGCATCTCAGGGAGCGTCCCCTCTCCTTTCTTCCTGAGGCCCGCCATGGTGCCCCTTCGCCGGTTCTTCTCAGCCCCCACTCGGCCTCGCTCCAGCCCCCGATAGGGCGTCCGGACTGGGAGTGGGACACTCAGCCTTGGTGATTGACCGAGCCCGGTAAGGACAGACGTGGAAGGCTTGCCGGTGCTCTCTCAGCCCCCGCTGTGTGTAGCTCAACTCTAGGCCCACGCCTGCTATGAAACCTGCCTGTTGGGTCTCTGGGCTTCCGCAGAGTGTCCGTGATGCGTTGCTATTCCTTCTTCCCCCTTGGTCGCATTGAGTGTCCCTATCGCCGGTCCGGTCAGCGGTCAGTTGCCCCGGGGCAGCGCCGTCTCGCTGTACACTCCTTGGGCTAGAAGGCGAGTGGGCCTACTCGGTCGTGGACCTCAGGTACTCTTCCCCCGACCCCACCCCAGTCAGGGTCTCATCACTCAGGCTTCCTGCGACTTTCTTCAGTCTGTTGGTGCTAAGGCCCACCACACACCTCGTTTCCCGGGGCTTTTGTCAGGGCCACAGAGCAGGCGGGCTCTCTCCGCCGGGGGCTCGGTGATGCCCCCCGAGTTAAGCTCTTCCGCCGGCCACCCTCCGCGCACCTCACCTCTCTGTGGGTTTTGGGGGTTCTCAGCTTGGCCTGCCGTTCCGTCTGCCGTCTGGTTACTGCCCCCGCCGTCACTCGTCTCCGGTGCGCCTGGGGTTCAGCGCCGCAGTCTCCGTGAAGGCCCGAAGCCGGGGCCTCGATTTTGGCCCCTCCGGTCCATCCTTCCGATATTGCCGCGAATGTTGCGGCGACAGCAGCCAGCCCCCACCGCCATTCTCCTTCGGCCCCGGGGTTGCTCCGCTGAGCGGGAGGCTCGGGCGGTCCACTACGGGTGGCCCAATCAGCCGCCAACAGTCGCCCGCTTAGCCGCCATTCTACTCCGGCTGCTCGGACGGGTCACCCCTGGTTCGGGAGGTTCCCGGGAGTCTTGCCGAGCGATTCTGGGGTTCGCCGCACCTGTCTCGTCCCCTCTGTCGGGCGGCTGGGTTTTGGGGTGCTAGGGGGGGTCGTGTGAATATAATAAAGGGCGCCAAGGGGGTTTGGACGGGGAGCCTCCGGCACAGACGTCTGCTTAGGCCGCCATCTTGGCCACGCCCCCCTTCTTCCTATTTTAGAGGGTTTTTTGAGGGTACTTACAGTGATTTTACAAATATATCACATAATTACAATCAGCTATATATATAACATGAGTATATGTTAATTAATAATATATCCACACATGTACACCTAGAAATTCCACGCTGCATATGACAATGGTGTTATCAGTGATATCATGCATGATGTCACTTTAAATGTCATCTGGGATGTCATGAATGATATGATTTAGCATGTCATGAATGATGTAATATGTGTAGTCATAAGCAGTCATGGCAGTAGTGAAAGTCTAGTTAGCTCAGCATTTTTTACCTTTGGCTGTGCGCAGCTCAGGGTTGGCCTCAGTGCATGGTCTGCAGGGAGAGCTGTCCCTTGGAAATGAGGGCTGTGATTATCTGGCCACAGCATGAAGAGAAATGTTTTCACTTTAGGATTCGTGAACTCGTCCCGATGTCATGAAAATAAAAACTGAAAAACATATAAGGGTTAGAGTAGGGATACCCTGACCCCGTTAGCCTCTTGTGAGGGGACCAATATTTTTTTTTAAACATTGTGTTGCTGCAGACTCGCAGTACTTAGTGCAGGAATTTGCGGAAGTGCTGCAAAATTACACCAAAATTATGATTTTCCTGTGAGACAAAAAAAAAGTTAGATGGGTATCTGTGAGTTGCTGTGCGACTGTGGTGCGTTGACTATCAGTAGGGCGGTTAGTTACCCAAGGGGGTTCCATGCGTGGCGCAGGGTAGGCCTACTTAGGTATGTAATACACTATCACTTTATGTTTTTAAAAAACTATCAATCGCTGAAAAAAATATGCTTTAAAGGGCAAAGTGGCAGAGTTAGGTGAAAATGTCAGTTAAAACGTTCTATTTTAAACTTTAAAACTCACTGAAATTCACCAGTTATACTTAACTCAAGGAACTATAACTTCCGCCCTCGTCATGCACTGCTTATGACCTCACATATTACATCACGCATGACATGTTCTATCACATCATTTATAACATCACCGATGAGATCTGAAATTACATCATTGATCCCGCCACTGTGCATGGCGGGATCACGGGTTGTAGTTCCTTGAGTTAACTATAAAGGGTGAATTTCAGTGTTTTTGAGAGTTTAAAATGTAATGTTTTGACTGATAATTTCACCTTAACCTTTGCTTTTTTTTCAGTGATTGTATGTATATATATATATATATATATATATATATATATATATATATATATATATATATATATATATATATATATATATATATCAGCAACATTCCTGACCGCTTACGAAGCGGCAATACAACAGGCGCGGACCTCTTCTCTGCCAAGTCAGTTAGCGGAAAGCTAAGACGCCATCACACCGTCTTTACAAAGTGGAATATTTTATTAAACAAAAAGTGTAGAGCTAATGCTCTCCCTGACGCGTTTCGCTCCTTCAAAAGGAGCTTGGTCACATGACGCGCCCACAGCAAATGAAACAATAAATAGTGTAAAGCAAGCTCAATCACCCATAAAAATGGGATAAAGTGCATAATGACATCGATTGACATGATATAAATCTCATGTTTAAAATACCACATGTATATATAGATATTGTAAACTGATTAATGTAAAACCCAACCAATTAAAGCATAGTGCTTAAGTCAAAATGTTGTTCAATTATTCACTTTGTTTGGGTCAAAAATAAGTAAAACCACACAAATTAAGGGTCACACAAAGACAACTATATATATATATATAGTTTTTTCACGATTTTTCAGGTTAACCCGTGTAACAACTATTCTGCTTATGCCTACCACTGGGCGTGGCCTCTGCCTCTCTTGCAAAAGAAAAATAATGGCTCTTTGAAAGCAACGTTTCCTTTATTTTGGTAGCTATGTAATCCCATCCATCAAACCTCCAGTTATGTTCCCACAAGTAAGCTTTTAAAGGGGATATAGAAATCAGTCCACACTAGTTCCTCCTCTTCCTCGAATGCGCGCTCTTGCAGCTGCTTACGGTAGTGCTTAAAATACACACATGTGAACACAGAGCTGTGTGGTGCCCTGGACTGTATCCTACGAAAATGTTTTTACTTTACCCAAATAAAGAACATGGGAATTGCAGAAACTTGTTCCCAGTAAAAATATGCGATACTCTTTCGCAGAAAATGTGCTGGTGAGTGATTTCCATGTTTGTTGTTGCTGGTTCTGACTGGGAACGTCCCTGTGAGGACAGCCAAACAAACGAGCCAGCCTCATTGGGACTGGGAGCCATATTCCCAGGACGTTTATTAGCGGTTAGACTCAGCTAAATTGTGTCACCATTCTGCGTCCTGAAGGAAATCCAAGGGCAACCGGAGTCGCTAATACAATAAGACGTTCAAGTGAGGGGAGAGAGTAGAACGCGCGTTCTAATGTACGGGGGCCCGGAAGGATTCTGAGACGACCTTTGACCCCCCGACCATGTATTTGTACAAAGCGACCTGCACAGATATTCCTAACCCTAAAGTTGGGACTCAGAAATCCAGCGACACCTCGTCTAAAGTGAAGCGGACGAACCATGCACCGAAGATCCACCCCCCGGCGAGGTGCTGGCCCGTGAGACTGAGCGGAACCGTGGAGCTGCAGTGCCTGGAGAGGTTTCTAGGCGCGCACGGGCTGTCCTTGCACGACACCGTGAAGGCCGAGACCGGAATGACTTACAGGTAGTTTCTTTTACATCAGTTAGGAAAAGGAAGTAACGTTGTTAGGGTTAAATGGGCCATTTGGCTATCTGGCAGTCCCAGAAGAGATGGTCTGAAAGGTCAGTGTGAGGGTTGATTTATTTGTTTATTTATTTGGGGGGGGGGGGGGAGGGGGGGCTGTTTTATGATCTGGTGAACCGGTTTTTAGTGTTGAATTTTATATTACTACGAATCCTGCCTGCAGCAACCACACATGCATGCAGAACTTGTTACAGGTCCAAGCCATGTCATTGAGGGTCATCTTTTCAAGCTATCTGATTCGCTAATGGGGCCACTTTCGTTTTGGTGCGAGGGCCTATTTAAGTCCCAGTCTAAACCTGGATGCTGTCACACAAGAAGACGAAATGTATGTTATGTAATCATATTTTCATGCATTTGCTTTATTAATGGTCCAACTTGCAATATTTGTATTATAATATTTTGCCTTCTTTTTTTATTTCTTGATGGTGGATCGTGTTGTATACTGTTGACAGACGTTTTGTAAACTGTTGACAGACGTGTTGTAAACTGTTGACAGACATGCCTATATGTTTATATGTATTTATGTTAATAGACAAGTCGGAGATATTGCAGAAACATAGACAGGCAGAGGGACACACAGATAGAAGCCAGCATGATTGACAGGTGGGTAGATAGATAGTTATGTTGGCAGAAATAGTAAGACAGACAGATAATTATATAGAAAGGGATGGCTTGCTAGAAAGAACCCCATGCAGTACATACAAAAAGTACATATCAGAAGACTTTAAATTTTCTTTTCCAGAAGAGAAGTTTTGCAATTTTTTTGTATAGGGTGAACTTGACCCGAACGGATTGGTGCGCTTGACATAAGCACCAGTAACAGTCATTTATAGTTTTTCAGGCAAGGGGATATTATGTGATTTGCCCAGAATCACAGGATGCTGAGCCGACGCCGAGACTCGAACCTGGTCCCATGGTTCCAAAGTTGGCACCTGCGGCCCTAACGCGGCATCCTGTCTTGAAAAACTTTCACTTATGTGCTGAATGCCAGGGGGAGGATGAAATATACTGATACAACTTTTCAAAGTTATCTTAAAATCGATTCAAGGAATTAATCCGATACAACTTTCTAAAGTTATCCAAAAATCAATTCAAGGGTCGAGGCTCGTGGAACCACATTTGGCAGACTGTGCTATGCGTCAGCTTGCTGCTTTCTTTTCTTTAAAGTGCATTTTTATTTAAGCGTTGCATTGTTTGTACCAAGATGACTCGAACACCAGAGAAGGCAACGTGGCCTAGGCCATAACTAGACAGGTTTCCAGCAGTTTAATTATTTGCTTTGTCATTTTTGACAAAAGCTTACGTTTCAATGTCATTGGATGGTTCCATTCGACGTAATGAATGACACCAGCACGTCTTGCATGCACGTAGCTGCATAGGGGGGCAGTGGTGGACCCTGTGCTCAGGAACCCACGGGAAAATGCTACTTCTTGCAGTGGCAAAACGCAAAATGATGGCCCCTGGCAGAATGGGATGAAGGGCCCATGAGTCTTCCATAACCCTTGAGCTTCTGCTCAATGGGGCTCCTTAAAGGGTTTGGGGGCCCCTTAAATAGCTGGGGGACCCCTTGACCTGCAGGGGCTGCTGGGCCCTGCGTTACGCCCGTGATTACGTGGCTTATTACCACTAACCCGCTCAGCTCTTACACAGTCCTTCGAATCTACCTTCACAGGGGCCCAGATATATTAATGCTTACAAGCTGCAGCCTGTGCAAGTTCAGGGGTGATCATGCGGCCCTAAGGGGTGTCCCTCAATGCAAAGCGGTGCAAAAAACATAGTTCATCAACTTTTGAGCACAAAATTCATTTTTATGTCACAATTAAATAAGTGCACACCCATGTGCTATTGTGTTGACTAGCACAACTGGTGGGGCTATCTTAAGTTCAAATCTAATGAAATTTTAATTTTCTCTGCTTTACGCCACACATAAAAAACATTTTTGCGCCAGTGACTTCAATGAAAACAATGGCATGCACCTTTTTTTTGACCCTGCACTATTTCCATGCATTATTGCACTGCCCACATTTTATTGGTTAATTTGGGCTTGGGTGCATGTTAATACCACAGTCTACGGTCACTTCATCTCTAAGAAGGAGGTGCTGGAAAAAGCCTCTGGAGATGCAGCATGACGGACCTCCATTTATATTTTGAAGACTTTTTTTCAGACTTCAAAGAGGTGAAAATCTGCCTCAACTGGACCAATTTCAGAGAGTCTGTTACATGTGTAAATATTGCTACTATAAATAAAGGGGAAAGCGCCTATGTGTTTTATTTTGAGTTGACCAATCCCAGTAGAATACATTTTTTTTAAAAAAACATCTTTTTATTAAACAATAATAAAAACATTACATAACTCAAAACTGACCAGAGCGCATTGAGTGACTTAGAATAACATTTTTATTATAAAGCACTTTTCCAAAGCACTTTCTGAGCTCTCATGTTCCATTTGTGAGCAGCTCATTCAGTTCAGGCTTATTCTTTGTATTGTATTGTAACATTTATACAGTGTTTACTGCCTCATGTGGGGCACTGAAGTGCTTGCCCCAGGGTATCTCCCTGCACTGTGTGGGCTTGTGGTTGGATGGGAGTTGTCGAGCAGCGGCCCTTACATGTAAGAGCAGTCGGGCCCGGTGGGAGGGGGAAAGGGGATTTCGACAGACGATGACGAGGGGAAATTAAATATTTATTTCATTTCCCTCGTCATCGTCTGTCAAAATTCCCCCCCGCACCGGGCCCCACCACCCCACCGCTCTTACTTGCATGACCCGGGGCTGGAGTTGTCTTAGCTTTGATCGTATGTTGGAAGTGAATCCATGTGATGCTTGAGGACCACAGGGGTTTGG